>NC_090448.1:919562703-921026036 GCF_031143425.1 Pleurodeles waltl
TGGAGCAGGCGAAAGTTATAGTTACCTTAGGGCATGAGCTATAGTTACTTGAAATAACCCTATAGCAGCTGAATTTCTATGGTTTTCTATGTTTAAATTGTGAGCCTAACTATAACGTCCCTGTAACCGTTGGTTTTTAAGTGATTTTCTATGGTTTTTTAATGGAAATTGATTTTTATTACTACACGTTAATCCAACCACCACTGTGCATGGCCTTTAGCCGTGCACTACACCGGTTGGGTGCAGGGGATAGACAGAGGGTGCAGGGCCTGACCTGAGGCCAGGCGCTCTGGCTATCCTCTATAACCACCCAACCTCATGCCATGCTCTGCCTTCACCTACACGCATCAGAGGTAAGACACAGGGTCTGGCCTACAACCAGGCCCTACAGCCAACACCCTGTAACCAAACAACCCCATGCCACACAAGGTCTTCAGCCATGCACCGCAGGGGTTGGCCAAAGGGCCTGGCTGTGTGTAACACCCTTTAAGTTCTGCACCATGCATGGCTGCAGGGATTTGGAACTGAAAGGGAAAAACATTAAATATATATATTTTGAGGAGTCAAATGTGCCTCCTAGGCCCTGGAACCACCGCCTCCCTGGGGCTACCTAATAAGATTTTTGGGGGGGCCGTGCAAACCTGCCTGGGGCCGCAGGGACCAACAGCTCTCTGGGGCAACATTCATAATTATATGGGGGGCCACATGTGCCCACAGGCACCGGGGATCATCATCTCTCCGGGGCTACATAACTAAAAAACATAATGGGGCTGCGGTCCTGGGGACCACCATCTCCCTGGCACAACATGAAAAAATACATATGGGGGGCTGTACAACCCCCATATGCCTGAGGGACTGCCACCCCACCCAGACTACATTTAAAAAACAATGTGGAGGGCCACATGGACCCCCATGCCATGGGGACCACCACCTTCCTGGAGTTATTGTAAAAATATAGGTGGGGCCACAAGGACCCTCTTGGGCCCCGGGGATCACCACTTCCCTTGGGCCGATTTTTTTTTTAAAAGGGAAGGAAGGCCATGTAACCCCCCGGCTAATATCGGCCCCAGGGACCCCATCCCCTGGGACCCAGCCACATGTTACAAGTTGCCCAGGACACCCAGTCTAAAGTTATGGGGACCGCGGCGTGGACCTTGAAGACCCCCATGGACCCAACTGGCTCCCATCTCCTACAGGAACCAGCATTGCTCCTGCACACAGGGAGCTTCTGCAAAAATCAGCTCCCTGCATGCGAGAGCAATGTTTTCATCTTTTTCCCGCCGGCAGGGAAAGAGATGGAAATTCTGCTTTCAGCAAGCGGGAACATTTTTAAAGCTTCTGCTTGCTGAAAGCAGAGTCTTTGCTTTTCCTAGACCTGAGCTGTCAGCTCCTGCCAAGCAAAAGCAAACTGCTACCTCCGGAGGGTGGGCACCTCAGGAGGTAGCAAGAGCTGGCCATGGGGGGGGTCGGTCCTCCAGGCCATGTGTGGCTCCAAGAAGGGGACCACACGTCCCCTACCTTGTTGTCTGGGGCTGGGGATCCATGCAGATCCCTTCTTGAATCCTTTTGTAGCCCCGGGGAGGTGGTGGTCCCTGGGGCTTGCGGACCCACACTATTATTTATTTTGATATGATGGCCCAGGGAGGTGATGGTCCCTGTGGTGTGGGGGGTCCACAGGACCCACCTTGCAATTTTATAACCTGTTGCCACAGGGAGATGGTGGTCCCCGGGGCATGAGGGTCATGCGGCCCCCACATGCTTAGTGAAAATCGTCCCAAGAAGTGGTGGTCCGTAAGGCTTCTAAAAGCCCTGAGACGTAGGGGGCCCTGTGGACCCCCTCCTGGCTTTGCCCCGTTTTGCCCCCGAGACCTGGCTCACCCAGGAGCCAAAGCATTTAGTAACACAGCAAAATGTGCTAATCCAGCCACAGAGTTCTCTGTAATTTAAAACAATGCTTTTAAGCTTTGGGGGGAAGACCTAGTTTCCATCAGAAAAGCATTATTTGTTTTACACATAACTTTGGCATTGTTTGACAAATCTTCACGAAATTTTCAAAATGAGTACACCAGTCACTTTAGCTGTTGTGTGAAAAGTTTCAGGTTGATTTGTCAAGTGGGGGCCAAAAAAAGGGGGGTCCCAATACATATTTGTCCCATGCAGTTTCCCGTAGGGATTGTAGATACAGCTACAGCCCGAACCGCTGGACCGACTTACATCAAATTTGACAAGAACATACCTCTTGGTCCAGAAAGAGCCCTTTTTTATTAATTGGTATAAATCCCTTTAGTAGTTTTGGAGTTATTAAAGGAAAAATAAATATAGATATTTTGGAATGCTGACCCTTCGTAGATCCACTCGCAGAGGATCAGCAGATCTGGGGAAAAAGCAAGGCCCTGATTGACTGGCCACAACCTGAGAGGAAAGTTGAGGCCTCCATTCTCTTTGTTGCATTGGGCGGGGGAAGGAAAAATCAGTAAAAAAATGACATAAGGGGTCAGGATACAGATCCTGACCGCATACAAGAGATGGAAGGGTTTCAGGGGTAACAACACCTGAGGAAAAATTGCCCAATTTTTTTTTCGGCTGATCCGCTAATCCACCATGACACTCAGTGCAGCCCCTGTGTAAACTTGCAAAGGACCACAGATCCAAAAAACAATGAAATAATAAACCCACTCACACACAAAAAACAGGCTGCACAATGCCAAAGGCCCTGTGCTGCATGAGGTTGGGTGCATGTGGAGGAGTTGGCCTCAGGCCAGGTCCTGCAGCGAAATCCTGCCTCACACAGCCGAATCCCTTGTGTGGCTGGGTTGTTTTAACATACCATAATCACATATTACTTTACTTTTTAAAAAAACATAGAAAATCACTGGAAAAAACAAAGGTTACTTATAGTTATACTTATCTGAACAAACTCTAACTCGTGTCGTTTGGCCATTAGTTATTGTTAGAAATAGGGTTTCTGGTTGGCTAGGGTATGCACCTAAGCCAGGCAGAACCCACCCACTCTGGTCAGGGCAAGAGAGTTACACGTCCAAGATAACCCCTGCTCACCCCCTTGGTATCTTGGCACGAGCAGTCAGGCCTATCCCAGAGGCAATGTGTAAAACGTTTGCACAACACACGTGACGCACTATCCCCACCACAAAGGAAACTCAAAACCAGGATATATGAGAATATACTGTATTGTACACAACGCAATTTTTAGATCAAACATCATATATCAGAAGTATCCTGCTACCTTAGTAGTTGTCAGAACGTTCCACATTAGTTACTCTGCAAGCTTGCAGTAGTCACATATAACACACAGGTTACTTAGTATTCTGCAACATAATCAGTAGTCAGGAAACACATTACACCAAAGTACTTGTCATAAGAATATCATAAATGCCCATATTAGTCATAAAAACATATTAGCATGTTATGGCCATAAAAGGAACATTTGCCTACACATATGGATTCATCATGAACAGGTACGCAATATATGAATCAGCAAGGTCTCTAGAAAGAACTTAGATTATATATTGTTCCTCTTGGAAATACCTGTATAAGCTGAAGGCATCTCCAGTGCCTGGAGAATGAAAACATGGGTCCCCCGGTGCTCCTCTGCACTAAACGGGGTCCTCTGATAAACTCTGAGGGAGAGGGGGGCGGCATGCACCCCCGCTGTACTACTAACGGACCACTCTGGGGGCCTGCAGTCGCTGGGCGCCCCCTGGGCCTCAACCGGCCCTCACGAGGGGGGTGGTCAAAGTCCTCAAAGTAGTTAGAGGGGTGGGGGCGCCACGCACCCACTCTGTTTTGTAACGGGTGCCTCCTGGGGTTCCAGATCTCTAGGGGTTCCCGTGGGCCTGCACTGGACCTCTAATGCAGGGGGGAACCACAGAAATGGCACTGACTCACAAGGGGCCAAACAAGGGGCCTGTGGTGCGGGGGAGCCTCCAGCGAGGCTGCCACCATGCCTGCGGTCCGACAAAGAGCCCTTCTGGGCTCAGCAGGGCGAGGAGAGGCTTCCTCCTTTCCAGCCTGCCTCCGGCATTGTCCGGGCCCGAGTCAGGGCCTTCAGGTGCCCCAGGGGCACTCCACAGAGCGAACCTCATCCCGGGGGCACCAATAGCTCCGGTTTCCAGCCAAAGGATTTCCTTCGTGCCCAGGGGGCCCTGTGAAGTGCACTTCACTTGCACTTCGGTCATACAGCCTCCCCGGGCTGCGGCGGTGAACACGGGCACAGCGACGTGCTTTTTCAAAAGCGCCTAGGGCATCAGAATAAGCCCGGTTCGCAGCGGTGAATCTCCTATGGCACAATGGCGCTCTCAAGCGCTGGGGCAATGAGGGTGTAGAGCTGTTCTCAAGCGCTAATTCCAGATACGGTGAAGCACTTTTCCACAGCCCTAGTTCTGGACACTTACTGAAGCGCTCCTCATGCTTAAGATCGTTACAGGGGTTAGCAGCCACAGCACCCTGCCCCTGGGGAGAGAAGAGTCAAAGAAAAAGGCCCACAGGTGGAGAGGCCCAGCAACAGGCCAGCACAGAGGATGCAAGCAGGTGGCAAGTCCTTCTAGTGACCAAACAGGTCACAGGTCAGCACAGCAGCAGCAGTCCATGGTGGTTCCTGGTGAGTCCTTCCAGCCTTTTGTGTTCAGTTCCATGATGATTCAAAGAGTCTCCAAATTGTGGGGAAAATTCCCATGTACTTATACTCAGTCTTTACGTTGTTTTACACTGATGGGGAGAGGAGGTTCCTACCAGTTACAACTGGTTCTGGGAGTGCCCCCTCTCTCCTTCAGCACAGGCTCCAAACATCAGTGGGGGGTAGACGACCCTATTGTGTGAGGCCAGGGCACAGCCTTTACAAATGTAGGTGTGCCCCGTCTCTCCCTTCTCTCAGCCCAGGAAGACTATTCAGTATGCAGATGCACCCCTGTGACACCTCCACCCACCCTATGTACAGGTTGTCAGAAAAGTATGCACAAAGCCCCAACTGTCAATCTGCCCAGACATGGATTGGAGTCAAGCTGCAAAACACCAGAGTCATAAGCACTGAGAAATGCGCACTTTCTAGAAGTGGCATTTTTGTAACAGTAGTTAAAAATACACCTTCACCAGTAAGTAGCATTTATTATCACCATCACAACCATACCAAACACGTCGCCGCTACCCCTCATAAATCAGACAATACCCATTACACCTAAGGCAGGGTATTTCTAATGCAATCCCATGAGGAGGCAGCACTCACAGCAGTGAGACACCAAGTTAGGCTGTTTGTCACTACCAGGACAGGCCACACAACCTGGCACATGTCCTGCCTTCTACATACATGGTACCCTGCCCATAGGACTAGCTAGGTCGGACCTTAGGGGTGACTTCCATGTTGTAAAAGGGGAGTTATGGGCCTTGCAAGTATATTTAGATGCCAGGTCCCTGAGGCAGAAAACTGCGCACACAGGCCCTGTGCTAGCCGGCTTGAGACAGGTTTGAAAGTCTACTTCAGAGGGTGGCGCAAGCAGCACTGCAGGCCCACTTGTAGTATTTAATTTACAGGCCCTGGGTATAAAGATAGCACTGTACAAGGGACTTATAGGTAAATTAAATATGCCAATTAGGTATCAGCCAATCATACCAAATTTAGATGGGAGAGTACCTGCACTTTAGCACTTGTCAGCAGTGATAAAGTGCTCAGAGTCCTAGAGCCAACAGCGACAGGTCAGAAAAAATAGGAGGCAGGACGCAAAAAGACTGGGGATGGCCCTGCATAAGGAAAAAAGTCCAACAGTTACATTTTCTTAACACAAGTATAACTAAGAGTATAACTATAACTGCTGAATTTCCATGGGTTTGTAGGGGTACAACTTCCACCTAACTATAACCATTGCTTTAAATGGAAATATAGAAGTGCAGGTGTTTTTTCTATGTAGAGCACCTGTTTGCTCGTGAGAAGTGCTGGCACTCATCTATTGTAATGTATTGCAACAGTGCTGAGAAGTGCAGGCACTCTCCTCTTCAAATTAAAGAAGTGGAGGTATTCAGTAAGGACAGTCCCTGCCCATTTAAAGCACTGACTATAACGTCCGTGTAACCTTTATATGTTAGTAGAATAACAACTCAGCTAAAGGCAGCAGAGCGCCAGCAAAGAAAGGATATTGTGAGCCATCAGTACTTCAGAAATAAACACCCAAAATACAGCAGAATTCGCTTCCGGTTTCTCAGTAAGGATTTACATGAGAATCTCATTTTAAGTTTCACGCCGGACCTAACGTTCAGCTATGGCATATGGAGAGAGCAGACTGCTGCGTGTTTTGTCAAAATATATATTTAATAATAAAAAAATTAAAAAACCTGCAAGCTCTCCGTCAAGGATGCAGTACAACAGCTAAGTTCAAAAGATTGTGAAAAGGATATCGTTGTTGAATATTCATTAGAAATAGTTTCCCCAGGAGCCCTCTGTTTCTTTGCAATGTGTAAATACTACGTTAAAAAAACTTAGCTACGCTGTGATAAAGTGCTTATGCATTAATACTTTGGAATAAAGAAGCATGTTTCAGTGTTTTTATGGAATATAAAGGTCTTAACCTGTTTCAAATGAGAAAACGAGTCAACACCATTTTTGTGCTATTTAAATTATCGCAGCACCGTACGGCTTGTTGGTCTCCTGTTTTCCGGGATATAAATTCTAGCCATGTTTTCTGTGAAGGGTCTCAGCGCATGCTGACACTGTGAGTGTCAGCTCCAGATCCCTTTAATCAGAGACTGGATATGCATGATAAAACGGATAAGGGACTTTAATCAAAAAATCCGCTGGTCTGGAAACGTGACGCACTCTGCCAAACACACTCCATCCCGCTTTTCTTGTGCCACTGCCAAGATTCCGCGCGTCATGAATATGCATTGGACATGATAGTACATTAAAATGTGACACTGTCGCGCCGTGCCGCGTCGTGCTGGGGATTCAGAGTTTACCAAGAAAAAAAAGAGAGCGGTCGACTTCGACAAAGTTTTCATCCCTGTGGGGGTAAATATCCTTCCTAACGCGAGAGTGTTGCTTATGAATAGATAATAGAAGCTGCAAAATTGTGCTGCGGAATTTGCAGTAGACTGGTACCTACCTCAAAATATAAGGAACTTGGTCATAAAAGTAAGGTTAAACACCTGTAAAAGTTTTATTTGGGTTTGATTTTATGTTAGGAGTGCCCTGGCTTTTTGATAATCATTCACATCACCCAGTTTTTCTACTAATGTTAAATAGGAACGTTGGGGACGTCTAGTAGTAGGAGAAAGGGGCAAATTCGGGGACTCTTTTCATCAGTTTGGGGAATTTGGTTATAGGAGGGAAATGAAAACAAAAAGGATTTGTGTCAACTTGCCCCATTCACGATTTGAAGAAAAAAATGACGTAAATAAAATAGGATTGCTGTGAAACCCACTCTCATTTGCATCTTGCACGTGTGTAAATCAAGTATGGTTTAAGGTATAAATAAGAAATGGGCAGTGTTCAGGTAGATTGCTCACGAATGCCTTCATTGTGCTCGCTACCCACTGCATACATCTCTCCTTGTAATGTTCCCCTTATGCATGCCCGCCTTTTGAGAACTGCACACCTTTGTCAACTTTCCGAATATTTCCTGCACCTCTAACACTTGGGACTTGTTTGTTTACACTAGAGATGCAGACAAGTGTATGATATGCATTGCATAATATTTGCAAGTATCCACTACGTTATGACTCTGTGGTGGTTATTTTAACCGCATTTTCCCACTATTTGCAGATATCTCTAAAGGAAGTTAATAAGTACCTAAATACAGTATTCGCATGTTTCATGCACAACACACAGCAGCCTACACCTTCACATATGCAATGGAGGATTGTGAATCATGTCTACTTTTCTTACACTTATTCCGTTGTATCTTCCTGGTGTAACCCACACTTACATCTGGAAAAAATCTTTGTTAATCAGACCAACAGGATTTTCTGGATGTAAACAAAGGGAATGTAACATTCAGAGCATGATGATTTCTCCAGGAATGAGGTTCAAGTTATAATTTCAATAAAGTTGTCTGTGTTGTGTAAGCAGTATTATCATTCAGTTGACTCACAACTTGACTACAAAGCTGGCTCATTACATTTAGGTTTCCAGACCACACATGTTTCTTCTAGGGATGTCACAGTTTCAAAGCGAGAATTACTCCTTTTGAAAGAAATACTTATCAAATTGATTAATAAATTAAGTTCCAGCCCATTTAAAGTTCATCTCAGATGGGTATAAACACCGATAACCTATAGTTGGAGAAAAGTTCGAAACCAGTTTCCTGCACAAATCTCCTTCACAGGCGCCAATTCTGTCAAAACGTTCAAGGGGTAAAAAGGGAAAGGACTAATTTTGATGTATTTATGTGCATCTGCTTCAAAGATTTTTTGTGAATCTATACCAAGGACACATTTTAACTGCTATATTATTAAAAAATGTCTTCAATTTTTGAGGATTTCCAAACTTAGATATGCACAGAAACTGTTCCCTTTCTATATACATTCACATGGTAAAAACATTTTTCGCCACTTGATTTCTTGGCGCAATATCAGTGATACAAAGGGGTCTGCCCTACTTTGATAAGTGACAAGTCAAGTAAAAATACTCTTTATTCAGTAAAAAACCATGAGGGAATACACACAGTTCATTATAAACAAGTTCATTAATAAGCGCAATATTACATCTCCATATCATAAAATCTCCGTGCCATAATGATCGTGGTCAGCAGTTCTGTATATTAGAGAATTCACAAATAAACCATGTGCAAAATACGCAGATAGCGACTGCAAGTCGAAACATCAAACGGTAGTACCGTCACACAATTGCACTCTTTTGAGTTTTTGTGAGCATGAGTGTGCATATTAGCAGGTGCGCAATTTGTACCCTAATGCAAGTTTCACACTTCACAATGAGAAAAAGCATGCTTAAAGCCTATAGTACTCCTATACCACGGTGAGCAAACAGCGATGCACACTATTTGCTTCTACAATTTGGGCACACATTGTAACTCCGTATTGGACACAAAATGGAATTAACACCCCAAAAAGGTCTTCTGACCGTTTTATGTGTTTGCCATATAATTTAAAACTGACAGCCCTTTTAGGAACTCTCAGTTTTGGAACAGAGGAGAAGTATGAATCCTGTACTTCTGCAAAAACAATGATGCACCTCTGTTTATACCATTTTTGCCACTTGATTAATACAAAAGAGAGCCAATTGGGTATGCTTCACGGTAAAACAGTGTGCAAATCGATTTCACACTATTTGTGGTGTGTTCATGATAACGGAAGGTTAAATTACATTTCCCGAATTTTCAACTGCGAAATATGAGTCCAGATTTAAGGTATATCAATGTGTGCTCCTTTTTTTAGCCTCATAGAGAGACAAAATTAATGCCCATCCAAAATCATGTTTTCTTAAAGAAAAAAGAAAGAAAAAATCCTAATAAAACTACAAACCTAAACAAATACTTCCCCTCCGTAGCCTTCCTCCCTTAATCCATTGGTCCACTCAAGTGTCATTCACATTTTGCATCTGCCCATCACAGCCTACAGCCTGTGGCAAGAGTCGGCCCACCTTATCCGTTTGCTGTCTTTCACTGAGTGATGGCATTTTGCATGATCAAATCTGTGCAGCCACCTGAAAAAGTGCGCTTCAGCTACAGGGCTCGTGTGGCTAGGCTGTTCTGCCACTCATTTATTTTTATATTTGTTATATACTTGCCATTTTTTTACACATTATCCATGTGAATGAATAAATAAATAAATAAATAAATACATAATACATGCTTGCCAAGAGAAGACTGACTTCAGAAATACTTGCTTATTATTTAAGTGGCACAATTAGTACAGAATCAGTTTGTAATCTTTTTTAAAGCTAATTCATTGATTAGGATTTCTTTGCTAGTCTCTCTAAAATCTACGAGTCACTTAAAATATTTTTTTTAATTGCTTACATGACAATAAGCAATGCATGTGCTGCAAGTGCTTCCACAATCGCTTTTTTTTCTCAAATTGGTGCCCTAGTGCACAAATCTTTTGGTAGTATACAATAGACTAGAGCAAAACCAGTTTGCTCTGTTCCATGTTACACAAGAATCAAACAGGTGCAAACTGATTTGCTGCGTGAAGCAAAATATCTGATTCATATAGTTTTCATTAGAGAACTATGGGGCATATTTACAAAAAGTTGCGCTGCACACAGTGCAGTGCCAATTTACTTGCACCCGTTAGAGCCCCCCTAATTCCATCATGTTTGCACTGTATTTAAAATACCATGCACCATGTTGGTAGTTAGGGGACTAGCATCAGAATGTTTGACGCTAATCTGGAGCTTTGCAGGATTAGTGCCAAAAATGTTGACGCCAATCCTGCAAAGCTCACTGAGGCCCATTGTAATCAATGGTGTGCCTCCTTTTAATGCCTGCTCTGAGCAGGCGTTAAAAGTTCTGAAAAAATGACGGAAAGAAATCTGTTAGATTTACTTGTGCCATTTTTTGGCCCTCCTAATATGGCAACGCCCCTTTTGCATACATTATGCCTGGTGCAGGCATAGTGTAGTGCAAAGGGTTGCAAAGTGGCGCAATGCATGCATTGCTCCACTTTGTAAATATGGTGCAGCATTTTTTACCTTCTAACACCACATTAGCATCAAACAATGATGCTAATGTGGCTTTGGAATGGAACTAGGGGCTCTTAAATATGCCCCCAAGCTTGGCTTATTAAGGAAGAAAGATTAGAATTGAGCTTTTCAGTAGTTGCAGGAAACAGCCACCCGTTAGGCTGCTGGACCACATCACCCACTGAGATCTTCAATCTGGAAAACATTTCTCACTGTCTTCCAAAAAACGGAAGTTATCATAAATTTGCTAACTCCAGTACTATACCTCTTTCTATTAGAAACAATTATTCAGTTGTAATTCACATGAGCAACTAGATAGTTCATGCCTTCCTTCTCATTTTTTCCTTTTCACCCATGCATTTTCACTTCCACATGGAGTAGAATGGCCTGTCTTGACCTAGAAATGCATGGCGAAAAAACAACCCAACATAATGTAATTTAGCGTAATATGAAAGGCATGGCATAAATGGCAACATAAAATAGTTTGTGTTGTATTACTTAGAATATTTTTCACTTGGTACTAAAGCAAAGCATTCACTGTGAATATTACACCACAGGGAAGAAATACTTATATTTAATTTTTATAAAGTGAAAAATAATACCAAACTTGTTTGGCTAGTATAGTTGAACTACAGCAGATAATATCAATTGGAGTATTACCACTTTATTGTCCCTCATTATGAGTTTGGGCATTTCTCATGGAGCAATACCTCTGAGTGATATTTTGCAACTCAACATTACAAACCACTCTGGGACCAAAACTATCAGATATGCAAACTCTAGGGACGACAATTCTGGATCTAGAGAAACCAGACCTGGGTTTGCAACTGCAGGGGCCACGGGAAGCAGCATAGTCTGGCCCCTGCCCAACATCTGCAACAACACAAGAGGGAAACAATGACTTCCCTAGGCAGACATAGTCTTCCTGCACCCCCTGGACTAAATCCTTCCCCCAAACCTCCTACTGACAAATTCCTCCTGCTCAGAGAAGAAAGAAAATGCCAGTATTTTTAGGTCGAGCATAGCAGCATGCAAGCACTGCTTTTCTGACCTGTTGTAATGTATTTTAGGGGGTTAACTATGCCCATCTCACGCCCATCACTTTAATTTGTTCCTGGGCTTACCTTGCAAAAAATCCCTTGATGTCATGGGTAAATGCTTTATGTTTGTCCTGCCTTGAAGCTGTTTTGTTACGTATTGCAGACTGGCCCTGTTACATGGATAAGGGAGAGCAGAAATGCTTTGGCTTGTTTTTAATGCACTTCATTCACTGGCTGTAGCCCATTTCTGATGTTTAGTACCATTGGGCTGGCAGCGTGTTTTTTTGATGCACCAGGTTTGCTTGACTCCCTGCCCTTGTGATTGCCGTCATGTTTCTACAGCAGCTGTTGTTTTTTAGTTATTCTGACTTTATTAACCGCATACTTCAAGCCCACGGCCACACCGTACTTCCTTCCAAAGAGATTTATTTCGTTATATATTTCTAGATGTTTGCATGTGCTATCTGCTGTGTGATGTGAGGTTTCCTCTCCTTTATCTTTCCCTCTCCGTTCAGACGTTGAAACATATGTGGGAGTCAAAATCAATATGTTAATTGTGTTTTGTGACGTGGATTATTACTTTTTTCCTCTAAAACCCAATGACATAGAAATGATGACAGGCAGTTCTATCACATCACAGGCATTGACTGGCTAATCCTATAAAAAAAATGATAAAAAACATTTCTATCACATTACAGGCATTGACTGACCTGTACAGTTTGAATCACGTGATCTGCTCCAACAGAGCATTGACATTCTAGTACGTTCATATTGTCATGCATTCCCAAAAAAAGAAGACTGCTTTTAAAGTACAGGCCAACTGTTTTTGTAACTGAAAAAACATATTCCATAACTAAATCTGACCATTGACTTACAGTATTTCATCGTTATAGTTGTGTAAACCCTTTCCTGAGACCTATCACCTAGAAGGTACGTAGGCAAGCCAGATGAAGAAGTCATGTAGGACTTCGGATTAACCATGACAAGGAGATGCTATGGGTCTTTCTGATGATAATGTGAATGGTGTTCCGTGTAAGAAAAATGTAAAACGTTGTAACAAATTAAGGATAATATATTTAAGACGAATTAAGGATAATATATTTAAGACACCCAGTTATCTATTACTACTTATTTTGGGCTTACCTACAGACCGTAAAACATTTGCTTTTCTGTATTTCTTTCTTTCCAAAGATGGAACAAGGAGAAAAGTCTGTCTATATTCGAGGTCTTCTCTATGCATTCAGTCATGACTGACAAGCTAGTAGTTGAGCAGATTGATTGGTGTGGTTATTTAAATATGTTTGGGTGACCCTTCTAGTTTATTTCTCTCCTTACTCCTCCATGGCTGTCTTGTGTCTTTTTTGGGGGAATTGTGTTAGCCAGCCAGCACCTCTGACAGTGGGGTGGTGAAAGCGGTATTCTACAGGAATTAGCATGTCAGATTCAAATTAGGATGCTAAATGGCACAATTTTTATTTTGTGCTGCAGATAGAGGAAAAGGGTAAATGGGAGTGCTTTAGTTATATGCAGGGCCGCTGGAATTGTGTGGAAGGGAAAGACCAGTTTATGAGGCAAGGTTGACCAATTTATGTAGCAAGGAAAATCCAGTTATCAGTTTACAATGCTAATAGCTCTAACACAAGCAAATGCGAGAGCTATTGCATTGCAAATGCTTGTTTTTATTATCAGAAACCACTGGTAAAGGATCCATTATCCACCAGGTTCGAGATGTTATTCCCTATTGTGTGGGAAAAGCTCACAAATGACCACATTTGATGCCTGTTCGCCGTTGAAATTGTAAATTGCAGTCCCTTTTTATCCCCACACCAAATTCTAGCACACTCGTATTGAGGGTCACGTTCTTCCTCGTTTCCACATTCCCAATGACTTTAGAGATGTAGTATTGATGGCAGAACCTCCACTATGAAAATTGGCCCTGCGCCACTGTGGAGGTCACCCAGCTCCAAAAGAAAAATATTGCCAAGGACCATCAAAAGATGTAACTATTTAAAATGCATTTCACATAACTACATTTAATTTTCATCATAGCGCGACATGCTATGTTATGGTAGGCTCGATCTACTTCTCTTTGCTTTCAGTGGCTGTCTTCCAAACGTATTTACCACGACCATCAATGGCAGCCTACTTTATCGCGGCCTGCCTCTAATGAACAATAGGCAGTGCTTCAGCAGACAGTTCCAGGTACTCTTTCAATAGCCATACTTAGTACCAAATATACAGCTCTTCCTTCTTTACGCTATATTTGAAGAAATATCTGAATCACTCTGTTCTGGGACCAGAACTAATTTAAAGGCAACGTGTATCCACTTTATTTGATGTGACTTATATAGGGAAGAATCGCTTACAGGATATTAAAACAGGATGATGGTGTAGGGCCCAGACAATTTTCTGGTGCCATGAAGTGACTGGTTTGTAAAAACAAAACAGCTGTACAAAATATTCAATAAATGAATGATGTGAGTTATTACAATCCATGGCTAGTCATTTATTCTGCCCCTGAAAGACTGATTGATTCTACCCGGAGTCGAGCCTGTGACTTGCAAGTTGCATAAATATCACAACTACAGAGATATACACACACTATGAAATGTTACGAGCTGTTGCACCACACATGTGTAATGAGTAGAGTTCGGCTTATTTTTTCTTGTTTGCCTAGAGTTCTAGTGCTTTCAATATTTAGTCACAGCCATGAAAGAGTTTTATGCCAGAGGAGGAAGAATTAAGAAACAGTGTAGAAATACTTACCTGTGCATTATTCCATTAAATGTCTTCCTCATATCTATTTCAAACTTACCTCGAACAACGAATCCTCCTTTGTCAGATCTAGGAATCTACAGTGCCCATGACAACTGAACACTCTTGTGGGCTGCTGTGATTATGAATGGGTAATCCTCAAACTCAACACTATGAGAGCCCCCTCATCCAGGACCAGACAGGCCTTTTATACCACAGACATTTTCTATTTTGGTTGGAGCTAATAGATGCTAGTTTTGCAAACTCAGGCCCTCTGCTAGTGCCTCTGTCACTTTCCCCAGCACCCCAGGTGAAACTGTGGCAGGCACAGAAGGCTTCCAGATTGAGGGAGGGAGAGAGGTGTGGAGAAAGATAGGAAAGAGAAAGAGAGAAAGGATGGATGTAAAGAGATAGGTAGAGTGAGAAGAGGAATAGAGAAGGTTAGTTTGAGCATTTTTGAAAGGACTGCGTTTGGTTCCCCAGTCCGTCCCTGTCCTTGTCTCGTCCCTCCTTGCCCACAACTGGAACCCTGAACTCTTCTTTACTATATGATTTGTGTGCATCCGTGTGCAGATAGCATATTGGAGTCTGGTCTTTCATTTTCTTACCCTTATTATATCTGAGCCAATGCAGTCTCAACATATATATTTCATTATGTGATATTTATCCTTCTAACTTGTTTTTTCAGATTTTCCTATGCTATTGTCAATGCAATCTAAGTTGTGTGTTTGCATTTCACAGATTTCGATGCCCGGAGGATTCTTTGAGACATACAACCCACAATCTTAGTACTTCTACCCATAACCTCAACACTTTAAAATATTACCCTGTGCTTCAACCCATAACGTCACTGCTTCAGTGTAGGCCTTTTCATCCTTGGCGTGGTCTCCCTTAACTTTTTGCCTCTGTTTCCCAGGTTGTTTATGTGTGCTGGACTTTGTTTTTGCTGTTTTTGTTACTCTGGGCACTTTAGCACTGCTAACCAGTGCTAAAGTGCAAGTGCTCTATAGAAAATTTGTATATAATTGGCTTATCCATGATTGGCATATTTGATTTACTAGTAAGTCCCTGGTAAAGTGCACCATAGGTGCCCAGGGCCTGTAAATCAAATGCTACTGGTGTGCCTGCAGCACTGGTTGTGCCACCCACATAAGCAGCCATGTAACCACGTCTCAGACCTGTCACTACGGTGTCTGTGTGTGCAGTTTTAAACTGTAAATTCGACTTGGCAAGTGTACCCATTTGCCAGGCCAAAACCTTCCTTTTTCTTACATGTAAGACACCCCTAAGGTAGGGTGCAGTGTATGGTTAAGGAAGGACATATAGTAGCGTGTTTTATATGTCCTAACAGTAAAATACTGTTCAATTTGTTTTTCACTGTTGCAAGACCTGTCCCTCTCATAGGTTAACATGGGGGCTACCTTTAAATATGACTAAAGTGTGGATTCCCTTTGGGAGCAGATAGACATGTGTAGTTTGGGGTCTCTGAGCTCACAATTTAAAAATACATATTTTAGTAAAGTTGATTTTAAGATTGTGTGTTTGAAAATGGCCCTTTTAGAAAGTGAGAATTTTCTTGCTTAAACCATTTCTGTGACATGTGGAGTATGGGGTCTCTGAGCTCATAATTTAAAAATACATCTTTTAGTAAAGTTGATTTCAAGAATGTGTGTTTGCTTATACCATTTCTGTGACTCTGCCTGTTTGTGGATTCCCTGTCTGGGTCAGTCTGACAGTTGGGCTGGTTGCACCTCCCACTAGACAGTGACACAAAGGGAGCTGGGGTGTAGTCTGCATTTCCAGATGGGCCATCTGTGCTAGGAGGGAGGGGAGGAGTGGTCACTCACACCTGAAAGGTCTGTGCCTACCCTCACACAATGCAGTCTCCAACCCCCTGGTGTGTGCCTGGGGCCTGGCCTGAGCAAGGCAGGATTTCACTAACAAGAGAGATCTTTCTTTGAAGAAAGCCTACTTCAAGGAGCAAAAGGGGTATAAGAAGGGCACCCAAAACCATAGACTTCAGAACACTTCTGGAAACCAAGAGGAACTTCTGCCTGGAGAAGAGCTGAAGAGCTGAGGAAGGAGAACTGCCCTGCCTGTGACTGTGCTTTGTGGAGCTATTGTGCAGTTGCTGCTTCTGCCTGTGTAAGAGGACACAGACTGGACTTTGTGTTGCCTTCCTTCTTGTGAAGATCTCCAAGGGCTTTATTTAGAGCTTGCTTCCTGTTGTTTGAAGTCTCAGGGACAGGAAAAACTTCTCTCTGCCAGGTCCTAGGGCCTCTGGAGAGACTCCTACTCTGCCAAGTGGTGCCCATCCAGCTTCTGGGGCCCTGAGAAGAGAAGCTGGGTGCCCAAGAGTGAGAAATCCACGCACAGACCGCCGTGTGGGGAAAGATCGACGCAACTCCGATCTGCGGCTGAAAAATCGACATGCCGCCGGCTTCGCGGCTGAAAATTTACACTCGTCTGCAACGCGACCAGAAGATCGACGCCCGTGGCTGGAGAAATGGCGTGCAGCATCGCTGACGGAGTCTGGTGAGATCACAACCTGCGCAGTGTGGTTTTCGGAGCATCGTGTGGCTGAATTTCTGATTCAAACCTGCTGGGCGGGTAAAAATGGCGAAAGGCCTGCCCGGACCCAAGAGTGCTGACCGGACCAACGCATTGCTCTCCTGCGGAGAGAAGAAACACACGCCGACTCAACTAAAGGGGAAACGACGCAAGATCTCGCTCGTGAGTGAAATTGACACATCGCAGGCTCTTTTTGACACGCCCATGCGGGGTTATTTTTGATGCTCCCAAGGTACATTTTCACGCTAACAGCGTTAGCATTGTGTTTAAAATTATATGAAGACTCTTTTTGCATTTTTAGTGATAACTTGACTTTTGTATTGTGGATTTTTGTCATTTTGGTCTTGTTTTGCTTAGATAAATATCTCCTATTGTTCTAAACTTGTGTTGTGTCATTTTGTAGTGTTTTCATTAAGTTACTGTGTGTGTGTTGGTACAAATACTTTCCACCTAGCACTCTGAAGTTAAGCCTACTGCTCGTGCCAAGCTACCAAGGGGGTGAGCAGGGGTTAGCTGAGGGTGATTCTCTTTTACCCTGACTAGAGTGAGGGTCCTTGCTTGGACAGGGGGTAACCTGACTGCCAACCAAAGACCCCATTTTTAACATATACATTAATCCAACCACCACCGTGCACAGCCTTTGGCTGTGGGTGCCGGTGGTTGGATGCCAACCCTCTATAAGCATCCAAACTTGCACCATTCACAACCTTCACCTGTGTGCATGGGATGCTGCCTGCAAGACCTAGCCTGCAGCCAGACCCTGCAGCCAACTCCCCCTAACCACTCAACCCCATGCTGTGCACGGGCCTTTGGCCTTGCATAGTGGGAGTTGGCTGCGGCCTCTCTGGGTGTGAGACTAGATGTGAGAGGTTGTATCTGGGAGTGAGCGTGTCTGGCAGTCTGTCTGGGTGTGAGAGGGCGTACATCAGTGTTTTAGTGGGTGTGTCAGTGTGTGCATGGGTCTGTAAGTGAGTGCATGAGGGTGTAAGTATGTCTGTGAGTGTGTGCGTGAGTGTCTGAGTGGGTCTGTAAGTAGGTGCGTAAGTGTCTGAGTGGAGAAATTGATTGAAGGAGAGAAAGAGAGAAAGAATGTGAGAGGGAAAGAGATAGAGTTTTTTTAGCATTAATATCTCATATAGTTAGAATGAGTTATTTGAGTTCAATCTAAAATAAAAAAATAAAAATTTCTCTTAAATCAAATAGGTTTCTAATTGAAAAAAAAACAAAAATTAGTCCAGCTGGACTCAAACCCCCAAAGCTGAGCTATAGGGATTGTGGTTTATTTACATTTTTTTAAGGCCTTTATGGGCTTTCTGGAACTGCGAGGGAGCCCTCATGAGCTCCCCTGCAGTCCATATTTATTTATGCATTATTTATTTATTTATTTCTCAAAAAAATGCTCTTTACAGGGTACCTGGCACTGCGGGGTAAGCCTTAGGGCTTCCCTCACAATGCCATTGGTTTGGCAAGCACAGAACTGCTTTGACAGCAGCCCTGTGCTTGCTGAAGCATTTCATCTCTGTCACGGGGGACAGAGATGAAACTTTGGATTTTGACAGTGGGACCTGCTTTAAAGGCCCCGCTGTCAAAACCTGAAGTGTTTGCTGTGGCTTGGCTGCAGCTGCAAAGCTGCAGTGAAGCCACAGCAAACAGCTATGGCCCGGGGGTGGGCACCCCGGTATGTAGCAGGAGTCGGCCCTGGGGGGGTGGCAGTCCGCAGTGCCATCTGTGGCTCCGCGGGCGGCCCCACTCCAATGTGAAGCAACCCCGGGGTGGTGGTCACCCGGGCTAATGGGTCTCTGAAACTGACCCTCTTTCAATTGTTTACTCTTTGCCCCGTGGATGGTGGTCCCCGGGGCACAGGGGCCTTGGGCCCCCGCATATATCTATATAGAGGCCCTTGGGTGTGGTGGTTCCCTAGTGACCCCTTTCTTTTTTTCTTTTTCTTTTTTTAAAAAGATTAGCCTAGAGGGGGTGGTGGTCACTTGGGTGGGTCCCAAACAGACCCCCTTTTCTTTATTTAAATATTTGACCCAGGGTCTGGGGGTCTCTGGGGCACAGGGGGGACACAGGTCCCCAGTATCATTTCTTAAAGGCCCAGGGAAGGTGGTGGTGGCCAGGGCAATGGGAGAGGGCCGGACACCCCCCCTGCATATTATAACAGACCTGGGGAGGTGGCGGTTCCCAGGGAGGCGGGGAGCACATGGACCCCCCATATACATTATAAGCCCCAGGGAGGTGGCGGTCCCTAGGGCAGCAGGAGTTGGCCAAGATCCCACCCCGCATTTCTAAAGAGATGACTCCAGAACTTGGCCCACCCAGGGGCTTCATGATAATGAAGTTTGGGACACCGCATTTCTTTTTTTTTTAATGGAGGATCCATGGATCCACTGTAGATCTGATGTAAAATTTAAAAAAATGCTTTTTAGCCCTGGAGAGGTCCCTTTGGGACTCCACCTCCAGAGCTAATTAGTCAGGGTGTTCATACCCTGTCCCCTTTTATAGTTTTTGTATCATTTGTTTCTGGGACTCAGCTTCAGTTGGGTCCCATGATGGCTGACAACACTTCTGTTGTTGAAGTGTTATCAGCCAATCAGATCTCTGCACAAGACTGGGAGGGGTTGCAAATCGTTTGCGTCCGTATATACAAATTTGGATTTCCTTGAATTTCTAAAAAAACTACTGAATGGATTTACACCAGATAACAAAAAGGGCTCTCTATGGTCCAAGAGCTATCTTTCTGCCAAATTTAGTTTAATTCCATCCTGTGGTTTTTGTGCTATTGCTGTTCAATTTTTCCTGTGGGAAATAACTTTGGAAAAGCTCTAAATTTCCCCCCCTTTCTCTCGGCCCCTGCGTGATAGATCACCCTGAAATTTTCCAGACAGCAGCTCATGTGACTGTCAAATTGTTTTGGAAACGTTTGTGAAGATTCGTCAAGTGGGGCCAAGCAAAAACAGCTTTTTTCCCATAGAAACTAGTTCCCAACTATAACTACCTACTGGCCCTAAGGTAACTATCACTCAGGACCTCACCATGCACTGCTAATTAACCCACAAATTACGTCACTGATGACATCTTTGATAACATCATTGATAATATCAATGTAATATAAACCATCTCTGGCCTCTTTAATCCATTTACAGCCACTCCTTGCCCCTTCAGCTCACTCTTGCAGCTTTCTGCTTTCTCCCTTTGTGACGCTTTTCCGTCTTTCTCTTTTTCTCTTCCTCCGTCTTTCCCATATGTGTCTTTCGCTTGCAGTAATTGCTTGATGCAGAAAAATAATGTCCAGGCATAAAAAATAAGTCCCGGTGCTCTGCTCCAGAAATCCCCGGTTCAAACTGACCTCTGTGTATATGTATTTATATATATATAATATAATCTGTGTGTGTTTTTATAATGAATTTTTAGGACAACATGTCTCAGAAAAAAAACAAATGTCTTCTAGGGAAAGAGAAAACAAGACTGCTTTAGCATCTGACGCCATCTGCTGATATGGCCATGTAAACTGCCTCACTATTAATAAAAAGGCCAGGCTTGTTTTAAAATATTTTACTGAGGCGTGTTTGGTCCTGAAAAACAAGAGGCCTGGTTCATAAAGCTCTATCTGCCTTCCCTTCTGACAACTTGATCACAAGCCTAGTATTCTCACTTACTAACTACAATCATTCCCACAGGTAAAAAACCAAAACACCTTGGGGGAGTGAGACCATACTCAAAAAAGCTGTATTTGCTTGCCTCCAGATCATCTCCCTAAACCACACCACTTACCAAAATCTCCCCAAAAAAACAACTGTTCAACAACTTTAAAGAAATCTGGGCTTTTACCTTTACCAATGATACTGTCCCTATGAAAACCTCTTGACCCAAAGTATATCATTTCACAACACAAAAACTAAATACAATCTGCTGGCTCTGAAAATAATATAACATCTGTTTTTTGCATTTGTAAAATGTACTATTAACCTGCAAGGGTATGCTGGCACGTAGCAGGTTGCTGCCCGAGCCCTGCCTATAGAATGTTGGTTAATTGAAAAGCCAGGTATTCAGCTTCTTGTGGAGTTCAAGAAGAGAGGAGGAGTCTCTGATGTGGAGTGGAGTGGGAGATTGTTCCACTTTTTAGGAGTGAAATAAGAGAATGCCTGTCCTCCTTAATCTGGTTCTGTGTATAGATGGGATGTGTGCATGCAGGAGTCTTGTAGTGTGGATGTGGCTGTGTTTTTGGTGGAAGTTGTGTAGTGCCTTGAAAATGTGTGTGAATAGTTCGAATTGAGCAACTTTGTGTATCTTAAGCCAGCGGAGCTCCCTGAGGTATAGTGTGACGTGATTCATGTGTGGGAGGTTGAGGATGAGTCTGACTGCTCGTGAGTTGCTTGGTGATCCCAGGGTACAGAGTGTTTTTCTAGTATTGCTTGGCAGACATTTAAATATCTTCCTCAGCATCTTCAGGGTGTGGAAGCAGGATGCAGTGATGTAATGGACTTGTGTGGTCATGTTCACTTTGTTGTTGACGATTATTCCAAATTTCCTGGCTTGAGTTCTGGTTGTGGGTGTGGTTCCAATATCAGCTGGCCTCCAGTTGGAGTGCCTTAGTGAAGCGTTCTTGTCAAAGATCACATTGTGTTGGTGTTGAGCGTCAGACAGTCAACTTTCATTCAGTTATTGACTTCGGCCTTGCAGGCAGTCAACTTGTTTCTTGTGTTGACAGTCTTGTCCATGAAGAAGACTATGAGTTGTGTGTCATCGGCATAGGAGAGGGTGTTGATCTTGAGTGAACAGATGACGTCGGCCAGGGTGATCATGTATGCATTGAAGTCGGTGGGGCTGAGCTATGACCCTTGAGGTATTCTGTAGATGAGTTTGCGGGCTTCCTTGTAGTAAGGTGTTAGGTGGACAGCTTGTCTTGTGTCTGTTAAAACAGAGCAGATCAGGTGGAGAGCTTGTCCTTGGATGTCAATCTCATGTAAGCTTGAAGAGGATGGGATGTGACACCATGTCAAGGAGGCACAGAATGATGAGGGCTGCTGTGTCTCCTCTATCAAGGATCATGCAAATCTAATCAGTGGCAGTGATGAGTGCTGTTTCTGTAGTGTGGTTAGGTCTGAATCTTGAGTGTGTGACATCAAGGAACTGGTGGCTGCTGAGGTGGTCAGTGAGACATCAGTTGATTAGTTTCTCTAACCTTTGCTGGGTATAGTAGGACGGATATGGGAAATCATGGCTGAATCAGTGGATAGTATCTTGAGCAAGGGTGTGATAGTGACATGGTTCCAGGTGTCTGGGAATGTGGCTGAGTTAATGGAGGTGTTGAGGATGGGTATTAGTGCTTCGCTGATTGGTAGGAGTCCTTTGGTGATGGCATGGTGGGTGCAAAGTTCACATGGAGCCCGCGGGTGGATGATCTTACAATGTAAAATATAGTGAAATACACCATGGTTGTACCTGCCACGTACCCCCTATGTCATGAGTGTCATATTCAGACAGACCTCACATTTGCATACCAGCACTCTGCATTGTCAGTTATACAGGTCCATATTTAAAATGTGTAAAATGAAGCTAATGGTCCTAGAACAAAAAAGTGCAGCTCCTTGACAAGCGAAGGGCGGTCACGTTTTCGCACATGACACATGGCAACTGAGGTTTGTTCATTTACTTTGAATAATAGAATTATCGTCCTCAAGTTCAGCTAATCTACTTAACTTGTATTTAACAAAATTAAACACAGTTCATGCAGTTATGTTTTTAAAAGCCATACAGCTTGATTTTAGCTGTAAATCTCAAGTTCGACATTTTCAGCTGGGTGAGTCTAAGACAGGGTTTTCTTTGCATGAGAAATAAGAATGAGAGCTCAGTATCAGCGAGACAAACATATATATCTGCAACAGGAAGAGGGAGCTGCCGGTGCACTTATCACACACAGTCGACACAGTTGACGACCAGCTCGACTAAAATCCATCTCCTTAGCGCTGATGACGATCTGCAGTGTATAGAGGAAAGGCACAATTAAACCTAGATACCTTCTGTTCTTCAGGCGGGCCTGCTGGGCGAAGATGTGTGTGTGTGTGTGTGTGTGTGTGTGTGTGTTTGTTTAGGTTTTGATATAGTGCAGACCTCTTTTCTAATAACAGGGCTGTGCTTTTTAGAGAAAGTTTTCAGTATCGTGAGCATATGGTACTTTCGTGGAATTTGTTTCTTGCAGTTGAGAGACCATGTCAAAAAAAGATTCGGTGTTGGCGAGTGGGCAGGAGCAACACTCTGTTCAGTTGACTTTTAAATTATTCACGGCCCTGTGAGATAACAAGGATTGACAGGATCACACAATTTTGGTCAAACCAAGCCAGAGCGCCAGAACCATTGTTTACTGATTCCCATGCCAGAAACTTAAAGCCTGTTTCATAGGGGCATGTGTGCAGGTACATTCAAGGTGGGTGAGTCATTCAAAGCTCGAGTCAGGCTCGAGCCAAATGCCTGGCTCTGACTCAGACAGATGACCACTTTGACCCTCCAGCCCTATACACGCCACACTTTCATGTGATGACTGGCTGTTAGTCAGGGTCTGACCTCTTGCTTCAGGGATTAAAGAACAATCTTTAACATTTGATGCAAAACAGGAGAGAGAAAGAAGTGCCCATCTAGTGACTCAATTACACAATGTGAAACCAAGAAACCTTAGATTACTAAGCATCTAGGCCACTTATAGGGTGCACATGACAATTAACTTGCCTCTTAGTTCAATAGTGGCATTGTCAACTGGGTGGGTGGGCAGGAATATTTCTAAGCTCATGCTAAAAAACGATCACTTTTAATTAATACCTTTCAATGCAGTAATATAATTGACGTGCAGGGGCGAAAGGCTTCCTCGTGTTAAAGAAATATACTTTTAAATTTTGAAGAGGCTTTATCATAATTTTACACCTGTGTTTCATGATTTACATGCAAAATGTTTTCAAGGCTTGGCTCCTGCATGGGATCTTAAAGTCAAACTAGAACCTTAGCTTGGCTTTGGCTTAGCCCTCCATGTTAGTACTTTGGCTCGCCCACCTCTTGTGTAAATATGACTTGCACAAATGGCTGAATTTACGAGCACATGGTATTTAAAGAGGTGGCATTGCACTTATGAATTCTTTTATGTATGAGTAATATTAGTCCACAGTGGTTTAAAAATATGCTTGAATGAATTCCACTTATGTGTGAGTAGGGGTGGGTGTGATTCACTGAGTTTCACGCCGCAGAATTCTGTGTACTTACATAATACTCCACAAGATTCTGTGGAGTCCAACAATGGGTGGAAATATGCACGTTGTGCTGCAATTTAGCACCAGTAGAATGAGCAACACTGAAAATCAGTGTAAATGGCATTGTGCGGTGCTCAAGAGCGTGCAGCTGTTCAGCATGAGTACAAAATCTACCTGCCCAGCAACTTTTACTCGAGAAGCAGTCCTCTGACTGCTCGCAACCGCCTGTGTTAGAAAGTCATGCTAGGGTCGCCAAATCTCACTCATGCTAAGCACTTCTAGAGCCTTGCAGCAAATGAATTACAAGAGTAACAAGGAGTTGCCAAATTCCACCATTTCCGTGGAAACATTCTGCCCAGCCCTTGGTGTGCGGTGTGGTTGTTCTAGGGTGAAGGTTCCCTGGGAAATTTGAGAAACCCAGGAGACTTGAAGAGTTTGTAGCATTCCTAAACTCCTCTCCGACTGCTTCCTACCATTGAAATGGTAATACATGTGCATTCTGCAACCCATTTACATGGGAAAACAGATAGGAAAATCCTTCAAAAAAAATTGAGGGGGTATAGGAGAAAGGGTTTCCTAAAAGGGAGAAATGTTTACCCAGGAAATGAAAAAATTGTGCCTTTGTACAAAAGTGATACAATTTTAGCAGAAGTAATTGCACAACACATTAACTTCACCGGTGGTCGTGCCAACTTACTGATGTAATTAGGAATTTGCAAAAAAAAATTCTGCAATACGCCTGGAACCCTGTGGCTGGCAAAGTTTCTAAACAAATTTCAGGAAGGTTTTGTGAATTTCAAAAAACTTGTGTGAGGATGTAGCTCTGGGAAGGGGTTGGGGGTGTTAAAGGCGTTTTTGTTGATATGAATTGCAACCTTAATGATTAGACCATGCACCCAAGAGAGACAGCGGCAAAGTGGGTCAAAGCTCGATCTAAAAAACATTGGGCTGGTTAAAACTGCAAAGACATAGCTGTTTAACTGAATTATTTCCAAACTGCTTCGACTGAGCAGCAGGGAAGATATATTTTTATCATGCATTCATTCTTTTTACACTGCCACAGATTACAATGGTCATACCAATTTCAACGTTTATGGCTGTATCGAGGTTTTTTTATCATGCCTCTGTGCCATGTAAATGAGAAAGGCCTAATATCGATTTCTGGTGTGTTTTTTCAGGCTGCAAGTGTAGTTTCCCCTTAACACAGCCATAATTGGGCACTGCTGGTGGTTACGAGGAATTTATTATTATTCTGTTGCCTTAGTGATTTCGGTTCATAAATGTGTTCGATAGATCCAATAGGAAAGTCACAGGGCACTGCTGTTGGTGATAGGGTGGCCTTTTATATTAAGGCTGCGGACTAATTGATTTGGGAATGCAACCCTGCTAGATATTGTCAATATAAAGGTCACACTATTGAGTAGACGGAATTTTGTTTCATTCTCTCACTGTCTCAGTTTTCAGGACTGCGCCCCTTTCTACTTTCTCAGTGAATCATGTTTAAATTTCTTTATTGAAATATTCTTATCAACAAAGCAAATCTGTAATGCCTAGTGTGTACATACAGTGCGCAGAAAAGGCATAATTGAAGAAGCCTAGAGCTTTCGCCGTTCCATAAGCATATCACAATTTGAAAGAATTACACGATCAAGGAGATTCGAGAAAGGATGAGAGTGTGCCCGCGTGCACATGGGCATAAGACAGACCTCTGCAGCACCCACGGCGCAGGGGCCCTGAGCCCTTGAAGGGGCCGCCGGATCTTGGAGGGGGGGGTAATCCGCTCAAGACCAATGATTATTTTTGCCGTAAGGGAGACCTAGGGGCCCCTCATCATTCTGCAGAGGGTACCATAATTTTGTCTTAGGCCACCGCGCACAAATTAGTATTCATTAACCTAATTTATTTGGTTTGTAGCTACATGAAATGTCATCTTGTGGCCGCTTGTCAGCACTTTCAGATTTTCTTCTTCGTGGTTATGTTCTTGTGTATTGGGTAGTTGACCTAGTGTTTCTTGTTGAATGTCCTATAACTTACCAGTAATCTTCATTACTCCTGGTCCTGTTGTCCACCTCCCATTCATTACAAGTGAAATATTCCTATCTCACAGACAGAAAAATGAACAAAGGAATGCTGGGAAACCTGTCCTCCCACCCCCTCCCACCAGGAATACTTAAGATGTACTTACCTAGCATTCTGCCTGAACTATGAAGCCTGCAACCCCAGACAGGCTGGAAACACAGGGGAGAACCCAGACCAGAAACGTTGCAGGCAAAAAAACTGAATACAACCCACCAAGAAAGGCAGAGGAGGGGAGCAACAAGAAGCTCACACAGCAACAAACAACAGAGAGGGAAACTGGCCTTAAGGCGAGCACTCCAAACATCCACCCGGAAGAGGCAGAGGAACCCAAAAATGCAGCAACCCATGCTGAGCACACCACACCTGAAAATCCAGGCAACAGGGACATCCCAATGACTCAAAAAAACAGCACCACAAAGGCACAGCCTGGTTGACAGAGAATGACAAAAAGGCAGCAGATAACCACTACCACCAAAGAGAAACCCATGAAGACAGATCCGCATTCCACCCAGCAGAGGCCAACTGGGAGGGCACGGGGCATCAAGAACCCCAGCCCCATGAAACAAAATCTAAAAGCCACCAAACAGCAAAAAAAGGACATCCCAAAAAAGTAACACCAGATGCAAGACTCCCAGAGGAAACTAAGGATGCAGAGGAGAATCAAAAACACATCCAACCAAAACTAAGGGAAACCAACAACCCCAAGCAGTCAAACGAGCAAGCAGGGAGGAACCGAAGACAAAAAAAACATATGTGGAAACACCCCAATCACAGATGAGCAGTGCCAGTGGTGGGGGGGCAGATCCAGCCACAAAGCACTCCACAGACACCAACACACCGGCCATGATGGAAGCATCCATCAGAAACGAAAACCACCAGACCCAAAAGACGGGGCATGCAGAAAACATAGGAACCAAAAAACTGGAAAACAGGTGCCTCTTGAGAACACCCCAGACCAAAAATAAGTAGTCCGAAACCAGAGGCAGTGAACAGGAGGAAAAGGGCCAACCACCAACTGATGAGCCAGCAACAACCCCAGGCCCGAGGAAAGAGTGTGAGGCTCCCAAAACACACAGGAGCAGACCCCAAACATAGAAACAGGATCCAAAGCAACCTGCAGCAGAACACGAGGTCCCTCAATGACAATCCCGGAATCGGATACCCCAACAGGACCCTAAAAGACAAGTGTCCTAAAGAATCAAAGAGGGCAAACAGCACACAAGCCCCTGGAGCAACAATCCCAAAAACTGGGGAGGAGACCAAGAAAAAGGATAGAAAAACCCCAGAGATGTCAAAGGCTGAAGAGGGCGACACCAAGTCCTCAGAACCACCAGATAGGACATCTAAAACCAGCCCCAGGGACCCATCTACAGGTTGGAGCCAGAAGCAGGGAATACAGGGCCAACCCTCGAAAACCAAGCCAGCCAGCTACCCAGAAAAGACTGGAAAACAATGAGAAGCCATATCCCAGTACAGAATCCAACTCTGAACCCAGGGACACCACCAAAAAGAAGAAGCCAGACGGAAATCTTTCCAACAGTAGAACCAGCCAGGGCCACAGCCGGGTACAGCAAAGGAGAACACTGGACAAAAACAAACTGAACAGGCAGGGTGAACCGCAACAGCAGGAAGAACAGAAAGTCACCAAGAAGATTTAAACAGAGCCACATCATCCTGCCATGTCCCACTCCAGAAAAGAAAACCAGGACATCAGGCACAAGGACTCCTAAAAAACCCAGAATGGGACAACAAGCACCCAAAGAACTGGAAGACCAGTGAGCACCTGAAAAGGCACCCCTAATGACACAGGACACCCCCACACAAGAGGAGACCACCAACAATAGTGAACGGGGAGTGCTACAGAACCGAGAAGCCCCAAGGCACAGTCCGTCAGATCGACCACCAGCAAAAAACAACTCAGACCACAAAAGGCATTGAGACCCCACACACCTGCCAGGGAGAGCAAGCACGGCCCCCCACACATCCACCACCTCAAAAGCTGCTGCAACTCACAAGGAGCAGGGGAGGGACTTCACCAAGCAAAGATGGACTGAAGACGAGGAAGCCAGTAGGCCACCCCAGCCGACTGACACCAAAACCCCTAAAACCCACAAGGTAGGGATACACTAACAAACTCCCCCAGAAAGCACCGAACATCCAGGGCCCAGAAAAGAGCAATGGTCAGCCCTGCAAAGGGCCCCTGGCAGAAACCCAAGACCAGGGCTAAGACACCAGCTCCCCTAAGCAATGCACCAAGCACCACCAAAAGCAAAGATGCAAATGGCAAGCCCTCCAACAGACAGAGAGCACCTGCTGGAAGCGGCAAGAGGGCTGGAGACAGGGCTGATGCTGCCCAAGAACGGCAAGGCCTAACACAGGAAGAAGACCCTCCAGAGACCAAAACACAGCCCTAAAAATCCCAACAGAGAAGGAACCTAGCAACAATCACACCACAGGCACCACCTGAAGAAGAGGAGATCACAAACAGAAGACACAGTGAGGAGTCACACTGAGTAGCTTCAGGCACTCAGAGCCGGGTCCACACTCATACCAGAAAAGGAGACTGTATACCAACTGGCAAACGTCTAAGCCAAGGTGCACCAGCATCCAGCGCATCACCCCCACTGCCAGGATATGCGACTGCTGATGGCTGCAAGGCAGGGCACACAGCCTGGACCACTAGGGCCTGAGGCACCCTGGCAAGGAGGATGGAACCAGGCCACCTCAGAGGACCCCAAGAAGACTTGAAGGATGACCCTCAATGACCAAAAAGCAACCGGACAGCAATAGCCTAAAAAAACAGAGTGTTACAAATGCACTGGCCTGGGGGGTACACACAAGAATGTCCTGTACCCACAGACTAAGGATGTCTTATCAGGAACCCCAGTGAAAACCACTAACCAAGCAAGAGAGCATCCCCACAAAAAGATAAAGATTCAAAGTAATAAGGAAAGGTTGAGAACCCAACATCATGGACACCCATGACCATGGTCCAGGAGCCCACATGACCCTCAGGAAGCCCACAACCCTGAGAGGAGCGCTACATAGCCAACCTGCCCCTCTGCCTTGCTGGGCAGAAAGCTGAAACAAACGCTAAGCAGGAGAGAAAATGTGGTATCAAATGGAATTCCTGAGTCCCCCGCATCCAGGGGAGCGGCCTAACAGTCAGAGCTGTGAATTGGGAAACTTCATCAGCATAAAGCCACAAACACAGGATCTATTTTAGTTCTTCTTTTTTTTAATTGAAGCCCAAACAGCACCTGCAGGCCTTGGAGCACTTCACTTGAGTAACAAGCATATCACTGAAGATCACATGCATTGGATGTAGTCATGGGGAGTGTAAGTGACTTGTTCAGAATCAAGAAAAAGCTAAGCAGATGCCAAGACCAGAGGGTGGTTCCCCAGCTCCACAGTTGGCAGCCCTAACAGTAATGCCACATCCTGGGTAGTGGAACACAAGCAGTGCTGAACCTACCCACTCTGCTGAAGTGCTTGCGGACTGTCACGCCAAGCTGAGAGAGAAGGACAAACAGTATGTACAAGTGCACTACACAGCATGCACACAGAAGACCCAGAAGTCCAGAGTTTCTCACAAAACATGTGTAAACACACAGCGCACCATAGAACACCACCTATGTCCCTAGGTGCTGGAAAAAACAAGGGAGTGGGACCCATCAGTGAGGGTGCCATGTAGAGCAGTTTTGGCTGAGAACCAAACTCTACACCTGCAAGTCACAGCTGCAGCTGACTGAGTTGTGATGAACCCTCAGAGGTGCCAGAAAACATCAGACGGCATCAGGTAGATGAGCCCCCAAGCGTCTCTTCTGCAGCCCAGCAAGCAGGGAGATACAAATCCTGTCCAGCTGGGGATGATGGCCAGGGAACCAGGAAAAAGCCAAATAAAGCAGGGGGGTACTCACCCAACAAAGCAGAACTCAAATGCTGACCCCAGAATCTTAATCCGAAAAACAAGAAGCTACATGTGCATGCTCCCACCCTCTCACAGGGGAACATGTGCACCCAGCAGGGCACCTGGCAGCCAAATGTTGAAACCACCAGCAACTGCAAAGTGGACTGGCCCCAGCACCCACATAACTCCCCACAAGTCCCACAGGCATGGATACAAGCAACCAGCTATCTGACACCCATGCCCAGCTAGGAAGCGAGGCAGCCACGACAACTGCAGTAGAGGAGAAGCCCCAGCCCAGCAGGAGCCAACCTCATCCTTGAACATTCTGCTGGCAGACAGAGCACAGAACGGACGGAATGCTGGGTAGGTACACCTTAAGTAGTCCTGGTGAGAGGGGTTAAGAAGGCAGTTTGCAAGCATTGCTTTGGTCTTTTTTCTTTCCGCGAGATAGGAATATCACACTTGTAATGAATGGGAAGAGGACAAGTCGGACCAGACGGTAATGGATCAGTGAACACATCGCGAGTTTGCCCATAAATGTGTGTCTGGAATTTGTACAGCTCGTAGTTCTTATTTCCCAAGTAATTGTATAAGTGGTAAGTATCTCTTTTACCTGTTACTTTTGAGAGGTTGAATGAAGGGTGACAGGTGCAGCAAAATGCTAGGGAAACGGGTGATGGAGTCCAGGAGGACTAGTCATGATTAGCCATGTCTGAAATTCTTCAATGTCAAACCAGTCGGTCTCTGGTAACTAAGAGTGAAGGCCAGTTTGAATAGATCAGCTTTTTAGAGTTTTTCTGAAACTCATGTAGTTAGGTTCAGAGCTCAGGTTTGGATTCTGGGTATTTCAGGGCCTCAGCTCTTGAGCACCAAAGATATTCCTCTCTATCTCAGGTTCAGACTTTTAACTGGTGGTTGGGTGATCTAATGAGTGGACATTGAACTGAGAGTTTTGGGTGGGTTATAATGAGGTGCCAGTTTCTGCAGGCATAAAAGGCCTTCTCCTTGGTAAGCTGTATGAATGGTTCACAAGACTTTGACATTTATTCTGGCTTCCTCAAGTAGCCAGTAAAGAGCTGTAAGTGTGAGTTTTAAACAATCCTATTTATAAGGCTGAATGTAACTTTTGGATGCCTCTATATGAAGATGTTGCAGCCTGGAGATGGCGTTCTTGGGAATGCCACAGTAGGTTATATTGCCTGAGTGGAGTCACACTAGAATGAACGTTGGAGTAAGGATCCTCTAAATTCCATATGAATGGATCTCATTCTTTGCACCATTCAGCTACAGGAAGCTCTCCTTTATCTAGTAGAATTTGTGGTCTAGGCAGGAGGTTATGTTCGATCAGTTGATAGGCCCATTTTCCAAGCAAAAGTACATATGTGTGTCAAAAGAATGCTTTTGGAAGTTCACTGAGTACTGCTGAAGGAGTTGAGCATAGGATGCTCACAGATATTGAAGGGAAGGTGTGAAAGGAGAAATCTTTAAGGGACGCCACAGGACACCTGGCCTGTTGAGGATTTCATTAATCTGATCCTAACATTTCAGCTCCAGTTGGTGAGAAAGGAACAAACCCATTGCAACTGGGTCTCAATATGCCTTGCCGCAATTCAATGTTCTTGTATAGTATTGCCCTAGACTACAGTTTCATAAGCATCTGACTGACCAAGGGCTGCTTTAGCGACATCGTCTAAAAAAAGGAGGAGCTCTTTCCTCATGTTTGCTACATTGAGTTTGGTGCCTCATAAGGGATGGAATGGGAACTGATGATCATCAACTAGTAAGTTAAGTTCTTTGTAGTCTTGAAACTGTCTCATCACCTTACTTTTCATTATCTTATATGACAAATTGTAGAATGGAGATAGGTCAGATTTTTGGGTGAGCCCATATTCAGGAAGAGATGATAATGGTTTGTGGTCGCAGGCATTTTGCTAGAGGAAATGACTCATTAATTGGTTCTGGTTTCCAGTGATTGACCTTGGACATTTCCATTCTTGTTGTTGGTTGTTCCACATTTGTAGGCAAACAAATGTAGTGAAAAAGGATGTTCACCACCCTTACTTATTTAAAGAGTTGATTCAAGTGCACATTCGTATTATACCCCTATCATCTTGTCAGAGAGGGTGCTGATTTTCCAAAGTTGGCACACCACATGAGATGACTACTAAAATAGGTTGAGAGTAGCCTGATACCAATAGGTGTGTAAAAATATGAAAGATTCATTCTCCCAACAACTATTTAATAATATATGTTAAAAGTCCAGTGATTAAACAAAGGGCATTGAGGTACGGATTTGCTGTTCCTTGGTCATCCTGACAATTACATTCCTAAGGACATTTTTGCAATTTTTTACTTAAATTGGCCCTGAGGTAGATTGAATGCAGTGCTCTTAAGAATTGCAAAGTCAGCCACGTACAAGTGGTGGAAATTTCGGGTTTGACTATAGGGTACTGTCAAACATGGGTACTATCTGTTTACCTATTTGAGGCCATTCATGATAGGAAGGATGTAATGAAGTTTGCGTTGTCCTCTCACTCACCTCTGATTATGGTAGGTTATAGTTTCAATATTTATGCTGCTTTCATCAGGCCAGCCAGTACGTGTCATGGTGGATACACCAGTATTGTAGTGCTAGTGATACATTTTTTGAAAGAACAATTGCGGCATTGTGCATGCTGCCGACTGCCTGAATCATGAAAGCAGTGTCATCATATTTGAACAACTCTCATGAGGATTCGACAAAAAATGGTCAAATGTGATCAAATAAGGGAATTAAATTGAGAGCCTGAGCATTGAATGCAGTCTGGTAAATGGTGTTGCACCAGCAGGTGGTGCAAACTGACTAATCATAATTCTAATATGACATTAGGAAGTTAAGTCCAGTGGTCAGCTAATGAGAAAGTCATGAGGATAACTGCCTCATAATCATGGACTCTAGTGACAGCCGATCAAATCTCATCTAAGAATGGAGGCATAGCACTAGATTTATGCATAAAAAGACAGAGCATGAGACAATTCTGCACTCGGTTAAGTTATGATTCCCATACTGCTTTAAGGATTGCAGGAATGTTGGAAAGTGGTTTATTAATGAAGGCAGATATGTACCTACACTTACTAATAGGGCCACAATCACAGGTAACATCCAGTAAAGACCTCAGTAAATTAATCCTTGCTCAACCCTTGGTAGCTCGACCCCAGAGCAATTAGGCTTAACCAAAGACACAGGTGTGAAAAGCATTTACTATCAACAAAATAGTAAATAAGTAAGACACGGCAGGAGGTTAAAATTAAACACCAATTGACAAGACTAGGAAATATGTTATCTTTAAACTGACACCAAAATGACAAAATCCAATGTAGAGAACCAGAGATATGATTTTTTTTAAAGTTTAATTGTAAATTTCAAGTTACAAAAAGTGAAAAACGCCAACCACGGCTATCTGGTCACACCTGACCAGATCCAAGTCAAAGTTTGAGGCTGACCGCAATGGAGTCCAAGTTGGATACACTCAGCGGTAGATCTCGGTGAAAAATTAACTTTTGAATGTAGTCACTTTTTTGGACCATTTTCTTTTGATGTTAAGGGGGTCTCCTTCTCAGGTCAGCATGCAGTTTAACGGTGGGAACTGATAACGCGCCCTGACCTATGTACTTTACTTACACGGGGACTCGTTTTAGGCCAACAAACCTTTTGACCCTGATTGGAGACACCTTAAGACAAGATCTCTATTCTACATTGCAATCAATGAATCAATACACCCATCAATATTCACAATAGCGATCAAACAAATCGAGTAGCAAGAATCGAAACACACCATGACCCTCCAGCAATCAATAACCGCACAATTTTAGTAATATTTATGATATTCATTCCCTATTTGTTACACTCTACTAGTAAGTTTATTAGTCTCAATACCAGAAAACACATCAACCATGTCACAATGTGGCAACTTGAATATGAATTAAACAAAGTAAAGATCATGAACATTAGAATAAAGCACGACGTCAACATGAATCAACTTTAGCAGAGTATCATTAGCACGTTATTCAACAAAGCAAGACTCAGTCACTTGTCTATTTGCATTCAAATTAGTGAACTCCTTAACTATCCTCTAATTAGCATCAGCATGTTGGGCTTCATGCAAAACAATTTAGTAACACAAATTTAGAAAACATCTAACTATGGCCTCTATCAAAAGAGCAGTTGGTACCTAGAAAGGAAAGGCAAACAGACAATTACAATTCATCATCATATAGTTACCCTCCGTAATGGGTCAGCATACAGAATCAGTCTTCGTCCTCAGGACAGCAGTCGATTCACCATCGGCCAGGATAGAACGGCAAAGTCTCAGCAAACAGGGCAGAAAGCTTTTCCCTCATAAGGAGGAGAAGCAAGTATCGGGCAAGGCAAAGTGAGGATGGTTAAAGTATTAGAACAGCAAAGATAGAGATGGAATGTCAGAGTAACAGCAGGGGTGTCCCTCTAATGGCTCAGTAAAAGGCTCGTAATGGCTAGGTAATGGCTGGTTTCTTCTTGTGACACGTCGTTAAATTGAATTTGCCAGACAAGTCTCTAATTTCCAATTGGTCAATGTTTGGTGCATTGTTATCTCTGTCCAATGATCCGTTGATCACCTTACTAGAATTTTCACCTAAAACAGTTCTCATGTAGTTTATTGGCTCCTGTGATTTACGTCTTCAATGGGTAGAATGTCAGGTAGGAAAGTTACACTCCTCGCTTCAGTCAGTAGCTCCATTGTCTTCACCAGTTTGGGCGACCTTGTACCTGTTGCGAATTACACTGTTGCATTCAGCAAGAATGTCTCCTTGAGCAAGTCGGGTCTCATGAGAAAGAATTTACTACGGTTACACACACATCTCTAGCATCTGGAAAAGTACAGTTTCATGTCCTTCAGGAAGACATCACATCACACGTTAGAAAAACACATTTAATATGAGACCAGGCAGCTAGGCCCAGACCCTTGCTAACCAAGGCCTAGTGAGTGATTTAGCAAAACCTTAACGTATAATCTTAGTGCTAACACAAAATCATACATTAGTACATTATTAATTCGTTATTAGTCAATTTCATTAATCCTCGTATACATTGGTGGCCACTCCCCGTGGGCACATTTCAGACGTGCACATTAATTTCCTTCTATCACGATTTCTATGCAGCTTCATTATACATTATTTTGCAAGCTTTCCATGTTAATATTGAATATAAAAGCTACACTCCAACACAGCTTGGCACTGCGTGATGCCGCGGTCAACTCCTGGATGTCTTGTCGACAACAATAAGTTCCCGAGCTTCAGCGGAGCAAACATGGGTTTCACTCTGGGTTGCAATTTGACATCGCAGGCTTGACTCTCGACAACAGATCGGTCAACTTCTGGACCTTTTGACAAAAAATTTCCAAATGATTCCAAACTTTTGGATATACTTTCAAGATGTCCTTTTGGAGTCTTTATGTGTCCACAATCACAATCCAAGGCTCCAGAAGCTCTAAGTTGCTCCTTGGAAGTTGGGACTACAATCCCATTATGCACCTGGCCAAATTCTTAAAAGTCCACTGGACACTGGTCAGCTGGGCTCTTCTTGCAGAAGTTGATGCAGGTGACTCTTGGTAGCACCTTTATATCTCTTGCTTACAGAGAGTCCACACATGAATCCTTTAAAGCAAGCTAGATCCTCCTTTTGCGAATACCATAGTGTGCAGCAGGGGGAGTCCTTATGAGTGCAATCCTTCTAGGTGCAAACCAGGAGTTCAGCAGAGAAGTCGTTCTTCTTTTTGATACTTGTAGGCAGGGATCTGAGTTGCTGGTCAGTGTTCCCACTTTTGTTGAGGTTTCTTGGCTGGCAAGCAGCAGGGCCTCAATGATCAATGGGGTACAAGGTGCCATCCTCTCGGGTGACAACTTTGTTAGAAGTATGTCTTATTTTTGTCACAGAAAGCACTGTTCTACAAAAATCCAAAGTGGAGAAAATCTCTCTTCGAGGTTCAGGTTTAGCTATGCCCTCCCACAAGTGTGGCTAACTTTTCACTTCACCCCTCTTCCAGTCCCTCTCCAAATCTAATTACAGGGGCTCCTATCTGGCTGGGGTTGCAGGAAATGGGGGAGGCCTGGTTTCTGTCCCAACTGTCTTTCCCTCCTTTGAAGACCAGTTTGACAGCCCAGCCCTCTTCCTATTCTGGCATCAGCTGCTGCAGATCTCCTCCCACTAGATGTCTCCTTTGTCTCAGCCCAGGGACCTCACACCTCGTGAAGATAGCTTGCTCAGCCTGTCAAAGGCTGATCAATCAGGAAAGGCTACTACAGAGTGGATTTCAGGTAACTTTAGGAAGAAGTTGTAAAACTCTTTCACTGTAATAGGTACATTAAATCTAACCTTGGCAAACTGTTGAAGTTTTTTTCTAACTATTAATTTGACACATTGAATGGTATTTTTAGCTCACTCCTAACAAAAGATAGACTTTATTAAATGTTAAATAAAGTCTTCCCATGTTAGTCTGTAGAGCTAATGTACTACAATAGGGAAAAATGAACTGGGAAGTTTTCCATCACTAGGGCTTACAAAACAACATTTATAATATCTATGCATATGATTAAACTGTAGTGTACCTTTGGGGCACCTAGAACAGGCATTAGGGGTGACTTATATGTAAAAACAAGGTAGGTTAAGGCTTTGAAAGTAATTTTAATTCCAAAGTCTAATGAAAGTATCCAGCTGACCAGTCGCAAGTGGGTCTGTCTTGGACCCAGCTGGTAGCCTCTGTCTGATATACTATAAGTCTCTAAGTGAGACTTCTGAGGTCCAGAGGGGCTTTAGAAGTGTACTCATGTGGTTGCTAGAAAGGATTGTATGTTGGTCATTGGTATTGGGTGGGGTGTGAGTCGGATTTCTCCACACTGATGATGTAGTAACTGACTACAAAACGGTGATGCAGCCATAGAGGGTGAGAGTGTTTTGAGGCAAGAGGTAGGAGTGTGGCTGTCATTAGAGCAGCATGTACAATGGCACCATGGTTTTGAGGATATGAGGAGTGCACTGCAACTCAACAATGATTATCTTTTACTACACAAATAATGTTGATCATGTTGATGTTTTAAGGCCCTATGGTAACCCCACTACACCAATAGGAAGTGGATTAGGACTGAAAGTGGAAATAATATTATTAAAATGAGTCGCATCTATCTAGGCATTTAGGGTTCTAGGTTGTATAAACATACTTGTCAATAAATCAGTGAATTGAGCACATGCAATAAAGTGAATGGCAGTCATATTGTGAAAATGGAATATCACCTGAAGGTTACACACCTAAATCCCAAAGCAATGGCTCAGGAGATTGAGCTTCTGCTACAGGGTTTGTATAAACCTGTAGGTCATGGGTTCAAATGTGGTAAAATTGTTTGTTGAAACTATTCAGATTTATAATAAGGTGTTGACACAGCATGACGCCAATCCCTACGCCAGATGAGCTCTTTGTAGATAACATGTTTATGAACATCAGCTAGAGTATTTCAAGCTTGAGGTGATGTCAATAGACCAGTATTTTGTGGATGGGGGCTGGGTTGATTGAAATTACAATAACCAGAATATGATAAGGATGTTGGAGCTAGCCAATGCTTCTTTGACCTTTCAGAAATCATAATGTAAAAAAATAGCTATTACATTACATATTTCTATAATAAAAATGTATATATAAGTTGCGAAGATATACAATGATTTTCCCACAATTACATATTTTTTATGAAAATTAGTATATTTGAGCAAAGTAATAATAAAACGTTTATATATACATATATATATATATATATATATATATAAATACATATATATGCATATATACATATCCATCTATCTATCTATCTATCTATCTATCTATCTATCTATCTATCTATCTATCTATCTATCTATCTGTAACACTTACTGGTGGTTGCCAGTAAGTAGTTATAGTTATGGCCATTGTTCTATAAAAAAAAAGCATTTTTCGACTTGTCTATACCTTTGGCGCTGTTTGATGAATCTTCATTACATTTTCCCAAATAAGTGTTCCAGAGAATCTTGTTGTACATGGAAAGTTTTGGGATGGTCCGTCAAGCAGGGGCCAAGATAAAGGGAAGAGGGCAAAGAAAGAGCATTTCCCATTGTAATTCCATTAGGAATTTTATACATGACTACACCCCGAACAGCTGGATGGAATTACAATGAATTTGGCAGAAATGTAGCTTTTGGGCCAGAAAGAAGCTTTTGTATTGTTTGGTATAAATCTGTTCAGTAGTTTTTGAGATATTAAAAGTAAAATAACTATTGATATCTAGAGTTGTGAAGGCTTTGCAAATATTACCAATCTTGGGCTGAGATTTGATTGGCTGCCACGTTGGCACCCATCAAGGAACCCAAAAAGACAAAAAAGCACTTAAAAAAACAATTGCTGCAAACGTGTGGTAAGTTAGCAAATTCAAGGAAAAATGAAAAAAAACAAATGCAGTATCCTCGCTTGTTTATACTAAAGCCCCCAGGTGGGCCAGGTCCTGGGGGCATGTGAATATATTTTAGAAATAAAGGATGGGGGTGCACAGGGCCCTCCTCCTAGAACACTTTTATGCCATGAGAACCACCACCTCCCTGGGGATCATATCTATGCACCGCTCCTGCCCGTGGGTGGGCCCGCCTATGGTCCAGGGACAGCCGCTTCTCTGGAGCAAACCATGAAATTAATGTGGGGGCCACACAACCCACCCTGCAGCCCCAGGGACTGCCACTTCCCTGAGGCAAAAGATGAAATTAACATTGGGGGACCAATGCGCCCCACCTACAACCCTGGGAACTGCCCCCTCCCTGGGACAAAAGATGAAATGAATGAGGGTCCCTGTGTGTCCCCCCACAGCCCCATGGACTGCCCCAGGGCAAAAGATGAAATTAACATGGGGAGACCCGCACAGCCCCCTCGCAGCCCCGGGGTACACCAGACATGTAGGCAGGGAAACACAGGAAATTATTGCATGTTTTGCTGGCTCCAGCAGGTGGCGGGGAGCCGGCTGGGACTGCGGGGACCTTGAGGCTCCCCCACCGGTCTCATTGTACACTGGGTGCCCCGTAGGGCACCCAGTAGAGATGGCTGGGCCCTGGGGAATTCCCCGGGGGGCAAAATTGGCCAGGGAGGGGGTGTGCAGCCCCCCTCTTCCATTCAATTAAGGCCGGGCCCCAGGGGATGAGGTCCCTGGGACCGAGATTGGTCCAAGGAAGGCGACCGCTCATCTACCCTCCCCCATTGAATTGAGTTGGGCTCCTGGGGATGGGGTCCCTCGGGGCAAAATCAGCCAGGGGAGGAGGCCCATGTGGCCCCACTCTCCTAGAGTCTGTGGGTCTCCCTTTAAAGTCCTAAGAGTATGCGAATGTGGTTTGATTAACCGTATAGTAATACAAAATATTTTACAATAAAGAAACACAGAGGTTCACTGAAAAAAAACAAAGTTTACAGGGATGATATACTTATGAAATAGATTTTAAAAAAACAAAGAAATTCACTTTAAAAAACAAAGGTTACAGAGAGGTTATAGTTAGGTTCTGAATTTACTTGCACAAAACCAGAGAAATTTAGCAGTTATTGTTATAGTTATTTCAAGCAACTATAAACTTGCGGAGTAAGGTAACTATACCTTGCGCCTTCCCCAGGCACTGCTAATTACCCCAGATATTACAGCACTCATGACAACTTTTATAACATCATTAAAAATATCAGTAAAACATTAGCAGTCAAATTATTGAAGAAAACCCTGAGCATGGCTCGAGACGTGAGTTATAGTTACCTTAGTCCGCGATATATATATCTTCCAATTTCTGTTTGGGCTATTCTGTTGTAATGTGGGCTGTTTCACCCAGCTGTGTATATACATGGACCTGCTCAGTTGCTGCTGCTGATTGATCCTATTTTTATTGTTCTCATGTTTTCTAAAATGACAAATAAAGGGTTGTTTTTTTAAAGTACAACTATACTGCTGAATTTCTATGGTTTTGTGTGTGAAAAGACTGAACCTAATTATGATGTCTATGTTACCTTTGTTTTTTTCAGTGAATATTTATATATATATATATATATATATATATCTACATATCTATGACTATATGTATATTTATGTATATATACATATACACACACACACACACACATACACACATGCACCCAGGCAGACAGACACACACACATATACTCATTGAAAAAGATGAAGGTTAAAGTGATGTTATAGTTAGATGTGGTAACATTATCTTATGTTGCATTAAAAGAACCTTTGAAAGTCATTGAAAAAACAAAGGTTAAAAAGGATACTAAAGTTAGGTGAAAATATCAGTAAAAACATACCACTTTTAAAGAACAAAATCACTGCAATTCACCAGTTATATGTATCTCAAGTAACTATAGTTCATGCTCTAAAGTAATTATAACAAAGACACGTCCCTGCCAGTCACAGTGTTGTCAATGTAATTTGAGATACTGCAGTAATGTTACCAATGATGTCATAGAACATGTCATGAGCGATGTAATATATTAAGTAATTAGCAGTGCATGGCTGGGAAGGCTCAGTCAGAATCTAAAACTGATTATGACACCCCTCACCTCAGGCTCCCCACCCCTGGGGGGCATTTGATGTGGATGACAATGTTCTGGTCCTACACTTAACAACTCTGCTAGAAAAACAGACATTTGAGGTGCGTACATTTTGAGTGTAGATGGTGTTGTAGAGTGTCCATATACAAGAACTGCTTTCTGCCTAAAACGTGGAAACTACCTAGAGTTTCCTGCTCTTTATATCTCTTTAAAGCAACATCACAAAATAAAATGATGGACGAGGTATTGAAACTTTTCAAACTTTTAAAACACTCACCCCATTCACAGATCTGGGTTAAATCCATCCTTATTTTGCTCACCACGTCACCCCAGTTTGGATCCAACCATATGCAAATCAGTCTTGACCCTTCTCCCCATGAGAACAGCCGAGCCTGAACTAACACGTCAGGTCCTCCCTGGACCTAAAACAAGCATCCTGGTACTGGTTTCAGGGTATCACCCCTCATCACCCAGGCATCCAGTGGCACAGAGAGCAAGGGACCCACATCTGGCCATACTCTAGCCACTTAGGGTGTATGTAGCAACATCACAAAATAAAATGTTCAACAGAGTGTTGAAACTTTTCAAACACTAACCCTCAATCACAGATCGGGGTTTAATCCATTTTTATTTTGCTTGCCACGTAACCCCAGTTTGGATCTAGCCATGTGCAAATCAGTCTTGACCTTGTGTTGCTATATCACTTTAAACTGACTCAATACTTTTCCCTCCAGAAAATTAAAAGGACAATGAAGGATGCTGTGTACTGTTAAAGTATGCCCTACCTGCAACATTAGCCGTCTCACTATGCTCATCTAATTAAAATAAATATGTACATGCATAAAGGGATATTGAGTCATCCCTCCCCACCCGCTGGTCTGTCAAACATTTTTCTTTCAACCACCATATAATGGCCAGTGGGTCAACCCATGTCAACCATTGCCTTTCTTGTGCAATGTGAGTGAGAGCTTATTGCCTGAACACTTGTACACATTCATATAAAAAGAAGTGTACTTCAGTTGCAGGACCGCTGGGCAATTGCAGTACTTTGCCAAAGCTTTTTTACATTCCTTCTCATCATTCATTTTTTATATATCCTTTTCTTTTTAAATTTTGGACCATATTTATCAATGGTTTTGCGTTACCATTGCGCCAAGAAAGGGTGCACAGGACAATGCAAAACCTAGAATGAGATTTACCAAGCCATGCTAAGCCACCTTTCATGGCCTTCCATGGCTTGGTAAATCTGGAGTAATGCAAGGCAGAGCAAGTCTCAGCCTTGCATTACTCTGCTCTAGGAAGCCTTTCCATGGGTGGAGAGTGTGTGTTCCCACGCATTTACCCATAGATTCTGGTGCATTCTCAGATTTACCTCGAGTGGTAGACCTGGGAAGGCATCAAAATGCTATGCTTCCCATAGGTGGCGTAACAAAGAGAAATACATTTATTTCTCCTTGTTTTTTCCTCTTTTGATGCGTGCTGCATTATGCAGCTAATGTAGAAAAAAGATGTGCTTTGTAAGTTACAACCTTTGCGTAACTCTACAAGGGGTCCCTTCCCCCCCAGAGGTGATACTAATGAACTTAGCTCAACACACCAGTGATGCATGTGAAGAACAAATCACTGAAGCTCCGCAAGATACTAATCAATGTGTAATTGACATAGAAATATTGCTTTTTGGTTATTAACAATCCCATAAAGGGATCAGGGGCACCATGGAAACAGCAAGAACCACATTCTGTTATTCATATTACCACACACATAGTACTAAGAAGAATTCAATGCTTTTGCATTAAAAGTATTTATTACTACAAAGGAATCTGTTTCTCTGCACATTAAAAATAATTAAACAGAATATTAGTAGTAGTAAGCTTTATTTGATGATTTTTTAAATAAAAATCATAATAGTATGCATATAATAAACAGTTAACAATACAACAAATAAAAAATACATCAATTAGATGTGTAGCATAGCTAATTAATGTACAATAATAATATATAAAGTTGAATTAATGGTATCCCAGAGAGAAGAAAGAAGCATATGAGCATAAAGAGCTTTTCATAAGAAGAAGACTTCCATCAAGAACGGGATACAACACGCGCATGTGCAAAAAAGCATTGCCTATTACAGAATCTAATAACATAAAATAAAAATAGTGCTCCATTGGAGGATACAGCATAAGAAATGTGATTGCAGACAGTAGATCATATAAAAACTTCATACAGACTATGAAAGTAAAAATAGCAAAAGCATGAGCAGCAAGGTTTACCATGCAGGGGGACCTCGAACAAACAAGCACCTTTTTATCTCAAGTTCAGATCTCCCAATAAAAATCATGTCACAAAAAGCATATTTTTTGGTGCTGATAACAGTTGAGAGAATTAAAACACTGGCCTCACCTGTTTAAAACTCATAGGCACTAGGAGGGGCCATATAACTTTGTAACAAAGGGCCAGATGTAGAAAGGCCTTTTGTTTTCTTAACGGGCCGAATCGCAATTTCGGCCCATTAAGAAATACGAATCGGGCTTTTCCCATGTACAAAGGCCTGTAGGGAATCACCAAGGGCCAGATGTATCAAACCATTTTGCATTCGCAAACGGTGTGAATCTCAAAATTCGACCATTTGCGAATGCAAAATAGCCTTTCAGGATTTATGAAAGGCATTTTCAGTGCAATTTAAAGAATCGCTAAAATAGCAATTCCCTAAATAGGTAATCGCAAATAGGTAATACATATTTGCGATTAACTATGCACGTGTATCATGCATTTCCTAAATGCAAACTGGGCATTTAGGAAATGCAATTAACACAGATTCAAATTTGGTTGTAACCATGTGCAACTTTTAAAAATGCATTAATAATGCATTTTTAAAAGTGCCATGTAGTGCACACATGCCCCTAGAGCATGTGTACGATTTACATGTGCACAATTTCTTTTGGGGGGGGGTGCATCAAAGGGAGCCTTAGGCCCCCAGCACCCTTGGATTTGCATTACCTAAGTTGCGAATTCCTTACAAGAGTTCGCAAATTAGGAAATGCTAAACCATTCGCACCTATGTGCCTTCTGGCCCATAGGGATGAATGGAGTCCCATTTGCTAACAGCGATTCCCTAATAGCGATTGCGAATTTTAAGAAATCGCTATTAGGGATTCACTATTTTCTTATATCTCATTTTGCATTTCTCAAATGGCGATTTCTTAAAATTCACTATTTAAGAAACGTAACATACATCTGGCCCAAACATGTAGAATTCCCATTTTGTTTTTCCCTAAAAAGGGAATCGCAAATAGTTCTTTCCTATTTGCGATTTCTTGGCACATGTACATGCAAAATGAGCATTTAGGAAAAGCAATTACTATCGACTTCAAGTCGATGGTAACCATGTCCAATTTTAAAAAAGCACCACAGGATGCTTTTCCTAAAGTGCAATAGAGCATGCACATGCCCCTTGGGCATATGTGTACTCTACATGTGCATCACTATTTTTGGGGTGCACCAAGGGGGGCCTCTAGCCCATAGCCATCCTTGTTTTTGCATTTCACAAATAGCGATTTCCTAAAAGAATATCGCTATTTGGGAAATGAAAAACCGGCCCAATGTCTTAAGTGGCATGGAATTTCTTATTTGCGATTTCCTAAAAGCGATTCCTACTTTGTAGAAATCACTATAAGGAATTCATGATCTTTGTACATAGCATTTTACATTTCCTAAATGACGATTTCTATGAAGTCGCTATTTAGGAAATGCAAAATTGCATTTTAGTACATCTGGCCCAAAGAGTATTAAATCTAGTGCAGATGAAAGCAATGTGTGAAGTGTCAAAAAATGAAATGTCACAGTTGCATACTGGTAAATCAGAGTTTTAGACCAACTGACATTTGGAAGCATCAACTGGTTGAACATGTCTTGTCTGGGATAAGACAACAGCCTACAATGATGACTAGCCATCTCCAGTTATAGGTAAGGTTCCATCCCACTTATCAACTTCACTAGATTGCACTGACGCATAGACTGCTTGTTTAGAACAGAGGCCTCACCCTCTGCTGCCACCATGAGAGAAAAAGTCTGCTTCACACAGGTGATGCCTCCTTTGACAATGTAGACAGCATAAAGTTCTAGTCTCCCCAGTACTTTCAGATTTGGCATGGTGTAGTACAACATGGTATATTTATCATGTTGTCCAGCCCCATACAGTCACAAACAGTTAGCTTATTTAACTCTGACTTTTCATTCAGCCAGACCGAGAGCCAAATGTAAAAGAGGATGAAGATGTTTGATACGTAGTCTGCCCCCAACTCTTCATGCACAACCTCAGAGGGGATTCCCTGTAGTACCCTTAAAAGACCTCTCCTAAACATACTTTCTGCTACCTGAGGCGGTGCAGTGGAAACATGGCCCAATATTTCAAAACCAAAGCTAGCTATGGGGAAGCATTTGACCTTAGAAATATCTAGCATCACTGTACTTGACTTATATCCCACTCATTGTGAAACAATCTCTTATGATAAATGTGGCCCTCTTAAAACTCACCGTATTATTCTTCATCAGTGGGCTTCAACCAAAGCTTGAGCCAAGTGAAATACCAAGATAAGAAAGGTTTTAAACCCTGCTTACATGTTGGCCTTTCACCACAAAATCTTGTGTTTTAGTATTCTTAGGGCCCTCCACCGTGACATGAGATTTTTTAAAATTAGTTGAAAGATCTAAGCTGTCCATAAAATTGATAAAAAGATCTAAAAGGCACTGAAGGCCCCCGGCCGTATGTGCAACCAGGACAGCATCATCTGCGTATAAGAGGGAGGAAAGCAATCTGCCTTCCACCCTCAGAACATCCAACTCATGTTCAGATAGAACCGACTTGAGGCAATTTATATAAAGAAAAAAAAGAAAGGGAGCCAGGATACAGTCTTGGCAACCCACCGTCTTCAAGTTCAAATGCTGTGTGCATTCCCCATTGGGGCCGTACCTTATCAATATCCTAAGGCCACTGTGCAGATCTCACAACATGGCAACTAGAGGGGGTTCAACCCTCATCAGCCCTAGCTCTGCCCAAAGTTTAGCTCTGTTGACCCTGTCAAATACCGAGCTGAGGTCCATGAAGGCCAAAAGCATAGATTCCCCCTTTGCTGTGGTATATTTAGAAATTAGCAAATGCAGATTAAGATTTTACTCCACCATGCCCGACCTGGTCTGAACCCGAACTGGATGCTGTACTCTTTTGCTCATAAAGTAAGTCATTCTGAGATCACCTGGCCTATGATTTTGATCTCCTAATCCACTAAGGAAATCGGTTTAAATCAGGTAGGGTCCGATCTGTTCCCTTTTTAAATAGGGGCGCTATCATGGAGTGAGGCAGGCCACGGGGTAATGAGCCATCTGACTGACCAAGAGCTGTTTTAGGGACATTGTCCAAAAAGCGGAGGAGCTATTTCCTCATGTTTGCTACATGAGTTTGGTGCCTCATAAGGGATGGAATGGAAACTGATGATCATGGACTCGGAAGTTAAGTTCTATGTAGTCTTAAAACTGTCTCATCACCTTACTTTTCATTATCTTACTGAAAAATTGTAGAATGGAGATAGGTCAGATTTTTGGGTGAGCCCATATTCAGGAAGAGATGATAATGGAGTGTTTCAGGGTCCCAGGCAGCATGATAGAGGAAATTACTCATTAGTTGGTTCTGGTTTCCAGTGATTGTCCTTAGACATTTCCATTCTTGTTGGTTTTTCCACATTTGTAGACAAACAAATGTAGTGAAAAAGGATGTGCACCACCCTTACATATTTATAGAGTTGATTCAAGTGCATAGACATATTATACCCCTATCATCTTGTCAGAGAGGGTGCTGCTTTTCTTAAGCTGGCACACCACATGAGATGACTACTAAAATAGGCTGAGTAGCCTGATACCATTAGGTGTGTAAAAATATGAAAGATCCATTCTCCCAACAACTATTTAATAATATATATTAAAAGGCCAGTGATTAAACAAAAGGGGGTTGAAGTACGGATTTGCTATTCCTGGGTCATCCTGACAATTACATTCTTAAGGACATTTTTGCAGTTTTTTACTTATATTGAACTTCAGGTAGATTGAATGCAGTGCTCTTAGGAATTGTAAAGTGAGCCACGTACAAATGCTGAAAATTTCTGGTTTTGACTCCAGGGTACTGTCAAACATGGGTACTATCTGTTTACCTATTTGAGGCCATTCATAATAGGAAGGATGTAATGAAGTTTGAGTTGTCCTCTCACTCACCTCTGATTATGGTAGGCTATGTTTTCGATGTTTATGCTGCTTTTATCAGGCCTGACAGTACGTGTCATGGTGGATACATCAGCATTGTAGTGTTAGTGATAAATTTATTGGAAGAACAATTGTGGCATTGTGCATGCTGCCGACTGCGTGGATCATGAAAGCAGTGTCATCATATTTCAACAACTCTCATGAGAATTCAACAAAAAATGGTCAAATGTGATTATCTAAAGGAAATAAATTGAGAGCATTGCATGCAGTCTGGTAAATGGTCTCGCACCAGCAGGTTGTGCAAACTGATTAATAATAATTCAAATATGACATTAGGAAGTAAAGTCCAGTGGTCAGCTCATGTGAAAGGCATGATGATAACTACCTCATAATCACAGACTCTTGTGACAGCCGATCAAATCTCACCTAAGAGCGGAAGCATAGCACTAGATTTATGCATGAAAAAGACAGAGCATGAAACAGTTCGCCAATCTGTTAAGTTGTGATTTCCATACTGCTTTAAGGATTGCTGGAATGTTGGAAAGTGGTTTATTAGTAAGGGCCGATATGTACCTACACGTACTGGGGGAGGACCCCATCCACGAGTTTCTCCAACTCCTCCATGCTGAAAGCAGGGGCCCTTTCCCCAGACACACGAGCCATTGTCTCTTCCAGACTGAGGTCACAGCAGCACTTGCAGTGTATGTCCTCTTCTATCAAAGATCAGGTATCGAGTGATTGAACAGAGAGAAAATGGCGGTCACGTCCGCGGCGGTGCGTACCGTCACCGCCGGAGTACATCGTCATTGGCTCCTGGGACCCATAGGGTCCAATGTTAACCAATGCAGAATTGCGCTGCGGTTTTCGACCGCCTACCGCGACGGTGTACAACGCCAGCGCAGTTACCTCATATCCCCCTGTCCCACCTTACAGGTCAAGCAGCCGCCATTTCAGGGGCCCACATGGCTTTATTTATGACTGTGTCACACATACCTAGGCCTTGCCTAACCACTCATACAGGCAAATTTCAGTTTATGAATATGTTCAGAGTAAGCTGTGTTAACGTACCTCAGAGTTGGTTGACTCTGTGCTCGCTGTTCTCCTCCATAAGCACCGTCCGCTGGGGCATGTGAGGAGATGGCGGCATCCTCCGGTGTACAGACCGCTAGTGGACCTATCGACAATGGAGGAAAGACATGTGATCATCACCTACAGGCTTGATCGTGCCACAATCCAGGAACTGTGTGTCCAGTTGGAGCCAGACCTGATGTCAGCTATCCACCATCCCACAGGAATCCCCCCTCAAGTGCAGGTGCTGTCAGTACTCCATTTCCTAGCAAGTGGGTCTTTTCAAACAACAGTGGCCATAGCATCAGGAATGTCAACAGCCTATGTTTTCCAACATGTTGTTGAGAGTGTTGTCTGCCCTGCTGAAACACATGTGGAGCTACATCCTTTTCCCTCAGGTGGAGGAATTGCCTACAGTGAAAGGTGACTTCTATGCCCTGAGACAGATCCCCAACATCATAGGTGCAATTGATGGGACACATGTGGCCTTGGAACCCCCGCAGGAGAGAACAGGTGTACAGAAACCGTAAGAGTTACCATTCAATGAATGTGCAGATGGTGTGTTTGGCAGACCAGTACATCTCCCATGTTAATGCAAAATTCCCTGGCTCAGTGCATGACGCTTATATCCTGTGGAATAGCAGCTTCCCTTATGTGATGGGGCAACTACAGTGGCATCGGGTGTGGCTATTAGGTGAGCACCTGGACCCAAATCAGTGGGAATAGTTGTCTGGGTCTGTGGATGTCCCTATGAGTTAGTGTGTGTCTAACAGGTGTCCCTCGCCATCTGCAGGTGACTCTGGTTACCCCAACCTGTCATGGCTACTGACCCCAGTGAGGAATCCCAGGACAAGGGCAGAGGAATGCTACAATGAGGCCCATGGGCAAACTAGGATGATTATAGAGCGGACCTTCGGCCTCCTGAAGGCCAGGTTCAGGTGCCTCCATATGACAGGTGGTTCCCTATTCTACTCACCAAAGAAGGTGTGCCAGATCATTGTGGCCTGCTGTATGCTTCACAACTTGGCTTTGCGACAACAGGTGCCTTTTTTGCAGGAGGATGGTCCAGATGGAGGTGTTGTGGCAGCTGTGGAGCCTGTAGACAGTGAAGACGAGGAAGTAGAAGAAGAGGACATTGACAACAGGAACACGGTGATCCTGCAATACTTCCAGTGAGACACAGGTAAGAAGACAAACCTGCCTGCCACATCTAATTTAAATCGACTACCTCTCTACTGTCTCTCATTTTCACCCAGTGTATGGTCACTGAGTGGACACTTTCCCTTACGATTTCACAGATGTGGGTCCCACTGTGTGACATCTGCTTTGTTTCCTTATGGACTAGAGCTGTGTGACATAGGTATGCTGACATTACATTTGAAAGAGCATTTTGGCACTGTAATTGCTAATACTCTATTTCGAAATCACAGACAGACTCCAGATTGTTTTGTGCTTTAAGGGAGTTTATTTAAGTGCTCAATATTGGAGAGGGTTGTAAAATGGTGAGGGGTGATGGTGGAGGAATGTCCATGGCAGAGTCCATTCTATTAGTCTCACAGGTGCATTGTCCAAAGGGGCATAGGAAGTGGAGCTGGGGCAGTTTATGTATGGACAGGGTGACAAGGTGGGACAAATGGATGACAATCAGGGTGGTCTCATTTTTTCGCAGGGGTCTTGGCATCCTTCTCTGTCTTTATCCTGGATCTCAAAGACTGTTTGCGGGGTGGTTCTCCCTCTGCAGGGGGTCGGGTGCTGGTGTGGTGGTCCTGTAGCGGTGCCTCCTGTCCACGAGCGCCGGCGGAGGTGGTGGGCAGTTCATCATCCAAGCTAGTGTCAGAGGCCCCTTGTTGTGCCACAGTGTCCCTCGTGGTGTTGAGGAGTTCCTTCAGCACCCATACAATGGTGCCCAGGATAGAATTGATGGATTTGAGTTCCTCCCTGAAGCCCAAATACTGTTCCTCCTGCAGCCGTTGGGTCTCCTGAAACTTGGCCAGTACCTTTGCCATCGTCTCCTGGGAATGGTGGTAGGCTCCCGTGATGTTGGAGAGGGCCTCGTGGAGAGTGGGTTCCCTGGGCTTGTCCTCCCCCTGTCGCACAGCAGCCCTCCCAGTTCCCTTGTGTTCCTGGGCCTCTGTCCCGTGAACGGTGTGCCCACTGCCACTGCCCCCAGGTCCCTGGTGTTGTTGGGGTGGTGGGTTAGCCTGGGTTCCCTGTAGTGGCGGACACAATGCCGCTTGATGTGTCCTGGGGACAGAGGTATGGGCCCGCTGGGTGGGTGCTATGCTGGTGTTTCCAGAGGGGGGAAGCTCTGTAGTGGCCTGTGCCAGTGTGAGGGGAACCGACTGTCCCAAGGTCCCAGATGGGCCGGGCTGGTCGTCTAGATCCAGTTGGACAGAGCTGCTGTCATTACTGTGGGCCTCTTCTGTGGGTGGAGTGGACATGTCTGGACCTTCCTGTCCAGTGACGTTGGGTAGGGGTGCTGCAGGGGTGTAAAAGCATGAATATTGCATCTGTGTGTCCCATGGTGTGCAATGGGTGGGTGACCGTGTACCCCAGTGCTTGCATTCCTGTGTAGGACCTTGTGTGATGATGGTTTAGGGGGGTGTATGGGTATGTGCAGTGGTCATGCTTTGGTGATGGGTGTCCATCCTTTGGTGTTACATGCAGGGCTTGGTGTTGGGATGGGTGGTTTGTGATACTGGGACATGTGTGAGGAGTAGGAGTGATGGGGTGACTTACCAGAGTCCATTCCTCCAGCTACTCCTGCGAGGCCCTCAGGATGCAGAATAGCCAAGACTTGCTCATCCCATGTTGTTAGTTGTTGGGGAGGAGGTGGGGGTCAGCCGCCAGTCCTCTGTACCGCAATGTGGTGTCTTGAAACCACGGAACACACCTTCCCCCGTAGGTCGTTCCACCTCTTCCTGATGTCATCCCTATTTCTTGGGTGCTGTCCCACTGCGTTGACCCTGTCCACAATTCTTTGCCATAGCTCCATCTTCCTAGCTATGGAGGTGTGCTGCACCTGTTATCCAAATTGCTGTGGCTCTACCCGGATGATTTCCTCCACCATGACCCTGAGCTCCTCCTCAGAGAACCTGGGGTGTCTTTGCTGTGCCATGGGGTGGTGTGGGTGATGTGTGGGGTGGTGTGTGTTATGATGTGTGGGGTGATATTTATTGGTGTGTTGTGTGAGGTGCATGGTTGTTATGTGGGTGAAGGTGTTAAGTGCCTGTGGATGCTCGCTTGTAGATGGTGGTGTCTCTCTGTGACCTTCAGTCGCAATTCTGGTCATAAGGGTTCGTGGGTGATGTGGGTGTGTGTTTTATATTGTATTGGGTGTGTGGGAGTGGTGTGTGCATGTGTATCAGGTGTGTGTATTTCGAATTGTCCAATGTGGATGTGTTTTGTATATGTGTGTGTATTTTGAGTGCGGCGGTGTGTACCGCCAATGGAATACCGCGGTTGAAAGACCGCCACGTGGATTTGTGGGTCGTGATAGTGTGGGTGTATTCCTGTTGGCGTGATGGTGGAGGATTTCTTATCGCCAGTTTATCACTGACCTTTGGTGTGGCGGACTTGTGTGGGTGTCTAGATTTTGGCGGATTCCGGCCTTTGGGTCATAATGGCTGTGGCGGAATTCCGGGGCCGGCAGTGTGTTGGCGGTCTTCTGCACAGCGGTAAGCGGCTTTTACCGCCAATGTTGTAATGAGGGCCATAGTCTTTATTAAATGTTAAATAAAGTCTTCCCATGTTACTCTATACGGCTAATGTACTACAATAGGGAAAAATGAAATGGGCAGTTTTTTCATCAGCAGGGCTTACAAAACAACTTTTATAATGTCTATGCAAATGATTACACTGCACCGTACCTTTGGGGCACCTAGAGCAGGCATTAAGGGTGATTTATATGTAAAAATAAGGTAGGTTAAGGCTTTGAAAGTAGTTTTAATTCCAAAGTCTAATTTGGACAGAGTTTGTTTTAAAAAGCAGCCTGCAAGGAAGGGCTGGCTTTTAAAATGACAGCAGGTATCATAGCAGTGCACAATTAAGTGCATTAAATCTAGTGTCCTTCTAAACCCACATGCTATACTATTTATTAGGGACTTATATGTACCTTGTAAGTGGCAATTAGAATGATACGTAATTACCATATACCTTTTAACACAGAGCACTGACCCTGGGTCTGGTTAGCAATTCTCGGGGCACAATCACAGTCAGTAAAAAATGGGGCCAAAAAGTGAGGGGACATCTGCAAAAAAAAACAGTTTTCTCACAAGAAGAAATAATTCAGCGCTTGGCAAATGAGACCAAAGACAAATGTGAAACATTTATCCAACTGCATGAGTGAGGTAGGTGCATCATAACCATGCTTTACTTTCAGCAGTAAGCAATGGAAACCTTCATGGAACAGTACAATTTCATTGCTATATGACGTCTGCCTCAGGACAACATTAAGGTGTTCACCCTGGCAGAGCAAAAGTCATCATCAGTTAACTTACTTTATTTTTCCTTGTGAGAACATCCTCATTCATGAAATGGTAATGGCATGTGTCAGAAATTTGGGACAGAGCGCCCAGGGTCCTGGGGCTCTTACAGTGGATCCCCAAACTGGGAACCAAGAACCTCTTTTAGTACTTGACCCTCAGGGTAGAGAGTAAGCGAGGTCCAAGGCTTCCTCAGGGAGATACTAAAAGGCATGTTTGCAAGCCCCTTGAGCCAACTTAGCAACACCATAGATTCATTTTTGTAATGCTAATGTGGACTTAAGGTGCTTTTTCTGATGCGCCATATTTACAAAGTGACATAATGCTTGCATTCCGCCACTTTGCGACCCCTTGCTCCACATTATGCCTGCGTCAGGCATAATGTATGCAAGGGGGATGTCCCGGCTCAGGGAGACCCAAAAAACCAGGGGTGCAGTGAAATTCATATTTCACTGCGCCATTTGTTCTGTCATTTTTAACGCCTGCTCAGAGAAGGCATTAAAATGATACACGTATTATATTCAAGGGGCCTCAATGTGTTTTGCTGCACTGGGGTCAAAATCTTTGATGCTAGTGTAGCAAAGCACAACAATAGGATCTGAAGCTATTGTACTAACAACTGCCATGGTGTGCCAAATTGTAAATACGGCGCAGCCACTGTCTTGCTAGGTGCCAGTAGGGGGTGGTGCAAGAAAAGTGGAGCATCATTTATGATGCGGCAATTTCTTGTAAAGTGCTTGTGTGTGTCTATATAGCAAAACAGCAAACACAACTCAATTAATTATTCTTCTGTTAGTGATAGTTCTTTAAAAAGGAAAAGTATTTTCAAACTCACAAAACTACGATAACCTAAGTATGCCAAATACAAATAGAAAAGTCCACTACAGGGACTTGCAAAGCAAAGGAGGCACACTGTAGGAAATCTGCCTTTTCTAAATGTTCTCCCATTAATGTTCACCTTTACTGAACTCTGTCTTTGTGTGCTGGCTTTATAACTCAATTCATATCACCCTTGCTAACTATTAGTAAAGGCCGTGTGCTCTCCCTTTGAATATTGTTAAATTGTCATACTCCTAATCAGTATATTTATCTTGCTTATAAGTCCCTAGTATATGGCAAAAAATGTGCCAAAGTGCCTGGAAGTTAAATGTTACCTGTGGACTGCAGAACCTATTCTGCCATCCACTATGATGGCAGTGCAAATGTGACTTGATGTTCTACTGTAACCTGACTATAACAGTGAAAAACATGCACTGCAACGTACCAAAATAAACCTTCTGACCTGTAAAACCTTTTCACTTAAATATGAATAGGTCACCTCTGAGTTAGGCTTTGTAGGCTACAAGGCATTGTGCTTGGTGTTTAGAAGCAGGCCTTTGGAAAATGTAAATTTAACATGTCCTTACAATGACTAGCACCCAAAAGCTATTTTGACTGTGGGAATCCTGGCTGCCATATAAACACTGAGAATCAATATTAAGTAATAATACTGTATCTGACAAATGGGACCAGCTTGAACATAATTAAACTACTATTTCAAATAGTTAATAAAATCAAATTCTGTGGTGAATTTGGATTTTTATCAACCCATATTAAGGAAAAGCAACTTTTAGAAAGTTACTGTTTGTCTACCTGAACAGTCAGAAGGCTAATTAGGATACACCTCTGCCAGCACTCAGCATGTGCTCAGCCTGGAATAGGTAAGAAAAAGGTATGACATGTCTCCAATGAGCAAAGAATATGTTGTCTTCAATAAGAAAAGATGACCCCTCTGGCCTCCACAGAACATTAAGGGTGTGGGCTCCAGGCACCCCTTTTAGAACTACAGTGTAAGTTTCTGCTTGACAGGTCTGTAGAGCCATGTGTAACACTTGTGGAAGACTTGAAAGGGAGAGAAAATGGTACCAAGACAATTTTTGTAGATCCCCTGCGTGGTTTCTAAAAGACCCTTCTTTTGTCCTACCAGGCATCTGTCTCTTGGTTTGTTGTGGGCCCAGTTCCTGCCTCAAACTGTATGGTAGTGTTAGATCTGGGAGTTCATTAGGATTACCGCAGTACATTCCTTAGACACACCTACAGCCCTCAGAGGACAAGTTTAGTGTGCCCCAAGATGTTCACATTTTGGATTTGATAACAAATTGCATTTTGGGCCTGCCTGCTGGAGAGCAAACAGGAACTACCACAAAAGTGGGTAAGTCTAGACCTGGGAACTTTCAAATTCAATAGTTGGGGAGCCCAGAAGTCACCCTCACTCACTAGCTTGTGCCATGCATAAATGTAATGTCTCCAGGCAACCACTTCTTTACACTTGCTACACGTGGGCAAGAGCAGAAGAAGACTGAACTTGCTCTTTGTTGTACCCAGGAGAAAGAGTTAGACTCCACAGGTCAGTCGGCTATCCTCCTAGGAGACAACAAGCTGGAATAGGACCTTTTCTTGGAAGTACCCAGCTGACCAGTTGCAAGTGGGCCGGGACTGCACCCAGCTGTTAGCCTCTGTCTGATACCCTATGAGTCTCTAAGTGAGTCTTCTGAGGTCCGGAGGGGATTTAGAAGTGTACTCCTGTGGTTGCGAGAAAGGGGTGTATGTTGGTCATTGGTATTGGGTGGGGTGTGAGTAGGATTTCTCTGCACTGATGATGTAGTAACTGACTACAAAACGATGGTGCAGCAATAGAGGGTGAAAGTATTTTGAAGTAAGCGGTAGGAGTGTGGCTATCATTAGAGCAACATATCCAACAGCACCTTGGTTTTGAGGCTATGAGGAACCCACCGCAGCTCAACAATGGTTATCTTTTACCACAAAAATAATGTTGATCATGTTGATGTTATAAGGCCCCATGGTAACCCCACTACACTAATAGGAAGTGGATTAGGACTGAAGGTGAGAATAATATTATTAGAATCAATCAAATCTATCCAGGCATTTTGGGTTCTGAGCTGTATAAACACACTTGACAATAAATCAGTGAATTGAGCACATGCAATAAAGTGAATTGCACTCATGTTGTGAAAACGAAATATTACCTGAAGGTTACACACCTAAATCCCAAAGCAGTGGCTCAGGAGATTGAGGTCCGGTGCAGGTTTTGTATAAACCTGTAGGTTATTAGTTTCAAAGTTGTAAAATTGTTTGGTGAAACTATTCAGATTTATAATAAGGTGTTGATATATTCCCTAATCCAGGTGAGATTTTTGAAGAGAACATGATTATGAACATCTGCTGGAGTATTTCAAGCCTGAGATTATGTCAATGGACCAGTATTTTGAGATGGGGTCTGGGTTGACTCAAATTACAATAACCAAAACATGATAAGGATGCTGGAGATAGCCAATGTTTATTTGAACCTTCAGATCATACTGTAAAAAAAGCTATTATATTACACATTTCTATAATACATATTTATAATTTAAGTTGCAGGGATACACAATGATTTTCCCACAATTACATATTTTTTAATGAAAATTAGTATATTTGAACAAGGTAATAATAAAACGTTTATATATACACTTACATATATATACAGACATAATACATTATTATAGATATACATATACATATATACATATATAAAGACTTTGTCACTATCTAGCTCGGCGAGGATAGCACTGTGCTAATCCTATGCTTAAAGACTTTGCTAGATAAGCAGATATTTGAGGTGAGCAAATCTAGAGTGTCGCTGGTGTTGCAGGGTGCTCCTTACTAGAGCAGCTCTCCACCTAAAATTGGGAACTTCCCAGAGTTCTCCTTTGTTTTTTGCATAATTTATGCGTCGCTCTATCCCTGAAAGGGTTTTTGTTTGACTCATACTGGGTGCTCGCTTGTGTCTGGACAAAGCTATACCTCTCTGAAGAGCTCTAATGAGAGCGAAACACGTGTCAGGGGTTGCTTTACTCATTCCAGGTTGGCTTCGACGGTATTTGACCAGTCCAAAGCTGTAATACTGTGCCTGGAGTGGTAAATGGCTTTTGTCATTTTACAGCTCGGCAAGGATGACACTATGTCAAACCTATGCTTAAAGATTTTGTTGTACAAATTTCAAAAGACTTTGGGGGTGATTCTAACCTTGGCGGGCGGCAGAGGCCGCCCGCCAAAGTTCCCCCAACAGAATACCGCTACGCGGTCAGAAGACCGCTGCGGTTATTCTGTGTTTCCCGCTGGGCTGGCGGGCGACCGCCAGAAGGCCGCCCGCCAGCCCAGCGGGAAACCCCTTCCCACGAGGAAGCCGGCTCCGAATGGAGCCGGCGGAGTGGGAAGGGTGCGACGGGTGCAGTAGCACCCGTCACGATTTTCAGTGTCTGCATGGCAGACACTGAAAATCTTTTAGGGGCCCTCTTACGGGGGCCCCTGCAGTGCCCATGCCATTGGCATGGGCACTGCAGGGGCCCCCAGGGGCCCCACGACACCCCTCACCGCCATCCTGTTCCTGGCGGTCACAGCAAGCTGCACCGCCATGGAGGATTCCTCAGGGAAGCGGAAAACCGGCGGGAGACCGCCGGTTTTCCGTTTCTGACCGCAGCCATACCGCCGCGGTCAGAATGCCCTTGGGAGCACCGCCAGCCTGTTGGCGGTGCTCCCGCGGTCGTTGACCCTGGCGGTCAATGACCGTCAGGGTCAGAATGACCCCCTTTGTCACTATCTAGCTCGGCGAGGATAGCACTGTGCTAATCCTATGCTTAAAGACTTTGCTAGATAAGCAGACATTTGAGGTGAACAAATCTAGAGTGTCGCTGGTGTTGCAGGGTGCTCCTTACTAGAGCAGCTCTTCACCTAAAATTGGGAACTTCCCAGAGTTCTCCTTTGTTTTTTTGCATAATCTATGTGTCGCTCTATCCCTGAAAGGGTTTTGGTTTGACTTATACTGGGTGCTCCCTTGTGTCTGGACAAAGCTATACATCTCTGAAGAGCTCTAATGAGGGCGAAACACGTGTCAGGGGTTGCTTTACTCATTCCAGGTTGGCTTGGACGGTATTTGACCAGTCCAAAGCTGTAATACTGTGCCTGGAGTGGTAAATGGCTTTTGTCATTTTACAGCTCGGCAAGGATGACACTATGTCAATCCTATGCTTAAAGATTTTGCTGTACAAATGGCAAAAGACTTTGTCACTATCTAGCTCGGCGAGGATAGCACTGTGCTAATCCTAGGCTTAAAGACTTTGCTAGATAAGCAGACATTTGAGGTGAGCAAATCTAGAGTGTCGCTGGTGTTGCAGGGTGCTCCTTACTAGAGCAGCTCTCCACCTAAAATTGAGAACCTCCCAGAGTTCTCCTTTGTTTTTTTGCATAATCTATGTGTCGCTCTATCCCTGAAAGGGTTTTGGTTTGACTTATACTGGGTGCTCCCTTGTGTCTGGACAAAGCTATACATCTCTGAAGAGCTCTAATGAGGGCGAAACACGTGTCAGGGGTTGCTTTACTCATTCCAGGTTGGCTTGGATGGTATTTGACCAGTCCCAAGCTGTAATACTGTGTCTGGAGTGGTAAATGGCTTTGGTCATTTTACAGCTCGGCAAGGATGACACTATGTCAATCCTATGCTTAAAGATTTTGCTGTACAAATGGCAAAAGACTTTGTCACTATCTACCTCGGTGAGGATAGCACTGTGCTAATCCTATGCTTAAAGACTTTGCTAGATAAGCAGACATTTGAGGTGAGCAAATCTAGAGTGTTGCTGGTGTTGCAGGGTGCTCCTTACTAGAGCAGCTCTCCACCTAAAATTGGGAACTTCCCAGAGTTCTCCTTTGTGTTTTGCATAATTTATGCGTCGCTCTATCCCTGAAAGGGTTTTGGTTTGATATATATATATATATACATATACATATATATATACATATATATATACACATATACATATATACAACACCAACAATTGCCAAACAATTGATTCATTTGTACTCCAGGAGAGTTTTATTATTTCTTATTCAAAAAAAGTGTAAGAAGACACCACCAACCCGTTTCAACCTCTCGGTCTTGATCACAGTTTACAAAGAACACCTTTCCTTAAGTCTCTATTTATAGTTCATTTTCCCACCACCACCCAAGTGCATTCTGGGGCACATAGTCCCCTACAAAAACCTGTGACAATTAAAACCTAATCAAAATCCACCAAGCTTAACTGTTGTTATTAAACATATAAAAGGAAGTTGAATGATTAAATATGAAAATATCTATAACGCCAAGACAGATTAATAATAATTTACATATATACAGAGAAATGAATAATATCTGTGGGATAAATGTTACCATGCTTATCATATATATGGGATGTTGGACTAATAGTTTTGTCTTATACATAATATATTGCTAGCAATGTTCATATTGTGAGAGTAATGGGGTTCACCTAGTTCCCGAGACATTGATCTTCCTTATATCTATCAATCTACTATGTATACCTGGTATGATATTTGGAGCCACATATTCATTGCTTCATGTATATCTATCATCCAGACATAGTACACATCTTAACACATGTAAATGCCTTCAATCTCTATACCTTCAACCTCGTTCCTCCATATGGTTGACCCCATGTCTATTACCTCACAGCCATTAAGTGCTTCTTAGCCCTTCATAATATCACTTCATTGGATGGCCTCTAATTATACTAAGTATTTTTATAGCCACAAACCATCACAGTTGATAATGAAGTTCTTCATCGCCATTTAATCCCCTCTGAGTCTTTGTTTTGAGCTGTACTATCAGTCTAGACTCCAAACCTCTAAGCATGAGCTCACGATTCCCTCCTCTTTCATTATGCTCAATGGTCGCGATCCCAAAGAACTTCATATTCGTCCAAGTTTTTCCTTCATGTGTGACTAGATGTTTAGCCAGAGCATCCTTATTTTGCACAGCCCTGATGTGTTCAAGTATACGTTTTTTTAAAGGACAGATTGTACTTCCCACATAACGAAGACCTCATTCACATTCTATTATGTATACCACATGAGTAGTTTCACATGTAATTCTCTTTGTAATTCTTATTGATCTTCCTTTTGAATCTGGGTATTCTCTTGTATTTACACCTATACGACAGGCCTTGCACTTGCCACAACATGTAAACCCTATTGTCTGAGTCTGTAACAAATTCAAAGGTTTAGTTAACTGAAAGTGACTGTTGACCAGAAGATCATGTATAGATGATACCTTCCTGTATGTTACCATAGGTCTTTCCCCAATGAATTTTCCAATATCGGGATCCTTTCTCAAAATATCCCAATATTTGTTGAGTATTTTTAGGATCAGATGATTTTCTTTGCTGTCTGTCATGATCATCCTGATAATGGAATCCTTATTGTTCTTCTCGAATTTAGATTTGTTCAAAATTTCATCTGTCGTTTTGGATCTAGCTGTACATTCTTCCAAATGTATATCTTTTAATTTGTATTTCCTCTGTACAAATCTTTGTCGAGTTTTTCTGAATTTCCATTCCATTTCATGTTCTGTAGAACAGTTGTGTTTGATCCTAATAAACTCTCCATATGGTATGCTTTTCTTCAGGGATGTCGGGTGAAAACTATCTCCATGTAATATATTGTTTGTGGAAGTAGCTTTATGATATAATGTTGTTTCAATCTTATTGTTCTCAATGTATACTAGAACATCCAGAAATTGAACGTCCTGGAAACTGATGTTATAGGTAAATTTTAAACCCACTTCATTCTCATTCAAACGTTCAAAATACTGTACAAATTCCTTTTCAGTTCCGTTCCAAATGATGAATAACTCATCAATGTTTCTCAGCCACATAATGGCTTTTGTTGTGAATGTCTCATTGTCATCACTCCATGCTACATGTTACTCCCACCATCCCATCATCAGGTCCGCATAACTGTGCGAAAAGGAAACCCCCATCGCTGTCCCACATACTTGGGCATATAACTGATGATTGAAGAAAAAGATATTATTCCTCAGACACAAATCTATCATCTTAATTAGCATTTTTGAATGTTTCAAATACTTCATACCTATAAATAAAAATAGTACACTGTTCCAAGACAAAAGGCATGCGAAATAGAGGTGTACCAGTATTTTCAGGAGAGCCTTCAAGCATCCACTAGGATGCTGAGTATCATCATTGGGCAATCTCCTCGTCAGACCGGCACTGCAATGTCTGGCGGACCACCCCAATCCAGGTGGTGGTACTCAACCGAAGATAATACAGCAGATGTGAATGGGTCTGTGAAAAACACTGACAAAAGGACAAAAGTGTAATAGACACGAGTGATTTAAAATTGGCTCTGAGCCTTAGGCATCATACTTTAATAACTCAGAAAGAAGGAACAGGCCAAGATTAAAAAAGAGGACTAGAGGCGTAAACACAGGGAAAAATGTCCATTATACTCCATGAAAGGAGAAAAGGTAGAGTACCCAATCCTAACACAAAGTGGTCAACATGTTTTGCGCCTATACGGTCAAAAATTGATCCCTTGGCGCTTCATCAGGACCTAGACAGCTACTTCTCCTCTTCTCCTATTAAAATGAAAAACAAGTGCTGGGAAGTCACTTACTTACCGAGGACTACTTGTCACCGTCAATTTGTCAAATGGTCGCCCAGCATGAAAGTAAAAACATAGACAATAATTAGTGTCTACCAAGTGCAAAAAGGTGATGGACACAAAAACACGGACATAAAATGTGGCACAGTGGACAGAACAAGAAAAGGCTTACCCTCCCATGGTAGAGAAAAGGCATCATAGGCACATGTCAGTCTCAAACCAAAGAAGAAAAGAATTACTAGGTACAAAAGAATATGTTATAGTGCATGGATAAAAAGCATAACAATGGGTGAGTTAGAAACCAATGCTATCTGCGAATAACATGTGCACACAGTCACTAAATGCAGCTCCCAATCGTATTAAGATCATCCTGATATTAATCAAACTGTAACATCAACATGTCTTGACCCCCATAAAAAAAGGTAAGCTTAATTAGGTCACTAAACATGCCCTGTTGGAGTCTGTGTGGAGCGTATTGCCACCATGTGACAAACAAACATATGACAGTCGATACAAAAAATATATTACTAAAAGTAAAAGCCATTCGCTTATCGACAGCTACGTATACCAGTGTCCACGATCCTGATATACAGTAGAAAAACAATTATGGTTAGGTGGGTCAAAAAGAAGAAACTGCCACTGCCAGTAAAGCGCGATCAGAGGGACAGAGACTAATGGAGCGCTTTCTTTAGTCTTCCTTCGGTCCCGCGTTGAACCTGCCCAGAGACGCGTGCCTGGAGACAAACGTACAGTGTCACGGGAGGTTAAAAATAGCCTGTATCAGCGCGAACAGTTGCGTTGAAACCGGAAGTCATCACTCATTTGTGGAGAGTCCGATTCCAGGCATTGAAAGCGAAAACGGACTAAAAATAAGAAAAAATGTCGGCCATCTTACTTGTAGAAACTCTAGGGAAGTGCAATAGTAGACGCATGGGGGCCATTAAGAAGATCCAAGAGGCCCATGTAATAGGATGTCAAAAAATATCTGCTAATCACCTCAAAGAGGTAAAAAAATAAAGATAAGAATAACCACACATGACTGAAGTGGTTAGTGTTATAGAAACATATGTCAATGTACTGCCCAAATGCTCAATATGTCGAATGTCCCTGGAAGGTAGAACAAGGATGACAAAGGCATGTTCTTGTAAAACAATATAAATAATGAAAAGGGATCAAAACAGAAATCAGCATGGAAAAAGATCCCATGTCAAATGATGTCTGATAAGTCACAGGACAGTGTATAGTAACTCATTTAAGGTGATAAAGTACACCATGGGATCTCGTCATTCAGGCCCTCACTGTATGTCTTTAGTCTGAAAATCCAACGTTGTTCTGTGCGAAAGAGATACTTGGAATCACTGTCATTGTATCTAGGCACCTGTAGAACTATCCACCATAGATCATTAGGGCCATGGTTTGCTTCCAAGAAATGTGAGCTCAATTTCATGGTGATACGAGCACATCTGATATTACTTCGGTGTTCATTAATTCTCTACTGCATGGGTCTGGTAGTCATACCTATGTACTGTAAATTGCAGGGGCAGGTAATCATATAAATACACTGTCGAGTATTATAATTGGTGTGCCTATTCAAATGCCAAGTACCAACGTATTTCAAATCCAATTGGTCAACCCGTTTGGTCAGGGGGCAGACATTACAAGAACCACATGGGTAATGCCCGGTGACCGGGGGTAGATTCCATAAAGTAGTTTGTTTGGACGTGTCTTCTTGCTGACGTGGACGTGTGTGAACAACTGAGTCTTTGATGTTGGGTGACCTTTTAAAAGCAAAAAGGGGCCTGGGGATCTGTGTACTGCCACTCTGTTAGATACTTCAACAATTGTTGATGAGCTTTTTTACAGTATTGGACAGAGGGGTGTATGTAGATACACACGTCAACCGGGATTCTCCTGCTCTTATTATTGGTGCTAACATCGACTCCCTCTGGTTGTTCCGAGCTCTCTTGTAGGCCGGGTTAATGATTGTCTTAGGTTAGTGGCGGTTATGTAATTTGCATTTCAACTCAAGAGCCTGAGCGTCAAAAGATTGGACTGAGCTGCAGTTGCGACGTAACCTCAAAAACTGGCCAACAGGGAGGTTATTACCCAAAGCTTTTGGATGGTGACTGTCGTACAAGAGCAGACTATTACGGTTGGTACTTTTATGGTAGGTGTCAGTAAAAAGTTTACCATCAACTATCCTAATCATCACGTCCAAAAAAGGGACGTGAGTGGAGGAAGTATGGGCGGTGAATCTCAGAAAGGGGTCTAAAGTGTTGACCCAGTTGGTAAAAAGATCAACATCCTTGGGAGGGCCTTGCCAAATTATGAGAATGTCATCTATATACCTTCGCCACAACCTGATGTTGTCATGGAAAGGATTGGATGTAGGTAAAATAAACAATTTTTCAAAATGGTACATATACAGACATGCCAAGCTCAGAGGGAATGTGCTGCCCATGGACGTCCCCCGAATCTGATCAAACAGGGAATCCTCAAATTGAAAAAAGTTCTGCGTCATGGCTAGTGTTGCACATTGCATCACGAAGTGTACAGGTATTGGTGAGGACCAGGAGCTCTAGAGAAGAGCAGATTCAACAACTTGTAAGGTGGCTTCCTGGGGAATGTTCACATAGAAGGCCTCTACATCCAAGTTAATCAGAACTTGGACACGAATAGTAGAATTGAAAATCTCAAACAGGTTAAGGACATCCTTGGTGTCTTTGAGATAGGTGCTGGAATCTCTCATCAAGGGTTGGAGAAAACAATCACAGAACGTGGACAAGGGTTTTAGAATTGAGCCAATGCCGAATACAATGGGACGTCCGGGTTGAGGAAAGATACCCTTGTGGATCTTGGGGAGACAATAGAAGTACGGAGTCCGATGGTGAACAGTCTCCAAAACGTCTGCCTCCTTAGAGGAGATCCAGGCAGTACCACGAGCTTCCTAAATCATACTCTTGATTTGGGTCTGTTAAAGACTAGTAGGGTCATGATTTAAAGGTGCATATTATGTAGTGTCAATAAGGAGACGGAGGCATTGTTGCCTATAGTCAGAGGTGTCCATGATGACTATGGCACCTCCTTTATCAGCTGGTTTAATTACAATCGATTGATCAGTAGACAACATTTTTAAAGCCTCCCTTTCAAGAGCAGGTAAGTTGATAAATGGTTGCTTCGGGTGGACCTTCTCAAGGTCTGAAAGGACTGCTTTTTTAACCTCTTAGCTGCTGGGCCTCCCCCCCACCCCCCACCAGTGCTGAGCCCTTTTTTGGCTATTTGGGTTGGTTCGTGCTTAGGCCTTCATAACTTTTTGTCCACATAAGCTATCCACGCCAAATTTGCGTCCTTTTTTTCCAACATCCTAGGGTTCCAATGGTACCCAGAGTTTGTGGTTTCCCCTGGAGTAGACTAAGAAATTAGCCAAAATACAGTGGATTTTTTTTTTTTTTTCTAAAAATGGGAAAAAAGGGCTGCCGAGGAAGGCTTGTGGTTTTTTCCCTGAAAATGCCATCAACAAAGGGTTTCTGGTGCTAAAATCACCATCTTACCACCTTTCAGGAACGGGCAGACTTGAATCAGAAAACCACATTTTTCAACACAAATTTGGCATTTTACTGGGACATACCCCATTTTTCTTATTTTTGGTGCTTTCAGCCTCCTTCCAGTTAGTAACAGGAATGGGTGTGAAACCAATGCTGAAACCCGGAAAGCTAAACATTTCTGGAAACTAGACAAAATTCTAAATTCAGCAATGGGTCATTTGTGTAGATCCTACAAGGTTTTCCTACAGAAAATAACAGCTGAAATAAAAAAATATTGAAATTGAGCTGAAAACAACAGCCATTTTTCTTTATGTTTTACTCTGTAACTTTTTCCTGCAATGTCAGATTTTTTAAAGCAATATACCGTTATGTCTGCTGGACTCTTCTGGTTGCGGGGATATAAAGGGCTTGTAGGTTCATAAAGAACCCTAGGTACGCAGAGCCAATAAATGAGCTGCACCCTGCAGTTGTTTTTCATTCTATACTGGGTATACAGCAATTCATTAGCTGAAATATGAAGAGTGAAAAATAGGTATCAAGAAAACCTTTGCATTTCCAAAATGGGCTCAAGATAAGGTTTAGAGGAGCAGTGGTTATTTGCACATCTCTGAATTCCGGGGTGCCCATACTAGCATGTGAATTGCAGGGCATTTCTCAAATAGACGTCTTTTTTACACACTCTCTTATATTTGGAAGGAAAAAATGTAGAGAAAGATAAGGGGAAATTACACTTGTTTTGCTATTCTATGTTCCCCCAAGTCTCCCGATAAAAATGATACCTCACTTGTGTGAGTGGGCCTAGCGCCCGCGACAGGAAATGCCCCAAACCACAACGTGGACACATCCCATTTTTTGACAGAAAACAGAGCTGTTTTTTGCAAAGTGCCTACCTGTAGATTGTGGCCTCTAGCTCAGCCGGCACCTAGGGAAACTTACCAAACCTGTGCATTTTTTGAAACTAGAGACCTAAGGGAATCCAATATGGGGTGACTTGTGGGGCTCTGACCAGGTTCTGTTACCCAGAATCCTTTGCAAACCTCAAACGTGGCTAAAAAAACACGTTTTCCTCACATTTCAGTGACAGAAAGTTCTGCAATCTGAGAGAAGCCCCAAATTTCCTTCCACCCTGCATTCCCCCAAGTCTCCCGATAAAAATGATACCTCACTTGTGTGGGTAGGCCTAGCGCCCTCGACAGGAAATGTCCCAAAACACAACGTGGACACATCAAATTTTTTCATAGAAAACAGTGCCTACCTGTGGATTTCGGCCTCTAGCTCAGTCGGCACCTGGGGAAACCTAGCAAACCAGCACATTTTTGAAAACTAGAAACCCAGGGGAATCCAAGATGGGGTGACTTGTGGGGCTCTGACTAGGTTCTGTTACCCAGAATCCTTTGCAAACATCAAAATTTGGCCAAAAAAACCACTTTTTCCTTTCATTTCAGTGACAGAAAGTTCTGGAATCTGAGAGGAGCCACAAATTTCCTTCCACCCAGCATTCCCCCAAGTCTCCTGATGAAAATGGTACCTCACTTGTGTGGGTAGGCCTGGTGCCTGCGACAGGAATAGATCACACAACGGTCAATGTTGGTCCTTACATGAGGCAGCTGTTGACCCTGGGTTGATCCATTCCTGACGCAGGCACTAGGTGTAGGCACTCAAGTGGGGTAGTGTTTTTATCAGGACAGGTGAGGAATCATTGGGTGGTAGGAATTTTGTGTATCCCACCATATTCCTGTAGTTTGTGTGACAGAAATGCGAGAAAAATAGAGTTTTTATTCAACATTTCCGCTTTGCAGGGTATTCTTGGTAAGAAAACTTTGGGGAATCCACACAAGTCACACCTCTGTGGACTCCCCCGAATGTCTAGTTTCCAGAAATGTTTGGGTTTAGTGTGTTTCTCTATATGGCCGCCGAACCCAGGACCAGAAACACAGGTGCCTGCCTGACAAAACTAGTTTGTTTTGCGATAGATAATTTTGATGTCTCCACAATACGATTTGGGCGGTGGAATTTGGGGCTGAACTAAATTGGGGAGCTCCCAAGAGAGCACTCTCTCTGCTTGCCGCCGCATTCGCCTGCTCTCTGGGTTGGGCTAACCCACTATTACCCAGTTGCACAGACTGCTTGCGAAGGGACAGCAGGACTGTCCTCATCACCTCCCTCATAATGTACTGGAAGAGGAGTTATCGAATGGGACTCCTCCGACTGAAAAATCACTCCCAGAGTCTGCGCCATTGTCCTATCCCTCAGATGCTGTCTCAGTATCTGATGTCTCAGTCTCTGATCCTATGTCAGAGCTGTCCTCTATAACCCGAGTGCCGGCAGCTGTCATCCATCAAGATGACATCTCTGCTATTGGCTAAACTGTTGCTCTAAAACACTAGCCTACGTAGACAGTCACAAAATCGATGGTGTGTGTGAGATACGTGCAACAGTAGAGGCCACCTTACCTGCGCTTCTTCCCTCAATCAGCACGTTCTTTCAAGACACTCAAAAAACACCTTGTCACATACCATTCGTCACAGTCTTTAGCACCTCCTGCGCCCAGTCCAACAATCATTATTGGTGCTCCCACTCCCTCCTCCTCGGATTCCCTCATTACCACCCAGCAAAAGTGCCCTTCATCTCTCCTAGCCACCCTCCACCCTGCACATACATTTCATTTGTATTATAGCGCAGGTAATGGCTGACTTTACTAATGTACTCCGCTATTTACATAAAATACAGATTTGCTCTTTGCAGTAGGCATATAAACCTTCTGCGCTTCTTTATGGCACTAAAACTGCCACTAGACAAGTCTGACCCTTTTGTAGCAGAAACATAATCACAATACTTACTTGACTTTTTTATTGCTGCCTAAAAGCTACAGTTGAAAAGCGTCAGTTGAAGTATGTGCATTGCTTTGAAGACGCAAGCTGCAACTGCAAGACAACTGGTGGCAAATCTATATATAAATATATATATATATATATATATATATATATATATATATATCACTTTTATATGTGGGTCTGGTTTTCCTGGGGGCCGATCGCAGCCCCCAGGGAAACCACACACATATTGCCAAAAGTGATATATATATATATATATGTATATATATATATATAGATCTATCTCTATATATATATATATATACATATATCTATAGATCTATCTACAGATATATCCATGTACATAGATATATCTACATAGATATATCTATATATATAGATCTATATACATATCTATATATATATATATATATAGATCTATCTATATATATATATATATATTTTTTTTTTTTTGTTGTTGTATGGTTTCCTTGGGGGCCAAAATGGCCCCCAGGGAAACCCTACAACAATAAAAAAAAAAATTGCCCCCACAGGGGGTCGCCCTGCCCACGGGCGACCCCCTGTCCATTCATTTATTTATTTAAAAAAAGATGCCCATGGGGGGGGGCGCGATTGCGCCCCCCCACGGGGCACCTACCTTTAAAAAAAATAAAATATGCCCCGGGGGGGGGGGAGGGCGCGGCCCGTTTTCCGAGGGGGCCGACCCCCCCAAGTGAAATCCCTGGCGTCTAGTGGTGTTTCCTGGCCCCCAATCGCAGCTGTGCTAATGTACCAGGATTTTCTTACAGGATCTGGCCTTTAGAAAAGACTGGGCACAGATTGCATAGAAGTGCACCTGCGATTGGCTGGTCCTTATCATCAACACCTCAACACGATTAGCCAAATCCATCCCTATACAGATCAACTGTGTTGAAAGCACAATCAAAACTACAGTCACTTTGGTGACGTTTAAGAGCCGCCTCCTTGAGATTAACGCGGAACTCAATGAGACCAAAGAGTTCCTTACTCAACAAAAAATCTCTAAATTACAAAAGGACATCAATAGATTTGAACGGGAGAAGGTCTACCCTTATATCAAGGAAGACTTTGAGGCAGATGCACAATCCCGCTCATAAGACGAGTCAACAGTGTCCAATAGGAAACCACACAATTACAGCAGTAGCTCCTCCTCTGATGGATGGAGCACTGATGATAGCATGCCTCAACCCTTTTATAACCGTCCTTAATATCCTACTAACTACCCCTTGTTTTGGCAGCCCATATAACCATTTTTTCAACCTCGCCCTATGTTACCATATGGGCCTTTTTAAGGCCGCGCCAGGGCAGAGGAAGAGGCAGAAGGAGAGGAAGAGGCAGGAGAGTTCACTGGGGCAGGGAGGAACCACAAATGGTCACCCGGAGCCAGGGCAAGATTACCCCACCGAGGACCTAGTGGTTAACCTATCCAGCAGGCAATTGTCCGTACATGAATCAAGAGTCCTCAATAGAGGCTTAGGCTTTGTACCCACACCACCTGAGAACTTTTTCCGCCTCAATTGTGAGCTATCCCAATTTTTCAGAAAAGTTTGTCTCCACTTCTTTTTTAAGAACCGACCTTATCCTCCTATCGTTAATGACACAGGTTTAAAAAAACCTTCTACCTTTGTTCCTCCATCACAAACCCTTCCTTGTGAGGTGCTGGCCTTTGAAAAAGCGGTCCTTTCAGACCTTGAGCAGGTCCACCCGAAGCAACCATTTATCAACTTACCTGCTGTTGAAAGGGAGGCTTTAAAAATGTTGTCTACTAATCAATCGATTGTAATTAAACCAGCTTATAAAGGAGGTGCCATAGTGATCATGGACACCTCTGACTATAGGCAAGAATGCCTCCGTCTCCTTAGTGACCCTACATACTATGCACCTTTAAATCATGACCCTACTAGTCTTTTACAGACCCAAATCAAGAGTATGATTGAGGAAGCTCGTGGTAATGCCTGGATCTCCTCTAAGGAGGTGGACTTTTTGGAGACTGTTCACCCTCGGACTCCGTACTTCTATTGTCTCCCCAAGATCCACCATGGTATCTTTCCTCCACCCGGATGTCCCATTGTATCCGGTATTGGCTCAATTTTAGAACCCTTGTCCACGTTCTGTGATTGTTTTCTCCAACCCTTGGTGAGAGATTCTAGCACCTATCTCAAAGACACCAAGGATGTCCTTAACCTGATTGAGATTGTCAATTCTACTATTCGGGTCCAAGTTCTGATTACCTTGGATGTAGAGGCCTTGTATACGAATATTCCCCAGGAAGCCACATTACGAGTTGTTGAATCTGCTCTTCTCCAGAGCTCCTGGTCCTCACCAACCCCTGTACACTTCGTGATGCAATGTGCAACACTAGCCATGACGCAGAACTTTTTTCAATTTGAGGATTCCCTGTTTGATCAGATTCGGGGGACGTCCATGGGCAGCACATTCGCTCCGAGCTTAGCATGTCTGTATCTGTACCATTTTGTTATTTTTTTTATTTTACCTACATCCAGTCCTTTCCATGACAACATCAAGTTGTGGCAAAGGTATATAGATGACATTCTCATCATCTGGCAAGGCCCTCCCCAGGATGTTGATCTTTTTACCAACTGGGTCAACACTTTAGACCCCTTTCTGAGATTCACCGCCCATACTTCCTCTACTCACGTCCCTTTTTTGGACGTGATGATTAGGATAGTTGACGGTAAACTTGTTACTGACACCTACCATAAAAGTACCGACCATAATAGTCTACTCTTGTACGACAGTCACCATCCAAAAGCTTTTCATAATAACCTCCCTGTTGGCCAGTTTTTGAGGTTACGTCGCAACTGCAGCTCAGTCCAATCTTTTGTACGCTCAGGCTCTTAAGTTGAAACGCAAATTACATAACCGCCACTACCCTAAGACAATCATTAACCCGGCCTACAAGGGGGCTCGGAACAACCAGAGGAAGTCGTTATTAGCACCAATAACAAGAGAAGGAGAATCCCGGTTGACATGTGTATCTACATACACCCCTCTGTCCAATACTGTAAAAAAGCTCGTAAACAAGCGTTGGAGTATCTTACAGAGTGGCGGTACACAGATCCCCAGGCCTCTTTTTGCTTTTAAAAGGTCACCCAACATCAAAGACTCAGTTGTTCACACACGTCCACGTCAGCAAGAAGACACGTCCAAACAAACTACTTTATGGAATCTACCCCCGGTCACCGAGCATTACCCATGTGGTCCTTGTAATGTCTGCCCCCTGACCAAACAGGTTGACCAATTGGATTTGAAATACGTTGGTACTTGGCATTTGAATAGGCACACCAATTGCAATACTCGACTGTGTATTTATATGATTACCTGCCCCTGCAATTTACAGTACATAGGTATGACTACCAGACCCGTGAAGCAGAGAATTAATGAACACCGAAGTAATATCAGATGTGCTTGTATCACCACGAAATTGAGCTCACATTTCTTGGAAGCAAACCATGGCCCTGAAGATCTACGGTGGATAGTTCTACAGGTGCCTAGATACAATGACAGTGATTCCAAGTATCTATTTCGCACAGAACAACGTTGGATTTTCAGACTCAAGACAGACAATGAGGGCCTGAATGACGAGATCCCATGGTGTACTTTATCACCTTAAATGAGTTACTATACACTGTCCTGTGACTGACCAGACATCATTTGACATGGTATCTTTTTCCATGCTCATTTCTGTTTTGATCCCTTTTTATTATTTATATTGTTTTACAAGAACATGCCTTTGTCATCCGTGTTCTACCCTCCAGGGACATTCAACATATTGAGCATTTGGGCAGTACATTGATATATTTTTCTATAACACTAACCACTTCATTCGCGTGTGGTTATTCTTATCTTTATTTTTTTGCCTCTTTGAGGTGATTAGCAGATATTGTTTGACATCCTATTACATGGGCCTCTTGGATCTTCTTAATGGCCTCCATGCGTCTACTTTTGCACTTCCCTAGAGTTTCTACAAGTAAGATGGCCGCCATTTTTTCTTATTTTTATTCCGTTTTCGCTTTCCATGCCTGGAATCGGACTCTCCACCAATGAGTGATGACTTCCGGTTTCAACGCGACTGTTCGCGCGCTGATACAGGCTATTTTTAACCTCCCCAGACACCGTGCGTTTGTCTCCACGCACGCATCTCCGGGCAGGTTCAACGCCGGACTGAAGGAAGACTAAAGTAAGTGCTCCCTTCGTCTCTTTCCCTCTGATCGTGCTTTACCGGCAGTGGCAGTTTCTTCTTTTTGACCCACCTAACCATGATTGTTTTTCTACTGTATATCAGGATCGTGGACACTGGTATACGTAGCTGTCGATAAGCGAATGGCTTTTACTTTTAATAATATATTTTTTGTATCGACTGTCATATGTTTGTTTGTCACATGGTGGCAATACGCTCCACACAGACTCCAACAGGGCATGTTGAGTGACCTAATTAAGTTTACCTTTTTTTATGGGGGTCATGACATGTTGATGTTACGGCTTGCTTAATATCAGGATGATCTTAATACGATTGAGAGCTGCATTTAGTGACTGTGTGCACATGTTATTCGCAGATAGCATTGGTTTCTAACTCACCCATCGTTATGCTTTTTATCCATGCACTATAACATATTCTTTTGTACCTAGTAATTCTTCTTTGGTTTGAGACTGACGTGTGCCTATGATGCCTTTTCTCTACCATGGGAGGGTAAGCCTTTTCTTGGTCTGTCCTCTGGGCCACATTTTATGTCTTGGTTTTTGTGTCCATCACCTTTTTGTACTTGGTAGACACTAATTATTGTCTATGTTTTTACTCTCATGCAGGGCGACCATTTGACAAATTGACGGTGACAAGTAGTCCTCGGTAAGTAAGTGACTTCCCAGCACTTGTTTTTCATTTTAATAGGAGCAGTAGCTGCCTAGGTCCTGATGAAGCGCCAAGGGATCACTTTTTGATCAGAGAGGCGCGAAACATGTTGACCACTTTGTGTTAGGATTGGGTACTCTACCTTTTCTCCTTTCATGGAGTATAATGGGACATTTTTCCCTGTGTTTACTCCTCTAGTCCTCTTTTTTAATCTTGGCCTGTTCCTTCTTCTGAGTTATTAAAGTATGATGCCTAGGCTCAGAGCCAATTTTAAATCACTCGTCTCTCCTACACTTTTGTCCTTTTGTCAGTATTTTGCGCAGACCCATTCACATCTGCTGGATTATCTTCGGTTGAGTACCACCACGTGGATTGGGGTGGTCCGCCAGACATTGCAGTGCCGGTCTGACGAGGAGATTGCCCAATGATGATACTCAGCATCCTAGTGGATGCTTGAGGGCTCTCCTGAAAATACTGGTACGCCTCCATTTCACATGCCTTTTGTCTTGGAACAGTGTACAATTTTTATTTATAGGTTGAGGCTTTGGGAGACCGTACACTGGACCATAATTCTCCCAGACCCTCTCTTTTTTGATCAAATACTTCATATCCCGTTGTTGTAAAAAATAATGTACTGCCATGAGACCCATTTCGTGCTTAATTGATGTATATAAAGAAACAACATCTATAGTGACAAGTTTATATTCTGGTTCCCATTTAATTCCTGAGAGTGCTCTTAAAAAGTCACCTGAATCTTTGATGTAAGAACTGAGACCTCTTACTATCGGGGCTAGAAAGGAGCCCACATATGGTGATAAGTTCTCATATAAGGAACCACAACTGGAAATTATTGACGACCTGGTGGTTTTTCCAAACTTTTGTGGATTTTTGGGAGAAAGTATAGCGTAGGCATAATTGGATTATCATTCCTCAAGAATATTCTCTCATCCTTATTTAGTAAGCCATCATTGTACTATGTATCCAACAAATGGTTTAATTGTATGGTTAATTTGTTGATGGGATTTGTCTTGAGTTTAAGATAATGTTTTTTAATGTTCAACTGCCTATATGCTTCTTTCATATAATCTTGTTTTTCCATAATCACTATATTTCCCCCTTTGTCAGCCGTTTGATTTCCAAATCTGGATCATCCATCAATGCTTTAAGAGACTCACGTTCCTGTTTGGTAATGTTTTCCCTTGTCACATAATTGATTTTATTTAGTCTGTCCAGATCTTCAACCACCAGATTGTAAAAAATATCCATCCTATAACCAGGTGACAATGTTGGACAGAATTTTGATTTAGGTTTAAAATTTGTATGACAACGTCCATCCATATTATTGTCTAGCTCTTCCAGTACTTGCGTCTCCGATAGTTCATGATCCTCCAGACCGTACAACAGATCATATACTGTTTTCACATCTGATTTTTGTTCAATAGTTAGATTGATCACTGACATGTTTTGTGCTTCTAATGCTTGTATTCCTGGTGCTTGTTTAGTTTTTTTTTTAGCCAATTTTAACTTTGGCACAAATTTGTATAAGTCAATCCTTGTTTCAACATGATCATAATGCTTTTCCGGGCAAAAGGACAGGCCTTTATTAAGAAGGGCCCTTTCTTGTTGCGTCAATTCATGTTTTGAATGATTTACAACCAAATTCTCACTTGAATTGCTTTCAATTACTTTGTTTTGTTCGCTTGTTTGCTTCTCAGTGGATAATCTTTTGTTCTTTCCAGAGCCCCTTCTTGTTTTCCGATGCTTCCTCGGTCCCAGATGGGTTTTCTTCCTTGACCTCGTGTTTGGCCCTGTCCTCTCCCCCTCAATGTTGTTTGATCCATATAGACTAGTTTCATCTCGTCTAAAAAAGTTGTATTTTTCGTCTGTACTGGTCTTTCCTCTCCCTCACTTAATTCCACATCAGATTCACTGATAGATGTCTCAGGAGATTACATCTTCTTCTCTAGAGCATTAGGATTTTGCTGTTTCAATGTATCAAATCTCTTAGCAAAGGTTAGGATTCTCCCACTTTCATAATCAATCTCATCTCTTCTGAACTTCCTTTGTTTCCGTTCCTCAATCATCTTTTCATACTTTTCCAGAGTGGTATCCATAGTATATCTTAACTTGCCACTTTCTTCCTCTTTATTGAGTGCCTCGATTTTTTCCTCTATTTCCTTTATTTCCTTCAAAATCGACCCTAAGTCCTTCCTGGTGTACTTGATAATAATGCGCATCATGTTCTTCGAACACTCCATGCTGTTTGCACCACATTCTTCAAACATTTCCGAATTAGTATCTGGATGATTAGGTAATGTGAAAGTTCTTAATCCTCTTGGAACTCTATCAACTTCTATATATTTTTCCAAAGTGAGAATCTCCCAACTTTTCGTAATTTCCTTTTTCAATATATGTTCGAATCGTATATATAAATACTTCAAATTGTTCGGTGTATGAGGTGTTGCTGATGTTTCAGTTGTCCCCGTTGCGACCTTTTTGTCTTTAGAAAACAGACTTTCTGCTCTCTGTAATCTCTTGGCCATTTTTATTTCCATTTTTGTACTCTTCCAACTTCTCTCTTTTATACACTTGAGATAAGTACTGTGGTTTTCCTATCTTCAACATAAACCCATGATATGTTCAGGTAGGTGTCTTCTATTCACAGTTACGAGTTCAATAATTATATTGCATTCTCAATCACTTCTTTCTCTTTTTATTTATCAACCAAAGATTCTCTCCTGATCACTTTCAGGAATAAAAATCACCATTCCTTACTTCGATCGTGCCGAACACTCATGGAACCATCTCTTCATCTTGTTGTTAGTATTCAGAATTGCCTCAAAAAGTCACCCAATACCTGGGATCTGTTTTCCTCTATTTAAACCATTGGCCGTTTGTGATAGCTGTTCAAAATCTTTCTGGCTTGCCAATAAACAACAGAGGCACATCTCGTCGTTGCTCCATTACTGCTTTTCTTTGTGTCAAGTTTGCACCCGTGAAATTTGCGTGCCACAAGGTGGACCTTTGGATGGTGTAAATATATATATATATATATATATATATATATATATATATATACACACATACATGTATTCATATCTATCTATCTATCTATCTATCTATCTATCTATCTATCTATCTATCTATCTATCTATCTATCTATCACACTTACTGGTGGTTGCCAGTAGGTAGTTGCCCATGATTCCATGGAAAAGCATTTTTTGACTTGTCTATATCTTTGGCGCTGTTTGATGAATCTTCATTACGTTTTCCCAAATAAGTGTTCCAGAGAATCTTGTTGTACATGTCAAGTTTTAGAGTGATCCGTCAAGCAGGGGCCAAGATAAAGGGAGGCCGGGGCCAAAATAGTGCATTACCCATTGTAAATCCATTAGGAATTTCATACATGACTACACCCCGAACTGCTGAACAGAACTACACCAAATTTGGCAGAAAGGCAGCTTTTGGTCCAGAAAGAAGCCTTTGTGTTGTTTAGTGTAAATTTGTTCAGTAGTTTTTGAGATATTAAAAGTAAAAGAAATATAGATCTCTAGAGGTGCTAAGGCTTCACAAATACTGCCAATGTTGTGCTGAGATTTGATTGGTTGCCAACACTTCAACTAAGAAGTGTTGGCAGCCATCATGGACTTGGCTTCAGCCAAGTCCCAGAAAAAAGGACCCCAAAATGACAAAAAAAAATTCTTAAAAAAAAATTATTGCTGCAAACTCAAGGTAAAAATTTGTGATTCCCTTGCTTCTAAATACTAAAGCCCCCAGGTGGGCCAGGTCAAGGGGGTATGTGAATATATTTTAGAAATAAAGGATGGAGGTGCACAGGCCCCTCTCCTAGAGCACTTTAATGGCACCAGGACCACCACCTCCCTGGGGATCATTACTATACCCAGCCTTGCCCGTGGGTGGGCCAGCCTATGTTCCAGGGACAACCGCTTCTCGGTGGCAAATCATTAAATTAATGTGGGGGCCACACAACCCAACCCCGCAGTCCCAGGGACTGCCACTTCCCTGGGGCAAAATAATAAATTAACATAGGGGGGCCTATGCACCCCCTTACAACCCTGGGAACTGCCACCTACCTGGGACAAAAGATTAAAGTATTGAGGGAGGCTATGTGCCCCCCCCACAGCCGGAGGGACTGACCCCTCCCCATGGCAAAAAATGAAATTAACATGGGGAGACCCGCCCTCGCAGCCCCGGTGTTGGCCAGACATGCAGCGAGGGAAACAGAGGAAACAACTGCATGTTTAGCAGTTCCCTGTCTGTGACAGCAATGCTGTCTCCTGCAGGCGATAGGGAGCTGGCTGGGACTGCAGGGACCTTGAAGCTCCCCCACTGGTCATATTGTACACTGGGTGCCCTCGAGGGTATACAGGAGAGATGAATGGGCTCCGGGGAATTCCCCAGGGGCCAAAATTGGCCAGGAAGGGGGTGCCCCTTCCTCCATTTAATTAAGGCCAGGCCCAGGGGATGAAGTCCCTGGAGCCGAGATTGGTCCAAGGAGGGAGACTGTGCAGCCCCTCTCCCCCATTGAATTGAGTTGAGCTTCTGGTGATGGGGTCCCTCTGGCCAAAATCGGCCAGGGAAGGAGGCCCCTAGAGTCTGTGGGTGTCCCTTTAAATTGCTAAGAGTATGCAAATGTGTTTTGATTACCCGTATAGTAATAAAAATTACTTTAAAATAAAAGTTTTTACAGGAATGATATACTTAGGAAAAAATAAAAAAACAAAGAAATTCTCTTTAAAAAACAAAGGTTACAGGGAGGTTATAGTTAGGTTCTGAATTTGCTCACACAAAACCAGAGAAATTCAGCAGTTATATTTATAGTTATTTCAAGTGATTATAAACTCGTGGATTAAGGTAACTATCCCTTGCTCCTTCCCCATGCACTGCTAATTACCCCAAATATTACAGCACTCATGAGAACTTTTAAAACATAATTAAAAATATCAATAAAACATTAGCAGTCAAATTATTGAAGAAAACCCTGAGCATGGACATGGGTGTGAGTTATCTAAAAGGGGGGGTGATTAATGAGTGTAAGGAGCTCCTACCCTCATAAAGATAACTCTATTTGTATCAAGTCGTACACGGTGCAAAATACTGGGGTTACACCCTCCAATTCCCCCAACAAAGTAACAAAACGTTACCCAATACTTCACATTAAGTATTCGCACACGTGAACAAATTATATTAAGTTACACACAATATAAGTAAGTTGGTTCAGATATTATTGTGTCCAAATTGATAACATTTCTTACATCAAAACATCACAAAACATCCAAAAAATATACAGTAAATCAAAATTACAACAATCCTGTTCTTGTCCTCCTATTAGTAAGGTTAAACGCTCTATAGTACAAAGTCCAAAACAAAAGCCATGTCAGCATTATAGTTCCAAATGAAGATCCAAGCTTATTCCAAGAATCCAAACACGATCCAGTCCATCCAAAAATGTCCACTATTTAATTCGTCCATCAACACGTGTTTCATCCGGGGAGTGCCCCTGGATTTCATCAGGACCCCCTAAAATAGTATTTCCATAAGTGCTACTTTAGTATGTCACTTAAAACATAATTCCTAATTTTAATCATCATAATATTCTATTTTATACTTTTATACAGTGGGGACCAAACTAAACCATACTACTTAGTGAGAATTAAGTGATAATAACATTCATACAATATATCCAATTTGTGACCCAGGTTAGCAAGACAAAAGCTAGTGTGTATTATAGTTACCTTAGCCTGCGATATAAATATATTGCAGTTTCTGTTTGGACTATTCTGTTTTAATGTGGGCTATGTTCTACCCAGCTTTGTATATACATTACCCTGCTCAGTTGCTGCTGCTGATTCGTCTTATGTTTGTTGTTTTCATGTTTTCTAAAATTACAAATAAAGATTTTTTTTTAAAAAAAGTTCAGCTATACTGCTGAATTTCTATGGTTTTGTGTGTGTAAATTCTGAACCTAACTATAATGTCTATGTCACCTTTTATACATATCTATATATCTACGTATCTTTCTATCTGTCTATCTATCTATCTATCTATCTATCTATCTATCTATCTATCTATCTATCTATCTATCTATATACACACACACACACACACACACCTGCACACACAAGCACCCACGCAGACAGACACACACACACACACACAAATACTCATTGAAAAAGACAAAGGTTAAAGTGATGTGACAGTTAGATCTGGTAATAATATCTTACCTTGCATTAAAAGAACCTTTGAAAGTCATTAATAAAGAAACGTTAAAAAGGATGTCAAAGTTGGGTGAAAATATCAGTAAAAACATACCACTTTTAAAGAACAAAATCATTGCAATTCACCAGTTATAGTTATCTCAAGTAACTATAGCTCATGCTCTAAAGTAATTATAAGGAACACACATCCCTACCATGCACAGTGTTGTCATGAAGTATGTAATTTCAGATGTTGCAGTAATGTTATCAATGATGTCATAGAACATGTCATGAGCGATGTAATATATGAAGTAATTAGCAGTGCACGGTTGGGGAGGCTCAGGGTGAATCTAAAACTGATTGTGACACCCTTCACCTCAGGCTCCCCACCCCATGGTGGCATTCGAAAAAACAGCAGCCAGTGTTTTTTTTTAACCTCAGATTCACTGTTAGAAAGGCTCTATCCCTTTCCACCTTGATGTGGTTGACACTGTCCTGATTCTACACTTAACAACTCTGCTAGAAAAACATACATTTGAGGTGAGTAAATTTGGATGTTGGTGGTGTAGTAGAGTGCTGCATATACACAAACTGCTTTCTGTCTGAAACCTGAAATCTACCCAGAGTTTCCTGCTCTTTTCAATACATCTCTTTAAAGCAACATCATAAAATAAAAGTGATGGACACAGGGTTGAAACTTTTCTAACACTCACCCCAGTCACCGATCTGGGTTAAATCCATCCTTATTTTTCTCACCAAATCACCCCAGTTTGGACCCAGCCATATGAAAATCAGTCTTCACCTTGCTCCCCATGGGAACAGTCCAGCCTGAACTGCCAAATCAGGTCCTCCCTAGACCTAAAACAAGCATCCTAGTGCCGGTTTCAGGGTATCACCCCTCATCAGCCAGGCTACCTTGATTCCAGTGGCACAGGGAGCAAGGGACCCACGTCTGGCCATACCCTAGCCACTTAGGGTGTACATAGCAAAATCACAAAATAAAATGATCAACAGAGGGTTGAAGCTTTTCAAACACTAACTCTCAATCACACATCGGGGTTTAATCCATTGTTATTTTGCTTGCCAAATAATTCCAGTTTGGATTCAGCCATATGCAAATCAGTCTTGACCTTGTGTTGCTTTATCACTTTATACTCACTCACTACTTTTCCTTCCAGAAAATTATAAGGTCAATGAAGGATGCTGTGTACTGTTAAAGTATGCCCTACCTGCAACATTAGCTGTCTCACTCTGCTTATCAAATAAAAATAAATATATACATGTATAGAGGGATATTGAGTCATCCCTCCTCACCCACTGGTCTGTCAAACTGTCATTTACATTTTTCTTTCAACCACCATATAATGGCCGGTGGGTCAACCCATGTCAGCCATTGCCTTTCTCGTGCACTGTGAGTGATAACTTGTTGCCTGAAGACTTGTACATATCCATATATAAAGAAGTGCACTTCAGTGTTAGGACTGGTGGGCAATTGCATTACTTTGCCAAAGCTTTTTTTATATTCCTTCTCATCATTCATTTTTTAGTTATCCTTTTGTTTTTAAATTTTGGACCATATTTATCAATGGTTTTCTGTTACCATTATGCCAAACAAGGGGACACAGGACAATGCAAAACCTAGATTTAGATTTACCAAGCCATGCTAAGCCACCTTTCATTGCTTTCTATGGCTTGGTAAATCTGGAGTAACGCAAGGCAGTGCAAGTCTCTGACTTGCAATACTCTGCTCCAAGAAGGTGGTCCATGGGTGGAGCTTCAGGGTTCCCTCGCATTTACCCATCGATTCTGGTGCATTCTCAGATTTACCATGAGTGGTAGAAATTGGAGCACATCAAAATGCTATGCTTCCCAAGGGTGGCGTAACACAGAGAAATAGATTTATTTCTCCTTGTTTTTTTCTCTTTTGATGTGTGTTTCATTATGCAGCAAATGTAGAAAGATGAAGTGCTGTGTAAGTTACAACCTTGGGGTAACTCTACAAGAGGTCCCATCAACAGGTGATACTAAGGAACCTATTTCAACACACCAGTGATGAGTGTGAAGAACAAATCACTGTAGCTCCTCAAGATACTAATTAATGTATAATTGACATAGAAATATTGCTTTCTTGTTATTAACAATCCCATAAAGGGATCAAGAGCACCATGGAAACAGCAAGAACCAGATTCTGTTATTCATATTACCACACACATAGTACCAAGAAAAATGCAATGCTTTTGCATTAAAAGTATTTGTTACCACAAAGGAATCTGTTTCTCTGTACATCAAAAATAATTACACAGAATATTAGTAGTTGTAAACTTTATTCGATTATTTTTTAAATAAAAATCATAATAGTATGCCTATAATAAACAGTTAAAATACAAAGAATAAAGAATATATCAATTACAGGTGTTTTATAGCTAATTCATGTTAAAAAACAAAATATAAACCTGAATAAATGGTATCCCGGAGAGAAGAAAGAAGCATATGAGCATAAAGAACTTTCATAAGAAGAAGACGTCCATCAAGAACGGGATACAATATGTGCATGTGCAAAAAAGCATTGCCTATTACAAAATCTAATAACATGCATTAAAATAGTACTCCATAGGAGGATACAGCATAAGAAGTGCAATTGCAGACAGTATATCTTATAAAAACTTAATACAGACCATAAAAGTTAAAATAGCAAAAGCATGAGCAGAAAGGTTTACCATGCAGGGAGACCTCGAACAAACAAGCACCTTTTTATCTCAAGCTCAGATCTTCTAATACAAAGCATGTCATCAAAAAGCATATTTTTGGTGCTGATACTATTTGCGAGATTCAAAACACTGGTATCACCTGTTTAAAACTCATAGACACTAGAAGGGTCCATGTAACTTTGTAACAAAGGGCAAGGGGCCATATGTATCAAGGTTCGCATTTGCGAATACCAAATAGCCATTTTTATCAAATCGCTTACTGGGATTCGCAAAATGCGATGTAACAACGTCATGGCAGAATTTTTGCGATTTCTTAAAATTCGCAATCGCAAATAGCATGTAGCAAATAGTGATTCAGTAAAATAGCAAATCGGTATTTGGAAATCGCAAATTTCGATTTTTGTATTCTGGAGCATCTTGATGACATCACAAACAGGAAGTGAGCCAGTGCATGCTGTTTCCAGAAGCCTGAGCCACAGGAGCAGACAAAGAGTCCCAGCACAGCACCAGGGAGGCACTCAGGAGAGTCAGCCAGGACCAGAAAAAACAATGGCCACTGATGGGAATAGTAAGGACAAAGGAGAGAGAAAGCATAAACTGAAATTTAGTGAGCAGGAATTGGAGGTGCTCACAGAAGAGATGCTCAAGGACCATGAACAGTTATTTGGCAAACACTCACACAGAAAATGAGAAGAGGCAAATGTGGACTGACATCCAGACCAAAATATGAGCTGTGGGTGTTGCGCAGTGTTCCATCAAGGAGATATGCAAGCGTTGGTACGACTTGCATTCACGTGCCAAAGAGAGGGTAGCAAGCAGGCTAAAGGAAACAAGGGACACTGGAGGAGGACCACCCACCCAGACACCGTCCACCTCCATTGAAGACATGGTGGGGTCAACACTGCTGCCTGAAGCAGTTAGTGGTGTCACTGACATTGACACCTCGGGTACAGCCGGCACCAGGAAAGGTAAGGGCAGTAATGATTCGAATCACCATATGTGCATGCACAAATGCCCCTTAGAAAACTTCACTGACACTATGCACAGTGATAAGTAGCCCATGCCATATATTCCATTCAACACAACAATGCCTTATGGGAGTGGTAGTCCATACCCCAAAAGTGCATCTGCTACATAAATAACAATATAGATTAAAAACAGAGAAATAACACAACAGACGATTAGAGACACTATGCCAGGGGAAATGTTTATCATGAAAGTAACTGTGAGATTACAGATCCAAGGTGAACATCATGAATGACATGCTGCGCATTGTTGTTGCAGATGTTCCAGGTCCTAACACAGCAGAAAGTGGAAAAGGGGGGGAATGACAAAAGTCAGCCACATTCTGATACAAACACCAGTGAGTCCGTCATACAGGCACCAACTAGACGCAGGGCATAAGTGCTACCCTTCCCTGAGTTTAGCCTGGACTCCACTGAAGTACAGGAAGAAGTACCCACACCACCTCCAGAGGTTAGAAGCACCAATAGACAGCAGTCCCTGTTCCAGCGTCAGTCTACTCCCGTCAGGAGTGGCCTTGAGGCACCCATGTTGGAAGTGCAGCGTCTGCAATGTAAAAACATGAGCTCAATGCACAGGCAGTTGGTGTCTATCGATCAGAACATGGGATCAATGCACAGGCAGTCGGTGTCTCTCAATAACATGTGCAAGCTGCATTAGGGACAGCAAGCTACAGCAGAACACGTGAGGGAGATGACAAAGACTATTAGGGAACTCTGCACTGTAATACAGCAAGAGCATGTCACCTACCGTAGGTGCCATTACCAATTGATGGTCAGGTTTGATGGGTTCAGCAGATCTGTCAATCTGCTCACTATCACAACTGCTTTGGTGTCACAACATGCTGTGGACATGCAAGTGGAAATGGCACATTGCAGTCAGGACGTTGCACGATGATTGGTGCAAGTCACCAGTGTATTGGAGACAATGCAGAAAGCCCTGAGTGCTACAAACAGCGAACTGGGTGGTGGGGATATTAAGGAGCTCTCTAGCCTCAGCACTGTCAGAGTCCCTGGGATGGATCTGAGGCATCGCAGTTCCACACGCAATACTGTCTCTGAACCTACAACAAGAGGTGCCTCTGAGACCACTGAGCATTCAAGTGAATTGTGTGGACATAAAAGGTAATGTGGAGAAGTACAGGGGACTTGCATATCGTGTAACAATGCATTGATACTATGATGTCAATAGTTTCACACTTTAATTGGGACCTGATTGTGTATTTTGTATACCTATGTCCTATTCACACATATATTACCTGAAGTCAAGGCAATAAATGTAATACCTACAGCAATAAATGAAAGTAGACATGGTGTTGTCATTACTTACATCAGAAATAGTTGTGTGTAATCTCAGCACATCTTTGTCTACCCTCTGCTGCTCTGGTTCTGTCTGCTGGGTGAAAGGGTGGTACTGGTTCATTTTGTTGTTGGGATGTTGTGCAAAATTGCACATGTGGCCACAATTTTGCAGGAGGTTTCTAGACCGTATTGCAGTGCGCTCCCACTCTTGTGCAACTGCAAAAAGAACAGATGATGGACGGAATGCAGAGCAAATCAAACATTCACCCCCTGTCACAAAGATCTGGGTTTAATCCACAGTTTTTTAGCTCACCACGCCACCCCGGGTTGGACCCAGCCATATGCAAATCAGTCTTGACCCTGTTCCTCATGGGAACAGTCCAGCCTGAACTGCCAAGCTAGGTCCTCCCTGGACCGGAAACAAGCATCCTAGGACCGGTTTCACGGTATCAGCCTTCATCAGCTAGGCTAGCTTGAATCCAGAGGCACAGTGAGCATGGGACCCACATCTGGGCATACCCTTCCCACTTGGGGTGACAAATACAAAAAGAACAGTTGATGGACGGAATGCAGAGCAAATCAAACATTCACCCCCAGTCACAAAGACCTGGGTTTAATCCATCATTTTTTTGCTCACCACGCCACCCCAGGTTGGACCCAGCCATATGCAAATCAGTCTTGACCCTGTTCCTCATGGGAACAGTACAGTCCGAACTTCCAAGGGTGGATCCAAACTAGAATGGAATGGCAAGCAAAAAAACTGATGGATTAAACCCAGATCTGTGACTGGGGGTGAATGTTTGATTTATTCTGCATTCCATCCATCATCTGTTGTTCTTGCACCCACTCTTGTGCAGGCATCGGAAACAAATCTTCAGCAGGCCAAAGGTCCTCTCAATCGCGCTACTTGTCCTCCTGTGTGCTGCATTGTATCTCCTTTCACTTGGCATGGCAAGATTGAGATAGGGTGTTAGGATGAAGGACTGCACTGCATATGCACTGTCTCCTAGAATGACAGAAGAGTAAAATGAGTTATTGTTATCTGTGACAACACATAGACATTATGCACATTGTTCACTGTTACATTACCAAGTAGGTATCCTTCGCCAAACTCCCCAGCAAGGAGTCTTATGTGTACTCCACTGTGCCTGAAGATGAAGGAATCGTGTGCTACCTGGGTATCTGGCCACAAGATCCATTATTATGTTGGAGGCATGGCATATGACCTGAATGTTCATGGAATGCGCACTCTTCCTATTTTGATGTACATACTCTGTGGCAGATGGTGGAAAGATTACTACATGTATCCCATCAATGCAGCCAATGATGTGGAAATTGGGCTTCCTCATAGGAATCAAATTTGTTTTTTGCAAATTCTCTGGGGTGTTGGGGAATTTTATGTGCAGATGGATTTTGGTTAACATGGCATTTAGGAATGCATTAAAGAAGTGTGAAAGTGCACTTTGAGATACACCTCCAGCTTCCTGAGGCTAAGAGGTGCAGGGCATAATACCTGCACATGAGTAGGTATAGCATTGGTTCTTTGTGTGTGTCGGTGCAGTAGGTGTTGTAAATCAGATATTAAGTCAAGTATTATGGCAGAGTTCAACCTGTACTTGTCTAAAAAATCTCCTCTGTCTGTACAAATAGGGTAATGCACACTCTAAAAATGCACTCCTGTCTCCTCCCTCTCTTAAAACCTGCCAGGATCCTCATCCTCCTCGCCATGACATAGAGTGCAGCCATTGTTGAAAATAACTGATGCATTCTGGGCTTCTTTGTATAGGTTGCACCTGTTAACCACCTGATTTCAATGTGTGGTAAATTGCATATGCAGAAACCCATTTTGCGACTAATCACAATATCTGAATGCTTGATTCATTGATTTGCGATTTGGTATTTGCGAATCGCAGTCAGCGATTCACAAAATCTAGTTGCAATTTTAAGGAATCACTATTTTAGCAATTCCTTAATATTGCACTGTGAATGCCTTTCATACATCGTGAACAGCAATTGTGCATTTGCCAACAGTGTAATTTACTGATTCGCACTGTTTGCGGATGCAAAACCCTTTCATACATCTAGCCCCAGATGTATAAAGGTCTTTTGCATTTCTTAACAGGCTGAATCGCAATTTCAGCCCGTTAAGAAATGCAAAACAGCCTTTTCCTATGTACAATGGCCTGTAGGGAATCACCAAGGGCCAGATGTATCAAACCATTTTGCATTCGCAAACGGCGTGAAATATCAAAATTCCACTGTTTGCAAATGCAAAATAGCCTTTCAGGATTTATGAAAGGCACTCGCAGTGCAATTTAAGGTATTGCTAAAATAGCGATTCCCTAAATAGGTAATCACAAATAGGGATTACCTATTTGCGATTACTTATGCACATGTATTATGCATTTCTTAAATGTGAACTGGGCATTTTGGAAATGCAATTACCACAAAGTCATATTTGATGGTAACCATGTGCAATTTTCAAAAATGCATTCATAATGCATTTTTAAAAGTGCCATGTAGTGCACACATGCCCCTAGAGCATGTGTGCGCTTTACATGTGCACAATTTCTTTGGGTGGTGCATCAAAAGGGGCATTAAGCCCCCAGCACCCTGGATTTTCATTACCTAAGTTGCGAATTTCTAACAGGTTCACTCTCTGAACCATAATAATGTTTTTAAAAATAAACTGGCTAAACTTGACCTTATCGGACAGTGGGTGAACAACTTTGTTTTTAAGATGCTGATAATTTTCATTTTCTTTGTGATTTAGTAGCAGACATTTGCCAGTGCCATACAAGGGGGTACATACAGGAGGAAATTTAGAATTTAATGAGCACATCACAGGTGTGTCTACAGAGGGGGACTTGCCTGAGGTATGAGATACCCCCGCAGTCTTCCTTCCCCTATGTGCCAAGCAGGGCTATGAAAGGAGATCCTACATTTTAAAACCCTTGAAAAGGCCCCATGCAATATAAATGGGTACGTGGGAAGTTGGAGATATACTGAGTAAATTGATTGCTGAGTTTCCAGAGCTCCTCAAACCCCTATCAATCCCAGGTGGTTGAGTTCAGGAATGTCTACTGGGGCCATCCTCAAGGAATAAATTGGTAACATCAGTAGGAAGAATTGTTGAAGAACACAATTTGCTCAAAAGATTTGTCGATGGCACAAAAATGGATCCCAGTTTCATCCATTTTTCTCACCACCTCCTCCAATTTGGTAATGTGTTTGATAAGTACTTCAAAGGTGGCTGCGATTTACATTTCCAATTTTTAAAAAGAGTCTGATTATTGCAGCTCCTCGAAGGTGCTACCTGAGCTTGAGCCAGGCTCCCCTTTTTATTCCTCCTACTTAATTTGCCTCCTACTTGGGTTTACAGGGTGACACCCTCTTTTTACATTTGGGCCTAAGACCTTCCCCACCCACTCCAAACAGTGGCATGCCCTTCACAGTGGGGCTATGTAGGGGACCACTTGAGTCAAATGTGTTCTCAACAGGATTGTGACATAATTTTCCCTGCTTGTCCCCTGGTCAAGTCTGACCCACAACATCCTAAGATGAACTGGTTTTCCGCACTATAGATCCCTTCTGTAAGGGCACCCACAGCATTATTGAAAAAAAAAGCATTATTTAAAAAAGATAAAAATATTCTGCCAGTCCTTCGCCGTTTGTCGACCACATTTGACGAAGCCAATTTTTATCTTTCCCATAATGCTGATGGATGTGCTATATAGAAATAGCAGGCCCAAGCAGCAACCAGGAGAAATAGCCCTTAAGAACACTCAAACTCCAAAATCTCCTCACATAAGTCACTGGACAAAGATGCTGAGAAATTTATTTTTTAGGGTGATGTCACTCCTCCCCCAATAAAGATATGCCTCTGTGGATTGGTACTGTAAAGACTAAGGGGTTCATTATGCTTGCTGTATGTATACTCCTATGTGATGGAGTACACTTAAGGCCAGAATAATGGTCTGCCACCCCAATTTAGATGTGGATAGAGCATAGGTTTGGCTATGGCGGTGACTACTCTGTCATCACCATAGCCAAACTTCTCCGATGGCCAGGTGGAGTAAAGACAATCTGAGAAATGCCTATATGTCTGCCCACCATATTAGTATGAGTGGACATATAGCTATTTGTTACTGTCCCTCACCTCCAGGCACCCTGCCGGTAAGAGACAGTAAAATATGACCAAGAGACATGACTCTCATGGCAAGGAGTTATTCGGGATTATCTTTTTTGAACTATTTATGTAGCTATGTATGCAGTCCTGCACCAAAAAACAAAATGCATTGGCGGGTACAGCTGTGACAGCAGACCAACTGCTTGGCGGTCATTTATAAATGTGGCAAGCAGTCCCTCCGACAGTTGGATGGAGTAATTTGCTCCATCCCACTGCAGAACTATGGGCCACCTGCCCACAATTAAATCAGGCTCCAAGTCAGAAGGAAAAATCTTTGATTAGATTAACCTGGTTGGTGTATTAGATCAGTATCCATCTTAATCAGCCTGAAAATGGGCCTATACCCTGCTCTACTGCGACCATAGACTATCCTTATGGCTTTGTGCTTTTTGGTGCTATTTTCCCTTAACTTTTTAAAAACTCATGTTTCTAATTCTCCATATTGGGTTGTAGTCATTTTGGGGTCATTTTGCTTATTAAATTTGACTCTATGTTTCTAATTCAGTTGTTCTTTATTTTGCTTTATATTTTGAATTATTTCTGTTTTGGTTCTGCTTACAATATATTTCATTGTCCTATGTTAAGGCTGTCCACTCTATGCCATATATGCCAACCGGCTGAACTCCAGTTAATTTAGTAACTTTAATGGTTCACCCTGACAAGAGTTGTGATTATTCCTTGAGGTGGGCTGTCACCCCCAAAGAAATAGTCCAGTTTCTTACACAGATTTGCACATCAGCAGAACCTAACCCCAAAAACCACAGTACACTTATATATGCTGAAAGCAAACATGTGATATGTGGCTTTAAAAATGAAAGGTCTATTGAAATGTTCATGTGGTCCGCCGTAGACATTTTTAAATAAAAAATCACTTGCTCACAGTTATGGACAGCTTGCAATTTGCTTATGCTTTACATGTACTCATAACAGGCAGACAAAATACATTACTTTGTGAACTTAACTGAATTTATTTAAACTGTTGTTCTGGTTTTACGTAATGCAACCATGGTTTAAAAGCATTAGAGTGCTTTATAATTAAAAGACGAAATTAGAAGTGCAAGATTGGCATAAAGTCATATACATGAAAGCACTGCAAATCCAGAGTCATTCTTGCAAATTTACATTAATAAAATGATGGAGATCAATGTGAACGGAAGAATATACAGTTGGAGCCATGAGGGAGCCAATCAATTTGCATATGTAACATTTCAAACACATATATGATTACCACTTCAAATGTGGTTAAATTCACCATTATTGTGGGAGTCATTTGAACCTGTGAATGAGAACATCATTACAAAACAATAGTAAAGAGGGGAATGAACCACCATAAAAAAGAAGCACTAGAGCCCTTGTATGTTAGTACACATGTAAATTGGAAATGATAACATGAAGCAGTAAGGCAGAAATATTGTACTTGTACCAGATAAAAAGCAGGAATGGTGGGCCGAATGATGGGAAAATAACGGAGGTAAAAGGAGGTAAGCACCTTCGAGTCACAAAGGTACCGACATTTAGTAAAGTTATGAATGTTGTGACTCTGCACTTATGACAGTGGTGTTCATTTCGATTTCAGCGGTCTTCTGTGAAGACCGCCATCGAAGCGGGCGCCAAAAGTCCGCCAGTGTTGGCAGTATGAAGACTGCCGTATTACGACTCACCTATGGATTCTGCCCATTAAAAGGCAGAAATCTGACACCGTCGGCCGGACAGATGGGGGGTGAGAGGTGGTTCCACCGCCAGCACCGCCACGCTGCAAGAACTCTACCCGCCATATTACGAGCAGTAACATGGAACAGTGGTCCTTGAATGGTGGTGCGGCATTGGCGGTGGAACCGCTGACATCCACCCCCTCCCAGATGACCACCTGGACGTGGGATGCTGTGCGGCCCAGACAGGTAGGTGGACCAACTGAAAGGGGTGTGTGTATGGTAGGTAAATGTGTGTGGTGTGTGCATGTATATGTGCTAGAATGTATGTGTGTGTTGGAATGAGTGTGTGTGTGTGTGTATGTGATTGTTTGTGTGTGTGTGTAAGGGGTGTGTGTGCATGTATGTGGAGGGTGGGGGTGTGTATGTATGCAGAGGGTGGGGGTGGAGGTGTGTATGTATGCAGAGGCGGGTGTGTGCATGAATGCAGAGGGGATTGCAAGTGCGTGAGAGTGATTGGGGTGCATGTCTGTCTGCGAGCGAGTGGGGGTGCATTTCTGTGTGCGAGCGAGTGAGAGTGCGTGTCTGTGTGTAAGTGAGTGGGCGTGTTTGTATGTATGCGTGTGGTCAGTTGGGGGTTTGTATCTGCAAGTGTGTGGACATGTAGGGGTGTTTGTGCCAGTGAGAGGAATGAGGATCACCCCAAGCCTTGCGATTAACTGCCTCGTAATCTGGCCTGCGGCCCGGAGATGCTCACCACCAGCCGCGCCGGTCTGACCGTACCGGTTTGACTGGTGGCTTTGTGGTGGTTTGGCTTTAACCAAACTGCCAAACTCCTACTGCGGTAGTCTTTACCGCCAGGACTGTGGCGGTAAGACCGTCCCCACGAGTGTGGCCGTCTTAGACCACCACACTCATGATGAGGGCCAGAGTCTCTGTACTTGTGGTGTGAAGACTCTGCCAAAAGTGCAGATATTCCACTACGAGTGCTGAAACTCTGCCACAAGTGCGGAAAATCCTCGCTCATAGCTTTACTACACTTCAGCACCTTTGTAAGTCAGGCCTTTTAGTGTCATAACATCAGGTTATCTCCCGAGCTGAGAACAAATTTTTCTATGTGTGACTCTTAAAGAGAAAGGTACCTGGCAACAGTCAAACAATTAACATAAACTGAGATCTCAATATTGCGAAAATATTTTTTTAAGAGATGACTACAATAAAGTTGGAGCCAACAACATTGAATACGAGAATTCTCAGTTAAAAGAGCAGTGCCTTCAGGCCCTAATGGTGGAGGTTAAAGACCAAAGAAATTTAAGAATTAGAGGCGATTGGTTCAATAGTGATGTGACCCACAAACAGGGTGGCATTTCAAATGAATTGTAGGCACTGAGAGCTGATACATTGTAACTGACAGGGCCAATATGAGTATCACATCTTGATGAGCACATTTTGATTGTCGTTTGTGATCAGACAAGGCAGGTCACCTGTGTACCACATATATTTGCCACAACACAAAGTAGCAGATCTCAACAGCAATATGAAACATGTATTGCGCTTTGTAACCAAATGTCTCTCAAAAAGGAAGTACTCAAGCCCAACTAAAAGTAATGTTAAGGTGCTGTTGTTTTGAACCCAGAACCAGCTATGTTTAGTAAGTTGGAGATCCTTGAACCCACCATAACCTTCATTACCATTATTAGGTCGACATTACGATGGGAATAATTCATGCCATTAATCCTATTCGATGTGTATATGTTGTGGCTGGCTGAGATAATTGAGGAATATCACCAGGGAGATTATGTAAATATTGATGGCACCCAGATCATCCTATACTGAAGAAGGGTGAGAGGGCCATCAGGAAGGCAATCAGTGGCTGAAGCTGCTACAAAAACTGGATACATTAGTCAGGAGTTAGAAAATAATCCAGCTTTGTTGCTGAGCCTTCTGTAACCTACCCACACCCTTTTGGTTTTCTTCATTCTACCTCAAAATTAATCCCCAAAGATGAAGAACCACAATGTTGCATCTGGCCTTTCATAACTTTTGAACCCTAATTGAATGCACCAGCAAAAATGAAATCCTTCTTCCCTGCTAAGGTCAGTTTAAAGGAGTTTGCTGGGATCGTTTTTTTGTTCACTGCATCACTACACATATGAAGCAAACAAATGTAAATCTCACTTGACCCAGTCCCATTAAGGACAGCCAAACAGAAATGCGAGGCAACATGGTTTCTGCAAGGGAACACAAGCAACCTCTGCCATGTACCAGACCTGTTGGGGCTCATCAGTATGGTGAGATGAAGCTTGGGTTCTATAGAACAATGAGTAGGGGAGAAACAAACTGGGTCTATTTGTCACATTTGGGGGTCTTACTAAGGAAAACAAAAAAATAAATAGGTGGAAAGCTTAAAATAATCTCCACTACAGTGTTTTACTTTAGGTCGCATTTCAGAGCATTAACTTTTTTTCTCACTGTGCCACTAGAGAGAGGGACCAACCATCAGCAAACCAGTCTCACCCATGTTCGAAAAGGAACATTCTAGTTCAAACAAGTAACCAAAGGATATTTTTTAGTTTAACAATGTATCATTGATGTGGTGCAGCTTTGGATATATGATGCAGTGAGCAAGATAGTGTCATGCTCATGCGCAGAACCAAGCAGAAGGTTGAAGCTTATATAGGTTCGTGCAGTTCTGGAAGGGGAGTAAGTTTCCTAGCTGTGTCTGTTTGGAACTTTGCTGCATGCTGCATGCCTTGCCATGCTGGAAGCAGATCTTCTGATTGTGGGAGTTACTCTGGTGCCCCCGTGTCTCCTGAGACTCTTAGGGGTGTCATTGAAATTAGCAAATAGTGTGTAGTGCAAGGGGCAGCAACAGGCCTTCAGATTAACACATGGTGATCAAAATCTAGAACCTGGGCTTCTTCTTCATCAGATCATGGATGCTATGAGTTCCCAGTAGAAGGTGGAGTTTGGCTATGTAAAGTACCTGATACAAAAATTGTGGTTTCTCCATAGGAAGCTTTAGGAACTTCCCAATTCAAGAGGTTCCAGAGCCTTTTACTACGAAACCAGTTCATGTTTTATAGAAACTACTGAGGTTGAAATAGCAAGATGTACCACAATGAATGGGTTACCTGATTTTTTGTTGTGCTGTTTGACCCCTTGATATACATTTTTGTCCTTTAATTTTAACTTCCAGGTTAGATCTTTCCTTCTGAATGATCCTCCTCTTCTGTTGTATTGTAATATTGTAATATAGTAATTTTTTTCCTCATGTAGCTCTTGGCTTAGCTTCCTTGTAGATTGACTATCATTTGACCTGTTATCCTGCTTGGCTCTTTTCTCCTCTCTGACATAAGTTTGGTACCTTGCTGATTTCAACAATGTAATTTCAAACACTATCCACACAGATTGCTAAATATGGTTTATCTCTCCTTTTTGGGGTGTTCAAGAAGACACTTGTAACCTTTCCCATATACTAGTATGTCTAGGGTGGCACTGTGGCTTCTGGAAAGAGTTGCTTATTACTCTGAAATGTCAAAGAACATGTGACGGAACAATATCACATCTAGTCAAAGTCTAGGCTCTGGAGACCCACATTTGGGAAATTAGATGCAGAAATAATGGCATTTTCCATGGAGAGACCAAGGCAGGAGCTGGGCTTAAGAGTGACGGAATTGTGTTAAGATTTAAGAATACAGTACAATTCTGAATTGACTTGCCAATCTTTGACAGAAAAGTCCATTGTATATTTGACCAAATATAGTGCAAGAATTTTTCAATAAAGATGACACATCAGGGGGTATGAAATAGAACAGGAGTATACCAAATGTAAGAAATTAATGGTAGACAGATTGGAAATTAACAAAGAGGAGCTTCGCCCTCGACAGCAGTTTTTTATAAGAAAATGATAATAACTGTGTTTGTTATTGCTTTCTTGTAAAAGGGGTGGGGCCAAGGGCTGTGATGAACACGAGGGGCAGTGCACAACACTCCCCTTCAGTGTACATATATGTTTGGCCGGCTGTCTTGGGCCGGCCAAACACAAATGTGCACTGGGCTCTCTCCTACCCAGCGACAAAGACACTGTTTTGCTGGGTTGGAGACAGCATGCAGAGACTTTCACTTTGCCTCAGATCGCCCTGGCTGGGAGCTCCGTTCAGTACTAACTCTGCTTTCATGCTGCTAGCAGCATGAAAGCAGCCTTAGGATCGGATACAGGCCAGGCTGGGAGCCTCTGCCTGCACTGCAGTCGAGGACCGAGGAATGGGGCGGCACAGCAAGAAAAGTGCGTTTAAAAAAATATATATTTTGTGTTTTCCTCCCTCCGGCCACACACTGCTCCACCCCTTTTCCCTCATTACTGTAGTAGATCCTGAAGATTTTGGACCAGGATTGGGTCCATTATCAGATAGTCACATTCATGCCATGATCGCATCTAAATATTATCTGTTCGTATTTATATAGCATCCATTTTCTTATATATCCATCTACCATTTTTAATTTGCCTTAGCTTGCCTTTTAATGGTCAATTAGACAGATATATGGTTTAAATATAAGTGTTTAACTTGTCCCCAAAACCTATGAAGCACTTTCCACTTTATGTGTGGACTTCATGAAGTTAGCAAACAGTTTTCAAAATTCCTGGCTTCACAATGGAAACACAGCCATACACCTCAAAGCTGCATAACCTTGGTTAATAGAAACACAGCTCTGTATATCTAAATAGCATGGCCAGATCCCATGCACAAAAAGTTATGGAAAAGCCAATAGGTTTTTGCAAATTTTTGTTTTGTTAAAGTTTTTGAAAAGCCTTATTACTGGGGACCCTGCAAGGGATTTGTCAATCTGAAAACAAACCAGCAGCTAAATGTAAAAACACTTTTGATATCAAGAAAATCACACAGTGCCATAGCAGCCCCTCTTTCTGAAGGGTCCAACTTTCTTATGTGAAGACAAGCAGATTTCATTTTGCATTTATTTTTCTAACAGACATGTTGCCACCTGCACTGCAGAGCCTAATTAAACATTGCTGCAGTTGAAGGTGGCAAAATGCCTGTGTACAGGGTGGGGAGTAGAGGAGCGGCACGGGGAAGAAATGGCAATCACAGTCAGGCAAACACTCATGTTGTGAGTGTGCTGGTGTTTGCCACAATGGTGACATGTCCTGGTCCATGTATGTGGTTGTGAAAGAACAGTATTTTGCCACCCATAAGAGGTTAGCCAAATGGCATAAGTGGTTTGACCTATTGCCCCATGATACATGCTGTAGTGGATGGAAGAAAAATGTGAATGACACAATATCAGACCAATAGATGAAGAAAGCTGGCTAAAAGCCCCTTTGACTATATTATTATATATATAGTTTAAGTAAAATCAAAAGGTCTTGCCTAATGCCATACCTAATAAATGATGTCAGAAAGACATTAATGAAATCTCAGACCAATTTAGTTCCAAAAAGAGAGTATATGTGTTGTCATTTGAATAAGACATAACCTAAATAATTACATCAAAGTTTATTTTTCATTGGATTACAACTAATGCTGTGACACACCTCATGTAATTACTCTTCCATATGTGGGGGACATTCTCTTGGCATGCTGAAGTGACTACCTGAGATTTTGCACCCTTTGTTGCTCCTACCTTTGTGCAATCTAATTATGCACTGTAGCTCTCAATTGTTTTTATTAAAGTCTTCTCTGGACAGGCCTTTCATATTTTTAAAGTCTGTCTTATAGAAGACTGTGACAATTAGCTGTGTAGGGGAGAAGTCATGCACTGTCCTTGTACTGTCCACATTAGTTGTTCACATGCGGATTTCTGTGGACATACAAAATTGTCATGTTGTACTATAGACAATTTCTATACAAACTTGAGATTTATAAGGTGCAGATAGTTATTTGTAGAAATTTGGTAAACATTTTCTGACAATATGCATTGTTAAAGAATGTATAATGTTACAGTGGCTCTCTTACGGATGGTTTAATCTGCAGTATACCTGTAGTATAATTGTAAACGTTGCAATGGTTTACGACTTTCTGCTCATTTCAAGAACATGTCTAGAGTACTTTTACAAAGTATGAGGTGTTGTCTAGAGGACTTCTTTGTGCAATTGCATAGATGTGAAGCTGCTGACATTTCAGATGGTAAGTAGTGACATTGAATTGTATTAATGACATTGAATTGTATTTAAGGTGAAAGAAGGTCATAATATCTTCTAAATGTGGGTGATTTTACAAATATGCTTTATTTCCTACATGTTGCAAAATGATTCACTCATTAGCACTACAGAGGTAATATAGAATTGGGTCTAGATGTACCTTGCTGAATAGCTCACAGTGCACAAAGCATATAGCAAACTGTCGCATTCGTTGGATAATGTCATCAGTGATATCATCAAGGTTGTCATTTGTTATGTCAAGAGTGATGTAATATGTGAGGGCATAAGCAGTGAATAGTGGGGATGCAAGATCTGGCTAGATCTGTAAACTATAACTGGTGAATTTCAGTGTTTGATTTTAAAACATTAGTTTTGTATTCTTTCAACACCTAACTGTATTATCACTTTAACCTTTGTTTTTTACAGTAAATGTTCAAGGTTTTCTAACGTAAACTAAAATTGTGTTACTTTACCTAACTATAACATAACTTTAACTTATTAATAAAAAATGTAGAGTTTTTTTTTAACTTAAGCTTTTATTACCATACCTAACTAAATTTCTATGGTGCATTTTTTTATGTGAGTGGCACCAAAATGTTGGACATCTGAAATGGGCCCTGCTCACTGTGAGCATTGTGTCATTCATATATAAATGTACTTTTTTGTGTCAGAGGGTGCATATATTTCCACTGTCTTTGTTGCAAAGGAGTGGGGCAAATAAATAACAAAATAATATTTATAGGAAACAGCAGAACAAATAGGTTTTGTTTAGAATGTGGTGGAAGTGGAACATCTACTGTAACTCCGTGGATGTCATGTTCCACCTCTCTTGTGGTCAATCTGCCAAATTAAGAAGAGCCACTGGGCATCCTATGGTGTTGCCTCTGATGTCTCCGCAGTTGTTAACCATTCACAACTGGCCCATCTGAGAGAGGACCACTGTTTTTTCAGCAACGGAAGGACCGGCCTAATTATTGTGGGCCTTTTGATACTATTGTTTGCTGTTTATGACTGCCATGACTGTCATGATGAAAGCTATCTTAGAAAACCAACAATGACACCTGCACAATCGGAGAAAGCTTTATCCACTTTAGATTATTGTGTTTTAGGTCTTGCCTGCCAGACAGCGCAAGCTGTCTGATTGGAAACAACCTATTGTGGGCTTCCCAAGAACTTACAAAGGGCTTATAGCCTGTCTATTGCTTACCATTGGTTGGTTTATTGTCACCATAATTGGCTTGCTTCATATTTGATGGCTTTCCTTGTCCATCGTGTTTTTGTCCGTCCCCTGGAGCATGCCTTTTTTAACATTCTTTGGCTTGGCTGACATACCCTTCCATCGCTCACTTAGGGAACTATGTTCTTCTTTTTGCTTCGGCACTCTAGGAGCATGCATGTTTTTTCTAGCTGTCTCCCGCATGTGTGTGTCTCTCTCTGCCAAATATCCGAATTCCACACTCCGAACTGCTGTTTCACTTGTGTTGCATGATCCTTCTCTTATGCTTCTGCCCTGCCAAACTACTTCCTCTCCGTTCTCTGTTTTGCTTTCTTACTTGACTGCTTCTTTCCAACCACCCTGTTGCTCTCCCTTGTGTACAAAAGCCAATAGGTCCTAAGGGCAATACATCGTTAGCTTTGTCAATGCTTCTTTATTTTGAATTGAAATAAACATTTTTGGGCTTTTATTTCTACATAACACAAAGGGTGTCAATTAAGCTCCTGTGGTGTGGCAACATTCTCAACATCTTTTCCAAAAGTGTTACTTCCATGCCTGTGCAAGTGGGCCATCCCAGCGGGTTAGAGGTCATCCCACCAATCCATAATCTAGACTCAATGTGAGCTACAGGAAAAAAAAACGACTCTCACATTTTGTAAGAACCCTCATGTGTTCCTGATCAATAGGGTGTCTACAGTCAAATGTGTTTGCATGGTGACACTATGCTATTCTACTCCTTCCCATTAAGCGGGAGCATTGCATTTGCTTAAAATTAATATTTCTAGAGCTATGTTTCTCACCCAGACCTCTTTCCACAATAAGATTATGTTTGGTTAGAAAACGCATTTTTCTGAGCACAAAGGTTGTACAAATAAAAATATATTAAGAGAAAAGAAGCCCTGCGGTAAAAGGCTTGATAAAATACCCCTCCCTAACCCCCAATCCTTTTTATAGACCACTGCAAAATAACAATAGACAAGAGGAACATATATAATGCATGTATATATATTTTTTTACCTTTCCCCAAGGAGTCTCTGCTCTACCCACACTAATTGTAGGTTTTTCTGCAAATGCAGCATGAATCATTTATAAAGAAAGAGATTTTAAAATCCCTAAAAGACTCCCCGAGGAATTCAGCATTTCAGCACAAAATACCTGTTAAATGGACTTGTTCTGAATTAGCTTTTACTGAAAAGTGGTGAAAATAAGAACTTTTCTCTTTGCTGTGAGTGCGCGGTAATTCTTTCACACAGCAGCCGTGGGAAACTGACAGCCTATTTTCATAATTCAGGTTTTAGCAAAGGAATCATCTGAAGTGGCTAACGGTAGATGAAGGGAGCTATTATTGAAGCATTGCTTTCAGGGAAACTACATGAGGTGTCAGCACCGGGTCTCCATGTTGAGACCTGAAAGCATAATTTCGCCTCTCGAATGAAAACACAGACACAGAAGCTCGGTAACAAATTTACACCCACTGTCCTACGCGCGCACACACGCACAGCTAGCAAAGGAGAGGCATATTTGTACTCGCTTTGCGCTGAATTAGCTAATTCAGCGCAAAGTTAACTCCATATCTATACTTTGGCGGTCGATACATCTAGCGCCAAATTTATGGAGTTAACGTCATTTTCTGGACATACAATCCTACCATGGGGGAATCAGATGCAGAAAATGATGATATGGCCTTAACGCCATATTTACCCCCCTGTGCTAAAATCAAGCACTGGGGATGGGGGACTTAAATAATGGCGCTAATTTTACTCAGCGCCATTATTTAACGCCTGTATGGGCATGCATGAGGGGACCTGTGGGCATGTTTCCATGGTCAGAGACCATGGAAAGAGCCCATAGGTGCCCTTCCCTGGCCCCAGGGACACCCAAACTCACACCACAGGGACACCACTGGATGGGGGACCCATCCCTGGTAAGTCCCCGTAAGTATTTTAATTGTTTTTTCCCTCTCTGGGGCCCTAGATGGCATTGGCCCCAGTGGCCATGCCCAGGGAACATTTGTCCGCTGGGCATGGCCACTGGGGTGGTGGGCATGATTCCTGTCTGTCTGGGGTTGTGCACCAGGAAATGGCGGTACTCTGCTTAGAGGCATTTTTTAGCCTCTAAACAGTGTAGCGCCATAATTCGGCGCACAACCTCCGGTTCTCTCTACGCCTTCCCCAACCGGCTAGCGTCATTTACAATCACCCTAACTGGGCATTACAGCCGGCTACCGCCATTCCATAAATATGGCACCAGGCCAGCGTCCAGGAATGGCACTAGCCAGCGGAATACTTTTACATGCAAAATTGCGCTAACACAGTTTTGCGTGTAAATACATATGGGCCGGAATGTTTTATTTTCTTCTTTCGCACGTTTTCTTATTCTTGCAAGAGTAAACCAAGAAGGTTGCTAGTCCTGCGTCTTGTGCGAGGTGGCTCCGCCATTTAAAGTGTTCCACTTCTTGAAGTGACCTTGGCGTGCATTACCAGGCCGGTGATCGGAGGTCACGTTTCATCCGTGTGTGCATAATTATTTTGAGCAGACTTTTTTCTCCGCTTTATTCGTGATTGACAAATTGCCTGTCATTTCGCTGCTCCCTCAACTTATCCGGAACAGTTAGGAAACAGTGTGTTCATCTCATCACCTTCTGGATGGCTAGAGCTGAGGGAGGTGGGTGAACGTTTTAACTTAACACACAAAATTCAGAGGAAGAATCGTATAAGATGACATTACATAGAAAGGAGTCATACACATGGAAACGTCATAAATTGATACTTATATATTAAGTTTTCACCGCCCCCATTTTATATAAGGCTATGTTTTCAGCATAATTAAGCATTTTATGTTGAGAAACATTGAGTTAAGGCTCTACGCAAACTTATCCACAGTGTGAGGAGGAAAAAAGTGTCACTGAAAGAGCTCACACAAGAACTGTGAGTAAGAGCAAAAAGACGAAAATGGGCTGAGTAGGACGCTAAAGAAGGCGATTCCCTATTTACATAGCTTTAAAATATCCAAAAGTTATGAGAAAACGATGAGAGAAACACATTATCTAATTGGACAGTAGGATATCTGACAATAAGATTGCACCACCAAAACTGGCCTATTTTCTGTACCTCTTCTGCCAAGAGACATTCTATCGTGGATCTAAAGAAATAAGGATAATTCGACATTTTAACAGCTTATTTCAGAGACATTTATTTCGTGGTGTTCTTCAGGGATCCTGGAATTTTTTCCTTTGTTCAGTGATTTGGTCAGTGCTTCCTTTTTAACTTGCTCGCCTGGCCCTCACCTGTGAATGTTGCATTTATTATTTCCTGCTGTTTCACAGTTTGCAACTGATATCCTTAGTCGCTGCGTCTCATATCTCTCTGTGTCGCTGTCATTATAGGTGGGGTTCCACACACCCATTTTAGTCGTTTAGTGATGCACTTTATACTGTTTTACTTTATGTCCAACACGAGGGAGGGTAAGTAGTCCCCAATCCTTTTCATTGCTGTGAGTGTGGCACTCATTTTTGTGCTTTAAAAGCCTAATACACCTTTAAAAGGTTGGAAAATGTGGACAATTGCCATTCCAACACAGTGTGGGAAGATGTCACCAACATCCCAAACCGTCTCCGTTTTATAGAAGCTAGTCAGATTCTCGGGGCCAGATTAAAAAATGGTTCTAGTGAAAGTGTTATTTATGTATCTCAGATATGCACAAACCGACAAATTGTATTTTTGACAAAAGCAATTTAGGGATTTGTGTCCACACATCCATACCAACGAAGAGAGTCAGTGACATTATCTTGATGAAAATAGGGTACAACCTCATTGAATTCTCCCGCAACCTTTTAATTATCTGTAGTCAGTTTTATTTTAGGCTTAGTGCACTGCTGTTGAAGGCTGTTTCCTTCTCTCCCTGCTCCTCCCATCCCCACCTGTTCTCCTGCCTCCTACTAAGGCCCTCCCACCCACAGGACTACTTATGGAGGCTGCTGCGTGGCTCCAGTAGTAGCCCACTGACAACTAGTCTTTATGCCACTCCCCCTGCTGGCTCGTCAAGACAGGGACTTGCCTCCTGATTTCACAGCCCCCTTCTCGAGCCTTCAGTATGCCTTCTGCCTCCCCTTGTATTCTCAGGTTTCTTCTTGGATTTATTTTCAAATTAGACCTTTTTCCTGTACTTGTTAACTAATCTGTAGTCAGTTTTATTTTAGTCTTAGTGTGCTGTTGTTGACCACAATTTCCCCCTCTCCCCACTCCTGTCATCCCTGCCTGATCTCCCATCTCCCGCTAATTCCCTTCCACCCCCACGAGTACTCATAGAGGCCGCTGGGTGGCTGCGCCACCAGGGCGCCAAAGGCAAGCCTGTCTGTACTCGTCTGCACCTGGACCGAGCCCAGCACCAGGAACCCTGGAGCTCAGAAGACCAACAGGTAGTCCACACTAGAGCTTCGTGCCCTAAACCCTGGATGCAACAATAGCGATCATTGCTGCCTTGCATCCCCCCATTCAACAGCAGGCCCCTTCTCCTGCCTCGACTGCTGGTTCACCTCAACCCAAGTGCCAAAAACCAACTCACCAACCAGTGCCACACCCACACCTGAAGTCTAAACCTCCCTTGGACATATCACCTGCCTCCTGCTCAACAACAGATCGCTTTACAAGCACATCATCGAAGTCTGGGACACCATCTCCACTCCCTCCCCAGACATGGTCTTCATCATGGAAACCTGGCTGACTCCAGCATCCAACTCCGATATTGCCATGGCTACTCCCATTGGTTACAAAATAAGACACAGAGACTACATCAACAGACACAGAGGAGGCACCACTATCCTACATAAGGACACAGTCCTCTGGTCCATCACCAATGACGAAACCACACCAATCATGGAACACATGAATTTCCAGCTCTACACCAATGCCAACACCACCATCAAGGGCACCCTTGTGTATATAGACTGCCAGGACCGTGAACCAGCCTCAGCAATGCCATCACGGAATTCATCACCCTGCTTGCCATCAAATCCGAACACTTTCCCGGGATAGACCTCAACTTCCACCTAGACAATACAACTGACTCCAGCTCCACCGACCTCCTGTAAAGAATAGACAACAAGATAGCTAGTCATGGACCCCACACACAAAGCAGGATACACACTAGACCACATCTTCACATAGAGCAAAATAATCAAATATAGCCACACCTTGAAACTTACCTGGCCGAACCACTCCATCATACGCTTCACCATCGCTGGATCCTCCCACACCCCTCCCAAGGGACACACGGCCCCCAACAATAGACAGACACCCTCAGCTCCACACAGCCCAAAGAAGCCACCAACATAAACCAGGCAATACAGAACTTCAACGAATGGATCATCAGTGCCGCTCACTGATTTGCCCCCACCAATACCAAAATGCACAAACCTTCTAAACAGGCCAGCCAGTACACCCAGGAATTCACCACAGCAAAACACAGATGCAAGCAATTAGTAAGAAGATGGTGCACAAGCAGGAATGCACTGACAGAGCCACTTTCAAAGCGGCTATCAATGACTACCACCAATGGATCAAAGATTCAAAAAATGAGGCCATGGCCCGCCAAATTGACACTAGAGCCAACCAAGCCAAGGAACTCTTCACTATTGTTAGAGAGTTGGCCTGCCCGTCATCCACTAAAAACGCAATACACACAACACAGGAACTCTGTGACGCCCTCACCAACCACTTCCACAACAAGATAGCAACCATCTTTAAAACCTTCAACCCAACCCTCCAACCTCCTCAGCCACAAAGCAACCACTACTGCTGAGCACCCACTTGCAACTTGCAAACAAATCACCTCCCCATACACAACCTCTCTGATGAAAACCATCCACTCAGGAGCACACACCAACCTCTGCTCCTTGAGACTCTTAAACCTCGGCAGAGAGGAGATTAGCCACCAACTTATCACCATCCTCAACACCTCGCTAAACATGGCCATCTTCCCCGATGCCTGTAAGCAAGCAGAGGTCAGACCACTCCTCAAAAAACCATTGGCAGACCCCATCGAGCTCCAGAACTATTGGCCCATCTGGCTGCTCACATTCCCCCCAAAGTCCTGGAAAAAGCTATCAACTGCCAACTCAATGAACAATTGGATAGGAACCTACTGGACCCCTCCCAATCAGGCTTCAGAGCCAACCACAGCACCAAGAGAGCACTGATCACTGCAACATACAACATCCGCACCCTGCTCGAAAGAGGAGAATCAGTCATCCTAATCCTAATCAACCGCTTCGCAGCCTTTGACACCGTCTCCCATCACACACTCATAAATCTCCTACGACAGATGGGGATCACCAACAACACACTCAGATGGATGGCATCTTTCCTCATGGGATGCACTTAGAAAGTCAGACTCCTTCCCTTCACATCACAAGCCAAACACAGCATTTGCAGCGTCCCCAAAGGATCATCCCTCAGCCCAACCCTCTTCAACATCTACATGACAACCCTCACAGACATCGTCAGATCACAAAACATCAGTATCATTTTCTAGGCCGATGAAACTCAGCTGGTCCTGTCACTCTCTGCTGACCCCATCTCGACAAAGACCAACTTTCCATGACTGCATGAAGAACATCTCAGCTTGGATGAGGAACAACTTTCTCAAGGTCAACACAGGCAAGACAGACATCCTTATCTTCAGCAAACACACATTCCTTTGGAACAACTCCTGGTGGCCAACAGAACTGGGGCCTACCCGCTTCCCAAAAGACCATGCCCACAATATCTGCATAATCTTAGACAGCTGTCCATGAAGCGTCAAGTTGATGCAGTATCCTCAGCCTTTTTTCATGCTCCAGAAGATCTACAAGAGCCTACCCATCAGCACCAGAAAGACGGTAATGCAGGCCCACATCACAAGCTAACTTGACTACTGCAACACACTGTATGCAGGCACCTCCAAGGAACTCATGAAAACACTCCAAACAATTCAAAATCCAGTGGCCAGTCTATTTTTAACCCACATTACCCAACACCTGTAGGATCTCCACTGGCTCCCAGTCCAGAAGATTTCAAGCTCCTGATTCACGCTGACAAAGTCCTCCATGACCTAGGAACCACCTACATGAACTGTCTGCATTTCCACTGACCACCTAGAAACCTCCACTCCATGCACTAGCCCACGCAGAAATACCCTGCATATGCCCTAGTCACACTGGAGGATGCGCCTTCTCTCACCTCACCAAAACCTGGAACAACCTCCCCATCTGCCTCCGCACTGCTCCCTCGCTCACCATCTTCAGGAAGGGCTCAAAACCTGGCTCTTCGATTGAGGCTGGCAGCAAATACCTGGATACCAGCGGTGGCTTCTCCACTATGGCAGAGGAGCGTTGCCTCCCATGAGAAGCAGCAAGTCTTTAACAAAAGAACAATAATAAACTGTGTTTATTTACATTCCGTTGTTAAAGGGGTGGGGCATTGGGGATGATGGAAGTGCACTGTGGACTCCCCACAGTGAGTACGTGTGTTTGGCCGGCCGTCTTGGGTCGGCCAAACACACATGCGCACTGTGCTCTCTCCAGCGCGGGTGACAAGCAGTGCTTTATAAGCACAACTTGAATTCCAAGGAAAATAATGCCTGGCAAGAATGGAATTTGCCACACTGGACAAGATCACCTATGAGCTTACAAATTGATAAAACTCATAACCAGCTTCCACAAAGTGAAGCATTTGTTATACATGGCCACTTAACAATAATGTAATAAAGTTGGATTCTTTTGTCACTCAGATGTCCTGCCTCTTCCTCCTTGCACCTGTAAATAAAATATATATTTGTCCACCTGTATTTTCACTGTCCAGCACTGTTATTCATAGCAGGGTGGTAACTGTTACCACAGCAATATCTGTTTAGCTGCTAAATGCATAAATGTATGCACTGATAGGTCAGTTTATTTAACCACTTAGCTGTATTTGCCCACAGATATACCTCCATACCTTTTTATGTAACGTATATTTGCAATATCACCAAACAATAACTGTGGTCAGAGTGTATTACTCTGCAGGGCCATCACAATTCACTGCAATTAGAAATTATAGCGAAATCAGAGCCAGTGCAATGCCTACCATTGTTAAAGTGTGACTTCCCAAAAAGATATGGGTGGATGCACCATTGTGTTGTTAAACAATGGCTCTTTGTCTCAAACATAACCGCAGGGAGATTGAAGTTCCTTTGCCGTATTATTTACAAACATTCAGTCAATGATTAATGTTGGTCAACTTGTGGCTTCTTCATAATCAAGGAATTCAAGGATTACCCATGTGTCACCCCTTCCTACTCTACATCACAACCTCAGAGCAGGATCATCTGATCACAGGCTAAACTCTCATTTTGTCACTTTGGCTACTCCACCTGATCACCTTCACATCAGCCTCTGCACCCACTCTGCATCCCTGCTGTAATCCAGGATGTAAGTCAGGCTACCACAGCACCTGCCGGTGCAGGAGGCTCCCACCCTATGGGGGGCATCTCATTCAGCCTAAAGCCTACGAATATCTCTTTAGTTACCGAGTGTAAGGGACCCCTCACAAGATTCTTCCAGGGTACCCACCATCTTGTGTTACATCACAGGCTGTAATGCACCCCATTTTCCATTAATGTACATTGATCCATTGCTCCGTAGCCAGCTTTGTTCTAAGTAAAGCTAGAAGAGTACCTAGAGGGTTGGGAGGTCTTCACTGCAGTCCTGGACATTTAACTTACAAATCGTTGTTAACTGTAGTCTTGCAAGAATTTTGGTTATGCTAGGATTCTCCCGATATTCAGAATTTCGCTTAATGTGAATTGTGCCACATTTTCTTCCATTTCACATAATGCACAAAACACTCCATGATTTTTACTCACCTGAGGCCGATGTGACTGAGAGACATTTTCTCTTCGAACCAGACATTTTTCTTTCAAACTTTTCTCATGCCAATATCTCATCTATGTTTACAGGATAGGTTATACATACATACAATCAATGTGAAAGGTACTCGAAATACCGAGTAAATATTTTTCGCGCACTATGCGTAATTTTGGGAACGTTGTATTTCACAAACCCCGTCAAATGTTGCATATTCGTAGCTCCGGCTCCTTACATGTCCGCTCTCCCCTGGCTATTCCTCCTAAAGTCTTTGCAACAGAGATCGTACTATGTATTCCAAAACAGTTCTTTGTAAATCAAAGTACATGCTTAGCGCGCTGCAAACCCAGGAGCTCTTCTCAAGGCAATCGCCAGAAAGTAGTTTGTTCTCATGTTTTCACAGTGATTAAATATGCAAAGTAATTTCATGATTATCACCCTGATCTGAACCAAATCAGATGCAGCTATGCTTTTCTTTGAGCAAAGCCGGTTATTGGATCAGATTCCAAAACAAATCCCCTAAATTTGGCGGATCATAGTTTTAAAACGGGGCTTGTTAAGGTAATGATTAAATTAAACCACCCCTTTAAGAATATTTAGATCTGGTCAACCAAGCGGAACGGTCTAATGGTTTTTAAATTAGAGGCTGCAAACGCCGGTGAATTTTCTTTGTGGGTCAAGTGGGTATTAACAAATGCCAGGGATGCTCTCTCTTTTGTCATCACCTTGAAATCTGCAAGGAAAAGCAAACAGGCACGAAGACGCAAGCAGGGACGTGGTGCTAGCGTTTTACAAGCCTCCTTTTGCACAAGGGCATTCTCAGATTTACAAGGTTGCAAAGGAAAATGTAGATTAGAAACAGGTTTCGTTTGTAATCTCCGTTAGTTGTATTTAGTTGTTGAGGAATACGAAACATACTCGTTAAGGCAGAGCAAGAATTAATTGCACAATCAAGTAAGCTTTTTCTCTTTATAAGAGTCGTTTCCACCAGGAAAAGTCGGGTATGAGGCTCGTTAAAAACGTGCATTTCATTAAACTACACTATACATGAAGAGCAGTTATTTTCTTATGTCTAAAATAGGTATAGAGATACACATCTCTCATGTTCCTCTGTGTCATGCCCCTGCAGGATGTATTAAGGTTTTAGCCAACAACACGTTGCATTTTTTGACATTGTGAATGTGGGCTCAAAAATTACAACACAAAGAGGGCTGTTGGTTTAAAGACAAAGGGCCTCATTATGAATTCGGCGAGATTTCCCCCCCGAGTTCTGAGCTGGCGGTCTCAACACAGACCGCCAGCCCGTTGAGGACCCCGCCGGCCCAATAAACAACATTCCGCTGGGCGGGCAGGTGGAAAAAGTGTTTCCGCTAGCCGGCCCACCGTAATGCTGGGCCTGAACATTGCTGACGGCTCCACATGGAGCCGTTGTCAATCTAGCAGTGCAGTGGGTGCAGCAGCACCAATCGCGCATATCACTGCCCATGAATCGGGCAGTGACCTGTGCGACGGGGCTGTGCATGGGGGCCCCGGGGCACCCATTCTGCCAGCTTTTCCCTTTTGCGGGAAACGGGCAGGGAAAGGCTGGTGGAACACGGGTTCTTTATCCGGCTGGCAGCGCTGCTTGCTGTTCTACCCTGTCGGATAAGGAACTCCGCCATCGTCAGACTGCCTGCCGGCGGTAGCCTGGCAGTGGCGGAGTTCCGCCTGTGGCGGTCTCCATGTGAACATTATACGGCGGTCCGGACTGCCATGTCGGTGGAGGTAATTATCACCACTGCTGGCATGCGGTCCGGACCTCCTATGTTCATAATGACTGCCAAAGTTCGATTATGGTGCCATATATGACTTGGAGGTCCTTGGTAACTAAGATAGCTTGTATTAAAAATATCCAGAGGTTTAGAAATTTGGGGTCTCATCAAGGTGTTGGAGAACTGACCAGGAAGAGTCTGTGTAAACTAAGGACACACACATATGTGTGCATGTATCCACAAACACACACACATACACACACAAATCCCCCACTGAAGATGCGTTCACAAAACTTGCATTAAGCACAGTTGTCTGAGCACATAACTTTACACTCAAATGTGGCATGCATAGGAAACATTATTTTAGAGGCGAGACAGGTGAAAAGAAAATATTCCCCAAAGGTGCTTTAACCAGGGGCTGCTCCTCCATAAGGGCAGAGGAGCATCACTCCCCCACCAGCAGCGGCAGCTGCAAAACCTTTCAAAGAAAAGGATAATAAACTAGGTTTATTATTCTTTTCTTTGAAAGGGGTGGGGCCACAGGGGTGGCGTGCACTGAGGGGGAGGTTTGGCCGGCCGTCTCGGGCTGGCCAAACATGCATGCTCAGTAGGCTCTGTCTAGCTTGGCAACACCGTTGCTGGGCTGGAGAGCGCCTGCACAGGCTCACAGTCTGCCTGGGAGTGACCTGGCTGTGTGCTCCCAGCCAATCTTGATGCTGCTCTGAGCAGCTTCAGGATTGGCACAGGGCAGCCTGGGAGCCTGTGTCTGCAGTGACGACGCAGGAGAGAGGAGCAGCACGAGGCAGAGAAGGTTATTATTTTTTTTTTTCTTTAATAATGTTTTAATGCCCCTCCTTGCATGCCCCCCCCCCCCAGGAATCCCACAAGTCACTACTGGCTTTAACATTGGAAGCACATAGGGCCTTATTCCAGTGTTATTGGCATTAGGTGCAGCAATCAGGGCAGTATTCACTGGTTCAGCAGTGGCACAGGGCCTAGGGGTCTGAGTAGCCTACTGTACCCTAAATATTGCTATATTTCCCAGTGTAAACAGCAGACAGTGGGCTTATTTCATTCTTGCACTAGGGTCTACACCACTGGCAGTAATACAACACAAGGAAATACTGATATGATAGGGTTCCGTTTATCTCATCGTAGTACCGCTGCATAATGCCAATGTCTACAGCTGGGCCTCGGGGATAGTATAGTAAAACCAAATTTTCTCCTATATTACTACCCACAAACCTCACAACATAGCAGAGTCACCCTCTCTCCAAATTTTGCTATGATTCACAGGGAAAGTATGGAATTTCTGAGCTATTTATAATCTTGATTTGAACACAATGTCCTGTTTTTATCCAGACTTAATTACTGGGACATTCCTTATGTGGAGCACAGCATACAAGAGCATAATTATCAATAGTATTGCCAGTGCAGTGGCACCTGAGACTGCAGGAGTGCAGCGTCTTGTCAGCCCAATTTATAGCTGTTTTTTCATGGGACGAAGGAACACTTTCCTTGCTTACATTCGTACCCATGGCCCTCCAGCTGTGCCACCAATAGTGTAGGCAGAGGCAAATACTATGCACACAGAGGGTTGAGGTACAAAGCATCACTTGTCTAGCTTGAGAATACCAGCGCCTGAAATTAATGCCTGCAGATTTGAAAAACAGCCAGACATCCTTACAAGGGTAAGGTTAATTTATGGATGAAGAGCTGGATGATTCCTAGATAGCACCCTCACTGCTTTGGTGAATATCCTTCTGGCTTTATCCAAGGGTCAAAATACAAAAAGTGGTGGGCCTATAGGCTTTATCAAGGTGTCAGCACACATATAAAGCAACGAATAACCATGATCTATGCCTTACCTAAATTCATATGTAACAGTGCTTAATTATGGTGATTGTGTCACTTTTATTTTGATTTATTAAGAAAATTATATTAGAGTTTGAGAAATTTTTATAGCTATAAAGTGGTCTACGGAACCAACCTCTAGGGGGTTCTGAACTCTGAATGAAGTTGGTTGAAGTGCTTTAAAAATGTGGAAAAGTCTCCTGGGGGGTCATAGATTTAATGACCCAGGAGACTTACGTTTTTTTTTATGTTGCTGCAGGGCAGCAGCACTCACTCCATCCCACCACAACATTACAAAAAAACTGTTTGGTGGTGCCCCTGTGCCTTTTATGGCACCACCAGTATCCAAAAATAAAAGCAGAACATTACTGGCATTCCTTGTCTGGAGCAGTGAATAATAAATTAGCGACTTCAACCACTCATTCATTATTCTTTTTATTTGTTTTTGTTTTCTTTAATTTTCTGGGTGCCCCAGTACCCACTTGGGGCACACACATCTTTTATTTTTATGTTGGGGCCTTGGGGTGTAGCCCCTGGGTCTCACATCACCAGCCAGGTGCCCAGCCACCAATCTGGTGGGAACCAGACACTTTGTCATTTTTTTCAAGGGTGCCCTGTAACCGTCTGGGCACCCAAAAACTAGATTTTGTTGGGATTTGCAGGGGAGACCCATGGCCCATTTAGCTCCCGTGGCAGAAGTGGCCATTTTTAAAATAGTTAATGGGTGCCCCAGTGACTACCCTGGGGCATTCACAATCCTGGTTTTGTTGGAGGCCACAGGGTGAGTCTCAAGACCCTGTAGACCCTGCCAGCTCCTGACCAGCACCATACTAGATTGTGGTGGGAGCCAGCACATTTCTTTGTTCCTGCAGCTGAAGGAGCAGCATTTTTTACTTCTCCTGCTAGGGGGGGCAAACTTTTGTTTTCTGCTTGAAAGTGTGCGGGAAGGGTATGTCTACACTCTCCCGAGCAGAAAACTGCAGTGTTCCAAGGGATGGGAGTGATACTGAGATTTGTCGACTTTATGGATCCTCTCTGGTGTGAAATAACCTATATTTTTTATACCTTAATTTCTCTGAAACTGCTGAATGGAATTAAACTAAATCACAGAAAGCACACTTTCTGGACCAAGATCTTGCTTTCTGCCAAATTTGGTGAACTCCATTCAGCCGTTAGGGCTGTAATGTCTTATTTTCCTTTACAAAGATAAATGGGGAAACTCTGGTGTGGGACCCCCTTTTTCTCTGACTCCACTTGACGGATCACCCCAAACTTTTCTAGGAAGGAGTTGAGGTGGAAGAACATTTATTTTGGAAAATTTTGTACAGATTCATGAAAAAGCATCACAGTTCAAAGTTATTAGCAAACCAAAAAAAGCTTTTCCAATGGAAACATGGTCCTAACTATACCAACCAAGGGGCTACTCTCAGGGACGGGGTAAGATATATATAGGTTCTGGGAGTGGTGCCTCATGCCCCCCCCTTAAAAATGTGATATTCCGTCCTCTGTAGGCCCTTGCCTACCCCTGGGGTCGCGGTGGGAGGGGGTATATAAAGAAAGGCAGGAGACCTTCACTCTAATTCGTAATCTGAATTAACTATAACTCAAGTCACTGTCATGCACAATTTTATTATCGATTATGTCATTTCAGATGATGCACTGTTGTTATCAATGTTGCATTTGAACATGCTATGAGTGATGTAATATGTGAAGTCATAAGCAATGCATGGGGAGGAACTGATTTACAGCTACTTTAGGTCACAATTTCTATATACCAGTGATAACAATAACGGGTGGATTTTGGTGGTTTTGTTCACTTAAAACCATATGTCATTACTGTCATTTTCACCTAGCTATACCATTGTAACATAATTGTAACCTTTTTTTGTGAAAAACATATACATATATTTTTTTTTTAACTCACTAATAAACCAGAAGTTAGAGGGACTTTATTGTTAGTTTCAGCTTTTACATACACACAAAACCATAGAAATTCATGAGTTATAGTTATCTCAAGTAACTAAAACTTGTGCGCTAAGGCAACTATAACTCAGACCCATGCCATCCACAATTTTCTCATCAGTAATTTTACAGCAAATGTTGCAGTGATATTATCAATGGTGTCATAGAAGATGTCAAGAGTGATGTAATATGTGGGGTACTAAGCAGTGCATGGTGAGGACGTGAGTTATAGTCACTTTAGGGCACAAGTTATAGTTACTTGAACTTGAGGGTGCCACCCTCCCCCTTTATTTAGCAGCTAGGCCCGGGGTATGGGGTCCACAGGGCGGAAAGGGCGTCGGGAGGGGTCTGTGTGCCCCTTCCCCTTTGTGTAGCAGCCGGCCCCTGCGTGATGGGGTCTCCAGGGCCAAAATTAAACCCGAACCTGGCCCACTCGGGGGGGCTAAACAAATTTAGCACAGGAGACCACACTTTCTGTTGTTGCAACTGATCCCCTGCAAATTTGTAGCAGAATCTTTTTAAAAAACAACATTTGTGGACCCATGTCGGCTCCCTGTGGGACACCACGACCAGGCCTAGGGGTTCCTATTCCTACCCTGCCGCCTTGTGGTTTTCTTTGCCTTTTTCTTGGGACTTGGGGTGAGTTTTGAAGTCTGACATTCTCAGTAAAACATGTATTTCCTGAGGAGCAGGTTGTCAGTTGATTCCCTTATATTCTACTGCAGCCTCCCAGCAAGATCTAAAGAACAACTAGGGAGCTAACAGTCTTACTTATGACAAGAGTGTGTCATACCTGAAGCCATCTTGATTGAGTCAAGCTGGTAAAACTTAAGACATTTAATTTAGGAAAAAACAAACTGAGGGAGTTAATCTAGACATAGCAATTATGGTTAGTGCTGTAGTGGAAGCAGCCTCTACAACAAAGGCTGGACCCTGCATTTAATTACCATGCAGGCGTAACCACGCATGCAGCAAACCACACATGCCATTATCACACATGCCTTTACAACTAATATGCCTTTACTATGCATGCCATTACACCAAATTTCATAGTAAAGGAAAAAATGGTCAAGGCATATTCTTTGGAAAGGTATTTTCAGGTAACTATAACTATAATAATAGCTGAATTTCTATGGTTTTCTATGGAAACATGGATATATATATATATATATATATATATATATATATATATATATTTATATTATTTTTTTTCGCTTAGAAAAAAGGTTACACGGACTATAGTTAGGCTCACATTTGAAACGTACAAAACCATAGAAATTCAGCTATTATAGGTAGAGTTATTTCAAGAAACTATGACTCATGCTCTAAGGTAAGTATACCTAACGCCTTCACCATGCACAGTTGTCTCTTCAATAATTTGACTGCAGATGTTACAGTAACATTATAAATGATGCTCTAAAAGATGTCATGAGTGCTGTAATAGCTGGGGTGATTAGCAATGCCTGGTGAGGGCGTGAGTTATAGTTCCCTTAGAGCATGAGAAACTATTGCTCTTGCACAAAGGGAGCTGCATGCCTAGCAGCTCCCTGTGTGCAAGAGCAATGCCGGCTCATGCAGGAGGCGGAGAGCCGGGTGGAACCGCGGGGGGCTTGAGGCTCCCCCCACTGTTCCATTGCACACTGGGTGCCCTGGGGGGCACCAAGGTTAGATGGCCAGGCACCGGGGATGGGGTCCCTAGGGCCAAAATCAGCCAAAGGAGGGGGGTTGTGTGTCAGGGGGGTTGTGTGTCCCCCCTCTCCTGTTAAATGAAGGCCAGGCCCCAGGAGATGGGCTCCTCCGGGCCAAAGTCAGTCCAGGGAGGGGGGTCACGTGGCCCTCCTCCACTAGAGTCCATGGGCCTCCCTTTAAATTGCCACTGGTATATAAATGTGCAAATCCCCTGTAAGCTGCACCCACTTGGCCTCGCACCGTCTACTTTAGTAGTATGCAAAAGTCTTCCTGTCTTTTGCAAGGATGATGGACAGCTTACCCTAGGGCCTCCCAGTGCATTTCCCACCAATTTTGGTGGTGCGTTCTTGATGCCAAGGAATAGGAGGGCTTATGTCAGATAGATAAGAGGAAGGACCCTGGTTTGGTGGATATTTATGTATTTGTAGTCTCATTGCCCTCTCTATAGCAGGATTTCTGTTATCACAGAATTCTGGAGAAAGGCGCACAAGAAACAGTCAAATCGCTAAACATACACAAGGTCACTTACAGACATTTCCTTGTGGTCTGTTATGCAGCTGTAGTGTAGAATACACACTGTAAATTTACTCAACAAGGTTGCACTTACTAACTAACCAGTAGAAAGTACTTCATTTGGGTAGACATTTTGTGCAAAACTGTGGAGTCTTTTTGGGCAAAAAGGCATGTGCAGTTCCTTTGTGGTCTAGCACTCACACAGATACTGACACACCGACACAGACACTCAGAGACCCAGTCAGACTCATGCACCCACTCACAGACCCACTAAAAGATGTATGCACTCACCCTTCAGACCCACTCAGAAACTCACGCACTCACTCACAGACGCAATCATAGACTCATGCACTCACTCACAGACCCACCCAGAAACTCACGCACTTAATCACAGACACACTCAGATTCTCATTCACACTCTCACAGAGACACTCTAACACCCACTCTCACACATAGAGACGCCTTGTCACACCTACTCTCACATCCAGACAGACACTGTCACACACACTCTCACACCCAAATAGACCCTCTCACACCGATTCTGATACCCAAACAGACAGGCCCTGCGGCCAACCCTTGCTGTGCATGGCCAAAGACAGTCGTTGAATTAACGTATTGTAATTAAAATTACTTCATTTTTTTTTTTTAAAGCCATAGGAACTCACTTTAAAAAACAGTTTGGTTCTGAATTTACTTGTACAAAACCACAGAGATTCAGCAGTTATAGTTAGAGTTATTTCAAGTACTATAACTCGTGCCATCAGGTAACTATAACTCGGACCCTCGCCATGCACTGCTAATTACTCCAGATATTACAGCACCCATGACAACTTTTATAAAGTCAATAAAAATATCAATGGAACAATAGCACTTAAATTATTAAAGAAAAAAACTATGAATAGTGTTGGCACAACTTATAGTTACCTTAGGGCACGAGTCATAGTTAGTTGAAATAACTCTAACTACTGAATTTCTATGGTTTTGAGCGAGGAAATTCAGTAGATTCATAACCGAACTATAACATCCCTGTAATCTTTGTTTTTTTAAGTGAATATAAATAAATATATATATATATATATATATATAAGGTTTCTCCCACTTCATTAAAAAGCAGAAAAAGAGAGTCGCACCCAACATGTCTGCTTCTCAAGCACAAGGCTTTATTTGAGATAACAATTCAAAAAGCAATATGGTTCAAAGAAAAAAGATATATATATATTTTAGTGAAAAAAACAACATATATATATATATATATATATATATATATATATATATATATATATATATATATATATATATATATATATATTATTCTTGAGGTAGGTAAGCACCTACACTTAGCAATAGGCCACAAACCCCCACTAGGTCCAGTCAAGGTCTCAATAAATTAATCCTGGATCAACCCTTGGTAATTTGGGCTTAATTTAGGAGACAGGTGTGTTGTGAGAAAACAGGGCTGATTGCAGAAACCCCCTAACCTTTTGCCCCTATTTTTTTACTTTTTGCTGGTGTTTCCCTGAATATGATGGTACACTGTGTACTGCTAACCAGTCCCACAGCCTGTGCTGTGATTACAATGAACTTGCAAATCAGGCTAATTATAATTGGCAGTATCAACCTACCTATAAGTCCCTAGTATATGGTAGGGCATGTAGGTTTAGGGACCCACCATAGGTGCACTGTTGAGGTGCCCAGTGCCATTTTAAAGGCAGGCCTGCATTGCTGGCTGCTTTTAAACTAAAGTTTTATGCAAATTTGACTTTGGAATTAAAAGTACTTCCAAAGTCTTAAACAATAAGGCATTCCCTAAGTATCCCTAGGTTGGGTGCTATGTAACTATAAGCAGGGACCTTATAAAAATTGTTTTTATAAACACCTGATGAGGTCAAATACCCAAATTTGTTTGTCCATCACTGTGGCTAATGGGCTTCATAGGCTAAAATGGGGAGAATTTATTTTAATTAATAGAGTCCCAGTAGGAGCCAGATATTTCATGTTTGGTATCAAACTAATTGTTATAATACATCCCACAACTTGCCATTGTTGGATGTAATATAACTAGTTTAGGGAAAGAGTTTTAGAACTCTACCTGAATGTTGACAACTTCAGCTCTGTAGTGCCCTTCTCTGATTGGCCAGCCTCTGGCGGCCTGGCCAGGCTGCCTTCAAGAGGTGTAAAAGTGGCCTGAGCTGAACACAAAGGAAGTGCCTGGGGAAGGAGATCTGCCTCATCACATGGTGAAACAGGATGGGGGAGAGCAGCCAAACTGGTCTTCAAAGAAGGGAAGGACATTTGGAGTAGTTCAGGACCTCCCCCACTTCCTGCAAACCCAGACAAGCATGTGCCCTCTTGATTAGATTAGGAGAGGGGTGTGTTAAGGATTTTAGCCACACCAGCGGGTGGGCTCAGCTATACCTAACATCCAAAATTCAGTTTCTGACATTTTGGATTTTTAAGGAATGTTGTTACCTGGGATAGATTTTTGCCACTCTTCCCAGGGAGTGGTCATCCTAGAGGGCAGTGGTCTACCTGTGATTGTTCAGTTGCTCCCTCTGATTTTTACCTCAGGAGCAAGGATAAATTTAGCAGAACTGCACCCACACCTGAGATCCGGTCAAGGAACAAGACAAAGAAGAAGGACTGTCCTGCTGGACCACCTGGACACTGCATTTTGAAGGACTTCACCAGCTGCACACTTGGGCTTCCCCACTAAAAGGACTTTGCCTGTCTTCTACTGCTTCAAGAAAGGTACAAAGGAGCTGCCCAGAGTCCATTGCATCAAGTCCTGCAAGAAAAGCCCAACTGACCAGCGTCCAGTGGCCATTTGAAGATTCTGAACAGGTGCATTCTCGGAATTGTAGTCCCAACTCCCAAGGATCAAATCAGATCGTCTGAAACCTTGGATCAAGTTGTGGACACTTCATGGACCCAAAAAGGACCTCTTGAAGAAGGTCCAGATGTTTGGAGACATTTGAAGCAACTCCATAAGATGAAGAGGTGCATTGTGGAAGTTGTAGTCCCAGACCCCAAGAGGCAAACCAGAGCCGCTGAACCCTTGGCTGTTGCTGTGGACACTTTCCTGAATCAAGAAACACTTCTGAAAGTAAATGTAATAGTGTTACCTTGTAGGTGGCTTGAAATCTCGACTTTGTCCCTGTTCAGTGTGAACTTTTTTAACCTTTTGAGCACGAGTTGCTTCTATGCACTAGAAAACATTAATTGTTTTAGAAATTAATATCCCTGGTACCCTTTGTTCGATTTTAATCGGTTTGGTGTCATTTTAAAGATAAAAATATAATCTATTTTTATATATGGTGTTGTATTTTTATTGTGTTTTGTGTTTTACTTATTTACTGCTTTGTGATTTTTAAATGGTTTACACACTTGCTTCCTAAGTTTAGCCGCGTTGCTCATTGCAAAGCTACCAAGGGTTGAGCTAAATTTAGTTTATTGAGACCTAACTGGACCTAAGTTACCTGCCCTTACCAATAATCCACTTTCCAACATGTGTAAAGCATTTAATTTTTTTTTAAAACAGTAAATAAGTAAGTAACACACTAAACACAATATCAATCCAAAACCAATTAATAAAAATAGATTGTATTTTTATCTTTAAAATTACCCCAAAACAACAAAAATCCAATGTAGGGAACCGGAAATATGAATTTTTAATGATTACGTCTCTCATTACTAGGCTGGCGGTCATCAGACCATGGACCCGGTGGTAAACACCGCCCATCACAAGTTGTGGGGTTTGGCAGAAGCCAAACCTCCACAACTCTGCCTGGCCAGCTGGTGCGGTCGCACCGACGCGGCCAGCGATAGGCACCTCCAACCTGCTGGCCGCAGACCACCAGGCTTTCTGTAGCGGTCAGCCTGCCACAAAAAACCTGGCGGAAACACACCCAGTGACAGGAATCCCCATTCCTGTTGCCAGCACACGCATCCCCACACGTCCACACACCTGTACCCCACACATCCACACACTTACAAACAAGCACCCCACTCACCCACTTACCCGCTACATACACCCCCATTCACTCGGAGACACAGACTCAAACACGCACACTGAAACATGCATTCATGCACTGACTCACTCAGACACACCCATGCAAATGCGCACACGAATGCCCCCATTGACGCACACACACGCACACAAACATTCACATTCACATTCAATTGCATTCACACACACACTCATTCACAATCCCCTCCCCCTCCGCATACTCGCACTCACACACACAGACATGCACACCCAGACCACCCCACTGCACTGTATACATGCACCCACAAATACCCCCCACAGTGACACCCCCACTCACTCGCTCAGAAACACACACTCATACACCTCCATTCGCACACATACACACTCATACATCCCCATTCACACACATACATGCAGTCATACACATCCATTTACATACATACACGCACACACCACACACATGCATGCACCATTCCCACCCACTTTCAGACGATCACTTTACCTTTTCTGGTGAGCAGGTCATCCAAGAGGGTATGGGTCCTGGGGGTTTTGCACCACCAGCAACACCACGCCAGCAAGACTCCGCCAAGCCATATTACGGCTCGTAATACAGCAGGTGGAGTCTTGTTGCTGTGATGGTGCTGGCGATGCAACCTCCTCTTTGGAGTCGGACTTCTGCCAAGTCCTCCAAAGACTCCAAATATGGCAGTCAGCAGATTGTCAGCACCGGTGGTCTGCTGGCTGTAGCAGCTTTGACGGTCTTTAAAAAAGACCGCCAAAGTCATAAAGAGGGCCTAAAAGTTTCTAGAGCTTAGAAATCAAAAGTGCCAATCTGGCGTTCTGATCACACTCGACTGGGGCAAAGTCAAAAGTTGAGGCCGACCCCAATTGAGCGCAGCTCGGCTACACTGAGCAAGAGGCCTCGTTAATGTTTTATCTTCACACTTAGTCGTTTTCTTGAAGATTTTTCCTCGACCAGGACAAAGACACAAGTTGAAGCCTCAGTCCAGGTTCCTTCATTTGGACGTAGATATTTTTTCGGGATGGAAATCTTTGTCTCAGACCAAGTCGAAATTTTAAGCCATACTCGATGGAGCCCTTCTCAGATACACTGTGCAGGAAGCCATGGTAAAACATTTACCTTCTGACTTAGGAACTTTTTTTCAACTTTTCTTCCCAAAATCAAATAACCCTCCTCTGCATACCAATTTAGATGCAACATCATTAGATTGCATTCCACGTGCCCCCGGTGAAATCCTGGAAGTCTGGGGCTCTAGAGCTTTTGAGCGGGATGATCCTCCAAGTCAGGCCGGGTCGGGGTTGACCAGGTAAAGTCCTTTTCTTCATGAAGTCCAAAGTGTGGAGCTGGTGCAGTCCTTCTGAGTGCAGTGTCCAGGTGCAGTCCAGGGCCCCAGCATGGCAGTCTTTCTTCTTGTCTTGTTCCAGTAGGGATCTGAAGTGTAAGGGCAACTCTGCCATATTTATTCTTGCTCCTGCAATGGCAAGCAGGGGGTGCTTCTGTCCAATCACATGCAGGCCACCACCCGCTTGAGTGACCACTTGACAGGAAGTGTGACAAAAAGCAATCCCAGGGAGCAACATTCCCTCCAAAATCCAAGATGGTAAACATTCAATCTTAGGCCCATATTTATACTTTTTTAGCGCTGCATCTGTGCCGCTTTTTGACGCAAAATCGGCGCAAACTTTCAGAATACCATCGTAGTTTGTGAGTTTGCGCCGATTTTGCGTCAAAAAGCGGCGCAAATGCAGCGCTAAAAAAGTATAAATACGGGCCTTAGTGTTTAGATATGGTTGAACCCACCCACTGGTGTAGCTACCTTTCCCTTATCACACACCTTTCCAGCCCTCTCCTAATCTAATGAGTAGGCACCTGGTTGTCTGGAGCTGCAGGGACTGGGGAGGTCCAGTTCCTGTCCCAATTGTCCTTGCCTCCTTTGAAGTCCAGTTTCCCTGCTGTCCCCTATCCTGTTCTACCATCTTTCGAGGCAGGTCTTCTCCCACCCGATGCTTCCTTTGTTTCAGCCCAGGCCACTTTCAACCTCATCAAGGCAGCTTGGCTCAGGCTGTCAGAGGCTGACCAATATGAGACGGGCACTACAGGACTGAAGTTGGTAACTGTTAGCAAGAGTTCTAAAAGTCTTTCCAGGTTCAAGTTATAATAAATTCAACAGTGACAAGTTGTCGGATTTATTATAACTTTTATTTTGATACTAAACTTTATATATTTAGTTCCTTCCTATGGAAAATAGGACTTTATTATTTTAAAATCAAGTCTCTCCATGTTAACCTATGGAACCCATTCCATCCCTGCTTATAGTTCTTATGGTCACACTGCACCCAATCACAGGTGCACTTGGACCATACCTTTGGGGTGACGTATGTATAAAAATAAGGTAGTTTAGGATAAATACCTTTAATTCCAAAGTTGAATTTGGGGTTAACTTTGACTTAAAAACAGCCTGCAAGGTAGGCTTGCTTTAAAAATGGCACTGAGCACCACAACACCCATGGGTGGAGTACCTATGTTGGGGCCCATAAACGTACATGTCCTGCCATATACTATATTATAATTAACCTAATTTGCATATACCACATCAGAGCACAGGCCCTGGAACTGTTTAGCAGTGCCCAGGGCACCATCAGAATCAGCAAACATCAGTATGAGTGAAAAATGGGGGCAAAAAGTGAGAAGGCTTCTGTCCAGCTTTCCCAGTCACTAGTAGGTATTTGTAGTTAGAAAAAGCATTTTTTGTTTTGTCAATAACTTTGGCACCATTTGACAAATCTTCGCAAAAATTTCAAAACTAGTTTGCCACTGACTTCTGCTGCAGTTTGGAAAGTTTCAGGGTGATTTTTCAGGCGGCACATGGAAAAAGGGAGGTCCCAAAATGCTTTTTCCCCATGCAATTTCCCATAGAGATTTTAGACACGACTGCAGCGTGAACGGCTAGACAGAATTACATCAAATTTTGCAGAAAGGTAGCTCTTGGTCCGGAAAGTGCCCTTGATGTTGTTTGGTGTAAATCCGTTCAGTAGGTTTAGATATATTGAAAAAAATAAAAATTTTGCATATCTAGGGATCTAGATGCTCTGTGATCCATTTGTGGTGGATTTGAGGACCTTAGAGCCAAACAGACTTGAACAGACACTCACACACCCACTGAATGGCCAAGACAGACATTCTCAACCCCACTCACAGACACACAGCCACACTCTGAGACCCACTCAGAGACCCAGACAGATGCTCTGAAACCCAATCACAGGCCCACAGCCACACTCTGAGACCCACTCACTAACCCACACAGACACTCAGACATCTACTCAGAGACCCACACAGACACTCACAGATCCACTCACAGACTCACACAGACACTCACATACCCACTCCCAGACCCATACAGACACTCTCAGACCCACTCAAAGGTCCACAGACACACTCACTCAGACCCACTCAAAGACACACCCTCAGACCCACTCACAGACCACACAGACACTCAGACACCTGATACCCTAGACCCTGGACCCTAGAGTGGCCCTAAACCATTTGCCTAGTCTTGCCAGCCACTCACCCCACCACTGCTACAGCACAGAGGCACCACTGCTGTCCCTCCTGTTGGGCAGCTGTGGTTTGAGACTGTTCCCTGCTGAGTCCTCCCACTGCTTCGGCACCCTTTCACAGCCTTTATTTGTCTTTTTTTTTCTTCCTTTTGTTTTTTTCTTGTGCATTCTTCCTAATTTTTTCTTTCTTTCTTTATTTTTCTTACTTTTATTGCATCGCCTTCCATCGCTTCCTGCTTGCTTCCTGCTCGCCGCTCTCCGTCCCCTTCCCCCTTGCTGCATTCTGCTCACTGCCACCAACCGGTTCACTCCAGCTCCCGCCTCCCCGCCCTGCCCTCCCCCCTCCCAGGACTACTTAATGGAGGTCACCCAAGGCAAGCCCATCTGCACCCATTGGTGCTTGGACCGTGCCCAGCTACAGGACCCCTGAATCTACAGCACGCCACCGGTACTCCTCTGACACGATCCAAAAATTCATGCATAAGACCCGAAACACCAACTGCAGCATCGCCTCACCTCGATCCACAGAAGGTCCCTTCACTTTGCCACAAATGCTGCTTCTCCTGCGACATAAGAACCCCTGCGTTCACCACCCAGTAGACTCCCAGCCACAAACTACAGCTCCACTGCACGCCTCTCAACGTCCAATCCCTCTGCGGGTACACCATGGTTTCTGGGACACCATAACCACCCTCGCTCCGACATAATGTTCATCACTGAAACCTTGGTCACCCCCGCATATGCACCTGACATCGCCACCACAACACCCTCTGCATACTAGATGATTCGCGGCAACCACCCTGACAGACACGCCAGAGGCATTGCCATCACCCACAAGGAAGACAACACAACACCGATCATAGAATACCACAACTTCCAAATCAAACCAGACACCAAAACCACCATTAGAGACACCCTCACCTACAGCTCCCATGGTCCCTGCCATAGATTTTGCAACTCCATCCCAGGCTTCATTGCCCTCCTGGCTATCGACTACAACCACCACATCTTCCTGGGAGACTTGAACTTCCACCAGAAGACTCAAATGATGGTAAGTCCACTGTGCTCCTTGAAAACATGAGCATCATCGGCATCTCACAGCTAGTCACCGCCACTACGCACAGCACATCGCACACACTGGACCCCATTTTCTCCACCAACGACTGAGCCAAATTTTCCCACACCTCAGAGGTAACCTGGACAGACCACAACATTATCCACTTCTCCATTGACAGCCAGGCAGAAGTCCCAGCCAGACCTGTCACCCTCCCCCGCTGCAACTGGGCAACGTCACAGAAACCCCATGGATGACTGCCCTCAAAGAAGCAAGACCCACCTCCGCAGGCACCCTAAACTCTGCGTTCAAAACTTCTCCAAATGCATCTCCTCAGCTGCTGACACCATTTTCCCCCTGAAGAACACCACCAAGCAAGCCATGTGGTTTACCCCAGAGTTTCTGACCCTCAAATGTCACCACAAGAAACTAGAGAGACACTGGTGCTCCAACAAGACCCTGCCAACCTCTACTCCTTCAGATTTGCCATCAACAGCTACCATCACCATCTCAGGGAGACCAAGAAATAAATTCTCATCACCCGCATCAAGGCAAGCCACAGAGAACACAATCCACACCTCCAAAGCCCTCTGTGACACTCTGTTAGACTAATTTTTACCACAAGATCCCTGACATCTACAGCAACTTCAACCCCCCTACACCAACCTAAGCCCCCTCTGCACCCAAATCGACACCTCCCTCCCATACCGGATCACTAACTGGAAGCAGCTCTCTACCGAAGACACCCTCTCCACCATGAACTCCATCCACTCCGAGTCCCCCAGAGACCCATGCCTGCACCACATCTACAACCTAGCAAGAGAAGTAATCAGATGGTCCCTTGCAGAAATCCTTAACACCTTCATCACCACAGCCACTGTCCAAAATGCCTACAAGCAAGCCGAGGTCAAGTCCCTCCTGAAGAAACCCTCAGCCAACCCCAACAAACTAAAAAACTACTGCCCCATCTGGCTTTTCCCCTTCCCTGCCAAAGTCTTGGAAAAGGCCATCAATCACCGGCTCACAGACTACCATGAAGAAAACAACCCACTCAACACATCCCAATCAAGCTTCCGGCCTAATCACAGCACCAAGACCACCCTGATCGCAGCAATGGACGATATCAGATGCATCCTCAACCTGGGTGGAACAGCTGCCCTCATCCTCCGTGACTTATCGGCAGCCTTCAACACTGTCTCCCACCATACTATTGTCACCAGCCTCAATCAATCAATCAACAATCATGACATTTGTAAAGCGCACTACTCTCCCGTGAGGGTCTCAAGGCGCTGATGGGAGAGTGGTGCTACTGCTCGAACAGCCAGGTCTTGAGGTTTATCCTGAAGGTTAGCAGGTCCTGTGTCTGTCGTGGGTGGATAGGAAGAGTGTTCCACGTCTTGGCATCAAGGTGGGAGAAAGATCTGCCACTGGCGGTTGTTCTGTGGATGCATGGGACGGTGGCGAGAGCAAGGTCAGCGGAGCGAAGCTGGCGGGTCAGGGTGTAGAAGGAGAGTCGTCTGTTGAGGAATTCTGGTCCTCTGTTGTGCAGTGCTTTATGAGCATGGGTGAGGAGCTGGAAAGTGATACATACACTGACACTCCCAGGCACACACTCATACAAACACTGACAGACCCAGACACACACTCATGCATACACTCCCATACCCAGGGACACACTAATGCATAGACTAACACATCCATGCACAGACTCATGCATAGATCTGCATACCCAGATATACACTAATGCATACACTAACACACCAAAGCAGACACTCATACATACACTGATACACTGATATTCCCACACTTTTGTATACACTTACACACCCAGGCACACACTGATACAGAAATTGACACAGCCAGACACAGACTGACACAGACATGGAAACATCCAGGTACACATTCAGGCATACACTGACACACCCAGGCACAAACTCATGCATACACTGACATACCCAGGCATACGCTGAAGTGTACACTGACACACTCACTCAAACACTCATGCATACACTGAGACACCCAGGCACACACACATACGTACACTGACACTCCCAGGCACACACTCATACAAACACTGACAGACCTAGATACACACTCATGCATACACTGGCTCACACTCATGCTTACACACAGACACCCAGACACATACTGATACATACAATGACAAACCCAGGCACAAAGTCATGCATACACTGACAGACCCAATCACACACTCATGCATACATTGAGACACCCAAGAGTACACTCATACATACACTTACACACGAGGCACACAGTCATGCAAACACTGACACACTCAGGCATACACTGATGCATATGCAGACACACAATTACCCTCCTTTGCAATCAGTCACACTGGCACTTACTCACCCATGTACTCATTAACAAACATATACACACAACAAAGCATCTTCAGACTTTTACAAACATAAATATAACATTTAATTTTTCATTCTTAGACCAGAAGAGGTGGTTCTAAAAAGAACCATTTTTTGGAAAGTTATTTTTAGGTTATTTTTTTGTATTTGTTATCAATTATGTTTTTTTTGTTTGTTTTTCAGGACAAAATAGAAAACATTATATCAAACAACAAAATGCACATAAGTTGTGCAAAAACTGGATTGAATTTTTTTTTTAAAAAAAACATTTGTCGTTGTCACAAATCTCAATGAGGGCATTGATTGACTGCTCTCCCATATTTAGACTTTTTTTTAAACATTTTAAACAAAGCTGTCCAAGGATTGCAAATTAGGGAACAGTTGAAGGAAGATCCAGAGATACTGAATACTTGTTGATGGTCCAGGTGGTTCTTCACCCACTGCAGTTGTTGTTGCATAGCTCTGGTCTTGATCTTTCTCCGCACATACAAGGTGCCTTGTGTGTATTGTTTTGAGGTGCTACAACATGCTTGAAGTACTGTATGACTACTTCCTTTGAGTGCTTGTAGATAAGATTTTTTGTTCAGCATATCCCACCTTGTGGGCCACAGCTTTCTTCTCTCCCAATGGTACTGAAAAAAATCTCCAATCAATACTTTCTTTGCTTGGAGAAGGTGTTCTTTCCTCCGCAGATGAGGAGCTGTCATTTTCAAGGGAAACATTTTCAGACGGAGATGCCATATTTTCAATGAAAAAATAAATCAAACACAATAATTAAATACAACTGGTACTGTAGCTGCAGAAGTGTCAAAGAACACAACCACACATAAAGCATGGGAGACAGGGGTGGTGACTTCCTCTGCAAGTGATTGAAAAGCATTTTAACCAGTGAAATACATTTATTTTGTATCTCATGAGCTTCGCAACATAAATGTGATGTCATAGCGACATCATCGTAAATCCCAGAAATCCATTTAAACCACATTTAAAACTTTGTTCATTTAAATTGTATAAGTTTCATTGGATAGTAGTAAACCACTGAATTCAAACAATAATTTAGAAGCATTTATATGTTTTTAGGTACTGCTAAAAAACAAGCCAGGTTCATGAACCTCTAGTAGACCCATAAATACATGATGGGAGGGGTTGCAACTGATGATTTGCGAACTCTAATTTTCTTTTTTTAAATAATCAAAATAAAATAGAACTTCTTCCTCATATTCACTTTTTATTTCTTTTATTAACAGAAATCTCTGGTAGGACTCCTGCACAATCCCAAATTTTGCAATAATGAACTCTTGGGAAGGACGAATTGTGTCTACAGTATCCAGAAATGATACTCCCTGGTCAACCAAAGTGCATATGTCTATTTTTACAGCTATAACGACTAAACACACCATGTACGGAGAGCAATACAGGAACAGCAGAAAATCAAGGAACACTGGCCATACTCTAAATGAACAATAGTGCGCTACTGCATGCTGCTGATTTGCATACATTGTATACATTGAGAAGAATGCTATCTAATTATGGGTTTTACTAGATTCATATAGCACACAGCACACTTCCAAATAAGTGGCTTCTAGCCAGTAAGAACATGTGGTATCCCACAAACCAATGAAACACGCATATTATCATGTGAGCTGAAAAGTTATACATATACAAGTCCTCCATGGGCCCCAAATAATACATTCCACACACTCACTGTACCATTCTATACTTTATGCAAATTAAATATTAAAATTCAATTTTAAAAACTTCACAAATTCACTGGAAAAAAGAAAGGTTGCATGGATGTTATACGTGGGGAATAGATTTTAAAAAAACTTAGAAATTCACAAAAAAACAAATGTTTCAGGGATGTTATAGTTAAGAAATAGAATTTAAAAAACCTTAGAAATTCACTGAAATAAAACAAAAGTTTCAGAGACGTTATAGTTAGGCTGACATTTCAGACGCACAAAACAATAGACATCATGAAATGGAACGTAAGTTATAGCTGGTTGAGTTAACTATAACAGCTAAATTTCAATGCTTTTGTACATCTGAAATGTCAGCCTAACTATAACGTCCTTGATACCTTTGTTTTTTTCAGTGAAAAAAAATATGCACATATATATACACACATATATATATGTATGTATATATATATATCTATATATGTATATACATTTATATGTGTGTGTGTGCGTATATATATCTATATATCTATATATATATAGATATATACATATATATCTATATATATAGATATATACATATATATCTATATCTATAGATATATACATATATATATATATATATATATATATATATATATATATATATATATATATATATATATATATACATACATACACACACATATATATAAGCCCAGAATTGTCATCACATAGATTCGTGGCAAACAAGAAGGAAGCAGCGCACCATTCCAGATATTCAAAAATGATATGTTTCCGCTTCATAGAAGCCTTTTTGAAGGTTGGATAGATAGATTGATAAACACACACACATACATATACACAATATGTGTATAGATGTGTATATATATATATATATATATATAAATCACCAAACGTTGCCAGACATCCGAGGCTACTAATTCAGTAGCGGTCCTGGGAGGAAGCACTGGTGAATAAAGAATTTTGGACTTCCATCTGGTGTCCGGGAACTTTCTGTATGGTACCAGGAGTATTTTGAAATACATATATATATATATATATATGTATATATATATATATATATATATATATATATAAACTCATAATCAGATATATATTTCCAACTATAATATGCCATTATGTAACTTTAGCCTTTATGAAACAACACCAATGGAAATCATGTTCTTGATCATATAATAGACTGTATTATGAGTTTTATAGTGGCAATTTGATCTACCCTTACATAAGATAGTATGTTCATGTTGGGAAAAATAGCTATTCCAAAACCTCACCCCCAGGCAGAGACCTCTGCATCGTCCACAAGTATGCATCACAGTCTGAAAGGATTTAAATACATTCCACAACTTATGTTGCTGTATTACACAACATAGCATGCATCCTTTAAATGTGCCAAACATCTTATATAGGATTTATGAGACTCGTCAGTGTACCCCATAAACATACACATTTTATCTTTTTTTATTGTATTAATGGTTTTCAATAGAATATTTAAATGTGTCAACATAATACAGAAAAGGTCAAAAAGACACATATAACTGAATATGAATAGACGTAAAGAATCGTTTAAAACTGATACTATCCCTACATCTTTTCATATTTATCTAACAAAATCATAATTTTATATTTTTTCTGTTTGACTAATTGTTTCCATTTTTAAAACCCATGCACAAAATAAAGGTGAATCTTTGTCCTTTATAGTTTGGTAATCAATGAACTCCAAACAAGTATCGGTATGAACCACCACCCACGTCTGGCGACAGCGGTTATACCTAGGTATTTATAACTGCCTCTCAATATAAGCAAGTTATCTGGATCATAGGGGCATATTTACAAAGAACAGGCACATTTGCTCTGATGCGCCAGTTTCCTTACGCTGCTCTGCACCCCCTTAACAACACCATGATAGCACTGTATTTACAATACAGTGCACCATGGCATTCGTTAGCACAACAGTACCTAATTTGTTGGTGCAGTGGTGGCGCTTTGCTGGACTAACTCCAAAAATGTTGGAGCTAATCCAGCAAAGCTCAGGCAGGCCCGTAGGATATAGCACCAGCGTCAGTGTAACTCCTGCCTTGGGCAGGCATTGAAAATTGATGCTAGAATGTCACAATCAAATCTTGAAGATTTAATTGTGCCATTTTTTGGGACCTCCCAGTGGAGAAACACCTCCCTTGCTTACATTATACCTGGCACAAGTACAATGTGGTTCAAGGGTTTACAAAGTGGCACAATAGTACCATTGCACCACTTTGTAAATATGGCACAGGGTGAGGGTCTCTTTAACACCGCCGTAGTATAAAAATAAATAAAGCTACACTGGCGCTAAGGGACGCAAGGGGCTTGTAAATATGTCCCATCTTATTTTACATAAGTTGATAATATTGCCAAATACGGTGCAACGAATGCCTGTGTTTTTGGACTCTTCATCATCACTCAAAGCCAAGTCTCCCTTCCTTGGTATAATGGGCCATTATCAGGGATAATTGGGATCCGTTTGTATAAAAACATTGCCTTATATCCTTGATTTTTGGTCAATACTAGGAATAGTAAGCTAGACCCCTCCCAAACTAAAAAACCTAGCACAGTGATCAGCAGCTATAAACTGTAAATTACCATGCAATCTTTTAAATCCCAATTCATTAACCGTGATTCTTTTTTTATTACTGAAGAAAACCATTTGAATTTAGATCGTTTGCTTTAAAAGCTTTCCTGACAACTGTCGAACCTGACAGATAATGAACTGGAAACTGTGCAACTATGAAAAGATTTTGTTTAGAGAATGCTTTCCAAGAGAGCTGGCAAATAAATATTTGCCCTTATCTTAAAAACGCTTTGCTGTTTTTCGTCACGTGAGCCCTTTCATGTTCTGAACGACACTTCTTCACTGAATTCACTTGCATCTGTTTGTGTCCTAAAACGCAAGTGTAATGTGTTGATATTCTTCTATTTAAATTGATGAATATTTGTGATGATTTATAGTCGTGGAGTTAATTGCTTAAAAAAAAAAGTGTATGGTCTACACTCTCATGTCAGAACTCCAACATTTAACAGGTTTTCTGGATTTAGGACGAATGACTGAAAATACGTTTATTCATATGCTGAGAATTAATATATACTTTTTTTTTAGTTTTTCAGTGAGTAAGGCAAGATGTACGGAAGGTTTTTTTGCACGTGAAAAACGAGCTGCGCTAGTTAGCGTGTGGTGCGGGTGCCAAGCCGATTTTTTGATGTGAGCCAGTGCAGGTTTGCAAATGCTGGAAGATTTATGAAGTCAATATGGTGATTCCTTGAAAATAGCATGGAAATGGGGAAGAAAAAGGGTATCCCCTTTCCTTGTGGCTCTCAAGCACATACTAAGAATAAAATACTGCCTGAAGAGACAAACCCTTGAAAGAGTACTGGCTGCAAGTGAAGAACAGCTTCCATAATGCATAACGTAGCAGTGGGGCAATGGCAATGGGGCAAGTAGAAGTGCTGAACGTGCCTCTTATATCACTTTGAATTGTGATAAATGTTTTGGTGTCACAGCTGTGCCACTTACAGGGGTTGTAATCACAGCATTTTGTTAATGCAAATGCTGCATAGTGACTGCTACCTTACACATTGCTGGCAATGCCCTCTTTACCACAGTTGAAAATGACCTCTGCCTCCTGATGTTACTGGACCCCTCAGCTGGTTTAACACAGTCAACCATCCCACCTTCATACGCATCCTGTACTCTCTAATAGTATTCAACAGCAATGTCCTTCACTGTTTCTCGTCCCATCTTGGCAAGTGACACTAGTTTGTTCACATGGTCACCCCCTGGTTACTAAGGGGCATATTTATACTCTGTTTGCGCCGAATGTGCATCAAAATATTTGACGCACATTCTGCGCAAACCGTGCACCATATTTAAACTTTGACATACGAGCCCACGAATGCCAAAATCCCGCCGTGTGCGTCATTTTCTGGATGCGGGAAACCGCCTTGCGTTAATGACATGCAAGGTAGGCGTTCCCGCCCAAAAAAATGACTCAAACACCCGTGCGCCTTATTTATGCTACCGCGCAAAAATCCCGCACTGCCAGGAGGCGAAGTCAGAAAATTAAGCACATGCTGATTTTCGTCAATAATTAACACCTGGGTCAGGGCAGGCAGGCGTTAAAATGGGGCAAACACACCGGTATTTAATGAAAACACACAGAATCAACAGCAGAGCTCCAAAAGGAAGACATGGAGGTGCTTCTCATCCAGCGTGCATGCAGACGCAGAGCACAGGACCAGCAACAGCAGCTTCCACAACACCAGCAGGCACCCCAAAGGCAACATAGAAGGCAGGAGAGGATATTTCACACCAGGACAACCCTTCAGGGAACATGACATCATCCAGAGGTACAGGCTGAACTGGCAAGCCATTCAGCAGTTTCTGCGCAACATTGAGCCACAGTTGGCACCCAGCTTGCAGACACCTCGCACCATTCCACCAGAATCCAAGCTGCTAGCTGTACTACACATGTTGGCAGGTGGCTCCTTTCAAACCACTGGCACCCTGGTTGCTGGGATCTCACAGCCATCATTCTCCGCCTTCCTGCCCAAGGTACTGGATGCCATCATCTCACTCACACCCCGCCACATCTGCTTCCCCAACAAACAGCAGAAGAAGCAGGAGACAAAACAGGGGTTTTACCTAATTAATGGATTCCCACACGTCTTTGGTGCCATTTACTGCACACATGTACGCATTGTGCCACCTGCTGCAACTGAACATCTATACCGCAACAGGAAGCACACACACTCCATCAATGTGCAGGCCATTGTGGATCACCAGGGATTGATCACCAACAACGTGGCAAAGTATCCTGGGAGTGTACAAGATTCATTCTTCTTCCGTCACTGCACCATCAATCAACACAACACTTCTACGATGGACGATATGGAAATGGACTACTTGTTGGTAAGTACAGAAACCTACTTATCTACACACTGCACAGCAACCCTCTAAGACACACAACACATACACCACGACATCGACATGTGGACAGGCACACACTGAGGTTGTGACACCGCTAGGCATGTTTCATATCTTCACAAAATGAGAGACACACCTAGGGACAAATGACCGTTCCAAATAACAACTGATGCCACTCCACAGAAACAAGGGGAAAATATAAAAAAACACAATGACAAACACATAGCCCCAACTGGCATTACATCTGCGAAGATTAAACTTCAATATCACATCAATAACACTCAAGCAAACACCCTTCAAATCAACACGTACTGTGTAAGGGGTGTGGAATGTTTGTTGCTGAAGGTCATACACCATGACACACATAGCATTATGATGACTACAATAAAGGTCATGTGCAATCACTGAGGCTGTTCCAATATCTCACATCACTCCTGGTCTCACATTGCCCACTACCAGGAGGCAAGTGGACTGCGCGAAGAACACATCTTGATGGGACAATATGGAAAGTGCACATTCCTACACATACGCATTGTGACAAATTAACACACACACAACAGATGTACTGCCATACGGACCTTCTGAAACTCAAAATGACAACCTCACAACCGAGTTAGCCAGCTGAACTAGACCATGTGCAGTAGTCTAGGTACATGTTACAACCTGAGTCAACTTGTCAAGGGCACAGAAATAGGTCTGCAGTGAACTTGTCACACATGTGAAATTAGTGTACAGTCAAATGTTAACACGTCAGTGATCATAACGTACGGAGAATTTTGGCAAATTGTCACCTTGCAAAATCTACGGGTCTCACTGATGGTTAAATTAATCTATTGCATATGTAAAATGTACATAGATGCAAACGTGTTACCACTACTGTTGATTTGATTCTGTTTATGGAACTAATCATTTTCTCTTTCAGCTGATCAGGGGTATGGGATCCAGCCATGGATTATGACCCCATGTGCCAACCCAAGCACTGCAGCAGAGCGTGCCTATAATGAGGCACATAGGAGGACACGCACCATAGTCGAGAGGACCGTTGGCATCCTGAAGTCAAGATTCAGGTGCCTCAACATCACTGGAGGCAGCCTCCTATACTCACCAGAAATGATCTGCAAGATCATTTTGACCTGTGCCTTTCTGCACAACATTTGTGTACGAAGGAACATTCCCCTATTAGAACCAGAGCCACAAATGCCTGAAGAGGAGGAAGAGGAGGATGCTGGCCATCAACATGAGTTGGACCAACCAAACACAGCTGCAGGATTGCGTAGGCGCCAACATATTGTCAACAATTTCTTTTGACTCAACTCACCATCACCACTGTTTTAACATATGTAAATACACACCTATAATAATCACCATATCATGGTCTGGGTAATAATTTTTGCATAAAATTATCTCTAACTATCAGAATAAGAGTGTAGCCTCATGGAGCATTGCTGATATACCGATCAGGACACAGACAATTCCAAAGCTATTGTGATGCGTATGAATCTACAGCCACATTCACACACACTGTAAATGACATATATCCTGTACATTTCACATTTGAAGGGCAATAGCAGAGGACCACACCTATTTCACACATACATGTTGACAGCATGGTTCATTGCAGCATATGGCACACAACTAAGACACCATCAGTCAATAATGGAACAAAAAGCATTATACATGAGGCAGTGGATGTGCTATTGCATTAGTAACAGGGATGTATGACCAGACCCTTGACAGCAGTAACTGTTACATCAGCTATCTTTGCAAGGACTATGTGTGACTAGAATTCCATATAAGCAGCAAACAGATAGCACAAGTGCCACAGCTATGACAAGCATTGCGCACATGACATCCCATGTACATGTCAGCCCATGTCCTAAGTCCTGACACACCCATGTTCCCGGTCTCACACCACCCATCTTCAGAGGTCCCTGGAAAGGTAATATGTGTACCCAGATAATCCCTCCTCTACACACTCCCAGACTCACAATGTTAATCCAGTGTGCTTCCCCCTTTAGTATGGTATGCCATAGTCATTGTACTTCTGTCTGCATGGACGTCACATTAAAAAAATGCACTGGCTTGTAGTTTATAAGACCTGTTATCACCTGTACAGTGATTCCCATGTGAACGGTACTGTTGCCCCTTTGAACTTGAATCTCATATACAGGACTTGGGAGAGACTGATGCTGCACACACCTGTGAGCACCTCCATGCAGACCAGCCATTTGAACATGCACTGCCCTTGCAGATGATTGGAACAGCAGAGAAGCTGCCATTTTATCGATAACAGTGTTATGCATTGCCGTGTAACTCAGCAGTGTAACACAGCCCTTGGGTTAATGTGTCGCCTTCCAAAACACAGGACAAACACAGTTTTCCATTTCAACTGTCTTGTTCTGCCTTTGACCAGTCTCAGTCTGACCACTGTGTATTTACCTTGTGAAAAGTCTGGATCCTGATTGACCCTGCTTCCTGTTAGCTTAACTGGCTCCTGTCTGTGCGTTACCCTAAAGGTTCCTTGTGGCTACATTTATATCATAGTTGCATTCCAAACCCTCACATTCCTCCTGGGGTATTTTGTCAGGTAGGTCTAAAATGCATACTCAAATACATTGTATAGCATAATCTGTTTATTTATCGTACCATTGTTGGGAACTTGTCTCCAAATACTCAAATCATGGCCTATCCCTTGTCTGGGTCTCATGTATGCATGAGTGACAAATTGTGACAGTGTACCATGGCCGTATGCAGGGATTGGGTATGGTGCCTCCAGCAGAACCAGAAACGTCAGATAATGTGCATGAAATGTCCACACATGTTAGGACCCTGACAGTCCAAACGCTGATTCACATTGCTCACAATATATTGATGGGCCGTGCGTGGTGAATAGCTGCGAGAATAATCAGCACAGAGGCTATGATGTTCCCAGATGCAGTGGGAATTTTAGAGGCCAACCTGAGTACAAGAATCCTGAGATATTAACTTACTCCCCACACCAAGGTTGCCCTGTTGACAGTCTCATAACACGTCTGCAGTGACAGGGTTGGACAATCCTCATGTGGGTTCTCAAATCCTCATTGGCTTTACTTCTATTGATCTCCGAAGGATACTTAGTAGATACAGGAATAGCCGCCACAGACTCATGACTAGACCTGGATGTAACTGTGACAACATAGACCCCTAAAAATATACAGGCTAAACATTGGCCCACACACATGAACCAGACACCTCTGTGCATTTGACCACTGGAAATATGTGTCCACGTGCTGCTTGGTCTGCTGGTCCTCCACTGCCACAGGAGAGTCGTGGCTCAGTTATATGACCTCAACTGTGGCGTAACATTACAAATGCGGTTTATCTTTGGGTCTCCGTGTCACAAACACGGTACCCACTTAGTATGTACCTGTGCCTGACTCATAATGGGTTCACCAACAAGTGTCTAGGAAGTAGTATCCAACATTCCAGGAAATGTGATGGCCAAGTTTTGGACCATTGACATGAACAACCGTCTGCTATCTATCCAGTTCATGCTTTGTCATTTGTGGTGTTTATGTTACCCAAAAACTAGAAAGTGCACACAGCAGTTGTTGCTACATGTATGACTAACACATGTCCTCTCTCATTTCCACACTGACTTGCATCTGAGGGAAGGACACAATGACTCCACATGCATACAAGCATATTTGCTATAATGCATCTTGTAAGGTCACACAGTGGGTCAACAACAACAGTAGTAGCCAAATCACACACATTGACCCATAGGCATTGAGTAATTGTACTTATGTGCGTCACCTTGCTATCCTCTCCTGACGCCAAACATGCCCAATTTGGGGTAATGTATATATGTAAAACACCTATGTGAGGCACTCAAAAAATTCAATTACAGAACATACATTCACAAAATTACAATAAAGTGTTATACAGTAAATTTCAATAAACATCCAAGAATCAGTTCTTGATATGTAGTCCAATCTACGTCATTTATTGAAGAAAATCTTCCAAAAGCTGCATTCATAGGAACTTCCGGGTTTAGTAACCGCGGTCAGCGTAGTTGCGGCTGTGGCGTGTGGATTAGGAGGCGCCTGTAATGGGTTATGTCATTAACGGTGAGTTGCTTATCACAATGTTATGCGCATAACGAGCGGATAATTGTTTTAGTAGCGCCTAGGTTTATTACTTTTGGTAAACTACTTGGTAAACCTTTGGAGGGATGGGTGTTGTCCTTTGTGAGGGCACCTCATAGATATATTGTGGCCTGTTGATCCCTGAGCGCCCCTTTTTCCCTCATTAACGCACCCCTTTAGTGATTAATGTATATATGTAGCCCACACGTTTGGCCATCTATTGCGTCAGTCAAGAGTGAAAATCCTGTACATCAAGTAGCGGATCATGGTCTGCAGTATTATGATGTGTCACATGTGCCCATACACCGTCATGCCCAAAGTGGCTGCAATCAGCCTATCTCGGTATTGTCACAACTGTAATGTGCCATTAAAATGGTAAAATGACCCAAACCCAGTTAATGCCAGAAAGTTTGCCGCATACGAGGCAAAAAATGACGCACATGCGTCTAAAAATTACGCTTATGCCCGAAATATGATGCACAATGCCCTGAAACATCCATTGGCCCTGACCGGTATTTTCCACACTGTACCCCCGGAAATTGGTTAAGTTTGAAACAATTTTGAACCATATTGATGCACTTTCACTTTGCAGTCTGTGATATTTCCTGACTGTGTGGCTGTGTCACGAATTGTCTCTGTGCATTTAGTGATTTTGTCTCCAGTGTGGTCTTTTAATTGTCTTTTTGTGTATAATAACTGTCTGTGCTATTCTGTCTGAGTGTTTTTGTGGTCATTTGTGTTGTCAACAACTGTCTTTGTTGTGTTGGGAGTCTGTTGTGGGTAGTGGTAGTTTGGGTATAGTTGGGCTGTGTTTGTAGTTTTTTTTTTATTTTTCCTGTCCTACTTTCCCCCTATTCTCCTTTGTTTCCCTTTATCCCCTCTTTCTTTTTTTTTGGTACCATTATGTTGGGTAGGCCTCGTTTTGGCAGGATGGAGAGGAGGAGCAGGGTGGGTTCATTTGGCTGGTGTGCCTTTTCCTACCCCTGATGATTGAGGCAGGTGGTCGTGTGATCCAAGGGTATCACACAGAGGCACGGATGCTCCGGTGGGCAAAGGCGTTGCATCATCTGCAGAGGATATACAACACACTACGAAATGACCACCAGCTGACGCACCGCTGGGCTGACCTTGTATCCAGGGAGCAAGATCTGCTGGACCACCTGGGGATTGTGATTGGTGGCCCTGTTGGTGAGTACAAATCAGGTTAATGTCCACGTTTAAATGCTCTGTAGTGACAGTAGCTGATTTTTACAGTATCTGCAGGCAATGTTGTTGAGCATGTGGAATGCTAGTGAAACATACAGGGCCATATTTCTACTTTGTTAGCACTGCAATTGCGACCTGTTTGGAAGCAAGAGCACTGCAAACTTACTAAATACATTTGTATTTAATAAGTTTGCGCCGACTTTGTCTCAAACAGCAACACAAATCTGGTGCAAAATATGTATAGATGTAGGCCACAGTTGCCTATGAGGTATCTAGATTTCCAACACATTACCATCATTTGTTGACACAACAGCTAGACTAACATTATAAACACAACAGGAGCCTGAAAATGAGTGCAGGCTTCACGTCAATTGATAACAGCAATGTGGCGCAAACAGATGTTTCATGTGTGTTCGGTGAGTGTGTCAGGAAACCGATCATGGAAATCCCTAAAATATTTGGAATTATTGTGCCCCTCCATTGTTTTCGGATACATGTCTGATCTGGATTTGGACACATACGTAACAAGTTCTAGCTGCGCTCAGCTAACATCTTAGACTGATATTTGGAGTTTGTAGTGCCACATTTAAATTAGGGATGGTAGGCAAAAGGTATGCACATGGGTTCATATCTCTATGGTTGGTGCAACTCATCATAGCTGTGCCACATCAAATGAAGAAACTGATGCAAATTGAGGGCTAACAACTGTCCCTGGCCCTCTGTACATTGTACCTGTGTGTCTGAAATTGGTCATAGTCACAATGGCTGGTTGACTGGTAATGCAGTCCTCACAGAAAGTGGCTTTGGAGGTCTCTCATGGATACACATGATGAGACGAATACACTCCATGATTTTGTCTGCTCACTAACGAAGGAGCATGTTTGCCACCACATGATAGTTAGGGCCACTGCATGTGTGCAGATATAGTGTTACATACAAAAAGGAGGGAGGGTCCAAACGGGATAACTTCCTGTGTAAAATGCCTTTTTACCTGTGCTGTGGGAGCTCGAACCGGAGGACATGGGACCTAGTCCTCCCTTGGCAAAGAACACTACTAGCTAATTGGTAAGTTCCCACAATTTAGATATCATATTGTTGGTTATATTGTTTCAAAAGAAGGAAAGATACAAGCTAAGTCTTCCGAGGTCCAATTCTGTGCACTTTTATTGAAAAAGAAATCATATGTTCCAATATTTAGGTTTCAAAGTTCGACAAAGTTTCAACTTCCAAATTGACACACTTTGGTTTGAGAAAAAGTGGTATATTCCAAAAATTAAATTTCAAAGTTCAATGGAGTTGCTGCCAAAGTTCAGTGGAGTATCAGCCATATACTGCGTATACGCCAGGGCTTTCTCAAGGCTGTAAAAGAATGTTATGATATAAGGCTCAGGATAAGTCCCAAGAACAAATAAAAAAGACAACCGAGTGGGTGAGTACCCTAGGTGCATGAAGAAAAGGCATGCACCATATTTGCTGTGCTCAAATTACATGCATTATTTATATAGAGAGCATGCATCATTTTGGCTGTGCCCTCTGAAGAGGAAAAATGATTAAAGAACAATGGTAAGTATCCCCCCCATTGGGGTCACTGGGAGGAGATATTAACACCCTCAAAATGTGCCATGTAGAACCATGTGTAATAGTATGAGGAGATACAAAAACCAACCCACAGGTGGTTGAAAGAGGTGTAACTAGAGAAAGGAATATATCAAATGCATGCTGGCACTTAGCTGTGAAATTTGAGTAATAGGTTATCATGCCACAAGCAAGTAAGTTAGAAAAGAAAATAACAAGATGTAATTTATAGAATTTGAATCTTAATCAAGATCAGTTACATACCATAACGGAATAGAGAACAGAATTCTTCAGGCATAAGTGCCACTGTAAGTATGACAGAACTGTACATAAAAATGCATATCATTTACTATGTGAAGAATCCAAGAAACATAATGTTATTCAAATAGTAGCTAATATGTGCTAATTATATCACATCAAAATCCAAGATGGTCAGTATGTTCCAAGCTCAATTATGTGACATTAAAATCATGTTTAAAGGGCAGTATTTCGAAAAGTAAGAAATGAGAGTCAGTATCTTAGTAATGGGACAGGTAGCCCCGAATTCTTAGGAAAAACTGAAAGTTGGATATACCAGGTAAAGGACAATATTATCAAGCGGTAGCTAATGGAAAGTATAAGTAAGTAAAATGAAGTCTCTAAAAGGCCCCCTTGAAATGTATAAGAAAAATGGGCATTGCAAGGCTGGGGTTCTTACCTATTTCTAGAGAACGGGCATAATTTTAAAGGTCCGACGCGTCCATCGTCTAATCTCCGAGGACGCGCCGGAAAAGAACCCCATATTTATAAACGGTAGTCCTTCCTCTGATCTGGTAGCACCGACACAGAGGAAGGACTATCAGGAGCTGAAGTAGTTATGAGTGGTGGCGTCGTCATTGAATGTCGGTGCCATATTTGAAGGGGAAAACTAGATAAGTACTGAGAAACCAAATCAAGAGGTACGATAAATAATAAAAAGCGAAAAGATAAAACAAAAAACGAATTATATTAATAGGTCACTTGGCTCTACAATAGGAAGAATAGTGCTAGCTCCTAGATATGATGGAAAGGAAAAAAGAAAGAAAAAGAGAAAGAAGAAGAAGAAAGAGAAAATAGAGCAGCAAACAATCCCTCCATCAATAAATATATCACCAATTACCCACAAATAGGCTTCCGTCGAGCTCCCAATCTTAGGGACAAACTCTGCTACTCTTTCTTCAATACAAAACCTTCTGGACCTTTCTTTCCAAAACCAAAGGTCTTCTACACCTGCACCAAATGTTCTATTTGCAAACTAGGCCTTAACAAATCTACTACATTAACCATCAGAGGCGAGGACTTTCTGATCAAAGACTTTATTAATTGTGAAAGTACTAACATAGTTTATGCAATATCGTGTCCCTGCCAACTAGTCTACATTGGGAGTTCTATTCGCCCTCTCAAAATTCGAATCCAAGAACACTTTCGCAATATTCAAAAATTGGAAGTCAAGGCACCACTTGTGGAACATTATAATGAATGCCATCCCTATGAACGTAACTTCACCTTCTGTGGTCTTCGACGCATCACGTTGTCCCCAAGGGGGGCAATCTACCCTTGCGTCTACGTCAAGAGGAAAGCCGGATGATTATTCACTATGATACTGTTAACAATGGTTTAAGCAAGGACCATGAGTGGCATTATTGGTTGATGTAAATATGAAACACAGTGTTACCGGTTTTCTAATGTTTCATGCCACTCATGGTACCAGTATATGGGATAACATAGGAGGTACTAGTATAGCTACCCCCTCTACATGTCATAGTAACATTATGACATAGTAATATTTGTCTTTCTTTTGTTTTGTTATTCAGACCATGATGCTCTTTATTGTTTGCTGGTCTATTTTCTCTGTCTTCTTCTTCTTTCTCTTTTTCTTTCTTTTTTCCTTTCCATCATATCTAGGAGCTAGCACTATTCTTCCTATTGTAGAGCCAAGTGACCTATTAATATAATTCCTTTTTTGTTTTATCTTTTCGCTTTTTATTATTTATCGTACCTCTTGATTTGGTTTCTCTGTACTTATCTAGTTTTCCCCTTCCAATATGGCACCGACATTCAATAACGACACCACCACTCATAACTACTTCAGCTCCTGATAGTCCTTCCTCTGTGTCGGTGCTACCAGATCAGAGGAAGGACTACTGTTTATAAATATGGGGTTCTTTTCCGGCGCGTCCTCGGAGATTAGACGATGGACGCGTCGGACCTTTAAAATTATGCCCGTTCTCTAGAAATAGGTAAGAACCCCAGCCTTGCACTGCCCATTTTTCTTATACATTTCAAGGGGGCCTTTTAGAGACTTCATTTTACTTACTTATACTTTCCACTAGCTACCGCTTGATAATATTGTCCTTTACCTGGTATTTCCAACTTTCAGTTTTTCCTAAAAATTCAGGGCTACCTGTCCAATTACTAAGATACTGACTCTCATTTCTTACTTTTCGAAATACTGCCCTTTAAACATGATTTTAATGTCACATAATTGAGCTTGGAACATACTGACCATCTTGGATTTTGATGTGATATAATTAGCACATATTAGCTACTATTTGAATAACATTATGTTTCTTGGATTCTTCACATAGTAAATTATATGGATTTTTATGTACAGTTCTGTCATACTTACAGTGGCACTTATGCCTGAAGAATTCTGCTCTATTCCGTTATGGTATGTAACTGATCTTGGTTAAGCTTCAAATTCTATAAATTACATCTTGTTATTTTCTTTTCTAACTTACTTGCTTGTGGCATTATAACCTATTACTCAAATTTCACAGCTAAGTGCAGCATGCATTTGATATAGTCCTTTCTCTAGTTTCACCTCTTTCAACCACCTGTGGGTTGGTTTTTGTATCTCCTCATGCTATTACACATGGTTCTACATGGCACGTTTTGAGGGTGTCAATATCTCCTCCCAGTGACCCCAATGGGGGGGATACTCACCATTGTTCTTTAATCATTTTTCCTCTTCAGAGGGCACAGCCAAAATGATGCATGCTCTCTATATAAATAATGCATGTATTTTGAGCACAGCAAATATGGTGCATGCCTTTTCTTCATGCACCTAGGGTACTCACCCACTCAGTTGTCTTTTTTATTTGTTCTTGGGACTTATCCTGAGCCTTATATCATAAAATTATTTTACAGCCTTGAGAAAACCCTGGTGTATACGCAGTGTGGGGTGAAACACGTGTTGGCTGATACTCCACTGAACTTTGGCAGCAACTCCATTGAACTTTGAAATTTAATTTTTGGAATATACCACTTTTTCTCAAACCCAAGTGTGTCAATTTGAAAGTTGAAACTTTGTTGAATTTTGAAACCTAAATATTGGAACATATTTCTTTTTCAATAAAAGTGCACAGAATTGGACCTCGGAAGACTTAGCTCGTACCTTTCATTCTTTTGAAACAATATAACCAACAATATGATATCTCAATTGTGGGAACTTACCAATTAACTAGTGATGGTTGCAGATATGTGTGTATCACTCAACGGAGTCCCTGGGTCTGAACAATTTTGCAGTGGTATGTAGGATGCATTATCATCGTGTTTGAGAGGCTTTACTTTCTGATTTAATCTTACACATAGTATTTGTCTTTGGAATTGTTGTACAATGCACAGACATTGAGCACATTTCTCCCTTCCATGCCTCACAGGTGGACCGGCACCCTACACTATTGGCGAGGTGGCTCCATTTGAGGATCCAGACATCTCCACTAAGGGGGTCATTCTGAACCCGGCGGTCATGGACCGCCGGGGCCGGGGTCAGCGGTAGCACCGCCAACAGGCTGGCGGTGCTCCGCCAGGCATTCTGACTGCGGCGGTACAGCCGCGGCCAGAAACGGAAAGTCGGCGGTGTACCGCCGACTTTCCACTGCCCATGGGAATCCGCCATGGGGATTCCGACCCCCTCACCGCCATCCTGTTCCTGGCAGTTCCGCCCGCCAGGAACAGGATGGCGGTGAGGGGTGTCGTGGGGCCCCTGGGGGCCCCTGCAGTGCCCATGCCAATGGCATGGGCACTGCAGGGGCCCAAGTAAGAGGGCCCCACTTTGTATTTCAGTGTCTGCTTTGCAGACACTGAAATACGCGACGGGTGCCACTGCACCCGTCGCACATCCTCCACTCCGCCGGCTCCATTCGGAGCCGGCATCCTCATGGAGGGGTGTTTCCCACTGGGCTGGCGGGCGGCCTTTTGGCGGTCGCCCGCCAGCCCAGTGGGAAACCCAGAATACCCGCGGCGGTCTTTTGACCGCGCAGCGGTATTTTGACCGCGCAGCGGTATTCTGGCGGTTCCCTCCAGGCGGGCGGCTCCCGCCGCCCGCCGGGGTCAGAATGACCCCCTAAGTGTCTATATTTCTGTTATGTGTTTTTGTTTGCTGGTGATGTGTGATGGACTCCTGTGTATTGGACACATAGCAAGGTGTGATGGGCTGGTCAATCATTTGTTTTGTTGAATGAGTGGAATATCATTTTATTACCATCTTTGAGTTGCCCAATCCTTATCGTATTGTCATATTTTGGTATTCTAGGTCAGTCCTGTAGGCACGGCAATGTGAATAGGGATGAGTCATGTGGATAAAACTTGATTCAGAAAAAGTATCAGTGGACCACATTAGTGAATTAGTCAGCCAGTCAGACCCGGATTCTCCCAGAATATGAATGCCAAAGTCTTACCCACAGACTTCTGCTTCCCTATTCACTAATGAACATGTTGAACTGTATGTTAAACTTCCTAGCAGTATGTAGCTCCACATGTAGTGCGACGTGTATGTGGCACTTGAATTACAATGGCCTAGGTGTGCATGCAACTCATGGCCAGAGGTGTTCTTGCATCTCTCTGTTTGTTGTAAGTCATGGCTTACTGGTAGTAAATGATGTGGACAACGGTCTGCATTTCCAAAGATAAGTGTTGATGGGATTGTCCAAGGGTTGGCTGTCTCCTATTTGGAGTTCCTCCTGACCTGTGGTGTGTGTGCTGGGTCAAACCCATGTCCAGCTTTCCAAAGCTTCTTGGGTGTCCTTGTTGTTAGAAATTATTAGTTGATTGTCCACCATCCCCCCTCAGACACAGGCATAGGGCTGTGAATGGTGTACCTAGGACTGATGATACAAGTTTGGTACACAAGCATGTAAATCAGTAAATCACTTGTCTAAACCTATTATACCTACTCATGATTAGCACATGCTTTCCATACTGGCAAGTACATTTACAACTCGCTGATATTGTGGCCCTAGATTGCCATACAGTACAAAGACATTTGTTGCCCTGGCAGTGGTGGAGGATATACAGCATGATTTTTAGCTGACAACTGGCAGAACAATGATGCAAAAATCATGCCAGTTGTTACCCATCTTGTAGGGTTTGGATGTGCTATGTGTGATAGGACCTTTGTAGGCTGACTTGCCATGTACTTCCTCAGGGGCAATCAATGATCTGTATGATGATATGGGCTGTTACAAGTATATTAGATGTAATGTCTGATTTACTTCTTGTGCCATTTCACACAATGGAGTACCTAATGTTTGATTTTCTATTTGTCTTAACAGCTGCAAGTATGGCTCCCATCCAGGTTAGGGAGTTTCAACGCCAGGCAATGCGACACCGCCACATACTTGATGTAGAGTCTGGGTACCGCAACATGGCCAGAAGATATCGCCATGAACAAGCCTCCAAAGCATGGAGGGCATTAGCACAAGGGGGCCCTTCTGTGTCTACCACAGCCACCACCAGCAGCACCACCACTACCATCCAGGTGGCACCAACAGCAGCTGGGACCTTTGCGGGACCATCAACTGCAACTGCTCCAGGACCAGTCACAGCACCACCTGCACGGCACCCTACAGCCATTGCAACAACACAGGCCCATACTTCCTCGGCTGGCACCCAGACCACCCCTGCTGCAGCCATTGACCCTGCTGCTTTTGCTGAGATGCAAAGGAACTTGGACCGTGTCCTACGTAAGATGACCAGACTGCAGCAGGAGGTGGCACAGGTCAACCGGCAGGTGCGTTCCATAAAGAAGACCCTGAGGAGGGCCAACCTGTAGGCATCTACACGGACTTGATTCCCTCCACTCCCTCCTCTTTCCTGGTTCTTACACTTTTTTGGGTTTAGGGGGCTTAGTGTTAGGTTAGTATAGGCTGTTAGTTTAGTTAGTGGTAGTGGGTGGGGGGTTCTGAATATTTCTACTGTTTATTATTATGTCTGTGGGTGGGTGAGTGGGAGGCAATGTTGGGGTTTTTGTGTTTTACAAAAAAAAATATATATAGAAAAAAATACATTTAGTATTTGTACAGAATAGTATTTGTTTAAGTTAGTATCTGTTGTCCTCCATGTGTCCCGTCTTATAAGGGGGTTGGGGGCTGATGTTTAGATCATTTCGTTAAATGTGATAAGTAAGTCTAGCTTAGGTTAGTTAGGGACAGTTGTGGGTAATGAGTAGTTAGAGTAGATTAGGTTAGGTACTGTTTTTACTGTTTAATAAATATCTAGGTAATCCTTTACAGTATGTGTCAAATGCTTGTATATCAGGGCCTTGGCATGAGTGAACAGTGTCTCTTTTGTATTAGAATTTGTATCCTATGCTGCAACCATATCCCAACTGAGCTGTTACATTGGCAGCTACCCCAAAGCTACTTAGCTAAGATTTGGCCATTCAGTGAAACCACCAATCACGGTTACTATGGATCCCAAAGAGTGGTTATTTCATGATGTATGTTTTCAATGTCAGATACTGTGCTTCCAGATTTAGTATTGGGGACACTGTGTTAAGTCTGACTGCAGTCTGATGTCCAAGGAAATCCTTATAAGGTGAGTGGTAGTATGCTCTCTTGTAGTATAGTATACATAACTCACATAGATCATTTGTTACTCTGTTCAGCATGGTTACTTATTTGGATGTAAACTCATACACCTCCCTTCATGCAGTTTGGTGTGTGTTAGCTTAGATTTGTGGCAAATGTCACATACGTTATTTTTGCGATAAGCAACAATTTGAAGGCACTTATTTTCTGGCATAGACATCCCTTGAAGAAGCGTTATTCTGTCCAACCCAGCATTATGGTGTGTAGTTTCTATTCTCCTCAGAAATAACCCTCAGGAAGGGAAGATGATGGTACAAACCAGGCCAATGTGCATAGTTATCAGCTCACATTATTTCAGGACAGTTGTATTGACAATCTATAATAATTGGAGGCAAACTTCACTGATCTACCGCACGGTTGATGTGTCACATTACACAGAGACAAAGTGGTTGTGTAAGTGCTATTTATTTTACTAGCACTGTAGTGCTATATGTTCATTGTCCATGATTGTGAGTCCATTACAGTGACATCTTTCATTGTGATCCTACACAAGTGCAAAAGGAAATGTCATTGGACATGCTGGGGTGATGTGTAAGACAGTGCAGGGGGACAGGATTTGCCAATGAGTTAGTCAGAGACAATCACAGGGCAGGCTGACAAGATAAACAGTGGGTTGCAGAACAGTTCTTGAGTACAGTTGTTGCAAAACTGGCATGTTACAAAGCACAGGACTTTGGTAATAGGTGGCCATGTGGCAGGGACTAGTGCTACCGGGTACTCTTACGTGTGAAGGTGATCTGTTCCTGGTCTTCATCTTCTGATGTGTGTGTAGTCTCCTCAGCCCTTGGTGGTGGTGGTTGTGAAGGGGCAACACACACCTCAGAGTGTGAAGACATGGAGTCAGTCATCCCGGTAGCTGCTAACTGTGGGGGTCTTAAGGGCAGTACTGCAGCAAGGAGGATCTGCTGTTTTTTAAGAATAGCAGCCACATCACGGTGGTAGGCAGCCAGGTCGGCCCTGAGGGGTTCAATGTTGCATTTGTGCATGCGTTGACAGGATTGCTGTTGTAGGTGTTGGGTCAACTCTATTACGGCTGTGCTGATTTCCTTCAGCCTTTTTTCTACTTCCTGCAAGATAGTTGTTCGCCCTTTTATAGCTGCTGCCTGTTCTTCAGTTGACATCATGCATGAACTCTAGGCTGGCTGCCATACTTTGCATCCCCACCCGCACCTCCTTGGCCAGCTCCCGCTGTACTCCAACTACAGTTCGCTCAAAGCTGGTGCCAGTGTCGTCAGAGTCCTCAGCTGTGTTGGAGCTTGCAGGTCGTACAATTGGGGTTGTGGGTGGGTCCTATGTGATGGCTGCTAGTTCTGTGCTCCTCCTTGTGACTGAAGGTGGGGTCTGGAGGGTTTCAAGGACCTCTTGGAGGGTCTGCTGTCATAGAGTAATTTTTTGCACGGGAACGCCTTCCTTTCATCTCATTAAGGCAAGGTAGGCTTCCACTTCCAAAAAATGACTTTAACTCCATAAATTTGGCGCTAGAAGGGTCTAGAACCAAAGTATAAATATGGAGTTAGTTTTGCACCGAATTAGAGTAAAACAAAATGACGCTAATTTGGTGCAAACAGAGTATAAATATGCTCCTTAGCATCAAACAATAAAGCTAATCTGGTTAGAGTAATTTATTTTGACTCTAACCTGCCTAATGTCATTGTTTTTTACGCTAGCCTACCCTTTGCACCGGCTTGCACCGTTCCATAAATATGGTGCCCAGCTGGTACTAAAAAATGGTGCCAGCCAGAGCAAAACATTTTGGTGCAAAACTGCGTTAGTGCAGATTTGCACCAAAAAGTATAAATAAGGCCCTCAGGGCCATATTTATACTTTTTGATGCAAAGCTGCGCCGTCGCAGTTTTGCGTCAAAAACATTTGCGCCGGCTAACGCCATTTCGATGCGCCGCGCGGGCATCAAATTTATACTTTGACGCACGGCGGCGCAACCAACAGGTGGGAGTCATTATTTCGTGACGCACACAGTGGCGTCAAGTCGTAAAGGAAACCAACGTTAACGTGACGCAAATGACTGTGGGTCGATTTACGACAGCGCAACCCGGAAAGCACCGTCAATTTTGATGCAATAGCGTCAAATTTACCCGCGAACACTGCCGTTCAGCAGAGGAGAGCCAAAATGGATCCCAGATGCCCCAACATACCCCAGGAAGATGACAGCAGACCAGGAACCAGCCAGGATAATCCATACAGGAACCAGGACATTTTTAGAAAAAAAAGAAAGTGTCGCTTCAGTGCAGAGGAGCAGGAAATCCTGGTTAAAGAGGTGACGGAACACCAGCACCAACTGTTCATCACCTCTAAATTGCCAATCAGCAGGAGAGAGGCCATATGGAAACAAATTGTGGACAAGATCAACAGTGTGGCTGAAGAACACAGAACAGTCACTGAGTGTAAGAAACGCTGGCATGACTGCAAACGTAGGACAAAGGAAAAAATGGCCAGGAACAGGAAGGCAGCACTGCAGACTGGAGGGGGGAGTCCAGCACAACAGGAGGCCCTGGACCACATGGAGGAGATGGTCGCAGCCGTCATCCCTGAGGAGATCGTCACAGGGATTCAAAGACAGGACACCGCAGACTACCAGGACACAACGCACATGCAGGGTAAGTCACATGGGGAATTATAATGCAATAATGATAACTGCAACCGGGGTGGGGAATACCAACTACACAATGCATGTAAGTCAGCATATATATGAAGTGGCATGGGTAAAGGGGCACGGCAGGGGGGCATGCCCAGCACATACAGAAGCTGGGGCACGACAAAACACAGCACCAACACCAGTCCCATGGGGCCATCCTGTCATGACAACAATGGAGCTAAGGGAAAGCAGCGACAGGTGGGAAGGCCACTACGCCAAACTTACATCCAGGCACTCAACAGTCAAAATGTATCCTACATCAACTAGGTCCCTATCAGTAATCCAGTAGCCAAAACAACAACTGCAATGTAACTGCAACAACAGTTGACACTAACACCTCAGATCTCTGTGCAGCTATAGTAGCAAATGGCAGGAACCTCCCCATGGAACATACCTACCTAAATTAGGGGGTGAGGATGACTTCTGCAACTATTTCTAGAAATAAGACAAAGGCACCAGTACACTCAAATGCCAATGCCCATAGTTGACACATACATCAGCCAAAGTAAACAGCAATAGGAGCCACACAGCACTAAGGACACACACATGCTGCATAAGTCAGGGTCCATCACGTGCCTGGCTAACAAGGCAACATCACTAATGTCATACTGCTCAGACAACAACATTGAGGAGGGGACACATGCAACTGGTCACTGAAGCACACCCGCACAGTCTGAGAACCAAATAGGACATTGATACGATAAACAGGGCAATCCAATTAAACACACATTACCCAACATCAGCTGGAAACATCAACAATGTTTAAATCCATATCACATCCTAACATTGCCATGCATAGGATATGTCACATAACAATTACATTTAGGTCAATGTGAATAAAAAGATTTTGGGGCAGGTCCTGAGAGGCAAGTGTGTTGGCAGGGCAATCACAACACCCACAGCCAGTGAAAGTGTAGTGTGGTAAGTTTTACCTATCCTTTGCGCAATAGCTTCAGGCTTTAGGCCTTTGTGCACTTTGCCCTGAATGTATTTTATTCATTTGCTGACAGCTTAGAGCCTCTGCGCACTTTGCACTAAATGCTTTTTATTAGGCATTGTACTGTTATTTTCAAATAGCCAGTTCTACGGTCTTGTTTTGTATTCATTTCACACTGTTTTGCCTACTTCAGCAATGGAGTTCTCCATAACATATTCACTCTGTGTTTCAGTCAAGGATACAGTCTGGTACATTGCCGATAGACGTGGTAGGAGTTTAGATGTCGCATTCCTGCGTAGGGACATTTTGTGATCACGATGACATGTTAGTTATAAAAACACTTCCTTGTCCCAATACACACAAGAGGGAGTTTCCGAACAGAGAACCACAACTAGACGCTGCCTGCCTTGTTGCAGATGCTGAACCAGATCACAGGCCTTTGCTCAGGTATGAGGGCTGATGTCTCCCCAGTGATTCGGAAAGGCAAGCTAGAAGCTGAACATGCTGTGCTCTAAATAGGACAAGCAGAGGGAGAGTAGAAACTGTTAGGCACTATGATAGCTTTGTTCTTAAGTTTTACTCTCCTGGTGACTATTTCAATTCTACTATGTTGTATTGTTCTGGTTATTGCGGCTCACCGCTTATTATCTAAAATACAGTTATTTAATGAAATCATCTTATAAAACTCATACTGTCTTTGTCATTTGTATATGAGATCATACTGGAAATGAGAGAGTTGGTTTGGATCTGAGTGACCACCACTTCCCTGAGAAGTTGCAAAAATGTCATGCGCTCGGCTGCCTAATCATTTATTCCCCGTGGGAGACATGAGGCACTGCTAGTTAGCCAGAGCCATTAAAAAAATTTAGGGTGACAGAGTTCTTTACAAGTGGGTCAGACTCAGGCCCCCACACCGTTATCGATCCTGCTGCCTAGAAATCCAGTAGTCTCATTTAGGATAATGAGAGCCCACGCAACAAAATGTCTCTCCATAAGAATAGATATACACGGAGGGACGAGTAGGACAAAAAGATGGCAATTCCCTAAATGGTACAAAGCAACACCTAGAGGCGATTAGGCAGACAAGTCTGATAACTATATATCATACATGTGACACACAGGTGGGCCATAGGCCTATAACAATGCTCATATGAAGGACAGCAGATACCAATACCAAACCAGAGCACAAAGTAAACTCAGCAAAAGGCTTGCATGTTATGGCAAAATTGTCACAACACAGACACACTAATTGTACCCTGTTTCATTGCAGAGGAACATGGATCTCCTGCCGATATGCCTGTCCCTGATTTCCCTGATGACATGGATGACGAGCCCATAAACATTTCCCAGGAGACCATCCAAAAGGTCCTTGAAACCCTCCAGACCCCACCTTCAGTCACAAGGAGGAGCAGAGAACAAGCAGCCATCACAGAAGACCCACCCACCACCCCAATTGTAAGACCTGCCAGCTCCTACACAGCTGAGGACTCTGACGACACTGGCACCAGCTTTGAAAGAACTGTAGTTGGTGTCCAGCGGGAGCTGGCCAAGGAGGTGCGGGTGGGGATGCAAAACATGGCAGCCAGCCTTGAGGGGGTGCGTTTGTGAATTACGTCATTTGCAGATCAGGCAGCTGCAATGCAAGCCCTAACATCTCTCTTGCAGGAACTTGCTAAAACACAGAAGGAAATCAGCACAGCTGTCATCCAGTTGACACAACATCTACAACTGCAATCCAGTCAACGTGTGCACGAATGCAACATTGAACCCCTCAGGGCCGACCTGGCTGCCTACCATCGTGATGTGGCTGCTATTCTCAAAAACCAGCAGGCCCTCCTTGCAGCAGTACTGCCCTTAAGAACTTCACAGGGAGCAGCCCCCGGGATGTCTGCCTCCACGTCTTCTAACACTGAGGTGTGTTTTGCCCCTTCACAACCAACAACAACAAGGACAAACCAGGCAACACACACATCAGAAGAAGAAGACATGAAACAGATCACATTCTCACGGAAGAGTACCCGGAAGCACTAGTCCCTGCACCATGGCCTACTTTGACCAAGGTCCTACGTTTTGTCAAATGCCAGTCTCACTACAACTACACTCAATGACTGTTCTGCAATCCACTGTATGACTTGTCACCCTTGCCAATGAATGTCTCTCTCCTACTATTTGCCAATTCCTGTCTCTCTGCACTGTCTGTGACATCACCCCAGCATGTCAGGTGCATCATCCACACCCCTTCTGTAGGATCACCATGTAAGAATGCACCTGAACGGACTCAGCAAACATGGACAATGGACATTTTGCACTACAGCACCTATCAATAAATAGCACTTGCACACCTAATATGTCTCTGTGTGATTTGACACATCAACTGTGCAGTAGATAACTCTAAAGTGCCTGTGTGGCAACCATGTAGCTTGTCAATACAACTGTCCTGACATCATGTAGTCTGATACATCTGTGCAGTGGCCAGGATTGCATCATAGCCTTACCATCCTGAGGAGAATAACTGATGAAGGGACAAACCACACACAATCGTGCTGTGTTGGACAGAATAATGCTCCATCTATAGCAATTCTAGTCAACTAATGGTGGCTGAGAAATGTAGGCACCATGCAATACTAAACCATGAAATTATGCAGCAAAATCTAAGCAAACAAAAAAAGAAAACACTGCATCAATCACCCTTTCTGAGTATACTTCCATGAAGGAAAGTCATGCTGAATTATTACACACATGATCTAGGTCAGCAATGAAGGCAACAAGACAAGAGTGTTAACAACACCTCATCTACAAAGATCTCCCTGAACATCACACTGCAGTCCGACCTATTAAATTACCCACAATAACAAGTCTGGAAGCCCACTTTGTGAAGTAGAATACCTACTCATCAACACAAAACCTTGGTGATCGATGCAAACTACCAATGGTGGGTCTCCCAAATGGTGGATACTTACCAAGTTAGCACACGGGTAGCTGGCATGTTAAACCTCAATTTTCTGTGGTGGGTAGCATATGACACTAATGTCATAGAAAAACATTCACCTACACTGATGTCAAGGCCATGATAAAGTAGCACCTAACGCATCATGCAAAGGGTTAACTATATATTTATTACTATTTATTCACACAAGAGGCAACTAAGGGAAAAGTAATACCTACACTAATCTAACCTGACTACTACTAACCCACAACTGTCCCTAACTAACCTAAGCTAAACTTACTCTACACATATAACGAAACGATCTAAACATCAACCCCCCACCCACCAATATGAGACAGGACACATGCAGGACAACACATACTAACCTACACACATACTATACTATCCTAAACAATCATATATTTTTTTGTATTTTTTTTTTTTTTTTTTTTTTTTTTTTTTTTAAACAAACAGGAATCCCAACATTGACCCTCACCCACCCACCCACACAAAAAAGAAAAATAGAAAGAATAAGGACCCCCCACCCTCTTCCCTAACACTAACTAAGCTAACAACCTATACTAACCTAATACTAATCCCCAAAACCCAACTATCAGTACAAAATAGGAAAGAGGAGAGAGGGGAGGGGTAAAAGTAAAACATGGCAAAAGTCCTAGAGGTTGGCCCTCCGTAGGGTCCACCTGATGGACCGAACCCTTTTCTTGATATATGCCACATCCTGGCTTAGCTTGTCCACCTTTGTAAAAACGTTGTCCAATTTACGGCTTAATGCCAGGAATGCGGCTGGGTCCACAGGAGGGGCTGCTGCAGTCTGTGTCCTGGCCGAGGTGGACCTTGTGCCAGTAGTTGAATGGCCACTGGACTGTCCTGGGTGTGGAACATGGCTGGGTCCAGGTCTTGATGACGAGGCAGGGTCAACTGTCCCCGCCGTTGCTGGGGCCACTTGGGGAGACCTGGTGGATGTGGTGGTGGTGGCTGTTGTGGGCAATGTAGGGCCACCCTGTGGTGAGGCCCACCATGCCCCGGAGGCCCGATCTGCTTGGTATTTGCGGGCCATCCTCCTGTACCCCGACTGCACCTGCAGGATGTGCCGGTATCGCATGGCACGCCTCTCAAACTGGTGTCTATCTGCGGCACTCATGTTTGCAGCTGTGAAGAGATATGGCAAATATTTACCATGGGAAATGCATTGGGTGGAATAGCACAATGGGTCATTTGCACATTACTTGTACTGTATTTGTTCCAGCAATTGTCACAACATAGTTCATTGAAAGTCTCAGAGGAAGTACATGTGAAGCCTGCATACATAAGGCAATCTCACACCTAGCATATCCATGTCTCTACATGATGGGTGACATCAACCTAAACTTCTCATCCAAATAATGCCTAATGCAGCTGACATTATGGCTGAACCTCTTCCGCATATTGACTTCACTACATATGTCACTCTATGTGATAACTATCACAACCCTCACTCAATGCCATTTGTAAATTGTTGTTTGCAAATATTGAACCCATGGGCCATAACCGAATGTGTACACTAGGTTCTAAACAAAGTTGCAAAAGGTCACAAGTATGTGTAACATACTGGTTGCTACAGTCCTAGGTACCCTATTCCCAATCACATGGCACTCTTTGAGGGTGGGGTGGGAAGAACAACCAACAATCCCAGATTCAATGCACACCCAGGAGTGTATAGAAAGGTCAACAAGTATTTGGCTCCACACACAACACCAATGAAGGGCTAGCAACACTTTGGAGTCAGCCAAACATTGTCCTATCCAAGGTCCACACATGTCAAAATGCACTGACTCAGGCCAACATCACATACTACCAGTGAGGCATGTTTTACCACACACACAGAGGAGCAAGAACACCCATGATCATGAGTCGACTGAACACCTAGGCCATTGCACTCTAGTCACACACACTTCTAGTTCAACTTGTGGAAGTACATGCCCCCGGAAGATCCAACCTACACAGTGTACACAGTCCATCCTCAACTAGGAAGCTGCATATTTTATACAAGCCTTTTGCCAAAGCTATCTGGGAGAATGTCAGTCTGATATGCAGACTCAGTCCAAGCCAAGTCCCAGAGCAACTCTTACATTAACCAGTGTATTCCACATGACTCATCCCACTCCCCATAGCGGGCTGACTGGAATGACCTACAGCATCTAAATCTGAGAGATGGCTAAGTATTGGTCTACAGAAACAGAAGTGATATTTGAAATCCCACTAAAGCAACAATGCCAATGAACGGGCAGCGCATCAAATCTTGAATTCTGTTGAACACACAGTAGTCCATCATGCATCACTAGCAAACAATAAAAATAGCACTCAGGCCACACTCACTGTAGGTATCGGGGTCCTCAAAATGTGCCACCTCTCCCACGGTGTACGGTGCAGGTCCACCTGTAAAGCATGAAAGGAAGAATATACTCAGACTCCATGCACTGACAAATAATTGCAGTTACTATGACACTGTGTGAATATGACATGCGTAATGATACACTTTCACACATGCTCATACTGCATGGATCTATTTTTAAGCAACATTTACATTGGATGAGTCTCCTGCTACAGTTACACACCCTACTACACACATGCAGTGGCCAGGACAGTCATGTGGTGTCAAAGATACACCTCCATTACTATGCCCCAACAATATAGGGTTGCATTCATCTCATCATGTGCATCCCAGAGAGACATCCAAAAGCTGGTTACTTGAGGACTGCATGACCCCTCAAACTCAAACAGGCTATGTGGACATTTTCAACACACACCAACCAGACACACATGTGACATATGTGTGGACAACATAGCTAACTTCATGTGACGTGAAGGCACCACACATTTATAGCATCATCATGGGTTTACAATTTTCTGTCTAGCTATGGCGTCTACATATGTAGGTATGATGTTTCAACATCACTTTTTCACTGGCAATTATGACCTGTAGAATTCAAATAGAGGCATTAACGTGTCGCTTGTCTGACACAAAGGCAACAACACATTACATACAGCTACAGGCATCCGGTATTTGTTGAAAACATGAGCCATCTGACCGCTAGCATTGGTCTTCCTACACATTGTGCAACAAATACACATTAGGTTTCCCTAGCATTACACACAGTCAGCTACTTATCTAGCAGATTGGGTAACAATCATCACATGTCCCCACAGAGCTTTCAATTATTCACATGTAATTGATTTGTACTCACCAACATGGCCACCAATCCTGATTCCCAGGTGGTTCAGCAGATCCTGCTCCCTGGATATCAGATCAGCCCAGCGGTGCTTGAGTTGATGCTCATTCCTAATGCTACCGTAGACCCTGCCCAGGTGATGCCGCACCTTCCCCCACCGGACTTTACGTGCCTCCGTGTGATACCCCTGTATCACACGGCCACCAGCCTCCAGCATGAGTGGGAGGAAATGGCAAACAAGCCAAATGAATCCCCCCAATTCCTCCTCACCCATCCTGGCAAGCCGAGGCCTACCTGACATATTTACAAATTGAAAGGTGAAAAATTAGACAAAAAAGTAAAAGTGGGAAATGGGGAAAGGTAGAGTAGTGAAGGAAAAAGAAAACTTAAGAAAAATAGCCCAACTAACCCCAAATTTAAACTACCCAGAACAGACTCCCACAGACAAAACAAACAAACACAGGATTTGACAAAAGTATACAAAACAGACTAAGACAATATTAGACAACAAGACTATGATCACAAAAGCACAATATACAAGGTACACAGGACACAAAAGCAGTAAAACACAGGACAACACTTTTCACACAGCCACACAGTCTAGAAGAATCTGAGACTGCAAAGTGAAAGTGAAAGTAAACTCACAGTACAGATTATGTAAACAGGATATCCTATTACATCACTTCCTGCAGAAAATGGCCGCCGTTTTTATTTTTCCGTTATGCGTCATATTTTCACGCATACAGATTGTGCATAACATTGCACATAATGCAGAGTCAAAACTAATTTCTTCATTGTTCCCTTACATTTGTGTGAGGCTGAGTTTACAGTTCTACAGTAGAATTGTAATTTGCTGGCAAATATGAGAACCAAATATGAAAATTATATTTGACTCTGCATTCTGTGCACTCCTGTACGTAAAAAATTATGACGCCCATGCTGTATGCGTGGAAATATGACGCTTCATAGACAATATGGTGTACATGTCATGTACCTTATTATTTTATTATTTTTCATATAATATTTTTTGACTCTGCATTCTGTGCACTCCTGTACGTCAAAAAATTATGACGCCCATGCTGTATGCGTGGAAATATGACGCTTCATAGACAATATGGTGTACATGTCATGTACCTTATTATTTTGTTATTTTTCATATAATATTTTTTTACTCTACATTCTGTGCACTCCTGTACGTCAAAAAATTATGACGCCCATGCTGTATGCGTGGAAATATGATGCTTCATAGACAATATGGTGTACATGTCATGTACCTTATTATTTTATTATTTTTCATATAATATTTTTTGACTCTGCATTCTGTGCACTCCTGTACGTCAAAAAATTATGACGCCCATGCTGTATGCGTGAAAAAATGACGCATTTAGACAAAAATTTCTAAATTTTTTCAAGTTGTGAAAGGAACTTTGTCATGGCCAAACGGTGCTATGTGATACACATTTGTGGTTAGCTATGACACATGTCCCTTATTGGATGAATAGAAGGCATTCACACTGTAATATTTATGATTGCTCAAAATGTTTATTCACCATATTTGTACACATATTTTGGGTAATTGCTGATGGCTATTTGGAAATGATGAATGGGATACCAGGATGTATTCCTTCTCAAAAATGTGTCCACATTTATCACGGTAATGCATTTATCTATAGTCCAAACAGGGAGTGCAATAGTCACTTACACTTTTTATGGGGCTAACCATGTCCTAATAATGATTTTGTGTATCTGATTTGTGTTTGACTTTTGACATGTAGGCCACACATGCGCCTTATGCATGTGTTTACTTCACATCTACTAATTCTTTTATATTTGGGGGGCGGTAGAGGTGGACTTAGGCCCTCAGCACCCTAGGTTTTGCCCTTCCAGATTTGCTAATTTATCCAGGTCTTTCATTTATGCTGTTATGCTAAACCTGCAGCAGCAGGCTAATGGAAGGCCATAGGGTATGAATCACTGTTAACCATTCAATCATCCCATTAGCCCATTTGACGTTTGCCCTATTGATTATTTGGAGCAATCTGACATACCATTTTGCACTGACTATGTTTGCTAAATCTCGGCGTTCCTCATGTGCTGATGACAAATAGGTTGTTGATGTATGTGGCCCTTTATGCATTACCTGGTTTAGTGGCATGTTACATTCTTCCTGCTAGGTTCGAACTGGGACACTACTGTGATCGGCTGCTTGCAAATATTTGGTTGATTGGATGACATATGTTTATATGTGTGGGCGAATGTGGATCCACTATCAACTATCTGGGTGTATGTTGTCACTGTAACTTCAAGGTCTCCTCATGAGTTAGTGGCAGCTAATCTTGTTGCAATTGGGTATTGTTTATATCAAAAATTGATACATGCCATTGAGGACATGGTCACGTACACATGGATGGTCCCACCCTGTCACTGAACACGTGTAATGAGACTTTCAAATGAGCTACATTTTTGTGCTGAGTGAGAGACTGTCTCAGGTGTCTGGATCCGGCATGTGTCATTGCCACATTTGTACTCCTGTTGGCCTCTGTGGATGGTAATGTATCATGAAACATCATAGCCTCTGTGCAGACATTTGTGGTGTATATTTTTTGTGTGATGAGTGTTATGTCATTATTGCACAATGAGACAACATTCTTCTTCAGCAAATTCAAACTAAAGGTGGGAAGAAATGAATAGGCCAAAGCATGATGTGGTGTTTGTTATCTGTGTTTATTTACAATTGTGCAATAAGTGTTGATATAAGAAATTATGAAAAGAAATTATTTACAAGCTGTTGGCGCCTACGCACTCCAGCAGCCGTGTTTGGTTGTTCCCCCTCCTGTTGCAGGCCAGCATCCTCCTCTTCGTCGTCTTCCGGCATGTCTGGGTCTGGTTCAAGGAGGGGAGTGTTCCTTTTTACACAAATATTGTGCAATATGGCACAAGTGAGTATGATCCTACAGACCATCTCTGGGGAATATGGTAGGCTACCGCCAGTGATGTCAAGGCAGCGGAACCTTAACTTTAGGATCCCAAAGGTCCGCTCAACAATGCTGCGTGTCCTCTTATGGGCGTCATTGTATGCCCGCTCTGCAGCAGTAGTCGGGTTCCCAAATGGTGTCATTAGCCAAGGCTGGATGCCATACCCCTGATCAGCTGGAAGAGAAACACAGAATGGGATCAATTAGATGTAGGAGGCACTCTTGTACAGACCTTTGATGGCAGTAGTTGTGTTGTGTTGTCTGTGACTCTTTTGTGTACTAATGTGACAACCTATACTTGTAGGAGAAAAGTTTTGCATTGAGTTTTTTCCTTGGCTGAGCAAGTGTTTGTTAGCTAACCGTTTGTCAGCAGTATGTATTTGGATTTTCAGAACAGTGTGCCCTCCCTTGCATTGTGACTTGTGATACACGTGTCCGTGTGTCTTCACTGGGGGTGAGATGATAGTTCCATGCAGAGTTAAAACATGAAAGTGTAGTTAACACGTTCATATGAAAGTACCCTGGACATCCCATACCTTAAGACTTATGCAAAGTGTTAATGTACAGGTTATTGTGACACTTCCAATTTGCAAGGTGACATTTAGGCAACCACACTCATTAATTTCTTCACATTAAGCTGTGGAGTAAATTCCAATGTGTGACAGGTTCAATGGTGACTTCAGAAACATGGCTAGTGATGTGAGGACCTCAGTGTGTTCCTGGCTAGGTGTTGCTATTGTGGTGTAGGTGTTGTTTGTCCTAGAGGGTTGGTGTGCAGTGTGTATATAAGTTTGATTTTTGTACTTACCAACAAGTAGTCCATTGCCATACCGTCCATCCTGGAAGTGTTGGTTGATGGTGCTGTGACGGAAGATGAATGCGTCATGTACACTCCCAGGATATTTAGCCACGATGTTGCTGAACAATCCTTGGTGATCGACTATGGCCTGCACGTTGATTGAATGTGTGTGCTTCCTGTTGCGGTAGAGGTGTTCTGTTGCAGCAGGTGGCACAAGGCGTACGTGTGTGCAGTCGATTGCACCAAGGACGTGTGGGAAGCCACTGATGGCGTAGAACCCCTGTTTAGTTTCCTGCTGCTTCTGCAGTGTGTTAGGGAAGCAGATGTGGCGGGCTGTCAGGCGAATGATGGCATCCAGGACTTTTGGCAGGAATGCGGAGAATGATGGTTGTGATATTCCACCAACCAGGGCACCAGTTGTCTGAAACGAGCCACTTGCCAGCAGGTGAAGTACGGCAAGCAGCTTTGTTTCTGTTGGTATGGTGTGGGGTGTCACCAAAGTGGGGGCCAACTGCTGTTCAATATTTCTCAGCAGCTGCTGAATGGCCTGCCAGTTCAACCGGTACCTCTGTATGATGTCGTGTTCCCTGAGGCCATGCAGGGTTGTTCTTGGGCGGAATATCCTCTCCTGCCTTCTGCGCTGCCTTTGGGGTCCCTGCTGTTGTTGTTGTAGCTGCTGTTGTTGCTGCAGGGCTCTGCGTCTACGTGCACGCTGAATAACAATCACCTCCATGTCTCCTTGTTGCTGCTCTGCTGCTCTGTTGTTTGTTCTGTGTGTTCTGATTAAATACAGGTGTGTTTGCCCCATTTTAACTCCTGCCCTGACCCAGGCGTTAAATTTTGGCGCACATCGGGCTTTGCGTCATTTTTTTGCTCCGCCAACCGGCCGAGAGTCCTTTTTGCCCGGAAGCATAAATACGGCGCACGGGTGTGTGCGTCGTTTTTTGGACGGGAACGCCTACCCTGCATGTCATTAACGCAGGACGGGTTACCGCTTCCAGAAAATGGCGCACACTGTGGTTTTTTCTCGTGCGCGGCCTCGGGCGTCAGGGTTTAAATATGGGGCAACGTTTGCGCTGATTGTGCGGCAAAATTTGTGATGCACATTCGGCGCAAACGGAGTATAAATATGCCCCTTAATGTTTACATGGAGTTATTAGTCCTCTAGTCACAGAGAACAGCCTCAAGATTCACCAATATTCTAATGACACACAACTCTGTTTGAAAGTGCCCTATACAACATATATCAAACGCTTCAAACACTGCTTATGGAACATCCAGGCCTGAATGTCCTGTGCCAACCTGAAGCTCAACCCAACCAAAATAGAATTTCTGTTATTTGCAAAAAGAACAAAACGATGCAGTACAAACTTGTTTTAACGACATGAAAATAGACAGCTTCAAACCCCAACTTTCACTGGGTACCATGATACTTGGACTCACTCTTCACATCAACCTCAACCTCATGGAACACATTGCTGAAAAGACAAAACAGCCTGGCACCTCTCTCTCGCTTCAAGAAAGTCAAACATTTTTTTTTAGAAAGTGACTTCAGAATTGCTATTGAAGTCCTTGTACTGCTGCATCTGTATAGTGGTAATACTCTACTCCATGGTTTTCCAGACTCTACACTGTCACTCAATAGGGGCATTCTACACATCATACTGAATCTCATATAGGGCTATAAGAAATATGATCTAATCACTCCCATCCTGAATGAACTTCATTGACTCTCCTTGCTGGCCCTCATCATTTTCAAAACCAGGTCTATCATTTAAAAAGCCATCACAAACTGCACTTTCACTTATTTTTCCGACAAGCTAACCATTTCTGGTGGTTCTCAGCCCATCTGCTGCAGGATATTGTCCAACTGCAGACTGAAATGTGTAAGAACGAAACAAACAAGACAGAAGGTCTATTCCATATGTGCACTGAGGCTCTAGAACAACATCATCATATCCACGCAAGACCATCCCAGCAGTCTTCATTTTAGGAAAGAGTTGAAGACTTAGGGCCTGATTTAGAGTTTGGCAGAGAGGGTTACATCGTCACAACCTGATGGATGTCCCATCTGGTGTATTACAATGCCATTTTAGCCTCTGGAGATCGTAATTCGGTGGTCGGGATATCTGTAACGTTGTGATAGAGTAACCCGTCTGTCAAACTCTAAATCAGGTCCTAACTTCTGTAAAGAATAGTACATTACAATACATTAAGAGTCCTCAACCTATCTTTCTCTCATGTTACACACTGACTTTACACTTGTTTTGACCATGTATGGTGCTTTGCTGCCTTTTGGCTAGGTGTGTGCTATAGAAATGCCACACACATACATACATACATACATAGATACATAAAAATCAACAGATGGATGTCTGCTCTCTCTGAGAAATTGGGTTTCCAGTTGACTGAGGTGTGAGCCCTAGTCAAGCAGCAACCACAGTCCTTGTCAACATAAGGCAAAAGGAAATCCCAAATTAACCTGTGCTCAACTCACAGTAGCTTTGCACAGAACAGTCAGATTTAACTTAGAGCCAATGTGTAAATTATTTGTGCAACACTTCAAACAATAAAACTGTGAAAACACTACACAAAAATATCCCACACCAAGTTAGAAAAATAGATCTCAATTTCATAAACAATACAAGACCTAAATGAGAAAAACTCCAAACATTAGAACCAGAGCTATGTATTTTTAAAGACTGAAGTGTAAACTAGTGCCTAAAAGCAAAAAGCACCAACCGGGTCCCACTGAAGTTTTTCCCACGTCATATTTTTCGCCAAGATTCCTGGTTGATTTGAAGAAGGCTGCAAGAAGCAAAGAGGGTATCACGGTAGGCTGTCAGCATGACACAAAGAGCAGACAGGGAGTTATGGACGGGCGGGCTAGCGCTTCACACTGGTGATCCCTCGCAAGCGATCAATATTGCAGTGCGAAGAGACGGGCTGGTAGTGGGATGCGCTGATTTTTGGTTTGAGCGGCACGGTCTTGGTAAGAACAGGCCTGCTTGCGATCACGAAGATCCCAAAAGCTTGATTTAAGAGCCCGTGAGCCTCACCAAGGGTTTAGGACCTGAGAGGCACCCCTTGAGGGTCAATAACTCTCTGTAGCTGGCTCCAGAACCTGTTTGGGAAGCCTTTTATGTCCCTGAGGCTCCTCAGATCTGGAGCCCAGCAGACTAGCACTTGGAGTCACTCTAGGGTCCTGGGTTTAAGATGAATTTGCAGGTCCAGTTCTTCTTCCCTAGGCAAGCGGGCAGCAGGTCAGTACATCAGAGCAGCAGTTTCTTTAGAGCAGCAGTCCAGCAGAGTGGCAGTCCTTGTAAGAGCACAGCAATCCTTCTTCCGGGCAGAGTATCCACAAGCCAAGAAGGATACTCAAGAGCTGTTGTCCGAGGTCCAGCATTTATACCCAGTTGTGTCTTTGAAGAGGGGGAGAAGTTTCTAGAGGTCTCCCTTTTGAGCCCCCAGGCATCCTGCCTTCCCTGTCTCGGCTCCAGACTAACTACAGAGACTATGCAGCCCTCTGTGTGGAGGCAGGACACAGCCTATTCAGGTATAAGTACAGCTGTGCCCAGATCCTCCCAACCATCCTGCCAGTGATGGCCCATCTAGGCACAACCACACTGCATATTGTGTGTGGTTGTCTAGGAGGAATGCACAAACTTTGACTGTCAGCTACACCCAGTCATGTGACCCAGGTACAGGCTACAGGCAGTAAATGGCTAAGGCAGGAAAATGCCAACTTTCTGAAAGTGGTATTTACAGAATTATAAAACTCGACTTCATCATAAGATCATATTTTAAATTGTGATTTCAGAGACACCAAAGATGAACTGATCATCTCCTCCCATTTGGAAATCACACTTCTAAAGTATAATAAGGAAAGTCCAATGTAATCAGAAGAGAGCGGCCTCACAGTAGTGAAAAACAAATTTAAGAGTTTTCCACTGCCAGGACGTGTAAAACATTAAAGTACATTCCCTGCTTTTTAAATACATTGCACCCTGCCAATTAGGCTGTCCAGGGCCGAGCCTATGAGTTACTTATAAATACTAATAGAAATGGCTAAAATTGGCAAAAGGTTTACTGTGCCAGGCTGAAATGGCAGTTTAAAACTACAGTCCAACACCCTGCAATTGCAGGCCTGAGACATGTTTAAAGTGCTACTTAAGTGGGTGGCACAGCCAGTGCTGCAGGCCGACTAGAAGCATTTAATATGCAGGAACTGGGCACATGTAGTGGCCATTTAGTAAGGGCTTACAAGTAAATTAAATGTGCCAATTGAGTATGGGACAATGTAAGCATGTTTAACGGAGAGAGCACAAGCACTTTGGCTCTTGTTAGCAGAGGTAAAGTGCAGAGAGTCCTAAAACCAACAAAAGCAACATCCGTAATAATGGAGGAAGAAGACAAAAAGTTTGGAGAAATACCACCCTAAGGCTGACAGGTCTAACAGCTCCCCCATCTCTGCATTTGCAATGATTCGCACATGAAATTCTACCTCATTTAAATAAATGGAGCAGGAGTTCTGTGAACTATTGTAAATGCCATTTTCGCACTGAGGTGAAATGGTACCTTTAATACACAGCAAAAAACTGTCCAGTCATATTACGAACACTGTGCAAGTGCCATGTCTACATTCTTACCAATGTCATTGTATATCTGGTCCCTTGTGTTGCGTGCCACTTCAGTTAGGGTTTTTTTTTCAATATGCCCCTTGAAAGGAGGGAGTTGGCAGGGTGCATGTTGCTCCTAAATTTGTCTTTACAATCTCCATCTCTGGTACATGACAGTGGTCTCAGAGTGCCTCAACAAATATAAAGAACAATGGGCAGATTCATGTCACTATGACAAACTACAGTTACATCAGCACTACAAACACAAAGAACTCAATGTGCAAGCATGCACACAAAATCACAAATACTTTGAACTAAAGGATATATGCACACTATATTACTGTCCAAAACAATTGAGAGCCCTCAAAACCAAAGTGACAAACACCACTTAGCATGGATGCATGGCTAAAATTACACAACTGTAGCAGCACAAATCTGAGATAAGAATCCCACATAAACTGTGAAAGGTCTGGAGATGTGTTGGCTAACCACAACAGAAACTTTTTTCACTTACACTTTAAAATAATAAAAATACATTCATATGGGACAATGAAAACTCACAAAATTGCAAAGCAGACTGGTGTGCACAAAGGACAAGAGCAGAACCCAGTAGAAGAGGCATGAGTGTGACACAGAGCTTCGTGAAATTGAAACAATAACATTGCCTGTTCTACAGAATAGGTATCTTATCTATAGACCTAACTACTGTTCAAGCACCCAAATGGATTTGGGGCCTATATGTGCACATTTGTGCTAGTGTTTAGTGACTTGCACATAGTGCAAGAATGTCCAGCTCGAAATGAAACCACAAGATCATTATTGAGAGTACCATCACAATAACAGTAGGACACTGATTATATTTTGAACCAGGCAGCATCATGGGTGGGACAGTGCTCTGACCAATTATATTTAGCCTAGTGTTCCTGCACCAAGATTTCCTGGATGTAGGAATACCTATCTGATTTTGTGGCCCGAAAACCAGGCTGGTAAATTCAGTTTGGAATTGGGTTGCAAGTGCAGCCCAACCCCATTTCCAGACCCCTCCTGACCCTTCTCTATGAAGGAGGGTGTAATGCTACCACTACCAGGGCACATCCGCTCCTTCCCTCTGCCATCTTCACCTTCTCCCCATTCTACTCCTCACATGAGCACTCCACTGTCATTTACCAAATGCTCAGAGCAGTACTGTCTACCTTGTACTAGGGTCCTAACTGTTCATCAGTGCACCAGAAGAACACCCTGTGCATTTGCCCAAAGGGCAGAGAATATCAAACGTATTTAGATACTATCTTAAGGACCACCCTGTAAACTTTGGGACATCATGTCATCCTAATAAAGCACAAAACATCACAAAAATAGCCCGCTCTTTCCAGACATCCAAGTACAACGTATTGGTCATTCAAGTAACATGCCAAGTAGTGTCTCACACTGTCCCCACAGGTCTTTACTACACCTCAATTGTAGAACATAAGTTCTCAGAACACTAGGGTAGCACCCTTGGATATACATGCAGCTCAGCTGTGACAAAGTAACTGAGACACATTTTTGATTACTTTGAGACTCCACACTGTATACTTGAGCAAAACCAAAACCTACAAAGCCCCTGCATTCATTCTCATACAAGGAATACACATGAGGTGCAAAACGACGGGGACAAAAGAAACTCAAGGTGCTACCATCAAAGAATCTGATGAGACACAGAAAAATCCTGAAGTTTCAAAAAGAAAGACACCATCCCCATGTAAAGAGGGAAGGGCTGAGTTAGTCCAAAATCATCTGTAACTTCACACATTAGCCTTACTTAGCACTTCCTGTCTTCATTCATATCACACATATAGAAAATTCTTCCCTTTTATCTCTTAGCTATGAAAATATCCTTTGGGTTTCTCCAAATGTGAATAAGCACATGTCCTGCGCATGCGCAGTGTGCAACATGTACAAAACTCTGCATCTACTTTTGCTTCACTAGAGCATTAAGGCCCATATTTATACTTTTTGACGCAAAACTGCGCTAACGCAGTTTAGCGCCAAAAAAATTAGCGCCGGCTAACGCCATTCTGAAGCGCCATGCGGGCGCCGTATTTATTGAATGGCGTTAGCCGGCGTTAGCCGACCGGCGCTGCCTGGTGTGCGTGAAAAAAAACCACGTACACCAGGCAGCGCCGGCGTAGGGAAAAATGGCGTTTGGGCGTCCAAAAATGGGGCAAGTCAGGCTGAGGCAAAAAAACCATCTTAACCCGATTTGCGCCATTTTTTTTTGGCGCCCAGATGCCATTAACATGACTCCTGTCTTAGCAAAGACAGGAGTCATGCCCCCTTGCCCAATGGCCATGCCCAGGGGACTTCTGTCCCCTGGGCATGGTCATTGGGCATAGTGGCATGTAGGGGGGCACAAATCAGGCCCCCCTATGCCAAAAACAAAAACAAAAACAAAAAATACTTACCACAACTTACCTTTTCTTCCCTGGGGTGGATCCCTCCATCCTTGGGTGTCCTCCTGGGGTGGGCAAGGGTGGCAGGGGGTGTCCCTGGGGGCAGGGGAGGGCACCTCTGGGCTCATTCTGAGCCCACAGGTCCCTTAACGCCTGCCCTGACCCAGGCGCAAAAATCCGGCGCAAATGCGGGTTTTTTAGTCCTGCCCACTCCCGAGCGTCATTTTTGCCCTTATAGCATCGGAGTCATTTTTTTAGGCGGGAACGCCTACCTTGCATATCATTAACGCAAGGAAGGTGTTCACGCAAAAAAATGACGCTAACTCCATGAACTTTGGCGCTAGACGCGTCTAACGCCAAAGTACAAATATGGAGTTAGTTTTGCGTCGAATTTGCGTTGAAAAAAACGACGCAAATTCGGCGCAAACAGAGTATAAATATGCCCCTAAATCTAATGCAGCTGGCATTAAGATTCTCTCAGTGAAATTTGCCTGCAAAACTGCCATGAGGTCACCATGCATAACATATATGGTAACACTTAAAATGGAACTCCAGCTTGTAAAATCCACACTCATTCAGACACCATCAACAATTCCATCTATGATTGCTATCCAGACTTCAGCTACTGTACCATACTTCCACAGAGTACTTAGATTGGAACACACTCCTTCAACGATATAGCTTCCAATCACTGAAACTCTCTTTTTACAAACATTTGCACCACTGATGAACAACTTATCTTCGAGACAACACTTGACACCTATCTGTTTCTATGATGAAATGCCTTCCAGTAGGATATTAATGAGGCATGATTTGGCTAATTCTCACCAATCACACTCCAATTTGCCTTGCTTCAATTGAGAGAAGCAATTGTGCCAAAATGACAAATAACTACCTTACTGAACATAGACCTACTATAGCTCAAATCATTAAAGATGGCTTGTCATAATGATCGAGACACTCGATAGGCCATCCTCATTGTTCTAGAAATACAGTAGACAGAAGCTAGCTCGAGGAATTGATAACATGGAAGTGGACCAAGAAATAGCATTTAAGAACTTTCTCAATACCTCCTACTATGCCTGTGAAAAATGATGGGATAATTTACATTAGATGCTCATCAAACCAACCTTTTCTTTTTGTAATTGATTCAAGTGAATTAACTGATTTATCAGATGTGTTTCCAAAGTCATATATGCACAAAGCAGGTCAACAGTTTCATGCAGAATGATATAAAATAGTGAATGCAATACACAGCATTGCTTAACCGTGATATACCATCATTTGAACCTAATAGGCCCACCAACAACACTAATCCATCAAAATACAGGACATTAGAAGCAACAACAAACCACTTTCATGCAATAAACACAGAACCAAGGGCAATGAAGATGGCAGACTAAACACTTAATTTGTGCACAAGTCCTAATCACCACCATAACTCTATATAGTAAACACTGACTCCACAATCTCACATAGCCAACACATACCCCAAAACTATGCAAAAGAAATAGGTGTGCCCAACAGCAGTAAAAGTGAGCAGACCACCTCATCTCTTACAACCTGAGATGCAAGTTCTACAGATTCAACACATCTGAACCACACTGGTACACACAGACAATTTCCATTGCCACTTTGAATAAAAATAAGAAAACTTGAGGCTTTCCATCAAACACTTAATATTGGGAAAGAATATATGACCAGCAACACAGCAGCTAGACTATGCTCCAATAACAAGTGCTATAATTCATGACAGAAGACACTTCACTTTATCAATCATACACAATTAACAGCAGTCCTCAATTAGGCAGTACATCAGAATTCTGCATAAATGATTACCAGATAGCAGGATTAAAGGACCCTCTCTATTTACTTTATAAAATATCAATGTTTTTTCTTTAATGCTTTACGTCTATTCATGTACAAGAATCCACTAGTTTTATACCTAAGCAGAAAATGCCACACAGGCTCATTGAGACCAGCCAACATAATACTTAGGAGTACCCAGATGTCAAGAAATTGCTCTTCAAAAGCACTAAACATAACCATTACATGCTAACTCTCTTTAATCCACCAATGCCTCATCTAAGTGACAATCACCAATACGTAAAGGGCCTACCATACACAAATAGACTATGGGCTGGATGTTTCATTTTATCCAATAGCGATTACCTAATTGCGATTTTCTGCGAATTGCAATTAAGTGATCACTATTGGAATGTATGAAACTCCAGGAGTTTCATATTGCGATTCGCAAGGCCTCACAAATGGACCTACCTCATTAATATTCATGAGGTAGGTCTGAATTTGGGAGCCATTGCGAATGGCTACAATCACGTCTGTGATTGCTTTTCAATGATGCAATCTTTTTTTTTTAAATGCAGCCCGTTTTCCATAAAGGAAAATGGGATGCTGTTGGAAAATGGGTCATTGGTAAGGGCAGGTAGGTACCTACACTTAGCAATAGGCCACTAACCTCCAATTAGGTCCAGTTAGGTCTCAGTAAATTAAACCCAGCTCAATCCTTGGTAGCTTGGCAACGAGCGACAAGGCTTAACTTAGGAGACAGAGTGTAAGGCATTCAAATATCACAAAACAGTAATTAAATAAAACACAGGAAACAGTTTAAAAATCCCAAAACAATTTATAAAAATAGATTATATTTTTATCTTTAAAATTACACAAAAACAAATATGATCGGATAAGAGAAACCGTAGATATGAATTTTTAAAGAGTTATTGTTTTCTAGTGCCTAGAAACCAAAAGCGCCAATCTTGTCATCTGGTTGCACCTCGGCCGGGGCAAAGTCAAAGTTTAAGGCCGACCGTGATGGAGCCCGGCTCGGCTACAGGCCGCGGCAGGCCTCGGTCAAAAGTTTACCTTCCCACTTAGTCGTTTTTCTGAAGATTTTCTTCAGCGGGACGAACCTGCCAGTCTAATCCGACCTCCTGGAACTCTTCTCTGGATACGCGTCGCGGGAATCCTCAGTGGAGCAAGCAGCGCCGCCATGGGGATTCCGACCCCCTTCCCGCCAGCCTGTTTCTGGCGGTTTTCACCGCCAGAAACTGGATGGCGGGAATGGGTGTCCTGGGGCCCCTGGGGGCCCCTGCACTGCCCATGCCACTGGCATGGGCAGTGCAGGGGCCCCCTAACAGGGCCCCAGCATGATTTTCACTGTCTGCATAGCAGACAGTGAAAATCACGACGGGTGCAACTGCACCCGTCGCACCCCTGCAACACCGCCAGCTCCATTCGGAGCCGGCTTCTGTGTTGCAGGGCCTTTCCCGCTGGGCCGGCGGGCGCTCTCTTGGCGGGCGCCCGCCGGCCCAACGGGAAAGTCTGAATGGCCCCCGCGGTCTTTTGACCACGGAGCGGTCAACTTAGAATGACCCCCTTAGTCTCTTTTTTGGAGATTTTCTTCACTGGGATGAACCTGCAAATCAGGCCGGGTCGCGGTTGAGGCAAGCCGGCTAGAGTTGCCGTGGCGGGTCGGTCCCTCTATGGAGCTTTTTTCCAAAACTTCTCCAAACTTCTGAATCTTCTCCCAGATGTTCCTTTAAGGTTCTTTTGGGGTCCACAGCTCACCCCAATGGTCCAGAAGCTGTGAGATGATCCTTGGGGTTGTGGACTACAACTCCAAGAATGCATCTGGCGCAAACTCCTTTTTGGCCCCTGGGCAGTGGTCAGCTGGTTGATTTCTTCACGACTTGGTGTAGGGGACTCTGGTTAGCATTTTTTCATCTGTAGCAAACAGGGAGTCCCTCCTTAAACCACTTGAAGCCGGGCAAAGTCCTTCTTGTGGTGAAGCCCAGGTGTGTAGCTGGTGCCGTCCTTTAGTGTGCAGGTTACAGGTGCAGGCCAGGGGTCCAGCAGGGCAGTCCTTCTTCTCCTTTTGTTCTCCCTTGTTGGAATCTGATGGGGATCTGAGGTGTGGGTGCAGGTCTGACAGTTTTATCCTTGCTCCTGGGTGAAAAACAGGGGAGTCCTGATTCTCCAATCAGGTGCAGGGTCCTTCCCCCTGTGATGACCACTTCCTGGGAAGTGTGGCAAAAATCAACCCCAGGAGGCAACATTCTTCAAAAATCCATCATGACTGAAAATTATTTTTGGAGGTTACATCTGGCTGAGCCCACCCACTGGTGTGGCTAAAAATCATAAACAAACGCCTCTCCTAATCTAATCAAGGGGGCACCTGATTGTCTGGGGTTGCAGGATGTGGGGGTGTTGCTAGGTTGCTCCAAATGTCCTTCTCTGCCTTTGAAGACCGGTTTGGCAGCCCTCCCCCTTCCTGCCTCAGCATCTGCTGAGGGGAGATTCCCTCATACAGGCACATCTCTTTGTGTGAAGCCAGGCCATTTCACACCTCATCATGGCAGCCTGGCCAGACTGCCAGATGCTGGCCAATCAGAGCACAGCAGCAAAAACAATGCAAGGCTGAAATTGGCAACTTTTCAGGTAAAGTTTAAAACTCTTTACCTGAACAAGTTATATTAAATCCAACAACTGGAAGTTGTGGGATTTATTATAACAATTAATTTGATACCAAACTCTTTGTATCTGTCATTTAAGGGGACTTTAAAAATTAAAATAAAGTCTCCCCATTGTAGCCTATGAAGGCCATTCACTACAATGAGGGAAAAACTAATTTGGCTGTTTTTACCTCACCAGGGCTTATAAAACTACTTTTATAAGGTCCCTGCTTATAGTTACATGGCACCCAGCCCTAGGGGCACATAGGGCATACCTTGAGGGTGACTTATATGTAAATATAAGGTAGTTTAAGACTTTGGAACTACTTTTAATTCCGAAGTCGAATTTGCTTTAAAATGACACTGGGCACCTCAGCAGTGCACCTATGGGTGCACTACGTATGCTGTGGTCCCTAAACCCACATGCCCTACCATATACTAGGGGCTTATAGGTAGGTTAACTTAGCCAATTCTAATTAGCCTAATTTGCATATCCACTTTATACAGAGCACTTGTCCTGGGACTGGTAAGCAGTACCCAGGGCACAGCCAAGAGTCAGTAACCACCAGTACCTCTCCAAAACGTGTGGGGGTGACCAGGGCAAAAATGAGGACTTTCCTACAGATGCATTTAAAAATGAAAAATGAAAAGTTTTCTTTTCATTTTTTAAGAGCAGGCAGTGGTCCGTGGGACCACTGCCTGCTCTTAAAAAATATTTTCGCACGCATTCACAAAGGGGAATGGGTCCCTTGGGGACCCCTTCCCATTCGCGATTGGGTTACCACCAATTTGAAATTGTATTTACAGTCACAAAACAATCATACATACCTCTGCGATTTGGTATTAGGAAGGGACGCCCTAGACACGTCCCTTCCTGATTCCGAATCGGTCTGTAGTCGCAGTTCCAATTTTTGATTCAGTATCACATTACGGAATCGCAAATTGGATTTGTTACATACCAAAATGCAGTTTTTGCGATCGCACACAGCCCTTTGGGTCATTTGCAATCGCAAAACACTTTGATAAATCTGGCCCTATATTCCTACACCAAAAGTACAATGCAAAGTGTAATATCAATGGCTATGTGTTGCTTTTTAACGATACTAAATACAAGCTGCAAATCAGAACATATTTTGAGCTCTGGAAGAATCCTTCAGTTTTGGCACTAAAAGCTCTGAGCAAGACACAAGCTGATTTTGTAGCCACTAAGAGTGCTTCGTTGCAGGGATGGGTTTGTTATCTTTCTCTGTTACAGGTTCTCTTCCAGATGCAAAGTAAGGAAATGAGAACCATGCCCTCTTCCTGATCTGACAATAATTTTTCCTGATACTGTGGGCAGAGGCAAATATCTAAGAGGTTTCGCCGGATGTCTTCAGTCACTTTGACTGCCTTACAGCATGTCCATGTTGAAAGGCAGGCATCTGCTACATATGCTATGAGACTTTTCATTTAGGCTGCTCCTGGCCTTCTCAAATTGCCAATTCTGTCAAAATGGCAGTAGTTGTCTCACATCAGTATTCCTCCTTTTAGAACTTGGGCCCATTTTATACTCTCTTTGCACAGATTAGTGTAATGTTTTTTTTACGCAAATCTGGCACAAACTTAACACCGTATTTATATTTTGATGCTAGACCCATCTAGCATCAAAATATCTGAGTTTGCGTCATTTTCTGGATGCATGAAACTGCCTTGTGTCAATGAGCTGCAAATTAGGCGTTCCCGTCCAAAAAATGACTCAAACACCTGTGCGCCATATTTATCCATCCGGGCAAAAATGACGCACGGCTGGGAAGCGGCCCCGAAAAATGACGCAAAGCCCGATTTGCGTCAAATGTGAACACCAGGGTCAGGGCAAACGTTAAAATGGGGCAAACACACCACTACTTAAGGAAAACTCACACAAGCAACATCATTGCTCAAGAAGGATGACATGGAGGTGCTACTCATGCAGGATGCCAGACAACGCAGAGCACAGTACCAACAGCAGCAGCTACCACCACACCAGCGTGGACCCCAAAGGCAACGCAGAAGGCAGGAGAAGCTGTTCAGGACCAGGACAACCCTCCTGGGCCTCAGGGAACAGGATATCATCCAGAGGTACAGACTCAACTGGCAAGCCATACAGCAGCTGCTGCACCAAATTGAGCCACAGTTAACAGCCAGCCTGCAGACACCCCATAATATTCCACTGGAGACCAAGCTGCTAGCTGTCCTGCACATGTTGGCAAGTGGCTCATTCCAAACTACGGGTGCCCTGGTTGCTGGGATATCACAGCCCTCATTCTCCGCCTTCCTTCCCAAGGTCCTTGATGCCATCATCTTCCTCACACCCACCACCTCAGCTTCCCCAACACACAGCAGAAGCAGCAGGAGACCAAACAGAGGTTTTATAAAATACATGGCTTCCCGCATGTGCTTGGTGCTATTGACTGCACCCATGTCCGGATTGTACCACCTGCTGCAACCGAGCACCTATAGCACAACAGAAAGCACGCCCACTCCATAAATGTGCAGGCCATTGTTGACCACCAGGGATTGTTCACCAACATCTTGGCAAAGTATCCTAGAAGTGTACGTCATTCCTTCATCTTCCACCACAGCACCATCAATCAGGACTTCCTGGATGGACGATATGGCAATGGATTTCTTGTTGGTAAGTCCATAAACCTAGTAATATACACATGGCACAGCAACCCTGTAGGACACACAATACATACACCACTACATTGACATGTGGCCAGGAAGACACTGAGGTGTGACACAGGTAGTTGTGTTTGACACCCTGAAACAATGGGCTACACACCTATGGACAAATGACGGCTGCCAATTACAATAGATGCCACTCTAGAGCCACAAGGGACCAACTTAAAACCACACAGTGACAATGACATGGTCTGCACTGCCAGTACAATTTGAAAGATTAACCATTCAATATTACATAAGGCCACATAGTCAATCCCACACACTCCCAAGCAATAAGTACTGTGGAAGGGGTGTGCAATGTGTGTTGCTGCAGGTCAAACACCATGAGACACATAGCATGATGATGCTGACTCACATGTAGGTGACATGGAAATACTGAGGCAGTAACAACATCACACATCACTCCTGGGATGACGTTGCCAGCTAGCAATAAGGAAGTGACCTGTGCTATGAACACATATTGATGTGACACTAATGCAAAGTGCACACTCCTGCACACTGAAAGAGCCAATTATCCTTCTACATGACAGATGTACAGGGAGATGGACCTTCCTGCACACATACATCCACCTCCAAAAGCCAGTTAACCAGCTCACCTGGAGCAAGTTCACTAATGTAGGTGCAGGGTTGCACATGAGCCACTGGCAGAGGGAACCACAAAGGTCTACATAGAACCAAGTCACACATGGGACAATTGGCCATTGTCAATACTGAACACCTCCATGCTGCCAAGTTAGGGAGATGTGTTGTGCATTGCCACCAAGCCCAATCAAAGGGCCTCACCTCTGTTTTTCATCTGAAATAACAAATGTCCAAGTGGATGGGATGTCCAGGCCATGTAGTCCACCACATTGGAATCTATTGTGTGTGTGGAAGTATCATGTCCCCTCCAGTGAATGCACACTAAAACATCTTGCTCACTACATAACGCATGGGAGATACACATTGAACTGCAGTTTGGAAACTAAGCCATGTATAACAGGTCAATGAGCCAAACAAAAGTTTTCAAGTCAAACAACGCAATGCAGAAAGAACCTCACAGAAGCCCAGGATCCCACACAAAGCCACAAACACATTTGAGTCACAGACAACACAAGATATCAACTGCCATGCTGCATGACATTCCTGGTGCAAGCAACAACAAAATACTTACTCCTATGTTCTCTTTCAGCTGATCAGGGTTACAGGATCCAGCCATGGATCATGACCCCGTTTCCCAACCCAAGTACAGCAGCAGAGCGTGCCTATGATGAGGCACATCGGAGGACATGCACCATTGTTGAACGGACCTTTGGGATCCTGAAGTCCAGATTCAGGTGCCTGGACATCACTGGAGGCAGCCTCCTATATTCCCCAGAAACGGTCTGCAAAATCTTATTGATTTGTGTTGTGCCATCCTGCACAACATTGGTGTTAGGAGGAACATTCCCCTATATGAACATGAACAAGAACTGCCTGAAGAGGAGGAGGAGGCAGATTGTGCCCTGGAAAATGAGGGGGGGCATCCAAACACAGCTGCGAGAATGCGTCGGAGACAGCAGATAGTTAAAAACTTTTTTCAACAACAGTCACTATAAACACATTGATGGTCATTACAACCCTGGCGGTCGGTGTTAAAGCGGCGGTAAGACCGCCAACAGGCAGACGGTAAAAATTTTGCAATTACGACTGCGGCGGAAACCGTGAACAAAGACAGCCACTTTAACACTCTGACCGCCACGGCGGTACAGACAAACAGCGCAGCGGTCACCGCCAACAGACAGGCGGAGGACAAAGTACCGCCCACAGTATCACAACCTACCAATCCGCCACCTTTTCCGGGGCGGATTCACCACGGATAAAAACACGACGGAAACAGGATTCTGAAGGGAAAACGCTCACCTCTATACACCCCACAAGGAACTAGGATACCATGGAGCCGGAACTCCAAATTCTCCCTGTGATAGTCTTCCTGCTCCTCTACCAGGAGCACGATCGCCGGCGTCGAAGACCACGGTGAGTACTGCACCTGCGACACAGGGGAGGGGGGAGAAAAAAAACAGGGACACACACTTGCAACACCCCCACCCCCACCCTCACCCACTACAACACACACATTAATACATATTAATACATGATAGACACATCCCCCTACCCCCCTGGAAGAATGCAAAGACAAAAGGAAATGAGTGTAACCATTGTAATATATTACAAGCAAATGCAAAAGTATGCAAAAGTACGCAAAAATATATATATACACCATTAACAAAATATACACCAAGCATAGTAGTCCAGGTAGTGCTCCAATTAAGTCCGTGGAACACCGGGGCTTGTGCTGACGGTCCTTCATGGCCCAGCGGGGCTTGTGCTGGCGGTCCTCTCTGTCCCAGTGGTGCTTGTGCTGGCGGTCCTGCCCAGCGGGGGTGATGGCTGTGGCCTCCTGGGCAGTGGGGATAACGGCTGTGGCCTCCTGGGCAGCAAGGATGATGGCGGTGTCCTCCGCCGTGCTGCTCTTCAGAGACTTTCCTGGTTTCTTGTGGCCCTTCCCCATCTTGAAAGGTGTCGCAGCTGACTCCACACTCCCACCGGGACCCCTGGGAGCGGCTTTGGTGGTTGGAGTCTTCCCCCTCTCCCGCCGGGCACTGGCCAACTTCTGATGCTTCACAGGTGGGGGACTGTCTGTGCTGTGGCTCCGTTCCACACTGGCTGCCCTGATGGCCGGTGCACTCCAGATTCCGGTGACTACAGGCACCACTGGTCCCGGAGACGTTGTTGCTGAGGTTCTAGTTCGGGACCTAGGAGACGGACGGGGTGGGGGAGGGGTGGGGTGGGAAAGAGGTCAAGGATGGACAGGAAAAGTTTTTGGGAGACACTGGGACGGGTAGCTGGAGGGGGTTTGGGAGTGGAGGAAGAGATTGTGGTTGTAGGAGGTGTTCGTTTGCTGACTTTGGGTGAAGGTGCATGCGCTGGAGGCTGTCGTGAGGTGGATGGCTGTTGGGTGGGTGTGTGTCTGCGTTTGTATATCTTGGGAGGGGGCGTCACAGACACACTAGGAGAGGACACAGGGGACGTGTGAATGGTAGTGGGGGTGGTGACTGCACGTGAGCGGGGTGTGGTGGTGCGTGTGCTGGTGATGGCAGTAGTGGTTGTAGATGTAGTGCATGCAGGTGTGAGTGTAGACGAGACTGGGAGGGAGGAGGGAGACGAGGAGGAGGGGGACACAGTGGAGGTAGTGGATGTTGGTGTGTCTGCATGTGTCTGATGCTTGCGTGAGTGCCTGTGGGATGTGTGGTACTAATGTTTGCCTGAGCTTCCCTTGTGTGTTGACGTGTGTGCATGCTGGTCTAGAGGTGTGCTTGGGATAGGCTGGGGTACAGGGGATTGGGTCTGGGTGGAGGAAGTTGGAGGGGGGAGGCTAGACACAGGGACAATGGCTGCCATCAGTGCTGAGGCCAGAGTCTGAAAAGCACGCTGAAGGGCCGCCTGACCAGAATGAATGCCCTCCAGGAATGCATTGGTTTGTTGCAACTGCCTTTCTACACCCTGGATGGCATTCAACATGGTAGACTGCCCAATAGTGAGGGACCTGAGGAGGTCAATGGCCTCCTCACTGAGGGCAGCAGGGGTGACTGGGGCAGGGGCTGAGGTGCCGGGGGCGAAGGTGATGCCCACCCTCCTGGGTGAGTGGGCATGGGGAAAGGCTGGGGGCTGCTGGGAGGGCGGTGCTGGAAGGGGGGGTGGCGGCTGTACCTGTAGATGGGGGGGGCACAGATGTTGCCGTCACCAAAAGGGAGCTCCCATCAGAGGACGAGTTTGTGTCGTGGTCTCAGCTCCTGTCCCTGCCGTGGGGCTCCCCTCGCCCTCCGTCCCACTGGTGAAGTCCAATTCCGTAGTGTGGCCCTCCATGGCCATGTGGGATGCAGCCCCCTCGTGCTCCGGTGCCACTGCTCCTCCGCCTGATGATGTTAATGCACACAAGAACAGGGAGACCACAAAAAGGGGGACGACAACAGAAGAAAGACATGTTGAGTGCATGCATTACCGCTACCGTTGGCGGACACGACAGACACACAAGCCCCCTGCACTACGCCGTGCTCTTGGACTCCACTGTTCAATTCCTGGAAAATGGCCTACTCGGCTATGGACGACATCTGCACACATGGATGACACAGGGGCATGACTAGGTGTACTTGGCAGTCTACAGAGGTGTGGTGGGGTGCCACATGGCCTGCCTTATGGAGGGACCTTGCCTACGGAACTGGCCCTGGCCTACGGAAACCCACAGCCCACCTCCCTCACCCAGACCCCTCCACTGCACGCAAAATCAGCAGGATGAGTGTGTACTCACCCCCTTGTGGCTGCTGTGATGCCCTCAAGCGCCCATCCAACTCCAGGTATGCCACTGCCAAGATCCTGAACATCAGGGGGGTCATGGTGCGACAGGCACCCCTCCCACGTTGGGTGGCCATCCCCAGCTTAGCCTCCACCGCCTTCTTGCTCCAGCGGCGAATGCCCTCCCATCTTTTCCACCAGTGGGTGCTCTGTCTGTGGTAGACCCCCAGGGTACGGACGTCCTTGGCGATGGCACGCCAAATATATTTTTTCTGGTGGGCGCTGACCTACATGATTTGTACAAGGGGAAGAGAAACTTATTACCAACTGCACTGTCACAGTCATTGGCCCCCATCCCTACCCTTGGCATGTGGCACATGCACTCACCGTCTTTTCATGCACGCTGCACTCTCCCCCCTTCCTTCTTACATCCACCCCTCTTCACACAGGCATAGCCCATACAGCATGCTCCCAGTGTACTTACCTGTTTGTCTGGAGGACTGTAGAGTAGCGTGTACTGGGGTAGGACCCCATCCAGGAGTTTCTCCAACTCCTCCGATGTGAAAGCAGGGGCCCTTTCCCCAGACACTTGAGCCATTGTCTCTTCCAGACCGAGGTCACAGCAGCACTTGCAGTGTAGGTCATCTCCTGTCGAAGATCAGGTATCGAGCGATTGAACAGTTAGAAAACGGCGGTCACGTCCACGGTGATGCGTACCTTCACCATCGGCGTATATCGTCATTGGCTCCTGGGACACATAGGGTCCAATGTTAACCAATGCAGCATTGCGCCGCGGTCTTCGACAGCGCAGATACCTCACATCCAATTGTCCCACTTTAGAGCTCAGCAGCCGCCATTTCAGGGGCCCACATGGCTTCATTTTTAACTGTGTCACACACACCTAGGCCTAGACTCAACACACATACAGGCCACTTTTTAGATTATGATTGGTGTTCTGTGCAAGCTGTGGGTACGTACCTCTGAGTTGTTTGACTCTGTGCTTGCTGTTGTCCTTCATAGGCACCGTACGCTGAGACATGTGAGGCGATGGCGGCATCCTCCGGTGTCCGAACGTTGGTGGACCTGTTGACAATGGAGGAAAGACATGTGATCATCACATACAGGCTTGACCGTGCCACAATCCAGGAACTGTGTACCCAGTTGGAGCCAGACCTGATGTCAGCTATACGCCGTCCCACAGGATTCCCCCCTCAAGTGCAGGTGCTGTCAGTGCTCCATTTCTTTGCAAGTCATTTCAAACAACAGTGGCCATAGCATCAGGGATGTCTCAGCCTATGTTTTCCAACGTGTTGTCCAGAGTGTTGTCTGCCCTGTTGAAACACATGCGGAGCTACATCGTTTTCCCTCAGGTGGAGGATTTGCCTACAGTGAAAGGTGATTTCTATGCTCTGGGACATATCCCCAACATCATAGGTGCCATTGATGGGACACATGGGGCTTTGGTCCCCCCCCCACAGGAGTGAACAGGTGTACAGAAACCAGAAGAGTTATCATTCGATGAATGTACAGATGGTATGTTTGGCAGACCAGTACATCTCCCATGTGAATGCCAAGTTCCCTGGCTCAGTGCATGACGCCCACATCCTGCGGAATAGCAGCATCCCTTATGTGATGGGTCAACTACAGAGGCACCATGTGTGGCTATTAGGTGAGCACCTGGAAGCAAGACAATGGGAATGGTTGTCTGGGTCTGGGGATATCCCTACAGGTTAGTGTGTGTCTAACAGTTGTCCCTCGCCATTTGCAGGTGACTCTGGTTACCCCAATCTGTCATGGCGACTGATCCCAGTGAGGAATCCCAGGACAAGGGCAGAGGAACGCTACAATGAGGCCCATGGGCGAACTAGGAGGGTGATCGAGCGGACCTTAGGCCTCCTGAATGCCAGGTTCATGTGCCTCCATATGACAGGTGGATCCCTATTCCACTCACCAAAGAAGGTGTGCCAGATCATTGTGGCCTGTTGTATGCTTCACAACTTGGCTTTGCGATGACAGGTGCCTTTTCTGCAGGAGGATGGTCCAGATGGCGGTGTTGTTGCAGCTGTGGAGCCTGCGGACAGTGAAGACGAGGAATCAGAAGAAGAAGACATGGACAACAGGGACTCAGTGATCCAGCTATATTTCCAGTGAAACACAGGTAAGAATACAAACCTGCCTACTACATGTACTTAAACACTACTACCTTTCTACTGTCTATCGTTTTCACCCAGTGTATGGTCACTGAGTTGTCACTTTCCCTTACGATTTCACAGATGTGGGTCCCAATGTGTGACATCTGCTTTGATACCTCATGGACTACAGCTGTGTGACTTAGGTATGTTGACATTACAAATGAAAGAGCTTTTTGCCACAGTAATTGCTAATACACTATTCTGAAATCACAGACTGACTTCAGATTGTTTTGTGCTTTAAGGGTGTTTATTTAAGTGCTCAATCTTGGAGGGGGTAGCAAAATGGTGAGGGGTGATGGTGGAGGAATGTCCATGGCATAGTTTCACAGGTGCATTGCCCTAATGGGCATAGGAAGTGGAGCTGGGGCAGTTTAAGGATGGACAGGGTGACAAAGTGGGACAGTAGGATGACATTCAGGGTGGTCTCATTTCTTGGTGGGGGTCTTGGCATCGTTCTCTGTCTTTGTCTGGATCTCAGGGTCCGTTTGCAAGGTGGTTCTCCCTCTGCAGGGGGTGGGGTGCTGGTGTGGTGGTCCTGTGGCGGTGCCTCCTGTCCACTAGCGCCGGCGGAGGTGGTGGGCAGTTCATCGTCCATGCTAGTGTCAGGGGGCCCTTGTAGTGCCACAGTGTCCCTCCTGGTGTTGAGTACTTCCTTCAGCACCCCTACGATGGTGCCCAGGGTGGAATTGATGGCTCTGAGTTCCTCCCTGAAGCCCGAATGCTGTTCCTCCTGCAGGCGCTGGGTCTCCTGAAACTTGGCCAGTACCGTTGCCATCCTCCTGGGAGTGGTGGTAGGCTCCCATGATGTTGGAAAGGGCCTCGTGGAGAGTGGGTTCCCTGGGCCTGTCCACCCCCTGTCGCACAGCAGCCCTCCCAGTTCCCCTGTGTTCCTGGGCCTCCGTCCCCTGGACCGTGTGCCCACTACCACTGCCCCTAGGTCCCTGTTGTTGTTGGGGTGGTGGGTTAGCCTGGGTTTCCTGTAGTGGTGGACACACTGCTGATTGACGTGTCCTGGGGACGGAGGAATGGGCCCGATGGGTGGGTGCTGTGCTGGTGTTTCCAGAGCGTGGAACGTCTGTGGTGGCCTGTGACTGGGTGAGGGGAACCGACTGTCCAGAGGTCCCCAATGGGCCGGGCTGGTCATCTAGATCCAGTTGGACAGAGGTGCTGTCATCACTGTGGACCTCTTCTGTTGGTGATGTGGACATGTGTGGACCCTCCTGTACGGTGATGTTGGGTAGGGGTCCTGCAGGGGTATAAAAGGATGTTTATTACATCTGTGTGTGCCATGGTATGCAATAGGTGGGTGACCGTGTACCCTAGTGCTTCCATTCATGTGTGGGACCTTGTGTGATGATGGTTTAGGGTGGTGTATGGGTATGTGCAGTGGGCATGCTTTAGTGATGGGTGTCCATGCTTTGTTGTTGCATGCAGGGCTTGGTGTTAGGATGTGTGGTTTGTGATGTTGGGACATTTGTGAGGAGTTAGAGTGATGGGGGTGAGGGTATGTGCTGGCATGCAGGTAGGGTGGGGGATGTAATAGTTAAGATTTGACTTACCAAAGTCCATTCCTCCATCTACTCCTGCGAGGCCCTCAGGATTCAGAATCGCCAAGACCTGCTCCTCCCATGTTGTTAGTTGTGGGGGAGGAGGTTGGGGTCCGCCCCCAGTCCGCTGAACTGCCAGGTGGTGTCTGGAGGCCACGGAACGCACCTTCCCCCGCAGGTCGTTCCACCTCTTCCTGATGTCCTCCCGATTTCTTGGGTGCTGTCCCACTGCGTTCTCCCTGTCCACTATTCTTCACCATAGCTCCTTCTTCCTAGATTTGGAGGTGTGCTGCACCTGTGATCCAAATAGCTGTGGCTCTAACCGGACGATTTCCTCCACCATGACCCTGAGCTCCTCCTCCGAGAACCTGGGGTGTCTTTGCCGTGCCATGGGGTGGTGTAGGTAATGTGTGGGGTGGTGTGTGGGTAGATAAGTGTGCTGATATGTAGTGGTGTGTAGTGTGAGGTGCGTAGAAGTTATGTGGATGATGGTGTTGTGTCAACAAAAAGAGGGATCGGGAGGGTTAAAGGTCCAGTGTACATACTCCCAATACGTGTAATCAATAGCAAAAAGTACACTGTTCCTAACTCTAGGGTGAACAATTAAAGTTTAGGAGCTAGAACCCTCACACACCCGAAAGGGTGTCATGCTTCATCATCGGGAAGCTCCTCGTCAGACCGGCTGGTGCAATGTCTGACGGGCTCCCCTTTCGGGGGCTCTTTGACGGAGATCTTTTTGATATGAGGTAGCTGCCGTTAAATTATCAAGGTCAGGCACTCTGAATGGCAGGAGAGTAATAAAATTAAGATTGATTAGCAACCCCTGAACATGTTTTAATTTAATATCTAACTAGAGGGGTTACGATCAAGATTAAAAACATAGTTAAGTGGAAGATGAGAATGATGCTCAACCACTTTAGAAAGCCTGGAGTACTGGGAAATTGTCACCTGCCCCCTAGGGTCTGGTCAACATGTTTCGCGTAATATTGGTCGTAAAAGATCCTCTAACGCTTCATCAGGACCTATAACTAACTAGACTTCTCCTGGCTGTATATACAAGAAGACACTGTCTCATTGCATGTATGAAAGGAAATTTGCAGTCACTTACAGCATTTGCGTGAACTGTCTCGTCAATAGTCTGAAACAAAAAAAGGTTGCCCTAGAAAACAAAGAATATAATACAAACAATTCTGAGAACACGGTAGTATAACCTTCACCCCCAATGTGAATCTGTGCATCGAGTAGTGTCAAACACATAAAGAACATTTGCTTACCCGCCCTCTGCGTTTGGGGGGCCCCTTAGGGGGTAGCACGATCCAGCCTATAGCTTCTGGCAGGGGTAAAATGTTGTTAGCATATTGAAAAATATTTAAAACTAGAATAGGGGACAAAATATGTAATATAGTAACCCCTAAAAACACAAAGTATTGATGCCGGAATCAGTAAATTTGCTATGCAGCGTAAAAAAACATTATCCTGACATCATCATTTTTTTCAATCTTATATCTGTAAAAATAGCCGTATGTTTCAATTATTCCTTATCTTTAACTAACTGTATCACCAGGTTAACAGTCATACTACATCTGAAAACGAGGCATATTCCCATCTAACCATCATTGCAGATGAAACAGTCCCACTCGATGAAGGTATATTAAGCATAATGAAAACGTTTTTTCAGAGTTAGTCTCTGTCAGGCAATGTCATTAACATTCAATTACCCACACTTACTTGTCTATAGGCGTCCTCAATTCGAGGCACCTACCCACGTTCGTGCTTGCCCTGTAGATAGCGAGCCGGTACTCGATCGGCACATTTTAAACGCGGTATGGAAGCTAATTGCTTCCGTGTTGTGACGGCGTCTCTTCATAGAAAAGGAAAACGGACTTAACGAAGTCCGAGTAGTTAGCAAATGCCAAATAGTGTCGGCCATCTTGGAGAGGGGTTTGGATGGCTGATCTCTAGTTGGAATCGAAGAATGCAAACGAAGGACGTTTGGAGAAAATGTATTCATTTTGTCAATCGTCACAATGACTTTATATAAAAATGGTATATAATGTAAACATATGAGGTGATGGCACCAGATAATAGGTAGTAAATCAAACAAGTGAAATAAAAAAAGGAAGATACATTGTTATTTTGGAAAGTTCATAAATATACCCATCGTTAGGGGTCATAAAATTGGTTATGGGAAGATTAGCCTCATTTAATGCAGATACGTCAATGGGCCATGCTCCTAGCGAGACAAAGATACCCAGGGGATGTCATCATTCAACCCAATGATGTTAGTATGTAATTTGAACACCCAGCGTTGTTCAAGTCTGAACAATGATTGGGAAGAATCATTGGTAAACTCGGGGGATTCCAACACTACCCAGCGCAAATCGTCTGGATGGTGGGGTTTATCAAGAAAGTGTGCACATAATTTAGTAGTTATTCTGCCACATCTGATGTTACTTCTATGTTCATTAATCCTTATCTTGACAGGTCTGGTGGTCATTCCTATATATCGTAAGCCGCATGGACATGTTATCATGTACACACAATTCCTTGTGTTGCAATTGGTATGTTTCCTCAGGTTCCATCGGCCGATGGGTACCAGATCAAGTGTCTTCGTGTGGTATGTCAAAAAACAGACGTTGCATTGTCCACATGGATAATGTCCTAATACTGGGGGGAGATTCCAGAGGGTTGTCTGGGTCTGGGTAATTTTCCTCGGGCGAGTGTGAATTATCAAGTCTTTTATGTTCTGTGATCGTTTAAAGGCAAAGAGTGGTCTAGGAATTTTATAGCCACTACTGCCGAGTATTGACCACCTTTTCAAAATAGATCTCTTGATTCTATTGGACAGAGGGGTGAAAGTAGTCACACATGTAATTAATTTGTTGGTATCCCTGGTATTAGATTCAAGTAAAGCCTCACGGTTGTTATTCCTTGCTCTTTTCCGGGCTCGATTGACGATTTCCCGGGGGTAGTTACGTGCCAATAATTTGTTTTGGAGGTCATTGGCCTGTGTATTGTAGGTGTGTGCTGAACTACAATTGCGTCTTAGTCTTAGGAATTGGCCAAATGGTAAGTTATCACGTAATGATTTTGGATGATGACTGTCATACGTCAGGAGGCTGTTACGGTCCGTTGGTTTTTGGTATGTACTGGTAATTAGTTTGCCATTCTGGATAGTGATTAGTAGATCTAAAAAGCTAATCTCAGTGGTCGACGTTGTCGATGTAAATCTCAAGAAAGGGTTGAGTGTGTTCACCCATTCTGTAAAGGTTGACGCATTCTCTAGGGGACCATGCCATACAATTAAAATATCGTCAATGTAGCGTCGCCATACTTTGATGTTAGCAAAAAACGGGTTTGTGGATGGCAAAATAAATTGTTTCTCAAAATCGTACATGTATAAGCACGCCAAACTGGGAGCAAAGGTACTACCCATACATGTGCCCCTTATCTGGTGGTAGAAGTTGTCTTCAAACTGGAAAAAATTCTCAGTCATTGCTAGATTAGCACATTGCATGATAAAAGAGACCGGTGACGTGAGATTTTCACTGTTTGCTAGAAGTGTAGTTTCAACTACCCGTAAGGTCGCATCCTGTGGGATGTTTGTATACAGTGCTTCAACATCCAAGGTGATCAAACCGTGGACATAGACTGTGTCATTGATCAAGTCGATCAGATTTAATACATCCTTTGTATCCTGTATATAAGTTGACGATTTTTTAACCAATGGTTGTAGGAAATGGTCGCAAAATATAGACAGTGGTTCTAATAGAGATCCAATGCCTGACACAATGGGTCGTCCCGGTGGTGGTGACGTGCCTTTGTGAATCTTAGGAAGGCAATAAAAGTATGGGACCTTTGGGTGAGGAGTATCTAGAAAGGCTGCTTCTTTGGGAGAAATCCATGTATTGTTGGTTGCTTCCAGAATCATGGACCTGATCTGTGATTGTAATCTAGGGGTAGGGTCCCTAGTGATCTTGGCATAGTAAGTATCATCACTTAGTAGTCGTAAGCACTCATGTCGATAGTCTCCAGAGTTCATTATCACTATTGCCCCTCCCTTATCAGCCTGTTTGATGACGATGGTTGTATCTTCACTCAATGTCTTTAAGGCTTGTCTTTCAATTGTAGGGATATTAATGAAAGGGCACTTAGGGTGTATTGTAGCTATGTCTGATAGGACTGCTTTCTCAAAGGCTAGCACCTCACAAGGAATGGTTGTAGATGGTGGAGTGAATGTAGATTTGGGCCTAAGTCCCGAATCGGTCTGAATCATGTCGGACGGTGTATCAGAGAAGTAACAGTGTAGTCTAATTTTCCGGAAAAATTGTGATAGTTCACAATTCAGCCTAAACAAGTCTTCAGTCGGTGTGGGGACAAAGCCAAGACCTCGATTGAGCACCCTGGTTTCTATCACAGAGAGTTGTTTAGTAGAAAGATTTACTATTAAGTTCTCGCAGGTTGATTTTTCCCCTGGCTTCTGGTGATCATCTGTGGTTCTTCCGTGGCTCATTGAACACGTCTGCCTCTGCCTCTTCTTCTGCCTCTCCCTCTGCCCCGGCCTCTGCCTAAAAAAGGACTAAATGGCATAAAGGGGCGGGGTTGGTAGAAGGGGTAGGGTGGTTGCCAGGGTACATGTTGGTTGACAGGGTAAGGAGGATAATTATAGAATGGTGGAGTGGGTGAGTTATCATCCGTACTCCATCCGTCAGAAGAGGAACTGTAGCTAGTTTTGCGTGATTTTTTGTAGGAGGATTGGGAATCATCTGATGAACGTGACTGGCCATCTGTCTCAAAATCCTCAAGGGTGCAGGGGTAGATTTTTTCCCGGCTAAACCTAGAGATATCTTTTTGAAGTTTGGTAATCTTTTGATTTGTAAGGAAGGTTTTTGTTTCGTTTAGTTCAGTATTAATCTCGGCTAGTCGGGTCTTAAATGCTGCCAGAGTGACGGTGGTTCTTAATGTACCTTCTAAGGATTTGATCTGTATGGTAATAGAATCTGCCAATCGTCTGGAAGTATTGATGATAAGTACTAACCAGTCTCTGGTGCATTTCCACGCTATCTGTGCCCAGTCTTTCCTGAAAGCAAGATCCTTCAGGAAAATCCTGGGTATGTTAGACACTAAAAGGCCATTGGGAGCGATGTTGGCTCTTAAATATTCGGTCATTATAGTCCCGTGCATAACCGTTTTTATAAGATCACACTTCAAGGTAGACAATTTGTCCCAGTCTTCTTTTAGACTACCCATTGGAGCTGATCCGTCGTTATTTAGAATTGACGGCGTTTGCTGGATTGCTGCAACCATTTCATCGTCAAAACTCAAACCCTGGAAAGTATCCATAGTGTCGACGACACTGGGTGAGTATTACTAACTAATCCCACAGTGGAAACTGTGCAGAAGTATCAACAAAAAGAGGGATCAACAAAAAAAAAAAAGAGGGATCGGGAGGGTTAAAGGTCCAGTGTACATACTCCCAAAGAGTGTAATCAATAGCAAAAAGTACACTGTTCCTAACTCTAGGGTGAACAATTAAAGTTTGGGAGCTAGAACCCTCACACACCCGAAAGGGTGTCATGCTTCATCATCGGGAAGCTCCTCGTCAGACCGGCTGGTGCAATGTCTGACGGGCTCCCCTTTCGGGGGCTCTTTGCCGGAGATCTTTTTGATATGAGGTAGCTGCCGTTAAATTATCAAGGTCAGGCACTCTGAATGGCAGGAGAGTAATAAAATTAAGATTGATTAGCAACCCCTGAACATGTTTTAATTTAATGTCTAACTAGAGGGGTTACGATCAAGATTAAAAACATAGTTAAGTGGAAGATGAGAATGATGCTCAACCACTTTAGAAAGCCTGGAGTACTGGGAAATTGTCACCTGCCCCCTAGGGTCTGGTCAACATGTTTCGCGTAATATTGGTCGTAAAAGATCCTCTAACGCTTCATCAGGACCTATAACTAACTAGACTTCTCCTGGCTGTATATACAAGAAGACACTGTCTCATTGCATGTATGAAAGGAAATTTGCAGTCACTTACAGCATTTGCGTGAACTGTCTCGTCAATAGTCTGAAACAAAAAAAGGTCGCCCTAGAAAACAAAGAATATACTACAAACAATTCTGAGAACACGGTAGTATAACCTTCACCCCCAATGTGAATCTGTGCATCGAGTAGTGTCAAACACATAAAGAACATTTGCTTACCCGCCCTCTGCGTTTGGGGGGCCCCTTAGGGGGTAGAACGATCCAGCCTATAGCTTCTGGCAGGGGTAAAATGTTGTTGGCATATTGAAAAATATTTAAAACTAGAATAGGGGACAAAATATGTAATATAGTAACCCCTAAAAACACAAAGTATTGATGCCGGAATCAGTAAATTTGCTATGCAGCGTAAAAAAACATTATCCTGACATCATCATTTTTTTCAATCTTATATCTGTAAAAATAGCCGTATGTTTCAATTATTCCTTATCTTTAACTAACTGTATCACCAGGTTAACAGTCATACTACATCTGAAAACGAGGCATATTCCCATCTAACCATCATTGCAGATGAAACAGTCCCACTCGATGAAGGTATATTAAGCATAATGAAAACGTTTTTTCAGAGTTAGTCTCTGTCAGGCAATGTCCTTAACATTCAATTACCCACACTTACTTGTCTATAGGCGTCCTCAATTCGAGGCACCTACCCACGTTCGTGCTTGCCCTGTAGATAGCGAGCCGGTACTCGATCGGCACATTTTAAACGCGGTATGGAAGCTAATTGCTTCCGCGTTGTGACGGCGTCTCTTCATAGAAAAGGAAAACGGACTTAACGAAGTCCGAGTAGTTAGCAAATGCCAAATAGTGTCGGCCATCTTGGAGAGGGGTTTGGATGGCTGATCTCTAGTTGGAATCGAAGAATGCAAACGAAGGACGTTTGGAGAAAATGTATTCATTTTGTCAATCGTCACAATGACTTTATATAAAAATGGTATATAATGTCAACATATGAGGTGATGGCACCAGATAATAGGTAGTAAATCAAACAAGTGAAATAAAAAAAGGAAGATACATTGTTATTTTGGAAAGTTCATAAATATACCCATCGTTAGGGGTCATAAAATTGGTTATGGGAAGATTAGCCTCATTTAATGCAGATACGTCAATGGGCCATGCTCCTAGCGAGACAAAGATACCCAGGGGATGTCATCATTCAACCCAATGATATTAGTATGTAATTTGAACACCCAGCGTTGTTCAAGTCTGAACAATGATTGGGAAGAATCAATGGTAAACTCGGGGGATTCCAACACTACCCAGCGCAAATCGTCTGGATGGTGGGGTTTATCAAGAAAGTGGGCACATAATTTAGTAGTTATTCGGCCACATCTGATGTTACTTCTATGTTCATTAATCCTTATCTTGACAGGTCTGGTGGTCATTCCTATATATCGTAAGCCGCATGGACATGTTATCATGTACACACAATTCCTTGTGTTGCAATTGGTATGTTTCCTCAGGTTCCATCGGCCGATGGGTACCAGATCAAGTGTCTTCGTGTGGTATGTCAAAAAACAGACGTTGCATTGTCCACATGGATAATTTCCTAATACTGGGGGGAGATTCCAGAGGGTTGTCTGGGTCTGGGTAATTTTCCTCGGGCGAGTGTGAATTATCAAGTCTTTTATGTTCTGTGATCGTTTAAAGGCAAAGAGTGGTCTAGGAATTTTATAGCCACTACTGCCGAGTATTGACCACCTTTTCAAAATAGATCTCTTGATTCTATTGGACAGAGGGGTGAAAGTAGTCACACATGTCATTAATTTGTTGGTATCCCTGGTATTAGATTCAAGTAAAGCCTCACGGTTGTTATTCCTTGCTCTTTTCCGGGCTCGATTGACGATTTCCCGGGGGTAGTTACGTGCCAATAATTTGTTTTGGAGGTCATTGGCCTGTGTATTGTAGGTGTGTGTTGAACTACAATTGCGTCTTAGTCTTAGGAATTGGCCAAATGGTAAGTTATCACGTAATGATTTTGGATGATGACTGTCATACGTCAGGAGGCTGTTACGGTCCGTTGGTTTTTGGTATGTACTGGTAATTAGTTTGCCATTCTGGATAGTGATTAGTAGATCTAAAAAGCTAATCTCAGTGGTCGACGTTGTCGATGTAAATCTCAAGAAAGGGTTGAGTGTGTTCACCCATTCTGTAAAGGTTGACGCATTCTCTAGGGGACCATGCCATACAATTAAAATATTGTCAATGTAGCGTCGCCATACTTTGATGTTAGCAAAAAACGGGTTTGTGGATGGCAAAATAAATTGTTTCTCAAAATCGTACATGTATAAGCACGCCAAACTGGGAGCAAAGGTACTACCCATACATGTGCCCCTTATCTGGTGGTAGAAGTTGTCTTCAAACTGGAAAAAATTCTCAGTCATTGCTAGATTAGCACATTGCATGATAAAAGAGACCGGTGACGTGAGATTTTCACTGTTTGCTAGAAGTGTAGTTTCAACTACCCGTAAGGTCGCATCCTGTGGGATGTTTGTATACAGTGCTTCAACATCCAAGGTGATCAAACCGTGGACATAGACTGTGTCATTGATCAAGTCGATCAGATTTAATACATCCTTTGTATCCTGTATATAAGTTGACGATTTTTTAACCAATGGTTGTAGGAAATGGTCGCAAAATATATACAGTGGTTCTAATAGAGATCCAATGCCTGACACAATGGGTCGTCCCGGTGGTGGTGACGTGCCTTTGTGAATCTTAGGAAGGCAATAAAAGTATGGGACCTTTGGGTGAGGAGTATCTAGAAAGGCTGCTTCTTTGGGAGAAATCCATGTATTGTTGGTTGCTTCCAGAATCATGGACCTGATCTGTGATTGTAATCTAGGGGTAGGGTCCCTAGTGATCTTGGCATAGTAAGTATCATCACTTAGTAGTCGTAAGCACTCATGTCGATAGTCTCCAGAGTTCATTATCACTATTGCCCCTCCCTTATCAGCCTGTTTGATGACGATGGTTGTATCTTCACTCAATGTCTTTAAGGCTTGTCTTTCAATTGTAGGGATATTAATGAAAGGGCACTTAGGGTGTATTGTAGCTATGTCTGATAGGACTGCTTTCTCAAAGGCTAGCACCTCACAAGGAATGGTTGTAGATGGTGGAGTGAATGTAGATTTGGGCCTAAGTCCCGAATCGGTCTGAATCATGTCGGACGGTGTATCTGAGAAGTAACAGTGTAGTCTAATTTTCCGGAAAAATTGTGATAGTTCACAATTCAGCCTAAACAAGTCTTCAGTCGGTGTGGGGACAAAGCCAAGACCTCGATTGAGTACCCTGGTTTCTATCACAGAGAGTTGTTTAGTAGAAAGATTTACTACTAAGTTCTCGCAGGTTGATTTTTCCCCTGGCTTCTGGTGATCATCTGTGGTTCTTCCGTGGCCCATTGAACACGTCTGCCTCTGCCTCTTCTTCTGCCTCTCCCTCTGCCCCGGCCTCTGCCTAAAAAAGGACTAAATGGCATAAAGGGGCGGGGTTGGTAGAAGGGGTAGGGTGGTTGCCAGGGTACATGTTGGTTGACAGGGTAAGGAGGATAATTATAGAATGGTGGAGTGGGTGAGTTATCATCCGTACTCCATCCGTCAGAAGAGGAACTGTAGCTAGTTTTGCGTGATTTTTTGTAGGAGGATTGGGAATCATCTGATGAATGTGACTGGCCATCTGTCTCAAAATCCTCAAGGGTGTAGGGGTAGATTTTTTCCCGGCTAAACCTAGAGATATCTTTTTGAAGTTTGGTAATCTTTTGATTTGTAAGGAAGGTTTTTGTTTCGTTTAGTTCAGTATTAATCTCGGCTAGTCGGGTCTTAAATGCTGCCAGAGTGACGGTGGTTCTTAATGTACCTTCTAAGGAGTTGATCTATATGGTAATAGAATCTGCCAATCGTCTGGAAGTATTGATGATAAGTACTAACCAGTCTCTGGTGCATTTCCACGCTATCTGTGCCCAGTCTTTCCTGAAAGCAAGATCCTGCAGGAAAATCCTGGGTATGTTAGACACTAAAAGGCCATTGGGAGCGATGTTGGCTCTTAAATATTCGGTCATTATAGTCCCGTGCATAACCGTTTTTATAAGATCACGCTTCAAGGTAGACAATTTGTCCCAGTCTTCTTTTAGACTACCCATTGGAGCTGATCCGTCGTTATTTAGAATTGACGGCGTTTGCAGGATTGCTGCAACCATTTCATCGTCAAAACTCAAACCCTGGAAAGTATCCATAGTGTCGACGACACTGGGTGAGTATTACTAACTAATCCCACAGCGGAAACTGTGCAGAAGTATCAACAAAAAGAGGGATCGGGAGGGTTAAAGGTCCAGTGTACATACTCCCAATACGTGTAATCAATAGCAAAAAGTACACTGTTCCTAACTCTAGGGTGATCAATTAAAGTTTAGGAGCTAGAACCCTCACACACCCGAAAGGGTGTCATGCTTCATCATCGGGAAGCTCCTCGTCAGACCGGCTGGTGCAATGTCTGACGGGCTCCCCTTTCGGGGGCTCTTTGCCGGAGATCTTTTTGATATGAGGTAGCTGCCGTTAAATTATCAAGGTCAGGCACTCTGAATGGCAGGAGAGTAATAAAATTAAGATTGATTAGCAACCCCTGAACATGTTTTAATTTAATATCTAACTAGAGGGGTTACGATCAAGATTAAAAACATAGTTAAGTGGAAGATGAGAATAATGCTCAACCACTTTAGAAAGCCTGGAGTACTGGGAAATTGTCACCTGCCCCCTAGGGTCTGGTCAACATGTTTCACGTAATATTGGTCGTAAAAGATCCTCTAACGCTTCATCAGGACCTATAACTAACTAGACTTCTCCTGGCTGTATATACAAGAAGACACTGTCTCATTGCATGTATGAAAGGAAATTTGCAGTCACTTACAGCATTTGCGTGAACTGTCTCGTCAATAGTCTGAAACAAAAAAAGGTCGCCCTAGAAAACAAAGAATATAATACAAACAATTCTGAGAACACGGTAGTATAACCTTCACCCCCAATGTGAATCTGTGCATCGAGTAGTGTCAAACACATAAAGAACATTTGCTTACCCGCCCTCTGCGTTTGGGGGGCCCCTTAGGGGGTAGCACGATCCAGCCTATAGCTTCTGGCAGGGGTAAAATGTTGTTAGCATATTGAAAAATATTTAAAACTAGAATAGGGGACAAAATATGTAATATAGTAACCCCTAAAAACACAAAGTATTGATGCCGGAATCAGTAAATTTGCTATGCAGCGTAAAAAAACATTATCCTGACATCATCATTTTTTTCAATCTTATATCTGTAAAAATAGCCGTATGATTCAATTATTCCTTATCTTTAACTAACTGTATCACCAGGTTAACAGTCATACTACATCTGAAAACGAGGCATATTCCCATCTAACCATCATTGCAGATGAAACAGTCCCACTCGATGAAGGTATATTAAGCATAATGAAAACGTTTTTTCAGAGTTAGTCTCTGTCAGGCAATGTCCTTAACATTCAATTACCCACACTTACTTGTCTATAGGCGTCCTCAATTCGAGGCACCTACCCACGTTCGTGCTTGCCCTGTAGATAGCGATCCGGTACTCGATCGGCACATTTTAAACGCGGTATGGAAGCTAATTGCTTCCGCGTTGTGACGGCGTCTCTTCATAGAAAAGGAAAACGGACTTAACGAAGTCCGAGTAGTTAGCAAATGCCAAATAGTGTCGGCCATCTTGGAGAGGGGTTTGGATGGCTGATCTCTAGTTGGAATCGAAGAATGCAAACGAAGGACGTTTGGAGAAAATGTATTCATTTTGTCAATCGTCACAATGACTTTATAAAATGTTGTTAGCATATTGAAAAATATTTAAAACTAGAATAGGGGACAAAATATGTAATATAGTAACCCCTAAAAACACAAAGTATTGATGCCGGAATCAGTAAATTTGCTATGCAGCATAAAAAAACATTATCCTGACATCATCATTTTTTTCAATCTTATATCTGTAAAAATAGCCATATGTTTCAATTATTCCTTATCTTTAACTAACTGTATCACCAGGTTAACAGTCATACTACATCTGAAAACGAGGCATATTCCCATCTAACCATCATTGCAGATGAAACAGTCCCACTCGATGAAGGTATATTAAGCATAATGAAAACGTTTTTTCAGAGTTAGTCTCTGTCAGGCAATGTCCTTAACATTCAATTACCCACACTTACTTGTCTATAGGCGTCCTCAATTCGAGGCACCTACCCACGTTCGTGCTTGCCCTGTAGATAGCGAGCCGGTACTCGATCGGCACATTTTAAACGCGGTATGGAAGCTAATTGCTTCCGCGTTGTGACGGCGTCTCTTCATAGAAAAGGAAAACGGACTTAACGAAGTCCGAGTAGTTAGCAAATGCCAAATAGTGTCGGCCATCTTGGAGAGGGGTTTGGATGGCTGATCTCTAGTTGGAATCGAAGAATGCAAACGAAGGACGTTTGGAGAAAATGTATTCATTTTGTCAATCGTCACAATGACTTTATATAAAAATGGTATATAATGTCAACATATGAGGTGATGGCACCAGATAATAGGTAGTAAATCAAACAAGTGAAATAATGATTAATCCCAATCATTGTTCAGACTTGAACAACGCTGGGTGTTCAAATTACATACTAACATCATTGGGTAGAATGATGACATCCCCTGGGTATCTTTGTCTCGCTAGGAGCATGGCCCATTGACGTATCTGCATTAAATGAGGCTAATCTTCCCATAACCAATTTTATGACCCCTAACGATGGGTATATTTATGAACTTTCCAAAATAACAATGTATCTTCCTTTTTTTATTTCACTTGTTTGATTTACTACCTATTATCTGGTGCCATCACTTCATATGTTGACATTATATACCATTTTTATATAAAGTCATTGTGACGATTGACAAAATGAATACATTTTCTCCAAACGTCCTTCGTTTGCATTCTTCGATTCCAACTAGAGATCAGCCATCCAAACCCCTCTCCAAGATGGCCGACACTATTTGGCATTTGCTAACTACTCGGACTTCGTTAAGTCCGTTTTCCTTTTCTATGAAGAGACGCCGTCACAACGCGGAAGCAATTAGCTTCCATACCGCGTTTAAAATGTGCCGATCGAGTACCGGCTCGCTATCTACAGGGCAAGCACGAACGTGGGTAGGTGCCTCGAATTGAGGACGCCTATAGACAAGTAAGTGTGGGTAATTGAATGTTAAGGACATTGCCTGACAGAGACTAACTCTGAAAAAACGTTTTCATTATGCTTAATATACCTTCATCGAGTGGGACTGTTTCATCTGCAATGATGGTTAGATGGGAATATGCCTCGTTTTCAGATGTAGTATGACTGTTAACCTGGTGATACAGTTAGTTAAAGATAAGGAATAATTGAAACATACGGCTATTTTTACAGATATAAGATTGAAAAAAATGATGATGTCAGGATAATGTTTTTTTACGCTGCATAGCAAATTTACTGATTCCGGCATCAATACTTTGTGTTTTTAGGGGTTACTATATTACATATTTTGTCCCCTATTCTAGTTTTAAATATTTTTCAATATGCTAACAACATTTTACCCCTGCCAGAAGCTATAGGCTGGATCGTGCTACCCCCTAAGGGGCCCCCCAAACGCAGAGGGCGGGTAAGCAAATGTTCTTTATGTGTTTGACACTACTCGATGCACAGATTCACATTGGGGGTGAAGGTTATACTACCGTGTTCTCAGAATTGTTTGTATTATATTCTTTGTTTTCTAGGGCGACCTTTTTTTGTTTCAGACTATTGACGAGACAGTTCACGCAAATGCTGTAAGTGACTGCAAATTTCCTTTCATACATGCAATGAGACAGTGTCTTCTTGTATATACAGCCAGGAGAAGTCTAGTTAGTTATAGGTCCTGATGAAGCGTTAGAGGATCTTTTACGACCAATATTACGCGAAACATGTTGACCAGACCCTAGGGGGCAGGTGACAATTTCCCAGTACTCCAGGCTTTCTAAAGTGGTTGAGCATCATTCTCATCTTCCACCTAACTATGTTTTTAATCTTGATCGTAACCCCTCTAGTTAGATATTAAATTAAAACATGTTCAGGGGTTGCTAATCAATCTTAATTTTAGTACTCTCCTGCCATTCAGAGTGCCTGACCTTGATAATTTAACGGCAGCTACCTCATATCAAAAAGATCTCCGGCAAAGAGCCCCCGAAAGGGGAGCCCGTCAGACATTGCACCAGCCGGTCTGACGAGGAGCTTCCCGATGATGAATCATGACACCCTTTCGGGTGTGTGAGGGTTCTAGCTCCTAAACTTTAATTGTTCACCCTAGAGTTAGGAACAGTGTACTTTTTGCTATTGATTACACGTATTGGGAGTATGTACACTGGACCTTTAACCCTCCCGATCCCTCTTTTTGTTGATACTTCTGCACAGTTTCCGCTGTGGGATTAGTTAGTAATACTCACCCAGTGTCGTCGACACTATGGATACTTTCCAGGGTTTGAGTTTTGACGATGAAATGGTTGCAGCAATCCTGCAAACGCCGTCAATTCTAAATAACGACGGATCAGCTCCAATGGGTAGTCTAAAAGAAGACTGGGACAAATTGTCTACCTTGAAGCGTGATCTTATAAAAACGGTTATGCACGGGACTATAATGACCGAATATTTAAGAGCCAACATCGCTCCCAATGGCCTTTTAGTGTCTAACATACCCAGGATTTTCCTGCAGGATCTTGCTTTCAGGAAAGACTGGGCACAGATAGCGTGGAAATGCACCAGAGACTGGTTAGTACTTATCATCAATACTTCCAGACGATTGGCAGATTCTATTACCATACAGATCAACTCCTTAGAAGGTACATTAAGAACCACCGTCACTCTGGCAGCATTTAAGACCCGACTAGCCGAGATTAATACTGAACTAAACGAAACAAAAACCTTCCTTACAAATCAAAAGATTACCAAACTTCAAAAAGATATCTCTAGGTTTAGCCGGGAAAAAATCTACCCCTACACCCTTGAGGATTTTGAGACAGATGGCCAGTCACGTTCATCAGATGATTCCCAATCCTCCTACAAAAAATCACGCAAAACTAGCTACAGTTCCTCTTCTGACGGATGGAGTACGGATGATAACTCACCCACTCCACCATTCTATAATTATCCTCCTTACCCTGTCAACCAACATGTACCCTGGCAACCACCCTACCCCTTCTACCAACCCCGCCCCTTTATGCCATTTAGTCCTTTTTTAGGCAGAGGCCGGGGCAGAGGGAGAGGCAGAAGAAGAGGCAGAGGCAGACGTGTTCAATGGGCCACGGAAGAACCACAGATGATCACCAGAAGCCAGGGGAAAAATCAACCTGCGAGAACTTAGTAGTAAATCTTTCTACTAAACAACTCTCTGTGATAGAAACCAGGGTGCTGAATCGAGGTCTTGGCTTTGTCCCCACACCGACTGAAGACTTGTTTAGGCTGAATTGTGAACTATCACAATTTTTCCGGAAAATTAGACTACACTGTTACTTCTCAGATACACCGTCCGACATGATTCAGACCGATTCGGGACTTAGGCCCAAATCTACATTCACTCCACCATCTACAACCATTCCTTGTGAGGTGCTAGCCTTTGAGAAAGCAGTCCTATCAGACATAGCTACAATACACCCTAAGTGCCCTTTCATTAATATCCCTACAATTGAAAGACAAGCCTTAAAGACATTGAGTGAAGATACAACCATCGTCATCAAACAGGCTGATAAGGAAGGGGCAATAGTGATAATGAACTCTGGAGACTATCGACATGAGTGCTTACGACTACTAAGTGATGATACTTACTATGCCAAGATCACTAGGGACCCTACCCCTAGATTACAATCACAGATCAGGTCCATGATTCTGGAAGCAACCAACAATACATGGATTTCTCCCAAAGAAGCAGCCTTTCTAGATACTCCTCACCCAAAGGTCCCATACTTTTATTGCCTTCCTAAGATTCACAAAGGCACGTCACCACCACCGGGACGACCCATTGTGTCAGGCATTGGATCTCTATTAGAACCACTGTCTATATTTTGCGACCATTTCCTACAACCATTGGTTAAAAAATCGTCAACTTATATACAGGATACAAAGGATGTATTAAATCTGATCGACTTGATCAATGACACAGTCTATGTCCACGGTTTGATCACCTTGGATGTTGAAGCACTGTATACAAACATCCCACAGGATGCGACCTTACGGGTAGTTGAAACTACACTTCTAGCAAACAGTGAAAATCTCACGTCACCGGTCTCTTTTATCATGCAATGTGCTAATCTAGCAATGACTGAGAATTTTTTCCAGTTTGAAGACAACTTCTACCACCAGATAAGGGGCACATGTATGGTTAGTACCTTTGCTCCCAGTTTGGCGTGCTTATACATGTACGATTTTGAGAAACAATTTATTTTGCCATCCACAAACCCGTTTTTTGCTAACATCAAAGTATGGCGACGCTACATTGACGATATTTTAATTGTATGGCATGGTCCCCTAGAGAATGCGTCAACCTTTACAGAATGGGTGAACACACTCAACCCTTTCTTGAGATTTACATCGACAACGTCGACCACTGAGATTAGCTTTTTAGATCTACTAATCACTATCCAGAATGGCAAACTAATTACCAGTACATACCAAAAACCAACGGACCGTAACAGCCTCCTGACGTATGACAGTCATCATCCAAAATCATTACGTGATAACTTACCATTTGGCCAAGTCCTAAGACTAAGACGCAATTGTAGTTCAACACACACCTACAATACACAGGCCAATGACCTCCAAAACAAATTATTGGCACGTAACTACCCCCGGGAAATCGTCAATCGAGCCCGGAAAAGAGCAAGGAATAACAACCGTGAGGCTTTACTTGAATCTAATACCAGGGATACCAACAAATTAATGACATGTGTGACTACTTTCACCCCTCTGTCCAATAGAATCAAGAGATCTATTTTGAAAAGGTGGTCAATACTCGGCAGTAGTGGCTATAAAATTCCTAGACCACTCTTTGCCTTTAAAGGATCACAGAACATAAAAGACTTGATAATTCACACTCGCCCGAGGAAAATTACCCAGACCCAGACAACCCTCTGGAATCTCCCCCCAGTATTAGGACATTATCCATGTGGACAATGCAACGTCTGTTTTTTGACATACCACACGAAGACACTTGATCTGGTACCCATCGGCCGATGGAACCTGAGGAAACATACCAATTGCAACACAAGGAATTGTGTGTACATGATAACATGTCCATGCGGCTTACGATATATAGGAATGACCACCAGAGCTGTCAAGATAAGGATTAATGAACATAGAAGTAACATCAGATGTGGCCGAATAACTACTAAATTGTGTGCCCACTTTCTTGATAAACCCCACCATCCAGACGATTTGCGCTGGGTAGTGTTGGAATCCCCCGAGTTTACCAATGATTCTTCCCAATCATTGTTCAGACTTGAACAACGCTGGGTGTTCAAATTACATACTAACATCATTGGGTAGAATGATGACATCCCCTGGGTATCTTTGTCTCGCTAGGAGCATGGCCCATTGACGTATCTGCATTAAATGAGGCTAATCTTCCCATAACCAATTTTATGACCCCTAACGATGGGTATATTTATGAACTTTCCAAAATAACAATGTATCTTCCTTTTTTTATTTCACTTGTTTGATTTACTACCTATTATCTGGTGCCATCACCTCATATGTTGACATTATATACCATTTTTATATAAAGTCATTGTGACGATTGACAAAATGAATACATTTTCTCCAAACGTCCTTCGTTTGCATTCTTCGATTCCAACTAGAGATCAGCCATCCAAACCCCTCTCCAAGATGGCCGACACTATTTGGCATTTGCTAACTACTCGGACTTCGTTAAGTCCGTTTTCCTTTTCTATGAAGAGACGCCGTCACAACGCGGAAGCAATTAGCTTCCATACCGCGTTTAAAATGTGCCGATCGAGTACCGGCTCGCTATCTACAGGGCAAGCACGAACGTGGGTAGGTGCCTTGAATTGAGGACGCCTATAGACAAGTAAGTGTGGGTAATTGAATGTTAAGGACATTGCCTGACAGAGACTAACTCTGAAAAAACGTTTTCATTATGCTTAATATACCTTCATCGAGTGGGACTGTTTCATCTGCAATGATGGTTAGATGGGAATATGCCTCGTTTTCAGATGTAGTATGACTGTTAACCTGGTGATACAGTTAGTTAAAGATAAGGAATAATTGAAACATACGGCTATTTTTACAGATATAAGATTGAAAAAAATGATGATGTCAGGATAATGTTTTTTTACGCTGCATAGCAAATTTACTGATTCCGGCATCAATACTTTGTGTTTTTAGGGGTTACTATATTACATATTTTGTCCCCTATTCTAGTTTTAAATATTTTTCAATATGCTAACAACATTTTACCCCTGCCAGAAGCTATAGGCTGGATCGTTCTACCCCCTAAGGGGCCCCCCAAACGCAGAGGGCGGGTAAGCAAATGTTCTTTATGTGTTTGACACTACTCGATGCACAGATTCACATTGGGGGTGAAGGTTATACTACTGTGTTCTCAGAATTGTTTGTATTATATTCTTTGTTTTCTAGGGCGACCTTTTTTGTTTCAGACTATTGACGAGACAGTTCACGCAAATGCTGTAAGTGACTGCAAATTTCCTTTCATACATGCAATGAGACAGTGTCTTCTTGTATATACAGCCAGGAGAAGTCTAGTTAGTTATAGGTCCTGATGAAGCGTTAGAGGATCTTTTACGACCAATATTACGCGAAACATGTTGACCAGACCCTAGGGGGCAGGTGACAATTTCCCAGTACTCCAGGCTTTCTAAAGTGGTTGAGCATCATTCTCATCTTCCACTTAACTATGTTTTTAATCTTGATCGTAACCCCTCTAGTTAGATATTAAATTAAAACATGTTCAGGGGTTGCTAATCAATCTTAATTTTATTACTCTCCTGCCATTCAGAGTGCCTGACCTTGATAATTTAACGGCAGCTACCTCATATCAAAAAGATCTCCGGCAAAGAGCCCCCGAAAGGGGAGCCCGTCAGACATTGCACCAGCCGGTCTGACGAGGAGCTTCCCGATGATGAAGCATGACACCCTTTCGGGTGTGTGAGGGTTCTAGCTACTAAACTTTAATTGTTCACCCTAGAGTTAGGAACAGTGTACTTTTTGCTATTGATGGTGTTGTGTGCCTGTGGATGCTAGTATTGTTGATGGTGGTGTCTCTCTCTGGCCTTCTCTCAGTAATTGTGGTCGTAGGGGTTTGTGGGTGATGTGGGTGTATGTTTTATAATGTATTGGGTGTGTGGGAGTGGTGTGTGTATGTGTATCAGGTGTGTGTATTTCGAATTGTTCAATGTGGTAGTGTTTTGTATATGTGTGTGTATTTTGAGCGCGGCGGTGTGAACCGCCAATGGAATACCACGGTTGAAAGACTGCCACGTGGATTCGTGGGTCGTGATAGTGTGGGCATATTTCTGTTGGCGTGACGGTGGAGGATTTGTTTTCGCCAGTTCATCACTGACCTTTGGTGTGGTGGACTTGTGTGGGTGTCTGAATTTTGGCGGATTCCGTGCTGTGAGTCATAATAGCTGTGGTGGATTTCCGCTGCCGCGGCGGTGTGTTGGCAGTCTTCTGCACGGCGGTAAGCGGCTTTTACCGCCAATGTTGTAATGACCCCCATTGTTATGATATGGAATTAAACACCTCACTTTATCACTGAATCCTGCTATGAGTAATCATTTATGCATCACATGTTCTTTAGGAATCTGAGTATTACCTCAGGGAACATTTCACAAAGACAAATCTGACTACTTCTGATGCCACATCACATTTGATGGGTATGATTGTACAGCAAACATCACACACAGTTTGTATGAAAACCATATTTTCTATTTCACATTTGAAGGGCAAAATCATTGGACCACAGGTATGACAGACATCCATGTTGCCAACATGGTCTACTGCAGCACATGACACACAACTATAACACCTTCAACCATAAGGTAAATCAGCCCACCATACATGAGGCAGTGGATGTCAAATTTCATTGGTAACAGGAATGTATGAACAGACCCTTGACATTAGTAAGTGTGACATTAGCTATCCCTGCAAGGAGCTTGTGTGAAAAGACGTGCATCTGTCCTGGAAATGGATAGTACGTGTGCCCCAGGTATGACAAGAAATGCTCACAAGACATGCCCTGTGCAGTCCATCCCAGGTAATAAGTCCTGCCACAGCCATATTTAAAGTCTCTGCCCTCCCTTCGCTAGGGGACGCTGTAAATGGACTATCTGTACCCTGGGAATCATCATCAACACTTACCCAGACTCCCATTCTGACTCCTGTTTGCTTCCCTTTTCTGTATGGCATGCCATAGTACAACTACATTAGCCGGAATGGACTTCAAATCCCATAATGCACTGCTTGGTAGTCGGTAAGACCTGTAATCTTCTGTCCATAGCTTTCCATGGGAAAGGTCCAGTTTGCCCCTTATTCTGGATTCTCTCCTCCAGGACTTGTGAGAGAATGAAGCTGCACAGACCTGTGAGGAGCTTCTGTGACGAGTGGTGCATCAATCCTGAAAATGGATAGCACAAGTGACCCAGGTATGACAAGCAATGCTCAGAAGACATGCCCTGCGCAGTCAATCCTAGGTAATAAGTCCTGCCCAAGCCATGTTTTAAGTCTCTGCCCTCCCTTCTCTAGGGGGCGCTGTAAATTGACTATCTGTACCCTGGGAATCATCATCAACACTCGCCCAGACTCCCAGTCTGACTCCTGTTTGGTTCCCTTTTCTGTATGGCATGACATAGTACGCCTACATGAGCCTGCATGGACTTCAGGTCCCATGATGCACTGCCTGGTAGTCAGTAAGACCTGTAATCTTCTGTCCATAGCTTCCCATGGGAAAAGTCTGGTTGGCCCCTTATACTGGATTCTCTACTCCAGGACTTGTGAGAGACTGAAGCTGCACACACCTGTGAGCTCTCTCACGCAGCTCAGCCATTTGACTCTGCCCTGGCCTTGCTGCTGAATAGAACTGCTTAGAAGCTGCCATTCCCTGGAGCTCCTTGTTATGCATTGGAGTACAAATGTACCAGATCCCTTGTTGCATTGTGTTACCTTTCTGAGTACCCCTGAAACTGCTCTCTGGTTACCCAGTGTTGTTCCTGCTTGGTCCAGTCAGACTCTGCTCCTTGTTTTTCTGCCTTGTTTATGTTTGTTCCTGACAGAGCCTGATTCCTGTTAGCCAGACCGGTTCCAGTCTTTGCGTCAAGCAGGGCCTGTTCCCTGTGTCTGCATTTGCCTCCTAGTTGGTTTCCATGCCCTCTGTTTCCTTTTGAGGTATTGTGTCTGGTAAGTATACAAACAGTCCTCAAATGTATAGAATAGTTCAATTTTGTGTTTGTACTGGCACATGTTTTCCAGGAGACTAATGCAGCCCCCATCATTTGTCTAGTTTGCATGTATTTATTAGTGCCAAACAGTGACAGTGTGCAAGGCTGTATTTGTGGATTTGGTACTGTGCCTCCAGCCCAACAAACAAGGGCTGGTCTTGTGTATGTAAGGACAATCCATGTGTGTTCCCTGATGGTCCAGACACAGATTCACTTCTGCCGCAACCTTTCGATGGGGCTTGCGTGGTGACTAGCTGTGAGATTAATCTGCACTGAGACACTGATGTTCTCCTGTTGCTGTGGGAAGTTCAGAGCCCTACCCTGTGTACAAACATAGTGATGAGACCTGCATGTTTGTCCATTACTGATCCGTTACCTATTTGTCCTCACCAAGGTTGCTCTGTCTTCACTCTTCTGTATTTTCTGCTGTATCATAGCTGCCCTATCCCCTTGTATGCCTTAAGTGGATCTTCAGCTTTAGGTCAAATCTGCTTTGAAAGATACTTATTGAACTCAAGGGTTGCCCTCACAGACTCCTGACTAGAACTGCATGAAACCGTAACACCATGGAATCCAATACTGACACATGGTACACATGACCACACACTTGAACTGGACACTTTTGTGCAATGCACCTCTGAAAATATGTGAACACATGCAGCCTGGGCTGCTGGTCCACCACAGCCACAGGAGGAACATAGGTAATTTACATTAGTCAAACTGACGTGTACATAACTATTTAATGATTGTAATTGAGGATCTGTGTTGCAAACACTGTACCTACCAAACATTTTCAAATGCCTGACTTATGGTACTTATACACACAAGTGATCATGAAGTGGTAGGCAACATGTGAGGGGTAACATATAGCCCTCATCAGCCATCCTCGATCTTCCCTGTGTATTGTTTTTCGTGGGAAATGTATTGCCACCCAAAATCGAACAACTACACACTGCAAAAGAGTCAACACATATTAGAAACACATATCATGACTATTGTACCTCATTGATTGGCATCTGATGTTGATACCCATCTGTAACACATTCATACATGAACATCACGCATAATGTAATGTATTCCGTTCCAACTTAAGCACACATATAGTTGATACAGCCAAATCACACACAAAACACGCAGGCCATGATTTATATTTTTGTAGCCTAGCCTTGCTGTCCTCCATTGATGCAACATCTGTCAAACTTACAAATTCCATTTGAATTACCTAAGTTTGCGCTGCTGTTGCATCAGTAAAAAAAAGCAATTTCTGCACAAAGATATTAGAAATGTGGGCCGCAGTTGCATAGTCTACCACATGTGGCGAAACACTAGAACACACACTGCAAGCCATGCAATCCTATCTTTGTCTAGATATAGGCCGCATGCATGTTAAATAAAGAAAAATGACACAAACACAGTTTAAGTCAGAAATTTTGACGCAAATGCGTCAAAAAATGACGCAAACACACACTAAACATCAATGGGTCCCTAGCGTTAATTCCACCAGCGCACCCCAGGCATGCGGATATCCACAGAAATTGTATTTTTCCAAGAATGTGTGAGATTGTGACGCTTATGTAGCTTATGCATCAAAAATATTCACGCAAACTACGTAAGCATCAAAAATGTACATGCAAGACGAAAAACAGGGCACAAATGGGACAGGAATTGATGTAATAGGAAATCCTATTTACAGAAATGGTACAGTGGGTGTACTTTCACTTTGCAGTATGTGATTTTTCTAGACTGTGTGCCTGGGTGTTGGTCTTGCTCTCTTGTGGATTGTGTATATTGTCTCTTGTGTGGTCTATCTTTTGTCTTTTGGTGTTACCTAATTGTATTTTGTACTTGTGTAAGTGTTTTTGTGTCATTTATTGTTGTCAGAATTGTATTTGTACTGTAGGGGTCTGTTTGTGGGTAAGATTAGTTGGGGTAGTTTGGGTCTGTCATTGGGGTTTGTAAGCTTCCTTTTTTCTACCTACTTATCCTTTATTTCTCATTTTACTGTAATACATTTTGTACTGTACCATGTCGGGAAGGGTGAGGCTGGGGCACATGGGTAAGAAGGAGCTTGGAGCATTTGTGTGGCTGGTGTGCCACTTCCTTCCTATGATGCTGGATGCAGGGGGCCGTTTGATACAGGGGTATTACACGGAGGCAAGATGGCTGCGTTGGGCAAAGGTGCTCTTCCATCTAAGAAGAATATTCAACACCTACTGGAACGAGCACCAGCTCAAGCATCACTTGGCTGACCTGGTGGCCCGAGAACAGGACTTGCTGGACCACCTGAGTGTGGTGATCGGTGGCCCTGTTGGTGAGTATCACATTGACAAATGTGTACAGTTGAATGCTTCTGAGTGACAGTAGCAGCTGTAGTGACACGCTGCATACAATGTTTGTGGCCATGTGGAATACAAATTGAACAAACTGTTAGTGTACCAGTAATGTGAAGTATTACACATGTTAATACATGGTAACAATGCAGTCCAGAGTTTCGTGGAACCATGTCCGACTATTATTCAGGGCCATTTGAACCAAGCTCTTGATAACTTTCACTAATGGCTAAGTTTACTGAATTTTTGTGTTTACGTCAGGACAAATATTCATTCAAATGGACAAACCTAAATGTCCAATTCTGCTATCAGATTGCACAATCACAAAACAAGTTATTCTAGTGGCATTTAGGTTTAGGCGTTCACATCCTATCATTGAGTCGCAGGCGCCTATTTCATTTTTTTCTTGGGCACAGCTGCCGGGACTGAGCTATTGCAGTTACCATCCGTTTCAAAATGGTGCCAACCCATTTTCAAAAGGGGAAAGGTCACCATGGGATCCCTCCCTCTTTGTGAATGCATGACCACAAACGTCTTCTGAGCATCAAGTTGTACAAGGGACCACTGACTGCTTCCAAAAATCTCTTTTAGTAATGAAGAAGGTTGTTAAAATACTTTCTGTACACCCCTGCTGAAATTTTGCTGCATTTCAACAAGTATTAACATCTCAATATGAAAGCAGTCACAGACATGGTGGTCTGCTGAGCTCAGCAGGCCAGCACTGCTGTGAGTGCTGCCATTCCCAGGGGGTTTAAAAATGAGACCTACCTCCGCATGATTGAAGAGGTAAGTCATTTGCTACCCCATTTTTTATTTGCAAACAGTGTCATTTTGAAGGTTCTATGTCTGATCATCCAACTTGCTAATTGCTAGTTGCTCAGTATCGCAATGTGTGAATCACAATACCTGATATAGGTACATATGGCCCTGAGTGACACATTTCAGGTGCAATGACTACACCTGTTCCCAACGATCATCAGCTAAGAAAGTGTCAGTATACATTCTTTTGCAGTTTTAGGACAGCAAAGTGGGCAATCCATGTTTAGCACTAGATTGTCATCATTATACACACACGATCCATGCCATCATGTTGTCATAGGGGCATATACGGTTTAGGGGACACTGCCAATGGGGCATATGTTACCTACATACAACACTGGCACACCTATTATGTACCACTCAAAGCACGATAATTCCTGAATGAAAATCGACCCACATGTCCATCACACAGGTACTCATTGTCCCTTGATCCACAAGCCACAATACCTGAGTCACATGTATTGCAGTGCACCAGGAAAGTGCCATTGCAATTGTCGCCCAATAACAAATAATGAAACGCAGTACCATCTGAAATGGATCAGCCACAAAAGTGTGTATTCAGGTTTAGCACCACATGATTGTTAGGGCCAGTGCATGTGTGCATATGTTTGTCTATCACTCACTTGAGTGACAGGGTCAATGCAAGTTTGCAGTGGTATGTCTGTTGGAGTGTCTACATGCCTGATGTGCAGCTAAATCATATAAAATGTCACACACTGTGATATGTTGTTCCCACTTTAGTACAGTGATCAGACATTGAGCATATATCTCCCTTCCATGTTATACAGGTGGACCGGTCCCTATACCATTGTGGAAGTGGCTAGATTCGAGGACCCAGACGTATCCAGTAAGTGTGAAAATGTCTGTCCTGTGTTGTGATTGCAGCTGTTGTGTGATTGACTCTTGTGTGTTCAACTCCTTGCAAAATATGATGAGCTGGCACATGATCTGATATGTGACTTGACTGGAGGTTCACATAGTGTTCCATGCAATGTTAGACATTCATTGGCAGAGGGTCATATCTTGGGAGTCTAGTGCAGCGCAATAGGCAGGAGCAGGTGAACAAGGTGATTGGTAGCCACTTGTAGGCCCACATTTGAGTTGGAGGTGGTCCAGTGTCAGAATTTTGTCAGCAAGTCATACCCTAATTTACACAAGACAGTGATGCATCAATTTTACACACAAAATTGTGCATCCCTGTAAAAAACATGTAGGACTGTATGGGTGACTGTCCTTCAGCATCTAGCCCCACATGTTGTAATCCATTTACGTGGCACTTAAGTGGTATGTTATAGGTGTGCATGCAGGTCAAGGCCAGATGTGTGCTTGCATCAATGTGGGTGATTTAGGAAATGTGTCAGTGAGATCTGATGTTGATGGTTGTCCACAAATGGAAACATGAATGTAGATGTGAATGACCAATGGTTGACTCAGTCCTAGTTGGCAGGCCTCCTTACATGTGTTCGACTCGTCTTCAGGGTTGTCCTTGATGGTTGAGAAGATGTATTGATTGCCCATCCTCCCTGAGGTACAGGGGTAGGGGAGAAAATATGTGTAGCTAGGTGTGATGGTCACAGTGTAGATGACAGACATCTAATTCAAGCATGCATGTGTCCCAAACAACACTGAAACCTTATGATTAGCAAGTGCATACCATCCTGCCAATTCCATATACAAATCACAGGTCTTGTGTGCCTTGAAGTTGATCCAGATAATAGTGATTAGTTGGCCTGGCACATGTTGAGTATTTGCTACATTTGCAGTGTGACACATTGCACTACATAAATGCACAGATCAGTTAATTTGGTACACACCTTGTTGTGCTTTGCTGTGCTGTTAAATAGTTGATGGGTAGGCTGTGTTGCCATGTCATTCCTCAGGGACAATCTATCATCTGTACTTTGATTTGGACTGCATGTGCAATTTGAGGGAGAGTGTTAGATTATCATCTTTACATGCATCACATAATGATGACACTAATGTTTGCCTGTCTCTGTTTTACAGCTGCCAACATGAATGCCGCACAAATCAGAGGGTTCCAGAGGCAGGCAGTGCGATACAGGCACATCCTGGAAGTAGAGGCTGGGTTTAGAATCATGGCAAGACACTTTCGTCGGGAGAGAGCCACTGGAGCATGCTGGGCTTTTTGCCAAGCGGGCCCGGCATTGGCCACAACAGGTGCCGACACAACCCCGACTGCAGGCAGTGGCACAGTGGACATCAGTATCTCTGCCACACCTACTGCACCCTCAACCTCTGGAGCACAAGCCACAACACCTGCTGCACCATCTATTCCACCACTCATGACCACGGCACCTGCAGTTGCTACGACTTTAGGAACACAAACCACCACAGCAGCTGGTATGGACATGGCCGCATTCAGGCAGCTTCAGCGGGACATGCGTAAGGTCCTAAAGAGAATGGACTGTCTCCAGCATGACGTTGCTCGCAATAGCTGGAGACTGAACTCTATCCAGAAAACTCTGAGGAGGGCAAACCTCTAAGTCCTGTATTGTCTCACCCTTAATTCCGTCCCCTCCCTCCTCTTTCCTTATACTGTTTTTTAGCGGGTTTAGGGGGTTTAGTGATAGGTCAGAGTAGGCTATTAGTTTAGATAGGATAAGTAGGTTGGGGGATGTGAGGAGATACAGGGGGTGATTCTAACCCTGGCGGTCGGTGATAAAGCGGCGGCCAACCCGCCAACAGGCCGGCGGTCCAAAAAATGGAATTCTGACCCTGGCGGGAACCGCCAACACAGGCCGCCACATTAACACTCCGACCGCCACGGTGGGACCGACAAACAGCGCGGCGGTCACCGCCAACAGACAGGCGGCAGACAATGTACCGCCCACACTATCATGACCGGCCAATCCGCCACCTTTTCCGGGGCGGGAGCACCGCCGATAAAAACACGGCGGAAACAGACTACGAACGGGAAAACGCGCACCTCTACGCACTCCACGAGGAAGGAGGACAGCATGGAACCCGAATTAAACATCCTACCTGCTCTCGTCTACCTGCTCATCTACCACAAGTACGAACGCCGGCGCAGACGACAACGGTGAGTACTGCACCTACGACACAGGGGAGGGGGGAGGACGAAAGGTTACGTGCACACACATACGCAATACACCCACCCCCCCAAACCATGTACACACCAATGCCTAGCAACAAGTCACAGTGAAACCACCCAAACCCCCGTAAAAAAAACAAGGACATAATTAAATTGTGACTCGAAATTTATGGGAAATAAAAACCACTGATAAGTCACGGTCAAATAGCAATAACAATTCAAAAATACCAATTTAATATCCAGTGCATACGATAAACCGAGGCAATAAGTCCTGCACATCTAACGAGATTCCAAGTGTCCGTGGGCCAAAGTGTAGCAACACAAGGGCAAAGCCCACACAGGAGACCTGAGTCCTTTGGAGAGAACACTGCAGGGGCATCTGATGAAAAAACCACAGGCACCTCAGGGGGAAGGGAAGGGGGGGGCACCACAGCCACATGATTCCACGACGCCAGATCCACGAAGGGGCCACCATGCCCACTGTGCCATCCTGGGGAGTGCAAAGCCACAGTCTCTCAAGTTTCTACAGTGGGTGGCTTGCCCACTCGGCCATCCTGGGGAGTGCAAAGCCACAGTCTCTCAAGTCTCTACAGTGGGTGGCTTGGCCACTCGGCCATCCTGGGGAGTGCAAAGCCACAGTCTCTCAAGTCTCTACAGTGGGTGGCTTGCCCACATTGGCCATCCTGGGGAGTGCAAAGCCACAGTCTCTCAAGTCTCTACAGTGGGTGGCTTGCCCACTCGGCCATCCTGGGGAGTGCAAAGCCACAGTCTCTCAAGTCTCTACAGTGGGTGGCTTGGCCACTCGGCCATCCTGGGGATTGCAAAGCCACAGTCCATCAGGTGGATAACAGTCTCCACCGGTCAAGGAGGAGGCATGGTGGGCACAGTGAACCGTGAACAGTAGCTCGAGACAGATCCGGCACTGTCATTGTGCCAGTGGTGCTTGAGACGGCGGGGCCCAGCGGAGCGGTGCGTGAGACGGTGGGGCCCAGCGGAGCGGTGCTTGAGACGGCGGGGCCCAGCGGAGCGGTGCTTGAGACGGCGGGGCCCAGCGGAGCGGTGCTTGAGATGAAGGGCCCAGCGGAGCGGTGCTTGAGATGAAGGGCCCAGCGGAGCGGTGCGTGAGACGGCGGGGCCCAGCGGAGCGGTGCTTGAGACGGCGGGGCCCAGCGGAGCGGTGCTTGAGACGGCGGGGCCCAGCGGAGCAGTGCTTGAGACAGCGGGGCACAGCGGAGCGGTGCTTGAGATGAAGGGCCCAGCGGAGCGGTGCTTGAGATGGCGGGGCCCAGCGGAGCGGTGCTTGAGACGGCGGGGTCCAGCGGAGCGGTGCTTGAGATGGCGGGGCCCAGCGGAGCGGTGCTTGAGATGAAGGGCCCAGCGGAGCGGTGCTTGAGACGGCGGGGCCCAGCGGAGCGGTGCTTGAGACGGCGGGGCCCAGCGGAGCGGTGCTTGAGATGAAGGGCCCAGCGGAGCTGTGCTTGAGATGAAGGGCCCAGCGGAGCGGTGCGTGAGACGGCGGGGCCCAGCGGAGCGGTGCTTGAGACGGCGGGGCTCAGCGGAGCGGTGCTTGAGACGGCGGGGCCCAGCGGAGCGGTGCTTGAGATGCAGGGCCCAGCGGAGCGGTGCTTGAGACGGCGGGGCCCAGCGGAGCGGTGCTTGAGACGGCGGGGCCCAGCGGAGCGGTGCTTGAGATGAAGGGCCCAGCGGAGCGGTGCTTGAGATGAAGGGCCCAGCGGAGCGGTGTGTGAGACGGAGGGGCCCAGCGGAGCGGTGCTTGAGACGGCGGGGCCCAGCGGAGTGGTGCTTGAGACGGCGGGGCCCAGCGGAGCGGTGCTTGAGATGAAGGGCCCAGCGGAGTGGTGCTTGAGATGAAGGGCCCAGCGGAGCGGTGCGTGAGACGGCGGGGCCCAGCAGAGCGGTGCTTGAGACGGCGGGGCCCAGCGGAGCGGTGCTTGAGACGGCGGGGCCCAGCGGAGCGGTGCTTGAGACGGCGGGGCCCAGCGGAGCAGTGCTTGAGACGGCGGGGCCCTGTTCAGCGGTGCTCCTCTCCACGGCGGGGCCCTGTTCAGCGGTGCTCTTCTGCACGACGGGGCCCTGTTCAGCGGTGCTCTTCTGCACGGCGGGGCCCTGTTCAGCGGTGCTCTTCTGCACGGCGGGGCCTTGTTCAGCAGTGCTCTTCTGCACGGCGGGGCCCTGTTCAGCGGTGTTCCTCTCCACGGCGGGGCCCTGTTCAGCGGTGCTCTTCTGCACGGCGGGGCCCTGTTCAGCGGTGCTCTTCTGCACGGCGGGGCCCTGTTCAGCGGTGCTCCTCTCCACGGCGGGGCCCTGTTCAGCGGTGCTCCTCTCCACGGCGGGGCCCTGTTCAGCGGTGCTCGTCCAGTAGGTCAAGGGAGCCAGACCTGGCCTGGACTCCCTGCTCAGTCGCCCTCCGACCGTGCTGTTGCTGGACCCTTCGGTGACGGAGTCCTGGGCCCTTTGGTGTCCATCCTAACACCCGGGATGGGGCTTGTGGGCCCCTCCTGCTCCGCGCTCCTGCTGGCTGACTTTTCCGCCCTGCTGCCCTTTCGCTCCTTAGATGGGGCTCTCGGGCCCTTGCCTCCCCTAGATGTTGTGGCTGGTGAAGTGGGCGAACTTTGCTCCTTGGGGGCAGCCGTGTCAGTCCTCTCACGGCGGCCCTTTAGCTTCCTGGTCTTCTTGCCTGGTGGGGGGCTGGCTGTCCCCTTGCTGCTGATTGAAGTGTCACTGCTGGCAAAGGGTGGGCTCCAGAACCCATGCACCACAGTGACACTCGAAGCTGGGCTGGTGGTGGCTGAGGTGCTCTTGGGACTCTTTGCAGATGGAGGGGGTGGGTCAGTGGAGGGAAAGAGGTCAAGATTAGCAAGGAAAACTTTCTTAGGACCAAGGTAAAAGGTAGGAGAAGTGGTGATGGAAGTGGAGGAAGAGGATGTGGTTGTAGGAGAGTCAGGTGTGCTGTCTTTGGGTGCAGGTGCTTGTGCTGGAGGCTGTCGTGAGGTGGATGGCTGTTGGGTGGGTGTCTGCCTGCGTTTGTGTGTCTTGGAAGAGGGGGTGACAGACACAGTGGGAGAGGACACAGGGGACGTGTAAATGGTAGTGGGGGTGGTGACTGCACGTGTGCGGACTGGACTGGAGGGTGTGCTGGTGATGGAAGCACTGGCTGATGGTGGTGTGCATGCAGGTGTGAGTGTAGACGTCACAGGGAGGGAGGAGGGAGACGAGGAGGAGGGGGACACAGAGGTGGTAGTGACTGTTGGAATGTCTGCATCTGGGTGTTGCTTGCGTGAATGCTTGTGGGTTCTGTGGTGCTTGTGTCTGGATGAGCTGCCCTTGGGTGTTGAGGTGTGTGGAGGCTGGTCTGATGGTGTGGATGGGATAGGCTGAGGAACAGGAGACAGAGACCGGCTGGAGGCAGTCAGAAGAGGGAGGCTGGAAACAGGGACAATGGCTGCCGTCAGTGCTGAGGCCAGAGCATTGAACGATCGTTGATGGGCAGCCTGACCCGAATGAATGCCCTCCAGGTAGGCATTGCTCCGATGCACCTCCCTTTCTACCCCCTGGATGGCATTCAAAAGGGTAGTCTGCCCAACAATGATGGTCCACAGGAGGTCAATGACCTCCTCACTGAGGGCAGCAGGGGTAACAGGGGCAGGGGATGAAGTGCCTGGGGCGAAGGAGACGCCCGCCTTCCTGGGCGAGCGGGCACGGAGCGTAGGCTGAGGGGCTGCTGGGAGGGCGGGGCTGGTGCGCTGGGTGGCGGCTGTACCTGTAGAGGCGTGGGGCCCGGATGTTGCCGCCACCGCTAGGGAGCTCCCATCCGAGGACGTGTCGCTGTCGCTGGTGTCACCACCGGTCCCCGTTGTGGTGCTCCCCTCGCCCTCCGGATCACTGGTGCCCTCGGTGTCTGTTCCTGGTCCCACCGGGGCCTTGTGACTTGCAGCTCCCTCGTGCTCCGATGCCAATTCTCCTCCGCCTGATGATGCTAATGCACAGATGCACAAGAAGACGAAAAAGAAGGGTGGGGGGAGAAAAACGAAGACCAGGTTGAGTGCATGCAATGTCAACACCGTTGGCGGAGAGGACAGACACAGGAGCCTCATGCACTAAGCCGCGCATTCGGGGTACACTACTCAGTACTTCTGACTAGGACAACAGGTCTAGAGACGACAAAGGCGCACATGTGTGATGCTGGACCATCGATAGCTGTACTTGTCACCCTACAGAGGTGGGGGCCGGGAGCACAGGGCCATGCCTAAAGGAGAGGACTACACTACAGAAAGCGCCCTGGCCTAATGTCACCCCCAACCCTCCTCCCCCACCCAGACGCCTCCACTGCGCAGAGAGATAGCAGAATGTGCTGATACTCACCCCCTTGTGTCTGCTGTGATGTCCTCAAGCGCCCATCATAATCAGGGTAGGCCACCGCCAGGATCCGGGACATCAGGGGGGTCAGGGTACGACTGGCACCCCTCCTAGGTTGGGAGGCCATCCCCAGCAGTGACTCGGCGGTCTTCCTGGTCCCGCGGCGGATGTCCTCCCACCTCTTGCGGCAGTGGGTGCCCCGTCTGACGTGGACCCCCAGGGCCCGGACTTCCTTGGCGATGGCACGCCAAATGTCCACTTTCTGATGGGCGCTGACCTATTTGACATGTACAGGGTGGGAAGGAAAAATCATCATTTTTCTCCATGTTAGATGCGATTGGCCCCCCCTCCCCAACCTTGCCATATGGCACATGCTCTCATCTGTCGTGCGTTGCACTCCTCATTCGCCCCCCACCCCACCAACTTAGCATCCACCCCACTCCACACAGGCATAGACCATTCAATGTGCACCCAGTGTATCTTACCTGTTGGTCTGGAGGACCGTAGAGTAACGCATACTGGGGGAGGACCCCATCCACAAGTTTGTCCAACTCCTCAGACGTGAAGGCAGGGGCCCTTTCCCCAGTCGCAGCAGCCATTGTCACTTCCAGACCGAGGTCACAGCAGCACTTGCAGTATAGGTCCTCTCCTGTGGATGATCAGGTCTCGAGTGATTAAGCAGATACAAAATGGCGGTCACGCCCGCGGCGGTGCGTACCGCGACCGCCGGCGCACCTCGTCATTGGCTCCTGAAACCCATAGGCCTCAATGTTAGCCAATGCGGCTTCGTATAGCAGTCTTCGACCGCCTACCGCCACGGTGTGCCACGCCAGCGCATTGACCTCACATCCCATTGTCCCACTTCACAGGTCAGGCAGCCGCCATTTCAAGGGCCCACATGGCATAATTTGTACTGCGTCACACAGGCCTAGGCCTTGCATTGCCACACATACACGCCTTTCAATACATAGATAATCGTGTGCTATGCATGCAATGGTGAACGTACCTATGATTTGCTTGACTCTGTGCGCCATGTTGTCCTTCCTAGGCACCGTCCGCTGGGACTTGCGAGGAGAAGGATGAATCCTCGCGTGTACCGACCGCTGGTGGACCTGTCGACAATGGAAGAACGCCACATCATACTACGATACCGACTTGACCGAGCCACTATACATGAACTGTGTGCCCAGCTGGAGCCAGCCCTGATGTCCCCCATCCGCCAACCCACAGGAATTCCCCCTCTAGTGCAGGTTCTGTCAGTCCTCCATTTTTTGGCAAGTGGCTCATTCCAGACAACAGTGGCCATGTCATCTGGAATGTCTCAGCCTATGTTTTCAAACATCTTGTCTAGAGTGTTGTCTGCCCTGACGAAACACATGCGGCGCTACATTGTATTCCCTGAGGAGGTTGATTTGGCCACTGTGAAGGGTGATTTTTATGCCCTTGGACATATCCCCAACATAATTGGTGCCATTGATGGGACCCATGTGGCTTTAGTACCCCCAAAAGACGATGAGCAGGTGTACAGAAACAGGAAAAGTTACCATTCGATGAACGTCCAGGTGGTCTGTTTGGCTGACCAGTACATCTCCCATGTGAATGCCAAGTTCCCTGGGTCAGTGCATGACGCGTATGTGATGCGAAATAGCAGCATCCCTTATGTGATGGAACAGCTACAGAGACAACGTGTGTGGCTAATTGGTGACTCTGGTTACCCCAACCTGCCTTGGCTATTGACCCCAGTGAGGAATCCCCGGACCAGGGCAGAGGAACGGTACAATGAGGCCCATGGGCGAACTAGGAGGATCATTGAAAGAACCTTTGGCCTCCTGAAGGCCAGGTTTATGTTCCTGCATATGACAGGGGGATCCCTGATGTACTCACCAAAGAAGGTGTGCCAGATCATCGTGGCCTGCTGTATGCTTCACAATCTGGCATTGCGACGTCAGGTGCCCTTCCTGCAGGAGGATGGTCCAGATGGTGGTGTTGAAGCAGCTGTGGAGCCTGCGGAGAGTGAAGAGGAGGAAGACGAAGAGGACGACCCAGACAACAGGGACAGAGTTATCCAACAGTATTTTCAGTAGCACACAGGTAGGAATCACCCACGCCATTTAACATTTACTGAATGCCCCCTGCATCTTTACTTTGTGTATTTCCCCCCAGTTCTTTTAAACTGAAGTTTACTTTTACCTTCCCTTTTCAGTGCTGTATGACCCACTGCGTGACTTCTGCTTGGTTAGCCCATGGACTAATGCTTATTGACATCGGTATGTTGTCCACACATAAATAACAGAACATTATTGATTAGTAATGTGTTTGTAATATAATACAGGCTGACTCCAGAATGATTTCTGTGCAATGAGTGATTTATTTTTAGTGCTATATATTGGTACATGATATTAAAACGGTGATGGGTGAGGGTGGAGTTATGTCCATGGCAGAGTCCAGTTCTCGGTCGCACAGGTGCATTGTTCATATGGCTGTGGAAGGATGGAGCAGGGGCAGTTCAAGGTTGGACAGGGTGACACTGTGGGACAGTGGAATGACATCCGGGGGGATATTAGGCTGGCGGGGGTCTTGGCATCCTACTCTGTCTTCCTTTGAGATCTCAGGTTCCTCTTGCGGGGTGGTTGTTCTTCAGCAGGAGGTGGGGTTCTGGTGGCCCGTCGTTCTGTGGGGGCCTCCTGACCACTAGCGCTGGCGGAGGTGGTAGGCTGTTCCTGGCTAGTGACAGGGGCCCTTTGCGGTGCCACATGGTCCCGCAATGTGGTTTCTATCCAGTTGAGGGCCTGGACTATGGTCCCCATAGCGGTAGCGATGTCCCGGAGTTCATTGCTGAACCCCATGTACCGTTCCTCCTGCTGTGCCTGGATCTCGGTGAACCTGGCCAGTACCGTCGCCATTGTCTCCTGGGAGTGATGATATGCTCCCATGATGGTGGTGAGGGCCTCTTGGAGAGTCGGTTCCCTGGGCCTGTCCTCCCCCCCCCCCTGTCGCACAGCAGCCCTCCCAGTTGCCCTGTTTCCCCGGGCCTCTGTCCCCTGGACGGTGTGCCCACTACCACTGCCCCCAGGTCCCTGTTGTTGTTGGGGTGTTGGGTCAGCCTGGGTGCCCTGTAGTGGCGGACACACCGCTGATTGACGCATCCGCGAGACAGAGGCATGGGCCCGCTGGGTGGGAGCTGTGCTGGTGTTCCCAGAGGGGTTTGGGTCTGCTGTTGCCTGTGTTTGTGTGTGGGGAACCGACTGTCCAGAGGTCCCCGATGGTCCGGGCTGGTCGTCAGGTTCTAGGTCGACAGAGCTGCTGTCCTCGCTGGGGGCCTGTTCTGGGGGTGGGAAGGACAAATCTGGACCCTCCGTGGCGGTGTGTTGGCGTTTGGGCCCTGCAGGGGTAAAGGAGTATGGTTATTGTTTCTGTGTGTGCCATGGCGTGCATTTTGAGTGCCCTTGTCCCCCAGTGCTGGCATTCCCTTGTGGGAGGTGTTGTGAGGGTTTGGGGGGGGGGGTGTATGGGTATGTGCAATGGTCATGCTTTGGTGGTGGCTGTCTATGGTTTGTGTTGGCATTCAGGGGTTGGTGTTGTTTAGGGTGGGTTGTGCTGGTGAAACATGGGCAGGGAGGTAATGTGCTGGGGGTGAGGGGGGGGTTGGCATGCTGGTGGTTGGGGGGGGTGAAGTAGTTGAGATTCGACTTACCAGAGTCCATTCCTCCGCCTACTCCAGCGAGGCCATCAGGATGCAGGATGTTTACCACCTCTTGCTCCCATGCTGTGAATTGGGGTGGAGTGGGTGGGGGTCCGCCGCCAGTCTTCTGCACAGCGATGTTGTGCCTGGAGATCATCAAGCGCACCTTCCCCCGTAGGTCGTTCCATCGCTTTCTGATATCTTCCCGATTTCTGGGATGCTGTCCCACAGCGTTGACCCTGTCTACGATCCTTTGCCATAGCTCAGCCTTCCTTGCTATGGTGGTGTGCTGCACCTGTGTGCCGAAGAGCTGGGGCTCAACCCTCATGATTTCCTCCACCATGACCCGGAGTTCTTGGTCCGAAAACCTTGGGTGTCTTTGGGGTGCCATGGGGTGGTGTGGATGAGGTGTGGGGTGGTGTTTGTGGTGATGTGCGTGGTGATATGTGGTGATGTGTGCGTAGATGTGGTGTGGGTGATGAAGTTGGGTTCCTGTGTGTGTTGGGGTTTTCTATTGCTGTGCTCGCTCTCTCTATCTCTATCTCTCTCGCTCTCGCCTTCGCTCCGATTTCCAACTAGTGGGGGTTTGTGGGTGATGTGGGTGTGTGTTTTATAGTTGATTGGATGTGTGGGTGTGTTGTTTGTATGTGTCTCAGGTGTGCGTATTTCAAAATGTCCAATGTGGCAGTGTTTTGGAGCTGGGTGTGTATTTTGACCGCAGCGGTGTGTACCGCCAATGGAATACCGCGGTTGAAAGACCGCCGCGTGGATTCGTGGGTCAGAATGGCATGGGCGTGTTTGTGTTGGCGTGACGGTGGAGGTTTGGTCATCTCCAGTTTTCCGCGGCCCGCTGATGTGGCGGCCTTCCTTGGATGTCGGATTTTTGGCGGTTTCACAGTTGGTGGTCAGAATGACTGTGGCGGTTTACCGCGGCCGCGGCGGTAGAATGGCAGACTTCTGACCGGCGGTAAGGGCCTTTTACCGCCGAGGTCAGAATGACCCCCATAATATTACATGTTAGTTTGTGGGTGGGTGGGGGTTGATTTTGGGTTTTTGTGTATTCTTTCATTAAAATAAATATTAAAAATACAAAAAAATATTAATTTGTTTAGTATTAGTATCTGTTTAGGTTAATATCTGTTGTCCTACATGTGTGCCGTCATAGAAGGGGTGGGGTGGGGAGCTAATGTTTTTTAGAGTGTTTAGTTACATGTGGTAAGTAAGTTTAGGATAGGGTAGTTAGGTCCAGTTGTGGGCAATGTATAGTTAGGATAGGTTGGTTTAGTATAGGTGTATGACATAGTCTTAAGTTTTCTTTTATAAATAGTTAAAAAGGTTTTAGGTACTCCTTTACGGTATGTGTCATATGCTTGGGGATCTAGGCCTTTGCATGAGTGTATAGTGGCAAATGTGTGTTTGCCTGTGTATTCCGTCCTGCAGCCACATCCCATTCTTGACATGTTTATTCCCACTTCCAAATGAGCTGTCACATTGGCAGCTACAACAAAGCTACTTCTCTATGCATCTGCCATCCATTGTACCCACCACTCAAGGTGACTATGGTTCCCATGTATTGGACAGGTAGGTGTGCTTTTTAAGCTGTCATCGTTTGGGTCCTGTGTTGGAATCTTGGGCACTGTGGTACGTCTGCCTGCAGCCTGATGTTCATGTGAACCCTGATAAACTGAGTGGTGTCAAATTCTTATGAGGTCAAGTATACAAAATTCACGCCTATGAATTAAGTTTGTACTCCCAGGTGACATTATTGTCCAAACACTCTTACACAGCCATTCCTGCTGTATGTTGTGGTTGTGGCATTTATGTTTAGAGTCAAATGTCACATACACAATGATTGTCTTGTAGGGGATGTGGCCAGCATTGAGTTTAATCTTGGAGATACTTTGGGCCTGACATATACAATTTTTACATTGCATTTGACTGTTAGTGGTGTTTTTACTTCAGAAATGAGCCCCAAGCAGCACAGATGATTTTAAACTCCAGACCCTTGTGCATAGATATGAGCCCAACTTATTTCTACACTCTTGTATTGACTTTCTGTGACCACTGACATGTTACATGCATCACAAATCTCCAGCACAGTAGATGTGTCACATTACACAGAGACAAAGTGGTTCTGTAGGTGCTATTTATTTTAAAGTGCTGTAGTGCAATATTTACATAGTCCAGGTTTGTAAGTCCATTAGTGTGACGCATTCTATTGTGACGAAACACAAGTGCAATGTTGAGGGACATGTAATGGGACATTCTGCGAGGGAGTGTAATTCAGTGCAGAGGAACATGAATTGCCAATTGGGTAGTTTGAGACAATTGCAGTCCATAGTGGTAAGGTTAACATTGTGTCGGAGAAGAGTGCATGTCACCAACTGTATGTTTTGAAGCACAGAACAAAGGAAAAACAGTGCCCATGGGGCATGGGCTGGTGCTACTGCGTACTCCTACGGGTGAAGGTGATCTGTTCCATGTCTTCATCCTCTGATGTGTGTGTCATCTCCTCTGCCCTTGATGATGGTGGGTTGGGGGGGCAACACATACTTCAGTGTTTGGAGAAGTGGACTCTGAATTCCCGGTAGCTTCCAACTGTGGAACTATTGAGGGCATAACTGCAGCAAGGAGGAGTTGCTGGTTATTGAGTATGGCAGCAACATCCCTGAGGTACGCATCCATGTCTGCCCTGAGGGACTCCTGATTGTTGTCATTCATGCAGTGAAATGTTTGGGGGCCAGGTGTTGTGGCAACTCCCTCATGCAGTAGTGAGGTTCCTCACATACTGTTGGAGTCCTTGCAGTAGTGATTGTTGGACTTGCGTGGCTGCTGACTGTTCTGCGGATGTCATCTTGGACATGTGCATCACCTCAAGGCTGGCTGCCATATTTTGCATCCCCACCCGCACCTCCTTCGCCAGCTCCCGCTGTACTCCTCTCAAAGGTGGTCCCAGTGTCATCAGAGTCCTCATCTGTGCTGGAGCTGGCAGGTCGTATTATTGGGGTGGTGGGTGAGTCCTCTGGGTTGGCTGCTACATGTGTGCTCCTCCTTGCGACTAGAGGTAGTGTCTGGAGAGTTCCAAGGACATATGGGAGGGTTTCCTGGCTGATGGCTGTCAGCTCGTTATCCATGTCATCAGGGTAGTCCAGGATAGGTAGATCCACAGGAGAGCCATCTTCCTCTGCAATGAGATATTGTACAATTAGTGTGTCATTGTTGTGGCAGTTGTAATGTGACATCACTGACTTCCTATTAGTGAAACATTGTAATCTGGGTTCATGTTCATTGTTCCTGTCATTAATATTTGCATTCTCACAGGCCTATGCCCCACCTGCATGTCATATGTAGTGGGGGCAGTTTGGGGAATTGTCTGCATCACATCCTGTAGGTGTAGGGTCTGTCCAAATAGTGTCTTGCCACCTTCTTGTCCTACTCAACCCTCCCTCTGCTACCATTAGCATGGTGAGGCATTGCAATGCTTGTTGGTGTTCTGATGCCACATGCACCACACATAACAATATGGCCCTGACCCAGTCTATGATATTTCACATACACCTATACTTGCTGAGACCTATCACCACACCATGTATTGCATTGGAATGACACAATACAGGTGTCAGCATTGGTAGTTTGTCACGTTGATGTTTGCATATGTGTGCTACATTGCATTGCACTGATGGGCCCGGAAGAGTTGAATTTCCTCTTATGACTGTGCAGGTGTGTTTCACTTAGCTACACACATATGTCCTCCCCCTTAATGCTGTTGTCTTAGCAGTCTGACAGTTGAGATGTTGCAAGGTGGCATTGCAGCTATTTTAATACAGGCATGGGGTAGACCCTGGAATGGGAAGCATGGGTATGATATTACTGCTGTGTACTTCATAATGTAAGTGACAGTGCCTAATGTTTATTGAGTCTATAGACATGAGCAGTTGACAGGAATTGTACATGGCTAGGAATTGAAGAGAATTGATCACATAGTTCTCCTGAACCCTCATTTTAAGTGTGTTTGTGGTATGGGAACCTAACTGCCATTTCCTAATTGACCAGCGCACACAGCACAGGTAGTAGTGGCAAATGTTGTCAATGGTAAATGCCGCTTGAGGCAATGGTCTGAGACTGGGCATTGTACCCTAGTTCACATTCTGACAATAACAGCTATCCTGTGACAGCAGCCAAGTTTTACGTTCTACCCTACCCTCCTGAACTGCTTTTGCCTTTCCAACAACCTTGGCATGGCGCTGTACCCCCATGCAAAGGTTGTTGGGGTTGTGCAGTGTCCCTGGATGCCCCTGCACAGCCCCTGCACCTGTGCTGTGCCCCATTGTCCTTTCTACTGCCTGATTTTCATAGCTGACATGCATTGTGTAGTAGGTATGTACTTCCCCTTTCTTGCACTTGACATTTAGGCATTTTTTCCCCTTGCAACTTACCCTGCATATGTGTTGTTTCCTGAAAGTCTGCACTGTCCTGTCCTGCAATTTCTGTATGACCAATGATGGCTGCAACCATCTCCTCCATTCCGTCCAGGGCCTCCTGCGGTGCTGGACTCCCACCTCTAGTCTTCCGTGCTGCCTTCCTGTTCCTTGCCATTTTTTCCTTTGTCCTGCGCTTGCAGTCATGGCAGCGTTTCTTAGACTCTGTGATAGTTCTCCTGACCTCTGCCACAGTTTATCTTGTCCACTATTTCTTGCAAAATTGCCTCTCTTCTCTCAATTGGCAATTTAGAGGTGATGAAGAGTTGATGCTGGTGCTCTGTCACCTCTCTGACCAGTATTTCATGCTCCTCTGCGCTGAAACAACACTTCCTTTTCTTCTTGTCTCTCCCCTGGGTCTTGTCTGTGTGCTCCTGGCTGGTTCCTGGTAGATTGAGGTCTCCCTGGGGTCTCTTCTGGCTTCTGGGATCCATTTTGGGGCTCCTTAGCACTGTTTGCTGCGTTTGCGTCACTTTTTGACGCTATTTCGGGGAAAAATGTAGCATATCTGGTTTGCTACGTTTTCCGTGTCGCAAACCAGATTAGAGTCACTTTTCTTGTGTTATTTGTCATTTTGCTTTATGACGCCGCGCAATGGTTAGTGTGAAAAGAATGACTCTAACCTGTACTGAGTGCCACCATATGTCGAAGTATAAATTTGACGCACAGGTGGCACTAAGAAATGGCATTAGCCCGCATAAAAATTTTGGATGCAAAACTGCGTTAGCACAGTTTTGCATCAAAAGGTATAAGTATGGCCCTTGGTGAATTAATTCCAGGAAGCACACCTATAGCATTTTCCTCTCTGTGGGAGAATGACACTTTGGGGGTCATTCTGACCGCGGCGGTCGGCGGTCGCCGCCCGCCAAGCGGTTCCCGCCGAAAGACCGCTCCGTGGTCAAAAGACCGCGGCGGCCATTCCGGCTTTCCCGCTGGGCCGGCGGGCAACCGCCAGAAGACCGCCGGCCGGCCCAGCGGGACAGCCCCTTCAACAATGAAGCCGGCTCGGAATGGAGCTGGCGGAGTTGAAGGAGTGCGACGGGTGCAGTGGCACCTGTCACGATTTTCACTGTCTGCACAGCAGACAGTGAAAATCCTTGTGGGGCCCTGTTAGTGGGCCCCACGGCACCCGTTCCCGCCATCCTGGTTCCGGCGGTGGACACCGCCAGAAACAGGCTGGCGGGAAGGCGCTCAGAATCCCCATGGCGGTGCTGCAAGCAGCGCCGCCATGGCGGATTCCCTGGGCCAGCGGGAAACCGGCGGGAAACCGCCGGCTCCCCTTTTCTGACCGCAGCTTTACCGCCGCGGTCAGAATCGCCCAGGAAGCACCGCCAGCCTGTTGGCGGTGCTTCCGCCGCCCTCCGCCATGGCGGTCATGGACCGCCAAGGTCAGAATGACCCCCTTTATCTGTACAATGATACTAAGGCCCATATTTATACTTTTTTAGTGCCACATTTACATCATTTTTTGTTGCAAAAGTGGTGCAAACTTACAAAATTTAATTATAAATATTATGAATATAATTATATTTTGTAAGTTTGCACCACTTTTGCATCAAAAAATTACGCAAATGGGGTGGTAAAAAAGTATAAATATGGACCTCAATCTTTTGCTAGTCATTCACTGTAGGGACCAAAGTCTCTTTATTAAACGTGCATCCCCTTGGCTTACCAGGCACATCTAGCGGTGACTCGCTAATATATAAAAGTAAGCTTTTCTTTGTGCCAAAACACTTTGGTTTGACATGTGTTACTGCATTGTTTTAAACTGCAGCCAATCAGGACAGCGTGGTGTGTCTGGCCATTCCATGTCACTTGATCAGTCGCGCCCCTTAAAAGTGTGGCACAAGACTTTTTCTTAATGAGCTCTTACCATGATGCATTTCACATTCCACTATGTCTTATGTAAATAGAATTAATGACCCAGATATGTACACACATGTACTTCTGTGTAGTATGTCCAGCTTCAGATAGGCATGCCCAGAGGTTTCAATGTCATATGCTTTCATATCACTGCTGAACATGAATGTCAATTGTGTCTTGTCTATGGGATGACCATGGATATTTTTCTCCAAATACTGGGACAACAAGTGATGTGATAACTATTTCAGTGATGCTCGATCACCCAGAAGTGATGTGAAAGATGCATTACAGTTCACTTAGAACGGAAGAATACATTTGTGCCATATACTCTAAAGATTCATGTAGTCTGTCCCCTTTACAAAATACATAATGAAGATGGGTATGAATGTCAATGGAGTGAGTTACCTACATATTGATGACATCGGCACTGTGAAGAATAAAGTGGATATGGCTTGCAAACACCAAGGAAAAATTTACTCTGGTACAGTGACAAGAGGTATACTATAGACTGGTTGCCCACAGGTACATAGATTTGAAAAGAAGAGGTTGTGCTATAAACAGTCAAGTGGACAGGAATGTTGGCAGATGGCTGTGCCATGCAACTGTAGGTGATAGGTGGTATTACATGGTGAAGATAGGGAGGGTAGACAATGAGATGTGGGGACAGTTCACAAATGAAACAACACAAGAGATGTTGGTTTAATTTACAGAAACTCAATAATCTACAAAGTGGGTGTGAGCGGTACAGTGTGGGACTGGCGCAAGACATTCCTTGGCACCAGAAGCCAATCAGTCCAACTCACTCCTTTTCCTCTGTGGTCAAGGCAGTTAACCAAGGGGTCTCTCGAGGCCCTCACTTAGCCCAACCATCTTTAATGTTTTCTGGGTCCTCTTGGCTTCTGTAGTTGAGCTGTTTGGATGCAAAATCATTTCATATGCCAATGCCATTCTATTGTTCTTTGCCTTTGAGGGCTCTCATGCCTCTATTGCAGCTTCTTTCATTGACTGTATACGCGTCATATTTGATTGGATGGAGAGTAGCCAACTTAAATGCAACGCAGAGAAGACAGAAATTATTCTATTTGGGTCACATGTGTCCAACTGGTATGAAGCCCTTTGGCCCTCTGCACTGCCAGCCCCACCCACTCCATCTGCGGTGATTAAAAACTTAGAGGTGAAGTTCGACAACACCCTCTCATTACCGTGCGGACCTCTGTGGTGGTAAGTCAATGCTTCCTGTTGCTCCGTGCTATCAAGAAATTCCTACCCCATCTGCCTTTGGAGGCGAGAAGAATGGTGATCCATGCTCTGATCACCTTGTGTTTGAATTACACAAACACCTTGTATTTAGGAGCAGCTGAAGCACTGGTGAATCGCCTACAGGTTGTCCAAAATGCGGCAGCCAGGCTACTTCTATGGCTGCCAAGACAATCTTTGACCGCAGCTGCACTTAAAGCTCTGCATTGACTGCCCATCAAGAAACGGATTTTGTTCAAAAGCCTTACATTTGGTTCAAGGGTACTGATTGTCTCTAGCCCTGGTTATTGGGCTTAGAGATTCACCCAGTACATTCTCTCCAGAGTGCTGCATTCTGCTTCTGCTTACTTCTGGCAATCCTGCACTTCAAACGTGTCTGAAGGGAAGGTAAACCTTTTTCCTTCCTTGCTGTTATAGTTTAGAGTAAGCACCCTCACTAACTACACCTCATTTCTTTTTAGTGGACAATATGCAAAACTTAAAACTGTGCTCTTTTCATAGGGGCAGGAAGACCTCTGATGGGGGAAGCATAGTTGGCCTTTGCTTGTTAGCACGGGGACACTCTTCAGAGTAGATTCTCATTCATTCATTTATTCATCTTCTGGCTATTGTGTGTGTACTTTAGCAACACAAAAGGATGATTGATGGAGTGCTGAACAGTGCAAACACTCACCCCCAGTCACAGATCTGGGTTTAACCCATCGGTCTTTTGCTCACCATGCCACCCCAGTTTGGACCCAGCCATATGCAAATCAGTCCTGACCCTGTTCCTCATGGGATCTCTGACTGGGGGTGAGTGTTTGAAAAGTTTCAACACTCCGTCCATCATTTTATTTTGTTTTGTGATGTTGCTTTGTGTGTCCTAAGTGGCAGTGGTATGCCCAGACGTGGGTCCCTTGCTCGCTGCACCACTGGATTCAAGCTAGCCTGGCTGATGAAGGGTGATACCCTGAAACTGGTCCCAGGATGCTTGTTTCCTGTCCACAAATGACCTGGCTTAGCAGTTCAGGCTGGAGCGTTCCCATGGTGAACAGGGTCAAGACTTATTTGCATATGGCTGGGTCCAAACTGGGTGACGTGGCGAGCAAAATAATGATGGATTAAAACCAGATCGGTGACTGGGGTGAGTGTTTGAAACGTTTCAGCATTCCGTCCATCATTTTATTTTGTTTTGTGACATTGCTTTGTGCACCCTAAGTGGCAGGGGTATGCCCAGATGTGGGTCCCTTGGTCACTGAGCCACTGGTTTCAAGCTAGCATGGCTGATGAAGGCTGATACCCTGAAACCGGTCCCAGGATGCTTGTTTCCTGCCCAGAGAGGACCTAGCCTAGCAGTTCAGGTTGGACTGTTCCCATGGTAACAGGGTAAAGACTGATTTGCATATGGCTGGGTCCAAACTGGGTGACATGGCGAGCAAAATAACGATGGATTAAACCCAGATCTGTGACTGGGGGTGAGTGTTTGAAAAGTTTCAACACTCTGTCCATCATTTTATTTTGCTTTGTGATGTTGTTTTGTGCGCCCTAAGTGGCAGGGGTATGCCCAGATGTAGGTCCCTTGCTCGCTGCGCCACTGGATTCAAGCTAGCCTGCCTGATGAAGGGTGATACCCTGAAAACGGTCCCACAATGCTTGTTTCCTGTCCAGGGAGGACCTAGACTACCAGTTTGGGCTGGACTGTTCCCATGGGAAACAGGGTCAATACTGATTTACATTTGGCTGGGTCCAAACTGTGTGACGTGGCGAGCAAAATAATGATGGATTGAACCCAGATCTGTGACTGGGGTTGAGTGTTTGAAAAGTTTCAACACTCCGTCCATCATTTTATTTTGTTTTGTGATGTTGTTGTATTGTGTGTGTACCCCTCAAACATATATTCAGACAATTCCCTTAGGCAGGGTAATTAAGAGGTATCAAGAAATGTGACATCCTTCACTCAAACGTGTGAATACCTGATGAATTCTTTTAAGCTGTTTTTTTCTACAAAATCTTCCATATTTCATAATTAGCAAAACTCATGCTGGCCACTCAGATGTGGCTACTATTACAGGTCAGAAATGTATTGGATGTCAATTTGACAAGCGCTACTTTCTTCATTTCTGTTACTGACTTTAATGATTCAGTTATATTCCTCCTGATGAGAGATGAGTCCCGCAGCACTACTGTCATTGTCCAGTTCAGCGCACGGTGAAACCCTGCATTTCCCCCTGCGCCAGTGCTAAAGTAAGCTACCTGTGCCAATGCAGCATCCTTGCACCATAGTGAAAGGGTGTCTGCGTTGAGGGGATAGATTGTTTATGTGCAAGAAGGGGTACCTTCCTGCACATAAACAATCATGTATGGCATTTTACTTCTTCTATGTGTGCTGCAGAATTCAGCACACATAGAAAAAACAAAAAACGAGGAGGAATAAAAGCATTCCTCCTTGTTTTGCCTTGCTAACGCCACCCTTGGAGTGGCGTTAGTTTTTGGTTCTGCCTCAGGTAGAGGACAACTCGTAAATCTGAGGCAGCGTCAAAAGCAATGGGTGTTGCGGTGGAACGTCCATTGCAACCCCCACTGCACTCCCCTCAGGCGCAGAAAGCTGCTTTGGAGGGGCCCATATTTACAAGGAGGTGTAACGTCACAAAAAGGTGGCGTAACACCTCCTTGTAAATATGGAGCAGTGGTTAGCGCCACTGGAGCGCCACGGAAAGTGATGCCCCAGTGGCACTAGGGGCTGTTAAATCCACCCCTTAGTATTGAATTAAATAGAAAACGCCCGATTCACAGTTTCGTAAGTGGTCTACTTGTTGATATTTCTAGTTCTAGCAAGCCAGGCACAATAAAGAGTCACGTTGTTTACAAATATGTTAGCATAGTATAGGCCCCATACCTTCACAAGTGTTTTAGGAAACCTGGGTAAGGCGAAGGTCCTGACAAGGTGTCTGACCACTCTGGCCATGGCTGTGCTCAGAACAAAGGCACCTCATTTTACCAGAACACTGTGATTACTGTCGGTGTACCAGGGCTCAACCCAAAGGCTAATTGAAAAAATCCACAGGTCCAAAAGAGAAAAAACAAACATTTGCAATGCAATGGGTCTCACTTTTGCTCGCATTGGAGATAAACTCCCAACTGGACTTTTCTTGCCAGATAAACTGAAAAGTAAGATAGTTTCACATAAGCAAGCCGACGGCCGCAATGAGTGCTAAGTAGATACACAAAAGGAAACAGAAGTTTGTTTGCAGTGAAATTATCCATGTAACGGGCAAAAGTGCAATTATCCATGTAACAGGGTCGATTTCATTAAACGCGTTTGAGTACTACCGTGGGATTGCGCTGCGTAGGAATTAAAAAGAAAAAGTAGCCCAGAAGGCGTGCGGAAAACATGGAGCCTAGTACGTTTTCAGTAGCTGGCCGGTGAGCTCAAGGAGGGCTAAACAGAGGAAAAGGCATGCCTTTCACTAATGAAATCAAGCAAATTTTAAACAGCAAGCCCACGAACCAATGAAAGTGACGGGTGTGGCATGGGAATGGTTAAAAACCCCACAGAGAGCTTACAACAGGGCCAGAGCGCTTGCGCCTCGACCCTAAAAACGTGAATGCAGATGACATTTCTCACAGTGACTCTACCTGCTGTATAGCTTGCTGATACCAAGAGTAATGTGTGCATTGGAAAAAAACATGAAATAAAAACATGCATGTCATTTGTAGCATTGTCCCCTTGTTTCTGTTTCGCTGTCATTTGCGAGTGGTGTAATCTTTGTTGAACAATTTCTTTAGTGACTTGTGGGGCACCACTTGGTGCCACAATGCCACCTCGAGTCAAGTACGACAAATATGAATAAGATCTGTATTAGTCAAAATATTCTTTTAAAAGGACATTGAGACGTTTGGCCGTATATCTGATTTAAAGCAACACAAAGTTCTACATACCACTGCTTTTCTACATGTAACGCATGGTTGTCAGTGAAGGGAAAAGTGAAATATCCTTTACGTTTCATTTTCTTGACTGTTTGAATCCTCTTTATTGTCGAAAATCTTCAACGAGCTATTTTTTTTTTTTAATCTGCTCTTTTCATTAGTTTAATATTTATGTGCTTTCGGTCATTTTGAAGGAAAGGATAAAAGCATATTTTACCATTTTGATAGTCTGATGGTGCTGGTCAGTATCTCTTCTTGATCAGCAGCCAGCTGTTCAATTAGCCACAGTGCCATTCTGAAACGTCCTCCCATCTACTGTATTTCATTTTTTTTTGCTGAAAATTAATAATCTGGCTTTATCGCTAGGATTCTGCTGATTTAGATATTATTTCTGATTAGTTTCACTTGCATGCATATCACAAAGTTTGTTCATGGGGCATTGCATTTAAGTCATATACAGAAACACATTAGAACATCCAAGATTTCACAAATTAATTTGCTTTTTTCTGAACATTTTTACACATGGACAGGGAATAAGTGGTTCTGGTCCCATGGGGATTAACGCAACAGGTTCAAACGAACCCTTTGTGACTTTTTTTTGTTAAATTGGCATTCCGTCTCAACAATATTTGATAATATTAATCTCTATCTGAAAGTGTCCTCACTAAGTGAAATCACAAATTGACTCTGGGAAAAAATCTATTCCGGATCACACAAGAACAGATGAAAGTCAGTATGGAAAATGTGTATGGAAAATGTAGTTGATTATTTATAGTTTGGCAGATGCGGGTGATGATGCTCAGCATATATTCTTGTGTCTCTTCTTCTGGCAGACGTTTTTAGGGATCTTGAGGGGGCAAAGGGGAGTTAAACTCAACACTTCAATTCAATTAACTGACCAACCTACTTGGCCACACATTACATCCCAGAGACAGAGTATGTTTCAGAGGTTTATTACCAATTAAGGGCCACATTTATGTAAATTAATCTCAAAACATGCTACATAAGTGTGGAATCACCAAAGGAGAAGTAAAGTATGGAATGAGATTGAATCCTAGAAGCACAAGGCATACAAGAATCTCAGGAGCAGCAATAAAAAAGAGGAGGAACAAAATTTTATGATCACTGTGTATAAGTTATGGTCCTTCTGCCTCATCATTTAGAGACACTAAATTAATCTAATTACCCTAAATTAAGCTATAAGAAACGCCACTTCTAATTCTAGGCTTTCAATTCCCATACTGGGTCATTAAAATGTTTCACTTTGTAAATCTTTGGGAGCACTACACTGAAATAACATGTAGTGTGCCATCCCTCGAGAAGCATGATATATGCATATTGTCCACAAATAAAGTATTCTCCAGGAATCACAAGATCCTTCCCATCTAAAAAGAATTTGTTATTTTCTCTAACATCAAATATATAGTTTCATATTCACTCTTCTCTAAGAATAACATATCCAAATAACTCTGGTCAAGGTGTATGCACAACTTTCCCTTATGCTGGCAATCTAAAGCTAATGCTGGTTGGTTTCCCTTCACTTGATGTTCAATTTCTTTTCTATTCCACCTGTTAATGTCTTTATCTATTTCAGTTTAGATTCGAAATCTCTCCTTCTGTCTTCAACTAGATTCAAAAACAAAAAATGTCTTGTCTACATTTGTAATTGAACTAGTCACATAATGGCCCTCATTATGACCCTGCCAAGGCCGCAGTTGCGGTCTCACCGCTGACAGGCCAGTGGTGAAGACTGCCACATTCTGAGTGTGGCGGTTTGGCCTATGCCAAACTGCCACATCCCCACTTGTAGAGCCAGAGCGGTTGGACAGCCGGGTCGGAGATTAGCATCTCCGAGCCAGCAGTCCACTGAAGACCTACAGCGGTATATTGTGTTGGCTTTCACTGGCAGAAAGGCTACCAGTGACTGGAAATTTCTTTCCCGTCAGAAGCAGATGACTCCCTATACCCCCTCCTGCAATCCCAATACCCCCACCCCTCTGCCATACCAGCAACCCACTCCTCCCACCCCCTTCCAGAACAACACCCCCCTTCCATATCAGCACCCTCCTCCCCCTACCCCCTTCCAGAACAGCACCCCCACCCCCTTCCAGAACACCACCCCCAGCCTCCCTTCCATACCAGCACCCCCTCCCCGCATACATGCACACGAACACACACACCCATACACACACTGCATACACTCATTCACCAACAATTACATACATGCATTCACTCACATGCATACATACACGTATTCACACAAACATTCGCAAACACGCACATGCTTCAACAATGATACACGCATTCAAGCACCCATAGACACACACATACACACACACATTCAAACATGCATTGAAACACCCATACACACATGCATTCAAACATGCATTCAAACACCCATACATACATTCAAACACGCATTCACACACCAATACACACATGCATACACACACGCATGCACACTTATATTCACACACGTAGACAACACTCACTCACACACGCACACACAACACCCCCTACCCTCCTTCCCACCCCCTCCCCTGCCGGACAATCAACTTGCCTTGTCTGGTGAAGAGGTCGTCCAACAGGGAACGGGAACAGGTTCTTCCACCGCCGGCAGCACCCCACCATCAGGACACTGCCAGGCCATATTACAGGTTGTAATACAGCTGGCGGAGTCCTTTTGGCGGGACCGGTGGTGGAACCGCCCCTGTGCCTCCGACCGCCAGCATGACTACTGAAGGATTTCCCCCCAGATGTGATGGAAATCCTTCAGTACTTGTAATATGGTGGTCGGAAGACTGCCAGCACTGGCAGTCTTCTGGCAACCGTGGCTTCGGCGGACTTGTGAAAAGACCCCTGAAGTCATAATGAGGGCCTATGTCTGTGTGAATATGCAGTGTCTAGTGAGTTGAGAGATACAACATATTTACCTGCTATTTCTGCACCTTTTAAATAAGGATTTTTATTAAAATGCTTGAACATAGGAACTTCTGAAAGAACTAAATCATAACTCAAAAAATAATTTTGAAAACAACCTCACATCAAAAGACTGCAGGAGATTCCATATGTCAAAGGAATGCAGTGGTAAGTGATGCCTTCTGAAACTGAAGCAGGTAATAACGTACAAAGATAGCAATTCCTTGCACCCATAATGTCAATATACTGATAAAGCAGTCTGAAATATTCTCATTTAGAATCATCTAAGAGCAAAGACTTATCATCTAATTTATATAATCCACTACAACTCAGTGTTTGTGGGGGAAGACTAACTCACTTACTGCAGAAGATGTGGGGGAAGTGCTCCTATTAATGGAATGACTAAGACTACAAGGGAAATCAACAACACTGCACCTAGTATGTATTTACATCCACAGGTTTTATTAGTTTCCATGACTTTTCTCAATTTAGATCTTTAGGGTGGAATGCAGCTGTAACTGAGTAATCTCTGTCAAATTCCACCTGTGCAAAGCGGCAAAACAAAGTCCAAGTGGTGTACCATGAAATTATATACAAGGTCTTTGAGAGTCTTCCTTAGCCCTACTCCACATTCTTCTAAGGACAACCCTCTCTTCATCTGCAGACTTGGGCCTCAGTTCTCTTCTTAATTCTTGTAGTAAGCACAGTCAAAGCAAAGTACTTACATAAGGCACAGTTCACAGTTCAAAGTCACTAATAGTCACATTCAGAATGAAATGTCACACTCTATCAAATAGCACGGGAAACTCAAAATAAAATTCAAGCACAATGTTCCATTCAAGGAGGTTCTGTTGGGTCTGCAGAGTTATTAGAAGAACTCCCCAAACTTTCTATGTCTGTCGTTTGCAGCAAAAATGTCCATTCAGGTGAGGAGTACCCTCGACAGGGCACTCTAGTTCTTTTGGATCTCCACAGCGACCATCCTTTGTTCTCACTTTTACTTAGATCAGAGTTCTCAATGTCCTCTGGAATTATCTGAGGCACACGCCCTTTAGGCAGGTTCAGTTTTTCTCTTTCTTGTCTTCTGAACCAACAGTCTCTAGCGTCCTCTCACTTTCTCACAGCACTAGGTTCTTTATAAGGATCTTAATCTGAATTCAACTCATTTACCACTACAGGACAAGACCAGACTCTTCCATTTCAGCTTCAGCTCTGGATCTCACCAGACCCCCCTCAAATGAAGCATTTGCTGTCTAAGACTTTGTTTGATCCCCAACAGCTTGACTAACCTGCTCCTATTGTCTCTCTGTTACCACTGGTACTTCTGGAACAGATGCTGTCACATCAAGGGGATACTCAACTGTGGCAGCTTGGGAAGCCTGCATCCAATTAGGGATACCTCCACATTTAACTGATGTCATTGTCACCAAGATGACTTGATATGACCCACACCAATGAGTCTCCAAAATGTTTATTTATGTGTTTCTTCACCAGGAGCCAGTCACTAGGACTGAGATCAAGGCACTGCTCCTGATGTGGAGGGACTGTGGCTGCTCCAACCTGATGAGGTAGAGAATGTGCAACATCATCTAGCCTTTTGCAGTTATCAAGGATCATATAATCTGTAATGTTCACAAGTGCATGCACAGGTATAGCTGGCAATCTCCTAGCTCTTCTGATGATTATCTCATGGGGTACCAGTCCCATTTTCTGATCAGCCACATTGCAAAGACTCATAAACACAAGAGGCAAAGCATCAGGCCATTTAAAAAATGTTGAAGAACACACTTTCACCTATCTGGATTTCAGTATCCCATTCACCTGTTCAACAAGACCTGAAGCCTTAGGTCTATAGCTGTAATGTAGTCTCTGTTCCACTTGCAATGCTGCACACAATAATCTCAGGACCTCACTTTAAACAGAGTCCTGCGATCTTATTCCAGAGAAGTTGGAAAGCCAAACCTAGGTATGAGTTCCTTCAATAACAGTTTTGCTACAGTGAGACTGTCCTTTCTTCTGGTTGGGTAAGCCTCAACTCAATGCGAGAAGGTGCATACAACCACCAGGACACATCTCAGCCCATTGCACACAGAAATCTTAATAAAGTCCAACTGCATCCAGTTAAAGGGACCTCCTGATCTTCCTATGTGACTTAGAGTTACTGTTGTTCTCTTTCCAAGATTGTTCTGTGTGCATATAACACATCTATGACAGAATGCTTCAGCCATCAACCAGAACTTGGGATTATACCACGTTTGCCTAAACAATTACACAATTGCATCTCTACCAACATGAGCTGGACCATGGAAATGCCTAGCCATTGGATGCAACAATCCATTTGGCAACACAGGTCTTATATCCATTGAAACCAAAATATTATTGTTCTCTCTCGTGGCACAACGTCCTCTGACCCAACTCTGCAGATGTTCCTCTGCCACTTCTTCCTGAATCCTCTTTACTTCTTCCCATGTGTCTGCAGTTGTTAACAAATAGGTTGTTTCTGGTCTCATCCATTCCCTCATTTGTATACTCTCCATTAAAGGTAGATACATTGTGGACACAGTACTTTGCAACATCATCAGCTTATTTGTTGCCCAAAGTTACTTGATCACTATGGTGTGCAGGGCATTTGGCCAATGCAACCTGTTCAGGCATCTGTAACCCTTAAAGGGGTTTTCTCACTTATTCGACATTCCAGATTGGGGAGCCAAAGGATGTCATGAACCCCACCTCTAGGACCATAACTGTTCAAAGTCATTCTTAAATACTGGATTTAGCGGTGTTAGGGGAGTGTAGGATAGTAGCCAATGAGCTATGTACCCCTGGGTTCGCTACACCCCCTGTATGACCACTTCCTGTAGGAAGTGGGCATAACCCTGTTCCGGAGTTCCTAATTCTGCCATCAACAAGATGGTAGATTTATAAATTTTGTTTCCACATCAGGTAGCTCACCTTAGAGATGGAACAAGCCTGCAGGTGGCACAGCTCTCTGACTACTAATTTTCCCACCTGTCAGAGTGCCAAATGGGCCCTCAATTGGGTGGGGGGGTCAGCATGAGGGAAGCCAGATTTGCATTCCAAAGTCAGTGGACTCTTTGAAGCCCCCTGCCTTGGAATGCTAATTCACAGGTCATCCTTTTGGAAGGAGTGTGTAACACCCCTGCCAGAGTAGACTTTGTTCCTGATCACCCAAGAGCTGAGTCTCTCACCACGGGAGTTCAGAACCTTGTCTGTTGGTGGCAGGCTGGTCAAAATCAGTCAGCTAGCACACTGGTTGTTGGTAGGTTTTTCAAGGGGCATGTATCAACAAATCCATCAATGGCATCAGTGAGAGTTTATTAATACGAGATGTTTGATACCAAACTTATCTAGTTTCAGTGAAGCCATCATGTAGCTGTGGCATTCATATTGACCAGTGCCCAGCACATGTACTAGAAATGGCTTTCCTGATCATTTACTATGTCTATGAATTGACAAAGCCAAAGCAGGGGCATATCTTGCAGATATGTCCTCACATGTAGTATAATGCACCCTGTCATAGGGTTGAAAAGGCCTGCTGTACGGGTGACTTACATACATTGCATTCAATATTAGTGGGCATGGCACACAGGCTGTGTGCTATATCGTGTTTTAACTTTTTGCTGCGCCAAGACCTGCCTCTCTGAGCAGCCTTCATCTGGGCAACCATTAACTTCTCCAACAGTTTCTTCTGTTTCTTTTCAATTTAATTGTTTCATCTCAGTTTCATCACTACAGTACTTTGCATATCTCAGGATCTCACCAACAAATCAAATATTGTTGAATCTTCATGCTAATTTTGGGTCTCAATCCTATCACAAACCTCAAGACAAAATGTCCCATATCCTTGGGCCCAAGTCTTTTCGTTCGACTAAATTGCTTGAAAGCTTGCAAAAGTCTTTCATAATAAGTATGAATTGATTCTTTAAGTCCTTGAGTCATTCTGTCAATTTTGATACAGTCAATATTCTTGGGTGACACCTTTGACTTTACAAATGTCATCTACTGCTTTTTCATCAACAACAGCGAAGAGCCTTTTGTCACTAGGTTCACTCCACGGTTCTGACTCAGGCCATTCAGCAGCTATTGTGCATTCCGCCCACAAACCACCCGGTCCCACAATGTCAAACAAATTGTTCAAATCAACCCACAACACTTGTGAAATCTTCAGAAGTCTCTCAACTTGTTTGTACCAATCCACTGACTTCTCCCTCAGCTTTGGAAAGTCATTAGTGAAAGTTGGAAGATCACTTCTACTCCAAGACACATGAACAAAACTGCCACTAGGCACTTCTCTCAACAGGAACTTTGATACGCTTGCCTCTCCCACTACAGGAAGAAGTGGTTCCCCTGACTCTTTATTCACTTCTTTCTTTTTCAATCATCGACTTTCTATCCAGCTCATTCAATTTCTGAATCAGCTCTTCAATCTGGATTTTCAGTCCAGAAGTTCTCATACAGGCTATATTCTCCTCATTAAACCAGAACTGTAACTCCTCTGCAATGCTTTGGTCATATCCAAGTCTATCTCTTATCTTAGAGTCAATTCAGAGTTTGTCATAAATGTGTCTTGCACATCTGTTAACATCCTTACACATAAACACAAGCTCATTTTTCGCAGTAAGAGTCTAAGCAGGTTAGTTCAAGATTCCTGCTAATCATCTCATACAGTTCTAACTACAACTTAGCCACATCCACCAAGTTCTCTCTCACAGGTGACTGAATCGTTCCCTGGCACAATTCAGAATTCCTGCTATCACTTGAAAGAGTATCAGCATTGAGCGTTTTCACACGCTCATCTATTTCCTTAGCACTTAGACTCCGTGACACTACACAAACCCTAGGGATATTCCCACCTCCATGGGAACCGTCACTGAAATTTAATGGCGGCTCCCATGTTGGTGTTCAGAAGATGACAATCTCTGATATATATCCATGGAACTGCACCCTGAAAGCTCCAAAGTCGAATCATCATTCACCACACATAGAGAACTTGTGTGTGTTGGGACTAGAACAAATCCTCTTGCATAGGGACATTCTGCTGCACTACTTGAAGCACCTGCTGCACTGGGGAAAGCCAAATTATAAGTTGGCTTTCCTGGGAAATCAGGTTTATACATAGGGGTCACATGACCAATAGTAACTGGTTCAGTAAGAGCATCTACAGTTACGGGGGCAATAGAGTTGGGAGGAATGCAAATTCCTGAACCTTTCCCATTGATTCATGAGGTACATTCAACTGAATAACCCCCAGTGGAGCAGGATTCACATTTATTGGGACAGTAGCCAATCCATTCTTCCCACCATCAATTGTACTATCTCTTTCCTCCAGTCACACCTCATTACACAGAGGTGGATGTACTGACAATAAGTTATCCAAAAAGCTATCACTAGAATGACTGTCATTGATCTCACTCATATCATCTGCCTCTTTTTGCTTTCCATCCTTTGTTTTCATGTCCTTTTTCTTTTCCTTCTCTCCCTCAAGTGTTTTGCTTGTTAAGACTGGGTACAATCTCACTCCCTCTACCATATCAGTTCTCCACTTCTTTTGGTCTGCAACACATCTAGTATCAGGATATTTGCACACTGCTTTTTGAGCTCTTCCTTGATATTTTCCTTTCTGTCTAGCATGATCAGAATGTTCCCAAGCATTAATCACCTCATTCAGTTCAGGTTTAGGAGGTGGTTTCATCTTGTACAACACTCTACTCAAGTTGTCAATGATCCTCAAATTAAATGTGCCATAAAGTGGAATCCTGAATGCACCTTCCTTTTCTGTGATCTTGTGCCATTGACTAAGCCAAATACATGTGGAGAGCCCTACATGTTGTGCCATGTATGGCCTGGTGTATCTTCGGGAGGTGCCTCTTTTCTCACTTTCTCTAAACAAATCTCGTATTACCTTGAAACAATTCATTTTTGAACCAAATATCAATAATCACAGATAGAAACTTGTTCCAGACCAGAAAATTACTCTTTATCCATAATTCCTTGTTCAATAGTAACAACCAATCGCAGCACAACCCTATGTGACATAGTCAACCAATACCAGTGTGGCACTACACCAACTAACCAATATACGTGTGGCACACTGTGCCATCAATCTTGCGCTTTGCAGAGGCTCATTCTCCTTAACACTCTAAATGCATGCACTCTGCTCAACCTCAAGACCATATAAAAAAATACAATACAAATAACCTTTCTCTGCTCCACTAAAGAATTGACAGAATTCAGTCACAGAAGAGTCAATAAGCACTTCGAATGAAATCTCAACCTGTGGGGTATCATTTCGATTGGGACAGATTCACTCTGCGCATTAGGATTGACTATACTTACTGCCTCACATTCATGCAAAGATAAATGTCCCTGTCTCAATTGTGCTGTTGATGATGTCTCATGACAAGCGCCACCAAACTTAGCAAACAAATACAATGTAGTGTCTTCTACACTTTTTAATACTATTCCGGGATCTTAGGTGATTTGAACCCGATAACAACTTCAAGTTTTTTTTTTTACTACACACCAATCTCACACAACATTCAAAACTTTTCAGCAAACCACTATCCAAATTCTATAAAGCACCACAAGCTACACATGAACTACTGCAATTTACAATCCTATTAACAATCACTTCTCCACTGCTGACCTAACTCTTTCTTGAATCGCTGGAATTCTGCTGATCCTCCAAATTCTGGACATGGGCAAACAGGGCTGGGCTTTGGGTCCTAATGAATCTAGAATAAAGGTTCTAGCACCCCTTACTTCAAGATCCTAACTGCCATCACTCTGCTGCCATCAGATCATGGTCGGGCCCATTTTCTTGCTTCTCTTGTTCTGACAGACCTTTTTAGGATATTGAGGCGTAAAGAGGAGTTAAAATCAGCACTTCAAACCAATTAACAGTGCATCCTATTTGGTCACATATTAAATCCTGGAGACAGAAAGTAAAGTTCAAATTAAGGGTCAAAGTTATGCAAATGAATCTCAAACCCTTGCTAAATATGTACAGAATCACCAATGGTGAAGTAAATCATAGAATGAGATTAAATTGTAGCAGCATAAGGCATGCAAGAATCTTAGTTGCGGCAATAAGAAAGATAAGGAACAAAATTTGATGATTAGTGTAAAAGTCGTGGACCTCCTGCCTAGTCATTGAAAAAAATAAATGAATATAGTTACCCTGAGCTAAGCTACAGGAAATGATAAATATCTCTTATCGGAAAGTGTCAACATAGCACAAACCTCAGTAGAAGTTCTGATAGAGAGTGTTGTGGAGTACAAAGCCACACAAAGTAATAAAGAGTGCAGAGGTCTGTACCTCTCCAATTCTCAGGGCAATCTGAACCTCGTGAAAGGCTACAGAGAATCTACCCTTGTCTAAATAGATAAATACCATTTAAAACCTACATAATCTTTGAGAAATTCACATAATTAAAGCCAGTAGTTTTCCATCCTCCATGCACAGTTGAAATTGGCAACTCCTGTCAAACCTCACATCCAAAGATTTGGACATCCGGGCAGCCTTGAGTGTCTCTTGGATCCTGGTACACAAAACAGGAGTCTTTTCTTATTGGTTTGTTAGTGCTCCTTTGTCCTTGCCAAAGTATCCTCCCATACCCCACTATCTTGAATACACAATGGCCCTCATTACAACCCTGGCGGTACAAATCGCCATATTTTGACTGCTGCGGTAGCGGCATGGTCGCACCGCCGGGACCGGCGGTCTTCCGCCATCATTGTCCCAGCGGTTATAATTCGCCAGGGCAGCGCTGCTTGTAGCGCTGCCCTGGTGATTATGACTCCCGGAGTCGTGGGGCCTCTGGGGGCTCCTGCACTGCCCATGACCTTGGCATGGGCAGTGCAGTGGCCCCCAGGCACAGCCCCACTCTGCTTTTCACTGTCTGCACAGCAGACAGTGAAAAGCGTGATGGGTGCAGCTGCACCCGTCACACGGACGCAACACCGCCGGGTCTATTAGGAGCCGGCTGCAACGTTACGCCCGACATCCCCACTGGGCCGGCGGGCGGAGACTCTGTTTCCGCCCGCCGGTCCAGCGGGGATGCTGTAATGCGGCCAGCGGCTTGCGGCCGCATAGGCCGCCGCTTGGCGGTTCAACTTTGGCAAGCGGCCTCCGCTGCCCGCCAAGGTTGTAATGAGGGCCATTATGTCTTTCATTGACTGTAGCTTCAGACGGATGCACGTGCAAATAAAGAATATTGCAACATGAGCAAAATTCCACTTTGAAGGTTGACAACATGAAACCAACGTTTCTGGCGTTTGATTAAGCTAAATTATTATGACATTGAATACACATTTGAATACGGGCATCATGCAACTATAAATGAAACATGAGTTAAAGCTGAAACTTGATTATATCACGATACCATAATATCATATTCTGACTACACAAATATAAATGTGCTCGAGTGATACATTTCAGCATGTTAAAATCACACATTAGAACATAAATACATATGATTCTTATAACTCTCTACTGTAAAAACACCTTCAATAATACTATTTGTGTGCTCCAGTTTACATTAGTAACATTAAAACACGTGATGTATATATTGTCAATTACATTATTATGTCACTCTCATGATGCATAATGACACAGTTATGCGTTATCACTGGTCCTCTACCAAAAATTGGCAAGTTGTTCCATATGTAAACTCATTTACATATTCTGAAAAATGAGGACCAGATATAGAAGAAATGTTGCCAAATTTCCTTCATCCACCAACCTCTATATAAATCCGACTGTTGCTTTTCAGCACCATTTCTTCTCACCTACTTGTCTAATCTTGTTCAAACTCTATTTCCATTCCTGAATCATTGTCTGTAATCACTCATGAAACCAACTCTGTTTGCTTCACCTTAGATGAGAGGTTTTAGCTCCATATTCACACAAATCACATTAGCAAGAACATCTAAGTGCAAAGCAGGCTTCCCAGAGGTATAAAAAGTTGTATTGGTGTTGTAAGAATGTGGTTATGGAAACTCTCTTCACACTTGGATGCTAGGTGAATAAATGGCAAGGTTTTATAGAGTGCACGGCTACTCTAAAGAGTGTCCCGGCACCAAGAATGCAGTTACGGGCCAGAAAAAAAAGAAAAAGTATTCACATCCATACAATTAAGCAAGAGAAAAAAGTCAAGTTTTCAGTCTCCTACAAAATACCTCCTAAGATGCCAGAGTCCATTGTTCCTAGAGGAGCTGATTCCATGCCTTAGCCAGAAAGCTGAAGGAATGCTCTCCCTTTCTTATGTGCCTGATTTGCAGCACCACTGAGACTGCTGACACAGAATGTAGTGACCTTACAGGAAAATAGGGTAAATTTATTTCAGTGAGATAGTCATGCCTGTCCAGAAAAAGTGCTCAATGAACCACTGAAAGAGATTTAAAGAGGGCCCGCTTTTTGATGGACAAGCAGTGCAGAGATCTTAAAATATTGGAAATCGATGTTCACTTTGGAAGTTTCAAGAGAAGATGAGCAGTGGCATTCTATACAACCTAAAGCCATCCAAGCAATGCTTCAGGCATCCTAAAATAGAGAGCATTGGCATAATCCAGCTGAGACATGACTAACTTATGGGTTACCATCTTCCTGTAGAAACAAAGATTTCTTGATGAAACAAAGCAGTCTAAAACGGGTGCTGACCATTTCCATGACCTGAGGCTGGAAAGAGAGTTGGTTGTCAAATTTGACTCAAGTGTTTTGCTACTACAGATGGGGTGATGGAGTACGCAAACAAAAAGGCAAGCCCTCCTCCCACCAATTAGCTTGATGGGAACCAAATAAAAGAATTTCTATCTTATCTGATTTGCATTTAAGCTGGCTAATACACATACAATCAAAATGCATGCATGCAGACTTTAAAAGACTTCTCCACTGAAGTGTAGACTCTCTCAAAGGGGAGGAGCTGCTGTGTATCATCTGCTTAAGAAATTATTTAGCACTCAAAGGATTTCTGAAACAACACCAACATGGCATAAAAACATTAGATAGAGTGGGGCTCAACAAGGAACCCTGTGGTACCCCCACTTAAGAGATTTGACAAGATGAATCTTACGTACCTCAAACATGCCTTGAGCGCTGCAACCCACTGTGTCTCATACTGCTATAATTATTTTAAACAGTTCACTTTGGTTTTGTTGACCCAGTCATGACTAAGGGCCTCAGGGCCTGATTTAGAACTCAGAAGATTGGTTTCTCTCTCACATTGATAGATATCCCGTCCGTGGAAATCTAAATCCCATTGAGAGAGTAATCTGTCCGTCAAGTTCTAAATCAGGCCCTAAGTATTTACGTCAGGTGCATCTTAAAAAGTGGCTTACTGATTCAGAAACACTGCCTGTATCTTTTGCAAACATCTCAAATATCAGGGGTGTCTTCAGTCATTGTGGAGCTTTGAGTCCCTTTTGCCGGTGCCAGTCTTTAAGAAGAATTATACTCTGAAACAATATTTCTCAGGCTGTACCACATCAGTCATCATTTTGCAGCAAAAACAATGAAATTGTAAGGGGCAAAACAGAGCCCACTGATGACTTAGTACATGAAAGAATGGCATCATTAAACTAGCCTATGCATGCATCAAAGGCTAACATCGCAACTGAAAGGGGGTTAAGAAAATCCATCAAACAAACAAAAGGTGATTGGAGAAAGTCTTGCAATTTGGTTAACCCCTATCAAGCACTTGAGGTAGCATTCCAATCCATCGATCTTTTGCCCACCATGCCACCTCAGAATAGACTTAGTCATATGCAAATCAGTCTTGGTCCTACTCCAATTGAAACACTCCAGCCCAAACTGCTAAGCCATTTCCTCTCTAAACCAGAACACAGACAAGCCAAGACTGCTTTGACCTGATTGCCCATCCTCAGTCAGGTGCAGTTTGGGTCCAGTAGCACAGTGACCTCAGGACCTATGTCTTGGCATATACTTGGCCACGTTGGTTGTTACATCAAAATCACAAAAGTTGATGGGAGGAACACCTGTAATTTTTCTAACCATTGACCATTGCTTGGTGTAGCATTGCAACCCATCATTCTTTTGCCCACCATGCCACTTCAGATTAGACCCAGCCATATGCAAAGCAGACTTGGACATGCTCCAAGAGGAACAGAACAGCAGAAAGTGCAAAGCCTTGTTCTCTCTAAAGCAGAATACAAGCAATCCAGACCGATTTTGCCCGTTTAGGCCTCTTTAGTTATTTGCAGCTCAGTTATAGTGGCACAATGAGCAAGGGACGCATGTCTGGGCATATCCTTGGCCATTTAGGGCATACCAGAGGTTAGACTATTATTAAGTATTCTGACCTTCGCGCTTTGCGTTATTGATGTAAGACCCTAAGGGCCTGATTTAGAGTTTGGAGGATGGAGTTACTCCGTCATAAACATAACATATATCCTGTCTGGCACATTATGATTCTATTATATTCCAAGGACATCTTAATATGGCAGGTGCGATATCCGTCACATATGTGACAGAGTAACCCAACTGTCAAACTCTAAATTAGTCCCTAAGTGATCAAGAGTATGGCCTGACATGGGAATGTTGCTCACTGTGCCATATGATCCAAGCAATGCATCTCTGACAAGGTCTAACTAGGCCAAAACCAGTATGAGGTTGCTTGTGTTCCCTTTTGGATGGGTCTACTCTTGGCAGTTCGGGATTGGCTGTTTCCACAAGGAGCAGGCTAAGTACTGATTTGCATAAGGCAGGCTTGTAAATATGGTGGCAGAGTGTAAAACCATGGGTTGGAATGCTACCCCAGGCTATTACCAGGCTATTGCCTGTGGTTAGCCTATTTGCAAGTGTTCTTTACATTAGGTACCTTTTGTGAGATTGATGCGATGCACAAAGTGGCCAATGGTATGCTCACAAATGGGATCCCACAGTGCCACAGGATCAACGCTATATTTCACTAATGAGGCCTAACATGGCTGAGGGCCTGATTTAGATACTGGCAGCCAGGTTACTCAGTCACAAACATGACTGTTAGTCCGTCTGCCGAATTACAATTTCCATAGGCTATAATGTAATAAGAGTTGTAATACAGCAGGAGGGATATAGATCACGTTTGTGATAGAGTAACCCCATTTGACAAGATCTAAATTAGGCCCTGAGTCTGGTCTTGGGTTTCTTGAGTTTCCTTGTGGCGGAAGCATCACCTAGCAGTTTAATATGGACTGTTTCCATGTGAGGCAGGGACAGTATTGATTTGCATAAAGCAGATTATTGTCTAGAGTGGTACAGTGAGCAAAAATCGATGGGTTGGAATACTATTCTAAATGATTGCCGAAGGACAGAATATTTGTAAGCATTCCTTGTAGCATCTTTTATGTGACTGGTTAAGGAAATTACCCATCGGACCAACTACTCCTTCCTCTGGGTTTCTAATCACTCATAATCCATTGTTTGAAGGCCACATTAACAATATTCCCTTTACTTCGATTTGAATCTCCATGGGCCTCCATGAACATCCAAACAGAGAACAGATCATGAACATACTCAAAGCATTACAAGGGAAAATATTTCTTCACATGAACTCTTGTTGGTAATATTTGTGGACCTAGATAGGGATGGATAAAGAAACAACATAAATTATGTGGCCTCCCAAACTGTGATGAAAACAATTCTTAGCAATGCTGAGATTTGAAAAAAGTTGGATATTAAAGCCATAGCTCTGACCAAGATATCTACCCCACAATTTTAATATCATTAAAGATTGTGAAATCTAAACATCAAACAGTTCTCTTTTAACATCTGAGGCCTCAGTACAGAATCAGAAAACTATACGTTATGGACAAATTTGAGGGTCAAAGTAATCCCCTATATTTGGGTGAAGAAAACCTATGTTCCACCCAAAAAAATGCTGTCTCACCATCCCAATGAAATAACAAGGTTCAATAACAAGGCTGTCCCGCTGCAGCTCTTCTACAAAGTGAGGCACTTTGGGCATAGACAATGAGTAAAGAGTATCATCGATCTGAAACCCATAATCATGATCATTTTAGGAGTGAGAGAAATGTTTCATTTCACCTGTAGAGTTGTCTGAATCTGTTGATTCCGCAGTACTCTTCTAATATGGATGTCACTCACTCACCTGGTTCCAAACCGTGAAGTGGATGCTGGACCTCCAATCCTGCCTGAGGCAGGCAATTAAATCAAGTAACATCAACCCTAATTTACCCACTACCTCTAAAGGGAAGAGGGGATGGTATGAAACAAGAAAAGATTGACTGTTGTCACTGGACCTGCTCTGCTGCCTTGCAACACTGCCTAGAAGAGCCTAAACTCCCTGGACCTCATTTGAGTTGATGCAGGTGTGGAGCACTAGAAACAACAAAAAGCACTGTTTACCAACAGTTCTCAGCTGATAAAGCTTTAAGCAATTGTTTTATAAATGATGTATACTTACAGGCTTCCTCATAAATATTGCTTAAGAGAGCAGGAACAATTTAAAAAATAAACAGGAGTTTTCTTGCGCTCCCAAGAAAGTCATAACATACAATGAACAGATCAAAACTCAAATACAAGTTGGTGCACTACAATCTTCTCCAATACTCAATACAACTAATCAAGAAATAATGTAGACAAAACCTTCAGTTCAGGTATAATACATTTCGAAGCACACCCAAGAAAATAGTCTGGAGTGCCTGGCCTTTTTGGGTCTAAGGGACTCGCACAATGGCCAATATCCAAGAATGTACTCATGCCTTTAAGAAACTCGGTCTTGGATAAATAAAGTAATCTATGGGTTAGTGCGCACTAAACTGAGGATGAAGTACTTAGCCTTGTCTTAGTTTTTTAACTGAAATCTAAAGGAAGACAGGAGGCTGTGGTGCAAGAATACCAAGAGGAGGAGGCCTGGTAGTCATGAAAGAAGAAACAGGAGGCTTTGCAGGAGTCAGGATAATGGGATCAGCATGAAGGTTTGGAATACTAAAAAGCTGGAAGTTCCACACGACTCAGAAAGCGATTACACAGAAGATACTTGAGCAGATCTGGAATGAGGCCAAGCTGTGATTCAGGTTCAGATAGGGTATTTATGATGTGCGGAGAAACGATTTCAGAAAGGCATATGTCTGACGTGGAAGGGTGGAAGTTTCCATAGAACCGGGTGAAGAGCAGGTTTTACACACAACGGGTATGACCCCGTGCAGGTGGCAGGAACAAGTGGCAGTTGGAAACAATTAACAGTGATTGATGGAACCCAAAGCATTATGGTAAAAGTCAACAGATCAGGGTAGGGTGGATACAGCTAATTGCCTATGAAACTCATTGTTCATCTGCCGGTGCAAGACTAGCAACAATACAGGAGGTTCAAAGGTTCGGGAGCTTTGGGAGTGAGTCTATGAATTGCACGAGAAAGAATGGTGCCAGAATTGAATGATTACATGAGCCCAATGTGTAAATCCCACAGCACAGGGGGCAGAAGAGGGGGTCATGACAGCGGGGTTTGTGACAGCAGAGTTCTAACCGCAGTCTGTCAATCATCGTGTGGAGGAATTATTTGCTACGGGGCTCCAGAAATGCAAGCAAGATTTGGCATCCTTTAATGCAGGCAGAGGCAGGTGGTTGCTAGCAGTCATAGTCAGATTGTTGTGTAGCCATTTTAGTAGTAAGCTTCATGCACGTTATTTTAGCACGCTAGGCCTGCCGCTGTGCACTTTCACCTAGATATCTTTTATTCAGCTCTGCTTTATTATTTTTACTATAGTGACTTTTACGGTCTTGTTTTATTTTCTTCTATCTGACTGTTTTTGTCTAGGCCAGCACTCTGTTCTTAAACAAGACATTCTTGCTCACTCTGTGCTTCTTCCAAGGCTATAGAAAGATAGGTTGCCGGTGAACGTGGTATGAGTATAGTCTCTGACATTCATAGAAAACACACATCCTTACGTAGGGACAGTTTCTTAGAACATCAGCTGTTTTATTACAAAAACCTTTACACGTTAGAGGGGGATTCCATCCAGAGAACCACGACTGTATGCTGGTTTCTGAATGCTTCGCTACAGATGCTATGCAGAATTCAGGCCTTTGCTCAGGTATGGGGGATGATGTCTTCCCAGGGGAACCTGAAGGGCAGATTTAGAGCTTAACACTCTGTCCTCTATTATAATCTAGGTAGGAATTAGTCTATTGACTCTAGTGACAATATGGTAGCGTTATTTTTATGCTTTACTCTCTTCGTCACAATTGTAATCCTGTTATGTTGTGTTGTCCTAGTTATTGCAGCTCACGCTTTGCTAAATAAGATGCTGTTGCTTCATTAAATTCTTATTGAAACATATACTGCCTGTTTGTCATTATGTATATGAGAATAATGTAACTGAGAGGTAACAGATGTGACCTGAGTGACCATGGCTTCCCTGAGAAACCATTTGTCATGTGCTCTGCTGCCCAATCATCCCTGCCATTGGGTAGAGATGAGGCACTGCTAGTTAGCCAGAGAAAAAACCCAGATTAGAACGACAGGTGTCACCAGCAGTGGGTCAGACTCAGTCTCCCACACCGCAGGCGATTTTGCCACTCAAAACCCAGTAGTCTCATTAGAATAATGAGAGCCTTCGCGACAAGATGGCTGTATCTCAAGCAGATTTGCTACCACTCAAGTAGATTTTCTACTTGAGCTGCAAGAAAATCAGCGTGAATGGCTGTATGCTCTTGGTCACCACATGGTGCTGATTTTTCAGTGTAAGCAGTACAACATGCATAAATCCCACCTGTTGGTGGAACCCTGCAGAATTCCACAGAGTGAATCTCTGTGAGTTCTTCCCACCCCTAGATCATATGACTGTTGTTAGAAATGGGTTCTTTGGTTGGAAGTCAGGTTACCCCTTGTCCAAGTAAGGACCCTCACTCTAGTCAGGGTAAAGGAGAATCACACTCAGTTAACCCCCACTCACCCCTTGGTAGCTTGGCACGAGCAGACAGGCTTACCTTCAGAGACCAGGTGTAAAGTATTTGTAACAACACACACAGTAATATAGTAAAAACACCACAAAATGGCTCACAGGTTTAGCAAAATAGCCAATATTCATCTAAACACAACAAGACCAAAACGACAAAGATCCGACATACACAAGTCAAGTTATGAATTTTTAAAGATTAAACTTAAGAAAAGCACTTAGAACCACAAAATGCTTCGATGAGTTGTTAATACGGCATTGTGACGGAGTCATTCCAAACAATCCGATGCCAACTGCGCCGGCCACGGAGTCATGCAGACCCCTAGGTACAGTACCTTAAGTGTGAAAATAAGCCAGTGCACGAAGTCAGGGATTGCGGCGTTGATGAATCCGAGGCGGCATCGGTTCCGGTGCTGCAGGGTGAAAGAGCTGAGGTGGCATGAAGAGGCATCGGGTCCTTGCTGCAGAGCAGTGGAGGTGATGGGGTGTTGGTGCAAAGCGTTGAATCTTCGCACTTCGGGCGGAGTCCGTATCCGGCGGTCACGATGTGGTGCGGCGACTTGGACTTCGTGTGGCTGCAGCGGTGTCGGGCCTGCGATGGTTGTCGCACGGAGTCGGGTGTAGGCGGCATCACTGAATTCAGCAGGGGTGTCGGTCCGGAGTCGTCCGAAGTCGGTTTTCTTAGATTTTCACCAGCTTCTCCTTTCAAGTGCCCAGGGACTGGATGGGGTACCACTTGTCAGGGCCGAAGTCTCAGCAGACAGTCCAGGTGCTAGTGGGGGAAGTCTTTGATGGCCCTGAGACTTCGGAACAGGGAGCAAGCTCAGTCCAAGCCCTTGGAGATTCTTCTCAAGTAGGAACATACCACAAAGTCCAGTCTTTGTCCCCTTTCACAGGCAGAAGCAGCAACTGCAGGATAGCTCCGCAAAGCACAGTCACAGGCAGGGCAGCACTTTTCCTCAGCTCTTCAGCTCTTCTCCTTGGCAGAGTTTTCTCTTGATTCCAGAAGTGATCTAATTTTTAGGGATTTAGGGGTTCTTCTTATATCCCTTTCTGCCTTTAAAGTAGGCCTACTTCAAAGTCTCTCTTGTTTGTAAGATCCTGCCTTGCCTAAGCCAGGGTCCAGACACAAACCAGGGGATTTGAGACTGCATAGTGTGAGGGCAGGCAGAGCCCTTTCAGGTGTAAGTGAACACTCCTCTCATCCCTCCTAGCATAGATGACTCATCAGGATATGCAGGCTACACCCCAGCTCCCTTTGTGTCACTGTCTATTGAGAGGTGCAAACAGCCAACTGTCAAACTGCCCCAGACAGGGAAACCACAAACAGGCAGAGTCACTGAATGGTTTATGCAAGAAAATGGCTACTTTAGAAAAATGCCATTTTCAAACACACAATCTAAAAACCAACTTCGCTAAAAGATGTATTTTTCACTTTTGAGTTCAGAGAACCTAAACTCCACATTTCTATCTGCTCTCTAAAGGAATTTGCACTTTAACAATATATAAAGGCAGCCCCCATGTTAACATATGAGAGAGATGGGCCTTGCAACAGTGAAAACTAAATGTGGCAATATTTCACTGGTAGGACATGTAAAACACATCAGTACATGTCACACCTTTTACATACACTGCACCCTGCCCATGGGGTTATCTAGTTCTACCTTAGGGGTGCCTCACATGTAAAAAAAGGGAAGGTTTAGGCCTGGCAAGTGGGTACACTGGCCAAGTCAAATTGGCAGTTTAAAACTGCACTCACAGACACTGTAGTGGCAGGTCTGAGCCATGTTTACAGAGCTACCAGTGTGGATGGCACAACCAGTGCTGCAGGCCCACTAGTCACATTTGATTTACATGCTCTGGGCACCTCTAGTACACCGTACTCAGGACTTACTAGTAAATCAAATATGCCAATCAGGGACAGACAATTACACATGCATTTTAGATAGGAGCACTCGCACTTTAGCACTGGATAGCAGTGGTAAAGTGCCCAGAGTGACAAAAACAGCAAAAACAGAGTCCAGAATACATCAACAAGCTGGGAAACAGAGGCAAAAAGTTAGGGGAGACCACGTCATGGATGCCAAGTCTAACAAATGTGAATGTAAGTACATGTCAGACCATGAGAAAAGGAAAGCATGGCCAGCTTGGTAAGCTGGAATATGACCTCGGCTGATTTATATTTTGGCAGACAGAAGTAAAGCAATCCTTTCAAAAAGAAAATGCCCTACTCACCATAGGATTCATCTCCCATGGTGAAGGGGTATTCTTTGTTTTTTACTGCCTCTTATGCCAAGGTTTGCCTTGGCATGACAATCAGTAAAAAACTGCTATTATCCCCATCCTTTTTGGGCTGACAGATGTATGACCACTTCTCCTATGACCCTTGATCTATCGGGCCATCAAAATAGTCTCCAATGTGTTTAAATTACAGTATTCCAACTTTTAAATTCTGTGAGCAAACCATAATATTTGTGGAAAGCATAGTCTACAGCGTTTGCAAAGGAGTATGCTTGCCACCATGATTTAAATAAATCCCTGGATTCCTGTCTGTTTTTTACACATTTCTTTATTGGTTTTTCAGAATAATATAAACAGTATTATCATTAGGACATCAGATAGGTACATGTTACATGTAGATATTATAGCAAGAAGGTCCATTGAGGAAGTATTGAGATAGGGATTACAAATCATAAAAATTAAATGAGGAGGAAAGTTTTAGAATATTTAGTTAGTTTCCAAATCAGGTATCACCATTTCACTTAGACATACCCCTCGCAGTTTTTAACGGATCGAAGATAACCTTCCATTCCGAAGACGTCTGTGCTGAGGACAAAGAAAGAACAACACCATCATTGTGAATAAGCAATAAGTCAACTAATACATTTTTCAAGGTTATCTAGTCCAACCACTAACACATATAGAGATGGACAATTCCACATGAGGGCCCAAAGACCATCCACACATTACTACTGGGAAAAAGAGTGGGTACAGCCCTCCTCCCTATGTTGCTATCTTGCTTTAACTGTTTTCCCTCTCGTAAGCTTCAATGGAAAGTTATAGCAGTATGATATCAGTTACGCAGATATTTTAAATTATATACTCACTAGAATAGAATCCTGCTTGCACAAGGGGAGAAACAAACTCTTACTTTATCAGCCCACAAACTGTGTTCCCACCAGGCCCTCTGGCATACCTAGAAGATGGCACTATGCACTGAACAACTTGAGCAAAAAACACAATGGATTAAACCTAGATCTTTGTGACTGGGGATGAATGTTTGTATTGTCTACCACTCTGTCCATCATTTGTTCTTTTTGAATTTGTCACCTCAAGTGGGAAGGGTGTGCCCAAACGTGGGTCCCGTGCTCACTGTGCCACGGGATTCAAGCTAGCCTGGCTGATGAAGGGTGATATCCTGAAACCAGTCTTAGGATGCTTGTTTCTGGTCCAGTGAGGACCTGGCTTGGCAGTTCAGGTTGGACTGTTCCTGTGAGGAACAGGGTCAAGGCTGATTTGCATATGGCTAAGTTCAAACTGGGGTGGCGTGGTGAGCAAAAAAATGATGGATTAAACCAAGGTTTTTGTGACTGTAATGAATGTTTTCATTGTTCAGGATTCCGTCTATCATCTGTTCTTTTTACATTTGTCACCCCAAGTGGGAAGGGTATGCTCTGACGTGGGTCCTGTGCTCACTATGCTACTGGATTCAAGCTAGCCTAGCTGATGAAGGATGATACCCTGAAAATGGTCCTAGGATGCTTGTCTTGGATCCAGGGAGGACCTAGCTTAGCAGTTTCTGCTGTTCTGTTCCCACGAGAAGTAGGTTCAAGACATATTTGCATGTGGCTGAGTTCAAACTGGGGTGGCGTGGTGAGCAAAAAAACCAATGGATTAAACCCAGATCTTTGTAACTGGGAGTGAATGCTTGCATTGTTCAGCATTCTGTCCATCATCTGCTCTTTTTGCATTTGTCGCTGGAAGTGGGAAGGGTATGCCCAGACGTGGGTCCCATGCTCACTGTGCCACTGGATTCAAGGAAGCCTAGCTGATGAAGGGTGGTACTCTGAAACATGACCTAGGATGTTTGTTTTCAGGTCCAGGGAGGACCTGGCTTGGCAGTTCAGGGTGGACTGTTCCCATGAGGAACAGGGTCAAGACTGATTTGTGTATGGCTGAGTTCAAACTGGGCTGGTGTGGTGTGCTAGGAACACAATGAATTAAACCCAGATTTTTGCGACTCGGGTGAATGTTTGCATTGTTTAGCATTCCGTCCACCATCTGTTCTTTTTTGCATTTGTCACCCCAAGTGGCAAGGGTATGCCCAGATGTGGGCCCCGTGCTCAATGCGCCACTGGATTCAAGCTAGCCTAGCTGAAGAATTTTGATTCTCTGAAACCGGTCCTAGGATGCTTGGCAGTTTGGGCTGCACTGTTTCCATGAGGAACAAAGTCAAGACTGATTTGCATATGGCTGTGTTTAAACTGGGTTGGTGCGGTGAACAAAAAAACAATGGAATAAACCCAGAGCTTTGTGGCAGGGGTTGAATGTTTTCATTTTTCAGCATTCCATCCAACATCTGTTTGTTTTGAATTTGTCACCCCAAGTGGGAAGGGTATGCCCAGATGTGGGTTCCGTGCTCTCTGGATTTTTACTAGCTTAGCTGATGAAGGGTGATACCCTGAAACCAGTCCTAGAATGCTTGTTTCTGGTACATGGAAGATCTGGCTTGGCAGTTTGGGCTGGATTGTTCCTATGAGGAACAGGGTCAAGACTGATTTGTATATGGCTGAGTTCAAACTGGGATGGCGTGATGAGCAAAAATGAGATCTAAATAGGACCTTGATAGCTAACAAGCATTTAGGCCCACATTATGACTTTTGGCAGAACACTGCCAGGCTGAATTATTTTTCATAATACGGCTGGTGGAGATCTATTTACGTGGCGCTGCTGGTTGTAACAGCACCACCTTCACACCACCCACAGCGAGATTTCCTCCCTTCTTGTGGTGGAAATCCGGCTGTGGTCATATTATGGCGGATGGATTTTAGCCGTGGCAACGGTCTTTTTGGCGGCCGTCGCCACAGCGGTAGGTGGTACTTACTGCCAAAGTCAGAATGTGGGCCTAAATGCTTGTTAGCAATCAAGCTCCTACTTAGATTTGATCCAGCCAGAAGCCACAAGAAAACTCTCTGTCATGTTCATCTTGATCATTTTTTCTGTCCTAATGTCTACTAAGAAATGGAGTGCGACTAAGGATAATATTGGCCTTTGCTCTTGCACTTTAGGTGGACATGAAACCATGAAACAATTCATGCAACTTTATTTGAAAAATCTTCCCTTAAGGAAACAGCTTCTGGTGCCCTGTTTTTAAATCACAAAGTGCAGTTTTGCCAAGTGCCATTGGATTTGTGTTAAAGGACGGATCTACCAATAATCATGTGTCTGAGGTGACTCATACTGCATCATCTTGAAAAATTAGGAGAATTAATTTCTCATAAATTTGTTTAAAATTTCTCCTTATTAATCTACAAGACTAGTTTGTAACTTCAGATACCAGTTACGGCTGACGACTTGAAAAAGTGGTGGGCGGGGGGGGGGATTAAACAAAAATAAAATATAAATTAAAAAAAAGAGGCATTTCCTGTCACGGGCGCTAGGCCTATCCACACAAGTGAGGTACCATTTTTATCAGGAGACTTGGGGGAATGCTGGGTGGAGGGACATTTGTGGCTCCCCTCAGATTCCATAACTTTCTGTCACCAAAATGGGAGGAAAAAGTATGTTTATAGCCAAATTGTGAGGTTTGCAAAGGATTCTGGGTAACTGAACCTGGGGAGATTCCCCACAAGTCACCCCATCTTGGATTCCCCTAGGTGTCTAGTTTTCAAAACTGTGCAGGTTTGGTAGGTTTCTCTGGGTGCCGGCTGAGCTTGAGGCCAAAATCCACAGATTGGCACTTTGCAAAAAACAGCTCTGTTTTCTTTGAGAAAATGTGATGTGTCCACGGTGTGTTTTGGGGGCATTTCCTGTCATGGGCCCTAGGCCTACCCACACAAGTGAGGTACCATTTTTATCGGGAGGCTTGGGAGAATACAGAATAGCAAAACAAGTGTTATTGCCTCTTGTCTTTCTCTACATTTTCTCATTCCAAATGTAAGGCAGTGTGTAAAAAAGACATCTATTTGAGAAATGCCCTGTAATTCACATGCTATCAAGAGCAACCCAGAGTACAGAGATGTGCAAATACCCACTGCTTCTCAACAATGTATCTTGTAACCATTTTGGAAATACAAAGGTTTTCTTGATACCTATTGTTCACTCTTTATATTTCAGCAAATGAATTGCTGTATACCCGGTATAGAATGAAAACCCATTGCAAGGTGCAGCTCATTTATTGGCTCTGGGTACCTAGGGTTCTTGATGAACGCACAAGCCCTCTATATCCCCGCAACCAGAATAGTCGAGGAGACATAACAGTATATTGCTTTCAAAAATCTGACATCGCAGGAAAAAGTTACAGAGTAAAACGTAGAGAAAAATTGCTGTTTTTTTCACCTCAATTTCAATATTTTTTTATTTCAGCTGTTATTTTCTGTAGGAACCCCTTGTAGGATCTACCTAGGTTACCCCTTGCTGAATTTAGAATGTTCTCTACTTTTCAGAAATGTTAAGCTTTCCGGGATCCAGCATTGGTTTCACACCTATTTCTGTCACTAACTGGAAGGAGGCTGAAAGCAAAAAAAATAGTAAAAATGTGGTATGTCCCAGTAAAATGCCAAAATTATGTTGAAAAATTGGGTTTTCTGATTCAAGTCAGCCTGTTCCTGAAAGCTGTGAAGATGGTGATTTTAGCACCACAAACCCTCTGTTGATGCCATTTTCAGGGAAAAAAACACAAGAATTCTTCTGCAGCCTTTTTTTCCCATTTTAAAAAAAAAGAAAACCCGAAATTTTCGCTGTATTTTGGCTAATTTCTTGGTTTTCTTCAGGGGAACCCACAATGTCTGGGTACCTCTAGAATTCCTAGGATGTTGAGAAAAAAGGGCACAAATTTGGCTTGGGTAGCTTATGTGGACACAAAATGATTAGGGCTTAAGCGTGAACTGCCCCAAACAGGCAAAAAGAGGTTGGCACCTGAGGGGAAAAAGGCCTTGCAGCAAAAGGGTTAAAAACAATTGGCAAAAAACACTGAAATAACTTGTAATATTTCATCTCATTAGACATTATGGTTTAACATAAATTCTCCAGACCACAGATATTTGAGGGTTACGGTAACCATAACTCTTCCCCCAAATGCAAGTTCATAACCTCACACATAATGATACAGATGATTTTCCACATTACATCATTCATTACATCACTGGTGACATCATCTTAAGTCATTGGAGGCCCTACCCTAGTTAGTGAGAGACTTCTAACTCGATGTTAGCAAAGTATTTTTCTTATCTGGTGCTACCGTGCACTTCCTGGCAGTTGCAGACAGGGAATGACAACTGATATACCCACACCAAGCAGGTCAAGAATATTGATTTTATTAGCTTAGCCATCTTTTTATCATGGCATCGTAGGCTTACTGGCATTGTGCAATTTTGCCAATAGTTTTCCCTTTGTTTGTGGAAGCACTTTCAGCAACAAAGCCTTGGTGCACCAGCAGTAGATCCTAAATTTGACCAAAGCCTAAATGCCGCCCTTCATTTGTTCAAAAACACCCATGTGGAACCCTGTTAGGTACATCTAGACTTGAAAAATGAATTTGTTCCATTTTGAATATGCAAAGAGCAATATATATATCTGTGGATCTCCTTAGATGGCAGAATAATGCAAATCACCTGCCTTTCATAGCTTTTGTGGCAGTGCATTACAGAGCTATTAAATTATTGGAAGGTGGTCTTGTGGACAAAAGTTTTATTTTTTTATATTTTATGAGAATTATATTTTGATAATGTGCCAATGAAAAACTGGGGTTGACAGACCATTCGTGCATGTCAGTAAAGACATGAATTTTGTGCGGTAGAAAAAAATGATTTCTAGAGCGTTAAACCGCATAAAAATAATTATTTTAAAAATGTAAGTCTTAAAATGGTTGGCTTCAGTAGAGGCCTCTCGTATTGGGAGGAGTTTTTTTTAGTATAATGGTAAAGTAAGAGCCATTTTTGGTACAGTGGCATCAGATGCCATTCAGATGATTTATGTTATATTGAAATGTTAGAAGATAACTGAAGGTTCATGAATGTAGAACAATAGTGTGATGGATATAATTTGCCAAGATATATTGGTAAACATATTTGTCATAAGCAGCTTGATGCGAGATGACACTACGTTTTTTGTGACATAGGGTATCATTGTAACATACTAATCGGGCCATATTGGATTATGCACCAGTTCGGTTGAATATTGTGGAACATAGAAATCGAAAGTGCTTATATAGTACAAGGGATTGTATGTAAAGAGCGTACATTTTAATCAATTGTGGTCTTGCTAGGGCCGTTGGAAAACAATCTTATTACAGAAGTCAGGAAAACTGATCTACTAAAATTTTATGCTAAGAATCAGGACCTCGAGTCTCACAAATACCCTCCTACATAGCTGTTGAAATATAACTGTTTATCTTTTTCTCCTTTTTGCCACTTTATTTAGAGTGTATTTCGTGTGCGGGTGAGACAATGTTTTTAACAAAAGGGTGGCGACTCAATCACAGTATTATCTTTCTTTTCTGGAGATGGCAGATAACATTCCACGTCTGCCTATTGGTCGAAAGCTGTCAGATGTTCAAAAATAGCAACTTAACAAAAATAACAGACCAAATCTTTGAGGCGTTCACGGAAAACAAGAAGCTGTTTCAGACCCCACACTGAGGTTTGAAACCGAGTCCTGGTCCTTAAATTATTTTCGAATGCCTCGAACATACATGCATGGGATTGCATTTGGATTGATCGAAGCATCTGCATTTGAAATTAATATTATTACGAATCTTTTTAAAAGGGGGTTGTTTAAAAATGTAAATATGCATTCATACAAAAGGAATGAACGATTATGCTTTTCTAATGATACATGTATTGGTAAAGAGCTTTATGGAGTATGTTGGGTGCTGTACATCAGTTGTTGATGTTGTTTGGAAATCTGTTTCATCTATTTTACTCACCATAAACTCCTGATATTTTTAGTAAATTCGAATACTATGCAGGAATTCCTGTGTATACAAGAGCACACTGTTAGACCTGGCATACTTGGCGCGGTCTTCACTGTCTTTTTTTTGCCTCTGCTTCCTATGTTTTGACTGTGTGCTGGACTCCTTTTTGCTGTTTTTGCTACTCTGGGCACTTTACCACTGCTGACCAGTGCTAAAGTGCAAGTGCTCCTGTGTAAATTATATTTGTAATTGGCTTTCCATGATTGGCATATTTGATTTACTAGTCCTTATTAAAGTTCACTAGAGGTGCCCAGGGCCTGTAAATCAAATGCTACTAGGGGGCCTACAGCACTGGTTGTGCCACCCTCATTAGTAGTCATGTAAACATGGCTCAGACCTGCCACTGCAGTGTCTGTGTGTGCAGTTTTAAACTGCTGATTTGACCTGGCAAGTGTACCCACTTGCCAGGCCTAAACCTTCCCTTTTTATACATGTAAGGCACTCCAAAGGTAGGCCCTGGGTAGCCCCATGGGCAGGGTGCAGTGTATGTTAAAGGTAGGACGTGTACTGATGTGTGTTACATGCTAAATTCAGTTTTCATTGTTGCAAGGCCTATCTCTCTCACAGGTTAACATGGGGGCTGCCTTTAAATATCCTAAAAGTCTGTTTCCCTTTGAGAGAAGATGGAAATGTGGAGTTTGGGGTCTCTGAACTCACAACGTAAAAATACATCTGTTAGTGAAATTACTTTTTTGATTTTAGATTGTTAGTTTGAAAATGCCACTTTTAGAAAGTGGGCATTTTCTTGCTTCAACCATTCTGTGACTCTGCCTGTTTGTGGATTCCCTGGCTGGGTCAGACTGACAGTTGAGCTGTTTGTGAATCTCCTCCAGACAGTGACACAAAGGGAGCTGGGGTGTAGCCTGCATATCCTGATGAGCCATCTGGGCTAGAGTGGAGGGAGGAGTGGCCACTTACACCTGAATGGGCTGTGCTTGCCCTTTCACAATGCAGCCTCCAACCCCCTGGTGTGAGTTGGGGGGTGGCCTGGGCAAGGCAGGATTCTGTAAACAACAGAGACTTTTCTTGGAAATCGGGCAACTTCAAAGGCAGAAAGGGGTATAATTGGTGGACCCAAAACCCCAGACTTTAGATTTCTTCAAAATCATTTCTGGAACCAAGGGGAACCTCTGCCAAAGTGAAGAGCTGAGGAGAAGTGCTGCCCCTACCTGTGACTGTGCTTTGTTGGGCTATCCTGTAGTTGTTGGTTCTGCCTGTGAAAGGAGACAAATACTGGACTTTCTTGTGCATTCCTGCTTGAAGATGAATCTCCAAGGGCTTGGACTGAGCTTGCCTCCTGTTTAAAGTCTCAGGGCTATCAAAGACTTCCTCTGCCAGCACCTGGACTCTCTTCTGAGACTCCTGCCCTGACAAGTGGTGCACTATCCAGTCCCTGGGCCCTTAAAGGTGAAGTTGCCAGACTAAAGCTGAAATCCATGCACAGAACGCCGTGCAGGGAAATGTTCGACTCACCATCTGCAACGTGGTTGGTAAACGATGCGCCACCCGCTTCGCGGCTAAAATCGACACTCCACCTGCATTGCAGCTGGGAGATCAATGCATCGCAGCTGGAGAAACAACATAACACCCACGCATGGCTGCTGATAAGATGTAAACCCCATGCAGCGCGGATTTCTAACACCGTGCAACCGGATTTCTCACACATCATCCCTGGGTGTCAAAGTCATTGTGAATCGACGCAGATCCGATCTGCCCCATCTGGAAATCGGCGCATCTCTCTCTTGCGGGGGACAAAAATGATGCATCGCTGACCGGAGAAGAAACAATATGTGGTCTCACTTGTGAGTAAGAAATAGATGCATTGCTGACTTTTCTGACGCACGCTCGCCCATGTGGCTTTATTTTTGATGCAAATCATGTACTTTGTTTAAAATCAGCGATTCCATTGTTTTCAATGGAGTAAGACCCTTAAGGCCATATTTATACTTTTTGATGCAAAACTGCGCCAATGCAGTTTTGCGTCAAAAAGTTTAACGCCGGCTAACGCCGTTTCTTTGATCCACTCGGGCATCAAATTTATTCTTTGACGCAGCATGGCTCAAACCACGGGTTAGAGTCATTTTTTTTTACTCTAACCATTGCACCACGTCGCAAAGCAAAACAATGGTAATGCTGAGAAAATGACTCTAATCCGGTTTACAACGTCGCAAACCGGATACACGCCATTTTCCCCTGCAGTAGCATCAAAAAGCAGCGCAAACACAGTAAACAGTGCTAAGGAGCCCCAAAATGGATTTCAGAAGCCAGGACAGACCCCAGGGGGACCCCAATCAACCAGGAACCAGCCAGTAGGACCCAGACAAAACCCAGGAGAGGGAGAAGAAGAAAAGGAAGTGTTGGTTCAGTGCAGAGGAGCAGGAAGTACTGGTCAGAGAGGTGACGGAACACCAGCATCAACTTTTTGTCACCTCAAAATTGCCAATTGGGAGGAGAGAGGCAATTTGCCAACAAATTGTCGACAAGATCAACAGTGTGGCAGAGGTACGGAGAACAGTCAATGAGTGCAAGAAATGCTGGCATGACTGCAAGCGCAGGACCAAGGAAAAAATGGCAAGGAACACGAAGGCAGCACAGCATACTGGAGGTGGGAGTTCAGCACCTCAGGAGGCCTTGGACCAGATGGAGGAGATGGTGGCAGCTCTCATCCCAGAGGAGATCGTCACAGGAATTCAAGGTCAGGACAGTGCAGACTACCAGGAAACAACAGAGATGCAGGGTAAGTTGCATGGGGGACAAAAATGCCTAAATGTTAACTGCAAGGAGGGGGAGGTACATACCTACTACACAATGCATGTCAGCCCTGGAAATCAGGCAGTGGAAAGGGCAAAGGGGCACGGCACAGGTGCATGGGAAACCAGGGGCACAGCACAACACTACACCAACAACCTTTGCATGGGGGTACTCTGCCATGCCAAGGCTGTTGGAAAGGCCAAGCCAGTCCAGGAGTGTAGGGTAGAACGTAAAACTGGCCTGCTGTCACAGGACAGCTGGTATTGTCACAACATGAACTAGGGCTCAATTTCCAGTCTCAGTCAATATCCGCAAGTGGCATGTACCATTGACAACAGTTGCCACTACCACCTATGCTGTGTGTGCTGGTCAAGTAGCAAATGACAGTTAGGTGTCCATGGGTCAAAGACACCCAAAATAGAGGGTTCAGGATGACAACGTTATTAATCCCCTTTAATTCCTACCAAAGTGTAAATCCTGTCCAATGCTTATGTCTATAGGCGCAATAAACATCAGGTATTGTTACTTACATTATGAAGCACACAGCAGTAATGTCATACCCATGCTGCCCATTCCAGGCTCCACCCCGTGCCTGTGTTACAATAGCTGCAATGCCACCTTGCAGCATGCCAACTGTCATACTGCTAAGACAACAGCATTGAGGGGGAGGACATATGTGTCTAGCTAGTTAAACACACCTGCACAGTCATAAGAGGAAATGGAACACTGCCAGGCCTATCAGTGCAATGCAATGTAGCACACATTCGCCAACATCAACATGACACTACCAATGCTGACACCTGTATCGTGCCATGCCAATGCTGTACATAGTATGTGTTTTGTCTCAGCAACGTATAGGTGTATGTGAAATATCAGAGACTGGGTCAGTCCCATATTGTTAAGTGTGGTTCAAGTGGTATCAGAACACCCACAACCATTGCGAGGCCTCACCATGCTAATGGAAGTAGAGGGAGGGTTGAGTAGGACAAGAAGGTGGCAACGCACAATTTGGACAGAACCTGCACCTAGAGGATGTGACGCAGACAATTCCCCAAACTGCCCACATTACATGTGACATGCAGGTGGGGCATAGACCTGTGAGAATGCTAATATTAATGACAGGAACAATGAACAGGAACCAAGATTACAATGTTTCACTAATAGGAAGTCATTGATGTCACATTACAACTGCCACAACACAGACACACTAATTGTACAATATCTCATTGCAGAGGACGATGGCTCTCCTGTGGATATGCCTGTCCTGGACTTCCCTGATGACATGGATGACGAGCTGACAACCATTAGCCAGCAAACCCTCCCAGATGTCCTTGGAACACTCCAGACCCCACCTTCAGTTGCAAGGAGGAGGACAGATGCAGCAGCCATCACAGAGGACCCACCCACCACTCCAATAGTACGACCTGCCAGCTCCAACCCAGCTAAAGACTCTGATGACACTGGTACCACCTTTGAGAGGACAGTAGTGGGAGTACAGCAGGAGCTGGCCAAGGAGGTGCGGGTGGGGATGCAAAATATGGCAGCCAGCCTTGAGGGGATGCGCATGTGCATGATGTCATCTGCAGAACAATCAGCAGCCATGCAAGTGCAACAATCCCTACTGCAAGGACTACAACATTGTGTGAGGGATTTTACCACAGCACTTAGGGAGTTGTCACAACACCTGGCATCCCAAACATTTCACTGCGTGCACGACTGCAATCATGGCCCCCTCAGGGCCAACCTGGCTGCCTACCAAAGCGATGTTGCTGCTATACTCAAGAACCAGCAGCTCCTCCTTGCTGCAGTAATGCCCTTAATAGCCCCACAGTTGGCAACTACCGGGAATTTTGACTCCAAGTCTTCAAACACTGAAGTGTATGTTGGCACTTCAAACCTACCACCACCAAGGGCAGAGGAGACGACACACACATCAGAAGATGAAGACATGGAACAGATCACCTTCACCTGTAGGAGTACCCGGTAGCACCAGTCCATGCCACATGGACATTTCCTATGTCCTGTGCTTGTTAACATGCCAGTCTTGCTATACTTGGTAACATGCACAGTTCTCCAGCACACTGTTTACCTTACCACTGTGTACTGCAATTTTCTTTCACTACCTCACTGGCAATTGATGTTCCTCTGCACTGAATGACACTTCACCACAGCATGTCCAATGACATGTCCCTCACCATTGCACTTGTGTTGCGTCACAATAGAAGGCGTCACACTATTGGATTTACAATCCTAGACTATGTAAATATTGCACTACAACACTTTAAAATAAATAGCACTTAGACAACCACTTTGTCTCTGTGTAATGTGACACATCAACTGTGTAGGAGATTTGTGATGTATGAAACATGTCAATGGCCACAGAATGTCAATACAACAGTGTAGAAGGAATGTGGGCTGATAACTATGCACAGGGGTCTGGATTTTATCATCATCTGTGCTTCATTAGGCGTATATCTGAATGTAAAAGATCACAAACAATATAATGCTGTGTAGAACTGAATATGTCAGACACAAAGTATGTACAAGATGAAACTCAATGTGGTCCACATTCCCTTCAAGACATCATTATGTATGTGACATCTGACTCTAAACTTTAATCACACACACACACCATACAGCAGGAATGGATGTTTACAAGTGTATGGACAATTATGTAACCTGGGAGTACAATATAAGAAATGATAGGTGTGAGTTATGTATATAGAACTTTATAAGATTATGACACCGCTCAGCTTAACAGGGTTCACATGAACATGAGGCTGCAGGCAAGCGTCCCACAGTGCCCAAGATTCCAACAGAGGACTCAAACGATGACAGATTAAAAATCACACCAACCTTTAAAACACATTGGGAACCATAGTTACCTTGAGTGGTGGGTGCAATGGATGGCAGATGCATAGAGAAGTAGCTTTGTTGTAGCTGCCAATGTGACAGCTCATTTGGAAGTTGGAATAACCATGTCAAGAATGGTATTTGGATGCAGGATGGAACACAAACGCAAATTCTAAATTGACACTGTACACTCATGCAAAGGCCCTGATCCCCAAGCATATGACACATACTGTAAAAGAGTACATAAACCTTTATGATATCAGTATGAAAGGAAACAAACTATGGGAAATACCTAAACTAACCTAACCTATCCTAACTATACATTACCCACAACTGGCCCTAACTACCCTAAGCTAAACTTACTATCCACATTTAACTAAACACTCTAAACATCAACCCCCCACCCCCCTTATATGACGGGACACATGTAGGACAACAAATAATACCTAAACACATACTAACTTATCCTAAACATATATATTATTTTTTCTATTTTTTATTTTATATATATATATATATATTTTTACACACATAAAACCCAACATCATCCCCCACCCACCTACCCACAAAAAACATGGAATATAACATCCTCCACCCCAACCCACTTATTCTAACCAAACTAACAGCCTACTCTAACCTAACACTAAGCCCCTAAACCCACTATAGAAAAGAAGGAGGAAAGAGGGGGGAGTGGAGGAAATTATGGGTGAGGAACAAAAAGTCACAAATTGCCCCCCGCTGGATCTTCTTAATCCCCCGCAGTCTCCTGCTATTGCAGGCCACCTCCTGCTGCAGCCTGTCCATCCGGTGCAACATACGTTGCATGTCACGTTTCAGTGTATGGAATTCAGTCATGTCCAATACAGCAGCCGGAGTTGTCTAGGTATCACTTGTAGAAGCTGGTGCTGATGCTGTGGTTGGAGGGGAAGGTGCAGGAGGTGCTGCTTGTGGACTCTGGGCTGATGAAGTCGAGGGACCTACTGGAGTGGCTGTCATCCCTGGAGGCACTGTGGTGGTGGTGGCAGTAGTGGGCAATGCTGCCCCCCCTTGCCTAAATGCCCTCCATACCCCTGTGGCTCTCTCATGACAATATCTCTGTGCCATATTGCAGAACCCAGCCTCCATATCGAGCATGTGGTGGTACCCGTACTGCCCAACTTTGAAATTCCCATATCTCATGGGCATTTATGTTGGCAGCTGTAATAATAGAGACAGGCAAACATTAGTGACATCATTGTGTGATACATAGTCAGATGATTTTCTAACACTTCATAAAAATGGCACATTTAGTAGAAATCACAGTACAGATGATATAATGTCACTGAGGAATGACAGGCCAACGCAACCTACACATCTGCTATCTAACAGCACAGCAATGCACAACAAGGTGTGTACTTAATTAAATGATCTGTGCATATTTGTACTGCTATTAGTCACATAACAAATGCTGCAAGTACTCAACATGTGCCAGGCTGAATAATAACTATCTTCAGGATCAAAATCAAGTCACACAAGACCTGTGATTTGTATATAGAACTGCCAGGATGGTATGCAGTTGGTAATCATGAGGGGCAATGTAGTTTGGAACACATGAATGCTTGAATTACATGTCTGTCATCTACACTGTGATCATCCCACCTAGGTACACATATTTTCTAGCCCTAACCCTGTGCCTCAGGGGGGGATGGACATGCAACACGTACTTTCAAACATCAAGGACAACCACGAAGATTTGGACAGCTGTACATGGGTTTAGTCAGTCCACCACAGGTAAGGAGGCCTGCCAACTAGGATTGAGTCAACCATTGGACAATAACATCTACATTTATTTTTCTAATTGCAGACAATTGCCAACATCATTAGATCTCACTGACACATTTCCAAAATCAAGCACATTGATGCAAGCACCTATCTGGGCTTGACCTGCATGCACGCCTATGACATTTCACTCAAGTGCCATGTAAATTGAGTACAACATGTGGATTTAGATGATGCGGGACAGTTACCCATACAGCCCTACATGTTCATCTCTTAACAGGGATGCGCAAGTCTGTGTGTAAAACTGATGCATCACTGGTCTGTGTGAATGAGAGTATGACTTGCTGACTAAATTATGACACTGGCCACCTCTAAATCAATTTTTGGCATACATGTAGCAACAAATCACCTTGTTCACTTGCCCATGCCTATTGCGCAGCACTCGCCTCCCAATATATGACTCTCCTCTGCAGAATGTCTAACTCTACCATGGAACAAAATGTCAACCTCCAGTCAAGTCACATATCAGATCACTTGCCAGCACATCACACCTTGCAATGAGTCCAACACACAGGAGTCAATTACACAACAGCTGCAAACACAACACAGGACAAACATATTAACACTTACTGGATATGTCTGGGTCCGCAAATCGAGCCACTTCACCAATTGTGTTTGGGGCTGGTCCACCTGTAAAACATGGAAGGGTGATATGTGCTCAATGTTTGCTCACTGTACAAAACTTGGAACAACAAATCACTGTGTGTGACATTTTATATGATAGAGCTGCACATCAGGCAAGTAGACACCAGAACAGACATACCACTGCAAACATGTATTGACACTGTCACTCCAGTGAGTGATAGACACATATGCACATATGCACTGTCACTAACAATCATGTGGTGCCAAACATGATTACTCAATTTTGTGCTTAATTCATTACAGAGGGTACTCCATTTAATCAATTGTAATTGGGAGACACATGCAATGCCACATTCCTGGTACACTGCAACACCAGTGACTCAGGTATTGTGGCTTGTGCATCAACAGACAATGAGTAACTGTGTGATGCTCATGTGGGTTGATTTGCGTTCAGGAATTATTGTGCTTTCAGTGGTCCATTATATGTGTGCCAGTGTTGTATGTAGGTTACATATGCCACATTGGCATTGTACCCAGAGCCGTATATGCCCCCTATGACAACATGATGGCAGGGATCCTTTGTGTTACTTGATGACAATGTTATGCTAAACATGGATTGGCCACTTTTCTGATTCAAAACAACAAAAAGATGTATGCTGACAGTGATAATCCTCGACATCCTTGGCCAAATGCATGGTCACAGGTGTAGTCAGTTCACCTGAAATGTGTTACTCTGGGCCCTGTGTACCTATATCAGGTATCGTAAATCACACTTTGCAAGATTCATTAACTTATAATTGCCAAGTTGGGTGATCAGTGGTAGTACAACCGTACTGACACTGTCCGCTAATTAAAACATGGGCTAGCAAATGTCCTACTTCTGCAATCATGATGAGGTAGGTCTATATTTGAAAGCACCTTTGGAATGGCAGCACTCACAGGAATGCTGGCCTGCTGATCTTAGCATACCACCACGTCTGTGACAGCCTTCATACTGAGAAGTTAATAATTGTACATATGCTGCACTATATCAGGAGGGGTGTACCAAAAGTAAAATAACAACCTATTTCGTCACTTAAATGGTATAATGGAAGCAGTCAGTGGTCCCTTGCACAACATCGTGCTAATAAATAGTTTGTGACCATGCATTCACAAAGAGCAGGGATCCCATGCTGAACCATTCACTTTACAAAATAGTTTGACTACGAAGTGACACAGATGGTAACTGCACTAGCTCAGAACCAGCAATTGCGCCCAAGCCAAAAATGTTGTTGGGCCCTGCTACTCAATGATAGGATTTTAACGCCTACTCCAAAAAGCCATGAGATGAATCTATTTTGTGCTACTGCAATCTCGTAGCATCCTGGCACATTTGGGTTTGGCCATGTGGAATATTTTCTGTCCAGATGTAAACACACAGAAACAATGAACTTAAGGCCAGATGTGTCATTTTTTTGCAATGCATTTGCTTCATTTCTTTACGCTACATCAAGTGTGCTATACTTTTGCATCCAGAAATAACGCAAATGCAGCACAAACAAAGTAAAATATCGGCCTAAGATATTAGCAGAGGTTAGGAAGAGCTTTGTACATATGGCTATGAATACTGTTCAGACATGGTTTAAGAAAACTGTGGACTACATTGGTTCCTTGTATTAGCATGTGAAATGCATCCCTTTCCTGGGTGACTCAAGGACCTGATTCATAATTTTGTTTGTGCCGCATTACCATCATCTTTTGATGCAAAAGCTGCACTAATTTACAAGATAAATTTGTCTTTTGTAAGTTTGCGCAGCTTTTGCGTCAACAAATGACGGAAATGCATTGCAAACTTTGTATACATCAGGGCCACAGTTTGTTCAACTTGCATTCCACCTGTCCACAAACATTGCATGCAGCATGTCACAAAATCTGCTACTGTCATTCCAGAGCATTGCACTATACACATTAGTCAAATTTGTACTCACCAACAGGGCCACCAATCACCACACCCAGGTGGTCTAGCAGGTCCTGCTTTCGGGCCACCAGGTCAGCCCAGTGATGCTTCAGCTGGTGGTCGTTGCGCTGGCTGTTGAATACATGCCGCAGGTGGAACAGCACCTTTGCCCATCTGAGCCTTCTCAATTCCGTGTGATACCCCTTTATCACCCCTCCCCCAGCCTCCAACATCAGGGGGAGGAAGTGGCACACCAGCCATACAAATGCCCCTAGCTCCTCCTCACCCATTCACCCCAGATGTGGCCTTCCCACTACATCAACAAAACTAGGAGGAAAAAGGGTAAACAGGGAAAAACAGGGAAAGGAGGTAGGTAAAGGAAACTTAACTAACCCACAGACAGCCCAACAATACCCCAACTAACAATACCCACAAACAGACTGCCAGCAGTAAAAAAACAAATCTAATTACAATAAATGACAAAAAACACTTACACAGATTACCACAGACTCTTACAAAACAACAAAATACAATATCAATAGCACACAGGAGACAAATTCACGATATTCACAGAGACAACGCAGGACACAGCCACACAGTCTAGGATAATCACAGACTGCAAAGTGAAAGTGAAAGTACACCCACTGTACCATTTCTGTAAACAGGATATCCTATTACATCACTTCCTGACTCATTTGCAGGCCTTTTTTTGTATTGCGTGTAATTGTATGACGCTTACGGAGTTTGTGTCAATATGTTTTTACGCATATGCATGAAAATTCCCCCGCATTCAAGGATCAATACATTTTAAATGGATAACCGCTTTCCTGGGGTGTGGTGTTGGAATTAACGCTAGAGACCAATTGATGTATAATGTGTGTGAGCATGATTTTTTAAAGCATATGTATTAGAGTTTGACGCACATGCATCTTTTTTGACGCATTTGTGCCAAAAGAGCTTTCTTAAACTGTGCTTGTGTGATTTTTCATTTTTTTACATGCATGCTGCCTATAACTATACAAAGACAGGATGGTATGACCTGTGTTCTAGTGTTTGGGCACATGTGGCAGACTACACTACTGCGGCCCATAATACTCAAGTTGTTGTGCAGGATTAAGTATCTTAACTGACGCAACAGCAACACAAACTTTCAAAATAAAATAGGTATTTACTAGTTTTTAGCAGGTATTGCATCAATATAGGACAGCAAGGCTACGCAACTAAACAAATAGACTCATGGCCTGTGTTTTTAAGTTCGTAAATTGGCTGTTCAAATTATTGTTGTGCCTCTGTGGGAATGTCATGAAAACATTTTGCCGTAATGTGCATGTATGAATGTGTTATAAATGTGTATAACCATCAGATACCATTCATTGAGGTACATCAGTAATGACATGTGTTTGTTATATCTGTCTCGTCTTGTGCTGTGTGTACCTCCTTGACTTTGGGGACAAAACATTTCCCATGACTAACCATACACAGGATAGATCAAGGACGGTTGATAATAGCTATGTCAGATATGTTACCCCTCACATGCAATAAAATGTTGGATACCACTTCATGGTCACTTTTGTGTATACTACCCATGAGTCAATCACTTGAACATGCTAGGTAGGTACAGAGATTGTGACACAGAGTCCCAAATCCAATCCTAAAATTGTTATATACACCACAGTTTGAGTCATGTAAATGACCTATGTTTTTCCTGTGGCTGTGGAGGACCAGCAGACCATGATGCATGTGTTCACATATTTCCAGTGGTTCATTGCACAAAGGTGTCCAGTTCAAGTGTGTGTCCATGTGTACCCTGTGTCAGTATTGGCCTCCAGGTTGTCACAGTTACGTGCAGGTCTGGTCATGAGCTTGTGGAGCCAACCCTTGAATTAACAGAGAATCCTTCAAAGCAGATTTGACCAAAAGCCAAAGATCAACCAATGACATACATGGGGATAGTCCAGCTATGGCACTGCAGAACTTTTAGAAGGCTGACGACAGAGCAACCTTGGTGTGCTTAAATACATTATGGATCAGTAATAGGAAACAGGCAGGTTTCATCACAACATCTGTACACAGGGTGGGCTCTAAAATTCCCACTGCAACAGGGAACATCAGTGCCGCTGTGCTGATTAATATCACAGCTAGTCACCATGCAAGCCCCATCAAAATGTGGCGGCAGAAGTGAATCTTTGTCTGGACCGTCAGGGCACAAACATGTTTTGTCCTTACACACACATTAGCAACCCTTGTTTGTTGTGCTGGAGGCACCGTACCAAATCCATGCATACAGCCATAGCACACTGTCACTGTTTTGCACTAATGAATACATGAAAAAACAGACAATGGTTGGGGGCTGGATTAGGCCATTTGAATACATGTCCCAGAACAGAATACGATAAGTAAACTGATTAAACTATACAATACATTTGAGGATTCATCGTAGACCTACCAGACACAATACCCCACGAGGAAAGAGAGGGCATGGAAAACAACTATGAGACAAATGTAGCCACAGTGAACCTCTATGGTTAACGCAAAGACTGGAACCAGTCTGGCTAACAGGATGCAGTCTCTGTCAGGAACAAACATGAACAAGGCAAATACACAGTGAGCAGACTCTGACTGGGTCAAGCAGGAACAACACTGTGGGAAGAAAAAACAGTATCTGCTGTGGTCTGCACTGTTATACAATCCCCCAGGGGGCTCTGGTACACAAGTGAGTTGTACGCCAATGCACAACAAGGAGATTCAGAAAATGGCAGCTTCTAAGCAGTTCCAGGCAGCAACAAGGGGAGGGCAGGTTCAAATGGATGGCCTGCATGGAAGTGCTCACAGGTGTGTGCAGCTTCAGTCTCTCACAAGTCCTGGAGTTGAGAATCAAGTTCAAAGGGCCAACTGGACCTTTCACATGGGAAGCAATGGGCAGCTGATTACAGGTCTTACCGACTACCAGGCAGTTCATTATCGGACCTGAAGTCCATGCAGACTGATGAACTATGACTATAGCATGCCATACTGAAGAGGGAAGCACACAGAAGTCAGAATGGGAGTCTGGGTGAGTGTAAATGAAGATTCTCAGGGTACAGATAGTCCATTTACAGCGCCCCCTAGAGAAGGGTGGGGAGAGACTTAAAACATGGCAGTGGCAGGACTTATTACCTGGGATGGATTGCGGAGGGCATGTCTTGTGAGCAATGCTTGTCATACCTGTGGCACTTGTGCTATCCATTTTCAGGTTTGATGCACTTCTTGTCACACATACTCCTTGCAGAGATAGCTCATGTCACACTTACTGCTGTCAAGGGTCTGGTCATACATTCCTGTTACCAATGCAATTGCACATCCACTGCCTCATGTATGAAGCACTTTTTAACCTTATGATTGAAGGTGTCTTAGCTGGGTATCAAATGCTCTAATGGACCATGTTGGCAACATGGGTGTGTTTCATAGCTGTGGTCCTCTGATATTGCCCTACAAATGTGAAATAGACAGGATATATGTCATTAACACTGTGTGTGATGTTTGCTGTACATTCATACCCATCAGATGTGATGTAGCCTTTTCTGTATGCAAATTTGTATTTCTGCAATACTCCAGGAGTCAAAACTCTGATTATGATTCCTAGAGATCATGTGATGCATAAATAATTACCAAGAGCATGATTGAGTGATGAAGTGAGGTGTTTAATTACATATGATAACAAAGTGGTGATGGTGACTATAGTTAGAAGAAGTTATGTATGATGTGTTGTCTCCGACGCAATCCTGCAGCTTTGTTTGGATGTTCCCCCTCATTTTCACGGACAGCATCCTCCTCTTCCTCCTCTTCAGGCATTTGTTGATCCGTTTCATAGAGGGGAATGTTCCTCCTCAGACGAATGTTGTGCAGGATGGCACAGGCCAAAATGATCTTGCAGACCACTTCAGGGGAATATAGGAAGCTGCCTCTGGTGATGTCCAGGCACCTGAATCTGGACTTCAGGATGCTAAAAGTCCGCTCAACTATGGTGCGTGTCCTATGATGTGCCTCATTATAGGCACGCTCTGCTGCTGTGCTTGGGTTGGCAATTGGGGTCATGATCCATGGGTGGATCCCGTAACCCTGATCAGTTGAAAGAGAAAATGAGGGTAAGTATTTGTTTGTTGATTGCACCGTGATTGTCACTTTGGATGGCAGTTGTTATCTTGTGTCGTCTGTGACTCATCTGTGTTTGTGGTATTGTGTGGGATCCTAGGCTTCTGTGACATTCTTTTTGCATTGTGTTGTTTGACTATCAAAACAGGTGTTTGGCTGGTTGACATGACATCACAGGTATATTTAGAAACTTGCTGTTCAGTGTGTATCTCCCATGTGTTATGTAATGTGAAAGAAGTGTCTGTGTGCCTTCACTGGAGGTGACATGATACTTCCACACACGCAATCGATTCCACTGTGGTAGTAACATGGTTGCACTATATGGCCTGAATATCCCATCCAATTTGACATATATATTTGCAGGTGAAATGCGACAGTGAGGCCCTTTGATTTGGCTACGTGACAATGCACAGCACATCTCCATAAGTTGGCAGCATTGAAGTGTTCACAATTGACAATGACCAATTATCCCATGTCTGACAAGTTCTATGCAAGCCTATTTTTGTGCCCTCACCGAGTTGGCTCATGTGCAAACCTGTACCTACACTACAGAACTTGCTCCAGGTAAGCTGGCTAACTTGGTTGTGGGGGTGAAGGTTTTAGTGTAGGAAGATCCATATGCCTGTACATGGGGAATTGACTCAATCCGTATGTGTAGCAGTGTGCACTTTACATTCATGTTACATCCATGTGTTCATAGCACAGTCCACTTCCTTATTGCTAGCTGGCAATGTCACCCCAGGAGTGATGTGAGAGGTTGGTACTGCCTCAATAATTCCATGTCACCTTCATTAGAGTCAGCGTCATCATGCTATGTGTCTCATGGTGTTTGACCTGCAGCAACACACATTACACACTCCTTATAAAGGACGTATTGCTTGGAAGGGTGTGGGATTGAGTGTTATTGATGTGATTTTGAAAGGTTCATCTTCCAAGTTGTACTGCCAGTTAAGGTCATGTCATTGTCACTGTGTGGTTTTAAATTGGTCCCGTGTAGCTCTAGAGTGGCATCTATTGTTATTTGCATCTGTCATTTGTTCATAGGTGTGTATCCCATTGGGTCAGGATATCAAACATGAGTACCAGTGTCACACCTCAGTGTTTTCATGGCCACGTGTCAATGTAGTGGTGTGTGTGTTGGGTGTCCTACAGGGTTGCTGTGCTGTATGTACATTACTAGGTTTCTGAACTTACCAACAAGTAGGCTATTGCCATATTGTCCATCCTTGAAGTGCCGATTGATGGTGCTGTGGCGGAAGATGAATGAATCATGCCGATTGATGGTGCTGTGGCGGATGATGAATGAATCATGTACACTCCCAGGATACTTTGCCATGATGTTGGTGAACAATTCCTGGTGATCCACAATGGCCTGCACATTTATGGAGTGTGTGTCCTTCCTGTTGCGGTATAGGTGCTCGATTACATCAGGTGGCACAATCTGGACATGTGTGCAGTCAATGGCACCAAGCACGTGCAGGAAGCCATTAATTTGATAAAACCCCTGTTTGGTCTCCTGCTGCTTCTACTCTGTGTTGGAGAAGCTGATGTGGCGGGGTGTGAGGGAGATGATGGCATCAAGTACCTTGGGAAGGAAGGCAGAGAATGAGGGCTGTGAGATTCAGGCAACCAGGGCACCAGTGGTTTGAAAAGAGCCACTTGCCAACATGTGCAGGAGAGCTAGCAGCTTGGTCTCCGCTGGAATGATGTGCGGTGTCTGCAAGCTGGCTGCCAACTGTGGCTCAATGTGGCACAGCAGCTGCTGCATAGCTTGCCAGTTTAGTCTGTACCTCCGGATGATGTCATGTTCCCTGAGGCCCTGAAGGGTTGTCCTGGTCCTGAATATCCTGTCCTGCCTTCTGCGTTGCCTTTGGGGTCCATGTTGGTGTGGTGGTAGCTGCTGCTGTTGCTCCTGTGCTCTGCGTCTTCATGCATGCTGCATGAGTAGCACCTCCATGTCTTCCTTTTTGAGCAATGATGTTGCTTGTGTGAGTTTTCGTTAAGTAGTGGTGTGTTAGCCCATTTTAATGCCTGCATTGACCCAGGCGTAAAAAATGTGCGCAAATCGGGATTTGCGCCATTTTCCGGCTCCGCCTACCAGACGTGCACCATTTTTGCGCAGATGGATAAATATGGCGCATGGGTGTTTAAGTCATTTTTTGGATGGGAACACCTACCTTGCATCTCATTGATGCAAGGTGGTTTCATGCATCCCAAAAATAGCACACACTAGGTAATTTTGACGTTAGACGGGTCTAGCGTCAAAGTATAAATATGGTGTTACGTTTGCCCCGGATTAGTGTAAACAAAAACGCTAATCCGGCGCAAAGGGAGTATAAATATGGGCCTTATTCTTTTAAAAATTCATATCTTGACTTGTGTAGGTTGGATTTTTGACATTTTGGTCTTGTATGATTCAAACAAATATTGCCTGTTTTTCTAAACTGGTGTCCCTTTTGTAGTATTTTCACTATATTATTGTGTGTGTTGGTACAAATACTTTACACATTGTTTCTGGGTTAAGCCTTTCTGCTCATACCAAGATACAAATAGGGTGAGTGGGGGTTACCAGGCGTGTTTCTCCTTTGCCCTGACTAGGGTGAGGGTCCTTGCTTGGACAGGGGGTAACATGACTGCCAACCAAAGACCCCATTTCTAACACACACCATTAAAGGCATTTAGGGCCTTAGTAATACTTTTTGATGCAAAACTGCACTAACGCAGTTTTGCACCAAACATTTTTGCACCGGCTTGCACCATTTTTTAGCACCAGCTGGGCACCATATTTATGGAATGGTGCAAGCTGGTGCACAGGGTAGGCTAGCGTAAAAAAAATGACGTTAGGCAGGTTAGAGTCAAAATAAATGACTAACCAGATTAGTGTTTTTTTGACGCTAAGGGGCATATTTATGCTCTGTTTGCACTGAGTTAGAGTCATTTTTTTTACTCTAATTCGGTGCAAAACTAACTCCATATTTATACTTTGGTGCTAGACCAGTCTAGCGCCAATTTTATGGAGCTAAAGTCATTTTTGGGAAGTGGAAACCTACCTTGCCTTAATGAGATGCAAGGTAGGCGTTCCCGTGCAAGAAATTACTCTGTGGCCTTAACACCATATTTATACTCCCATGCAAAAATGGTGCAAGGGATGGAGGAGGGGTCACATTTTTAAAGTCTGGGTCAGGGCAGTCCTTAGGGGACCTGTGGGTCTATTTCCATGGTGGAACACTATGGAATAAGCCCACATGTGCCCTCCCCAGCCCCCGGGGGCATCCCCACTCACACCAGAAGGACTGCAGAGGATGGGGGACCCCATCCCAGGTAAGTACAAGTAAGATTGCATTTTTATTTTTGAAAGTGCTAGAGGGGGCTCTGAAATGGGCGCCCATACATGGCACAGGGTGCAATGGCCATGCCCAGGGGACCATTGTCCTCTGTGATGACCATTGGGTGGTAGGCTGAGTCATGTGGAATGGTAGGTTTAGCACCATAAAATGACGCTAATCAGGTTAGAGTCATTTTTTTTACTCTAACCTGCCTAAAGTCATTTTTTGGTGCTAAACCCTCTTCTTCTATACTGGCAGCCCCACCCAACTAAAGTCCTTTTTTTTTACTCTAGCCTACCCTTTGCACCGGCTTGCACCATTCCATAAATATGGTGCCTGTCTGGTGGCCAGAAATGGTGCAAGCCGGTGCTAAACGTTTTGGTTCAAAACTGAGTTAGTGCAGTTTTGCAGCAAAAAATATAAATAAGGGCACTATTTTTGTAAGTTTGCGCCACTTTTGTGTCAAAAAATTACATTAATGTGGCGCAAAAAAAGTATAAATCAGGGCCTTGGTGCTAGACGGTTCTAGCACCAAAGTATAAATATGGAGTTAGTTTTGCACCGAATTAGAGTAAAAAGAAAATAATGCTAATTCGGTGCAAACAGAGTATAAATATGCTGCAGAGTATAAATATGCCCTTAAATATGGCATTAAGGCCATAGAGTCATTTTTTGCACGGGAACGCCTACCTTGCATCTCATTAAGGCAAGGTAGGTCTCCACTTCCAAAAAATGACTTTGACTCCATAAATTTGGCGCTAGACGGGTCTAGCACCAAAGTATAAATATGGAGTTAGTTTTGCACCGAATTAGAGTGAAAAAAAATGACGCTAATTCGGTGCAAACATGGTATGAATATGCCCCTTAGTGTTGGAGGGATAAAGATATTTTGCAGCTTCCACCTGCAGTCTTTATTTCCATATTGCATATTGTTAATGTACAAAAGCTTTGAACACGCATTGTGTTTTTTTGGTATTTGGATAAGAAAGGGAAATGTAGATATCACTGAAGACAGAAGAATAGAACTATCATAAAGAATGCCCCAACACAGGTGCTTGTGATTTCTTTTAAGAGAGCCCATTTTTACTGTTTGTTTGAAAAATGTCTATAAAGATAGTACAAGTTTGCTTAGTTTGTGTTCAATTCCACCTATTAAATGAGATAATCTGTTATGCTTTTCCTGTATTTAGTTTTCAATAATTTGAGTACCATGAAACAGCATGCCCAAATCTTTTGAACATTAAAAGACAGTTTTCTGGCATCAGACATTACAGATATTAATGTTGGAAGATTCCTCTTGTAACCAGTGAAATACCAGTTTCAGTGACACTTATATTAACTCACTGTACTGGGACATCAGTTGTAAAACTTTAATATTTTCAGAGCAGACATAAGGAGGAGACGGCATATAGTTTGTGGCCTTTTGAATAGAAAAGAATGTATGTACAGAATTTACCTGAGGCTAATGATTCTTCTCATATTGTTGCAGTTTGCACAATATAAAAAACATGGCCAGATAAAATGTGTGGTGGCATTCCCCAATATCCTTAACTCCGAGAATACACACTGCTGCCAACCAAAGCCACCGACCAACACACTTTTCTTGTTTACCCTATTTAATCAAAATCTATACAGATGCTTGTTTAGTCAACCTGGCCACCTGCTACTTTTCTCTGAGTCAATCAGGGAAATGTCATAACAAAAGTCCTAGTGACCATATTCCTAAGCCTTATCTGTATTACCAATGAATTCTCTGATGAACAAAGCAGTACCACTTTCCTAGATGGTAATAACATATTGTGGGTACTAACTTATATGACAGTGTATCTTATGCTACCAAAAATAAAGATACTTTGTACAACTGCAACCACTTAAAAAAAATGTATTTGTTAGTCACTAAAATCTAGGACCCTCGTTGTTTCATGAGGAAGAAAAACAGTAAATAGTATTTAACTTTCTAATCAAACTCAAAAACACTGTTCAATTTAATTACGTAGGTACTAGCTAAAAGCCATTAAGAGAGGAGATAGAAATATAAGCACCTTAAGCATTTTCAGAGTGAGCACTTTTCCAAATTTTTGAACAATTTAGAAAGGTTTAGAAAGTTATTCATTATTCAATGGATGCATGATCCATTGGGGCATTTCAACTTTGACAGGCTTATAGCAGAACCACAACATTTTAAATGGCTGCTGTTACGCTGAGTATTTATTGCTCAAAAAGGGTTCTGTCTACAATGCAGGAATTACTTTGGAAAACAATGTGGAAGCATGCGTGCCATGCCATGGTGGAAGCGTGCAAGTGTCTTTACCCATGCATGTCCTGGAAATGTACCTCTAAAGTGAAGTACCCACTTAACGAATGTTTCTGACACACCGAGAATGTTTTCTCAGTATGTGGGAGACATTGACAACGTTTTATGTTCAGGACCACCATGGTTTTAACGGTTGCCTTTGACAGAAGACACCATATTGATCACCCGTAATTGGGCAGTGCTTCTGACATAAATACAGTCAGGGTCTGTCCACCAAAGGGTTTTCCCGATAAAGAATCTAGTAACGTCTCCAACATCAAACCTACATTCCTCACACTCTGAATGAGGTTGGTGCAATGTAAAGGTGGCCAAATGGGACATTAGCAGTTTTTGCCTGAAGCCCCATTACTGCAAGCTTCTCAATCTGCTTTTTCCATGGTGAATTCAAGTACAACCATTATTTCCCCTGAAGAAGGCCAAAGCACATGCAATTGTCTAAACCTCCTATCTTTGAAAAAAAACAGTGCAATCATATTTTTGCGATGGTGAAAGTGGTCAACCACTTCATTAGGGTACGCTCCTTCCAAAGCCACGCCTATGATTTCTTTACTACTTTCCAGAACACAAACAGTGCGTCTGTGGAGACATATAAGTTGCACAATTTGTTCTTCACCAAAGGAAATTGTAACCTACACTAACATCTGACCCCACTAAAATCTGTCCCATCATGGACCTCTGTTCCTCTGGCACGATAAATCAAACTTGTTTAATTGACCGCTGACAGCCATGTTAAACAAAACCTCCACTTCTTCAGAATTAAATTAAACCTCTTTTTTTTCAGTGTACTGCATGCTAAAGATTATGATTTATGTGGCCTTTGCCAAATGTGTCACTATCCATTTTAGTACCATAGCTTAATATAACAGACCTTAACATTGTTCATAAGAGTGTTCACTGTGAATCAGGAAATGCTTAACAGTACTTCGTTTATATGAGATAACTCATTTGCGTCAGATATACAAGTTTCAATGTTTCTAAAACGAAAATAGCTGGTATTTTCACAGATTATTCCTGTTTTCTGCCAAAAATAATTGGAAGCTGGCATGAAGAGCATACCTGGTGCTAGTAGAGAATAGGTTTGGCTTTAGACAGCGAGGGAACAGGTCAGTTCTGATAGCTGAGTCATGCCTTGTGTGGTGCGGGTGTGACTGGTCAGAAAGAAGCGCTTACACAGATTCGATCAATTGGGAGAATTACAAGTGGCGCAAACATGCTCGGGTGACCAGCTGCTGAAGAGTATTGCCGATGAAGGTATAACCCTGATGATCTTAACCTGCAAAGCACAACATTGCAGACAAGAAGTCCTTGCTTCTAACACACATCATGAAGAGCATCTTCAACAGCAAGAGCATCATTGCACTTTTCATCATATGCAAGCAAAGCAGCGCCAGCAACAGGAGCAAGAGCAGCAGCACTTTTGGGGTGGGGGGCTTCCCTTCTCCTCTACATGAAACACTAAACCCACCCACTGTGGTCCAGAAGCTCAAGATACAGACTCATACCAAGTGGTGGATATTGATTCCTGCCACCATCATCAAAGAGAAGTTAGGAGGCCATGCTCTACAGGGATAGATTGTTTGTAAAGGATTACTCTTTCCATCTGATCTTAGATATATTTCCCTTAACCTCTGGCATTGGAATGTACCCTTGTGAAGTAATCAAGGTGAATCAGGGTCGGAGGCAGGATGGAAACAGAATCATCCTTAACTCTGCTCAAAAACATGTCTCCTCTGTTGACAAAACTGTCTTTTAGAGTGAATAGAGCTGTACTTACAAAAGCCTTTCTTCTACGGTCTGTCAGCTGCCTTTAAAACAACAGTTGGGAGAAACCATTCTCTTACATCTGTGAATACACTTTCTAAATATTAAAGTAGTATTATTTTAAAAAGGTCATGAGTAGACATATTGGTCACCTTGACCTCTTGAAATTGAATATATAATAGGACAATGCTGAAGGATGACATCCTCACAGTCCAGAACATAATTCAAGTAGCTTCAGTGGCTGGCCTGACTACACGTAGCTTTGCCACTGGCCTATATTTTATACAGAAAATCACAATTTAATTCTAAATTAATATCAAGAGTCAAGTGGAAGCAAATGTTTCCAAAGATTTAAAATATATGTACACCTGCCTGAAACACGCTTTTTATCAGAAAGAAAATTACCAAATACATCCAACAAAGAACCCTCCGCTCAAGACTGGCACCCCGCCTTAGAACACCACCATACAAGAAAAAAACTATAGGTGGTACATCCTTCTCCGTCCAAGCAGCCAAACTATGGAATTCATTACCCCCAACTATAAGAGCCACAGATAACTTTCTTGTCTTCAGAAAATTACTCAAGAGTTGTCTCTTTCCTTCAGAACCACCTTTTTCAAACAACTATGAACTGCATATGCCTATGTGGATAATTTTTTTTTCTTCAGATTATATGTATATTTCTATTTATTTATAGTTTCTTTGGAAAATATGTATTGCTACTATGTCATAACAATAAAATACACACACACTCTAAACCTGTCTAAGTATTTTTTACCCATGATTCTAATTATGTATTGTATGTGCATATGTGTGTGTATTCATGTGTATGTGTGTGTGTGTATATATATATATATATATATATGTATGTATGTGTATATGTTGTTTCTGTGCTTGGCATGTTCGTGGATCATTGCATGGCTCCTGGTTTTGGGTTGTTATACTAGATATCTATGAATTCCTGCTCTCATCTTGTCACACTTATCTACTCATCACTCTTATGTCATGTCTCTATCAAACTATCCTCCATTCTCACTCTGACTCATCCCAAATCCCTTCTACCACTTTCATCTCCTGAATATCTCTGCCTAAGCTCTTCCCTCCACCTCCACATCTAACTCACCAAGCCTCACACTACCTCTGTGACCTCCCACACAACCCTACTAACTTCTCCTGCATTCATCTCACCCTGCTACTATGCTCTCCCTAACCCTTCCACATACTCTTCCCCCTCCGACCCCCTTTACTCATCCCAAGCCTTTGGGTTGAGTAAATGAAGGATATACTCCCAATTAACACTTCTGGATTTCTTTCCTCCTTCACCCCTCCATTACTCCAGTCAATCTAACTAACAAACTCTCATATCCGCGGCTAAAATTAACTCATAATAATACTAAAACTGTACTCATTATTTAACGATACTAATCCATAACTAATTCTTGTTGGGTTCCGGAGTAGCGTGCTACTCATCGAAAAGCGCTTTGACGCCTCGTCAGGGGTAGTAAGCGCTATATAAATACGATTACAATACAATACAATACATAAAGTATGAGACTGGTTGCCTGTTTCACATTCCGAGATATGAATTATGGAAAGTTGAATATCCGAGGCAGCTTCATCAGTTAATGAGGCATTCATGTCTCTGGACTGAAGAGCAGATAGAATTAACAGATATACTAGGCTGGCCATCTGCTACTGGTATTAGTTCAAATGAGTTCTAGAAAAAGAGCAGGTGATCAAAGGGGGAGATCTGAGGGTGCCATTGCTTTCCACAGGAAAATTTAGTTGTTTATGCTATCATTTCCCCTAACCATCTTGGCATCTATCCAAGACCATATTACTCTATTACACATATAGAGGGAAATCTTTCTATGGAAATCTATCTCTGTTAGCTTCTGACAGCCACAGCGGAGCAAACACATTGTACTGTAGTTAATAGGAGTTGAAAGTATGAGTTGCCTTTAAATCATTGGTCCAAGGACAGTCACCAATGGAAATTAGATTTTCCCTTTACAAATCTGTGCATGGCACATTAAAACTTCGCAGAAAGCCTGGAACCAAGAAGAAATGAAACTGTCCTGCTTACATTAATGAGAAGAATCCCTGCTGCCTGATTATGGAATGCTGGCTGAAGTGTTTCTATATCCTGTATGATTTTCTGTTGCTTAAGTATTGAATCATAGACTTGTATTAGCTAGTTCCCTGCTTTAGTTTTTTTCTTGCTGTTATAAAGTTGACTGCTAACTCCAGAACTTGTCCATGTAACCCTGAAATGCTGGATATTGCAACAACCCTGTTCCCAGAGGGTCAAATAGGTTGCTGCACTACAGCCAATAGCTGGTGGGGCACTGTGAAGACTGTGAAAATGTGCATTCCCTGTGAGGATCTTTGCCACTAATGTTTAAAGAACTGATGTCACTGATAGAGACACAAGAATGTTTATCCACCCATATTTTCAGTTGATTTTTGAGGTACCAGGGAGCTTCCCCACAGTTTGGTGGATCACAGTCTTGGTGTCTTTTATTGAGAAAAAAATATTCATTTGTTAAATGCCCTCTTATTCTTGCATAGAGTTGTTTAATTGGGCTGCTGAGTTAACATAAAGAATGGGAAATGCATAATCTGAGCCCCTAGTCCTGACATAGAATTCATCCACAAGCCCCTTCATAGGTTCCCCTGTTTCAGTTACCCTTTCCTGTGCTCCCACTTATTGTTGACATAGTTGAAGCTCAGCCACCTGCATCAGGCGGGCTACATGTAGCACCAGGTATAACTGCATAGGCAGGACATAATCCTCCTATTATGTCTATATCTATTTTTAGCTGTGATACACTCCTCATCAAGCATCCTCACAAAACATTTTCATGCTTTAACAACATTCAGAATTATACTATAGGATCTCTGTGATTGACATTTCATTTTAGCAGTCACCAATCCGGATACTTGCAAAATAGTCTCACATAAAAAACTGGCTTTCTAGGCAAGCCAAACGTTTTGGCAAAAATAGGACAGGCAATCAAAATTAAAGCAATAGTTTTGGCACGGCACTCATTTAGAGAGACCATCTTTGAGATAATGGCACATAAAAGAAACGTTTAAAACCTAAATTGGCTACAAATGGTATGTAATAGATATTATTCATTTTGGAGTTGTGTAAAGCTCTCTGGGCCTGATTTAGATTTCGGTGGACGGATTACTCTGTCACAACGGTGATGGATATCCCATCCACAGAAATATAAATCTCATTCTTTCCAATGGGATTTATATTTCAGCAGACGGGATATCCATCACCGTTGTGACGGAGTAACCCATCTACCAAAACCGAAATCAGGCCCTATGTGTAGTTGCTAGGTTACTTCACAATGCTAACACATGAAAGAATCAGATTTATAGGAAAAACATGGGAAATAAAAAGATGATAAGTTCATATATCTGATGTTGTAGTTATGGGCATTCCACATTCTCCTACATTTCATCTTCTTGTGGATTTATTGGTTGATTGGGTGAACAGACACTGAATGAAGGTTTTCAGAGAGTGTCAAATGGGCCACTACCTTCATCATGTATCTTGTCCCTCAATAATTATTGTTGATGGTCCAGATTACGTTTTTTAAATGTAGTTTAATGTTGTCATGGATATAGAGATTTAGGCATAGTCTGGAAGCCTGGTGACGTCACCTTTATAGCCTGGTAATGAGGTTCTTGGGTAGGCCTGTATAAATGATGTTTCAGCATTCTATTGTCAGCTCCACCTAGTGGTCGGTTTATAATACTAGTAAGATTTCTGAGATATCGGAACAGCTGGATGGTGATTTCTTAAATTTCTTTGATGAGCTAAAGTGCAAAGGTGAGGTCTGCATCAAACTGCATACTCGCCGATAAAACAAATTGTGTGTCTATAAATTCATGCAGCTATTACTTGTAGCTTTGAACAACTTCAAATTGGCAAATTCCTCAACATAGTAATTACAGTTAATATTCAGTGTCTACTGCCTTGCTCACGCTATGTTGATGACAATAGAAATGTCCATTGATTAATGTGTTTCTTGGACACTGATTATCCTAGATTATTGTTTACCTGTAATTTTCCATTTAGATAAGAAGGCATAATAGCTACCTCTCAATTTGCCTTCCTAGTAACTTCATTTGGAATATATGTCACTCAGGAACCTCTCAGTCTCCTCAGGTCTGGTACACTCTTTATTGTTACACCCTACAGTCCTCATTCTGCATCAATGTATGGTAAATTGAGCAGCCTTAGTCTTTTCTAAACATCAGGTCTGTATTACAAAGTGGAGGGATATTTGAATGTTACACAAACATCTCCTCTACACCATAGAAGAGCATATTTTGTACTCCGTATTAACTCAGGATTATTCTAGAAAGGGGTTTTGAATGTAATATCACAGTAATGTATAGTGGTTTTCGTTACAAGGTGCCTGTTATTTTGGACAGATTTCTTTCTGCCCCACAGTTATCCAGTACTGGGGGCATCAGTTACTGTAGAGTAAGGGAATACTGTGGCATTCAGAGTTGTACAGAGATGACATCTTCACAAATGATTAAATGCTGCATGAAATCAGGATTATAGCACTTGATTCCCCAATAAATTACCCATTTATCATGTAGCTGCACCTTTTCATGTCTCCTGCTTCGAGCAGATAAACAGCCTGATGTAGATCTTGGCAGATGAGTTACTCCATCACAACGGTGACGGATTTCCCATTCGCTGAAATATAAATCTAATTGTATCCGATTGGATCCATATTTCGGGCCCAAAGTGTTTTAGTGAAGCACTCTGGGTCCATAGGTTTGCTGCTTTCTTGGTTCTGATAGGTCCAGTTACTCACTTGATAGCAATTAGAGGACAACTCGTAGCCAGTGGCTAGCTGTCAAAAAGCACACCTGCCTTCTACCTTGGGGTATGGCAGATGACCTTGTGTGGCCATCCTTCATGATATCTAATAGCAGATTGCTATGATGTATCATTTACACATGACATAGGCTTCCTAAATTTTAATTGGAAAAGGGTTGCAACGTGTAACTGCCTTCAGTCTATGTTCATTGAGTGACCTCAAAGAGCCTGATTCACAAAGGGAAACTTACACTTTGTGTAAGTTTATGATGATAAACACACATTTACATTTTTGTGTAGGTTTATCATTGTTTGCTATTCAAAAAGGTATTTTACGAGTAGTATCTTTACAACTGAAGATTCTCCACAGATAAAAAGATAGGAATGTAGGTGTAAGTTTACATAAATGTGTCAGGCCCAGTGTCTAATCAAGATTGACTCTGGGTCCCAGGTTTAAAATTAAACATTTAAGTCACAGCTTCCAAACATATGAAGGGAACAGAGAAGGCATAATGTGTACTTTCTAGGTGGTACTGGAGAAGGCAAAAGGTCTCTGTAAGCCAATATTGGGCCAAGAAAAGCAATGCATAGAGCCTTACTGGAACTGGCGCCCCACAGTAAGTCAATGTGGTGAGAAATTTAACACAGATAACAAACACTGCAAATCACTTGCCAATTAGCCCCAATTTTTTCATGTACACATTATTACAGATTATTTGGCCACTCTATATGAGAGACTAGTCAAATCAAATCAGTACAATTGTGACACTCAGATAGAGGTAGATTTTACTAGGTTTTTCTGTGAGCAAATGTGACTTAGAGCCCTATATATCCATTTGCAAACCAGAATATGCAATTTGCAAACCTACTGATTTGGGTGTGCTTCTTGCAACCTATGAACTTATAGGTTGCTAATAGGTCATATTATAAATCGTTCATTCACAGGAGTTACCAAACGACTTGCCTAATACACATTCATTAGGCTAGTTGCAATTTGCTTTTGCAGCCCATTTGTAATTTTCTTTAAATGTATATGTGGACTCCTACAAGAGACAGAAGACCTCAGTCCCTCCATTTGCATTCACAAATGGATTTTTTTAGAGGTGGACGTAACTGGCATAATTCGAGGAGAATTTTGCAAGATTATGCTTAATTGTGCGAGAAGAGTAATTCTGCGTTTAGCGCTATTTTCTAGCACAAAAATGTATCATTGTGTCCGAAATGGGTGCAAGAATGCATTTTGCATTAAGAAATAGTGCTAAATGCAACAGATCCCAAATAGCGGGCCACTCGCTAAGTGTGCTTTTGTGGTAGGATTTTTCCTCAATTTACTCCCAGCATTTAGCACTATTTGCTCAGTGTAAGATGCACGCTTGTGTCCAAAATGGACAAGAACTAGCACTAAATACAGCGGAACACAAATGGCGGTTTTGTGAGCCGCTGCTCAAGCTCGCCAAATGTGCTAATAACTATGCAGCAGGAGTAATGCTCTGTAATTCTGCATTAAAGAGTAACGCGGAACTACCAAAATACTCTGATTACTCTGACGTGCTTGAACTTACACCCAGGTCTAGATTTTTTAGGATTTTTAAAGTAGAACTGTGTTCAGTAAAGGGTCTGAAGCTACTATTTCAGTACACTTAATCTTGCAGAATCAATCTAGATTTAGGACTTTGTACACACAGATATGGAATAGCAAACTGATCCTCATTCACTTTTGTTCCATTCTCATTGGCCCCAAGAGAGTAGTACAAGACGTGTTTTTTTGTACCATGATATAGTGAATATTCACTCTACATCAGCTGAATGCGCTAAATATGTTGTAATTCTGCTTTGTCGAAAGTGACATTTCTGGCCGTGTTTTAATATGTAATCTAACTATTTTACACAGATCCAGATATGCTGTTTCTCCTTAGCGAAATCATATGCTAAAGCCCACTAACCAACCCAAAAATAACATTCATCAGCCTCCTGATCTGAAGATGACCTGGAGTAAAGCTGAAACCACTAGACACGAACCCTGGCAAATCGACGCAAAAGTCATATTCATATTAGAAAAGAGGCTGCACTGAAGCTGCAGCTAAAGTCTAATAATCACAAAACGTTAAGCGCAATTTTCTTCTCATCACCCAAGGCCAAAAAAAATTATTACTGCTCAGGCTTCAATATATTGCACCTTCTAAATCCAGTTTCAGAACACACGTTCAATTGAAAACATACTTTTCTCTCTTCCTCTATATCCAATAGGACGAGGTTCATTTTTATTTTTTCATAAACTGTAATTAGAAATACAAAAAAGGAACAACGCAATATGTCCTTCAAGTTTTGTAATATGCAGACTTTTGCCAATTTTATTTTGTCAAAAAAGGTAAAAACTTCAGGCAGTCTGTCATTTTTTCCTTCCTTTGCCACATTCAACTTTTCTACCTCAGAGCTCAGATTACTTTTTCTAATCAAAGCAGTAATGGAAGAACAGTCCTCGCACCCAAATGCAATCACATTTAATCATATTTAATATCCTTATTTCTCACCTGATCAACCCCAACAATTTGAGAGCTTTAGTTTGATTTAAAAGGTAAGGTAAGTTAACCCCTGTGAAAGAGTGTCTTGCGTTGTACTCGCTTTGAAAACCTATATTTATTTATTCATTTATGCAGATACGTACAGTCCCTTAATTCAGAGTTGCGGAATTTTATATCAAGTGCACAGATTAGCGTTAGGAGATTTGAAGTGATGCCAAAAAGTCGACCAGGGCATAAATCTAATTATTTTAACACAACTTTGGTAGTATCAGGAGGCCCACACAACAACGATCCACCTTAAAGTGCCTTGTATTTGCAGAATGTTTGTGAACATGGATGTACGTTCTTTTGTACCAAAAATTACTTGTAGTGAATACATTGTAATGTTTTATCGGATTCACACACTTCAGACATCCTAGGTAGCGCTTTTTAATTTTTTTTCACGACTGCATTATGACAAAATACATAGATAAAGAAAGCGATTTGTGGCAGTAGCTTCAACGCAAATTTTGAATGATGGCATATTTGACCAAAAAGAAGGTGAGTGTGTAAAATAGTGATTTTAGGGGAAAAATAAGGAAGGAGAGAAATATAAGGTGTAGTGCCCCAAGCATTCAAAATAATCCTGCATCCCAGTTCTAACAACTGGGGCATTTCACCTCTGGTGTCCTGGAGCCTTTGTACTATGGGTTCCGAAACGGAGCACTTGACTCTCAGCATAGAGAGGCAGAGCAGTATAATGCTTACTCAGGGTGAGACTAGAGACACAGAATTCAGCAACGCAATTCAATTCAATTTTATTGATTTATAATATGAAACTCACATGAAGATCCACATAAAACGCAGTATAAATTACAGGAAAATGAAACCATAAAATGTAGGACCTATAAACCAAGCAAACAGTATACCGTGCCAATTCTAACAGGTTAATTTAAATAATGTAATTAATCCCATTTTAAAAAACACTTTAAAAAGTTTTAAAAAATATATAGCAAACAATTCATTTGGTGAGGCATAGAGGGCCTGCAATACTTCTGATAAAGAGAGTAGGGAGAGTTGAAGGCAGATTGGGTGTAACCATCTTGGACGATATTACAACAAAGCTGGGCAAATAAAGAGAATATGGTTCAGATCTAGGGTACCTTTCTGACAAAAATTACAAATTGCAGAGGACCCATACCATCTTGCCCATAATACATTGAGCTGGAGCAGCCCCTGCCATAACAGGAGCCAGAATCATCTTCCTGTAAACCAGGTTCCAAATAAGATAGGGTTGCATTTTCTTCAATAACACAGAATCTAATGCAGTTTGGAAACCCCGTCTGTGTGAACAGGCCATTCTATCCAAGCAAAAGTTTAAGGACCAAGTTGCTTGCTTAAGATTGTTTTTTAACTGTGACAGAGAAAGTGTAAAACAAGATGGGAATCTAAATATAATAAATCTAGGGCATAAACAAAATTCCTACTAATAGTATGCTTGTCCTACCGCCAGCCAAAATTTCTTTCTTTAGCAGAGCCCTTTAACAATCGCCCTCACTCTTCTCCAAACTGACCACCCACGTACCACCCCAGCCAGAACTTGCACAAATGTGCTCCTTAGACCCATCTCCAGCCTTAAAAATGCTGCGGCGGAAGCTGAACTGAGAGAAGATAATTTTCTAAGGACCCAGCCCTCTATCTTGTCTAAAAACCCTCACTAGAGACTTCAACTTGCTCCAAACCATAAAGCAAAGAAGGTGGAATCTTTGCCCGGAATACCTCTAGAAGGTATTTAAAGTGTCTCCTGGCAGTCACCATATAAAAGGAGTCCAGGCCATTAGCTTGTGATTGCGCCTTACTTGAATTATGTTCTATGGCCCATATTTATACTCTGTTTGCACCGGATTAGCGTCATTTTTTTACGCAAATCCTGCGCAAACTTAACTCTATATATATATATATATATATATATATATATATATATATATTGACGCTAGACATGTTTAGCGCCAAAATATTGGAGTTAACAATTTTGTTTGCCTGCGGAAGCCTACCTTGCATCAATGAGATGCAAGGTAGGCGTTCCTGGGCAAATAAATGGCTCTAAGGCCACAGCGCCTTGTTTATCCTCCCGTGCAAAAATCACGCACAGGAGGAGGAGGGCCTTAAATAATGGCACTAAGCCTGCTTAGTGCAATTATTTAACGCCTGGGTCTGAGCAGGCGTAAGGGGACCTGTAGGCAGAGGAAATTAACTACAGGTGCCAATCCCTGTCTCCAGGGACACCCCCACCCACCCCAACCCACACCAGGAGGTCACCCATGGATGGGGGACCCATCCGAAGGTAAGTCCGGGTGAGTATTTCTTTTTGTGGTCCAACGCCGCTCGGGCGCCCTGACTTGGGGCCCCCTGCATGATGCTGGCCCCAATGGCCATGACCAGAGGTTATTCATCCCCTGGGCATCGCCATTGAGGTGGTGGGCATGGCTCCTGTCTTTACGAAGACAGGAGCCATGTCCATGGGGCTTGTGCACCAGAAAATGGTGCTACACTGCTTAGAGACAATTGTTTTGCCTCTCAACAGTGTAGTGCCATAATTTGGCGCACAAGCCCTGTTTCCCCTACACCTCCCAGGCCCTGTTTGCGTCCTTTTAAATGACGCTAACAGGGCCTTAGCGCTGGCTAGCGCTATTCCTTAAATATGGTGCCTGGCCAGCATCTAGGAATGGCGCTAGCCGGTGCTATACTTTTTTGCCACAAACCTGCACTAACGCAGTTTTGCGGCAAAAAGTATAAATCTGGCCTCTATGTGCTCCCTATCATTGAGGTTCCCACAGACTATTTTTCCTAAAAACAAAAGGTATGATTTTACCATTTCTAAACAGAATGTATCATATTTAAGTTTCTTCTTACTGTGGAAACACAAAATCTTACTTTAAAGCAATTTATGTTTAAAAAAAATGGGTCTCTGTAAACTGCTGTAAAGCCTGCAGGCGATTACTTAATCGTTTCGGGGTGAAATTCACAATGATTATATCATCTATGTAAAGAAAGCAGACTATCGGCCTCCTCCACAAAATGTGGGCAAAGCCCTCACTCCGGGCCACATAGCTGGGCATATCTGAGCTATACAGGGAAAACAACAACAGGGCTAACATGCACCCTTGTTTTAGTCCATTCAAGTTTGGAATTTCATGAGACAAACCTCTATCACCACCTAACAATACCTTACACCAGGTGGAAGAATGAAGGGAGATGACCCCTCCTCTCATAGACCGCCGTGCAGAAGGCCACCAACAAACCGCTGCGGCCGTGGAATTCCGTCACAGCTATTACGACTCACAGCTCGGAATCTGCCAAAATGTAGACACCCACACAAGTCCGCCACACCAAAGGTCAGTGATAAACTGGCGATAACAAAACCTCCACCGTCACGCCAACAGGAATACACCCACACTATCACGACCCATGAATCCACGCGGCGGTCTTTCAACCGCAGTATTCCATTGGCGGTACACACTGCTGTGCTCAAAATACACACACAATTACAAAACACATCTACATTGGACAAATCAAAATACACGCACCTGATACACATACACACACCACTCCCACACACCCAATACAATATATAACACACACCCAGATCACCCACAAACCCTTACAACCACAATTGCGACTGAAGGCCAGAGAAAGACACTACCATCTACAAACTAGTATCCACAGGCACTCAACACCATCACTCACACAACATCCACGCACAAAACAACACACACCCCTAAACATCACCTCACACATCACAACACACACCACACATCACCCACACCACCCCATGGCACCACAAAGACACCCCAGGTTTTCTGAGGAGGAGCTCAGGGTCATGATGGAGGAAATCATCCGGGTAGAGCCACAGCTATTCGGATCACAGGTGCAGCACACCACCATAGCTAGGAAGATGGAGCTATGGAGCAGAATCGTGGACAGGGTCAACGCAGTTGGACAGCACCCAAGAACACGGGATGACATCAGGAAGAGGTGGAATGACCTATGGAGAAAGGTGCATTCCGTGGTCTCAAGACCCCACCTCGCGGTTCAGAGGACTGGTGGAGGACCCCCACCTCCTCTCCCACAACTAACAACATGGGAGGAGCAGGTCTTGGCTTTACTGCATCCTGAGGGCCTCACAGGAGTAGCTGGAGGAATGGACGCTGGTGAGGCAAATCTTTGACTACTTCATCCCCCACCCTACCTTCATGCTATCACATACCCCCACCCTCACCCCCATCACTCCAACCCCTCACATATGTCCCTCTATCACAACCCACCCATCCCAACACCAAGACCTGCATGCAACACCAAAGCATGGACACCCATCACCAATGCATGGCCCCTGCACATACCCACACACACCCCTAAACATTTAGCACACAAGGTCCTACACAAGAATGCCAGCACTGGGGTACAGAGTCACCCACCTATTGCACACCATGGCACACACAGATGCAATAATCATGCCTTTACACCCCTGCAGGACCCCTACCCAACGTCACCGGACAGGAGGGCCCAGACATGTCCCCTCCACCCACAGAAGAGGCCCACAGTGATGACAGCAGCTCTGTCCAACTGGATCTAGAAGACCAGCCCGGCCCATGAGGGACCTTGGGACAGTCGGTTCCCCTCACACTGGCACAAGCCACAACAGAGCCTCCCCCCTCTGTAAACACCAGCACAGCACCCACCCAGCGGGCCCATAACTCTGTCCCCAGGACACGTCAAGCAGCAGTGTGTCCAACACTACAGGGAACCCAGGCTAACCCACCACCCCAACAACACCAGGGTCCTGGGGGCAGTGGGCACACCGTTCAGGGGACAGAGGCCCAGGAACACAGGGGAACTGGGCGTGCTGCTGAGCGACAGGGGGAGGACAGGCCCAGGGAACCCACTCTCCACAAGGCCCTCTCCAACATCATGGGAGCCTACCACCATTCCCAGGAGACGATGGCAACGGTACTGGCCAAGTTTCAGGAGACCCAGCGGCTGCAGGAGGAACAGTATTTGGGGTTCAGGGAGGAACTCAAATCCATCAATACCACCCTGGGCAACATTGTAGGGGTGCTGAAGGAACTCGTCAACAGCAGGAGGGACACTGTGGCACAACAAGGGGCCCCTGACACTAGCTTGGACGATGAACTGCCCACGACCTCCGCCGGTGCTAGTGGACACGAGGCACCACCACAGGACCATGACACCAGCACCCCACCTCCTGCAGATGGAGAACCACCCCGCAAACGGTCCCTGAGATCCAGGACAAAGACAGAGAACAATGCCAAGACCCTGCCAAAAAATGAGACCACCCTGATTGTCATTCTTCTGTCCCACTTTGTTACCCTGTCCATCCATCAACTGCCCCAGCTCCACTTCCTATGCCCCTTTGGACAATGCACCTGTGAGACTAATAGACTGGGCTCTGCCATGGACATTCCTCCACCATCACCCCTGACCATTTTACAACACCCTCTAATATTTAGCACTTAAATAAACACCCTTAAAGCACAAAACAATCTGGAGTCAGTCTGTGCTTTCGAAAATGTGTGTTTGCAATAACTGTGGAAAACTGCTATATCCATTGAATTGTCAACATACCTATGTCACACAGCTCTAGTCCATGCGGAAACAAAGCAGATGTCACACAGTGGAACCCACATCTGTGAAATTGAAAGGGAAAGTGACAACTCAGGGTCCATACACTGGGTGAAAGTGACAGACAGATGAGAGGTAGAACAAGGGCATCAGATGTAGCAGGCAGTGATGTCTTCTTACCTGTGTCTCACTGGAAGTATTGATGAATCACTGTGTTTCTGTTGTCGATATCCTATTCTTCTGCTTCCCGTCTTCACTGTCCACAGGCTCCACAGCTGCCACAACACCTCCATCTGGACCATCTTCCTGCAGAAAAGGCACCTGTCGTCGCAAAGCCAAGTTGTGAAGCATACAGCAGGCCACGATGATCTTGCACACCTTCTTTGGTGAGTAGAATAGGGCCATATGGAGGCACTGGAACTTGGCCTTCAGGAAGCTGAAGGTCCTCTCTATAACCCTCCTAGTTCGCCCATGGGCCTCATTGTAGCGTTCCTCTGCCCTTGTCCTAGGATTCCTCACTGGGGTCAGTAGCCATGACAGGTTGGGTTATCCAGAGTCACCTGCAAATGTCGAGGGACAACTGTTAGACACACACTAACTCTTAGGGACATCCCCAGACACCTAGTCACACTGTATAGGGTCCATGTCCTCACCTGATAGCCACACACAATGCCTCTGGAGTTGCCCCATTACATAAGGGATGCTGCTATTCCTCAGAATGTAAGCGTCATGCACTGAGCCAGGAAACTTGGCATTCACATGGGAGATGTACTGGTCGACCAAACATACCATCTGCACATTCATAGAATGGTAACTCTTCCGGTTTCTGTACACCTGTTCACTCCTGCGGGGGGGACCAAGGCCACATGTGTCCCATCAATGGCACCTATGATGTTGGGGATATGTCCCAGGGCATAGAAGTCACCTTATACTGTAGGCAAATCCTCCACCTGAGGGAAAACGATGTAGCTGCGCATGTGTTTCAGCAGGGCAGACAACACTCTGGACAACACGTTTGAGAACATAGGTTGGGACATCCCTGATGCAATGGCCACTGTTGTTTAAAAAGACCCACTGGCCAGGAAATGGAGTACTGACAGCACCTGCACTAGATGGGGAATTCCTGTGGGATGGCGGATAGCTGACATCAGGTCTGGCACAAAGTGGGCACACAATTCCTAGGTTTTTGTGGCACGGTCCAGTCTGTAGGTGACAATTACATGTCGCTCCTCCATTGTCGACAGGTCCACCAGCGGTCTGTACACCGGAGGATGCCACCATCTCCTCACCTGCCCCAGCGGATGTGCTCTATGGAGGAGAACAGCGAGCAGAGAGTCAGCCAACACTGAGGTACAAAAACGCAACTTTATTCCACAATTTTTTAAATCCGCTATGTGTCTGTATTAGTGTGTATGCAAGGCCTAGATATGTGTGACACATTTAAAATTAATGCCATGTGGCCCCCTGAAATGGCAGCTGCCTGATCTGTAATGTGGGACAAGGGGATATGAGGTAACTGCTCTGGTGTTGTACACCATCGCAGTAGGCGGTTGAAGACCGCAGCGCAATCCTGCATTGGTTAACATTGAACCCTATGGGTCCCAGGAGCCAATAGCGATGTACGCCGGCGGTGACCGTACGCACCGTCGTGGACGTCACCGCCATTTTCTCTCTGTTCACTCACTTGATACTTGATCTTCGACAGGAGAGGGCCTACACTGCAAGTGCTGCTGTGTCCTCAGTCTGGAAGAGACAATGGTTCATGTGTCTTGGGAAAGGGCCCCTGCCTTCACCACGGATGAGTTCGGGAAACTAATGGATGGGGTCCCTCCCCAGTACACGCTACTCTACAGTCCTCCAGACAAACAGGTAAGTACACTGTGAGCATGCCGAATGGGCAATGCCTGTGTGGAGTGGTGTGGATGGAAGATAGGTGGGGGATAATGAGGCGTGCATGAAATGACGGTGAGTGCATGTATGTCATGGCAAGGGTAGGGATGCGGGCCAATGACTGTGACGGTGCAGACGGTTATATCTTCTACTTTTCCCCTGTACTATTCCTGTAGGTCAGCGCCCACCAGAAGAAGGATATTTGGCGTGTCATCGCCAAGGAAGTCCGGACCATGGGGGACCACCATAGATGGAGTACCCACTGCCGGAAAAGATGGGAGGACATTCTCCACTGGAACAAGAAGATGGCGGAGGCCCAGCTGGGAATGGCCTCCCAACGTGGGAGGGGTCCCCATCGCACCATGACCCCCCTGATGTTCCGGATCCTGGGGGTGGCCTATCCGGAGTTGGATGGATGCTTGAGGGCATCACAGCAGCCACAAGGGGATGAGTACACTCTCATTCAGCTGATTCAGCATGTATTGGAGGTGTCTGGGTGGGGGAGGTGGGCTCCCCTAGGAAAGGGCTAGTTTAGTAGGCAAGGTCCCTTCGTAAGGAAGGCCATGTGGCACCCAAACCCACCTGTGTTCAGAGCCAACTACACCTAGTCAGGCTCCTGTGACTTCCATGTGTGCAGCAATCGGGCGTAGGCCTTGTACCCCATGTCCATGTGATTAATTAGGGAACTCAAAGTGCACAGCTTAGTGCAGGGGGCTTCTGTGTCTGTAGTGTCCGCCAACGGTAGCGGTATTGCATGCACTCAACATGTCTTTCTTCTGTCTTCCCCCCCTTTTTGTGGTCTCCCGGTTCTTGTGTGCATTAGCATCATCAGGCGAAGGAGCAGTGGCACAGGAGCAGGAGGGAGCTGCATCCCACATGGCCCTGGATGGCGACACAACGGAGTCAGAAGCCTCCAGGGGGACGGAGGGTGAGGGGAGCTCCACGGCAGGGACAGGAACTGAGACCAGCGACACGGACTCCTCCTCTGATGGGAGCTCCCTTGCATTGGCGGGCCCCTCTGTGCCCACCGCATCTACAGGTACAGCTGCCACCCCCACAACCCAGCAGCCCCGCAGCATGTGCCCCGTGGCCGCTCACCCAGGAGGGTGGGCATCTCCTTCACCCCAGGCACCTCAGCCCCTGCTCCGGTCAGCCCTGCTTCTCTCAGTGAGGCAGCCATTGACCTCTTCAGGTCCCTTACTGTTGGGCAGTCTACCATTTTGAATGCCATCCAGGGTGTAGAGAGGCAGTTGCAACAGACCAATGCATACCTGGAGGGCATTCATTCTGGTCAGGCAGCCCAACAGCAAGCTTTTCAGACTCTGGCCTCAGCACTGATGGCACCCATTGTCCCTGTGTCCAGCCTCCCCCATCCAACTTCCTCCACCCAGACAAAAACACCTGTACCTCAGCCTATCCCAAGCACACCATCAGACCAGCATGCACCCACCTCAACACACAAGGGAAGCTCTGGCAAACATAAGCACCACACATCCCACAGGTACTCACACAAGCATCATACCCATGCACACATACCAACATCCACTGCCTCCACTGTGTCCCCCTGCTCCTTGTCTCCCTCCTCCATCCCTGTCTCGTCTCCACTCACACCTGCATGCACTACATCTTCAGCCACTACGTTCATCACCAGCATACCCATCACCACACCCCGCTCACTTGCACTCACCCCCACTACCATTCACACATCCCCTGTGTCCTCTCGAATGTGTCTGTGAGCCCACCTCCCAAGGTACACAAACGCAGCCACACACCCACCCAACAGCCATCCACCTCACGACAGCCTCCAGCCCATGCACTTTCACCCAAAGTCAGCAAACGTACACCGCCTACAACCACTACCTCTTCCTCCGCTCCCAAACTCCCTCCATCTACCCGTCCCAGTGTGTCCAACTTTTCCTGTCCAACCTTGACCTCTTTCCCTCACCTCCCCCACCCCTTCAGTCCCCTAGGGCCCGCCTTTCCAGGTCCCAATCCAGCACCTGAGCCACAACATCAGTGGGAACAGTGGTGCCAGCAGTAACCGGCTTCTAGAGTGCGCCAATCATCAGGGCAGCCAGTGTGCCAAGGAGCCAGACGACGGACAGTCCCCCACCTCAGAAGCATAAAAAGTTGGCTACTGCCCGGTGGGAGAAAGGCAAAACATCTACCACCAAAGGCTCTACAGTTGGGAGTGGGAAGACAGCTGTGCCACCATCCAAGGTGGGGAAGGGGCACAGAAAGACAGGCAAGTCGCCACCAGCACCGCTTCACAGGACACCACCGCCACCAGCACCGCTGCCAAGGACACCGCCGCCACAAGCACCGCTTCACAGGACACCGCTGCCAAGGACACCAACGCCACCAGCACCGCTGCCAAGGACACTGCCACCACAAGCACCGCTTCACAGGACACCGCCACCACGAGCACCGCTTCACAGGACACCGCCGCCACCACCACCGCTGCCAAGGACACCGCTGCCACCAGCACTGCAGGCCAATGAGCGCCGAAAGCTCCGACGCTACTGAGGCCGCCACAAGTAGGATGAAGCACTCTGGGCACAAAGCCCCCTCCAGAACCAGTGGAGAAAGGCATCCACTACCTCCGTCCTTGGCAGGATGAAGCACTCTGGGCACAAAGCCCCCTCCAGAACCAGTGGAGATTCACATCCACTACTTCAGACCTTGGCAGGATGAAGCACTCTGGCCACAAAGCCCCCTCCAGAACCAGTGGAGAAAGGCATCCACTACCTCTGTCCTTGGCAGGATGAAGCACTCCGGGCACAAAGCCCCCTCCAGAACCAGTGGAGATTCACATCCACTACCTCAGTCCTTGGCAGGATGAAGCACTCTGGGCACAAAGCCCCCTCCAGAACCAGTGGAGAAAGGCATCCACTACCTCTGTCCTTGGCAGGATGAAGCACTCCAGGCACAAGCCCCCTCCAGAACCAGTGGAGATTCACATCCACTACCTCAGTCCGTGGCAGGATGAAGCACTCTGGGCACAAAGCCCCCTCCAGAACCAGTGGAAACTGTTATCCACTAGAGAGACTGTGGCTTTGCACTCCCCAGGATAAAGAAGTGGGCAAACCACCCACTGGAGAGACTTGTGAGGCTGTGGCTTTGCACTCCCCAGGATTTAGCAGTGGGCAAACCACCCACTGGAGAAACTTGTGAGACTGTGGCTTGGCACTCCCCAGGATACAGCAGTGGGCAAACCACCCACTGGAGAGACTTGTGAGACTGTGGCTTTGCACTCCCCAGGATACAGCAGTGGGCATGGAGCCCCCTCATGGATCTGGTGTTGTGGACTCATCCGGCTGAAGTGCCCCCCCTTCCCTTCCCCCTGAGGTGCCTGTTGTATTTCTATCTGATGCCCCTGCAGTGTTCTCTCCATTTTGATCGGGTATCTTGTGTGGGCCTCGCCCATGCATTTTGGGTCCAGTGGTCCACGGACTTTTATGGTGCAATACCTTGGACTTGTATTCTTGGTGCATATATTTGTTTATAGTGTATATATATTTTTGGAGTACTGGATTTTACTAGATTACAAACGTTCAAATCATTTCCTTTGGTCTTTGCATTCTTCCAGGGGGGTGTGGGGTGTAACTGTATAGTATCATGATGTATTAGTGTGTGTGTTGTAGTGGGTGAGGGTAGGGGTGGGGGTGTTCCGTGTGTGTGTCAATCTCTTTTCCCTCCCCCCTCCCCTGTGTCGTAGGTGCAGTACTCACCGTGGTCTTCGCTGCCGGCGTTCGTGCTACTGGTAGAGGAGCAGGAAGACAAAGGCTGGGAGAATCTGGAGTTCCGGTTCCATGGCGTCCTGGTTCCTCGTGGTGTGTGTAGAGGTGAGCATTTTCCCTTCCAAGTCCTGTATCCGCCGTGTTTTTGTTCATGGTGAATCTGCCCTTGAAAAGGAGTCGGATTGGACTGTTGTAATACTGTGGGCGGTACATTGTGTTCCGCCTGTCTGTTGGCGGTTACTGCCGCGGTGTTTGTTTGTACCGACGTGGCGGTCGGAGTGTTAAAGTGGCTGTCTATGTTTGCGGTTTCCGCCACGGTCGTGATTCCATTTTTTTTTACTGCAGGCCTGTTGGTGGTTTTACCGCCGCTTTAATATGACCGCCAGGGTTGTAATGACCACCATATTTTTCATTAATTACCTGAAAGGCCGAGATGTTATCAACTGTTCCATGCTTCTTTTTTTAACCCAGATTTCTCCAGAGGGAAAATGGTGTTTCCTTCTGCCCATTCACTAATATGAGACAGAAAGCATTTAGCAAATATTTTGCCAACCACATCTAAATAATGGAACAATAATACTCCACTTCCAAGATAGAGGAATTTTCCTAGTTTCATAACAACACTGAAAGACCTGAAACAAAATGTTACTCCAATTAAGGGCATCATGCTTTAAAACTAAAATAGGGATTTCATCTTGCCCCATAACTGTCTAGCAACGCGTGCTTCTAATAACCACCTCAATTTCTTTCACAAAGTGGGAAGTATGTAAAGAAGAATCGCCACCAACTAAAGATTGTTCCTCTAGTATCCCATTCGTAGAATACAGTCCTGAGATAGAGATGGACCAGCTTGCTTCATTGATGACCATTGGAAGCCATCTGGTTCTCGAGCCACATCCTTCATCAACACAAGAAACAACACTTAATAAATCAATGTTCATCAATGTTTTTTTTTTTCTTTAAAAAGGAAACCCCATTTATGACACACAAAACAAAATATTACACACAAATTATCAAATATCTTCAGAGTGGCAGAAGGAAATGCTATAAGGACACCATATAAATTTCTTCACGACTTTCAAGGGGGAACAACAAACAAAAGCCACACAGGGCAAGTGCCTTCTAAATCTGGTCATTCTATCCTTGAGGTACCTTTAAGGCCATCTACCAGCGAACCCTGCTCCCTAAAAACATAAAAACAGGCGACTTACTACACTGCGTCAAATGGAAAGAGAAGGAATGCATCATATTTACTAATGTACACAATGCACCCTAGGATCAAAGCAGGCACCCTTGCACCATGGTGCAAGGGTTCTTGCATTAAAGGCAGAATTGTTTTGTGCGGAAATGGACATCTTTCCATACAAAAACAATCCTAAATTACATTTTGCTCTATCTATGCTTGCAGCAAAATGCAGCCTATATCAAAAAGGAAATAACAAGGAGTAATAAAGATGCTCCACCTTTGACTCATTCTCAGGTTTACTAGTCTTAGTAAATTTGTGAATAAGTCATAATCCATGTGTGTATGCATGGGAACACCCATACTCTACCCATGGAGTGGCTTTGGAATGCAGAGTAATGCAACATAGTGATTTGAGCAGACTTGTGTTAATCTGAATAATAATCAGCGTAGAGCCACACAAGGTGGCTTTGCATAGCTTGGTAAATCTCACTGAAGCCCTTGTGTTGCCTTGCACCACCTTGTATAAAGCAAAAGTAACAGAAGAGCTCTGTAAATGTGGGCCATAATACCCTCCCATGTCCCTCAAGTAAAACCTTGTGAGTTCACTACTGAAAAAGCTGACCTATTGACTTTGTCAGGATGTTAGCATATTAATCAAGAACACATTATAAATCATTTTATGTTTTTCAACATAGTAAAACATTTTGATAAAGATGAATTGAATCTAACTTTTATCAGCATCAGAAATATGCATTCATTTTGGTGTTTATTTTTTTACTTGACATTTCAACACAATGAACATTTAAAAGAGTGAACATTCCAGTGCCAGAGTCTTAGGCCCATATTTATACTCGGTTTGAGCTGAATTAGCGTCATGTTTTTTACGCTAAATCAGTGCAAACCGAACTTCATATTTATACTTTGGCGCTAGACACGTCTAGTGCCAAAGTTATGGAGTTTACGTCGCTTTCTGGAGGGGAAAAACTACCTTGCACCATAATTATTCCCCCGTGCTAAAATCCAGCACGGCGGGATGTGGGCCATAAATAATGGCACTAAGCTTGCTTAACGCCATTATTTAACGCCTGGGTATGGGCAGGCGTAAGGGGACCTGTAGGCAGATTTCCGTGGTCTGAGACCATGGAAATTGCTCACAGGTGCTCTTCTCTGTCCCCACGGGCACCCCCACCAACCCCTACCCACACCAGGAGGTCACCTATGGATGGGGGACCCAATGTAAGTCCGGGTGAGTATATATTTTTTTATATCCAAAGTCGCCTGGGGGCCTTACTTGGGCCACTCTGCATGTTGCTGGCCCCTATGGCCATGCCCAGGGGACATTTGTCCCCTGGGCATGGCCATTGGGGTGGTGGGCATGGCTCCTGTCTTTACTAAGACAGGAGCCATGTCCACGGGGCTTGTGCAGCACAAAATGGCGCTACACTGCCTAGAGACAATTTTTTTGCCTCTAAACAGTGTATAGCCATAGATTGGCGCACAAGCCCCGGTTCCCCCTACGCCTCCCCGGCCCTGTTAGCATCCTTTCCAAGGACACTAACAGGGCCTTAGCACTGGCTAGCGCCATTCCATAAATATGGCACCTGGACGGCGTCTAGGTATGGCGCTAGCCGGTGCTATACTTTTTGGCGCAAACCTGCATTAGATCGTAAGCAGGCCCTTGGAGTGACCAGATAATAGGTCAATGATGGACTCTGAGGGCTTGTCACTCTTCTGGCATCTCTCTGGAGCAAACAGACACAGTGGTGGTGCTCATGCTCCTCCTGTGGAAACAGTTGATAAATACCACTTTTCAGGCCAGTCTAAAATGCCCTTTGCACTGCTTCACATGCCAGCGAGGGAGCCGACTGCTGCAGTTGGCCCTCTTCTACCTATCACTTTCAGTGAGTGACTCCTTCTTGTGAGTTCAGGGAGAGAGGTGTCCCTGGATTCTGTGAAGCACAATTCATGACCTACTACAACCAGGCCTAAGGCTCTCCTTGGCTAGGGCTGACAGGCATTTTGGTGGATCACAAGTTGAGTTGGATGTGTGACAATGAGAGCTCAACAGTGGTCAAGACACAAGGTCATCTAGGGGATTAGTGCTCCCTGAGTGTTGTGTATAGAGGCAGAGTTTGAGCATGGCACATTTTCTTCATGGATGTTCCCTTGGGGCACCTCTTCTGCCTGGGAAAGGATATGAAGCAATTGGATGTTGCATTAATTTTTCACCCCCTTGTGACTCACTGAGCAAGCCCTGCATGAGCAAGCTGAACAAATACTGCTTTCTCTGGCCTAATGGGATTTTTTATACAGACATTCTGAATTACAGATAAGTATTCTGATGCTGTGTGTAGCTGAAAACAAACTTTGAACTGTTTTTTGCACATTTATTTTTGACCTTTAAATACTGGGTTGAAAATAACTTCAATCTTACTTTCTGAGTTACTTATTCTGGCATGAGTTCAATGAAGGAACATGATAGATTTTTAATGGACATCATGAGTATATATTTATTAATTAATGTAATGTACACGCTATTAGATTTTCAGTCTGTGTATACATTGCTAGGAGTTAATAATATTCCCCTGGTTCCATGGCTTCTTGATCACTTAAAAGGCAATTGTGTGCCTTGCAGGAGTCTGTGGGATTCCTTACCAGGACACTACAAACCAGAACAGGCCCAATTAAGGGTCCCCATCAAGACCACCTTTTACTCTCCCTAAAATGGGGTTGGTAGGCCAGTGACCTTGGCCCTGTAGAGAGGGTCTACAGAGTCCCAAGTACCAAGAAGTATGGGCCTGGACGGTTCATTAGGGAGGGGTTTATTATAATTATGGTCAATCCCTCTAAAGTTCCCCCTTCACTAAAAATTGCTGTGTTTAGCTGGGTTTTAAAATTAGACATAAAAAGTTCCCACATCTGTGTTCAAGTGAGGTGCAACATCACCTCTCAAGTCTGACAGACATTTCCTGGGGAGAACCCACAGACTGGCTCACCCCTTGCAAAGCATCTTAGGTACTTTCAAACTGCCACATTTGCACTGCTGACTGAAAAAGCTCTTCCTGTTCTTACTTAGCTTCACCTCTGACAATGCATTATTAATTCATTCCCTTCATGATTTCAAAGGGAACCACTGGTCTGAAGGGTGCTAGAGCTCTGCCGTTCCTCTCTGTAAGAAGAGCATGACAAATATTATCAGATACCTTTAGCCTGTCACCCTGTGCACATTTCACCCCAAATTCTTCCTCTACCAGCAGAAACCTAATCTCATCCAAAATTGCCTGTTGTTTGACGTTGGTTTTTAACTACCAGCTGTCTAGCAGAGTCTTTCTCTTGGACATGAAGGGTATGTTATACCCACATCTCAGTAGTACTAATGCAGAGAAATATTACGAAATCCAAAAGAGCAAGAAAGTAAATATGGAGAAAATTATATTTTATTTGTACATTTATCCTTGTTGAGCCATTCTAAAATTATAATTTGCACAGTTTTTTTCCTACAGTACAAATGAAGTAAGGCACCACAAATAGATTTTTAGTCACGAACAAATAGGAACTTTGTTTTTAAATACCTAATCAAATCACAAGGCCTGCACAGGCCATAGCAAATTTATTCAGCATCAGAAAGTGGGTGTTCATTAGAAAAAAGGGCCCATTACCAAGTTAGTAAACACAACTTGATTAGGTCTCAACACACACCTCAGTGAAACTCTACTCAAACTTTGATCTCTAAGACACAAGCAGTAGGCAATTCTAGAGATAACTATGTGTTCTTTTCAAGGAGCTCTAACTATTTTAAGGGCATGCCAACAACACAATAGAAATCCTGAATCAATTTAACCTTTAAAAATCAAAATGGCAACAAAGTAATTAAAATAAAATTAGGGAACACAGAGATATGAATTTTAACACTGAGTAAAAGTAAGGCTATAAGGTAAAACCCCAGTTCATGATTGACCAGGACCTAGGCATGATTTATGGTCGGTCTTGATGGAGTGGAGGTCAGATAAACATGGCAGGTCACTCCAGGCAACGTTTTTACCTTCTGATGTAGTCTAATTTTTGAAAGTCAAAGTCCTACCTCTTGGCCCCCAAGATACGCTTCTAGGCCCTAGGTCTTGCACAGGACCATCGCACACCCAGCACCGTCATAGCCACCACCAAAGCTCCTCCAAACCCCCACCACCTACTTTGCTGGGCCAACATCCCCCACGAGAAAACCCTCAACATCATGAACTCCACCCACTCCGGGTCTCCCTCCAATCCCTGCCCCCACCACATCTTCAACAAAGCAAGCAGCACCATCGCACCCACGCTCCAGCACATCATCAACTGCACCTTCGAAACCGCCACCTTCCCAGAAACCTGGAAACATGCTGAAATCAAGCCCTTACTGAAGAATCCAACCGCAGACTCAGACGACCTCAAGAACATCCGACCGATCTCTCTACTCCCCTTCCCATCCAAGGTCATTGAAAAGGATGTCAGCAGACAACTCACCAAACACATTGAACTCTACAACTTTCTTGACCCCTCTCAGTCAGGCTTCTGGAGCAACCACAGCATCGAGACCACCCTCCTCGTCGCCCCAGATGACATTTGCATCCTCCTAGATAGGGGTGAGACCACGGCTCTCACCTTCCTTGACCTGTCCAGCACCTTCAACACCATCTCTCACCGCACTCTACAGACTCGTCTCCATGACGCCGGCATCCGAAATAAGTCACTAGAATGGATCATCTCCTTCCTCTCCGACAGGACCCAAAAAGTCCTTCTCCCCTTCTACTCAGAGGCCACAGGGATCATCTGTGGCGTCCCGCAAGGCTCCTCTCTGAGACACTTCCTCTTCAACGTCTACATGGCCCCCCTAGCTACCATCGCCAGACACCACGCACTCAACATCGTCTCATACGCCAATGACACTCAGCTAATCATCTCCCTCACCAACGACCCGCTCACAGCCAAACCCAACTTCCACAACGGAATGAGGGCAGTCACAGCCTGGATAAAGGAGAGTTGCCTCAAACTAAAAACCGAAAAAACAGAAGTCCTCATCATCGGCAACAACCCCTCAGCCTGGGACATCTCCTGGTGGCTCTGTACCTGGTGGCCCACTGCCCTCGGAAGCGCTCCGGCCTCCAACGGCCATGCCCGCAACCTCGGTTTCATTCTGGACTCAGCACTCTCGATGAACTGTCAAGTCTCCTCCACCTGTTTCAACACCATGCGCATGCAACGGATGATCTTCAAATGGATCCCAACTGAATACAAAAGAACAGTCACCCTGGCCCTTGTCAGCAGCCACTTGGACTACGGCAACGCACTCTATGCCGGAACCACCACCAAGGTACAGAATAGACTACAATGCATCCAGCACACCTCCGTCCGTCTCATCAAGAACGCCCCCAAACTCAGCCACACCTCTGCCCTACTGAGAAACCTGCACTGGGTCCCAATAGACAAGCAAATCACATTAAAACTTCTCACCCACGCATACAAAACCCTCCACAACGCCGGACCAGAAAATCCCAACCAAAGACTCCACTTCTACACGCCCACCAAGCAACTCTGCTCTGCCGACCTTGCTCTCAGCGCCATCCCACGCATCTGGAAGGCCACAGCTGGAGGAAGGGCCTTCTCCCACCTCACCACCAATACCTGGAACTCCCTTCCTATCCACCTCAGAAGATCTCAAAACTTGCTCTTCACTTGGTCCCCTATAACCTTCACTTCTGCCTCCCCCCAGCACCTTGAGACCCTAAAGGGTGAATAGCTGTACTCTGCAGGATTCAGGACTATGAGCAGTCATTCTGCTTTTTGTGCTTCTAAAGCAGGTAAACTGGAATTTAGCCAAACAACACAAAAGCAGTATCAGTATCTGTGTGCCAGCAGGAGTAAGGAGTCCCAGACTCTCATTTTTTACAGCAGAGCCTTTTTCTTCTGATGTAGTTTTTCAAGATCCAAGAATATTTTGAGGAGGTAGTGTTAAAGTGTCAGTCTTATTACATGCACAAGTCCATTACTGCTGAGTTTCACCCACCCATTCATGTCTAATTTCTCATGCTATACTTACCTCAGATTGTAGCACTTCCTCTTGGTTTTACTGTGAAAATTCTCAGAGACCCGGAATCCAAAATAGCTAACTCTTTCTTCCATCAGAAGGGACTATGGGCCAGATGTGTCAAAGAATTTTGCATTCGCAAATGGTGCAAATCGGCAATTTCCACTGTTTGCAAATGCAAAATAGCCTTTCACAACGCATGAAAGGCATTGCAGTCCAATTTTAGTGAATCAACGTTTTTTGTGATTCCCTAAAATTGAAAATCCAAATAGGGAATCACAATTTGTGAGTCCCTAAATAGGAAAACGCAAATAGGGAATTCCTATTTGCAATTCCTTATGCACTGGGACAACCATTTCCTAAATGCGAACTGGGCATTTAGGAAATGCTTTTACCACTAACTCAAAGTTGGTGATAACCATGTGCAATTTAAACAAAAAGCAATAAAATGCATTTTTTTTTAAGTGCCATGTAGTGCACACATGCCCTTATGGCATGTGTGCGCTTTACATGTGCACAATTTTATTTTGGGTTGCTCAAAGGGGACCCTAGGCCCTCAGCACGCTTGGGTTTGTATTTCCTAATTTGCAAATTCCTGAAAGGAAATTGCAAATTAAGAAATGCAACACCATTCGCACCTATGGGCCTTTAGTCTTATAGGAATGAATGGAGTCGCACTCCCTAATAGCAAATCCCCAATAGCGATTGTGAATTTTAAGAAATCGCTATTATGGAATCACTATTTTGTCACATAGCATTTTGCATTCCCTAAATAGTAATTTATAAAATTTAGCTATTTAGGGAATGAAAAATTTGAGTTTGATACACCTGGCTCTATGTCCCCTTTTAACCTACTCCTCTCTTTAGATGAAGGGACTGATTTAGAGTTCGGTGGACAGGTTACTTATCATAAACGTGATGGATATCCCATCCACTGTATTACAAGAGCATTATATCCAGTGGCACTGATAATATGGTGGACGGGATGTCAAAAATGTTTGTGACTGAGTAACCTGTCCACTGAACATTTAAATAAGGCTTAAAGTATCTTCCCTCTTCTCTGGCAAATAACTATTTTGTCCCTGCCAGGTGCAGAGTCAGAAATTCTAGGGAGGCCCTATGAATAAATCTGAAGGGATCCTGTCAATCCCATTTGGCACCTCCTAGTCTTAAGGGGTATGTGAGAATGTTGTCTTTTGTTCTGCCAAATGTTCTTGTCTTTCCCCAGGTGGCTATTTCTTGTTAACTGGCCAGTTGTTGACAACACCCTGCCTTCTGGGACCCAGATGTCAGGCTAGTGTTCACTGAATGGCAGGGTTATTAATGCCACCCATGAATCAGTATTGTGCCTCTGGAGGAAAGATGAGTGAAGCAACTGGTTACAAGACAGTTTTGATTCAGGCAGCACAAATTAAATCTTTTAGAAAGTCACCTATTCACTAAAATTATCATGAAGATACCATACATGGTGTGACATTAATCCTCCATGCTCAAATAGATGCTCAGCACTAGCCCTCATTTTTAAATGCAGCCACTGGCCATTATAACTCAAACAATTTTAACAGAGGGTTACATTCACTTAGACTCAATTAGTGTGAACCAAAAAACAAAAACAAGTGGAGGGATTTAGAGGGCCATGACCGACATTCTTACATAGTAGAAAAGGTATTCAGAGATTTGGGGCCAGATGTAGCAAAATCTGTTTTTGCGACTTGCAAATTGCGAGTCTGAGCGACTCGCAATATGCAAGTCGCAAAAACGGATGCAGAATGGTGTCTCAGACACCGTCTGCGACTCGCTATGGGGTCGCAAAGACCCACCTTATTAATATTAATGAGGTGGGTTGCATTTTGCGACCCCATAGCGAGTCCCTGCACTCACAGGGATGGTGGCCTGCTGTAGTCAGCAGACCTCCATGTCTGTGACTGCTTTGTAAATAAAGCAGTTTTTTTTTTTCATTTTGCAGCCCGTTTTCCTTAAAGGAAAACGAGTTGCAAAATGAAAGAATACCGAAACCATTTGGTTTCGTTTTTTTCAGAGTAGGCAGTGGTCCATAGGACCACTGCCTGCTTTGAAAAAATAATTTTGTCGACATTCACAAAGGGAAGGGGGCCCATGGGACCCCTTCCCTTTTGCGAATGAGTTACCACCAGTGTGACACTGGTGGTAACTGGAAGTTGGTTTGCAACCGCATTCGCGGTCACAAAGCAACTCTGAATTGCGATGCAAGTCGCAAATAGGAAGGGAACACCCCTTCCTATTTGCGAGTAGCATTCACAAATTGCGAGTCGGTACCGACTCGCAATTTGTGAATGAGCATCGCAAAAGGCTTTTTGCATGGCGCAAACTGCGATTTTCGCAGTTTGCGTCATGCAAAAAGCTTTCAACATCTGGCCCAATGTGTTTTAGGGGAACGAAACACAGAGGACTAGTGATATCACTGAAGGTTGGTGCAATATAGAGATGCACAAAGGGGTTTTGCTGGAAGAAAGAGAGAGATGAGAAAGTTTCTTTTGAAAGATAGGGAAACATCAAACACAGACGTGAGAAGACATAGGAGTCAGTGAGGTTCCTGAATAGTGGTTTAGGAGTATAAAAGTCAGAGGACACTGAATAATTAAATGGATGGCAGCATCAGGAGAGGAATGATTGAACAGGCAGTGGGGAATAAATTACAATCATAGAACTTGGAGGGACTGAATCTGAATCTTTGCATATTTAAAGATCAGAAAGAGCTGCTCTGTCAAAGAGAAGCAGCTAGAAAGTGATAAAGGCATAAAGAACAGACATTTGAGTGGAAAAGGAAAAGAGAATAATGAAGTAACACTGGTGCCCCAATTATGACGAGAAAACAAGATTGGAAGAACAAATGGGTGAAGATGATATGGGAGAGAAGAAAGAAGCACATATTTGTGAGAATAAATATAATTTAATTTGTTGAAGAGTTCATTAAAAGACCTCAAGCGCAAGTCTTGGATTGAAACCACTCTGAATTAAAGCTTAGGTTAAAGCATGCATTATTCAATTAAGTAAAAGGAGCTCTTGACTGATTTAGACAAAAAACATTCCCTGGGAAGCATGACAGTCCACAAGGAACATTCTCTAACATCAGTACAAAAAGGTAAGTGAAATATTACCTATGTGCAGCTTGGAAATAATTGAGAAATTACCATTCCTGAAGAAGTATTAGGGCATCTGAAACAGTACAATGCAGTTCATTCCAGGTAGCATCCAGGACTGAATATTAATATTTAGGGTGAGAATATGAGAGAAATAAGGTGTCAGTGAATGAAAAGATGGACATAGTAATATGGGATTCTGTAGCCAAGAAGCAAATATTTTCGTTCTAATCAGTAGACGTCAGGGGTGGAGGGAAATGAGAGTGAATGCAAACCTGACTAAGAAGCAAAGGAAGTTTTGTTAGAATGGTAAAAAGCAAGTAAGAACAGTATACATTTGGAAATCCCAAGAAAGGAGAGCATGAATGTTGGACTTGGTCCTCTCTACACGGTCACTCTCAAACTTGTTGCCTTCACCCCTCCTGTTTTTGAAATATTTTTGTTGGTGTTAGGATTTATGCACTTTAGCAGTGCTAACCAGTGCTTAAGTGCTTGTGCTCTCTAAAACAGGGTAAAATTGGTTTGCATCTGTTTAGCACATTTAAATTACTTAGATGTCCGTAGTACCCAGGCCCTGTACTTTAAGTGATGCTAATAAGCCTGTTGAACTCATTGTGCCCACTAAAGTAGCTCTTTCCAACCTGCCTTAGGCCTGTCATTGCACTCTATATTGCAGTTTTAAACAGCAATTTCAACAAGGCAAAATAAACCTTGTACCAGGTCTGAACCTTTCTTTAAAAAAAATATGTCACCCCTAATGTAGGCCCCGAATGCCCATGGGGCAGGGAGCATTGTATTTAAAAAAGTAGGACACGTGTGCTAACTTTCACACGTCCTAGTAGTAAAGAACTCCTACATTTGTTTATCATTAATCTAAGGCCTATCTCTCCCTTTGATAACATCGGATTAACCTATTATATTTAATGAGTGCTAATTTTGGATTAGAAGTAAGTAGGAATGTCATATTTGGGCTCAAATGAATTGTAATTTTAAATCCTATTTATTGGTAAAGTTGGATTTTAAATTATAATTTTGAAAATGTCACTTTTAGAAAGTTGGCATTTTCCTGCCCATAAGGCCTTCTAAGAGTTTCCAGGTTCCTGGACCTGTTTAGGTTACCCCCATTAAGAATATGTATTGGGCCAAGACAGTGAACAATAAGGGATTAGGTGTTGGTAGGGCTGGCCCTCCTGCCAGGATGTTTGTGGGTTGGGCTGTTCTCTGCCCCACTTTTCAAAGAGCTTGACTCCAGCACACACAAAGAAATCTCACACTAGTGTACTGTGTCCTAGTCCTCTCTCAGCCTTTTCAGGGGAAGGGAAAACTTTCCAGAACCAGATATGGGGGTAGCCTAGAAAATCTACCCTCTTCAAAGGTGGCAGCAGATATAAGTATTGGATCACCTGAACTACTCTTCAGTACATTCCTGAACCTGCAGACATTACATAGGAAGGACTGCCTTGTTTCTCAAAGGACTACCCTTCTGCTTGAGCTTGCATTGTTCCCTAGAGAACTGCACTGCTGCTTGAGGCCAGCCTTGTTTTCCAAAGGACTACCCTGCTGCTTGAGGTCTGCCTTGTTTTTCAAAAACTGGCCTACTACTTGAGGATTTACTTCCTCTCCAGTGCACTACCCTGCTGCTTGATGTTTGACCTGTTCCCCAGAGGACTGCCTTGCTGCTTGAGGCCTGCCCTGTTCTTCGTGAAGGAAGACTGGATCTGCTCCCTTCATCCCAGGCTACCTGAGGACTCCAAGGATCAGTTGCCTGGCCTCATGTTCTGAGCTACAGGGACACAAAAAGCTCCTGAGGCCTCCCAGCAACTGCCCAGTTGACCTACTGCAACAGGACCATCCAGGTCCTGCAAGCGGTCTTGCCTGAGGGCTTCTGGCCTCCGCTAGAGTGAGTTACCGATCCCCAAGATATCTTTCCCAAGTCCTGGACTCTTGGCTTTAATCAGAGTGGACTCCTCTAAAAGAAAAGTAGAAATCCTGAAGTTCTGGACTCTTTATATTAGACTTTGAGAATGTAACTTTTTCAGCTGAACTAACCTAATCCCTGTATCTGCCTTGTGCTCCATTATCACCAGCCTGAATTTTTGACTTTGTGCACAGTCTAGCAGGATCAGATGACTGTGAGTGGTTCTTTGTGCTTTTAGGTACTATACCTACCTATCTATGTGTATTAATTAAAAGGTACTCTATTTATTCAAATTAGTTGGGGATTTCTCTTGTGCTGCTTTTCACTTTATTACTGTTGCTGCACACTTTGCCTCTAAATTAAGCCCACGTGCTTAGTGCCAAGGTGACAGAGAGTTAAGCACAGATTAATTTAGTGATCTTTTTAGGTTTGCACTGAGAAGTATTGTGCATGTTGGCTGAGTGGAGCATCCTCACCCCTCAATCAATAACTCAATTCTTTACAATGAAGGTTAGAATGACTATTCCAATAAAGATTAAGATGAATGCTATGCTAATGATCAAAACATTGCTGTTACAGTTTGTTACAACAGCTGTGGTGTTTTGTAGCAATATCATCAACTGATGATGCAAATGGAGAATGGTTTTGTTTTATTTTATTGTCATCTTATTCTTGTGTTTGGTATAATGTTGGCATAGTGCCTTCTGGCCACTGCACAGTGATAATTCTGACTTACCCTGCCTTGGAAAGGCGTTATAAATGAGAGATGGAAAACCTCAGATGTGTATGGTGCAGTCTCCTCTGGAGGATATGTTGGTCATGATAGATTGTCTGATTCAGGGCCTGATTTAGATCTTAGTGGATTTGGTCACACTGTCACCTCTCCATCTACTAGTCGATCCGCACACTTTATTTAGATGCTGGTGGGCCCATACGCGATAGTCCGTCTGCATCCCCCCGTCTATGCCAGAATAATACAACTCTGTCACCACCATAATGGACAAAAGCAGCTGTTGGTGGGACCAAAGTCATGTCTCATTCGCTGCAGGCACCTCACCCTCTGTTTGTCCCCCCATCTGTGCTGAGTGAGGAGGCTATTGACCTCTCATATAGAATCTCTGAAGGCCAGACTGCAATTGTTGTACTTCTGGATGCCATTCACAGTTCAATGTCTAGCATGCAGAGATTGCTTGATCATCACAGACCGCAGCCTCCCAACCAGCCCAATCTTGTACCCCAACTCAGGACTCTTCCTCATCCCAAGTCTCAACCCATCCCATCCCAGACACACTCACTTCTTTAAAGGCACCTATTCCAAAAGACACAAACAGCACACTCACACATACACACAAACACACAAAGAAAAACAAACACCCACATAACATACATACATTATTGACACTACACCCAGAGGCACCACAACTACCACCACACCCACAAGCACTGCAGCTGCCACTCCCAAAGCCACCATCATGATCGCAACCACTACCACACCCACAAGAACCACAACCAACAGCACACTCATAACCACCATCTCATCCAGAAGCACCACAACCACATCAACTACCTCAAGAGCACACTCATCCAAACAAACACATTCACACAAAATCACACCTACACGTGAAACAACACCCACCAAACCCAAATGCACACACTCGCCTGAATACCAAGCACCTGAGCCTTTTCTAAATTCTGTGGATTCTCCCAATAGTTCCCAAGTCCCAAAATATGAAACCATTTTGACAGATGCCTGAGCCATGGGATAGAGGCTGCATTGGGTCTTTTTATTATGTCAAGAAGGGAGTCCCTATAAGTAGTAAGCTCTGGTGTGGTCCAGATCCTTACCCAAAAGAGTAAGGGTCTGAGTGCTATTATTTCAGAGATGCTATTAAACTCAAGATCCAAGAAGACCGGAATCAAAGGTGTAGTACGTGGACACGCAAGTAGTGCTCTGGCAAAACAGTTTTCACCCACAGACAATTTAGTAGTATTACAAAATCCCCACACCTCAGCACCATAGGCAGCAACACTTTGCGCTTTTGCCTGATAGATCTTAATAGCTGGGGAAACGGCTTTTGTGGCAATGCTTTTATAAAAGCGTAAGATGGCTCCTGACCTGTGTTGAAGAAGTGATGCACTTTTACTAATCTGATCCTCCCAATGTAATTTGTTTGAAATCCTCACTCCCAGATGTCTATTGAACTGACCTTGCTTAAAGGGGCCCCATCTAAAATAATGGTACATCTCCTAGCTGGTCCTGAACTGAATAGCATTAATTTAGTTTTACTAATTTCAGTTCCAGGGCATGATCTGCACAGAATGTTGTAAACCTGTCAACAAGAATCTGGAGGCCCGTTGGGGTCTTTGATATGAGTAGGGAGTCGTCTGCAAAAAGTAATATGGGAATTTTCTGCGCATTTAGGGAGGGGGCATCGTTTTGACAAACAGACACAGCTTATACTACCTCGTTTATAAATAAAGTGAATAGGGTGGGTGCTAAGACACATCCTTGACGAAACCCCTGCTGAATGGCAATATGATCTGTTAATTCTCCCTGATTGCCCCACCTCACCTGAGCATATGTATTCTCATGTAACCGCTGTAATAAAAGGATTATGTTGGCAGGAGTACCCATTCTATGCAAAATACCCCATAGCTTTTCTCAGGGGACCATGTAGAAAGCAGACCGAAGATCCACAAAGGTGACATAAACATTTTGGACTACATATTTCCAATATAAGAGGGCCAGCCTAAAAACCACGTCCACCGTACTGGTTTTTGGGTGAAGGCTCAACTGGAGAGGGGATAACACCTAGTGGGCTTGAGCCCAATCCAACAGCCTATCCAAAAGCTGCTTGGGGAAGATTTTCTGGAGGTTATCAATAAGACTAATGGGTCTATAATTTACAGGGGAGCTCACATCACCCTTTTTATAAATGGGAATTATTTCTGCCCCTTTCCAGGCACTAGGTATTGGGCCCCCAGCTGCTATAACATTTGAGGTCATGCTTATATACCAAGACCAAATTGCTGGTTCTGATTTGTAGAGATTCCCCGGTATCTTATCAGGGCCTGGTACTTTAGCAGATTGTAAAGAGTTAATTGCAGCTGTGAAGACAATAAGGTCATCATGGTTAGAAATATACATCACTTGACCATCAGGCAAGAGGCACGTATAAACCGACTGCTGGGCGAAAGATTCATGAATTAAAGAATTACAAGGTATAGCATAGAGATTGGAAAAATGGTCCACCCAGCTTTCTGGTTGAATATAAGTGTGAATTGAGCTCTTGCCCCCGCTATGTCTATTGGACAGTAGCTTCCAAAATGTTGCATTATCATCATGTTTAGTTGCATCAAGCAGATTCTGCCAGGTTGTGTTTTCCCAACTTTTCTTTGACTGTGTTAAGATCTTATTATAGGCGGATCTAGCTGTTCTAATCTCCCCCTGTGAACAAGACATGATAGCTGATTTTAATGCTAATTTGGCCTTGGACCAGTCCTTGTTGAACCACTCCCTAACTTTATAGTTATCAGCAGATTGCTTGGTAGTGATCTTCTTATAAAAGATATTCTGTAATTTGCGTATCATTTCTTCATGAATGCTGAGGATTGGAATATTACTAACCTCAAGCTCCTCATAGTCAGCCATGACATCAACAAACAGTTGGTAAATTTCCTTAATTAAGTATGGGTTGGACATTACGTTTGGCCAGCTGACACAAATGTAACTATTATCCAGAAGTGGCTCTGGGACCACAGTAAGATGGATGTTCTGTGATCTCCTGAATGCGCCACTGTGTAGAGTAAGAAGCAAGGGGTTATGATCGCTCTTGTGATGAAAGTCCACCTTCATATCTTTTAATGATGGCCATAGTCTGACATCCACAAAAAAATAGTCTATGACACTGGAGGACTGGCCTTGCTTAAAAGTGGGGGGAGGGCTCAAGTCGGAACGAGTACGAGTATTGCAGGCCCTAAGTCCATATTTAAAACACAAAGATGTCAGCTGTAAAGCAGCACGAGAGCGGGTATGCTGTCGCTTATTTATCAATTGTGGAATGCCCCAAAGTTCGTCCTCTTCAGCCGTCAGATCACTGCTCAAACAAGAGGGTTTGACAGTACAATTCATATCCCCTGCAACTACTAATTTTGTCGAAGGATGCAGGGTGTCCATAAATTTGGACAATTGAGCCAAGGTCTGAGACTCTAGTCCCCATGGGACAGACCTGGCATGTACATTAATTATAGTTACTTTAAAGTCTCAATCAAATACCAATTGGACACCCAATATTTCGGGGGAATCTATTTTTAATACAAATGATCACGCTGTAATTTCTTATTTAGCAATATCAGTAGACCCCCTTTGGCACGGCCGGTGCACCCCTGTGCAGGCTGGGCCACAGCATAGTAAAACCCATCCAAGAAAACTGGGTCCTCAACCCAAGTCTCCTGGAATATGCATATATCCTGCTTTGTTATGTAGTTAACCCACTCAGAATCGCCCAAGTTCCTACCTAGACCAGCCAGATTCCAAGACATAATGGAAAGATCAGAACTAGTTACCAGTACTCTAGGTCTGGAGCACTGTGCTTCCCTGTGATCACAGCAGACATTCCAGGTAGAGCCTCAGAGATCGAAGTTGAGGTTGGTGGAGAAGGATCGGTGTATAGTCAGTCAGCTTCTGATAATGTATGAAAGTGATTTGCTGCCAGAGCCAGAACATGCTTTTGTCTAAAGTCAAACCTCCTGTTGAGTTTGAGTTTGATAACAACCCCTCCAGAATTCCTAAGATGGTAAGTACATAATTCAAAATCAATAAGATTATCTACCAGCAGCCTATCCACAAAACAAATAGAAATATATTCACAGTTTGAACCAGGTTGACTATGTCTACCCACCTCAAGAATGTATGCTCAAATAACTGAGAGGCAATTACGCTGGACTCGTAGCCAATAGATTACCTTATTTATCAGGGAATCCTGGGTTTCCAAAGAGCCAGAGGGCAACTTGGGTACCTCAACCATATAAATGGTGCCTCCTTTGTTCCACAGACCTCAGCCCTGTTTCTTAAGACCTGGCCGGTTCGTTCCAGCCTGATGTAAGACATTGTCAGTTGACTTAATATGATGTATTATGGGAGTGACTGCTCCAGCAGGCATCTGAGTACCTGCAACCCCCCAGGGACCCTTGATATAATCAGCAGACTGGGCTTTAACAAACCTATCTGACCCAATGGGATTCTGGTCCTTAATATTGGCATTATACTTCTGCCTTACAATTGCAGGCGCGGCCTGGGATCCCTCAATGTGTGGCGCAGAACAAATGTCAAGAGAAGAGATGCTAATAGGCCCTAAAGGTTGTTTGCCTGCTCAGGGCCTGAATTCAGGCGCAGTAATGACAGAGGGTAAGCCCCCTAAAGCAGGTGGGATCCCATCCCTACTTGACCTCAAACACTTACAATCACACTTCTGTGACAGTCCCCCCGTTAGATTGACCATCAATGACAGCACAAGACTCTTGACTTTGTCCAGCTTCTGGACAATAAAAGCCAGATCAGGTTTGCCCTAACACAATGCCTGTCTAACCCTGTCCAAGGGCAAGTTGGCCACAGCATTGTCATCTACACAAGCACCAGAATGTGAATATGTAGCACAAGCACGAGAGTCCCCATTCTCCACCAGGGGTCCATACTGGTTAGAACACGGGATATTAGGAACCACCAAAATCTCAGGACTTAATGGAGGACGGGGAGCTTCTTCCCCCACAAGAGGGCCATCTGTAACACATGATGCTGATTCAGCCTAATGTGCTTAAGAAGCGCGAGATGGAACTGAGGAGCCTGGGGGATGTAGTCCCACCCTAGGCAGTGCGGCCGGGAGAGTGTGTGTCCTAACAGGTCCCAACAGGTCCCAACAGGTAGCGCGTCCCGCGCTGCTTCGGCCTAATGCACTTAAGAAGCGCGAGATGGAGCTGAGGAGCCTGGGGGACGTAGTCCCATCCCAGCCAGTGCGGCCGAGAGAGTGTGTGTCCCAACAGGTAGCGCGTCCCGCGCTTCGTCGGGCAAATGCGCTTAAGAAGCGCGAGATGGAGCTGATGCTTATATAATTTTTAATTAAACATTAAAATGAAAATCACAATATGCAACAGATTATAACTTGATACGTTTCTCAAATTTCATAATGAGTAGTGGCTTATTTAGAGTTTTACAGATCGGATACTCTAACATATATGTGACGGAACATTCCATCTGCAAAGGTCTCTTAAGTAATCTATTTTTGTTCATTATTATTTAATCATGTGGAAATAACATAGGACATACAAATGATGTTCTTGGGTATGTGGTACTTTGTTACCAATGTGTACATATTCCTGTTTGTTTTTTTGTTTTTTAAATCTATGCCTGTCAAATTAATTTTTCAAAAAACAGACTGGCTAACATGCACATTTGTGAAGGAGTGAGACATAATGCAAGTCTGTCACTTTTAACATAATTTGATTTGTATTTTATAATATGTTTTCAATTAAAGATGTAGCCATTTATTCTTACATTCTAGTCATTTTAGCTCACATGCTCACTATTATTTGTTTATAACGCTAACTCACCAATGTGATGTTTATTACATCCACTGTATCATAAGTGCATTTTATGCTATGTCATTTGTAAAAGAGCCAAGGTAACATCCTTGACATATGTGGCGGAGCATCACACCTGACACAATTATAAATTGTTACTTGTTTGGTACAACTGCTCCTTATAACATCAAACAAACTCATATATGTTTTTTATTAGAAACAGATGTGTCCGCTCAAAGCAGTACTTTGGTAGTGTTCAGAAATATAGTGGTAAAATTTTCCACAAATTATGATATAAAACATAGGATCATACACCATGTGAAAAACGTACAAGATCAAGAACTTTCCTTGTGCATTGGACACGTGTCAACCTTTATGTTGATGCCATAATGTGTTTCCTTATAAAAAAATAGCTATCTAACATGAAAAACCTCAAAAAATGAACTAATCTCCTTAATGCTGCTGTTGAGTTCTCAACTGTCCATCAAGCTGTGGATAGCCGACCTCAGGTACTTGGGCCATTGGGGGTCAGGGTGCGGCACACACACTTCCCATGTAGAGAGGACTGGCTGAGCTGGATATCAGCTGAATTTTTGGTCCAGCATTGTAGGTCCTCCTATCTCTTGTGCCAATGGATGCAGCGCCACTTGTAGACCTCCTGAGTCCGTACCTTCTTAGCGATGACCTTCAAGATGTTTTTCTTCTGATGGGTTTTGACCTGTATGGATAAGAAAAATGAAAGAAAAAATGTTTTGTGACTTTTTGTTTTTATTGATGTAACACAATTTTGAGCAATCAATCACTAGCATTTTTAGGAAGGCAGAACAGCATATCTATTTAATTATTTTAAATTAAACACAAATATGTAGTGACCTGTTGAATACCCTTAGCTCTTCTCATGTCCTTATTTTACTAATCCAGGACAGTTACATCATGTAGGCCAGTATCTCCAACATTTTCTGTATTGAGCGCTACTTCTGATCAGTGAAAATCATTGTGAGCTACTGAAGGGTAAACAACTTGCACATTATTACCAGACACTCCCTCACCCAGCTTCTTCGACCTTGAGCCTAATGTCTGTAAAACCAGATACAAATGTTTGAACCAAATATAATGGATAAGAACACTATGAAAGGGCTGCCATGTGTGCCAGCGAGAGCTTAGTCTTTGGAGATTTATGGACATGTGTGTGTATGAATTGGAAACATTTGTAATGGTGACTAAGAGCCTTTGTTGTATGTACTTGCAGAACAGGACATACCTTTCGCCATATGTGGAACCATTATATGCATAACCAAAACATACAATTACATTTGAGAAATTTAAAGTGCAGAAAAATAATTTGGAAAAGTTCATAATATGAGACATTTTTCACCACTTAAAATTTCTCTAATTTAAAAAAAGTCTGTATTTTTCTGTTAAACTTATGGCACACTGGGGCAGATTTATGAAAAGTGGCGCTGCACCAAGTGCATCTTTTAGATTTCATTGTGGCATTTTTCCGACCCCCCCTAGCACCAGAATGCCTCCCTTGCATACATTATGCCTGGTGCAGTCTCAATGTGGTGCAAAGGGTTACAAAGTGGCGCAATGAAAGCATTGCAGCACTTTGGAAAAATGGCGTGGTATTTTTTTTCCTTCCAACACCACATTATCATCATATAAATAACGCTAATGTGTCGTTGGAATGGCGCCAGCCATCTTAACTCTGTGCCAGTGTTTACTGCCCACTGGGAGTAAAGGTCCTGCTGTTTGTAAATGGGAGAAAATTGAAATGAAGAGTTAACTAATTATTAAGGTAACTTTCATTCTTAATTTTCAGCCATTTAAAAGCACTCAGAAACATCATTTCCTTCACACCTATAATACTGGGTTGAGATATTTAACTCTTAAATAAATTAGTTATATTTCTCAGGGCTTCAGTTGTTCAACTCTGTGACCCACATCTAGACTGGTTCATAAATCTGTCTGAGTTTTGTTCATTATCAGGCCATACTATCTGCAGCCTAATATTGACAAAGCCTTGAAAATAAAAATTTGACCATGTGCGTATTTAAAATTGAACTCAAGGCTGTGAGCTGCTACGAAGGTCTCTGGGACAATCCACTGGTTGGAGACATCTGACTTGGTGATATGTGGGATAATACAAATATCAAAAACATTTGTATTTGGTATGTAAAAAACTATATACATATGTGAATTAGTATTGTAAATATAGAATATTTTCTAAATTAAAATACTTTCAGTTTTGTATATTTCACATGGAATTATATATATATATATATATATATATATATATATATATATATATATAAATATTTAGAACTGCGACCAAAAATAGTGTTTTGGTGCTTTCAAAATACACACCATAATTTCATAGTTAATTAAAAAATAACTGAATAACTGAAACTTCACTTAAATCAGTACACTCACGAACTGAAAGTGACATTCTAGCCAGTGTTTAAATAAAAAAATAAAAAAGTTTGTCAGAATTAAATTTTTATTTTAACAATGTACCTGTTCCTATGTAGACAGCAGCTCCCATTCCTCCGGCAAGACGTTTGGGGCTCTCTCACCTGCTTTCACTGACATTGTGCCTCACTGAGGTCAGAAACAGCAGAAAAGGTTGAGGAGGTATTTTTGGCTGCAGTGTTAGAAGGCAAGTTCGCTTTTTAAAAACACCACGTATATCTACACGACATGCACGATCATCAACAGAGACTTACACATCTATTGACTGTCCTACGTTACTGTCACACATGTTAGCCTATGTCTTCATCCATCATGGAGTTTTACACCCACTACCCAGTCAACTTCTGCATAAGGCCCTCTTATTGCAAATGTCCTGACAGTGAGGTCAGACTTAATGTGAAATTATCTGTTTGTGAAAGTTAAGTGTGTCACCACCACTCAAAATGGTGGCTAGTTTGTTTACATAGACAAAATGCTACTCATGTTTTTAAGGAAAAACAGTAATATGTAGCACGTTACTGTTGTTAGAAGTGATAGTTGTGCGTTTTTTGTTTATATTTCTGTTGATGGAGTTTTTTGTGGAAAAAAAATACATTTGTAAATAGTATATTTTAAATATATTATTTACACATTTATTTGAAAATTGTATAACACATCAAATATGTTTATAGAAATGTAAAAGACACTAATAAATGTTGTGTACAGATGTGTTAAGAAATCACATATATTTTTAAGAATACATAACATTTGTGTTAAATATCTAGCTGTGCAAATATTATAATATATTTTTTTTACTTTTTTAATGCGGTCATGTGAACCCAGGGAGAGGTAGAAGACGACAACCTCAAGTTTTTCAGACCTTGCCACTTTGGAAGAACGTAATATTATCAAAAAATTCAGATAGAATAGGTAAACTATTATTGATATATGTCATCAGCTGAAGCAAGATCTTCTATCTCACATTAGGAATCCAAAATCAATAACTCCAATATTGAAAACAATAGCAGTACTACACTGTGGCAGTTTTTCATGGCATCACACAGACAACTTTCATTGGTGTCCAATAAGAAGTTCTTTCTTCAATGATGAGACGCATCAACAGCTTCATACAGTTTCAAAGAAATTAGGATTTTGCCAATATGAAAGGAGATTTTTATGCTTTGGGTTGCCAACCATATGTGGTTGGAGGAATTGATGACACACATATTGCCTTAGTGCCACTATATGACAGAGAACAGGTCTACCACAATCGAAAGAACTTCTATGCAATCCATGTTCAAGTTGTCTGCTTATGTGATTTGTACATCACAAGCGTGGGTGCGCATTTTGCAGGATCAACACATGATTCTTTTGCACTACGCAACAGCACACTACCTCTACAAATGCCATAACATGGACCTGAGAGGGACTGGATTGGTGGTAAATATAATGTGTCAATAAAAGTTTAGTTTTTTTCTCATGTTAAATGATCTACAATAGTATTACACTTTTGGATCATTTTATTTTTTTCTTTATATAGGACACTCAGCTTATCCTAACTGGCCGTGGTTGTTAGCACCACTGGGGAATCCAGCAACACCAAGGAAGGTCCTCTTCAATGAGGTCCATAGAAGAACACAGAGGTCAGTGGAATGGACTTTCGGGCTCCTAAAAACAGGTTTTGATCTCTAGATAAGACTGAAGGAGCCCTCCTCTACTCAGCCGATAAGGTTTGCAAAACAACATGGTTGTCAACATCTGGGCAGTGCGTGCTCTACGGGCGACTGGAATGCAAAAACCCAGCACGTATGAGATTACGTAATTCATGCATTATGTTGATATGCTGTTGTTTAACCTTTTGCATTGCAGAGTTCAATCCTGAAAACTTATTTTGAAGGTGCTGATAAATACTGTTCATTTGCAATGTATTGCTGCAGGCTTTCAGATGTGTCTGGATGTGGTCCCCTCCCAGGGCCTTCTAGAAGCTTTCCCTGCAGCATGCCTAGGTGTGGTTGTGGGCTGGGCCAAGACTCTATAAAAGGGAGCCAGCCCAGCTCCACGTGCTCACTATTCAGAGGTCCTGGTGCAGAGCAGCAGCAACTTCCTGAGCTCCTGTTCCGGTGGCCTACCTTGACCTTCCTGGCCTCTGTGCTTTATTCTTCAGTGGTGATTCTTAGTCACGGTGGTAAGACGGAGGTTGGGCTGGGCCCCCGACCCCGTATTCGATGACGCTCTAATTCTTGGGCTTAATTTCTGATGTTAATAATTTTTGCCCATGTGCGTGTAATTGTGCATTTAGAATTTTCATGGCATTTGTGTGCACGCATTAGAATCGGCAAGATGTGCTATTCTATCCTTGAGATTAATTCATGTTATTCATTGCGTGCTACCTTTCCTTGACAGTCTCATGGTACCATTCGAATCAGCAACTCGTGCGATTCTTTCCTGGCGTGTAATTCTTGATATTCACTATACGCTACCATTTTCTTGGCAGTTTCATGGTGACATCCGAATCGGCAATATGCGCGATTCTACCCTTGTGTGAAATTCTTGGTATTCATTGTACGCTACCATTTCTTGGCAGTTTGATGGTGGCATTCGAATCAACAAGACGCGCGATTCTTTCCTTGAGTGCGTTTCATGTTATTCATTGTGCGCTACCATTTCTTGGCATTTTCATGGTGGTCTTCGAATCGGCAAGATGCACGATTCTTTCTTTGTGGTTCATTCATAATATTCATTGCGCACTACCATTTCTTGACAGTGTCACGGTGTTGTTCGAATTGGCAACACGTGCAATTCTTTTCCTTGTGTATAAATAATGAAAATTACTGTGCGCTACCATTCTGAGACATTTCTTTGGTAGCATTTTCAAGTTGACAAGTTGCATGATTATTTCCTTGAATCTATATTGTGTGATTTCATGGTGCAGAATCCTTTATGGTGTTTAGTACACATATACAAACCTGTAATTTGAGCAATTTACTTTTCCCAATGTTTTTGAGAAGAACACAACAAGATCAGAGTTCTTGATGTAATGCTGATATGTATTCTTAAATAAGATTCATATGATTGTTTAGAAATTGCTCAGAATGATTTCATGATTCTCATGCTAAAGAAAGTACTTGAATCTGAAAGTTCTATTTAACCTTTCTTGTTTCCTCCTCAGGTTTTCGGTCATCTATAGTCTAGTCAACTTTAGAACTATTCTAGGATTGTTCATGTTTTCAGAAACGACAAAGCTTAGAGTTGTAGCATAGTACTGATTTCATGAGATGTAATTTTGATGTTGTGTTTTAACCTCTTGCTTCCTACAGGTCTCATTCCCAGCTGTTCCCTTCCTAATCCCCTCTTCCCCTCTTGAACTCTCTAATCCTCTGTGATTTATCTATCAGAGTCTTGTAGCTGTTCAGTGGTGGACGTTTTGGGAATGTGCGAGGACCCGGAGGATCTGATGACTCTGACAATGGTGTGCTGCATGCTACACAACATAGCCCTATAACGGAGCAAGAAGTATGTTGCAGAGTGTGGAGACCAGGATGAGCCACTAGGTGAGGATGTTGAAATGTCAAATGAAGGTGATAGTGGTGATGCGGAAGGAATAGGCTTATGTCAAGATCTACTTGACAACTTCTTCACAGAGTGTAAGTATATCTTGACACACCTTTGCTTCAAAATGTAGAGAACTTTTTATATGATGAGTCCAAAAGTCTGAGCTAGACATGTTTTAGAAAGGGCAAGTTAAGGAACATCCAGTGCAAAGATGTTTGTTGGTGTATGTTTTGACACATCAACTACTCTGTATATGTTTTTCATCTTTGTGTTTCGAACATGTCCTCAACATTTGTCATTTGGTTGTATTTTGAAATGTAATTAAAATAGAAATTATTTGTTATAGTTATTTTAAATGTTCATTCACCATGCCATCTTCCTTTGGACATGTAAAAGTGGGGAAAATTGAGGTTGAATGTTTCTGTTGATAGGTACTAAGGGAACATGGTTTGATCCTGAGAAAGAAACACACACAAACTTTGAATGTACATATCTTGTCTAAAGACTACTTGCACAGTGATTGCATTTAAGTTTTGAGGATTGCAGTAGACTTGTTTTCTGAATAATACTGCCACCAAGGCAATGTATGCTACTTAAATAGCTGTGACCACATGTTTTTGATGATACAACACATATAAATAACCCTTCACATTGAATTACTTTTCTATGTGTAGGAAACTGTATGAAGATGTAATTGTGTCTCATCGTTGAAGAAAGACATTCTTGTAGCATACCACTTCAAAATGGATGTGATATGCCATAAGGTGCAAAAGTGTATTTGAATGATCCTGTGGGCACAAAATGGAATACTAATGGCATTATTGATGTGGGATTCCTGTTGTGAAGTAGAAGAGCTGGCGTCAGCTGATGACATGTAACAATATTGGATTTGATGATTGATTATGTTTTTTTTAGGTCATATCCTGGTATTCCATTGTGTCAAGGCATGGAACTGTACATGTAAATAGAGCCGGAAGTATTGTGATAATGCATGGATACTAATGTATTTTAATGATTTGAAAAAAAGAAATATATATATATATATATATGTAAACAAGAACCTTATTACTCAATAAGGCAAGTACACAATTAATTTTGATGTATGATTTATCATCAATGAGTAAAACATTAGCATACATTTTGTTTCAAGATGCATTAACAATCTTTTTGATGATACCTTTTCCAAAATGTATGTTGAAACATGCAAATGGAACAAATTAAACCACGAATACAACACCAGTCTTTGTATGTCTTATTTTTTAAATTTTATTACAGCAAACAATATGTAATAATGAAGACAAATAAACAAAGAAATTATGATAGCAATCATGCTGGATGAGATGATTATAGCAGAGCCAAATGTGTTTGACGTCCAATGTACAAAATACAAATGGCATCAAAAAGGCAAATGTATCCATAAATTGGTCCATATGGTGAATGGTAGTCACACACTGGACACAATTAGGTTTTGTGCCTTTTGCCGGTGGTGGTGGAGGTCTTACCTACCTCTCCTGCTGGTCCAGATGAATGTCCCCTCCTTATGCTAACTGATGGATCATGGTTGCAGGAACTGAGGTGGGTGCAGGTGCTCCCTCTTGTGGCAGAGCCTCCCTGTCTGTAGCTGAGGCAGACGTAGTTTGGCCAGATATTGAAGGACCACAGACAGGGGTAGACGGTACATGAAAAGCCCTGTACATATGTGTTAGAAATTAGGTCTTTGGTTGGCAGTCAGGTTACCCCCGGTCCAAGCAAGGACCCTCTTTCTAGTCAGGGAAAGTCACACACAATCCAAATTATCCTATGCCCACCCTTTGGTAGCTTGGCACTGAGCAGTCAGGTTTAACTTAGAAGGCAATGTGTAAAGTACATGTGCAATAAATCATATAATAACAAAGTGCCAAAACCACAAAAATACACCACACAGGTTTGGAAAAATATAGAATATTTATCTGAGTAGCTTAAGGTCAGAACAAGATTTCATAAATACAAGTTGAAATATCACTTTTGTAATGATAAATAGAGTCTTTAGTTCTTAAAAACAACAATGGTCTCTTGCGAGCGCAAAGTACCTGGTTTGCGTCTAAATTACCCACATAGGACCGCAGAGGAGGAGATGCGTGGAAAACAGTGAGGTGTGCTTCAGTTTCTCCGGGCACACAGAGATGATGCGTCAATGCTTTTCCATGCAGCAAGGGCTTTGCGTCGATTTCCGGTGCTCAGACTTTGATCCTCTTCAGGTTGCGAGGTATTTAGACGCCCCAGGGATGATGCGGAGAGATCCTGCTAATACAGGGCAAAGTCACAGGAGCTGCATCAATCCAGTGGGTGATGCGGGAAGTTTCTCTCGCATAGCAGGTGCTGCGTCGATTCCTCTCGCAGAAAGTCTGGCTGCGTCATTCCAGCTCGGCGATGCGTCGATCCAGTGGGCCATGCGTCGAAGTTCCGGTTGCAACACTGCCGCTGTGTCGATCTCCACTTGGGGAGCCAGGCTGTGTCATTCCAGTTCAGTGTTGCAGTGATTTTCTCACTGCAGGGTAGGCTGTGCATCGATTTTCACTGCACAGGGAGTTCTGTGCAGAGATTAAGTCTTATTGGCCCTGAGATTTCAGGAAACAGGAGGCAAGCTCAATCCAAGCTCTTGGAGAGCACTTCTCAGCAGAGCCAGAGGGCAGCAAGGCAGCCGGACAAGAGCAAGGCAGCAGTCCTTTACAGCAAAGCAGTCAGGTGAGTCCTTTGGGCACCCATGCAGCTTCTCTTGGCAGGTTGCAGGTTCTGGTTTAGAGTTCCTTTCCCAGTAGGTATCTTGTCAAGAAGTGTCTGAGTCGGTAGGGTCAGAGACCCGGTTTAAATACACTAATGTACCTTTGAAGTGGGGGAGACTTCAAACAGTGGTTTAGAAGTGCACAAGGTCCCCTTTCAGTTCCATCCTGTCTGCAAGGATCCCAGTAGGGGGTTTGGCAATCCATTGTCTGAGGGCATGCCACTGTCCTTTCAAATGTAATTGCCAGGCCCTCCACCCTCCCAGCCCAGGAAGACCCATTCAGTATGCAGATGTGTGAAGGTGTGACTGAGTATTCTGTGTTTGGGGTTGTCTGAGTGAAATGCACAAGGGAGCTGTCACGTAACTAGCCAGACATCGATTGTACGGCACAGGAGGATTTAAGGGCAAATAAATGTTCACTTTCTAAAAGTGGCATTTCTAAAATTGTAATATTAAATCCAACTTCACCAGTCAGCAGGATTTTGTATTACCATTCTGGCCATATTAAGTACTAAATATGACCCTGTTACTCCTTTCAGATCAGAATATACCACTCAAACAGTATGTAAGGGTAGCCCTAATGTTAGCCTATGAAATGAGCAGGCCTCACAGCAGTAAAAAATGGAGTTAGGAGTTTTACACTACCAGGACATATGAACTACACAGGTATATGTCCTGCCTTTTATCTACATAGCACTCTGCCCTATGGGTTACCTAGGGCCTACTTTAGGGGTGGCATATGTAGAAAAAGGGGGGGTTTAAGGCTTGGCAAGTACTTTTAAATGCCAGGTCGAATTAGCGGTGAAACTGCATACACAGGCCTTGCAATGGCAGGTCTGAGACATGGTTAAGGGGCTACTTATGTGAGTGACATAATCAGTGCTGCAGGCCCACTAGTAGCATTTAATCTATAGGCCCTGGACACATGTAGTGCACTTTACTGGGGACTTATGAATAAATTAAATACGCCAATTGAGAATGAGCCAATGTCACCATGTTTTAAGAGAGAGCATATGCACTTTAGACTGGTTAGCAGTGGTATAGTGCGCAGAGTTGTAAAACCAGCAAAAAAAGTAGAGGGAGGCAGGCAAAAATGTGAGGGTGACCACCCTGAGGCTGTCAGGTCCAACAATATGGCTGTAACAATCCTGTAGTACCCCAGTCAGGGAGCCCAAATAAGAGTTCAGGTTTATCATCCCATAATTGAGCTCCCTCTGCAACTGTGTCATCTCCCAGAGCTCAGTGAGTACCTGGCCCATCATGTCTTGCGACTGACTGTTAGCTCCCCAAGTGCTCAATGGTGGCCTGGGTGACAGTGAAGCCAGTGGCCTCACTTTTCTGGCCCACATTTTCTCTCCCATGGACCCTACCTCCAGTACCCCGTGCCCATTACCCAGTGTGCCCCATCCCACTGGGACCTGGCTGAACTAGAAGTGGTAGTGGTATTGGCTAAAAGGCAGCTGGGACTCGGGGGGCACAAAGTGGGTGTGCTCATCCATTGGACACAGGAAGTGGAGGTATCCAAGGCCTGTGAAGTAACTGCTGGGATGGAAAATGTAGGTGTGGTCTGAATGAGACTCACTACAGCTGTCTGCCCAGGCAGACCATATGGACCAGACTGCTCCTCATTATCCAGACTTTCAGGAGTGGTATCCACACTAAAGGCTTGTTCCTGGTCTGAAGTGAAGATATCCTCTGATGTTGGGCCGGACGGTGGTCCACATGATCTTAATGTTTGGTCTATCATTAGTTAAACATAAGAATTATTTAAAAGTCTGGATTGTGAATCAAATGAGTTTGAGTAAAAACATTAAGCAAACTAAAAGGTGGAAGACAATTGATATCATTATGGTACCTTTCAGTTGTTTGTAAATAAGTTACCTAACAATTTAATACACACCCAGAACTTCTTCAGAGTAGTAAGTAAAATGTTTTTCTGAGATATGAATAAATACAATGATAAGGGCATGAACTTTCTGCACAACACAATGGAGCAGAGAAATATGAGTAAATCATTCAAATGACTATCTAGGTAATGAGTTGAGATGTGACCATATTTGTGATAATAACAGCAATAGTCATCAGATGAACATTGCAAGGTTCTTTTTTTTTTTTTACAAAATATCTTCTATTCAGCATGTATCATATTATCCATTAACAGGTAGATACATTTGATTAGTGAGACAGAAACAATCAAATCAATTGAATATCAAGTAAATATGATCTTACCAAATTAAACAACATCACATTTCACAACAAAGCACAATATAGAGATTACAAAGAAATTATACTTTAAACAATGTGAATATATGTAAGATGAGAATGATTGATCACAACAAATTTCCAATAATATGAGAAACCGCCAAAAATAATGCATCATGGTACTTGTAGTCATTTTGATTTAATTTGGAGATCACTTGTAAATTTATACATGTAACATACCCAGTGAAAATATGCAGTAGAAATGAAATGACGTTTCCTGTATTGAACACATATCAGTACTTCGTTCAGAGTTGTTGAAACACTTACTTGCACCAAAACACATGTAAAAATTCATGGAGATTGAAACCTGTAATCTTTTTTTTTTCTCCATATTTCTTTATTGTATTTTACTGTAAATAAGAAAACATTCCAAATGACAAATCTATACAGTACAATAAACAAGAAGCTGTGGCAGCATACTGCCCATTTTGAATATTGGCATCCGATACAATACACAAAGATGACCAATCCTAATGGACTGGGAATGAAAGGCAGTAGTGTTTGTAACGGTGAGAGTCAATTACCGGATAACAGTTACAAGCCCGTTGAATAATGTGCAAATGTCACACTATAAGCAGGAAACAGAAATAGCTAGAGAAAATACAATATAAAACCAAGTCCTAAAACATCTTCCATAACCTACAATAAACTGCAGTGGACTGAGTAGGCGCATCACCTGGACCCGCCAAGGGAGCGCTGAAGAAGACCCTGTAACAGGATAATGGTTTACTATTTATTATTTATGAGAAGGGCATAAGAGGGGGCCGCAGGTGGGACACCAGTAGCCCATCAGCACACTCAGAGGGAGGGGGAGGGGAGAGGGGGAAGAAGAAAGGGGGGGCTTTCACCCTACCCCGCTGGTCAATTCAACTCACCCTCTATCACCGCAAGTACCCCCGCGCAATCAGGGGGATTCACAGGGGGGCCAAATGCAGCATGCAATGATGTGAGCGCCTGCTGTTCCACCAGCACCCCCACGCGCAGGTCAGTTAACCATCTTGATGCTGGCGGCAAACTGGGGGATTTCCAACTCATAGCTAGGCGTCTTTTTGCCAGTACCAATGCTAAATCTAGGATTTTGTTTGCTGATTTGTTTTTGGAAGTTCTACGTGTTATACCAAGTAGATAGTGTGCCATGTCCCGGCGCGTGGTCTCAGTTATGATTGTCCAATATTCGACTGCTCTGGGACAGGACCACACCATATGCAAGAAATCAGCAGACTCACTGTGACACCTCGGACACTCGTCCCGTGCAGATGTATAGATCCTCGCTAGCCTCGCAGGAGCTAGATAAGTGTGGTGTAAATAATTGAACTGTATGAGTTTGTAGTGGGCATTCATTGATATAATTTTAGGAGATGTGAGAGCCTGTTTCCACTGGTTGTCAGTGAGTACGCTGCCCAGTGCCTCCCCCCAGTATGTATGAAGTGATGTAAGGGGAGCAGCATCATTTATGCGCAGCGCATTGTATATATTTGTAATCACCTTATTTGCATTCCCATGAGTCAGAATTGTCTGGAGCAAAAGCGATGTGGCGGTTTCGCTGGGTAAGGAATCCCAGTAGGTAGCGGCCAACTGAGTTAGAGCGGCATAAGTAAGAAAGGATCCAGGAGGGAAGCTAAAGTCATTCAACAAGTCGTCAAATAGAGTCAGCATGCTATCTTCGAAGAGGTTACCCCAATCTGTTATTCCCGCCTCCTCCCATGCAACGGTCTCCAGTCTATGTTAGGTAGGAACCAACACCAGTAGCACCCATAGTGGGAGCTGCGGTGCGTACGGAGTAACCATGCCCGACCTGTAGATGTACCTGAACCAGCACTTCTCGGCGTTTCTCAGCAATAGGTTAGTATCCGCAACTGGGGTATCAGAGCTGGGTGACAACAGCCGGTTTGATAGCCCAATCGTGCCTCCTCGCTTAATCGTGGTGTCTAGTTCATGCAGATTATGTCCTGACAACCACCGAATTACTCACTGGAGCTGAGCTGCTGCAAAGTAGTACTCGAAGTTGGGAGCACCCAAGCCCCCCTCCGACAGGGGAGTGTAAAGTTTGCTTAAGGCCACGTGTACTCTACTCTTACCCCATATTAGTGCAGTGAGGAAAGAACATATCTCCGTGAACCATTTATTTGGAAGAAAGAACGGGAGAGCCGAGAAGTGGTACAATAATCTTGGGATGACCAACATCTTAGCGATAGCCAATCAACCCAGGGGAAAGAGCAGGAGATATGTCCAAAAAGGTAACGAGGACCTCGCACCCGACAGAACGCCACCTATGTTTGCATCTATTAGGTCTTTTACCTCATGGAAGATCTTGACTCCGAGGTATTTAATGGTATCATATTCCCATGACAGAGAGGTATGCGGCAATTGCTCACGTTGGGCCATGGGTAATGGTGTGAGAGGAAACAGACAGGACTTTGACCAATTGACTTCAATGCCAGATGCCTCGCCAAACTCCTGCAAAAATATTAACAATTGGGGCAAAGCTGCCGCAGGGCTATGGAGGTCTGTCAGTGCGTTGTCCACGTAAAGCGATACGACATGCCACAACACTCCCATGTAAATTCCCTATTCAGGTGCTCTTAGTCTAAAAGCTTGCGCCAAGGGCTCCATAGCTAGTGCGAAGAGGAGCGGCGACAGGGGGCATCCCTGGCGTGTCCCCCGGGCTATATCAAAGGGCTTGGAGAACACTGCACCCGTCCTCAACCGAGCCATGGGGAAGTGGTATAATAGGGTCATCCATTTCAGGAAGCTGGGACCAAAGCCCAGCTGTTGGAGAATCTGCAACAGGTAGGTCCACCCCAGTGTGTCAAACGCCTTTTCAGTATCTAACAAAGCCACCGCTGATTCATTTTGTTCCTTGCTCGCCCAGTTCATAATAGCGAACAATCTGCGAAGGTTAAGAAAACTGCTTCTACCCGGAATTAATCTGTTTTGGTCAGGGTGGACCAACCCTGTAATTATGGACGTAAGTCTATCCGCCAGCAGACAACTTAATAACTTATAATCGGTGTTTAATAATGATAGTGGGGGTACGAACCCATTTGTAAAGGGTCCTTGCCTGGCTTAGGAAGGACCACCAATGTCACCTCCCTCAGGGAAGGCGGAAGGGCTCCCCCCTCAAACGCTACATTGTACATGGCCAGCAATCTGGGGGCCAACATTACGTGGTAAGTTACATAGAATTCGATCGGCAACCCGTCCGTGCCAGGGGTCTTCCCCCATGACAAACTTTTTATAGCTCCCTCAAGCTCTGTGAGCTATAGAGGGCGATCCAGTGACTCCCTTCCTGCTGATGACAGTGTGGTTGAAACCTGTAATCTTAACTTAGACAGAAGACAGTCATACAAGGAAACAAACAAGGGAAAAATAAATGTGAAACACAGAGAAAAAAAAATCACATAGTGACAAAACATTTTAAGTATTAGTTAAATGAAAGAAACAACAAGAATGCTGCAAATTTCCATGAAGAAAATAAATAAATTTTTATATGTATGAAAAAGGTGAAAAAACAATATTAACAGCCAAATTAAAAGCAAAAATGTGATTTATGTTTAGTGAGACATTAAGACATTCAAAAGTCCAACTTACCAGTCTCCACTCCACTAGGCATTGCTGTCAAGCCTTCAGGATATAGGAGCTGCATGCCCATCTCCTCCCAGTGAAAAAGTTGTAAGGGGGTCTGGGAGAACCACCAACAGTCGTCTAGGCCTCCAGGTGATGCTTAGAGGCTCTGTAATGCAGGCTCCCCTCTCAAGTTGGTCTACCTCTTCCTAATGTCCTCCTGTGTCATCTATTCTGGCCAACATTTGCCTTTTCTTTGTTATAGTTGTATTTTGTACTTGGGCTCCAAATCATTTACAACACTTTAGCTACTTTCAGCAGCTGAACATCTGGGTGAATATTACCTGTCTTGCTGTGTTCCCATTAAATCTTCAATTGAGGTCTCACCAGCAGTACTAGGCCACTATCTTTATGACCTGAGAGAAAAAGGCATCATGATGATACAAGCAAGAACTGAAAAGAGAGGTGACTAAGTTAACTAGATGAAAGCTGAGCATTACCTCCTTACCCCTATTTTGTGTACCAATACTTACTGACATGAGGTGCTTCACTTCAACCCAAGTCCATGTGCCCTACCCAGAACCAATAAAAAGAGCACCATGCAAAAAACCCTCCCCTCCTTCCTAATCTCCAATCACCTTGTACCAATCTGGTAATGAAAAGGCATGGAGCCAAGAAAACGTCCTGTTTGTTTCATTTGCTCAAGAACCACGAAGGTCCTTTGCGACATTCCAATCAGGTAAGCCATGGGACGCCAAAATGTCAGGGCACTCATGCATATAGAGTTTGAAGTCAGTGATATGACGAATCTTCAGTGTGGAAAGTCAAACACACCATCCATAGTTCAAAATGAATTTATTTCTTGAAGCATACAGTTCATCATAATAATTGCAAATCGTCCTTAAATTTCATAATCATGTAGCCACCACAGCCACCATGTGTTTCGTCCTATGAGAGATCCCTCTCATGGACTTCATCAGGGCTGCAAAAACGAGAACACAAATATATCTGAGATCTATATCCAAAAGGACTGTTAAGAGCAGAGCATATCGTGATATTAGTGCAAGTCGAAAACATGCCATATGTGACTTGGTGTGCTAATAAGAAAAGAACATGTTTGATGTCAATTAATTAAATAGATTGTCCCCATCCTAAATATTATCAACAATATTATTATAAAGTAAAGCGATAATTGTCACATTGTGACATCCCCTTGCGTGAGGGAAAACATAAAATCAGTATGCACACCACCAATATGAAAAGAGAAATAATAAAAAGAGTACAAAAGAGAGACACAGTCCCATAGCCAAAAGTCTAAGAAAAGAACCCGGTAAAACGAGATAAGTTGACAACAGCCAATGTCTGTTATATCCCAAAAAACAAGTATTAAGTGAGAAACCTATAAATAGAGTCAACACTAGAACTCCCATCAGACACGGGACATACCTTGAATCAGGTACGTAAATATGTAAGCAAAAACTTAACCACCGACTTGTATAGCCTGCGGAAACAAACGTAGGTACAACTAAATTTGAATTAATATTCATGTATGGCCCGAAAACACCCACTTAAGCAATGTAAATCATATAAGCATAATCCTAGGTCTTAGAACTGACCTCGTCAAGGTGCAAGGAAAACTCAGTGTAAATAAACAAATTAAGAAGTCCTCTGTCACTATCTGAAATTGAAATGCGGAGAAATAAGTAATCGTTATGCTGAATAATAGTCCGGCAAAAACTAGAACAAAACAACTAATAAGAAGCCCATCTCAATGTTAGCCCAGAGTACGAATATGTGCTAGAAACCCCCCTAACGGATCACTCACCTCTATTCACACATGTCAATATCTAGTCAGATAAACCAACCGTGGTCAGATAATTCCACGGCGTTTTTAGTATCCGAGAGCCATTTCTGAAAGACGAGCGTCTGAAATAGACGCATTTAAATTTGTTCACGTAGTCAATTGAAAACATAGAAAACGGACTAAAATAACAACGGGCGCCATCTTGAAACAGAGTGTTTTCGTAATACGAGGCAAGAAAAAGATAACAGAACACGAACGATGACCAGAGTAATAAATCACTGTCTCGTCATATTGAAAGTAAGACGGCATTCAGTCTTATTAATTAGAAAGTCATTACAAACGAACCATAATTATAATGGGTAAAGACCCCACAGGAAATAATAAAGTCTAATGCCCAACAAATAAATAAAGAGAATACGGGCTCCCTAGAAAAAGACATACCTATTGATGCCCCCAAAGAGCATAACCTCACAGTATACATGTGTACTGATGCAATAACAGCTACTTATGTTAAAACAAGGAGAATCCCAAGATACTTAACGTGATTGAGAAGAGTATAGTAGAAAATAGTGAGAGAAAATATAAGGAGAGAAAAAGTGATGTGCCACAATCATGTCATGTGAAGTATCCACATTGGCGGGTCTCAAAAAGTATAGAGCAATAGAGAAACAGGTCTCAGAATGTACAATTCCATAGATAAAATTATAACATTATTACTAATGAAAAGCTGTGAGAATTAATCATTCATACATAGAAAAGGAGGTATGTATATTGACCATATACCTGTAATCTAACTCATTGTAAAGCATCAATACATAAAATAAGCACAAATTAACAGAGTACATAGTGTCTACAACATAGCTAAGGCACAGTACAAAGTGGAATTAATTCCAAAGAACTGAACACATAAGTAAATACAGATGGAGATCCTCATACACACGACAATGAATATGCATAGTAAATAGCCAGAAATTTACTCCTATTCTCCCAAAAAGTATTCCATTTCGAAATTGGTGTTCAGACCATCTTCTACCGCTGTGAGTTTTAAGATCCAATAGCATTCTCTTCTCCTGAGGGCTAACTCTCTGTTGCCTCCTCTAGGATCTTTATTGATGCGGTCAAAACCGAAAAATTTGAAGCTACATGCGTTGTTTTGTTTAGGGCAATGCCGAATATGGTTGACTATTGGGTATCTCTCATCTTCTTGTCTCAGGGCTCTGAAGTGCTCGCTAGCTCTAGTTCTTAGTGGTCTGATAGTACTTCCTTTATAATATAGGCCACATCTACACATAACCATATAGATGACATAGTTACTTTCACATGTGATATTATAGTTTATGTTATATTGCACACCAGTAGAACTTGTGAATGTGGTGATACCTGACCTGGCCCATCTACACATTCCACAGTGTCCACATTTGAAAAAACCTTTACCACGGCTGGTGAGCCAATTTACTTGGTTGGGTTTACTACGAAAATTAGAACATAGAAAATTCTTGAGGGTTTTACCCCTTCTATATGTAAAAACCGGGGCATCTGGAATCACTTTTCTAAGAGCAGGATCTGCTGTTAAAATGTACCAATGTCTGTACATACATTTACGTAGATGCTAGCAGTTTTCGTGTAATTGGTGATACAACGAATAATAGAATCTCTTGTTCTAGATTTTTTACCCAATGTATCAGATCTTTTCATACGCATGGCCCTTGTACGGGCTCTGTCTATCACTCCAGTGGAATATCCCCGTGCCTTAAATCTTATGCTCATGTCCTCTATACATAGCCCGAAATCTTTTTCAAGACTACAGTTACGTCTTGCCCTTACCATCTCACCATATGGTATTGAGTTAATTTGATCGACTGGATGTGCACTTTTTGCATGTAAAATAGAATTACAGGAAGTACTCTTTCTGTATAATCTACTCTCAATTTTGTTATTGCAAATAAAAAGTTCCACGTCCAGAAACGGATTAATGGTCACACTGTGTTCTGAAGTAAAACGAATATTATATTCATTGTTGTTTAAATAGTTTATGAAGCTGTCAAGTTCTTGTAAGTCACCTGTCCAAATCATCAGACAGTCATCGATATATCTGCCCCAATAGAGTATATCTGAAACCCACTTACTCCCCTCTTTACTCCAGATCTTGTTATGTTAAAAAAAAAACATAAATAAATTGGCATAAGCTGGTGAAAATTTTGAACCCATAGCCACGCCTTGTTTTTGGCGATACCAGTCATTTTTGAAAAGAAAGACATTGTTATTCAAGATCAAATCCACCATGTCTATTAACATTTGAGTATGGCCATACAGGCTCGCGGATCTACTATAAAGAAAATGACGTAACGCTTCTTTTCCTTGTTCATGGCTAATACTGGTATATAGGGAGGTCACATCTAGTGTGACAAAAATCATCCCTGGTTCCCAGGTGATGTCCGTTAATATACTGAGAATATGTTTAGTATCCTTAATATAAGATGGTAAGTTCCCTACAATAGGCTGTAAAAAGATGTCAATATATTCTGAGAGTTTCTCAGTAGGCCCACCAATCCCCGAAACAATTGGCTTACCTGGAGGGGAAGAAGGATTTTTATGGATTTTAGGTAGTACGTATATACAGGGATTTCTGGGTCTATGCACACGTAAGTACATTTATTCCTCCTCTTTTAGAAGCAAGTGATCCAAACAATCATGTAGGAATTTATTGATTTTATTAGCGAGTGCAGGAATAGGATCAAAAGAGATCATTTCATAGCAGGTAGCATCTTCTAGTTGTCTATATATCTCTCGATCATAGCCTGAGGTGTTCATAATCACGATATTCCCCCCTTTGTCTGCCTCTCTGATGGTGATCTCCTCATTCTTCTGTAAAAGTCTCAAATTCCTCATTTCTGCTTGGGTGAGGTTCTGATGCCAGACGTGTCGGCGAGATTTATTCTTTAACTCTAATTTGTTTAAGTCACGCCAGACCACTTTAAAGAAAGTATCTACACAATTATCCTTTGTTAGTGTTGGTATCCAATCCGATTTTCTCTTCAGGCCACTCGGAAGTGAATCTGATGAGATATCAAGATCTGTTAGAATGCGTGTTACAGTGTTGGGATCTTGTTCGAAATCCGCAATTGACAGTAGAGTCGCCGTATCGTGGACATCCATGATGGATAAATGTTGATCATCATTGTGACCAACAAATAAGGTACTAGTGTCTCTGATATCAGGGTGATTGGCAAAATACTTTTTCAATTTTAAACGTCTAATAAATTTAAAAAAGTCAATTTTAGTTCTCTGAAAGTCACCAAACTCCCCCGGGCAAAATCCCAGTCCCTTACTAAGAAGTGTATGACTGTGAGTAGTGAGTTCCAAGTTAGAGAGATTAATGACATTGATAGAATCATTAGTAGAAATATCTATTTCCCCCTGTTCCACGATCTTGTTCTCATTCCTTTTCTTGAGTCTGTAAGTTCTTCCTCTACCACCACGCCTGGTCTTTCTGGTTCTGCCCTGCGACGACTTACTTCCCATTGTCCCTGTCTTATTCGTTGGACCTCTGCTAAAAAAAGAGGGAATACCCTGTTGTCCTGTCTTATCCTGTTTGGAAATAATCGAACTAGCACTTGTATCACTGATGTTGGTAGAAACACTACTCAGTGAAGATGAGGAGCCAGCATCATAGTTTTGTGGGGATTCATACCTTTTGACTAGGTGATCATATTTACGGGAGAATGTAAAAATCCTACCATTTTTGTAATCCAACTCATCACGCCTGAGTTTACGCGCTTTTCTTTGTGTGATCTCATTTTGATGATGCTCTATAATTTCATTCAAAATTAAATAGTTCTTAGCGGTTGGTTCCACCAAATTCATATTTTTGATCTCTAATTCTAATTCAGAAATTTCTGTTTGCAGTCTAGTCACTTTCCTCTCAGAATTTTCAATCAGGATGTTCATTAATCTAAGTTAACTTGACACCAATTCCTGTTCCCAACTGTCCAATAAATCTGGATCAATGTCGTCAAAAGTGGGAAAAATATGTGAACGTAGCCCTCTAGGTATCCTGTTGAGCTTTACATATTGTTTTAAGGTGGCCCCATCCCACCATTTAGACACCTCCTGTTTCTTCAGTTTTTCTAGTTTGAAGAACTTGTCACGGAGCCCCATTTTAGAGTGTTGGGCACCTATAGAATGTGATTTGGGTATAGTTCCTGTCTGCTCTAAACTACCAAAAATATCCGCAGCTAGTTTATCACGATCCATAATGACAATAAAAATTGCACACAAATCAATACAGTATAGTTAAAAAGTACAAATGGTCTGGAGCAGCACCCCTATGTAGAACAACAAAGATTCAAGACGAAAGCATCCAGGAAGAGAGACATAGGAAAATGGGCGCTCACAGTAAGTCCATATAGTAGTATTAACGTTTCAATTGTGGCACGGTGCTCCTGGCAAAAGGACCTTCCTTAGTCCTCCAATGTTTCCTAGGAAACTAACAGTGTAGACGCCAAAATGTCAGGGCACTCATGCATATAGAGTTTGAAGTCAGTGATATGACGAATCTTCAGTGTGGAAAGTCAATCACTCCATCCATAGTTCAAAATGAATTTATTTCTTGAAGCATACAGTTCATCATAATAATTGCAAATCGTCCTTAAATTTCATAATCATGTAGCCACCACAGCCAACACGTGTTTCGTCCTATGAGAGATCCCTCTCACGGACTTCATCAGGGCTGCAAAAACGAGAACACAAATATATCTGAGATCTATATCCAAAAGGACTGTTAAGAGTAGAGCATATCCCATATGTGACTTGGTGTGCTAATAAGAAAAGAACATGTTTGATGTCAATTAATTAAATAGAGAGTCCCCATCCTAAATATTATCAACAATATTATTATAAAGTAAAGCGATAAGAAATTGTCACATTGTGACATCCCCTTGCGTGAGGGAAAACATAAAATCAGTATGCACACCACCAATATGAAAAGAGAAATAATAAAAAGAGTACAAAAGAGAGACACAGTCCCATAGCCAAAAGTCTAAGAAAAGAACCCGGTAAAACGAGATAAGTTGACAACAGCCAATGTCTGTTATATCCCAAAAACCAAGTATTAAGTGAGAAACCTATAAATACAGTCAACACTAGAACTCCCATCAGACACGGGACATACCTTGAATCAGGTACGTAAATATGTAAGCAAAAACTTAACCACCGACTTGTATAGTCTGCGGAAACAAACGTAGGTACAACTAAATTTGAATTAATATTCATGTTTGGCCCGAAAACACCCATTTAAGCAATGTAAATCATATAAGCATAATCCTAGGTCTTAGAAATGACCTCGTCAAGGTGCAAGGAAAACTCAGTGTAAATAAACAAATGAAGAAGTCCTCTGTCACTATCTGAAATTGAAATGCAGAGAAATAAGTAATCGTTATGCTAAATAATAGTCCGGCAAAAACTAGAACAAAACAACTAATAAGAAGCCCATCTCAATGTTAGCCCAGAGTACGAATATGTGCTAGAAAACCCCCCTAACGGATCACTCACCTCTATTCACACATGTCAATATCTAGTCAGATAAACCAACCGTGGTCAGATAATTCCACGGCGTTTTTGGTATGCGAGAGCCATTTCTGAAAGACGAGCGTCTGAAATAGACGCATTTAAATTTGTTCACGTAGTCAATTGAAAACATAGAAAACGGACTAAAATAACAACGGGCGCCATCTTGAAACAGAGTGTTTTCGTAATACGAGGCAAGAAAATTATAACAGAACACGAACGATGACCAGAGAAATAAATCACTGTCTCGTCATATTGAAAGTAAGACGGCATTCAGTCTTATTAATTAGAAAGTCATTACAAACGAACCATAATTATAATGGGTAAAGACCCCACAGGAAATAATAAAGTCTAATGCCCAACAAATAAATAAAGAGAATACGGGCTCCCTAGAAAAAGACATACCTATTGATGCCCCCAAAGAGCATAACCTCACAGTATACATGTGTACTGATGCAATAACAGCTACCTATGTTAAAACAAGGAAAATCCCAAGATACTTAACCGTGGTTTAGAAGAGTATAGTAGAAAATAGTGAGAGAAAATATAAGGAGAGAAAAAGTGATGTGCCACAATCATGTCATGTGAAGTATCCACATTGGCGGGTCTCAAAAAGTATAGAGCAATAGAGAAACAGGTCTCAGAATGTACAATTCCATAGATAAAATTATAACATTATTACTAATGAAAAGCTGTGAGAATTAATCATTCATACATAGAAAAGGAGGTATGTATATTGACCATATACCTGTAATCTAACTCATTGTAAAGCATCAATACATAAAATAAGCACAAATTAACAGAGTACATAGGGGGTCATTCTGACCCCGGCCGACGGCGGTAGCCGCCGGCCTAGCGGGGCCCGCCAGAATACCTCTGTGCGGTCAAAAGACCGCCGCGGGTATTCTGGGTTTCCCGCTGGGCTGGCGGGCGACCGCCAAAAGGCCGCCCGCCAGCCCAGCGGGAAACACCCTTCCATGAGGATGCCGGCTCCGAATGGAGCCGGTGGAGTGAAAGGGGTGCGACGGGTGCAGTTGCACCCGTCGCGATTTTCAGTGTCTGCATGGCAGACACTGAAAATCTTTGTGGGGCCCTGTTACGGGGGCCCCTGCAGTGCCCATGCCATTGGCATGGGCACTGCAGGGGCCCCCAGGGGCCCCACAACACCCCATACCGCCATTCTCTTCCTGGCGGCCAAAACCACCAGGAACAGGATGGCGGTATGGGGGTCGGAATCCCCATGGCGGCGCAGCAAGCTGCGCCGCCATGGAGGATTCCCCAGGGCAGCAGGAAACCGGCGGTACACCGCCGGTTTTCCGTTTCTGACCGCGGCTGTACCGCCGCGGTCAGAATGCCCATAGGAGCACTGCCAGCCTGTTGGCGGTGCTCCCGCTGTCGTTGGCCCTGGCGGATTTTACCGCCAGGGTCAGAATGACCCCCATAGTGTCTACAACATAGCTAAGGCACAGTACAAAGTGGGAATTAATTCCAAAGAACTGAACACATAAGTAAATACAGATGGCGATCCTCATACACACGACAATGAATATGCATAGTAAATAGTCAGAAATTTACTCCTATACTCCCAAAAAGTATTCCATTTCGAAATTGGTGTTCAGACCATCTTCTACCGCTCTGAGTTTTAAGATCCAATAGCATTCTCTTCTCCTGAGGGCTAACTCTCTGTTGCCTCCTCTAGGATCTTTATTGATGCGGTCAAAACCGAACAATTCGAAGCTACATGGGTTGTTTTGTTTAGGGCAATGCCGAATATGGTTGACTATCGGCTATCTCTCATCTTCTTGTCTCAGGGCTCTGAAGTGCTCGCTAGCTCTAGTTCTTAGTGGTCTGATAGTACTTCCTATATAATATAGGCCACATCTACACATAACCATATAGATGACATAGTTACTTTCACATGAGATATTATAGTTTATGTTATATTGCACACCGGTAGAACTTGTGAATGTGGTGATACCTGACCTGGCCCATCTACACATTCCACAGTGTCCACATTTGAAAAAACCTTTACCACGGCTGGTGAGCCAATTTACTTGGTTGGGTTTACTACGAAAATTAGAACATAGAAAATTCTTGAGGGTTTTACCCCTTCTATATGTAAAAACCGGGGCATCTGGAATCACTTTTCTAAGAGCAGGATCTGCTGTTAAAATGTACCAATGTCTGTACATACATTTACGTAGTAGGCTAGCAGTTTTCGTGTAATTGGTGATACAACGAATAATAGAATCTCTTGTTCTAGATTTTTTACCCAATGTATCAGATCTTTTCATACGCGTGGCCCTTGTACGGGCTCTGTCTATCACTCCAGTGGAATATCCCCGTGCCTTAAATCTTATGCTCATGTCCTCTATACATAGCCCGAAATCTTTTTCAAGACAACAGTTACGTCTTGCCCTTACCATCTCACCATATGGTATTGAGTTAATTTGATGGACTGGATGTGCACTTTTTGCATGTAAAATAGAATTACAGGAAGTACTCTTTCTGTATAATCTACTCTCAATTTTGTTATTGCAAATAAAAAGTTCCACGTCCAGAAACTGAATATTGGTCACACTGTGTTCTGAAGTAAAACGAATATTATATTCATTGTTGTTTAAATAGTTTATGAAGCTGTCAAGTTCTTGTAAGTCACCTGTCCAAATCATCAGACAGTCATCGATATATCTGCCCCAATAGAGTATATCTGAAACCCACTTACTCCCCTCTTTACTCCAGATCTTGTTACGTTAAAAAAAAACCATAAATAAATTGGCATAAGCTGGTGAAAATTTTGAACCCATAGCCACGCCTTGTTTTTGGCGATACCAGTCATTTAGGAAAAAGAAAGACATTGTTATTCAAGATCAAATCCACCATGTCTATTAACATTTGAGTATGGCCATACAGGCTCGCGGATCTACTATAAAGAAAATGACGTAACGCTTCTTTTCCTTGTTCATGGCTAATACTGGTGTATAGGGAGGTCACATCTAGTGTGACTAAAATCATCCCTGGTTCCCAGGTAATGTCCGTTAATATACTGAGAATATGTTTAGTATCCTTAATATAAGATGGTAAGTTCCCTACAATAGGCTGTAAAAAGATGTCAACATATTCTGAGAGTTTCTCAGTAGGCCCACCAATCCCTGAAACAATTGGCCTACCTGGAGGGGAAGAAGGATTTTTATGGATTTTAGGTAGTACGTATATACAGGGATTTCTGGATCTATGCACACGTAAGTACATATATTCCTCGTCTTTTAGAAGCAAGTGATCCAAACAATCATGTAGGAATTTATTGATTTTATTAGCGAGTGCAGGAATAGGATCAAAAGAGATCATTTCATAGCAGGTAGCATCTTCTAGTTGTCTATATATCTCTCGATCATAGTCTGAGGTGTTCATAATCACGATATTCCCCCGTTTGTCTGCCTCTCTGATGGTGATCTCCTCATTCTTCTGTAAAAGTCTCAAATTCCTCATTTCTGCTTGGGTGAGGTTCTGATGCCAGACGTGTCGGCGAGATTTATTCTTTAACTCTAATTTGTTTAAGTCACGCCAGACCACTTTAAAGAAAGTATCTACACAATTATCCTTTGTTAGTGTTGGTATCCAATCCGATTTTCTCTTCAGGCCACTCGGAAGTGAATCTGATGGGATATCAAGATCTGTTAGAATGCGTGTTACAGTGTTGGGATCTTGTTCGAAATCCACAATTGACAGTAGAGTCGCCGTATCGTGGACATCCATGATGGATAAATGTTGATCATCATTGTGACCAACAAATAAGGTACTAGTGTCTCTGATATCAGGGTGATTGGCAAAATACTTTTTCAATTTTAAACGTCTAATAAATTTAAAAAAGTCAATTTTAGTTCTCTGAAAGTCACCAAACTCCCCCGGGCAAAATCCCAGTCCCTTACTAAGAAGTGTATGACTGTGAGTAGTGAGTTCCAAGTTAGAGAGATTAATGACATTGATAGAATCACTAGTAGAAATATCTATTTCCCCCTGTTCCACGATCTTGTTCTCATTCCTTTTCTTGAGTCTGTAAGTTCTTCCTCTACCACCACGCCTGGTCTTTCTGGTTCTGCCCTGCGACGACTTACTTCCCATTGTCCCTGTCTTATTCGTTGGACCTCTGCTAAAAAGAGAGGGAATACCCTGTTGTCCTGTCTTATCCTGTTTGGAAATACTCGAACTAGCACTTGTATCACTGATGTTGGTAGAAACACTACTCAGTGAAGATGAGGAGCCAGCATCATAGTTTTGTGGGGATTCATACCTTTTGACTAGGTGATCATATTTACGGGAGAATGTAAAAATCCTACCATTTTTGTAATCCAACTCATCACGCCTGAGTTTACGCGCTTTTCTTTGTGTGATCTCATTTTGATGATGCTCTATAATTTAATTCAAAATTAAATAGTTCTTAGCGGTTGGTTCCTCCAAATTCATATTTTTGATCTCTAATTCTAATTCCGAAATTTCTGTTTGCAGTCTAGTCACTTTCCTCTCAGAATTTTCAATCAGGATGTTCATTAATCTAAGTGAACTTGACACCAATTCCTGTTCCCAACTGTCCAATAAATCTGGATCAAGGTCGTCAAAAGTGGGAAAAATATGTGAACGTAGCCCACTAGGTATCCTGTTGAGCTTTACATATTGTTTTAAGGTGGCCCCATCCCACCATTTAGACACCTCCTGTTTCTTCAGTTTTTCTAGTTTGAAGAACTTGTCACGGAGCCCCATTTTAGAGTGTTGGGCACCTATAGAATGTGATTTGGGTATAGTTCCTGTCTGCTCTAAACTACCAAAAATATCCACAGCTAGTTTATCACGATCCATAATGACAATAAAAATTGCACACAAATCAATACCGTATAGTTAAAGAAGTACAAATGGTCTGGAGCAGCACCCCTATGTACAACAACAAAGATTCAAGACGAAAGCATCCAGGAAGAGTGACATAGGAAAATGGGCGCTCACAGTAAGTCCATATAGTAGTATTAACGTTTCAATTGTGGCACGGTGCTCCTGGCAAAAGGACCTTCCTTAGTCCTCCAATGTTTCCTAGGAAACTAACAGTGTAGACGCCAAAATGTCAGGGCACATATGCATATAGAGTTTGAAGTCAGTGATATGACGAATCTTCAGTGTGGAAAGTCAATCACACCATCCATAGTTCAAAATGAATTTATTTCTTGAAGCATACAGTTCATCATAATAATTGCAAATCGTCCTTAAATTTCATAATCATGTAGCCACCACAGCCAACACGTGTTTCGTCCTATGAGAGATCCCTCTCACGGACTTCATCAGGGCTGCAAAAACGAGAACACAAATATATCTGAGATCTATATCCAAAAGGACTGTTAAGAGTAGAGCATATTGTGATATTAGTGCAAGTCAAAAACATGCCATATGTGACTTGGTGTGCTAATAAGAAAAGAACATGTTTGATGTCAATTAATTAAATAGAGAGTCCCCATCCTAAATATTATCAACAATATTATTATAAAGTAAAGCGATAAGAAATTGTCACATTGTGACATCCCCTTGCGTGAGGGAAAACATAAAATCAGTATGCACACCACCAATATGAAAAGAGAAATAATAAAAAGAGTACAAAAGAGAGACACAGTCCCATAGCTAAAAGTCTAAGAAAAGAACCCGGTAAAACGAGATAAGTTGGCAACAGCCAATGTCTGTTATATCCCAAAAACCAAGTATTAAGTGAGAAACCTATAAATAGAGTCAACACTAGAACTTCCATCAGACACGGGACATACCTTGAATCAGGTACGTAAATATGTAAGCAAAAACTTAACCAGCGACTTGTATAGTCTGCGGAAACAAACGTAGGTACAACTAAATTAGAATTAATATTCATGCTTTACTTTATAATAATATTGTTGATAATATTTAGGATGGGGACTCTCTATTTAATTAATTGACATCAAACATGTTCTTTTCTTATTAGCACACCAAGTCACATATGGCATGTTTTCGACTTGCACTAATATCACGATATGCTCTGCTCTTAACAGTCCTTTTGGATATAGATCTCAGATATATTTGTGTTCTCGTTTTTGCAGCCCTGATGAAGTCCGTGAGAGGGATCTCTCATAGGACGAAACACGTGTTGGCTGTGGTGGCTACATGATTATGAAATTTAAGGATGATTTGCAATTATTATGATGAACTGTATGCTTCAAGAAATAAATTCATTTTGAACTATGGATGGTGTGATTGACTTTCCACACTGAAGATTCGTCATATCACTGACTTCAAACTCTATATGCATGAGTGCCCTGACATTTTGGCGTCTACACTGTTAGTTTCCTAGGAAACATTGGAGGACTAAGGAAGGTCCTTTTGCCAGGAGCACCGTGCCACAATTGAAACGTTAATACTACTATATGGACTTACTGTGAGCACCCATTTTCCTATGTCTCTCTTCCTGGATGCTTTCGTCTTGGAGGTAAGCCATGGGAGGCTAGGCCTCTTGGGGTTAGATTATTTATTCTCCCTTTGCTTGTTTCCACGAATATGGCATTTTGCTGGGTACTGTGGCTGGGGTTGGGAGTCATTGCCCTGGCTATCCCCTGTACTTGGGTTGGCTGAGCCCTCCTCAGTGTGTTTGTGTTTTCCTTAATGCCTTGGGTTGGCACTATTGACTGGGCTTACCTGGTTTGTTGCCCTGCGTTCCTGTTGCTCCATAATCAGGTGGGCCTCTGTCACTCAATCAATCAATCAATCATAGTATTTGTAGAGCGCACTACGTACCAGTTAGGGTTTCAAGGCACTGAGGGTGGGGGGGTGCTGCTACTGGTCGAAGAGCCAGGTCTTAAGAAGTCTCCTGAAGGCGAGAAGGTCCTGGGTCTGTTGCAGGTAGGTCGGGAGGGTGTTCCAGGTCTTGGCGGCGAGGAAGGAGAAGGATCTGCCACCGGAGGTCTTGTGCTGGATGTGGGGAACGATGGCGAGGGCGAGGTTGGCGGAGCGGAGTTGGCGGGTGGGGGTGTAAAAGTTAAGTCTGTTGTTCAGGTAGGCTGGTCCGGCGTTGAATGCCACTTCCATTTGTTGCACCGAGCTCTTGCTGGGTGTGCATGGAGTGGTTTTTACTTCTACAGGGTGGGAGCATCCTCGGCTGGCCCTTCTTCAATGGTGAAACACCGGGTGCCTCGGCATGCTCTATGTTCAGAGGGGTGCGCACCCTCAGGCAGACTCAGGTGGGCAGGCACGTGGCTCCTGTCCCTTCCAGTAGTACGGGTTTGCCTCATTCATTGTTTGCATGAGGTACAGATGGCAGCCTTTGTGGTGCCTCCATTCCGCACACTACTCCATTTTGTTCCTGGGATCTGACAGGTAGTACTTCCAGCATATGCTGTTCCATCAAGGTTTTTCACCACTCTTGACTCCCTCAAGTTGTGGGAGGTCAGAGGTGCCATTGTTGCTGTCATCAGGGAAACGGGCTTGGTTGCCTCTCCTTTTCTCTTCCGCATTTTGTTTATCCTTTCTCATGGGGTTATCTGGCGCCATTCTGCTCGCCTCTCCACATTAAAAAAATATATATATGAATCACCTGTGGCCTATTTGAGTTACAAGACTTTCTTACTGAGTTTTGGACTTCTTGTCTAGGTATGTCAATGATTTCCTTGTTTAAAAAAAATCATAATAAAATATCTATTCAAACTTAAGAAGACATATAAGCTTCAATTTCCATTCCTCAAGCTATGGCTACTATTTTATTGCCTAATGTCCACTGCAGTGTGTCCTTTTTTATTTTGAATATTGGTTTGGCCTACTGTGGTCCTTTGAGTCCTTATATTCAGGGGAACCCCTCCTTCTCTGTGTCACTTCACCATGGACACAGGAAGAGATCAGCTAAGCGCCATTGTTGCACTAGTGATATTCAGGAGGGAAGAAAACATCCTAGATCAGAGGAGGTTCTCCATGGGTCCTCTCATGGATTGCGACTTTCAGCTGATCACTTCTAGCTTCTCTTGTCCTCCCTCTCTGATGCTTTTTTGATGTCTAAGTGTTCTGGGGGCTCATGTTATTCTCCCTCCTCTCCTACCTCTTCAGTCTCCTCCTTGGTGGTGTCCTCTCCTTCCTCTTCTCCTTCCTGGCCTTCTCCATAATATGATGAGGATGTTGAATCTCCAGTGGCTGAAGTGCTGGCCAGGTCCAAATTTCTTCAAAAATCTGATCTTTTGGCCCTGTTCAGATATCTTGGTGACAACCTCAGTATCCCTTAGGAAGACGATGTCCTCTGGCCTTTTCCAGCAGTTTCATTCTTGCCCACCTACTTGTTTGGCAGTCAACAAGAAGTGTTGGATCTTCTTCTATAGGAGTGGATGGATCCTGAAAAGGCAGTCACCCTAAATTTTTGACTTGTCTTTATCCTCTGGTGAAAGGTGATCTTCAGTACCCCTCATACTTGAAAATTGATCCCATGCTTTTTCATTTGGCTGGTCATCCGTCTATTATGCCTGAAGAGGTTTCCATTTCAGATTTTGTGGATCGTCGAGGGGAGGCTTCCTTGAAGAAATGCTTTTCAGGCCTGAACCTCTCCCTTCAAGCTGCTATTTATGCCTTCTATGCCTCTCAATCCTTAGTCAATGACTTTCTGTCTTTGACTATGGCTATCTAGGAAGGGATTGAGTGTTCATACTTGTTTTTTAATAAGGAGACTCAGGCTTGGTTTTTGGCGGATGTTTCATGTGATCTGTATAAAAGTTTCAGCCTCTGCCATGGTTTCTTCAGTTTCTGCTCTCCACCATGTGTATCTTTGAGAATAAAAGGTGGACTCAACTCAGAGGTTAGGGTTATTGCATATGCTCTTAACTGGTAGCTGTCTTTTTGGTGTTGATTTGGAACCAAAGCTCCACAAGGCCATTAAGAATAAAAGCATGCCCAGCTGTTTCGCGCTCATCACCGGGCTGACCCTTCTTGGAAAGTTCCACCTAAAAAATGCTCACAAGGTTTCTCGAGGCAATTCCAGTCTAAGAATAAGTGGTCTTCTTCCTTTCCTGCTCATCCTTTCTTCAAACCTCAGCCTCCTCTGGTGCCCAAGACTGGGAAGCGCTCCTGACTATTCTACTCTCCCGGTGGGAGGCCATCTGGCTTCATTTCTTCCAACATTGCAGGAATATGTTTCAGATGCTTGGGTGTTGCAGAAGGGTACTCCCTCTATGTCAAAGCCTTCTTCCCCACACCAGCCCAGTGGAGTCCCTCTCAAGCACCATTGGCCTCCCAGGTCTTTCTCGGGAGATCTCGTCAGCAGACGTGCTGTGGTTCCTCTTCCGGTGAGGCAGCAGTGGAAAGGTTTTAACTCTCCAGTCTTTCTAGTCACAAAGCCCACAGGGAAAGTCAGGTTCATTTTCAATCTCAAGCAGCTGAACAGGTTGCTGAAGAAACCTAATTTCAAAATTGACACTTTGCAACATATTATCCCTCTTATTCGCCCAGATGAATGGCTCACCTCCTTGGACTTACCGGACACATATCTCCACATTCCCATTGCTCGTTCCCATCAGAGGTTTCTCCACTTTTGTATGAACAGTGTCCATTAGCAGTTCAGGGACCGTCAGCCTTGCCACCACCCCCAGGGTGTTCACCAGACTGATGGCCACCATGGTGGCTTATCTTCATAGTCTATGAGTAATGATTCATCCCTATTTAGACAACTGGTTCCACCCTCATCCTCTCCTGTCTGTGCTTTAATCTCAGATTGTGGTGGTGTACAGGACTCTGGAGGACTTTTGAATGCTTGTGAATTGGGAGAAGTTTCTTCTGGCTCCTTCTCAGGATTTCAGTTTATGGGGGCTTGTTCCCAGTCAGATGTGGGCTTGGTTAGGCTTCCTCTGGACTGGGCACAGGTGTTGTGCGATCTCAGGACTCTGGGCAAGAAGGAGGTAGTGAGAGCTCGGGAATGGGTGTGACTTCAAGGTCACATGGTATGTTTACTTTGAAACTGCTTAGACTTGACTCTTGCAGCTTTCTGTTTTGGTCTCTTGAATTTTGTATGTCTTTTTTCTTTAAGGCATCCTGTGTCTTTGTCATTCCTTGAGCTCATCTGCACCTCGGTCTTCTGGTCTGGCATCTGCCCTCTCATTAGACACCGCATCTTCAGTCCCTGGACTCTCTGGTACCTGTGTCTTCCTGCATCTGGCACTTGCTACAGTGGTGGCTCGATCCTGCCAATTTGGCTAGGGTCTTCTCTCTTGTCATCCACCCTCCCAAGATTATTACTACCGATGCCAGCAGTCGGAGTGGGGGGCCACTTTGGACAGCCTGTCCATTCAGGGGCAGTGGTCCCCTCAGGATAGAAAGCTCTCTTCAAATTGGAGAGAGCTGAAAGCAATTTTTCACGCATTTTTCTCCATTGATCATCAATTAGGTACAGGGGCAGGCAACGAGAGGCATGGCAGCTTCATGGGTGGAGACTCAAGGCGTTTCCATAATGGACATTTTTCAAGCAGCCACTTGGGCCTCTCCCTCTACCTTTGTCTGACATTACAGGTTGGATGTGCATGATTCCTTGGCTTTTGGATGTCAAGTGTTGGCTGCTGTTCTTCAGTGATCAACTTGGCCTCATGTCTGCTGCCCTTCTGGTTTGTAATATATTTGTTTCTGTAGTACCCAAAGTTTTGCAGCTTTTTGTTCATGGGAATCAGGTTGGTCTGTGTTTGCTTTGGCATATCCTCATGTCAGTAACTATTGGGTCAAGAAATAAGGTTGAGGAGGTAATGAATTCATGACTTACCCATAATTCTGGTTACTCCTAATACCCTGTTTCTCATACCATTACTTAGGACCCACCCTCCACGTTCCTTCCTGGATTACAACCTGACTCCTTTGGACATAAAAGACGTTTTGTGTGCTTCATGCCTTTTTATCACCAGATTGGTATAAGGTGATTGGAAATTAGCAAAGGGGAGAAGGGTTTTTTGAGTGGAGTTTTTTTTAGGATTGGTTCTGGTCAGGGCACGTGGGCCTGGGTAGAGTTTAAATACCTCATGTCAGTAAATATTGGTACGAGAAACAGTGTTTTCAAAGTAATGCGGATTACTGGTAAGTAATGGATTCATTTTAATCATTCAGTAGGAGAAGCAGAATGATCAGAACTGGAGGTGAAGAAAAAAAACAGTAAAAGTTGACAAAGGGGAAAAGAACAGATTGACTGGGCAGAGGAAGAAATGGTTAAAAGGGTCATGTGGAAGAGAAGAGATAAGAAGGTGGTATGGAGGGGAATCTAAATCTGGGGTATATCAGAAAATATTGAACACATTTTCAAGATTGTATACTCAGTGAGACAAGGAGGAAAATGACCTAAAACACAGTCAAAAATGTTTTAATATACAGCAGAGATTTAAAAAAATGGCTAAAAGTAGAGAGTGATAGGAGGAAAAGGATGAAAGGATAATGGCAAGGTTCTAACAGATTGAGGGGTGCTATAAATAAGCTTACTGGGCACATTAAAATAATAGGAAAGGCATCTCAGAGGGAGATGGTGAACAGCTTCTAAACAAGATGAGAGAAAAAGAAAATAAAGCAATGTAACTGATAATATCATAAAAATGTATATCTTCTCAACTCATTCATCATTAGTACAGAGAGCCGTAGCTCTTGAGGAGCTCCTTGATGACCCAAACGAGTTTGGGTTCTATCTGGATCTGCACCCGACACTGTGGAAGCAGGGGCATAATGCAAACCCCTGCAGTTGCAATGGCCCTCAAATGGCCCCCAATCAGCCCAAGGCAAAGTAATATCTGGGAGGTATGGAACACTCGGGCTCCTCATCACATTTTGCAGGGGGACCCAAAATGTTTCAGTACGCCACTGTGTGGAGGGCTTCACTGAACCTGTAAGTGGTCACATGAACAGCTGCACACAAATAGGAAGCCAGAGGTGACCCACTGCTCCATGTCAGTGTGCTACACACACTTCTGCACTCAGTCTATCTCAGGGTCTGCATGTGTTTGAATGTAAACTGGGACCTTCTACTCCATCATAATCTGACCATGCTATCCATAACTATTTTCAAGGGGGATTTTGATGGAGAAGGTCGACTTTGAACAGATCTGCAAACATGGCCGCTTTGCTATTCTCTCTCATAGGCCCTTAGGTTGCAATTAATAGAACCACATTGAAGGAAACAAGATACTGGATTTAAAAAGGTATCACAATCGAAGAGAAAAGGAGGGACTGCATTTGCAAGACACTTAAATGCTCTTTGTGGAGGTGGAAATATATTTGTCTGTCGTACCAGAACATTCTTTCACTGAAAACCAGCGGCTGCTGCCGAGAATCACCAAGGAAAGGAAAGGAGAGGTAGACACGGAGGGGAGAAAAGAAAAAAAGAAAAGAAAGAACCTATCTTCAGGGATGCTGCAACCTCGCTCATCATCCTCTTTCATTGATGTGGTGTCCAAGCATTCGATGGGACACGAACAGAGGCTCCCCAGCAATCCTGGCACTGTTTGCATGCTAAACATAGCATGTAAGCAGGGTCAGGATTGGTCTGAGTGGCAATCACTGCCACTCCGACACAAGCCTGGGGTCTGTAAGAAACCTAAGTGCGCATGTGTGTTTTCGCAGCCTCAGATGGCCGATTAAAGCACACATGAGCACTTAATGCCCTCCACCACTTCCCCCCTCCTGCTTCCTGCTTTCTGTGGCCCAGACCCACCCTCCCTGCATTGCTGTGCCAGAAGCAGAAAAATCAAATTATAGAAAACTATTGTTTTATTTTTATGCTTCTGGCTTAGTCAGTGGGGCAACACTCCTTCGCTATAGTGATGGAACAACCCCTGGTGAACACAATGTATGCAGAATAGAATGAGCTCAAGGACGTCTGTAAAGCAAGTATTATAGAATGCAGATATAAAAAGTGGTAAAATCAACTTGCCAATGATTTATGAGCATGTGATCTGAAAAGCACCAACTGAAGTTAACAAATATATCAGAATACACGGGCAAAGAGTGAGCAAATTTGTTTTGAAGTCATTAGATAAAAAATTATCGCTTCACAGCAGGTATTGTTGTGGGTTCATTTTATACTCTGCTTGGTACACATAGTTTAGCTTAGCTTAGGCCACAGCCTATGCCCTTTTACCTATATACATATGCTATAATTTCATTTATTCTGTTTTATTCATTTTTACTGAGCCTACTTTTAGCTGGGATGTTTTGTTTTAGTCAGCTGCAAATTTGTGATTCTGTGAAAGCATGGTTAATATTATTCTGTGCAAGATATTTCACAATGTACCCCTGTCCATGATTGACGCGTTCCAGTACATGATAACCCAGCCAGCAATTGTCACCACAAGAGTTTGTAATCGGTCTGACACTTAGGCACTTGCCCACGACAGGCCTTTTCACAGAACCAAAATATATTTCTTATAAAAACACTGTATTGGCCAAGGGAGAACGGGGAACTCATTCCAGCCAGGACTCCGCCCATGCTGCATGCTATTTCATTGCTTCCCTCGCCCCTGTCTCTAGAGCTAACCTCCAAAGACGGAGGGTAGACTCAGAATTCTTCACATAATGGGGGTTTGTGCTTCTCTCATGGACTAAGTATAGACAGATTGGGCTGTCACCACTATGCACTCACCTAGGAGTTAGGGGTTAGGTAGAATTCATCTATGTATGTTATTCCAATATGTTGGGACTGTTTATTTTATTCTCGCTGGTCACCACCATTCTAATACTGCTATGCCTCATGACCCTAATAATTGCAGCTCATATATTTTATCATTGATTGCAGTTTTTGTTTACCAAATGTATTGGAAACCATCCTGCATCTCTTTCATGGATCTATGTGTGTGTGTGAGATTTTTTACTTTTTTCTGCTGAGAGAAAGGGGTGCGACTTGTCAACCACAACTTCATGTTGTAGGAGGCTGGCTTGGCTTTTAGTGGGTACCAAGGGGTACTTACACTCTGTACCAGGTCCAGTTATCCCTTATTAGTGTAGAAGAGGTGTTTCTAGCAGCTTAGGCTGATAGAAGGTAGCTATAGCAGAGCAGCTTAGGCTGAACTAGGAGACATGCAAAGCTCCTACTATACCACTGGTGTCACATGCACAATATCATAAGAAAACACAATACACAGATATACTAAAAATAAAGGTACTTTATTTTTATGACAATATGCCAAAAGTATCTCAGTGAGTACCCTCAGTATGAGGATGCCAAATATACACAAGATATATGTACACAATACCAAAAATATGCAGTAATAGCAAAAGGAAGTAATGCAAGCAGTGTAAAGTTACAATAGATTGCAATAGGAGCACATAGGTATAGGGGCAACACAAACCATATACTCCAAAAGTGGAATGCGAATCACGAATGGACCCCAAACCTATGTGAGCTTGTAGAGGGTCGCTGGGACTGTAAGAAAACAGTGAGGGTTAGAAAAATATCCCACCCCAAGACCCTGAAAAGTAGGTGAAAAGTGCACCTATAACCCCCAGAGAGCACAGAAGTCGTGATAGGGGGTTTCTGCAAGGAAGACCAACACCAGCAAAGCAACAACAGTGGATTTCCGGACCTGAGTACCTGTGGAACAAGGGGACCAAGTCCAAGAGTCGCGACATTGTCGAGAGTGGGCAGATGCCCGGGAAATACCAGCTGAGGGTGCAAAGAAGCTGCCACCGGATGGTAGAAGCTGTGGATTCTGCAAGAACAAAGAAGGCTATAAACTTCCCCTTTGCAGGATGGATGTCCCACGTCGTGAAGAAGCTTGCAGAGGTGTTCCCACGCAGAAAGACCGTAAAACAAGCCTTCCTAGCTGCAAGGGTCGCGGTTAGGGTTTTTGGGTGCTGCTGTGGCCCAGGAAGGACCAGGATGTCGCCAATTGGAGGAGGAGACAGAGGGGGGGGGCCAGCAAGCCAGGGAGCCCTCACAGAAGCAGGCACCACCTGCAGAAGTACCAGAGCAGGCACCTAGAAGAGGAGTGAACCCGAGTCCACCCAAAGTCACAAAAGGGAGTCCTACGATGCCGGAGGACAACTCAGAAGGTTGTGCACTGCAGGTTAGAGTGTCGGGACCCAGGCTTGGCTGTGCATGAAGGAAATCCTGGAAGAGTGCACAGGAGCCGGAGCAGCTGCAAATCACGCGGTGACCAGCAATGCAGTCTAGCGTGGGGAGGCAAGGACTTACCTCCACCAAACTTGGACTGAAGAGTCACTGGACTGTGGGAGTCACTTGCACAGAGTTGCTGAGTTCCAGGGACCACGCTCTTCGTGCTGAGAGGGGACCCAGAGGACCGGTGATGCAGTCTTTCGTTGCCTGCGGTTTCAGGGGGAAGATTCCGTCAACCCACGGGAGATTTCTTCAGAGCTCCTGGTGCAGAAAGGAGGCAGGCTACCCCCAGAGCATGCACCACCAGGAAACAGTCAAGAAGGCGGCAGGATAAGCGATACAAGGTTGCAGTAGTCATCTTTGCTACTTTGTTTCGGTTTTGCAGGCGTCCTGAGCAGTCAGCGGTCGATCCTTTGGCAGAAGGTGAAGAGAGAGATGCAGAGGAACTCTGGTGAGCTCTTGCATTCGGTATCTAAAGAATTCCCCGAAGCAGAGACCCTAAATAGCCGGAAAAGGAGGTTTGGCTACCTAGGAAGGAGGATGGGATAGTAACACAGGTAAGAGCCTATCAGAAGGAGTCTCTGACGTCACCTGCTGGCCCTGGCCACTCAGAGAAGTCCAGTGTGCCAGCACACCTCTGAATCCAAGATGGCAGAGGTCTGGGGCACGCTGGAGGAGCTCTGGGCACCTCCCCTGGGAGTTGCAGGTCAGGGGAGTGGTCACTCCCCTTTCCTTTGTCCAGTTTCGCACCAGAGCAGGGCTGGGGGATCCCTGAACCGGTGTAGACTGGCTTATGCAGAGATGGGCACCAGCTGTGCCCATCAAAGCATTTCCAGAGGCTGGGGGAGGCTACTCCTCCCCAGCCCAGACACCTTTTTCCAAAGGGAGAGAGTGTAGCACCCTCTCTCTGGGGAAGTCCTTTGTTCTGCCTTCCTGGGCCAAGCCTGGCTGGACCCCAGGAGGGCAGAAACTTGTCTGAGGGGTTGGTAGCAGCGGCAGCGAAACCCTGGGAAAAGTAGTTTGGCAGTACCCGGGTCTGTGCTAGAGACTCGGGGGATCATGGAATTGTCTTCCCAATGCCAGAACGGCATTGGGGTGACATTCCATGATCTTAGACATGTTACATGGCCATGTTCGGAGTTACCAGTGTGACGCTATACATAGGTAGTGACCTATGTATAGTGCACGCATGAAATGGTGTCCCCGCACACACAAAGTCCGAGGAATTTGCCCTGAACGATGTGGGGGCACCTTGGCTAGTGCCAGGGTGCCCACACACTAAGTAACGTAGCACCCAACCTTCACCAGGTGAAGGTTAGACATATAGGTGACTTATAAGTTACTTAAGTGCAGTGGTAAATGGCTGTGAAATAACGTGGACGTTATTTCACTCAGGCTGCAGTGGCAGACCTGTGTAAGAATTGTCAGAGCTCCCTATGGGTGGCAAAAGAAATGCTGGAGCCCATAGGGATCTCCTGGAACCCCAATACCCTGGGTACCTCAGTACCATATACTAGGGAATTATAAGGGTGTTCCAGTATGCCAATGTGAATTGGTGAAATTGGTCACTAGCCTGTTAGTGACAATTTGGAAAGCAGATAGAGCATAACCACTGAGGTTCTGATTAGCAGAGCCTCAGTGAGACAGTTAGTCATCACACAGGTAACACATGCAGGGCACACTTATGAGCATTGGGGCCCTGGCTGGCAGGGTCCCAGTGACACATACACTAAAACAACATATATACAGTGAAATATGGGGGTAACATGCCAAGCAAGATGGTACTTTCCTACACATGTGAGAAGCCATAGAGTGTCATGTTTCAGGCTGCCCCAAATCACATTTTATTCCAGCATTAGTGAGATGCTGCTAGCTAGCCAAAAGGGTTTGGCTGACAGCTACCAAGATGTTGTGGGATTGACTCAGCCACCTACAAACGTTGGTGCTGCTGCCCCTAATTCAGCAGTCTTGATTTAACAATGGGAGTCCTACGACAGTGTTGAAAATGACCTGACTCCACAGAGATCCCTAATGGGGAGACAGATGGCTCCATGTGAAATAAATTTTGCTTCTATGGAAAAATCACAGTTTTTGGTTTAATATTTCACTGTGAAAGAAATCATAACTTCTCCCAGATTCACCACATATAATATTTGTTGAGGGTCTGACTCAAGTTAGTTAGTTAGAAACTGCTTACAAGCATTGTGAATTTCCATGGGGAGATTTCAGGTGGCTGGAACTACCAATACTGGCCAAAATCTCCACCTGGATTTCCTGCAATTATGAATTACACCCCACAGAATGGTAAGTACCTGCATGGAACAGTCTTTTTCAGCATTTGTTATTCACAGAGTTACTGATAAAATGGAATTTAATGCAGACATTTACCACCAACTGTCTGCAGGTGGTAAATGTCTGAGTGGGCTCCGGTGCAGTGTGGTAGGGAGGGAGGAGGAAAATATCACGTGGCAAGGGAAAGCATTACATTCTCCCTTTATTTCCTTGGCTGAGAATCAGGTAGAAACCAGGAAACTGGTCAGGCTGCAATGCCAAAATTCCAGCCAGTAAAATTGGACTCAGTGTACCCGCACCATGGAAATCTGGGTTTTGTGAATACCAACCCCCATATATTTGTCCATATTGAAATTCCACCCAACACTACTACTAATGGAACCCACAATGGTGTAGCGTATTAACATAATGAATAGTAGGCACAAAAAGATGGAAATTAATCATATAATCACTTCCAATCTTTCTATTTCCGTAAAGTAGTCTCTTGGATCAAGAGATGCACCGGGTTTACATTTACCACATGTAAGGATAAGTAGAGTAGCAATAACTGTGATACAAAACAAAAATCAGCAATGCAATTGCTGGTCACACTTATAAAATGTTTAAATCAGAATGTTATTCAGTTGTGAACTGCAATGCTTTGACCATGCTTTAACCAGTGCTTCTGTATTTAAGGTAAAGAGGGAACATAAGGAAATGTTTGAATTAACATGAAACACTGGTAATTGCCCTGGGTGTAATGAAAGCCAGGACCAAACTAGAAACAAACACCATCCATTGTAAACAGGTTCAAAACAGTCTCACAGTACAGAAGGCCATGATCCGACTAGAGTCATGGAGGCTTTCATGGTTGAGTCATGACAGGGCAGCCATCTCTAAAAATAGTCTCCGAGCCAGCAGACTAAGGGGAAAATGACAACGTGGCCAGTCTGGCAAAGATCATAGTTGTTATATTTTGGCTTGTCAAAATTAACAGTGATGTCCATATTAGTCATGTCTATTGAGAAATGGTCAGACCATTCTGAACTGCAAGTCAAAGCAACATCTGAACTAAAAAAAGCCATTCACAGTTGCGTTACAGCTCACTGGGTGTCAGTCAGTCAGTTAAAAGATATGTTTATTTAGACCTTAGTTTTTAAAACAATTTCTAAAGCACAATCTCACAATAAAAATCTCCAATTCAAACAATTAAGAAGCAAAACATAAAATGCAATAAACACACCCTGATCAACATAAAAACTTATGTGTTCTAAAACATCATTCTACATTAAACTAACTCCCACTGATTAGATGGTTAATCACAGGATGACTTTAAAAAAGTATCGACAGAAACTAAGAATTGCCCCATGGCACACGTCACATCTAAAAATCTCATACTAACCAGTAACTCAATTGCTTGCCCCCTATCCCTAATACCATATTTTAAAAAACAGGTTTTAAAGAGATCTTCAGTTGAAATAAAAACCACAAACAGTCTACAAGGATATGGGTTAAATTCCCTTTTACGTTGAGTCCACATTGGCAGATTTTCCCTTCATTTAGCAAGATATCAGGATTCACTGACATTAACACTTGATTTATTCCACACCAAAATCTTAAAAGACGCATCTTAGTATTCAGGATCTTTTCTGGAGAGGGAAAGATTTCATTGTTCTTCCATGATCTTAGTAAATGAGAAATCAATTGTTTATTCTTCAGGTAGGTGAGATCCTCATCCCGAGAGACTTGCTTTAATGTTCTTTTTAGCTCCACCTTGCTTACTCCCATCAACTCAGTGCCCCCTATAACATTTATTTTTAGTTCATTGGTACATGTTTGAATCCTTCCCATTGCTCCCCGGGCCCAGGAAAACTTGCTTTGCAATACCTCCTTTTTGTTAATTTTCCACATTATCTATTCTCATCCAGAAATCTATGCATATGCCAAATGCGTCCACTCTGTCTGCCTGTAAAATGGAGGAGGATTGGAGAGACAGTACATTTTTCAGACACATTCCTTCTTGCAGGTGCCACCTCTTTTTGCCACCTATGCTGACCACCTCAACCCCATACATGAACTGTGGCCTAATCATAGCCTAGTAAACCAATAGCACCAGCCGGAGACAGTGTCCCCCATATCACTTGACGCATTTTCTTAGTCCCTCTACCGACATTAGTGCTTTAGCTTCAAATGAGGCAAGGTGATCCTTCCAACCTAGATTATGTAAAAACCATACCCCTAGGTATTTATATTTATTAACTCTTTCCATTTTACCTTTATTTTTTATGCAGCTCTTTAAAACTACCCTGTTCCTGGGGTATAATGGAGCTTACTTCTGCCCACACCTTAACCATCCCCAAAAGAACTTTGAGAAAACCTTGCCACTTACATCCAACAGGTTGATTTGCCAGAAGTTTCCCAGGAGGGCATAGAAACCTTTTTTATGTATTGGTTTGATCACTGCTAGCTTCCAACTATCTGGAAATCTTCCAGTTGACAGTATTCCCTGAAAAATGATTAAAAAAACTACCTGGACCACCATGCAATATTAGTTTTTATTAACACCGCAGTTACGTTATCCAGGCCAGCAGCTCTGGTGAGCTTTAACCTCTCAGTCGTTTCCTTGACTGTTGACTCAGAGAACCTCTTCTTTGTCGCCTTAGTAAGGCTTTGGTCAACCATGACACTATTATTATAGATCTTCTCTAAGAATTGTTCCCACACATCATCACCCACATGACCTGATGACTGCTCAGGGAATTACCTGCCCCACTCTGTACAAACCTACAAAATTTCCTGACATTTTTTGCATTTGATTCCCGTTTCTTCAGAGGTACCAAGTTTTTTAACTCTCTTTAAACTAAGGAGGTATCATCCCCCAATTTTATTTCTGAAGAACTTTAGGAGCCTTTCTAGCTTTCAAGTATTACTTTTTAATATTTTACATTCTTTGCGAAACCCATTATTTATAGCAAGCTTTGTAGATTTGTTTATATTTTGTAGAGAATTAAAGTCTGTAACTTTGGTTTTAAGGCACGTGACCACCTTTTTTATTTTTCCTTGTGCCAGGCTAAGGGATCTAAGGATACCTTCCCACAGTCTAATCCAACATAATTGTATTGGAGGGCATTCAAAAGATTTAAATGCTTCTCTGATAGCCTTGTTCTTAAGCATCTTGAGCAACCAGCTTCTAGAGGTAGGTCTCTTCTCTGTCTGGGTGCAATATATACTTTAAGGATTGTGCATAGGGAGTAGTGCTTACTCCCCTCCATTGGCAGGACCTCAAATTTCTCAATTCATTTAAACACCCATAACAATACAAACGCATAGTCAATTGGACAACTCTGATTCCCCTGTTTACACATTTTCCTAGGTGGGGGTTCTGTGGGCACTTGACCATTTCGGTTCATCAAACCATTTCATAGAACAAAATCTAGTAAGGCAATATCTTTCTCTAATGACACTTTTGATGGTGTACAAATGAGTTAAATATTAAAAGCAGATAAACAATACTCATACTTCATCCATGGCCTCTAAGAGCAGTTTATGATTACAATCTCCCATCATATTAATCAGGGTATGGGGGTACAGAACACATATATTAAATAAATCTTCTTTAAACAGCTTGATGTTTCCCTTGTAATTGGAGGTACTACGTGCATTCATATATACATTTAAGACAATAATGTATTGCTCCCCCTGCAAATATCCAACAATTCTATTCCACAGGCTAATACCCAGCTACACCATGTTTTGACCAGCCATTCACTTGAGGAGATTTTGAGAGTTAACAATCCCCCAGAAGGCTGACCAACAGTATTTTATACTACCTCTTCATAGACCCCCCCAAAAACATTTATTGATGGGGGGTCTCTGCACAGTAATGTCTCCTGGAGACATAGGATAGAGTGCTGCTTTATAATTCCTCTAACCACCTTCATTTTCATTATGTTGCTTAACCCATGTATATTCCAGGAGAACAAACTGATGCCTCATTTAACTTGCTTTACCGTTAGGCCACCATGACAATTCAAAAAGTCCAGGTTTTGAGTTATGGGCTGTTCCACAGCTAATTCCCCAGATATTTTTCAAACTCTGGAGCTGTAACTTGCTTTCTGCTTTAAGAAGGGTATCTCTCACCAATCCTGAGTACAGCAAAAGCTTTGTGACATCCTTGCCGTCTCTATTTTGTAGAAAGCCTCTTTGTTTCAGGTCAGTTGTTGGAATTGTATATAGACTGGGACAAAGGGAAAATATTTCAAGAAGCTATGACCTGTTTAAGGGATTTAACTTCCTTACCCTTTTCCCTGGACGACTAGCGAGTGCTGGCTCTAAATAAACCCATAAAGACTTTGCCTCCCTCCCCTTACCTCTTGATCTGGTGAGAGGCGGACCACCCTCCCCAGATGAACTACTAAAACTTTGCTCCAATGTATGTACAAACGTTAACTCATGGGTACGTGCCTTTCTAACCACCTTGGTTTCCTCCCAGATTTTACACTCCTTACTGATTATCTCCTTCACCCCCGATGCCCATCTTTGCTCATTTCCTGCCTCTCCTGACTTCTACCAAACAAATCTGCTTGCAAGGATAGGTAAGTGAAACTCTTGTCCTTTTGCTTACATGAGTTTTTCTTAACCTTGGCCTGATCTGGGATTGATAGTTTTCCTTTAGCCAGGATACTACCTCTATCCTCAGCTTTGTCACTTATTAAGCTACCCACTGCAGGTATGGTCTGATGCCTAGCACCATGGAGCTTCTTTATTTTTTCTCCAGCCGACCCCCACTGTAGTCCTTTTTTGTACATTTATTCCTCCTCCGGAACCCTAAATTGGACAAGATCCCACATCCATGATGGCTGCCTCTTCTTTTTATTAGTATCAGGTCCTTGGAAATATACACTGATGGCTTCCCATAGAAGTCTGGGGCTGAATCCCTTGATTTAATGGATCCATTCTCCTCACACCAACTCCTCCTACTTCACCCTGACCTGCTAGGACCTTCCTCTACTAGTCACACCAAATTGGGCATACAATTATTTATCTGCCGTAACTCTGAGGCAATAGACCACAAATAAAACATATGTGACTTCAGCATATCTGAACTCTGAAACCACAGCCTCAAAACTGGCCTGCAAGTTTTTTTGCATTAAAATCATAACATCCAACATTGATGCTAAGGAGCAAGGGCCAACCGCAAAGTCAGATGATAACATCTGGGTGGGATTTTCATTCCCCAAGCATATAGGTCTTAGTGGTGACTCCCCCAGCTCACCATCAAGGCAGAGAGCACTGGCTTTCTGGGTTTTTGAAGGAGCTCCACTCACAACAGATTCCTCCATGTCCAAGATTTTTTGACTCCACAACCCTTGAAGTTCATCTTGAGAATGAACATTGCCAGACCAATTAAGCTGTATCTTCCTCCATTGAGATATGGGACATAGTTGACTCTGTCCTATTCATGTCTGGCAACTGAGAGGAGAGACTCCGCAGGGCAAAGGGTATATTTTCCAACCCCTTTTTAGATGACAACCCTTTAAAATACTTCCCCACAAACTCCCTAATTGATTTAATCAGCAGAGACACCCCTTGTGGCCCACACTGTCCACCATGGAGTGTCCCTCATCCCTGAGCGGCCATTCAGTGCACTTTCTCGCTCACCAACCCGCTTCATTGCTGCACTGGAGGAGTTTTATTGAACACTTAAGGGCAGATTTAAGAGCCCCTGGCGCCTCCTTGTTCCGCATTAACGCTAACGTGGCCCAACAAGGTCAAAATTGCCACGCCAAATTTACAAAGTGGTGCAATGCATGCATTGCGCCACTTTGTAACTCTTTGCACTACATTATGCCTGTGCCAGGCATAATGTATGCAAAGGGGGCATTCCCCCGTTAGGGGATGCCCAAAAAAATTCATCATTTTTTTGGGCACTTTTAACACCTTCTCAAATCAGGTGTTAAAAGGAGGCACACCATTGTTTACAATGGGCCTCGATGGGCTTTGCAGAATTAGCGTCAACATTTTTTACGCTAATCCTGTAAAGCTTCGGACTACCTTCAAAATATTGGCACTAGTTCCCCTAACTACTGCTATAGTGCTCCGTATCTTAGACATGGTGCAAATATGGTGGCATTAGGGGGGGGCGCTAAGGGGTGCAAGAAAAGTGGCATTGAACTGAGTGCAGCGCCACTTTTCTTAAATCAAGCCTTAGTTTTCCTTCCCTTCCTTGTTTCTGGGGCCGTTAAGCCTTTACTGGGTACTATTCAGTGTATATATGTGTGTTCCACTTAATACTTCTTCAAAGCTCAAGAAAGTCAAGAAGAACAATTGCGCTTACCTGACTGCTGCCTCCACCACGGAAACTCCACAATATCACTTATTACAAGGTAGATCCTTCTCATGTCCTGGAAATCCAAATGTCCAATTGTTCAATTGTTACCTCTCACAGCATGCCCATTGGGCTTCTATAGAATTTTCAGACCTTTCCATAAGTCTTCCTGCCAAGTAATGGCAAGGCTCCAAAGAGTACTCTCAACTCCACCCTCATTATTGACAGTGGCACGCAAGAGCAGTAAAAGCTGATGCCGCAAACAGCCACCCACAATGTCCCAAAATAGACCCCCGTGACCAGAGATACCAAGGGTCCCCGTGGCAGGCTGACAGGAGTCGCGACATCTACCCCTTGTGCTCACCTGGTCGCCGTATGGGTGCTGACTGAGGTGCTCACCGGCTCAGTACAGCTCAGAATAGGGTTAGGTAGGGGATTAGGTGGAGATGTGGAGCAATACAATAATTGCTGTTGTCGTCTTGGCATGGCTTGGTGTACTACCGACCTAGGCAACCTTGACATCCATCATCCAGCATCCAGCACTCAGAATTCTGGCGATCTGGCGTTCGGGGTTTCTGATGTTTCAGGATGGGCATGAGCACGGTCAGAACAATGATCAGGAAACAAGTCATGAATGGTACATGCATCTCTGCTGCAAATCTCGCATCTCAAACCAGTCTTCTTGGCATCACGGTGTCCTACCAAAGTCCAAGGAGGCAGATCCAAGTCGGGTTTTTTAAATAACCACTACACGAGTTGGGCTCACTGGGAGTGATTAGCAAGATGCAGATTGAGGGGCATATTTATACTCCGTTTGCGCTGAATTTGCGTCGTTTTTTTCGACGCAAATTCGACGCAAAACTAAATCCATATTTATACTTTGGCGTTAGACGCGTCTAGCGCCAAAGTTCATGGAGTTAGCGTCATTTTTTTGCGTGAACACCTTCCTTGCGTTAATGATATGCAAGGTAGGCGTTCCCGTCTTAAAAAATGACTCCGATGCTATTGCGTCGGATTTATACTCCTGGGCAAAAATGATGCCCAGGAGTGGGCAGGACTAAAAAACCCGCATTTGCGCCGGATTTTAGCGCCTGGGTCAGGGGAGGCGTTAAGGGACCTGTGGGCTCGGAATGAGCCCAGAGGTGCCCTCCCAAGCCCCCAGGGACACCCCCTGCCACCCTTGCCCACCCTAGGAGGACACCCAAGGCTGGAGGGACCCATCCCATGGAAGAAAAGGTAAGTTGTAGTAAGTTTAAAAAAAAAAAAAAAAAATTGTGGCATAGGGGGGCCTGATTTGTGCCCCCCTACATGCCACTATGCCCAATGACCATGCCCAGGGGACGGAAGTCCCCTGGGCATGGCCATTGGGCAAGGGGGCATGACTCCTGTCTTTGCTAAGACAGGAGTCATGTTAATGGCGTTTGGGCGCCCAAAAAAAATGGCGCAAATCGGGTTAAGACGATTTTTTTTGCCTCAGCCTGACTTGACCCATTTTTGGACGCCCAAACGCCATTTTTCCCTACGCCGGCGCTGCCTGGTGTACGTGTTTTTTTTTTCACGCACACCAGGCAGCGCCGGTCGACTAACGCCGGCTAACGCCATTCAATAAATACGGCGCCCGCATGGCGCTTCAGAATGGCGTTAGCCGGCGCTAATTTTTTTGGCGCAAAACTGCGTTAGCGCAGTTTTGCGTCAAAAAGTATAAATATGGCCCTGAGTCCTTAATGCTACCATAGTCTCAGAGGACTACGTGTGGGCAAACTGGTGGCATGCAGAGCATCTCACTTACAAAACCCTTTAAAGCAATGGATGGAATGGTTTGAAACAACCAGATCCATTGGTCATCATTCTAGGCGGATTCTAGTAGACTTTGATTTAGCCTTACCTTCTGTGCTTAATATGTGACAATGCAAGCAGATGGTGGGGACTCATTTTTGGGGACAGCGACTTATTTTTCTTCTTCATCAGACTTTAACCCAGAGCTCGTGAGAGCTAGTGAGAGAAAGGCAGAAAAGGAAGTAAGAACGAGGCAGATAAAGGAAAACAATGACAACGGCAGAAAACAGGTGTGACACATCCCTGTAAGAGTGGTATAAAGAGACAGTTCAGTGTCGATTTTTAATTTTAACTACAAATTGAGGTTTCCCAGACAGCACTGTTTTCAGAACGTGAAAATAATGATGTCCTGCTCTTATTTTGGAGGTTCCACTAAAAACTTTAAATATGTTTTTCGTCAGTTCATTGAAAGCATAGCATCCCGCCGTACATCTTTTACTAATGAGGAATTGTCATAAGCAAAATGACAGTTTCAGTCTTCTTGTCATGAAAATGGAAGATGACTCAATTTGATTCAAGTCATGGGTGTAATAGATTGCACTAAAGAACCCATTCCGGTCAGGGAAGGGTAGATGCCGATGAAGTTAAAACAGCTTTTTTAAATGAAATATTAAAACAAGTGGAACCTTATGTGGTTGCTGCATTAAGCAAGCGTTAGATGTAAATCAAACGATGCCTAGATGTCCTTTGACAAAGTCAATTATGTCATACAAGCTTAGCTGAGAAAGGGCTGCGGCATCCCGGCAATCTGCTATCTTCAGCCAATTCTGCATTTTACCTATCTATACCTTTTTAATAACTGCTTCAGTATGTGATGTTGACATATTCTATTCGAATACGCTATACCATTTATTTTTGGAAACATAAAGATATTTCCATAACCATATCACTAGAACCCATCTTCTCTTCCAGTTATCTACCTGCATTACATTATGCAGATATGATCTATGGAAATGCCTCTAAACTTAATCTGTGGAGACTCCAGAGAGTACATAAGTAAATACTTAAATTTGCATTACACTTTTGACTCTGAAATGCTTTAATCTGAGTTGGATCCTGACTTTGATAGGCTGCCGTACGTCCTGCAAGAAGGCACAAAGACAGCAGGTTAGTTTACAGATGGGCACAGACTGTTTTTGGGATAAGACTATTCAAATTTCATTTGAAGGTCATGCTTTTAAGAAATCATGGAACGAGATAGAATGCACAGAGACAAGTCTGCCTGTTGCATGTCTATAAGAGGACTGAACAACAGGTAGGGATGGATCTTAACCCGTAAGGCACCTCAAAATCCAACACTTTCAAAACTCAACTTTCCTGAGTGGGCATAGGTATCTCAAGCAAGAGCTTTAACTCTCTGATGCTAGACTAAGACGAAACATCATTGTGAATGTTGTATATCACAATATTGACTCTCGAAGCATCTACTCATAAGAGGGAGACTATAAATAGAGACAATATTGACTTCCCAAATACTGTCACTGTAGTGTAAATCTTCTGCTATTAACTGTGCCATGATAACATTTCAAGAAGTCAATATTTTGACCGCCATAATGTGGTATAACACCAGACTGAACAGCTGGTACAGACACTGCTTTGCTGGCAGGTTTATCATGTTTTGCTGGCCTACGCATAGTCCACAAAACCTCACTAAAGGACATATGATGTGTCCAGATGTGAAACAGCGCAAATAAGTTTTGTTTTGAACATGCTAAGGTATCTGGAGTATTTCCTGTGAGGCGGTGGCCTGGAATGGAACTGAGAAATGTATTCTCCACTCATTGCTCTGGTTTTCAAGCGACTCTCAGCTGACTATACTACTAATGACAGCTAGTATTGTTCTAGAGTCAGTAGTGCAACCTTTGTGATATCCTAACAAAAAAGGGCAGCACAGCACGATTAAGGATGTAGAAGTTCTGTGAGAAGAACATTGCTTAATTTGAGACCTGAGATGGCTTCAGGATTACTCTGCCTCAGTAATCTGTCCTTACAAATTTATTTGCAGCAGCTGCATGTTTCAGATGAGAGCTTTGGTCACCAGCATGTTTACTTACGAATTAGACACTGGCGAAAAGTAAATATTTTCCCACTCAAAATATAGCAACTGTGGTTAGATGTGCAAGCAATGTATAATAAAACGTACACCAGACTATGCTGACCAGTGCCTGCACTGTTCCAAGGAGTATGATCCCTGCTTTAAAGTGAGAGACTGTCTGGCTATGGTAGGACTTCAACATGTGACCTGCAAGTTACAACTAGACTCTGGGCTAGGTGAGTTATCACACTGACCTTTCTAACTAGTAAAGGAACATGTTATCCACTAATTATAACAGGTGCATTTTCACACTGAGCTATGTAACTAGGATTGAAACCCGAAAGATGAAGTAGATCTATGATGACACATAGATGCATTCAGCTACATTTTCCAAGACTCCTGTTTTTCTCAAATGCCCTATGGGTGACACATTGTTAATCTATTGTCTAGTAATGAAGGAGCCATGAAAAGTGCCACATTGAAAAGACTAGGCCCAAAACAACCTCCGCGGCAGCGCAAGCACCGCAATCTGCCCTTCACTGTACTTCATCGCAGCTCAGGCTGAAAGGGGGACTTTATAGTTCCATCTATTCAGTCCTTTGGTGTACCAGCTGAAATGACTAAGCCGTTCCAGTACTGTAAACGAAAGATTCTTCAGACATATTGCAAAGAGTTCCTACTCTTCCATCAAAGATTTAGTAGCCTTGATGAGAATTGCAAGTAACATCTCATTAAACGTATAGCAGGTCTGCTGAGAAGTGTCAGTGCTGGACCTTCAGAAGTATGTTAACACCTCCGAACATTAGCAATATAATGAAAAATATGAACAAGAAGAAAAGTTTAGAATCCACGCCACTCAATCCTCCCATCTTTGTTGATACTACCAGCAAATGCAGGAGCCTCTTCAAACTCTTACCAATTTACACTCATTGTTTCTTTCATCTGAAAATACACCACTTTTTATTACAACAAGGGCCTAATTATGAGTTGGGTGGATGGTCTTCACCGTCCAACGGGGAGGTTGCAGCCATAGTGGCTGCCTCCCTGCCAGGCCCAATATGAGCTTCCCGCTAGGTCAGCGGGAGGAAACCAGAGCATTGTCACTGGCTCGTAATCGAGTTGGCGGAAATGCTATAGGATGCAGGGTGCAGCCTTGCAATGTTCTCTGTCTACAAAGCAGGCAGTGAACATTGTGATGGTGCTGGCCGGGGGGCACCTGCACTGCCCATGCCAAGTGCATGGACAGTGCAGGGGTCCCCATGGACCCCTGCACTTGTTCTCTGCCATCCTTTTCACTGCAGTGTTATCGCCATGAAATCGCTGATGGAGAACGAAGTCGTAATCCCTAGGGCAGTGATGTTTGCAGCGCATCCCTGGCAGATTAGGAACGCCACGACTGCCAAGACCGCCATACCGCTGAGAGGACTAATACTGGAGGTGCTGGCGAGCTGACCGCGGCACAACCACCTCAGTCAGAATGTGGCATTCGGACCACCGTATTTGGTGAGGGCTGTAGGCCACCACAAGTCTGGCAGTCAAGAGACTGTCAGACTCCTAATGAGACCCTGAATGCAGATCTCTTCATGTTGTCAAGACACTTTTGAAATTAAGTGCAGAAAGTTAATATATTGAGACATTTTATATTGGAATTAAAAAAACACCTGAATTCTGTTGCAATCACATAATTGGATACGGAAGTAAGTATTCATATGCAGACTTAAGTCATTTAAAATTGTGATTGGTATGCTGCAAAGTATAGAGTAGGTCTTTAAGAGTAAATTCCACTGCAAAGTAAACTGACCTTAAGTTATAGTAAGCAATTTTCAGTCACATTTTTTATTTCAGGTAGTTGTTTACAAATCACAGCATTCACTTTGGGGCTTAATCATAATCTGCACTTTGTACTGCATTTAGAAGTGCTGCAATTGTACCAGTAACACACTACAAAATGCTATACACGTACCTATGTGCAGAGACCTCTGCTTCCACTTCTCCCATCGTTTATGTTTGGAGATCTTTGTCCAGACGGTGGAGATCTCTGCATAAGTAACAATACGTTTTAGTAGAAAATGTGGGAGGGACAGTGGAGAGTGGCTGGGAATTCGGCAAAACTTACTACTAAAAGTGGGGGGCTTAAGGGAAGAATAAGAAGGTGTTACGGGAGTGCTAATGCGGGGTTTAGTGAGGGACATGCATTGCGCCCAATTACAAAAGAGTCACTCCAAAGGTGTAATCCCCTTCCTATTCACAAACTGCCCTTCTATAGTTATTACAACCAAAAATTACCCAAGAAGTCCTAAATCAACCTCAGAAGTGCCATAGGTCCAACATTACCCTAGGCACTGACATGTACTGAAATACCCTGCCATAAAAACTAATGGAGGTAAGGACTTAATATAAAACCCTATAGAACTAAGGTTGAAATAAATGAAATGGTTAAAACTGTATAAAAATATAATTAAATATTACTTAATGCAAAAAGAATCTAGAAAGAAAACAGAAAATTGAATTTATTTCAAAATATTGTGTTAACCAATTTTTAATATAAAAATTAAATTAACGTTGATATTTGTTAAAAATATTTATCTGTACCTCACATTTAGTAATTTATATACACAATCGACCTATCTATCTATCTATCTATCTATCTATCTATCTATCTATCTATCTATCTATCTATCTATCTATCTCCCTCTATAAGTATATGAATAATTATTTTAATATATATATATATATGTATATATATATATATATATATTTATGTATATATAGTCATATAATTTTGTTTGTCACTTAAAAAACAAAAGTTACAGGTACATTATAGATAGGCTCCCGTTTTAAATTTCCAAAACCATAGAAATTCAGAGTTATCTCAAGTAATTATAACTCGTGCCGGAAGGTAACTATAACTCGCGCCGCTGCCATGCTCAGTTTTAGAGCAAATACTGCAAATATTTCATTGATATTATCAATGATGTTATCGAGATGACATGAGTGCCATAATTTGTGGGGTACTTACCAGTGCATGGCGATGGTGCGAGTTATAATTACCTTTGTGAGAGAACAGGGCTAATTGCAGAGGCCCCCTAACTTTTTGCACACATTTTCCACTTTTTGCTGGTGTTTTCCTGACTCTGATGGTGCCCTGGGTACTGCTAACCAGTCCCAGGGCCTATGCTCTGTGTAAATTCAGTATGCAAATTAGGCTAATTATAATTGGCTAAGTCAACAGACCTACAAGTCACTACTATATGGTAGGGAATGTAGGTTTAGGGACCACAGCATAGGTAGTGCACCCATAGGTGCACTGTTGAGGTGCCCAGTGTCATTTTAAAGGCAGGCCTGTCTTGCTGGCTGTTTTTAAATTAAAGTTATATGCAAATCTGACTTTGGAATTAAGAGTAGTTCCAAAGTCTTAAACGACCTTATTTTTACATGTAAATCACCCCTAAGGTGTGCCCTATGTGCCCCTAGGGCTGGGTGCCATGTAACTATAAGCAGGGACCTTCTAAAAATAGTTTTATAAGCCCTGGTGAGGTAAAAACAGACACATTTGTTTTTCCCTCATTGTAGTGAATGGCCTTCAGAGGCTAGAATGGGGAGACTTTATTTTAATTTTAAAAGTCCCCTTAAGTGACAGATACAAAGAGATTGGTATCAATTAAATTGTTATAATAAATCCTGCAACTTACAGTTGTTGGATTTAATATAACTTTTTCAGGTAAAGAGTTTTAAACTTTACCTCAAAAGTTGCCAACTTCAGCCCTGCATTGTTTTTGCTGCTGTGCTCTGATTGGCTAGCCTCTGGCAGCCTGGCCACGCTGCCTTGATGAGGTGTGAAGTGGCCTGGCTTCACACAAAGAGATGTGCCTGTGGGAGGAGATTTACCCTCAGCAGATGGTGAGACAGGAAGGGGGAGGGCTGCTAAACTGGTCATCAAAGGCAGAGAAGGACATTTGGAGCAACCCAGCAACACCCCCACATCCTGCAACCCCAGACAACGAGGTGCCCCCTTGATTAGAGTAGGGGAGGGCAGGAGAGGAGTGTGTATATGATTTTGAGTCACACCAGTGGGTGGGCTCAGCCAGATGTAACCTCCAAAAATCACTTTCAGCCATGATGGATTTTTTGAGGAATGTTGCCTCCTGGGACTGATTTTTGCCACACTTCCCAGGAAGTGGTCATCACAAGGGAAGGACCCTGCACCTGATTGGAGCATCAGGACCCCCCCTGTTTTTCACCCAGGAGCAAGGATAAAGCTGGCAGACCTGCACTCACACCTCAGTTCCCTATGAGATCCCTACCGGGAAGAACTACAGAGGAAGAAGGACTGCCCTGTTGGACCCCTGGCCTGCACCTGGACCCTGCACTCTGAAGGACTTCACCGGCTGCACACTTGGGCTTCACCACAAGAAGGACTTTGCCTGGCTTCAACTGGTTCAAGGAGGGACTCCTTGTGTGCTACAGGTGAAAAATTGCTAACCCGAGTCCCCTGCACCAACTCCTGAAGAAATCAACCAGCTGACCACTGTCCAGTGGTCAAAAAGGAGTTTGCACCAGGTGCATTCTGGGAGTTGTAGTCCACACCCCCAAGGATCCTCTCAGAGCTTCTGGAACCTTGGGGTGAGCTGTGGACCCCAAAAGAACCTTAAAGGAACATCTGGGAGAAGATCCAGAAGTTTGGAGAAGTTTGGAGAACTTTTGAAAAAAAGCTCCATCGAGGGACCGACCCACCGCAGCAACTCTATCCGGCTTGCCTCAACCGCGACCCGGCCTGATTTGCAGGTTCGTCCCGGGGAAGAAAATCTCCAAAAAAGAGACTAAGGGGGTCATTACAACCTCTGCGGTCTTTTTTGAAGACCGCCGAGGTACCGCCGTGCGGAAGACCGCCAGTGGTGGCGGTTTTCCGCTCGGCCTATTATGACCGTTGGAAGCTCTCCATCCTTTTACCGATGGTGAGCCGCCAACAGCCATAGTGGCGGAGGCGGGGAAGTGGAGGTTGCTCCACCTCCACCCCCACGCCAACAGAACCCCGCCCAGCGAATCACGTCCTGTGATTCGCTGTGGCAGTGTTCTGTTGGCGGTGTGGTGTCGGCGGAGCTGCCACCATGGCTCCCATCCCCTCCCGGAGGATTGATGGACCAGGTAAGTCGATCGTCCGTTAGGGGAGGGGGGTGGGGGGGTGTTGTGTGTTGTGTGGGTGCATGGGGGTGTGCGTTTGTGTATGTAGAGGGGGTGTGTGAGTGCGTGTATGCTTGCGGGGGTGTTGTGTGTATGGGAATGAGGGCGTGTATGTCTGTGGGTATGTCTGTATGGATGTGTTCGTGTAAGTCTGAATGTGGGTGTCCATGTCTGACTGTGTGTGTCGATGTTGGCATGTATGTCAGCGTGTGTGCGTGTAAGGGTGTAGGTGGTGCCTGCGTGCATGTCGTGTGGGTATGGGTGATGTGATGTTGGGGGTCGGGGTGGGGAGGGGGGCCCTGCCACCTTTGGGGGGGTGGCAGGGGTGGTGGGGGGTGGGGGAGACCCCTATCAGTGCCAGGGAAGGAATTCCCTGGCACTGATAGTGCTTACCGCCGTGGATTTCATGGCGGTTCAAACTGCTGGAAATCCACGGCGGTAAGCCGGGTCCAAATACCGCCGGCGGTATAGTGACCGCCGACGGGCTGGATACCCAGGTCTCCAGCCCAGCGGTCGTCTCCGCCCTGGCGGGCGGAACGGAAAACCGGCGGATGACCATGGCGGTAACCGCCATGGTCATAATTCCCCAAAGTAAGACCACCAGCCTGTTGGCGGCCTTACTGCCGGTTTAACACCGACCGCCAGGGTTGTAATGACCCCCTAAGTCCGAACGTACAAAGTTTACCAGGACCTCCCAGCCAGCGTATCCGAGGAGGGCTCCAAGGACATCGGACCAAGATCCAGGTTTACCCCGGTTGAAGGATTTTCACCTCGAAAAAACAACTAAGTCCGAAGGTAAGAATCTACACCAAGGGCTCCTGCGACGCATATCCGGAGAAGAGTTCCAGGAGGTCTGATTGGACTGGCAGGTTAGTCCCGCTGAAGCAAATCTTCAGAAAAACGACTAAGTGCGAAGGTAAACTTTTGACCGTGGCCTCCCGCGGCCTGTAGCCGAGCCGGGCTTCATCGCGGTTGGCCTTAAACTTTGACTTTGCCCCAGTCGAGGTGCAACCTGATGTCCTGATTGGCGCTTTTTGTTTCAAGGCGATAAAAAAACAATAATTATTTTAAAATTCATATCTCCGGCTCCCCTTATCCGATTTTATTTGTTTTTGTGTCATTTTAAAGATAAAAATATAATCTATTTTTATAAATTGGTTTTGGATTTTTAAACTGTTTCCTGTGTTTTATTTAATTACTGTTTTGTGATATTTGAATGCTTTACACTCTGTCTCCTAAGTTAAGCCTTGTCGCTCGTTGTCAAGCTACCAAGGGTTGAGCTGGGTTTAATTTACTGAGACCTAACTGGGCCTAAGTGAAGGTTAGTGGCCTATTGTGTAGGTACCTACCTGCCCTAACCCATTTTCCAACAACCTTAGGGCACGAGTTATAGTTACTTGAGATAACGCTAACAGGTGAATTTCTATGGTTTTCTACTATTCAAATGGGAGTCTAACCATAGGGTCCCTGTAACGTTTGGTTTTTTTAAGTCTGTTTCTATGTCTTTTTTTATTCTATTTTCTAACTATAATCTATCTGTAACCTTTGATTATTTTGGTGAATTTCATTTTTTTTTTATGTATAGTAATTTTGATTACTATTTGATAATCCAACCACTGCCATGCACGGCCTTCAGACGGGGTTGGCCGCAGGGCCTGGCCTGTGTCCAGTCCCTGCAGCCAACCCCTATAACCACTTAACACTGTGCTGCACACAGCCGAAGGCTATACATGGCAGGTGTTGCCAGAAGGCCTGGCCTACCGCCAGACCCTGTAGACAACCACCATGACTACTCAACCCCATGCTGCACACAGCCTTTGACCATGTGCAGCCGGGGTTGGACACAGGGCCTGGCCTTTGATTAGGCCCTCTGGCTAATCTCTATAACCATCCAACCCTGCACTACACACAGCCTTTGGCTGTGCGCAACGGGGTTAGCCACAGGACCTGCCCTGTGGCCAGTCCCTGCAGCCAACCCCTATAACATCTCAACCCCGCATGGCACCCCTCTCCTCAGGTTTATATCGGCCATAGGGACCCCATCCCCTGGGGCCCAGTTTAAATATTTACATTTTATTATGGAAGGGGAAGGGGGGTTGCGTGGCCCCCTCTAGGCCAATCCCATCCTCCCAGGCCTGGTCTAAACATTTACTTTTTTGTTTTGGGGAAGGGGGACCATGCAACCCCTCTCCACAGGCTGATCCTGGCCCCAGGGACTCATCCCCCAGTTTCCAGCCTAATTTCTTTTTTTTTTGGTGAGGTTGGCTGCAGGACCTCCCATCAGCCCTGGGGTCCTCATCCTCCAGGGCCCTGCCATGTGTCCTGGGTGCCTCCCAGTTCACCCAGGCACCATGTTGGGGACTGTGGGGGGAGCCTGAAGGCCGAAGGGTCCCTGCTGGCTCCATGCCTCCTGCAGAAGCCTGCATAGCTTTCACAGAGAGGAAACTGCTACAGCATCTCCCTTTCTGTGAGAGCAGTTGTTTCCTCTGTCTCTGTGGGCAGGGCCATACAGAAAACCTCTGCTTGAAGCGAGGGAGAGCTGTTTGACAGCTCTCCCTCGCTGCGAGCAGTGTTTGCAGTGGCTTGGCAGCAGCTGTAAAGCTGCGGCCAAGCTACAGCAAACAGCTATGTACCGGGGATGGGCACCGCAGGACATAACGGGAGCCGGCCCTAGGGTGTTCCCCAAGGCCATCAGTGGCTCCTCAAGAGGAGGCTGTGCAGCCTCCCTCCAATGAACATAGCCCTAGGGAGGTGGTGGTCCCCTGGGCTGCAGGAGCCCAAAACTGACCCATTTCTGTTTTTTTACAGTTTGCCATGGAGAGGTAGTGAACCCCACAGCTGCGGGGGTGGCCCCACTGCCCCCGCACCATAGTCGGTGAAGCGCCGGGGAGGTGGTGGTCCCTGGGGCTGTGGGGATACAGCAGAGCCCACCTGCTTAGAATTACATTATAGCCGGGGGAGGTTGTGGTCCCAGGGGCTGCGGGGGGACTGTGCAGCCCTGCACCAAATTTAATGAATGCCCCAGGGAGGTGATGGTCTCTGAGGCTGAGGTGGGGGCTGGGTGACCCCGCATTAGTTTTCATTCATGCCCCGGAGTAGTGGCGGTCCCCGGGGATGAGAGGGACCAGGAGATCAACCCATTAAAAAAAATCCCCTCACTACCTTGCCCACCCGGGTGCTTGTTAAAATACAAGCAAGGGAGCCCTCACTTGTTTTAAAACTTTTTACTGAACATTCACGATTTCACAGCAAAAAGTTTTAAGAAATGCTTTTTTCCTCTGGTGGATTCCTGCTTGGACCCCAGTACCAGAGCTAAGGAGTCAGGGTGTCTCTACCTGAACCCTTTTATTTTTCTTTACACTTTTTTATGGGATTCAGCTCAAGACAAGACCCAAGATGGCTGCCAATACTTTCAGGTCTGAAGTGTGAAGTGGCAGCCAATTAGAGTTGTGCATTTTCCTAGACAAGCTCGTCTTTTTTCATGAATCATCCCAAAGGATCCACCTCCCTAGATATACAAGTTTATTTTCTCAAAAACTCATGAACAGATTTACACCAATGAAAGCTAGCTTTCTGCCAAATTAGGTGTAATTCCATCCAGTGGTTTGGTCTGCAGTTGTTTCTAAATGTCCTATAGGAATTAAAAAGGGAAATACAACTTTTAACCCCCATTTTTCTCAGCCCCCGCTTGACAAATCACCCTGAAGAGTTACTGTGTGCAGCAAGAATCACCGGGCCACTTTACTTGGGAAATGTTGTGAAGATTTGTCAAACATGGTGCCGAAAATATACACGAGTCAAAAAAACACTTTTTCCATGGAAACATGGTCCTAACTATAACTCCCAAGTGACAACCACCACTATATATATATATATATATATATATATATATATATATATATATATATATAATTCTAAGGTGGACTTATTCTTTTTTTACAATTTCAGAAAAATATTATGTTACATTTAAGATGTTCAAAATAATTGCATTTTTAATTTAAAATGGTTAGAAGTTCTGTGATATTTTATTACATTATTCTACGTTAAAAAAATATATAAAACTAAATATTACTAATAGGAGGCACAAATAAACATCCAGATGACACGAGTTATGCAGTTCAGACTAAATGCAAGATTTCTACATCTCTAGGAAATACTGAAGTGCCCATCATTTCACCCTTGGCATTTAACCACATAGGGTTTTATATTCTCTATGTCACCCATTCCATTGTACACATAGATTAAAGGCTGAGAAAAGGTGTTATGTGGTAATCAATATGAAGATTGTTACACCTCTCTGTCTTATAGTGGTCTTCCCCCAACCTTTTTGCCTTCTTCCACACATTTTTGATGAACCTTTTTTTGCTGACCATATGACTCTGCACACCTTACCACTGCTAACCAGTGCTAAAGTGCATGTGCTCACTCCTAAAATATGGCAACATTGACTCATAACCAACTGGTATGATTATTTTACTAGTAAGTCCCTAGTAAAGTGGCACTACCTGTGCCGAGGGTCTGTAACGTAAATGGTACTTGTGGGCCTGCAGCACTGAGTGTGCCACCCACTTAAGTTTCCCTTTAAACATGTCTCAGGCCAGCCACTGCAGTCTGTTTTAAACTACCATGTCGACCTGGTAAAGTAAACCTTTTGCGGGCCCAAACACACCTTCCATTTTTAGTACATATAAGCCCCCCCAGAGTAGGCCATGGACAGCCCTGAGGGCAGGGTGCAGTGCATGTAAAAAGTAGGTTGTGTGCTTTTGAAGTTTTGTATGTCCCAATAGTGAAAAACTCTAAAATGCTTTTTTCACTACTGCAAGGCCAACCTCTCATATAGGATAACATTGCAGTTACCTTATCACATTTAATAAGCTTTAATTTCTAAATGAAAGCAGGTAGTCAGTTCATGTTAATGCCTTTGGAATTGTAATGGAAAATCCTCTTTCATGGTAAAGTTGGATTTTAAATTATGATTTTGAAACGACTTCCTTTAGAAAGTTTGTATTTGGCCATTTAGTCACTACAGCTTGTCTCTAGTTCACATGACTGGGTGTAGCTGACAGTTGAGCTTTTTGTATTCCTCCTTGACAGGCACAGGCACACACAATAGAGAGCTTAAGTGTTCCTGGATGGTCCATCTCTGGCAGGATGAGAGGGATGAGCTGGGCACTGCCCTACTTACACTTGAGTAGGCTTTTCCCTTTCTGCACACAAAGGGCAGCATACCTCTTGTAGTTAGTCTGGAGCCAGGACAGGGAAGGCTGGGTGCCTGAGGACTTCAAAGGGTATTTTGGAAGGGCAGAGGAAGTGCTCCATATATAAATATTGGACCTCAAACACCACCTCTTCAGTACCCTTCTGAATCTGAATACTCGGCCAGGAAGAAGGACTGCTGTGCTGCCGGAAGGACTACCACTCTGCTGGACTGCTACTCTGAAGTACTTCATCCCTACTGTGCTCACCTGCTGCCCTCTTGCCTGGGGGAGCAGTTGTGGACCTGCAACTGTTGAACCCAAGACCCCAGAATGACTCCAAGGGCTAGTTGGCTGGCCTTCTGACTAGAGCTTCAGGGACTTAAAGCTCCAACAACCTTGAACCCAGTACCTGAACTTTGCCATCTTTCAGTCTATCTGGCAAAGTAGTGCAACATTAGTCCTGGGCCCCTGGAAGTGGGCCTAAGGTGCTCTGCCAGCCCATGTGAATCTAGCAGAACCAAAGCATTGCTACCACTGCGTGGATCAGAACTGTGGCAAAGACCTGCATTGTAATGCCATCGCCTAATCAGAACCACCGATGTGCAATGCATTCTCGGCGTAGGCCTTCGCATCCTTCGTTGATTGCGGCCTCGACGACAAAGCCTGACTCCGCTTCACAGCCTCAGTGCTTCTCAGAACTGATGTATCTTCCTGACCTCATGACTCATCCTTGATGCTCGACTGTGCTTCACAAGTCCTTTTTGACAAGATCCTCGATGATGGCACAGGACCTCGAACTGCAGTCTTGCCGCATCCTGGAACTGAAGCATCACTTCGGCTGTGCAACGTATCATCAATGTGGATTCTCACAACACTCTGCAAACCTGGATTTTATCTATTTTCTTCACTGGGCCTAGCTGGGTCCCTGAAGCCACCTCATGCTCCATCGGGGTTAGCTTGAACTTGTGATCCTTTTGTGATGTGTTGTCACTGTGTTACTGTTTGAAGTGTTGCACAAATACCTTACACATTGTTTTTGAATTAAGCCTTACTGCTTTGTGCCAAGCTTTCAGATGGTTGAGCACAGGTTAATTTAGGGTTTTCTTGTGACTTCACCATGAGAAGAATTGCGATTGTTGCTTGACCGTGGCTCGCACCCAAATTAACCAACAACCCAATTGCTTATCAGAGACAGTGGCGTAACAAAAGTTGATGGGGCCCCCCCTGCAAAGTACCTGAAGGGGCCCCCCTTCCCCCTGGACTAAGTCACGGATCTACTGCCCATGAAACAGTGTACTGTGCTGAGGGGGGTCTCCTGGAGCTTGCCCCAAAACCCCCACACTGAGGGGGCTGCAAAGGCCTTTGTTACACCACCGATCAGAGATCACCTATGTCATCCTTTACCACCCTAGAATTTTTTTGTAGAATATTGACCTACTGGTGTTTGTTGAGGTGGTAAATCTTTAAACTTGCGTAGAGTTATTTACATCATTAAAATTGAGTTACAAGGGTCATCAAATGGCTGTCTTCTAAATGACCTCATACATGAACAGTTGACCTGTGACCAGCATGTCTACTCCACCAACTGGGGGCTGACATTTAACACAAGTGGAAAGGAATTCTCAGAAGCAGGCATTTTTGAGACAATCATAGGGCTTCTGAAACTCTCTCTTACTCTGTCTGTGCTGATGCTTGCCATCTTAAAGAACTAACATATGCATTCCTGGAGCAGCTGGAAACCCTGTGTGAATGCATTTGGGGTGGTTTGTAGTCCCTCTCCTTAAATCAGACTGGACTCTACCTCCCTCACAGCAGCTTCAGTATTGTGATACTTGCAAATCTATCTATCTATCCGTCTATCTATCTATCTATTGTTTTTGCACTCCTGTTTTCTCTCCACTTAGATCTCTTTTCTCAAAGGCACCAGAAATATTGTTTTCTTCAACACGTCCTACTCATAAGTAAAAAATGTTACCATGCACCAAAATCACTTTCACTGCTCCGAATTTTACTGTATTAGATCTAAATCTCTGCTGTGTTTTTCCCTAATTCAGGCCAATATTTGTTTTCTCAAAACTCCTGCTGTGACAAATCAGAACATTACACTTAACCTTTCTTTGTTCAATGGGGTGTACACGATGTTTAACACAGATGCGCCCTTAGAAATCATAGAGAAAGCCACTTATTAGTTTGTACTGTCGGAATTACTTTGTCATGTAACCTTAGCTTTGTATAAATCAATTAGGCTCATAATATTACTGTTTTTTAGCCTTTGGTGCATAAGGCAGAATCATACTGCCATCATCTCAGGTTCTGCTCATCTGTCATGTGGTTGAAAGGAGGTCCAGCGCTGCTCAATCCAGCTGACCTGACACCAGGAAAATATTTCCTGTCAAGCGCAAGAGAACTGGGAAATGTCAGTCAGAATCTGTGATGGTATTGATTCTGGTCAGGGCGTATTGACAACTTAAAAAGATTATGTTTTAATTGGGGATCAGATAGATGGCGTCTTAAGATATTGTGTTTCACTTGTGACTCTCTATGGATTATCCGTGCGGGTTCTGCAACTTCGCAGAGGACAAAGATTAATGTGTTGTCCTTTCATATGCGTGACGCCCGGGTGAGGATAGAGACTGAGGGCCAGAGGTAGCAAACGGTTTTTCCCATTCTGTATCAATGGGAAATGTGTTCGAACATATGGCCCTGAGTTTTGAAGGAAATTATTTTCTTATCGCCAGTCTGAAAAGGTTGCACGATTCTCTCTGTGTCTCTTTCTAAAAAGAAAAAAGATATCTGCACCTCACGGTGCAATGGTTCAGCAGTCTTCCTCTCGAATTCACATCGCTAATGGTCTGGGTGTGTGAGGTGAATGGAGAAAATGAGGGACCGCTTATGAGGTAACCTTAAAAGGGGCGCGAGAGCTGGAGCAACCCTTCTCACCCAGGACATGCTGTTTATAGACTGGGAGAAAGAAACCACAGCACAACGCGCAATCACTGCATTAATTATGCAAGGTGTGAATGGGTGAGTCTGATGGCTTGATCTTGATAAGGTGAAGTGTACATTTTTCTGGAAAGAAAACAGTCTCTTTGTCCCCTTTTGCGCCTTAAGATTTCTTGGATTCTGCGAGCTGTTTTCGAAGCTGAAACCGGTGGCCAAAGGCAAGGTCGGACCAGGGACGGACTGGGGGCAGAAAACAGTTCCAGGCCCCAAATTAAAAGGTCTCCCCCCAATCAGCAAATCATATTGCTAAAAAAGTGGCCCGAATTTTCAAATCAGGGCAGTTGTAAACTTGTAAAGAAATGCCGTAGTAGTGTTTTGCATGGGATGTGAGAGTGTATTCATTTGCGCCTGCTGCTGGCATTGTTTGAAGTAATAGCAAAGAAATCAACAGTAAAAAAAGGCCAACCAGACAATAAAACAGGCCCAGAGAAAGTAAAAAAACCAGCCCACGCATTGACCTGTCAGAGCAGCCCATTGGGCTCTGGCCTGTTTGCCCTGTAGGCCAGAGGACTCTGGGTTGGGATGGCATTTATGTCAGTCAGCCAGTGCGAGCAGGGTTGGTCTCACATATAAAGTGACTATTTCATTTATGTGAATGGCACTAATTTACTATGGCCCAGAAATCTGCAATGAGCCTTGTCTGTGAACAATGATAATTTCAGGGTCATAATGCATTGGAGCCAGACACATAAATACATGCACTTTTCACGCCTCGTCCACCATCTTTAGTATATGGAGTGATGAAATATATGAATACATAAATTGATGCATATACTCATACATATATGTGTAATTAGTTATGTACATATTATATACACACATTTGCATGCATCCAAATTATTTAGACATTTGCAATTCAGTACAGTAGGCAATATATTTTTTTTTTCCATAGTGTTAACCCCTTCGCTGCCAGGCCTTTTCCCCCTCCTGTGCCGGGCCTTTTTTTGCTTATTTGGGGCAGTTCGCGCTTAGGCCCTCATAACTTTTTGTCCACATAAGCTAACCAAGCCAAATTTGCGTCCTTTTTTTCCAACATCCTAGGGATTCTAGAGGTACCCAGACTTTGTGGGTTCCCTTGAAGGAGGCCAAGAAATTGGCCAAAATACAGTGAAAATTTCGTTTTTTTTCAAAAAAATTGGAAAAAGTGGCTGCAGAAGAAGGCTTGTGGTTTTTCCCCTGAAAATGGCATCAACAAAGGGTTTGCGGTGCTAAACTCAGCAGCTTCCCAGCTTTCAGGAACAGGCAGACTTGAATCAGAAAACCCAATTTTTCAACACAATTTTGGCATTTTACTGGGGCATACCCCATTTGTGCAATTTTTTGTGCTTTCAGCCTCCTTCCAGTCAGTGACAGGAATGGTCATGAAACCAATGCTGGATCCCAGAAACCTAAACATTTCTGAAAAGTAGACAAAATTCTGAATTCAGCAAGGGGTCATTTGTGTAGATCCTACAAGGGTTTCCTACAGAAAATAACAGCTGAAAAAGAAAAATATTGAAATTGAGGTGAAAAAACCATCAATTTTTCTCTACGTTTTACTCTGTAACTTTTCCCTGCAATGTCAGATTATCGAAAGCAATATACCGTTACGTCTGCTGGACTCCTCTGGTTGCGGGGATATATAGGGCTTGTAGGTTCATCAAGAACCCGAGGAACCCAGAGCCAATAAATGAGCTGCACCCTGCAGTGCGTTTTCATTCTATACCGGGTATACAGCAATTCATTTGCTGAAATATAAGGAGTAAAAAATTGCTATCAAGAAAACCTTTGCATTTCCAAAAAGGGCACAAGATAAGGTGTTGAGGAGCAGTGGTTATTTGCACATCTCTGAATTCCGGGGTGACCATAGTAGCACGTGAATTACAGGGAATTTCTCAAATAGATGTCTTTTTTACACACACTCCTATATTTGGAAGGAAAAAATGTAGAGAAAGACAAGGGGCAATAGTACTTGTTTTGCTAATCTATGTTCCCCCAAGTCTCCCGATAAAAATGGTACCTCACTTGTGTGGGTAGGCCTAGCACCCGCGACAGGATATGCCCCAAAACACAACATGGACACATCACAGAAAACAGAGCTGTTTTTAGCAAAGTGACTACCTGTAGATTTTGGCCTCTAGCTCAGCCGCCACCTAGGGAAACCTACCAAACCTGTGCATTTCTGAAAACTAGAGACCTAGGGGAATCCAAGGAGGGGTGACTTGTGTGGCTCGGACCAGGTTCTGTTACCCAGAATCCTTTGCAAACCTCAAAATTTGGCTAAAAAAACACATGTTCCTCACATTTCTGTGGCAGAAAGTTATGGAATCTGAGAGGAGCCACAAATTTCCTTCCACCCAGCGTTCCCCCACGTCTCCCGATAAAAATGATACCTCACTTGTGTGGGTAGGCCTAGCACCCGCGACAGGATATGCCCCAAAACACAACGTGGACACATCACAGAAAACAGAGCTGTTTTTAGCAAAGTGACTACCTGTAGATTTTGGCCTCTAGCTCAGCCGCCACCTAGGGAAACCTACCAAACCTGTGCATTTCTGAAAACTAGAGACCTAGGGGAATCCAAGGAGGGGTGACTTGTGTGGCTCGGACCAGGTTCTGTTACCCAGAATCCTTTGCAAACCTCAAAATTTGGCTAAAAAAACACATGTTCCTCACATTTCTGTGGCAGAAAGTTCTGGAATCTGAGAGGAGCCACAAATTATCTTCCACCCAGCGTTCCCCCACGTCTCCCGATAAAAATGATACCTCACTTGTGTGGGTAGGCCTAGCGCCCGCGACAGGATATACCCCAAAACACAACGTGGACATATCACAGAAAACAGAGCTGTTTTTAGCAAAGTGACTACCTGTAGATTTTGGCCTCTAGCTCAGCCGCCACCTAGGGAAACCTACCAAACCTGTGCATTTCTGAAAACTAGAGACCTCGGGGAATCCAAGGAGGGGTGACTTGCGGGGCTCGGACCAGGTTCTGTTACCCAGAATCCTTTGCAAACCTCAAAATTTCGCTAAAAAAACACATGTTCCTCACATTTCTGTGGCAGAAAGTTCTGGAATCTGAGAGGAGCCACAAATTTCCTTCCACCCAGCGTTCCCCCACGTCTCCCGATAAAAATGATACCTCACTCGTGTGGGTAGGCCTAGCGCCCGCGACAGGATATGCCCCAAAACACAACGTGGACATATCACAGAAAACAGAGCTGTTTTTAGCAAAGTGACTACCTGTAGATTTTGGCCTCTAGCTCAGCCGCCACCTAGGGAAACCTACCAAACCTGTGCATTTCTGAAAACTAGAGACCTAGGGGAATCCAAGGAGGGGTGACTTGCGGGGCTCGGACCAGGTTCTGTTACCCAGAATCCTTTGCAAACCTCAAAATTTGGCTAAAAAAACACATGTTCCTCACATTTCTGTGGCAGAAAGTTCTGGAATCTGAGAGGAGCCACAAATTTCCTTCCACCCAGCGTTCCCCCATGTCTCCCGATAAAAATGATACCTCACTTGTGTGGGTAGGCCTAGCGCCCGCGACAGGATATGCCCCAAAACACAACGTGGACATATCACAGAAAACAGAGCTGTTTTTAGCAAAGTGACTACCTGTAGATTTTGGCCTCTAGCTCAGCCGCCACCTAGGTAAACCTACCAAACCTGTGCATTTCTGAAAACTAGAGACCTAGGGGAATCCAAAGAGGGGTGACTTGCGGGGCTCGGACCAGGTTCTGTTACCCAGAATCCTTTGCAAATCTCAAAATTTGGCTAAAAAAACACATGTTCCTCACATTTCTGTGGCAGAAAGTTCTGGAATCTGAGAGGAGCCAAAAATTTCCTTCCACCCAGCGTTCCCCCACGTCTCCCGATAAAAATGATACCTCACTTGTGTGGGTAGGCCTAGCGCCCGCGACAGGATATGCCCCAAAACACAACGTGGACATATCACAGAAAACAGAGCTGTTTTTAGCAAAGTGACTACCTGTAGATTTTGGCCTCTAGCTCAGCCGCCACCTAGGGAAACCTACCAAACCTGTGCATTTCTGAAAACTAGAGACCTAGGGGAATCCAAGGAGGGGTGACTTGCGGGGCTCGGACCAGGTTCTGTTACCCAGAATCCTTCGCAAACCTCAAAATGTGGCTAAAAAAACACATGTTCCTCACATTTCTGTGGCAGAAAGTTCTGGAATCTGAGAGGAGCCACAAATTTCCTTCCACCCAGCATTCCCCCACGTCTCCCGATAAAAATGATACCTCACTTGTGTGGGTAGGCCTAGCGCCCGCGACAGGATATGCCCCAAAACACAACGTGGACATATCACAGAAAACAGAGCTGTTTTTAGCAAAGTGACTACCTGTAGATTTTGGCCTCTAGCTCAGCCGCCACCTAGGGAAACCTACCAAACCTGTGCATTTCTGAAAACTAGAGACCTAGGGGAATCCAAGGAGGGGTGACTTGCGGGGCTCGGACCAGGTTCTGTTACCCAGAATCCTTTGCAAACCTCAAAATTTGGCTAAAAAAACACATGTTCCTCACATTTCTGTGGCAGAAAGTTCTGGAATCTGAGAGGAGCCACAAATTTCCTTCCACCCAGCGTTCCCCCATGTCTCCCGATAAAAATGATACCTCACTTGTGTGGGTAGGCCTAGCGCCCGCGACAGGATATGCCCCAAAACACAACGTGGACATATCACAGAAAACAGAGCTGTTTTTAGCAAAGTGACTACCTGTAGATTTTGGCCTCTAGCTCAGCCGCCACCTAGGTAAACCTACCAAACCTGTGCATTTCTGAAAACTAGAGACCTAGGGGAATCCAAAGAGGGGTGACTTGCGGGGCTCGGACCAGGTTCTGTTACCCAGAATCCTTTGCAAATCTCAAAATTTGGCTAAAAAAACACATGTTCCTCACATTTCTGTGGCAGAAAGTTCTGGAATCTGAGAGGAGCCAAAAATTTCCTACCACCCAGCGTTCCCCCACGTCTCCCGATAAAAATGATACCTCACTTGTGTGGGTAGGCCTAGCGCCCGCGACAGGATATGCCCCAAAACACAACGTGGACATATCACAGAAAACAGAGCTGTTTTTAGCAAAGTGACTACCTGTAGATTTTGGCCTCTAGCTCAGCCGCCACCTAGGGAAACCTACCAAACCTGTACATTTCTGAAAACTAGAGACCTAGGGGAATCCAAGGAGGGGTGACTTGCGGGGCTCGGACCAGGTTCTGTTACCCAGAATCCTTTGCAAACCTCAAAATTTGGCTAAAAAAACACATGTTCCTCACATTTCTGTGGCAGAAAGTTCTGGAATCTGAGAGGAGCCACAAATTTCCTTCCACCCAGCATTCCCCCACGTCTCCCGATAAAAATGATACCTCACTTGTGTGAGAAGGCCTAGCGCCCGCGACAGGATATGCCCCAAAACACAACGTGGACATATCACAGAAAACAGAGCTGTTTTTAGCAAAGTGACTACCTGTAGATTTTGGCCTCTAGCTCAGCCGCCACCTAGGGAAACCTACCAAACCTGTGCATTTCTGAAAACTAGAGACCTAGGGGAATCCAAGGAGGGGTGACTTGCGGGGCTCGGACCAGGTTCTGTTACCCAGAATCCTTTGCAAATCTCAAAATTTGGCTAAAAAAACACATGTTCCTCACATTTCTGTGGCAGAAAGTTCTGGAATCTGAGAGGAGCCACAAATTTCCTTCCACCCAGCGTTCCCCCACGTCTCCCGATAATAATGATACCTCACTTGTGTGGGTAGGCCTAGCGCCCGCGACAGGATATGCCCCAAAACACAACGTGGACACATCACAGAAAACAGAGCTGTTTTTAGCAAAGTGACTACCTGTAGATTTTGGCCTCTAGCTCAGCCGGCACCTAGGGAAACCTACCAAACCTGTACATTTCTGAAAACTAGAGACCTAGGGGAATCCAAGGAGGGGTGACTTGTGTGGCTCGGACCAGGTTCTGTTACCCAGAATCCTTTGCAAACCTCAAAATTTGGCTAAAAAAACACATGTTCCTCACATTTCTGTGGCAGAAAGTTCTGGAATCTGAGAGGAGCCACAAATTTCCTTCCACCCAGCGTTCCCCCACGTCTCCCGATAAAAATGATACCTCACTTGTGTGGGTAGGCCTAGCGCCCGCGACAGGATATGCCCCAAAACACAACGTGGACCTATCACAGAAAACAGAGCTGTTTTTAGCAAAGTGACTACCTGTAGATTTTGGCCTCTAGCTCAGCCGCCACCTAGGGAAACCTACCAAACCTGTGCATTTCTGAAAACTAGAGTCCTAGGGGAATCCAAGGAGGGGTGACTTGCGGGGCTTGGACCAGGTTCTGTTACCCAGAATCCTTTGCAAATCTCAAAATTTGGCTAAAAAAACACATGTTCCTCACATTTCTGTGGCAGAAAGTTCTGGAATCTGAGAGGAGCCACAAATTTCCTTCCACCCAGCGTTCCCCCACGTCTCCCGATAAAAATGATACCTCACTTGTGTGGGTAGGCCTAGCGCCCGCGACAGGATATGCCCCAAAACACAACGTGGACATATCACAGAAAACAGAGCTGTTTTTAGCAAAGTGACTACCTGTAGATTTTGGCCTCTAGCTCAGCCGCCACCTAGGGAAACCTACCAAACCTGTGCATTTCTGAAAACTAGAGACCTAGGGGAATCCAAGGAGGGGTGACTTGCGGGGCTCGGACCAGGTTCTGTTACCCAGAATCCTTTGCAAATCTCAAAATTTGGCTAAAAAAACACATGTTCCTCACATTTCTGTGGCAGAAAGTTCTGGAATCTGAGAGGAGCCACAAATTTCCTTCCACCCAGCGTTCCCCCACGTCTCCCGATAAAAATGATACCTCACTTGTGTGGGTAGGCCTAGCGCCCGCGACAGGATATGCCCCAAAACACAACGTGGACATATCACAGAAAACAGAGCTGTTTTTAGCAAAGTGACTACCTGTAGATTTTGGCCTCTAGCTCAGCCGCCACCTAGGGAAACCTACCAAACCTGTGCATTTCTGAAAACTAGAGACCTAGGGGAATCCAAGGAGGGGTGACTTGCGGGGCTCGGACCAGGTTCTGTTACCCAGAATCCTTTGCAAATCTCAAAATTTGGCTAAAAAAACACATGTTCCTCACATTTCTGTGGCAGAAAGTTCTGGAATCTGAGAGGAGCCACAAATTTCCTTCCACCCAGCGTTCCCCCACGTCTCCCGATAAAAATGATACCTCACTTGTGTGGGTAGGCCTAGCGCCCGCGACAGGATATGCCCCAAAACACAACGTGGACATATCACAGAAAACAGAGCTGTTTTTAGCAAAGTGACTACCTGTAGATTTTGGCCTCTAGCTCAGCCGGCACCTAGGGAAACCTACCAAACCTGTACATTTCTGAAAACTAGAGACCTAGGGGAATCCAAGGAGGGGTGACTTGTGTGGCTCGGACCAGGTTCTGTTACCCAGAATCCTTTGCAAACCTCAAAATTTGGCTAAAAAAACACATGTTCCTCACATTTCTGTGGCAGAAAGTTCTGGAATCTGAGAGGAGCCACAAATTTCCTTCCACCCAGCGTTCCCCCACATCTCCCGATAAAAATGATACCTCACTTGTGTGGGTAGGCCTAGCGCCCGCGACAGGATATGCCCCAAAACACAACGTGGACACATCACAGAAAACAGAGCTGTTTTTAGCAAAGTGACTACCTGGAGATTTTGGCCTCTAGCTCAGCCGCCACCTAGGGAAACCTACCAAACCTGTACATTTCTGAAAACTAGAGACCTAGGGGAATCCAAGGAGGGGTGACTTGTGTGGCTCGGACCAGGTTCTGTTACCCAGAATCCTTTGCAAACCTCAAAATTTGGCTAAAAAAACACATGTCCCTCACATTTCTGTGGCAGAAAGTTCTGGAATCTGAGAGGAGCTACAAATTTCCTTCCACCCAGCGTTCCCCCAAGTCTCCCGATAAAAATGATACCTCACTTGCGTGGGTAGGCCTAGCGCCCGCGACAGGAAACACCCCAAAGCGCAGCGTGGACACATCCTAAATTTTGGAAAAAAACAGAGGTGTTTTTTGCAAAGTGCCTACCTGTAGATTTTGGCCTCTAGCTCAGCCGGCACCTAGGGAAACCTACCAAACCTGTGCATTTCTGAAAACTAGAGAACTAGGGGAATCCAAGGAGGGGTGACTTGCGGGGCTCGGACCAGGTTCTGTTACCCAGAATCCTTTGCAAACCTCAACATTTGGCTAAAAAAACACATGTCCCTCACATTTCTGTGGCAGAAAGTTCTGGAATCTGAGAGGAGCTACAAATTTCCTTCCACCCAGCGTTCCCCCAAGTCTCCCGATAAAAATGATACCTCACTTGCGTGGGTAGGCCTAGCGCCGGCGACAGGAAACACCCCAAAGCGCAACGTGGACACATCCTAAATTTTGGAAAAAAACAGAGGTGTTTTTTGCGAAGTGCCTACCTGTAGATTTTGGCCTCTAGCTCAGCCGGCACCTAGGGAAACCTACCAAACCTGTGCATTTCTGAAAACTAGAGACCTAGGGGAATCCAAGGAGGGGTGACTTGCGGGGCTCGGACCAGGTTCTGTTACCCAGAATCCTTTGCAAACCTCAAAATTTGGCTAAAAATATACATGTTACTCACATTTCTGTGGCAGAAAGTTCTGGAATCTGAGAGGAGCCACAAATTTCCTTCTACCCAGCGTTCCCCCAAGTCTCCCGATAAAAATGATACCTCACTTGTGTGGGTAGGACTAGCGCCCACGAAAGGAAAGGGCCCAAAACACAACGTGGACACATCACATTTTTTTATAAAAAGCAGTGCCTACCTGTGGATTTTGGCCTGTAGCTCAGCCGACACCTGAGGAAACCTAGCAAACCAGTGCATTTTTGAAAACTAGAAACCCAGGGGAATCCAAGATGGGGTGACTTGCGGGGCTCTGACCAGGTTATGTTACCCAGAATCCTTTGCAAACATCAAAATTTGGCCCAAAAAACACTTTTTCCTCTCATTTCGGTGACAGAAAGTTCTGGAATCTGAGAGGAGCCACAAATTTCCTTCCACCCAGCGTTCCCCTAAGTCTCTCGATAAAAATGGTACATCACTTCTGTGGGTAGGCCTAGCGCCCACAAAAGGAAATGGCCCAAAACACAACGTGGACACAACATATTTTTTCGCAGAAAACAGAGGTGTTTTTTGCAAGGTGCCTACCTGTGGTGTTTGGCCTGTAGCTCAGCCGGCCCCAGGGGGGGGGGGCAGAAATGCCCTAAAATAAATTTGCCCCCCCAACCCCCACCCTCCCCCGCCGGGAGCGACCCTTGCCTACGGGGTCGCTCCCCCTGCGTGACATTGGCGCCAAAAAACAAATCCCCGGTGCCTAGTGGTTTCTGCCCCCTTGGGGGCAGATTGACCTAAAATTTGCCAATCTGCCCCCAGGGGGGCAGAAATAGTCTAAATACAATTTGCCCCCCCAGGGGAGCGACCCTTGCCTGATGGGTCGCTCCCCATCTCTAAAAAAAGAAACAACAAAAAAAAAAAAAAAAAAAAAAAAAATTGCCCTGGTGCCTAGAGTGTTCTGCCCCCCCCCGAGGGGCAGTTCGGCCTAATAATAGGCCGATCTGTCCCCCGGGAGGGCAGAAATGGCCTAAAATAAATTTGCCCCCCAACCCCCATCCCCCCCCCGGGAGCGACCCTTGCCTACGGGGTCGCTCCCCCTGCGTGACATTGGCACCAAAAAACAAATCCCCGGTGCCTAGTGGTTTCTGCCCCCTTGGGGGCAGATTGACCTAAAATTGGCCAATCTGCCCCCAGGGGGGCAGAAATGGTCTAAATACAATTTGCCCCCCCAGGGGAGCGACCCTTGCCTGATGGGTCGCTCCCCATCTCTAAAAAAAGAAACAACAAAAAAAAAACACACAAAAAAAAAATTGCCCTGGTGCCTAGAGTGTTCTGCCCCCCCCCCCCCGGGGGCAGTTCGGCCTAATAATAGGCCGATCTGTCCCCCGGGGGGGCAGAAATGGCCTAAAATAAATTTGCCCCCCCAACCCCCATCCCCCCCCCGGGAGCGACCCTTGCCTACGGGGTCGCTCCCCCTGCGTGACATTGGCGCCAAAAAACAAATCCCCGGTGCCTAGTGGTTTCTGCCCCCTTGGGGGCAGATTGACCTAAAATTGGCCAATCTGCCCCCAGGGGGGCAGAAATGGTCTAAATACAATTTGCCCCCCCCCAGGGGAGCGACCCTTGCCTGATGGGTCGCTCCCCATCTCTAAAAAAAGAAACAACAAAAAAAAAAACACACAAAAAAAAAATTGCCCTGGTGCCTAGAGTATTCTGCCCCCCCCCCGGGGGCAGTTCGGCCTAATAATAGGCCGATCTGTCCCCCGGGGGGGCAGAAATGGCCTAAAATAAATTTTCCCCCCCAACCCCCATCCCCCCCCCGGGAGCGACCCTTGCCTACGGGGTCGCTCCCCCTACGTGACATTGGCGCCAAAAAACAAATCCCCGGTGCCTAGTGGTTTCTGCCCCCTTGGGGGCAGATTGACCTAAAATTGGCCAATCTGCCCCCAGGGGGGCAGAAATGGTCTAAATACAATTTGCCCCCCCAGGGGAGCGACCCTTGCCTGATGGGTCGCTCCCCATCTCTAAAAAAAGAAACAACAAAAAAAAAAACACACAAAAAAAAAATTGCCCTGGTGCCTAGAGTGTTCTGCCCCCCCCGGGGGGCAGTTCGGCCTAATAATAGGCCGATCTGTCCCCCGGGGGGGCAGAAATGGCCTAAAATAAATTTGCCCCCCCAACCCCCACCCCCCTCCCCGGGAGCGACCCTTGCCTACGGGGTCGCTCCCCCTGCGTGACATTGGCGCTAAAAAACAAATCCCCCGTGCCTAGTGGTTTCTGCCCCCTTGGGGGCAGATTGACCTAAAATTGCCCAATCTGCCCCCAGGGGGGCAGAAATGGTCTAAATACAATTTGCCCCCCCAGGGGAGCGACCCTTGCCTGATGGGTCGCTCCCCATCTCTAAAAAAAGAAACAACAAAAAAAAAAAACACAAAAAAAAAATTGCCTGGCGCCTAGAGTGTTCTGCCCCCCCCGGGGGCAGTTCGGCCTAATAATAGGCCGATCTGTCCCCCGGGGGGGCAGAAATGGCCTAAAATAAATTTGCCCCGCCAACCCCCACACCCCCCCCCGGGAGCGACCCTTGCCTACGGGGTCGCTCCCCCTGCGTGACATTGGCGCCAAAAAACAAATCCCCGGTGCCTAGTGGTTTGTGCCCCCTTGGGGGCAGATTGACTTAAAATTGGCCAATCTGCCCCCAGGGGGACAGAAATGGTCTAAATACAATTTGCCCCCCCCAGGGGAGCGACCCTTGCCTGATGGGTCGCTCCCCATCTCTAAAAAAAGAAACAACAAAACAAAAAACACAAAAAAAAAATTGCCCTGGCGCCTACAGTGTTCTGCCCCCCCCCGGGGGCAGTTCGGCCTAATAATAGGCCGATCTGTCCCCCGGGGGGGCAGAAATGGCCTAAAATAAATTTGCCCCCCCCAACCCCCACCGCCCCCCCGGGAGCGACCCTTGCCTACGGGGTCGCTCCCCCTGCGTGACATTGGCGCCAAAAAACAAATCCCCGGTGCCTAGTGGTTTCTGCCCCCTTGGGGGCAGATTGACCTAAAATTGGCCAATCTGCCCCCAGGGGGGCAGAAATGGTCTAAATACAATTTGCCCCCCCAGGGGAGCGACCCTTGCCTGATGGGTCGCTCCCCATCTCTAAAAAAAGAAACAACAAAAAAAAAAAACACAAAAAAAAAATTGCCCTGGCGCCTAGAGTGTTCTGCCCCCCCCGGGGGCAGTTCGGCCTAATAATAGGCCGATCTGTCCCCCGGGGGGGCAGAAATGGCCTAAAATAAATTTGCCCCCCCAACCTCCACCCCCCCCCGGGAGCGACCCTTGCCTACGGGGTCGCTCCCCCTGCGTGACATTGGCGCCAAAAAACAAATCCCCGGTGCCTAGTGGTTTCTGCCCCCTAGGGGGCAGATTGACCTAAAATTGGCCAATCTGCCCCCAGGGGGGCAGAAATGGTCTAAATACAATTTGCCCCCCCAGGGGAGCGACCCTTGCCTGATGGGTCGCTCCCCATCTCTAAAAAAAGAAACAACAAAAAAAAAAAACACAAAAAAAAAATTGCCCTGGCGCCTAGAGTGTTCTGCCCCCCCCCGGGGGCAGTTCGGCCTAAAAATAGGCCGATCTGTCCCCCGGGGGGGCAGAAATGGCCTAAAATAAATTTGCCCCCCCAACCCCCACACCCCCCCCCCGGGAGCGACCCTTGCCTACGGGGTCGCTCCCCCTGCGTGACATTGGCGCCAAAAAACAAATCCCCGGTGCCTAGTGGTTTCTGCCCCCTTGGGGGCAGATTGACCTAAAATTGGCCAATCTGCCCCCAGGGGGGCAGAAATGGTCTAAATACAATTTGCCCCCCCAGGGGAGCGACCCTTGCCTGATGGGTCGCTCCCCATCTCTAAAAAAAGAAACAACAAAAAAAAAAACCACAAAAAAAAAAATTGCCCTGGCGCCTAGAGTGTTCTGCCCCCCCCCCCCCGGGGGCAGTTCGGCCTAATAATAGGCCGATCTGTCCCCCAGGGGGGCAGAAATGGTCTAAATACAATTTGCCCCCCCAGGGGAGCGACCCTTGCCTGATGGGTCGCTCCCCATCTCTAAAAAAAGAAACAACAAAAAAAAAAAACACACAAAAAAAATTGCCCTGGCGCCTAGAGTGTTCTGCCCCCCCCCCGGGGGCAGTTCGGCCTAAAAATAGGCCGATCTGTCCCCCGGGGGGGCAGAAATGGCCTAAAATAAATTTGCCCCCCCAACCGGCACACCCCCCCCCCGGGAGCGACCCTTGCCTACGGGGTCGCTCCCCCTGCGTGACATTGGCGCCAAAAAACAAATCCCCGGTGCCTTGTGGTTTCTGCCCCCTTGGGGGCAGATTGACCTAAAATTGGCCAATCTGCCCCCAGGGGGGCAGAAATGGTCTAAATACAATTTGCCCCCCCAGGGGAGCGACCCTTGCCTGATGGGTCGCTCCCCATCTCTAAAAAAAGAAACAACAAAAAAAAAAAAACACAAAAAAAAAATTGCCCTGGCGCCTAGAGTGTTCTGCCCCCCCCCCCCCAGGGGCAGTTCGGCCTAATAATAGGCCGATCTGTCCCCCGGGGGGCAGAAATGGCCTAAAATAAATTTGCCCCCCCACTCCCCCCCCCCGGGAGCGACCCTTGCCTACGGGGTCGCTCCCCCTGCGTGACATTGGCGCCAAAAAACAAATCCCCGGTGCCTAGTGGTTTCTGCCCCCTTGGGGGCAGATTGACCTAAAATCGGCCAATCTGCCCCCAGGGGGGCAGAAATGGTCTAAATACAATTTGCCCCCCAGGGGAGCGACCCTTGCCTGATGGGTCGCTCCCCATCTCTAAAAAAAAAAAAAAGAAAAAAAAAAAAAAACACAAAAAAAAAATTTGCCCTGGCGCCTAGAGGTTTCTTCCCCCCCTGGGGGCAGATCGGCCTAATAATAGGCCGATCTGCCCCCAGGGGGGGCAGAAAAGGCCTTCCTAAAAAATTGCCCCCCCTGGGAGCGACCCTTGCCAAAGGGGTCGCTTTGTTGCGTGACATTCGCGCGCAAAAACAAACTCCCTGGTGTCTAATGGTTTCTGCCCCCCTTGGGGGCAGATTGGCCTTATCAAAATAGGCCAATCTGCCCCCAAGGGGGGCAGAAATGGCCTAAATATATATTGCCCCGTAGGGGAGCGACCCTTGCCTAAGGGATCGCTCCCCACCTAAAAAAAAAGAATTCATCACAAAAAAAAGAAAAAAAAAAAAATGGTCCCTGGTGCCTAGAGGTTTCTGCCCCCCCTGGGGGCAGATCGGCCTAATAATAGGCCAATCTGCCCCCAGGGGGGGCAGAAAAGGCCTTCCTAAAAAAATGCCCCCCTGGGAGCGACCCTTGCCCAAGGGGTCGCTCCCTTTTGCCAATTTCAAGAAAGAAAAAAAAAATCCCTGGTGTCTAGTGGGGTTTCAAAAGCCGGATTGCAAGCAATCCAGCTTTTGAAACCTGTGAGAGACTTCAAAGGGAAGGAAATACATTTCCTTCCCTTTGAAGCCTCTCGGGGCCTCCCCCATGGGATTGAAAAAGAAATGCAAAAGCATTTCTTTTTCAATCGCGCTGGAAGCTCTGCTTCCAGCGCGATGGGGGAGACCCTGTGACTAATCAGCGCGCGCTCGCGCGCTGACGTCACAGGGGGGGTTGGGGGGGGTCGGGGGTGGGAGGGGAAGGGCTTCCCCTTCCATTCCTGACTTGGAGGGGTGGGGGGGAACCCCACAGAGGGAGCGAGAGCGCTCCCTCTGGGCTGTGTGCCGAGGACGTAGTGGTTACGTCCTCGGCACAGCAGCACTGTGCCGCAGGACGTAACCACTACGTCCGCGGCACAGAAGGGGTTAAAGCTTGTGTAATACCTAAATTACGCAAGCGTGACAAAAATTATTCCCAGGCCCAATGCAAAATAAATCTATCTATCTATCTATCTATCTATCTATCTATCTATCTATCTATCTATCTATCTATCTATCTATCTATCTATCTATCATAATATTAAAATATGATTTCTTTAAACTTTGTAAGAGGGGAGTACTTGTGGTCCAGTGAAAGAAGTGGGATGTGGCAGTAAGGGTGTTATTCAGGACTAAGAGTCCTGACTCTGATAGATAGATAGATAGATAGAATTGGAGGTCTTGGAATGAACTTCAAGTGAGTGTTTTCTGCCCGGTACTGAGATACTGTACAGGCCAATTTTGCGTCCAGGACCCCATCCCCTGGGGCCTTGACACTTGTGAGAATGAGGTGGGGCTCTTACGCCTCCCTCCAAGGCTGATTTTTCCCCCAAGACCCCCATCCCCAGGGCCTGGCCTTATAAAAAAAGAGGGATGGGAGCTACAAAGCCCCTCTCCAACCCAACACACAGGGCCCGGTGGTGCTTTTGGAAGTGAGGGGGCAGACACTCACCCTTCTGGAGCCATTAAGGGCCCTGGGGACCCCATCCCCCGGGGCTGGCTCCTGCTATGTCTTGGAGTGCAGCCAGGTGCACATGCACTGGTATGTACCCCACATATTACATCAGCCATGACATCTTCTATGGCATCATTAATGACATCAATGCAACATTTGCAATAAATGTATTGATTGTGGTGTGAGTTATAGTTCTTGAGTTAAGTATAACTATAACTATTGGCTCAGTTTCGGCAGATGGAGGATTCAATGACATTTAGAGCTCGGCGTGAGCGTGGCTGTGAACTGACTGGAGATTTGCACTCCTCTGAGGTTTTCATATCTATCTATCACTATATATATATATATATATATATATATATATATATATATATATATATATATATATATATATATATATGTATATACATGTATATATATATATATATATATATATATATATATATATATATATATATATATATATATATATATATATAGATATACATGGCCTCGTAGTCAGCCACACAAACGTCTAATTGGAGGACATGTTAATTGACCAGTATAATAAAAAAAATAATAAGCTAAATTTTAATAACAATAACAATTATTGACTTCATTCACTTTGGCCTTCATATGTAGCACAATCCTACTACTAAAAGTAGCAGGGAAGCCCAAAGAATAAACTAGGCTGCATATGAAAGTTTCAGATTTACTACATGAACAATTGAAAGACTCATTTATGGCCACATGCTAATGGAAACCTCTAAGCAATAAACAAATACATAATGAATAGAAAACATCTTCAAATCAATTTTATTCAGTAGATCATACCTCAAAAGTACACACTATACATCCCAATCAATCATGATATAAAATCGCTATAACCATAAATTAAAATACAATAAAACAAAATAATTAACAACAATCACTCATATCAAGAAAGCTTTTAGGTACAACAGTTATTCAAAGTATATTTGATTTAAAATATCACTATCAGTCATAAATTTTCAATTTATCCATTACCCAGCGTGCAATTCATTGTTGCTACCAGGGCACTGGACACCTAAAAAATATATTTAACTTTAAAATTGATTTTAAAAACTTTGCTTGCTTGTACCAGATACTGAGAAGAATGCAGCTTACTGAGAGCGCAATAGATTCTAATGTGTCAGTTCCCAGTATGCGCAGGGCCAACTGGTGTTGTGTGACCCCTAGGTACAAAGCAAATAGGTTGATGCCATTGGTATTGTATGTCTTGATAGCCAGAGCACACAATAAAAATGTGATCAATTTGCATGCTGGGCATATTACAGAAACCTAGTTGTTGTTCCAGAAGCTACTAAATGTTCTCAATGGCAGACACCCATATCTGAGCCTTAAATAAAGACTTTTAGTAAGGGGGTTACAGTTCTAGGAGGTGCTTGAATGCTGGGACAATTTTGATCTTGAGAAACCTCTCTGTTAAAAGGCCTACGTGATTCTGGCTAAATTGGTGCTCATGAACATAATGCCAGTATGCAGATTTTAAGACCTGCCGATCCGCATTACAAATTTGCTCAGGGGTGTCCCAGAATTCTGCTAGCTTCAGCATTTTACACCAACTGTGGAAGCACCTAAACCATGGTACCTTTAAAGCATGATCAGCCTTACTAGGTCACATAGGTATTCTCAGTAATCAAGCAGTTCTGGTGTTGACGAGATGCATATCCAATATAGGAGTGGTTTCAACTGAACAAGATCTGAAACAGATGGCTTACTAGTACAAACAGCAACTAGGGCCCTGATGAAGTTATTTTCTGACTCCGCTAACCTGTGTGTATCATTGTGACCCCAGATATTGGTCCCAAAAGTTGCAATACTCAAGGCCTTAGCACAATAGTCCTCTGGATATGGAGAAATAGATTGGGTATATGTTGTTTACTGAAAGCTTAAAATTGCTTTAGATCTATGTGATAATGCAAGAGAGCCCTTATCAACTTGAGGGTCCCATTTAAATTCAGCTCACAGGGTAACTCCCAAATATTCAAACACCCAGTCAAGTTTTTCAGTACCAGGTTTAACGCAGGAGCTTCTAGGGGATCCCTTGCTGAAGACCATATAATTGGTTTTCGAGCAAGTTAACTCTAGACCCTTGACTCACAAAATGCTATAAATGTATTCAACAGAATTTAAAGACCCATAGGTGTTTAGATTTTAGCAGTGAGTCATCCTCAAAAAGGAGAATCAGAATTTTCTCCCCAGTCAAGGAGGGTGAATTATTAACACATAGCCGGAGAGTCTCAACCACATTGTTTATATGTAGAGTGAACAGTGTTGGCGCAAGTATTCACCCTTGCTGCACTCCACATAAAATTGGAATTCGGTTCATTAGTTCCCCCTGCTCTCCACATCGAACCTCAGCGTAAATCCTATCGTTTAGTCTAATCAAGATATTGATAAGATCACCGGGGGCAACCATGTTAATTATTACCCTTAAAAAGTTACCACGAGGGATCAGGTTGGATGCTGCTCAAAGGTCAACAAAAGCTACATAAAGCTTCAGTTTACTCAATAATACCTGCTTCCAATATAGGAGGGAGAACCTAAACACCTTGTCTAAAATACTAGTTTATGCAGGAGTGACACATTCTGCTCACTGTCAACCCAGCCATGTAAATTATCTAGTACGTCTTGTAAAGATTTTTTGAAGATTATCTATTAAGCTGATAGTTGGAAGGACAGCCTGCATCTCCTTTTTCAAACACTGGGATGATTTCAGCCCCTCTCCAGGTGTCAGGGAGTTCACCACCCTTTGCAATTGTATTCAACAGAATATTCTCATAACAAGCCCAGAGTTGGGGTTTGGACTTCTTAAATCCCCAAGAATCTGATCAGGACCTGGTGCCTTTAGGGGTTTTAAGCTGTTAATAGCTTAAAGGGTCTCCTCCAGAATAAAATAAATTCCTGCACATGGACTAGAAACATGAATACTTGATACTAGAATTCCCCCTGTTCCACAAGTAGGGTGTACTCCTTAAAACTATTTTAGAATATAATTCGCAAATATGATCCTTCCATTTATCAGGTGAAATTTGAAAGGGCCTAAGGATACAATGCTTTCTACTCCCATGCTCAATTAGTGACCAAAAGGTACAGTTATCGTTCAATTTAAGAGCTTGCAATAAATCTTACCAGTTGTTTTTGTCACATTTGCGCTTGGCTGCTTTAAGTGCTGCCTTATACCTGAGGCACACAATCCTGATTTCCCCACAATTGCATTCCCTAACTGCTCTTCTCAGCATTTACTTTGCCTGCTTGCATTCTTGGTAGAACCCCTTGGGATATTTTCTAATAGTTCTATTTTAACTACGAGAGTCCTTGTAAAAAATGGGCTTTATCTTTTCAAAAAAGTCTTATGGGTACCTAGAATAGAAAAGGGATACACAGTAGTAACCAGACATGAAATGTACAAAGAGCTGAAAGATCTCTGCATGTAAATTTTGATTTGCCATAACACTGGGCGATGAAACTCTGCGGCAGTTGATTGCTACAAACGGTACGCTACAAACGGTACAGGAGCTTTCGCAAAACTGAAGAGAAATGATCTATGAAACTCTTTTCCAATTAGTAGTAATCAGAGGATTATGAACACTGTCTGTGGAACTGATGATATTCATGTCACAGAAATTTGGCCATAGCCTAACGTCTAACAAGACATAATCAATAACGATCCTCTGGCAACCTCTCTTAAACGTGGTTGCCCTACTTAGATCTGAACAGGTTCTCCGATTGCATGCTCGCAGCTTGTGAACAACCACTATTGAAGCTACTTGCAAGGCAGTGTTAGTAGAAAGATGCTGTGACTTACCCATTAGTCTAGGAATTCTCCAAACCTCATCCTCTTTCTCAGTTACCAATCTGTTCAAAAGCGAGGGCTCAAAGGATGTGTTAAGGTCGCCAGCTACTATTTTTTTGGTTTCCTGCTGATATGTTTCAAATAGGCCATCTAACATAGTTCAGACAGATGAGTCACAGTTTGTAGGCATTGAGCGAGCATAAACATTCAATAATACCAAAGTTATGCCTCTTAAGTTTAATGCCCTTTCGATCCAATGAGTCTATATTTAGGGGCTCAGGTGAGCAGGCAATGTCATTGTTTACTGGAATCATGAAAACACCCATTTCCTATCCAGTTTTTGCTGAAGGAGTTGCCTCCACATTATAGGTGGTAAACCCGCTTGAGAAAACCTTAGTTATAGCCCAAGTTTCCTGAAAAATACATGCATCATGCTTCCCTATGAAAGATAACCAGTCCTGGTTCGCCAACTTAGTTTTAATCCCAGACAAATTCCAGAATATCAAGAAAAGTCCAGAGTTATGCATAATTTTCGGTGGGGAAGAAGAGTCAATTCTTCTCTTGCTGCAGGTGTTGTTACAGGGCCCAGCTAACGGTACATCAATATTTGCCAAGTTTGTCGCTGATAGAGCGGTCCGTAGTAATAATTTACCTGCGTTCGGACGCTCTTTAGGCCGATGAATCTTTTGACTTAGTGGGAACTCTCCGTACTCTTAATCGATCAATCTCATCAAAATCAATAATCAATAACGAACATAAGCAACACCTTGAACAACATAACACCTAACGATTAATCCAGAATACATTTCGGCGAACCCTGACCTTTCAGTCAGGAAGAACCACACCAGTTTATTGCAAAGTTAGTGAATTTATTTCCCTATATTAACAAAGCTAGCACAATATAGATGTGTCTCAACACCAAATGATAAACATAAATGAACATTAATAGCTGTCCATAACGTCAAAACAAATTTAATCTATGTAGCATTTGAATCACAAGGCATTCGATAATGGCAATGCAAATCACTAATACGATAATCTGTAATGAACTGATGGCATACATTTAGTCAGCATAACAAGATCTCAAATTGCATCGTGCGACATATGGAATCCTCATCTAACCTCAAATTAGCATCGGCATGTGGGACTTCATGCAAAAACAATTTAGCAACATTAATTTAGAAAACTCCTAACTAGGGACCTTACCAAAATCAGCAGTTGGTTACCTAAAAGAAACACAATGCAATTTTACAATTTCCTTTCATATTTACCAATTACGATCAGCATACAAGGAAGTCTTCGTCTCACAGGTACCGTTCTTCGGTCATCATGGGTACCGTTTCTCGATCAGCATGAGACGGGACAAAAGGGGCAGGGGTGAACGGGGCAAATGCCTCACGGCGGCAAGGTAAACTATTACTTCATGCAAAGGGATCAAATCAAAGTTACAGTCTCTAGGGCAAGAATCATTAAAGTCTCTTTCTCTCGATTAGAGAAAGCATCAAAGTCTCTCAAAATGGCGTCGCAGCAAAGTGGGCCATAATAGCTACGAAGTCAAAATTGCGTAGTGTCCGGGTAATGGCTGTAATGATCTCATTTCTTCTCGTGCACCTGGTTTTTATAGACAACAGTTCGAGTCCTGTAGGGTCTCCATTGGAGGGTTCATAGGTTAGCTTCAAATTGACCAATCAAAAACGACAGTTCTCAAGCTTTTGCTTAAGCATACATTATCCTTGGAGATGGGTACGCAAATCGCAACATTGTCTCCCAATTAGCTTACTCTCAGAGCCTCCATTGTCCGCACCTGCAAGTCGACCTTGAATTAAAGAGAAAATATGCCAGGCTGGCACTAACTTTAAGATAAGCATGTGAACAGTTTCTGTGGAAAAGTACAGCTTCAAGCAAAAATACACGTTTAATAGCACAGTGGAAAAATACGAGCATCTAAGCCGTGAGACCAGGCAACTAGGCCAAAGCCTCCGCTAAAGTAATGCTAAGCTAAAACATTTCAAACAAGCAAATCGTAGCACACGTTTATGATTATGTCGGATTAGTGCAATTCCAATACACCACGTTATATAAAGAACGCGTATAAATGTTGGCAAACTACTCTGAGGGCACATTTTGTCCCCGTACAATCTTTATTAGTTCGGTTAATGTCACACATGATTATTCCAGCACTACGTTTAAGCGTTAATAAATCAAAACCTTCATTTTCTGCTTCATCAATCCCTCCTCTGATGACTACTTGTCATCACACCAAACCACGCCCACAAATTTTATTCCATTAAAATTCTGTCAGTTCCCTTTTCCTTTTAGTACCCCTAGTTTGCGCTTTGTATTCTTCTGCCATTCTTTTCATAATTTTCTCCTCCTTTCTTCTTTTAATTCTTTCCATAATCATTATTATTCCCCTTTTTATTCCCCAAATTCCAAATACACAAATTATTACTATTAATATTCCTTCTATTATTTTCAATAATATTCCATTCCAAATTCCCCCAATCCAATGTCCCACTGAAGCTATTCCCTTTCCAACCTTCTCCTACACTCCTGGTTCTTTCAGTTCTTTCAAATCTGCACTTTCTTTTGTTAGATTAGCAAGCATAGTTTTAATCTTCACACTATTATCCGGTATATAGGTACAGCAGTGACGTGCACCAATCATTTTGCAAACGCCTCCATCCTTTGCTAAAAGAATGTCTAAAGCAAGCCTATTTTGAAGAGTTATAGCTCTTTCCGCTGCAAGTTCAGCATCTATCAGGATTATAGCACCTGAAAACTTTGTCAACATGTTATCCACTATAGTAGACAACTTTCGTATCTTGATGGAATTCAGCACAACTCCCAATGAAGGAATCATGGCTCCAAATATATCACCTACCACAGCAGCTGCGGTCTCTCTTTTCTGGATACTATGAGATCCAGATGTCTTTTGAATCATCGATACGTCATCCAGCTGATAAACCTTCGGGAACACTATACCCAAATAACATCTCCCCCACCATCCCTTTGGAAGACGATAATAAGCATTATGCCCACAAATGTAATATACACCTGGAATGACAGGGTCAAGTCCGTTCATCATGAATGTCCATTTGGCCTTAAAAATAAACGTATGTTTGCACTCACTCGCTCCTACAAAAATATTGTCATAATAAGATTCACCTCGATATATACAAAACTTCCCTACATGCCAAGCATCTAAAGCTATTTTCCCTTGTGTTTTTATAGCAGCAAAATCATAATTATCTACTGAAGTCCTCTTATGTAGCTCCTTTTCTAATTTCGCTTTCATTTGAGCCCTTCTATCATCTGTGCGATCTAAAAAGCTTATTTCTACAGCAGAGACTGAGCAAGTAAGGTTCTCCCTATGAGCATGAGCCGTTTCAAAAGGTTGCATTGGCTCGAAAAATTCCCCCATAATTTTATAATCCCAATATTTTTCAGTCTGGCTTAGCTGCGCTATTATAGGAACATAAGCAAAGGTAACATCATAATTCGAGTAAAAATACTGTATGTTAGTTTGACCATAAAACCTAGACATTACTATACTACATGTAATCCCATATGTAAGAGGCATGTGGTGATAAGTAACCCCTTCCTTTACTGATGTCGGTATCTGTGTACACACATAACAATCCTTCGCATCCATAGTTTCAACATACTCTGTTAGTAAGCGATAGAAAACGTTATACGAAAGCTCTTTCTTATCATGCAAGAGTCTCTCATCCAATGCCAGTCTTTTCAATGGTGTTAGTTCAGTGACAGTAACAGGAGCAATAGTAGAAGCCTCGATATTCTCACTTTCACCCTTTCCATGAATTCCAAACACAATTGCCATTATTATTATTACACCTGTAATTACCAGGCCTATACACACATATTTACAATATTTCTTTCTATTATTTTGCGTAGCGTACCTAGTCATGATCTGTATAGAATCAGAGAGCTAGAAGCACTTATAAATGAAACTATTTAGCAATTCAGTTACAAAGCTGAACAAGCGCAATGTTCACACCGTCTTCTTCAAAAGGCCAGTCACTTATCGGTTAGCAGCATTTGTCTCAATTCGGCAATAACTCAGTCTTTATCAGTTTAGCAAATGTCTCATCCAGTTTAACAATGTCTCAGCTGGTTGTTTCTTTCACGTTATATTGTAGCGAGCAATATCATTTACTACTCTTTCAATCGACAGAGTCTATGAAACTTTTCTTTTCTATTGGTATCTCTTCTTCTTCTTCGTTCTCGATGCTTAGAGATACAAACTCGTCTGTCCAATCATCATTGACTGCATATGCCCATTCAGGACCGGAATACCTCCTGTTTGGTATCCTTTTTCTTTTCAATTTTGCTTCTCTTTTCGACTCTGCCTCGCTGGTACTTTCCTCTTTTGTCAAGTCTTTTTCCTCACTTGACGATTGTTCCACGACAGCCACTTCCTTTCTTTTCTCTTTCACTTTTGGTCTTCCGCCCTCGTTCAAACCTTCTTTACCCTTCTCTTTTATTGGTGAGATACTTAGTCTTCTCTTTGCACCATGTCCATTTGATGGACCTGTGATCTTTTCTGTAGAGGCTTGAACTCTTTCGTTCTGTTCTGCCTCGTTCCCTCCTTCTGGGGAATCAATCACGTTCTCTTTTTCTTTTTCTGTATCGTCTGCTTCTGGGAAAGCCCTCCTCTGATCAGGCTCTCCTGCTTTTTCACCTTTCTCGAGCCCTTCGTCACCGTTACTTTCTTCAGGCTCTGTATCACTTTCAGCTGCTTCAGGTTCTTTGTCACCTTCAGCTGCTTCAGGCTTTTTGCTACCCTCAGCTGCTTCAGGTTCTTTGTCACCTTCAGCTGCTGCGTCGCTGTCTGAACTTTCTCCTTGGTCTCCCCCAAGCGAGTTGGTGTCTTCGTCGTCAGAGAATATCTCCTTCTCTCCCGTTTCAGCCTGCTCGCCTTCAGTTCGGTTCTGTTTTTTCTCAGCACTCAGCACTGTTTTATCAGGCACTGGTAGTTTCAGCGCTTCAACTTCCTCATCTGTGGGACATAACACCTTCTTTGTGTGACTGGCGTGGATCCAGTTGGGAACCCCCACACACTTCACAGCGGTAGTTGTCGTCAGGATCACTTGGAAAGGGCCTTTCCAACGGGGTTCCAGACACGATTTTCTCACGTGCTTCTTTACCACGACCCAGTCACCTGCTTTCAGTGCGTGTCCTGGACCTTGGATCGGTGGCAAGGTGGTCGCTTCCACCTGGTGAGAGAAAGAGCGAACCACGTCAGCCAGTCCTTTGCAGTAGTCTAACACCATATCATCTATAATATTCAAAAGCATGTTTGCGGGAACTGCAGGAAGTCTCATAGCCCTGCCCATGAGTATTTCATGCGGAGACAATCCAGTCTTTCTATCAGGAGTGTTTCTCATTGACATTAGCACTAAGGGCAATGCGTCAGGCCATTTCAAATTTGTCGATGCACATATTTTTGCCATTCTCGATTTCAGTGTACCATTCATCTGCTCCACCAGTCCTGATGCTTCAGGGCGATAGCTACAGTGCAGCTTTTGCTCAATGTTCAGCGCTTCGCAAAGTAACTTTATCACCTCGTTATTGAAGTGACTTCCCCTATCTGATTCTAAAGAGATCGGGAATCCGAAACGTGGTATCAACTCCCTCAACAATAGCTTGGCAACTGTAAGGCTGTCGTTTCTACGTGTAGGGTATGCCTCAATCCAGTGACTAAAAATGCACACAATCACCAACACATATTTCAGACCCCCATGCACAGGCATCTCAATGAAGTCCATCTGCATTCGACTAAAAGGACCGCTTGCCCTACCAATGTGACTCGCGCTCACAACTGTTCCCTTCCCTGGGTTCATCTGCTGGCAAGTGACACATCGATGGCAAATGCTTCTGCAGCTTGGCGAAATCTGGGGTTAAACCAATCAGTTTTGAACAATCTTATCATGGCATCTCTCCCTAGGTGAGCCTGCCCATGATAGAACCGCGCAAGCTGTGATAAGAGACTATTTGGCAAAAAAAATTTCCCTCATGTGAAACCAATAACTCGTCTTGTCTCTTTATACATTGTGATTTAATCCAGGAATCTCTTTCATCCTCCCTGACATTATTCTGTAGTGCTTTTAGTTCCTCTATTGTATCTACAACCTTCAAGGCAAATGCTTCAGCTGGTTCGAGTTCTGGTTCACTTATTGTATTCCAATCGTCCCTTAGCAATATACAGTTCAAAGCACAAAATCTTGCGACTTGATCTGCATATGCATTTCCCAGTGACACATAGTCCTGTCCTTTCGTGTGAGCACTGCACTTTACCACTGCAACTTCAGCTGGCACTTGAATGGCATGTAACAATTCCCTTATTCTTTCCCCGTTCTTCACTGGAGATCCTGAAGAAGTCAGGAACCCTCTCTGTGACCATAGTTGTCCAAAGTCATGCACAATCCCAAACCCGTATTGACTATCAGTGTAAATGGTGACTTTCATCAATGCAGACAGTTGTCATGCTCTGGTAAGGGCTACAAGTTCTGCTACTTGTGCAGAATAGACTCCTTGAAGCCATCCCGCTTCCAAGACACCTGTTACAGTACATACAGCATATCCTGCTTTCAAAATCCCCATCCCATCTCTTAGACATGAACCATCAACAAAAAGAATTTGGTCATTTTCATCAAGCTTAGTTTCCTTGATGTCCGGTCGAGGTTTTGGTCAAAATTCAGTCACCTGAAGGCAGTCATGCTCGACGTCTTCAGCGTTCTCAATTTCGGCATTTTCTCCAGGAAGCAAGGTTGCTGGATTCAACGTAGTGCACCTTTTCAGCTGCACATTCGGTGAGCCCAGAATTATCGTTTCATACCTTGTGAGTCTCGCTCCAGTCATGTGTTGCGTTCGGGAGCGGGTCAAAAGTATCTCAACTGAGTGAGGGACCATGACTGTTACTGGGTGTCCCATCACTATTCCTTCACTCTGAGTGAGGCTGATACCAACTGCTGCTACGGCGCGCAAACACCCTGGGAGTGCTGCTGCAACCGGATCCAAAGTAGCTGAAAAATACGCTACTGGTCTGTTTACGCCACCATGGGCTTGGGTCAAGACAGACAAAGAACATGCATCACGTTCATGACAAAACAATGTGAAAGGCTTCGTATAATCAGGCATACCTAAAGCTGGAGCCCTGCACATGCATTCCTTCAGTTCAACAAAAGCATCCATCTCGTCTCCTTTCAGCTCAATTTCATCCAAGGCATCCTTCTGGGTCAATTTCAGTAGGGGCTTTGCTAAAGACGAGAAGTTGGGGATCCACTGGCGACAATATCCCACCATTCCCAAAAACTTCCTCACCTCCTTCCTTGTCTTTGGTGGACTCATTTGGAGTATACTTGTAATTCTTTCCTTCATTATTCTCCGTGACCCTTTCTCTATTTGGTGACCCAAGTATTTCACTTTCTTCTGACAGAACTGTAATTTGGAAGGAGACACCTTGTGTCCATTCCTTCCCAAATGGTTCAACAGAGCAATGGTATCGGCTGTGCAGCCATTTTCCGTTTTGGATGCAACCAGTAAGTCATCAATGTACTGTACTAGAATTGACTCGAATGGCAATTCTAATTCTTCCAGATCTTTCTTTAGAACTTGATTGAATATTGACGGTGACTCAGAAAACCCTTGAGGGATTCGACACCAACTGTACACTCTGTCTAGGAATTTGAAACAAAAGAGGAATTGGCTGTCCTCATGAAGAGGCACAGAAAAGAATGCCTGTGACAAATCGATGACTGAAAACCATTCAGCATCGCAAGGAACTTGAAACATTATCACAGCTGGGTTCGGCACGACAGGGCAGCACTTTATTATGATGTCATTTATTTTCCTCAAATCCTGCACGAGTCTGACTTTCCCACTTGGCTTTATTAGTCCCATTATCGGTGAATTACATGGACTGCTTAGCACTTCTTTCAGTACCCCCTGTTTTACAAATTCGTCAATAAGTTGAGCAACTTTCATGAGAGTATCTTGTGGCATGTGGTATTGTGGGGTCTGGGGAAAGATCGCATTGGGCTTTACCATCACTTTTACTGGTTCCACTCCTTTCATCAATCCCACCTCTTTCCCTGTCATGTCCCACACTTCCTTTCCGACTGTTTCCCGTAATTCTGCTGGGATATCTTCTTCAGTTATCATCGGGAAGAGACAAATCAGAGGATACTCTTCGTCGACTGTTTCCATCTCATCCCCCTCTACACTGTCCTCTTCTTCCCCATCACTGCTCGTTTGTATTGTTATTCCTTCGTTTGAACACATTATCGAACAACCCAATTTACACAATAGGTCTCTTCCTAACAGTGCTATCGGGCTTGAGTCACACACCACAAACTGATGTACCCCTTGATAGTTACCAATGTTGACTGGAACCGGATCTGTAATTGGGTTCGTCAGATGTCTGTTCGCTACTCCCACCACTTGAACTGTCCTCCCTGAGAGTGGCAAATTTGGTACTTCACTGCTCTTAACAGTTGAACGCGTGGCTCCCGTGTCAACCAAGAACGAGACACGATGACCCATTACTCTTCCCTCTACGTACGGACCCCTTTGATCAACTTCCAAGGATGCCGCAAGCACACAATCTCCTTCTTCTCCTGAACTTTCGCTCTCCCATACGTTGTTTATTCCACTCTCACTGTGTAATGGGAACTGTTGTACGGTGCCATTTGTACTCATTACCTGACCCGTTACCTGTGGAGGAACCATCACTTGCTGCTGACTCATTGGTGCCAAGGGTATTTGCATTTGCTGATTAGGTACCATAGGTAACTGCTGTTGCATTGGCTGCATTTGCGTCATCTGCATACGAGGCATCTGCATCTGCTGCGGCTGCATAGGTTGTAATCCCTGCAATTGATTTACAGTCTGAAAATTTGGGTTTGGACCTCTCATTTTCGGTCCCCTCATTGTCTGAAATGCATTGACATCATTGTTTTGCTGACCAACCCCTACACCTGTACCTGCACTTACACCTGCACCTTCCTGCACCACCATCGGGCACTCGCGTTTCCAATGACCGACGATTCCGCACACGTGACACGGCATCACCTTCTTCATTGCCTGCACACCCGTCACAACAGTGTTCAAATCCGGACCATTATTCACAAAACCTCCTCTGCCTCTGCCTCTGGCCTGTGGCTGAAACGCCATGTTTCCCTGCAACTGCAACTGCGGTTGTGGTACTTGCTGTTGGAACCCTTGCATCCCTTGTAAACCTTGCAGACCTTGCAAACCTGTTTGAGCTGCCTTAAGCTACATCATCATCACCTTCTCTTTCAGCCTTTTCTGTTTCACTTCAATTTCGTTGCTACAGTATTTCGCATAAGTCAAAACCTCATCAATCGGTTTCGACTGCCAACAAATCAAATGCGACTTTATCATCTGACTTATCTCTGGCCTCAGCCCTTCCACAAATCTGAAGACAAAATGGAGCATGTCCTTCGCCTCTATTGTTTCCGTGCCACTGTAATTCTTGAACGCCTTCAACAACCTCTCATAGTAACTATGAATCGATTCTTTAGTCTCTTGGGCAGTTCGATCAATCTTCTGCCAATCCACGTTCTTCGCGGGTACCTTCGTTTTCAAATGCTCAATCACCTTATAGTACAAGCTCATCACCAAGGTGACGGTGCACCTGTCTCCCTGTCCCTCTCTGGTTCACTTGTCGGCCAACCTACAGCTCTTTTGCAATCCTCCCACAAATCTGCCGGAACCACAATCTCAAAGAGAGTGTTCAGGTCTTCCCAGAGACATTTTGCAAGCTTCACAAACCTATCAGTCTGCTGATACCATTCAATCGGTTTCTCTCTTAGTTTGGGAAAATCATCCGTAAAGGACTGAATGTCGCTTCTGTGCCATGGTACATGTACTAATTTTCCTCCTGCTGTTTCCCTCATTGGTAACATTGTTACCGTATCACTACTCTGCGGTCTTTTCTCATTGTGTTCTGTAGTACTGTCCCTCCTCTTTTCCTTCCTCTTTACCCACCTGCTTTCCCATTTGTCTAAGCACCTCCACACTTGTGCACTCTGCAGCAATTCTCTAAGGTGTGTCTTCATGCCTGCTGACCTCATGTGTTCAAAATCTGTGGTCCCAAAATCTAACCTGTAGCTCCTGCTCAAGTGTTTCGTCTTGTCTATGTCAACCCTGTTTCTGTCAGCTGCTTCCTGCAAGCTCTTATGTATCTTGTTCACTTCCTTCGTAATCCTGGGACATAGATACCTCAGCTCTTCTTCCGTGTAGGACTCTAACCTGTTCACACCCATAGTCCCTTCCACCAATTCTTGTGCTTCCATGTTCAACCTGACCCTATTCATATAGTCTTCTCCTTTCCCACTAGCTGAATTTTGTGTGGAATTCAGACTGTTGAACCACTGTGTCAGCTGTTGCGCATTCACCCCCATCAGGGTAGCGTTCACATCGACTGCCATTGATGGCTGCGGCAGCTTTTCAGTGTTCGATGTGAGAGGTATTATCAGTGGGGGGCTCGACCTCACCAGTGTTGACTGAGCACATATGGGACTAAACTCCATCAAGGACCCAGACCCAGTTGGCTGAGCCGCTATCGGAGTTATCCCTGGAGTGTTTTCTATGCACCTTCTTTCTGTCCCATTCTGCAGCATTGATCCCTGACTGTTCAGACCCGAATTAGGCTGACTATACAGAGGTACCGCTGGACCTACAGTAATGGGTAAGGATATCGCGTCTGGGTTCTGTCCATTCCCCATATTCTGAGGCATGTTCATTCCCACACCATGGGTCATCATTGCCGGCATGCCCATCTGGCTCCCCGTCATTTGAGCATGTGCGTTTCCTCCCTGCACCTGCTTTTGAGGCATCAAAAACTGAGTTGATTCAGCTTGTGCCATTGTTTGGTTGTAACCATTCTGTACGCCCCTTACGGTTGGATCTAGGATCATCCCTCCACTATTTTCACTACTGTAGTACCCTGGCATCTGCGGCTGATAATTTTCTGCTGGTTTCAACACGGGCACATCTGCATATATTCTCCTAACCTGCGGTATCTGCGGGGTGAACAATAAACTCGGGTCCTTGGATCCCGATGACGCTCCTGAACTCTGGGTTTCACTGTTCTGTACCGGTGCCGGAGGGGCAGAACTGGTACTTGGACCTTGTCCATTCTCTGCATAAGGCGGTGGACTGTCGTTCAGCAATTGCATTATCAACTCCTCATCCTCTAACTCCTCTTCTCTTCTCAACTTTTCCTCGTCCTCTCTATCCTTGGAACACTTTCTGTCTGTCTTACAGGTAGCTTTCTTACCTGTCTCTTCTCCTTCCTTAGTAATTGCTGGAAACAATTTTCTCCCCTGCAACACATCCGATCTCCACACCTTCTGTGCATTATCCCACCTAGCATCCGCTAGTGTCTTTTCTACCTTCCTCATTCTGGTCTCGAACTTCTTCTGCTGTTGCTGTCTGGCCATTAGTTCCCAAATTGCTAGAGCCTCAAACTGTGCTGGCCTTGGAGGCACCTTCATGTCGTACATCGTGAATCTCAAATTCTCTAAAATCTTTATATTGAATGTCCCATATATCGGGAACGCTACGCTCCCATGTTTCTCTGTCAACTTGTGCCATTGCTTTAGCCAAAGACACGGAGCTACCCCCTTCTCCTCCATTACAATATAAGCTGGTGTACCTTCAGGCGGCGTCTCTTCTCCTACGCTCGCTTTAATGTAAGACTCCCCCTTCATCGCACTCCTGAATGCTTTAAGGAATTTCATGTTTCTCATCTTTTATTTAACCAAGTTTACAACCAATATTTGACTTCAATTCCACAAACTTTAATCAATAGGTAACTTTAATTCCACAAAATTTGTAATCAATAGGTGACTTTAATTCCCGGAATACTCTTCACCTGCCTTTCCCCTTCCAATCGAGTCCCACGGACTGCGTCCAATCCGTGCGCGACCCTTCCCTGCAACCAACCTATCCCAGCGCGGCTCTTAGTGACGTCACACTCACACACACTGCGGCTGACAAAGCCTCGCGGCTAGTCTTCCTTCACTCACCCCTTTTCGTAACAACTTCTGCATATATTGCGAGCTACCAAAAATAAAACAGATCTGTTGGTTTACTACAGGAGGGGTAACACAGTCGCTTCAGGACCTTAGGGACCTTTCACTAGCCTCGGGACTTTTCACTAGCCTCTGGCCGCTATTCCGTCTTTCTCAGTCCCCACATTCGCAAGCAAATCTGACCCGCAGACCTACTCTCAACTTGTCAATGATCTGTTCTAGTGCACTTAGAATCTTGTCAAAGCCCGAAGTCGAACTTTCTTTCACTCCCTAACACACGTACCCGACTTGTTGACCACGCCCGATCAACCTACTAAACCGCCCAGACCACAACATGGATCAACATACTCCGGAGTCTCTTGACCTCGCAGGGCCCGTCTCAACAACAACAACCACGTGGACCTTTTTATGCACAAAGCGCCACACTCACATGAAGTTCGACGACTTCCCTACTCTCACACTCGGAGCCGCACCTCCGCTAACTCTATGAAGTTCGACGACTTCTCTACTTCTACACTCGGAGTCGCACCTCCGCTATCCTTAAAAGAAAACCCTCGCAACCTTTTCACACACCCTGCGGCAATAAGCTGTGCAAGCGCAAAACCCTAACTTCACTCATACCATCACTAGTACCGCCAGCGCTGATTCCACACCTCCGTTCTCTCCATCCGCAAGCTCCGAGATCCCGGGAAAGTCGCGGTGGACCTAGCCCATCATCATCTTGTCAATCCGTTTTATCCAAGAAAATCTAATTCAACTTTTCGAATGGGGTCTCAAAAATGCGTAACCGTTAATTCAACACCATGTACTCTAATAATACGGGGTCCCAAAAGACGTAACCATTAATCCAACACCATGTACTCTAATAGCACAGGGTCCCAAAAGACGTAACCGTCCTCTGCTACCATCTACTGATAGAGCGGTCCGTAGTAATAATTTACCTGCGTTCGGACGCTCTTTAGGCCGATGAATCTTTTGACTTAGTGGGAACTCTCCGTACACTTAATCGATCAATCTCATCAAAATCAATAACGAACATAAGCAACACCTTGAACAACATAACACCTAACGATTAATCCAGAATACATTTCGGCGAACCCTGACCTTTCAGTCAGGAAGAACCACACCAGTTTATTGCAAAGTTAGTGAATTTATTTCCCTATATTAACAAAGCTAGCACAATATAGATGTGTCTCAACACCAAATGATAAACATAAATGAACATTAATAGCTGTCCATAACGTCGAAACAAATGTAATCTATGTAGCATTTGAATCACAAGGCATTCGATAATGGCAATGCAAATCACTAATACGATAATCTGTAATGAACTAATGGCATACATTTAGTCAGCATAACAAGATCTCAAATTGCATCGTGCGACATATGGAATCCTCATCTAACCTCAAATTAGCATCGGCATGTGGGACTTCATGCAAAAACAATTTAGCAACATTAATTTAGAAAACTCCTAACTAGGGACCTTACCAAAATCAGCAGTTGGTTACCTAAAAGAAACACAATGCAATTTTACAATTTCCTTTCATATTTACCAATTACGATCAGCATACAAGGAAGTCTTCGTCTCACAAGTACCGTTCTTCGGTCATCATGGGTACCGTTTCTCGATCAGCATGAGACGGGACAAAAGGGGCAGGGGTGAACGGGGCAAATGCCTCACGGCGGCAAGGTAAACTATTACTTCATGCAAAGGGATCAAATCAAAGTTACAGTCTCTAGGGCAAGAATCATTAAAGTCTCTTTCTCTCGATTAGAGAAAGCATCAAAGTCTCTCAAAATGGCGTCGCAGCAAAGTGGGCCATAATAGCTACGAAGTCAAAATGGCGTAGTGTCCGGGTAATGGCTGTAATGATCTCATTTCTTCTCGTGCACCTGGTTTTTATAGACAACAGTTCGAGTCCTGTAGGGTCTCCATTGGAGGGTTCATAGGTTAGCTTCAAATTGACCAATCAAAAACGACAGTTCTCAAGCTTTTACTTAAGCATACATTATCCTTGGAGATGGGTACGCAAATCGCAACATTGTCTCCCAATTAGCTTACTCTCAGAGCCTCCATTGTCCGCACCTGCAAGTCGACCTTGAATTAAAGAGAAAATATGCCAGGCTGGCACTAACTTTAAGATAAGCATGTGAACAGTTTCTGTGGAAAAGTACAGCTTCAAGCAAAAATACACGTTTAATAGCACAGTGGAAAAATACGAGCATCTAAGCCGTGAGACCAGGCAACTAGGCCAAAGCCTCCGCTAAAGTAATGCTAAGCTAAAACATTTCAAACAAGCAAATCGTAGCACACGTTTATGATTATGTCGGATTAGTGCAATTCTAATACACCACGTTATATAAAGCACGCGTATAAATGTTGGCAAACTACTCTGAGGGCACATTTTGTCCCCGTACAATCTTTATTAGTTCGGTTAATGTCACACATGATTATTCCAGCACTACGTTTAAGCGTTAATAAATCAAAACCTTCATTTTCTGCTTCATCATCGCCATCGCAGATTCAGGAACTGGCAATGGTGCCACCATGCAGGTAGCCAGTAAAGATGGTGAGTCCGTGGCATCACTATTTAGTTGTTCTGGCCCAGTCAGTCTATCATGTTGACATCAGGAACCTCACCATTTTCACAATGGGAAAAGGGATTTGAAAGAAAAACACTAGGAGGGTTGGCCGGATCATGCAGCAGCCCTGAGTTTGTCTTTAACAGAGGTTTGTTGAGTTGAAGGATGTAATTTGATTCTTACTCCTTTAATAGAGACATCTGTTTTTTATCACATACCGAGTTCATATTTAATGAGTCCCTCTGCAAGGGACTCATCAGAGAGATTAACCTTTATGTAATGCAAAGACGATTTTAATTCTCTGCTAAATATTTCAGCATACACAATGCCCAACCTGATAAAGAATAAACAACCCCTCTTGTGCCGAAACCAATGAACAAACTTATTAATTAATGAGTCGGTATCCTCAAAGGCCTTATATCTGAGTTTCGGTACTGATGTCAAAAATACAGGACCTCTTTGTGTAGAATGTGCATTAGTCTGGCGGTGCTGGGGCTGACGTTTAGTTAAATGTAAATCCCTAGGCACAAGGGGGTTAGAAATCAATAGACCGTTCCATGCATGTGAGTATGGTGATTCAAATCTCGCAGGTTTTAAACAACCACCTTGGGCTGCATTAGCAGTGACAAATGTGGAATTCATTCTTTGCGGTCTTAGCAAATTGCTGCTTCCCTGGTGCCCCCAATTGATTCTGGGACTGATGAAGCATCCCTACCTTGCGTAATAGCAGAAGAACAGGGTGGTCTCTTATTATGAAGGATTGGAGTGTTCAGTGTTGCCAATATTATAGATTTGTTTGACCTTTGTCGCTCCTCAGCAAGTAATGCCATCTGTACTTAGCCTTTGATAGTATGGCAAATGCAGGAGCACTTATTCCCCAGTTCAGTTATCTGCAGTGATCGATGAGTAAGGCCTGACACCATCTCTTTAAGCTCATCTAATTTGTGAAGGACCAGATAAAGTTCCTCATTTACCACAGACCCCAGCGGTTTTGTGTCAGTGAATGAGTCTCGGTCATCTGATTCAGCTGTTTGTATGCCCAGAGTTTGTGTAGCAATTGTACATGCTTCATCTGACAGCGCTGAGTATCTATTAGAGCAGGGGACATTAGGGAGTAGGATTATATTGGAAGATAATGGCAGTTCACATTCGGGCAGCTGTATCACATCTAGAGGTTTATCTACTTTGAGGGATGATGGCGGTTCACAAAGTAACAGCTGTAGATCACTTGCCGCTAGCAAGTTTTTATTTAAGTTAGGCTTTTCAGCCCCAGGCTTAATTTTTCGCATAACCCCTTTAAATTTAGAAGGCACTCCGGAAATAGACTCAGCAGTTTGAGATGAGACAGTACTTAGCATAGGTCCAACCTCCTTGATAAGATGGTCAATATCATCCAGGGTGCAATTATTTTCAGCTGAGAGACTGGCAGGAATAACCTCACTAGACAGCTTTTTTGGTTTCTTTATATTGGCTTTAGGTAACTCGGCCCCTTGTGCTTTCCCATATTCCCCCGCCAACTCAAGTGCAACAGTTGGAGCAGCAAAGGAAATGGGTAAACCTTCCTTCTCACTTACAATTCATAGCTGTAGCTGTAGGATATGACACTGTCCCTGAAATATGGCCCAGCCCAGGTTTGCCAGACGATTACGGTTGGAAACAGTCCTAGTTTTAGCCCAATCTTCACCCGGGCCAGTCTTCACCCGGGCGCACGCTTGGGTGAAGACTGCATGCGTCCCACACTGTGGGATAGGAGCGGCCCTTTGGTAGTGCCTGATTGAAGCTCCCCCAACAGCACTCTGGGGTTTGAAGTGTAGTCTTGCCCCTCTCTGGATTCAAAACAAGTTGCAGCGTGTGCTGCACTGCAGGATAATAGTTTCCCTTTTTTAGCAGCCGACTGAGCTTTCCCAACAGACTTCTGGGGCTTGAAATTCAGTCTTGCCCCTCTCAGGTTCCAAAGCGAGTTGAAGCGCAAATACATCTTAATCTACATACATTTTCTATGCATGCTCTCTGGCTCACAAAACAACACTATGCCCAACAAGCCAAACAAAAAACATCTTCCTTAAGTACCCCTGTGCAACAAAATGGAAAAGGGATTTAGATGAAATTTGGCAGGACTATATATAATGGGACAGAGATGATGGTTGTTGGGTACTGAAGACAAATAGAGTAAGTATTTTATAAGTTAAAAGGCATTAAAGCATAGTGCCATCTGCTACTCTGGTACTTTTGCAAAACTACACAAAATTGTGTGAAACTACAGCGGTTCGCCGTCATAAACCTATTTAAGAAAATATAAAAAATATAAATAATTTCCCCTACCTATTACCACTTTAATTAAGTGGTAATAGGTAGGGTGGTAACAGGTAGGGACCTACTACTTACCCTTTTTCAAGGCATTAACACTGAACACACCCAAAGTGTAACAAAAACAACATGACTGCCTTCTCATTCTCAAAAAACAGCCATTACCCAATTATACACTGGCTTGTCAACGCCATGTACCATGGAGTACTGCAAAGTTATCACAATGCACCATGGCTCAAAATATAACTAAGGCCTAGCTGTATAGTTAGATTTCCAGTACTCTCGCATCACTCATGGTGTTGTATGGGCAATGCAATGCATAAGTCAAATTTACAAAGGACTGCAATGCCATGATGTGTGGCCCTGCGTTGATTGGTAAATGTGGAGAAATGCATGGCAGAGCAATGTTATGCTTCTGCACACCATAATCTACATTGCTGCTAAATTTCACATACATCCATATGCCACACCATTGTAGCGAATCCAAGATAAACTACTCCACTCTAAGCCTCTAACTGTATGAAACTCTACTTCATGTCACCCAGTGTACCCTATTAAACTGTACTCAACAGCACAGTATGCCACTCTAGTTTATGTCACTCCACTGTATGCCGCTCTATTGAACACTACTCAACTGTACACAACTCCACTCTACTCTATTCCACTGTATGCCACTCCACTCTACAACACTTCACTTCAGTGCACTGTATGCTTCATCACTCTAGGCCACTCCAGTGTCTGGTACTCCACTATAGGACACTTCATTCTACGCTTTTCAATAGGATCTCAATCTAATGTATGCCATTCCACAATGTGCTATTTCACTCTACCCCACACTACTGCACACTATCTAGTCTACATCAATTTAATATGCCCCAATCCACTATATGCTACTCCACTATACACTATACACTCCACACCACTCCGCTGTACAACACTCAGGTCTAAGCCACTCTACTCTATGCTATTTCACTGGAAAAACAACTCCACTCTATGCTAGTCCACTCTACGTTTGCCAGTCCACATGGTTGTCAACAAAACACTAAGGTGGTCATTACAACCCTGGCGGTTGGTGTTAAAGCAGCGGTAAAAGCACCAACAGGCCGGGAAAAAAAAAAAAAAATTACGGTCGTGGCGGAAACCGCCAACATAGACAGCCACTTTAACACTCTGACCGCCACGGGGGTACAAACAAACACCGCGGCGGTAACCGCCAACAGACAGGCGGAGGACAATGTACCACCCACATTATTACAAGCCACCAATCCACCACCTTTTCCGAGGCGGATTCACCGCGAACAAAAACACCGCAGAAAAAGGACTTGGAAGGGAAAACGCTCACCTCTACACATCCCACGAGGAACCTGGATGCCATGGAACCGGAACTTCAGATTCTTCCAGCCCTTATCTTCCTGCTCCTCTACCAGGAGCGCGAATGCCAGCGGCGAAGACCACGGTGAGTAGTGTACCTACGACACAGGGGAGTAGGGAGGGAAAAAACAGTGACACACTCACGCAACACGCAAAACCCCCACCCTCTCCCACGACAACACACACACCAATACATCATGATACATCACAGTTTCACCCCCCCCCTGGAAGAATGCAAGGACAAAAGGAAATGAGTCGAATGATTGTAATATATAGGAAGACAGTAATCAAAAATATATGCATATATTAAGATATTCACACTATAAACAAATATATACACCAAGAATCCAAGTCCAAGGTATTCTACTATCATAGTCCGTGGACCACTGGGCCCAAAAGGCATGGGCGAGGCCCACACTCAATACCTGAACAAGACGGAGAAAACACTGCTGAGGCATCAGATAGAGATACAACAGGCACCTCAGGGGGAAGGGAAGGGAGGGCACCTCAGCCGGATGAGTGCACGACGTCAGATCCACGAGGGGGCTCCATGCCCATTGATGTACCCTGGGGAGTGCAAAGCCACAGTCTCTCAAGTCTCTCCAGTGGGTGGGTTGCCCACTGCTATATCCTGGGGAGTGCAAAGCCACAGTCTCTCAAGTCTCTACAGTAGGTGGGTTGCCCACTGCTATATCCTGGGGAGTGCAAAGCCACAGTCTCTCAAGTCTCTCCAGTGCGTGGGTTGCCCACTGCTATATCCTGGGCAGTGCAAACCCACAGTCTCTCAATTGGATAACATTCTCCACTGGTTTCTGGAGGGGGCTTTGTGCCCAGAGTGCTTCACCCTGCCAAGGACAGAGGTAGTGGATGTGATACTCCACTGGTTCTGGAGGGGGCTTTGTGCCCAGAGTGCTTCATCCTGCCATGGACACAGGTAGTGGATGCCTTTTTCCACTGGTTTCTGGAGGGGGCTTTGTGCCCAGAGTGCTTCATCCTGCCAAGGACAGAGGTAGTGGATGTGATACTCCACTGGTTCTGGAGGGGGCTTTGTGCCCAGAGTGCTACATCCTGCCCGTGGCGGCCTCAGTAGCTTTGGAATCATTGGCTCTCACTGGCCTGCGGTGCTGCTGGCGAGGTGTCCTGTGCAGCAGTGTTGCTGGTGGCGGTGTCTTGGGCAGCGGTGCTGGTGGCGGTGGTGTCTTGGGAATCGGTGCTGCTGGCGGCGCTGCTGGCGGCGGTGTCTTGGGCAGCAGGACTGGTGGCGGCGGTGTCTTGGGCAGCAGTGCTGCTGGCTGCGGTGTCTTGGGCAGCGGGGCTGGTGGCGGCTGTGTCCTGGGCAGCGGGGATGGTGGCGGCGGTGTCCTGGGCAGCGCTGCTGCTGGCGGTGGTGTCCTGGGCAGCGGGGATGGTGGGGTCGGTGTCCTGGGCAGCGGGGATGGTGGTGGTCTTGTCCGCCGTGCAGATCTTCCCAGACTTGCCGGTTTTACTGTGCCCCTTCCCCACCTTGGATGGTGGCGCAGCTGTCTCCACACCCCCAACTGTACCCCTGGGAGCGGCTTGGTGGCTGATTTCTTTCCCCTCTCCCCCCAGGCACTGGCCAACATTTTATGCTTTACAGGTGGGGGACTGTCCGTGCTCTGGCTCCTTGCCACACTGGCTGCCCTGCTGCCTGGCTCACACCAGAAGCCACTTACTATTGGCACCACTGGTCCCGCAGATGTTGTGGCTGAGGTGCTGGGTTGGGACCTGGAGAGTCGGGCCCTAGGAGACTGAAGGGGTGGGGGAGGTGAGAGAAAGAGGTCAAGATTGGACAGGAAAAGTTTCTTAGGAACACTGGGACGGGTAGATGGAGGGGGTTTGTACGTTTGGTGGCTTTGGGTGAAGGTGCATGGGCTGGAGGCTGTTGTGAGGTGGATGGCTGTTGGGTGGGTGTGTGGCTGCGTTTGTGTACCTTGGGAGGTGGCCTCACAGACACACTGGGAGAGGACACAGGGGACGTGTGAATGGTAGTGGGGATGGTGACTGCATGTGAGCAGGGTATGGTGGTGGGTGTGCTGGTGATGGACGTAGTGGCTGAGGATGTAGTGTATGCAGGTGTGACTGGAGACGAGACCGGGAGGGAGGAGGGATACGAGGAAGAGAGGGACACAGTGGAGGCAGTGGATGTTGGTGTGTCTGCATGTGTGTGATGCCTGTGGGATGTGTGGTGCCTATGTTTGCCAGAGCTTCCCTTGTGTGTTGAGGTGTATGCATGCTGGTCTGATGGTGTGCTTGGGATAGGCTGAGGTACAGGGGTTTGGGTCTAGGTGGAGGAATTTGGAGGGGGTAGGCTAGAGACAGAGACAATGGCTGCCATCAGTGCTGAGGCCAGAGTCTGAAAAGCTCGCTGATGGGCTGCCTGACCAGAGTGAATGCCCTCCAGGAATGCATTGGTTTGTTGCAACCGCCTCTCGACACCCTGGATGGCATTCAAAATGGTAGACTGCCCAACAGTGAGGGACCTGAGGAGGTCAATGGCCTCCTCACTGAGGGCAGCAGGGCTGACAGGGGCAGGGGCTGAGGTGCCTGGGGCGAAGGAGATGCCCACCCTCCCGGATGAGCGGGCACGGATCAAACGCTGAGGGGCTGCTGGGAGGGCGGTGCTGGTAGGGGGGGTGGCGGCTGTACCTGTAGATGCGGGGGGCACAGATGGGCCCACCACTGCAAGGGAGCTCCCATCAGAGGGGGAGTCCGTATCACTGGTGTCAGCTCCTGTCCCCGCCGTGGAGCTCCCCTCGCCCTCCGTCCCACTGGTAAGTTCAGACTCCGTAGTGTCGCCCTCCAGGGCCATGTAGGATGCAGCTCCCTCCTGCTCCTGTGCCACTGCTCCTCCGCCTGATGATGGTAATGCACACAAGAACAGGGAGACCACAAAAAGGGGGGGAAAGACAGAAGAAAGACCTGTTGAATGCATGCAATACCGCTACCCAGGGACATGGTTTACAAGACTATGCCAGATTGCTGCACACATGGATGCCACAGGAGCCTGACTAGGTGTAGTTGGCACTATACACAGGTGGGGTGGGGTGCCACTGGGCCTGCATTAAGAAGGGTCCTTGCCTACTAAACTAGCCCTGGCATAGGGGACCCCACAGGCCATCTCCCCCACCCAGACACCTACAATGCATGCTGAATCAGCAGAATGAGAGTTTACTCACCCCCTTGTGGCTGGCGTGATGCCCTCAAGCGCTCATCCAACTCCGGATACGCCACCGACAGGATCCTGAACATTGGGGGGGTCATGGTGTGACGGGCACCCCTCCCACATTGGGAGGCCATCCCCAGCTGAGCCTCCGCCGTCTTCGTGCTCCAGTGGCGACTGTCCTCCCATCTTCTCCGGCAGTGGGTGCTCCGTCTGTGGGAGACCCCCAGGGTCTGGACTTCCTTGGCAATGGCATGCCAAATGCCCTTCTTCTGGTGGGCGCTGACCTACAGGAATAGTAAAGGGGAAAAAGATAAGTTATTACCATCTGCACCATCACAGTCATTGGCCCGCATCCCTACCCTTGGCATGACGCACATGCACTCACCGTCATTTCATGCACGCCTCATCCCCCCCCCCTATCTTTCATCCACACCACTCCAACCAGGCATTGCCCATAAAGCATGCTCATAGTGTACTTACCTGTTTGTCTGGAGGACCATGGGAGTAGCGGGTACTGGGGGAGGACCCCAGCCACGAGTTTCTCCAACTCCTCTGTGCTGAAGGCAGGGGCCCTTTCCCCAGACACACGAGCCACTGTCTCTTCCAGACTGAGGTCACAGCAGCACTTGCAGGGAAGGTCCTCTCCTGTCGAAGATCAGGTATCAAGTGATTGAACAGAGAGAAAATGGCGGTCATGTCCGTGGTGGTGCGTACCGTCACCGCCGGCGTACATCGTCATTGGCTCCTGGGACCCATAGGGTCCAATGTTAACCAATGCAGGATTGCGCCGTGGTCCTTGACCGCCTACTGCGACGGTGTACAACGCCAGAGCAGTTACCTCATATCCCATTGTCCCACTTTACAGGTCAGGCAGCCGCCATTTCATGGGCCCACATGCCATTATTTTGGACTGCGTCACACATACCTAAGCCTTGCCTAAACACTCATACAGGCATATGTCGATTTGCTAATATTTCTGAGTATGCTGTGTTTACGTACCTCAGAGATGGTTGACTCTCTGCTCGCTGTTCTCCTCCATCGGCACCGTCCACTGGGGCATGTGAGGCGATGGCGGCATCCTCCGGTGTACAGACCGCTGGTGGACCTGTCGACAATGGAGGAGCGACATGTGATCATCACCTACAGACTTGATCATGCTACAATCCAGGAACTATGTGCCCAGTTGGAGCCAGACCTGATGTCAGCTATCTGCCATCCCACAGGAATCCCTCCTCAAGTGCAGGTGCTGTCAGTACTCCATTTCCTAGTAAGTGGGTCATTTCAAACAACAGTGGCCATAGCATCAGGGATGTCCCAGCCTATGTTTTCCAACATGTTGTCCAGAGTGTTGTCTGCCCTGTTGAAACACATGCAGAGCTATATCGTTTTCCCTCAGGTGGAGGATTTGCCTACAGTGAAAGGTGACTTCTATGCCCTGGGACATATCCCCAACATCATAGGTGCCATTTATGGGACACATGTGGCCTTGGTCCCCCCCGCTGGAGTGAACAGGTTTACAGAAACCGGAAGAGTTACCATTCAATGAATGTGCAGATGGTGTGTTTGGCCGACCAGTACATCTCCCATGTGAACGCCACGTTTCCTGGCTCAGTGCATGACGCTTACATTCTGCGGCATAGCAGCATCCCTTATGTGATGGGGAAACTCCAGAGGCACCGTGTGTGGCTATTAGGTGAGGACATGGACCCTATACAGTGTAGATAGTTGTCTGGGTCTGGGGTTGTCCCTAAGGGTTAGTGTGTGCCTAAAGTTGTCCCTTGACATTTGCAGGTGACTCTGGCTACCCCAACCTGTCATTGCTACTGACCCCAGTGAGGAATCCCAGGACAAGGGCAGAGGAACGCTACAGTGTTGGGCGAACAAGGAGGGTTATATAGATGACCTTTGGCCTCCTGAAGGCCAGGTTTTGGTGCCTCCATATGACAGGTGGTTCCCTATTCTACTCACAAAAGAAGGTATGCCAGATCATCTTGGCCTGCTGTATGCTTCACAACTTGGCTTTGCGACAACAGGTGCTTTTTTTGCAGGAGGATGGTCCAGATGGAGGTCTTGTGGCAGCTGTGGAGCCTGTGGACAGTGAAGACGAGGAAGCTGAAGAAGAGGACATAGACAACAGGAATACAGTGATCCTGCAATACTTCCAGTGAGACACAGGTAAGAAGACAACACAGCCTGCTACATCTGATTTAATTCTACTACCTCTCATCTGTCTGTCATTTTCACCCAGTGTATGGTCACTGAGTTGTCACTTTCCCTTACGATTTCACAGATGTGGGTCCCACTGTGTGACATCTGCTTTGTTTACACATGGACTAGTGCTGTGTGACATAGGTATGTTGACATTACATTTGATATACCATTTTGCCACTGTAATTGCAAATACACATTTTCGAAAGCACAGACTGACTCCAGATTGTTTTTTTATTTAAGGGTGTTTATTTAAGTGCTCAATAGTAGAGGGGGTTGTAAAATGGTCAGGGCTGATGGTAGAGGAATGTCCATGGCAGAGTCCAGTCTATTAGTCTCACAGGTGCAGTGTCCAAAGGGGCATAGGAAGTAGAGCTGGGGCAGTTTAAGTATGGACAGGGTGATAAAGTGGGACAGAAGGATGACAATCAGGGTGGTCTCATTTCTTGGCAGGGTCTTGGCATTGTTCTCTGTCTTTGACCTGGATCTCAGGGACCGTTTGCGGGTGGTTCTCCATCTGCAGGGGGTGGGGTGCTGGTATGGTGGTCCTGTGGCGGTGCCTCCTGTCCCCTAGCACCGGTGGAGGTGGTGGGCAGTTCATCGTTCAGGCTAGTGTCAGGGGCCCCTTGTTGTGCCACAGTGTCCCTCCTTGTGTTGACGAGTTCCTTCAGCACACCTGCAATGGTGCCCAGGGTGGAATTGATGGATTTGAGTTTCTCCCTGAAGGCCAAATACTGTTCCACCTGCAGCCTCTGGGTCTCCTGAAACTTGGCCAATACCGTTGCCATCGTCTCCTGGCAATGGTGGTAGGCTCCAATAATGTTGGAGAGGGCCTGGTGGAGAGTGGGTTCCCTGGTCCTGTCCTTCCCCTGTCGCACAGCAGCCCTCCCAGTTCCCCTGTGTTCCTGTGCCTCTGTCCCCTGAACCGTGTGCCCACTACCACTGCCCCCAATTCCCTGGTGTTGTTGGGGTGGTGGGTTAGCCTGGGTTCCCTGTAGTGGTGGACACACTGCTGATTGATGTGTCCTAGGAACAGAGGTATGGGCCCGCTGGGTGGGTGCTGCGCTGGTGTTTCCAGAGGGGGCAAGCTCTGTAGTGGCCTGTGCCAGTGTGATGGGAACTGACTGTCCCGAGGTCCCAGATGGGCCGGGCTGGTCATCTTGATCCAGTTGGACAGAGCTGCTGTCATCACTGTGGGCCTCTTCTGTGGGTGGAGTGGACATATCTGGACCCTCCTGTCGGGGGCAGATCCAAGATGGCGGCCGGAGCGGACGCGTAGTTCAGAGCTCCGCACCGGCATACTTATCCTGGCACGGCAGTATCGCTGCCCTGGGGCCCGAGGGAACGTAGTCTGGAGGTAGCTGAGTGGCTCCGGAGACAGCTGGCTGGTGTTTTTGGGGTAATGAGGTACCCCGCTGCCTCGTACGCACCACTGCGGCCGGAGCCTTGACGGCGCGGCCCGACGTTGCTCTGAAGCGGCACAAGCGGAGGGGGACCCTCCAAGAAGGTACACTTTAACGCGCCAGCACCAACCGGTTGGGCGCAGAATGGAGCAGCACAGGGGACCCCTTTTGTGATGCCCTCACCGGACCCGACACTACCTAAGTGGATTTGGGCGGGCACTCGGCCTTCGCTGTGGGCGTACCCCACCTCCGGGCCCACGAGACCACCCTACCTGCTGGAGGGCCGTGTGCGCTGCACAACTCCACATCATCCCTGCGGTGCTCGAGCCGTACCTCCCCCACCCGGGGGTTCCCCCCACTGGTGACGGCGGCCTGTGCAATCTGCCCGGCTGGACTCCCTATGGCCTCACATACTTACAATGTACGCCGGAATTATTTGTTGGCCTCTGCCCGGTGGACCCGGAGCTTTTGAGTCACGTCTCCAGAGGCTCTGAGACTTGGTGACCGCTAGCTACCCGCAGCGAGCTGCCCCAATACGGCAGCTGATCCTTCCTTTTACCGGTGTGCCCTACTTTGGCTCCCTGCATATAGCACTTGCAGCGCACGTTCCACAGACACCAGGAGGGATTTTCATCTATGTGTGCACCCGACGAGGTGACGGATAACTACGCAGAGGTGAGCAGAACTGTTGGAAGCACCCTGATGCTGGCTATTACTGGACCATCTTGTTCTAGTAGGGAGTGGTCCACCTCGAGCTGGTCGCGTCATAGGTGTGAGAAGGTGCTGTCCTGACTGTTACCCACCGAGAATCTTTAGCAACTCCTTTGCGCTTTGGTGGTACCTGGCGACTTCCCTTCACTTCGACGCTGCCTGCTCCTGTTGGTGCCCCTTGATTTCACTGAACCCCACACTGCTGCCTCTGCTCCTTGCTTTGCTCCCCCCAGTGTTCCTCTCCATCGCTTCACTGTATTCCTCTTTGGGCAGCAATGATGGGCAAACCTAAGGCACCTAGGGCTCCGGGGCCTGAGCTTGATCTCACCTTAAAGGAAGGGGGAGTCTTGGAAACCCTGGCACAACTAGACACTACACTCAAATCCCATTCTGCCCAATTTGATAAGGTTCTCCAGGCTGTCCTCGACACCAAAACGTCCCTGGAAACCAGAATCGCCACAATCGCCACAGACGTTACCCTACTCCGGGCCGACCATCGTAAATTGGCTGATCGTGTAGAAGAAACTGAATCCTCATTAGCAGCTCTCTGTCCCACGGTGCAAGACCTGCATTCCCAACTTAAACAAATGCAATTGGATCTGACTACCCTACATAACCGCGCAGAGGACGCCGAGGGCAGGTCTCGTTGAAATAACATCAGACTTGTGGGGTTTCCCGAGCAGGTTGAATCATCCAGTACCGAACTCTTTGTGGAGCAATGGCTGATTGACCACGTGCTAAATGGCAAGCCCCCTAAATTTTTCTCCGTAGAGAGAGCACATAGAGTCCCCGGTAGAACCCTCCGCCCAGGGGCACCGCCACGACCTATTATTGCCCGGTTATTGAATTTCCACGACAGAGTTTTAGGGGGTCATTTCGACCCTGGGGGACGGCGGTGAAGCGGCGGTAAGACCGCAAACAGGCTGGCGGTCTAAAAAATGAGATTTTGACCATGGTGGTTACCGCCATGGCCAACCGCTGCTTCACCGTTCCGCCCACCGGGCTGGAGACCTGGGTCTCCAGCCCGGCGGTGGTCACTATACCGCCGGCGGTATCACAACCCGCCTGACCCGGCTTACCGCCATGGATTTCATGCGGTTTGGGACCGCCATGAAATCCATGGCGGTAAGCTCTATCAGTGCCAGGGAATCCCTTCCCTGGCACTGATAGGGGTCACACTCACCCCAACTCCCTCCCCTACCCCCCCCACCCCTGCCACCCCCCAAAGGTGGCAGGACCCCCCTCCCCACCCTGATCCCCAACATTTCTACACACATACACTCATACACGCATGCAGGCATACATGCACTCATTCACATACACACAACACCCCTGCATTCATGCACGCACCCATTCACATACACACAACACCCCCGCATTCATGCACGCACTCACACGCCCCCTCAACATACACACACGCACACCCCCATGCATGCACACAACACACAACACCCCCCACCCCCCTTCCCTAACGGACGATCACCTTACCTGTTCCGGTGATCCTCCGGGAGGGAACGGGACCCATGGGGGCAGTTCCGCCGACACCGCCACTCCAACAGAATACCGCCACAGCGAATCACAGGACGTGATTCAGGGGCGGTGTTCTGTTGGCGTGGCGGTGGAGGTGGAGCTACCTCCACTTCCCCGCCTGCCGCCAGTATGGCTGTTGGCGGCTCTCCGTCCGTAAAAGGACAGAGTGCTGCCAACGGTCATAATGGCCCGTGCGGAAGACTGCCAGCACTGGCGGTCTTCCGTACGGCGGTCCCTCTGCGGTCTTCGGAAAAGACCGCCGAGGTCGTAATGACCACCTTAATCTTACAGCACTCTCGCTCCCCCGGCCCATGGCAGTATGAAAATACCGCGATATCAGCGTATCCTGACTTTGCGGCCGAAGTACAGGCGAAACGTAACTCCTTCATCAAAATGAAACAACGCCTCCGGGAACTAAATTATAAATATACACTCTTATTCCCAGCTAAATTGCGGGTGATCGACGGTGAGGCCACTAGACCTTTTCGATCCCCAGAGGATGCGTGGACCTGGTTGCATGCGAAGGGCTTGGTGCACTCAGCTTCGGATGCTCTGGAGGACGCCTCTTGGTTGACCCCACATTCCAAACGACGCAAGCGGAAATCAAGTAAAGCCGGCCCCTCTCGCACTCAAGCTGTTACTGAACAAGAGAAAACGATACAGGAGGCGGCGCATTTCTCTCACAACTCCTTTTTGGCTTTATCCGACAAGTTTCAGTTCCCCTCCGATTCAGATACTGGGGCCACATCACCTTCCAAGACCTCTGGTGATGAACGTGCCCCCCTGATAACTCCAAGACTGGCTGATGATCTTTGACACACTACAATATATGGCTCCTGAATATTGGTGATGTTTTATCCTGTGTTTCCATATTAGTGTTACCTCCGGTCTCTCTCGTGGCCCCAAGGAGCAATTTTATGGTGCTATTCCGGGGTCCTTGGGATGCTCTTTATTGTGCTTCATGATACATACAACCCCCCCCCCCGACCGCAGGGGATACTGCGTGTACACTATCTCTTAGTCAGAGCTGTTTCTCATAAAGTGTTATGTGCTTTTGTTCCTTTTTTATGGGGTTGTGGCATGCTATCTGTTACGATACAGGTCTGGGTTCTGGGAGTTGTTCTAATGTTTTTTATAGTTAGAGCCTGCTTGGTGTTAGACATGAGGGAGATCGCTTCTTTTTGGCAGTTAGGAGGGTGGGGGGGGAGTACTGCTATGCTCTTGTGTTTTTGCTGCCTATGGATATGGATTATAATATATTAGCCTGGAATATTCGTGAATTAGGTAATCCCATAAAAAGATATAGAATCTACACCTACCTCCGACGGCGCCATATCCATATCGCCTGCCTGCAAGAAACACACTTGACCCATGTTGAATTACTTAAATTGCAGCGACGCTGGAAGGGTCAAGTTTTTGGTACCGGCTACTCCACGTATGCCAGAGGCGCCCTGATTTGGCTCGCGCTGGAAGTACCATTCACGAAAACTAGATCTCAGGTTGATCAAGATGGTCGGTATGTCATACTGGACGGCCTTCTAAATGGGCGCCGTATTCTCTTGACTTCTGTATATGGCCCTAACACCCTACAAGGCACATTTTTCCATGATTTGACTCCTACCTTATTGTTAGATCCCAATACTCCCAGTCTGTGGGGGGGTGATTTTAATTGTATTCAACAGACTGCAATGGATCAGTCGACTCCTCCTCTGCCAAACACTCCTGGTCTTCTAGCCACTAAACATTTCCGACGCTGGTCACACACTATGCACCTATCTGACATATGGCGTCTACATCACCCAGGCGATAGGGAATATTCGTATTATGCCCCTAATTATCATATACACACCAGGCCAGATTATATTTTCTGTAATTCCCTTCTATGGCCACACGTTCGTAGCTCTGAATATCTGGTTAAAACTTGGTCAGACCATAATCCCCTTAAGGTATCGTTCCAATGGGGGCCAGCCAGACCACGAATCCCATTATGGAGACTGCAAGTAGCAGCTCTCCAAGACGCACCGTTCAAAACTCAACTCGGTACCACCGTTACGGAATATTTTAAACATAATGAAGGCTCTGTTGGGGACCCTAGAACAGAGTGGGATGCTATTAAGGTTATGATTCGGGGCCATTGCATGGCCTCCTCCTGGGGAGCGAGATTGGCCCTTACCCATAGTATAGGGAAGCTTGAGTGCGAAATACGGCAATTGGAAGTGGCAGCTGTCACTGATCCTTCCTCCCGCCAATGTCTGTCCGCGCTGCGCCGCCAACACCGGGAGGACTCCCACAGACTCTGCAAGTTAGATTATAAGACATACTCACTGCAACAACATAGAGAGGTTGACAAACCAGGACGTATATTAGCGTGGTTACTGCATTCTGAGGTTCCACGAACAGTACTAGGTGCAATCCGTAACGAACATGGTACAGTGGTCAACACGCAGGAAGAAATTAACGCAGCCTTTGCTCATTATTATAAAAATCTGTATACAGCACGACCGACCCCCCCTACGTTTCAGTTTCATCCATTATTAAGTGATCTTCGGATACCCTCCCTCACACAACAACAGAGACAGGACCTGGACCACCCACTACAAATTGATGAGGTGAACCTCGTAATACAACAGATGGCCAGAGGGAAGACTCCAGATCCAGACGGTCTCCCCGTAGAGTTTTATGCCTCCTATGGGACCACTCTTGCACCCAAATTATTGACTTTGTACGAGACATCGTACCAATGAGGCACGCTCCCCTCTACGTTGAATGAAGCACTTATTGTGGTCCTTCCCAAGCCTGGTAAGGATCCCTTGAAGTGAGCTCCTATCGTCCCCTCTCCATGCTCAATATTGATTATAAGATCCTTAGTAAATTATTGGCCAACAGGTTGCTCCCTCTACTTCCTTCCTTGATTCATCCCAACCCAAGTGGTTTTGTTCCCCATAGAACTACTTATGGTAACGTTCGACGTCTCTGTCACCTCATTGAAACACTGTCCGGGGGGGACGGCTGTCCAGTAGCAGTGTCTTTAGACTTTGAGAAGGCGTTTGATACTCTGGGATGGCCGTATCTATTGTGGGTATTGGGGCGCTTTGGTGTTGGTCCCCAAATGCTGCGATGGATACAACTTCTCTACACGGTTCCTCATGCTAGGGTTCGTACTGGGCACTGTGTATCTGATTCCTTTCCCATTCAAAGGGGGACCCGGCAGGGATGCTCCCTAACACCAATACTCTTCGCCCTAGCGATGGAACCTCTTGCTATACGATTACGGCAGGAGGAAACTTCATGGGGCTTGCGGGCCGGTAGTAACTGGCACATTACCTCCTTATACGCTGATGATGTACTAATTTATCTACGCAATAGGACTACTGCCCTGGCCGATTTATTCCTCCTGTTAGACCAGTTTGGTGAATTGTCCGGCCTCCGAGTGAATTGGGGTAAGTCCTGTATGTTTCCCCTCCGCAGAGATGGCGACGCAGCGCCTTGGACATCTCCCCAGGACAGACTTCCGTGGGCGGCCGACAGCTTCCGCTATCTCGGTGTAGATGTATATCACACTGTCACAGATTTTGTGGAAGGCAATTATAATAGAGTGCTTTCTTCCATTTGTGGGTCAATGCCCTTTTGGTTGCGTTTACCTCTTTCCCCGATGGGTAGAGCGGCCATTGCCAAAATGCTAATACTTCCCCGGTTCTTATATCTCTTCATGGCCCTTCCATTCTTCCCGGGGCGCAGCCGCACGCAGTTTATTGAACTCCCTCATTTGGGGCTCGGGCCGCAAACGGGTTTCCCTCGATGTATTACACCACCCAACTCAGGAGGGGGGTATGGCGATTCCGGATTTGTGCCGTTATTATGCTGTGGCTCCACTCCACTGGCTTATGACTTGGCTATCAGAGACCCCTTCCCTGGAGGGGACCATGATCCACCAGATGACAAGGGGCGCGGGGGTATTGCATTGGCTCTTTGGCCGCCCTCAGCCCGGCACACGCGTGGGCTTGCTCCTCCGCACGGCAAAGGCCACTTGGGTCAAGTTTATCCACAGCCGTCGACAGCGATTTCCCTATTCCCCGGAGCTTCAACTCTGGGAGCTGCCCCAGGTTCATGTCCTCCAGCGGCGATATGATTTCCACGTGTGGCGCGAGGGAGGGCTGTCCCGCGTCGATGAGTTGTTTCGAGATGGGAAACTGCATACTTTCCAGGCACTCAGTACCCTCTATCGTTTAGATCCCGGACAATTCCTAGCCCATGCTGCCCTACAGGCTGTAGTTCGAGAAATATGGTGCCTTGGCTCCTTGGAACCTCCAGTCCATACCATACTCCACCAATTATTGACCAGGACAGGGGAAAGGAAAGCAATCACTAATTTATACGCCCTATTGAGAGGCACACCTGAGGTTCCCCACTCCCATAGCAGATCTAAATGGGACTGGGGCCTGGGAGTGACCCTCACAGACCCCCAATGGACGATGGCCTTACAACAAGTCAAATACGTATCGCGGAACGCCAGACTGATATTTACACACTTCAATTACATCCATCAAACCTATCTGTCTCCTCATAGACTGCATTGAATATTTCTGGGAGCTCTCTCGGTGTACCCGCGATGCAGCCAAAACAGCTCCACCTTCCTACATATGACATGGGAATGCGCTGACATAGCTCTCACCTGGGCACATGTTGTACAGCATATTTCTGATATTGTAGACATTTCCATCCCTTTAGACCCACTTCTATGCCTCTTAGGGATAACTCGCAGATCTAAATTCTCCAAGTAATATTTTTAAATTTGTGGATCTCGCTCTTATCCTCTTTAAACGCTTGATTGCTATGAACTGGAAGGCCCTGAAACCTCCTGATATATTGCAATGGCTTCGAGGGGTGCTACATTGGGCTACGGTTGAGGCACAGGCACTTGTACACGACAGCTGCAAACGTGGGGGTGAAGGTGGGATTACACTATGGGACACGTATCTAGTGAAAGTAGAAGATAAATTGGCCGCTCCTGCCCCCACCGCTTCACCCTCTGTGGACACCCCACCCAATCCTAGCTAAATTTATCGTATATGTCAGTTCCATAGTCCAGACACGCTGGTAGTTCTCGTGCTCTGAAGCCCCGGCTCCCTCACATCGTCTCACCCCTATTTTACAATTCCTGTGTTACACCACTTATTGTCTCCCCCCCACTCTCTCTGATTGTAGTGGTTTCACATCAAACTATTGCGCCTCCCTTGATGATGTGCCTATTCAAATTGTCGATGCGCCTTCTCCTCACCAAGTAGCTCTTTATTGTTGTTTTCACTGTTTCTTGATCTTATTGGTTCTTGTAGCTCACTATATTTTTCCTATCTTGGATTACATTATGCCCCATAATGTCTCTATTTATAAAATGTTATAGACTCAATTATTAGTTCATGTATCTCTGACTTTCCCCATTCTGTATAAACGGGATACAAAGGGGGTTATTACAACTTTGGAGGAGGTGTTAATCCGTCCCAAATGTGATGGATATACCACCAGCCGTATTATGAGTTCCATAGGATATAATGGACTCGTAATATGGCTGGTGGTATATCCGTCACTTTACAGTCACTTTTGGGACGGATTAACACCTCCTCCAAAGTTGTAATAACCCCCAATGTTTCCCAACATTTGATATGCACCACCCCAATTATGCCTTATTGGTGATAATAGGTGATGCCGGATGGTACAGATATGTTTTTCTCACCCATAATTCTGGTTTCTGCTAGCTGTGCGTGGTTGTATAACAGCCTGATCATGATATGTAACAGATCATTTATACAGTGATGTTTTATTATGTATGTTGTATCCAAATTAAAATACCAATAAACAGATTTAAAAAGAAAAAAAAAAAATCTGGACCCTCCTGTCGGGTGACGTTGGGTAGGGGTCCTGCAGGGGTGTAAAGGCATGATTATTGCATCCGTGTGGGCCATGGTGTGCAATGGGTGGGTGACCGTGTACCCCAGTGCTTGCATTCCTGTGTAGGACCTTGTGTGATAATGGTTTAGGGGGGTGTATGGGTATGTGTAGTGGCCATGCATTGGTGATGGGTATCCGTGCTTTGGTGTTACATGCAGGGCTTGAGTTTGGGATGTATGGTTTGTGATATTGGGACATACGTGAGGAGTTGGAGTGATGGGGGTGCGGGGGAGGGTGGGGGTATGTGATAGCATGCAGGTGGGTGGGGGATGTAATAGTTAAGATTTGCCTTATCAGAGTCCATTCCTCCAGCTACTCCTGCAAGGCCCTCAGGATGCAGTATAGCCAAGACCTGCTCCTCCCATGTTGTTAGTTGTTGGGGAGGAGGTGGAGGTCCGCCACCAGTCCTCTGAACCGCGATGTGGTGCCTTGAGACCAAGGAACGCACCTTCCCCCGTAGGTCGTTCCACCTCTTCCTGATGTCATCCCTAGTTCTTGGGTGCTGTCCCACTGCGTTGACCCTGTCCATGATTCTTCACCATAGCTCCATCTTCCTAGCTATGGTGGTGTGCTGCACCTGTGATCCGAATAGCTGTGGCTCTACCTGGATGATTTCCTCCACTATGACCCTGAGCTCCTCCTCAGAGAACCTGGGGTGTCTTGGCGGTGCCATGGTGTGGTGTGGGTGATGTGTGGGGTGGTTTGTGTTGTGATGTGTGGGGTGATATTTAGAGGTGAGTTGTGTGAGGTGCGTGGATGTTGTGTGAGTGATGGTGTTGAGTGCCTGTGGATACTAGTTTGTAGATGGTGGTGTCTCTCTCTGGCCCTCAGTCGCAATTGTGGTCGTAAGTGTTTGTGGGTGATGTGGGTGTGTGTTTTATATTGTTTTGGATGTGTGGGAGTGGTGTGTGTATGTGTATCAGGTGTGTGTATTTGGTATTGTCCAATGTGGTTGTGTTTTGTAAATGTGTGTGTATTTTGAGCGCCGCGGTGTGTACCGCCAATGGAATACTGCGGTTGAAAGACCGTCGCATGGATATGTGTGTCGTGATAGTGTGGGCGTATTCTTGTTGGCGTGACGGTAGAGGTTTTGTTATCGCCAGTTTATCACTGACCTTTGGTGTGGCGGAATTGTGTGGGTGTCTGGATTTCGGCGGATTCCGAGCTGTGGGTCATAATGACCGTGGCGGAATTCCACGCCCGCGGTGGTGTGTTGGCGGTCTTCTGCACGGCGGTAAGCGGCTTTTACCGCCAATGTTGTAATGACCCCCTTAAATCTTAAGCGGGCATGAAAGTTTCAACCAAGGTATGTGAGCCCTTTCACCATCACCAAGAAAACAAACGAGGTAGCCATGAAACTAGAACTTTCCACTTCTCTGCTGATTCATCCAGTATTCCAAGTCTCTTTGTTAAAACCGCTACCAGACACCATGCACTGCCCAAAGGGACCCTCTCTGATCCTAGTGGATAATCAACTGGAGTACAAGATAAGGGTGGAGTTGGATTTCAAATGAGTGCGTTAAAAACTCTACTACTTGTTGGTCTGGAAAGGTTACGGACCAGAGGATCGTTCATGGGAGCCAGCAGGACATTTATATGCTCCTCAATTGGTTTCCCAGTTCCATCACAGATATCCCAACAAACTGAAACCAATTGGGGGCACCTTGGGAAGGGTGTACTGTCAGGCCTGCAAACCCGAATATGCTCCAGAACCCAAATCTGGTGTTTAATAAAGTGTGTCCTTAAAGCAAATCACCTGCCCTTGCATGGTCCAATGACTGTTGTTGCCTTTGAGAAATGTTTACTTGAGCCAATACTTGTTTTAGAACTGTCAACTTGTTGCCTGAGCTTGTGGCATCGTCATGACTCAGACTGGGTGTGGCCAAGTACAGCAGCCTCTTGACTCAGACTGGGTGTTGCCAGGAGACTCGGACTGGGTGTGGCCAGGTGCAGCAGATATTTAAAGCCACACCAGTCTTGAGGTGAGTTCTTCAGATGCAGAGTGGTATTCTCTGCTCCACCCCGCTTGTTCCTGGATCGTCTATTCCACAGCCCAGCATTGCAGATACTGATGCTAGAAAAGAAGAGATCAAGAAGATTAGCATCATAAAAGGTGGTAACGTGCTGCACGCTATTGAAAGGCTTTTTACTGGTTACCTTTGATAGTTGATTGCTGGATGTTCAGACGGGCAGCTCGCACTAGAAGGGCATGTTGTCAGTGTCCTTGGTTACTTAAACTCTTGACGCCTGCTGAATAATACCACACATTGTTGTTAGCTTTCAATGACAGGTGAGATTTGAGTGCTTGTTGGACACTTGTTATTTTAGCGATGTACTATGAACATGTTTCTTATAGTTGAGTTTTATGTTGCATTTTTGTGATACTAATAATTGCCTATGATAAAGAACACTCAGTGCTTGGCACACTCTAGATTCAAAACGTGAATCAAATATTTGTTATTTCCGTGTTCAATTGTCACTGTGATGTAGCAGTGATGACACCAATTACACACAAAAGTGTGCTTTAGTATATTAACCTTATGCTCTCAGTGTGTCTAAAACATTGAACTGTGTTCTTTCTGATACTAACACTCTTCGGTGATTAATCCCTGAATATTTGAGAAATGTAAATAGGTAAGAATGTATTTGCATTCTTTATTGTCTGTTACATGTCTATGATTGTGAGTGTGACTATGTTTTCGAAAGTCTCATAAAGACCCAATGAGCAAGACATACACTGGATTCCTGGAACACTTTAGGTAGGCCTTCCAGTGGGGCCACATTGACTTGAGAACAAGGTGGGAATACATGTAGATAGTATAGAAGGCTAAACATTGTATTGACTGAAGGTTTCATACAGGTTTTTTTTAAAGGGGGGAGCGCCATCAAAAGCGGAAAAGGGGATCCTGACAGGAACACCTAGTTTGTGGGAAATGGCAAAGAGTAGTTTTAGTCTACTGGTTACATGAAAAGTGTTATTTGACTAATGTTTAATTCATCATAGAAGATATCTCTTCTTTGCAGATCACCTCTAGCCATCCTGGTCCTGCCAGGAGACGGCTGTGTTTCTCTCTCTCTCTCTCTCTCTCATCCATCCTATTTCCCCAGAACGTTCCTGTGCCGATCACATTCAAGTAAGTGCTTGACAAAGACAGCCCTGCTAGAGAATGTAAAAAAAAAATGAAGGATGGACATGGGACAGAGGCAGACATTGACTCCAGTATTCCTGAAGGGAATGGGAGGCTTCTTCACTGCACACTGGTCCAACTCCAATTCAGCCATATATGTGCCTAAAATGATAGGCTGCATTTCTTGGCAAAGCAGTTTGATGATGATCTGAAAGTTCTATGGTTGCCTAGCCAGTGAGGGAACTAGAGTTTGTCCTCAAACAAGGAGGGTTTGCCCAGAAGTTGGTCCACTAATGCATCTGAGTCTAACCAATTCCTCTCATCCTCCTCCTCCTGGGGTGTTTCAGGAACAGTGTAATTGTGTGGTATGAAGTGTTGGTACATTTTAATCATGGTCAATCTCCCCACATTTTTAGGTGAGAAACTGGTCTTTCTGACTGTAACCACTGCCTCAGCTGCACTGAAAGCACACTCAGCAGACACACGGACTACCAAACATGTCGAATACTTTTTTGCCAGCCTGCTGAGCTCTGACAATTGGTACATCTTCCCATACCAATAGACCAATGGGTTGTGATCCACGTAGACTTATTTTGGGTCATCCAGATAGTCCTGGAACATCCTCTGAATAGTCATTGGTACTGCTACTGACTTGACCTCTTTTGCCTTTACCACTGCACTTGACTTGAGCCCTGCCACTTGAAACCAAGCCGTTAAAGAGGTTGAATATGATTCTTCTGTTGCTGTTGTTGCTACTGTTCTTGCTGCCTGTGTTGGCTGTTGTGAAACAACAATAGCCCTCTCTGGAGGTTGAAGGATGCACATAAGAACTTCTGCTCGGGACTCTAACTTCTAGACATTCCTCTTCTAGGTCTCTTACTTGCCTAACAATCCATGTCTCGTATAGTGAAACGTCCCCCTACTGAAAAGGAATGAAAGCGCCCACTATTTTTTTGTTCCATGGATCAAGTATTGTAGAACAGATGCACAATTTTGATGTTTCTTTGCAGCTTTGGATTAACAGCCAACAAAAGGTTAATCTCTCAACCAACTCATGCACTTTTGTGTTCACGCCAGCGAACCTTTGTGACACCTTTTTTAACTGGTCCTGTAGCAGGTGCAACCACAGGACAGCTTAGCTCATCGTACCATCCTCCTTGATGACTTACTACATGAAAACCTCAAAAGGAAGTAGCGTCTGTGTCAAGCATTTAACTAGGCCCCATTGGTCCATCTCCATAGTCATAGTTTTCCCAAATGCATCAGCTCCTCTTTGAAAGACGTAGTCATTGACTGGTTTGTACTGCTCAAATAGAAGTTGCAACAAGTAGTAGGTCTAGTCCAAATGTGTTTGTATTTCCTGTATATACAGGCTTTAACTAGTACTCTGCTAGCACACTGAATGATCCTCAACGGCTTCCAGACTTTAAAAGAATGGCTGAAATGAGTGCAGATTCTTTTGCAGGGGGTCACAATGTTGCTAACTATGGGGGTCATTACAACCTTGGCGGACTGTGTTAAAGCTGCGGTAATACCGCAAACAGGCCGGCGGACAAAAAAAGGGAATTACGACCCTGGTGGAAACCGCCAACTAAGACAGCCACTTTAACACACCACCCGCCACGGCGGTACAGACAAACAGCGCGGCGGACACCGCCAACAGACAGGAGGAAGACAATGTACCGCCCACACTATCACAACACACCAATCCGCCACCTTTTCTGGGGTGGATTCACCGTGGATAAAAACACAGCGGAAACAGCTTTTGCTATGGGAAAACGCTCACCTCAACACATCCCACGAGGAACGACGACACCATGGAGCCTGAACTACAAATACTCCCTGCCCTTGTCTTTCTGCTCATCTACGACCAACAGCGACGTAGGCGCAGAACATACCGGTGAGTACTGCACCTATGACACGGGGGAGGGGGAAGGCAAAAGTTAGGGGGACACCCACCAAACACCCCCACCCCCACCCTCGCATATCACAACATACACACCAATGCAGTCACAAAAAGAACAATAACAACCCACAATCCCCCCGGAAGAATGAAAACACAAAGCGAATTGTGGTCAAACTTTGTATTGTGCCAATATACTACTCATAAAAATATATACTGATATATATCACGAAATCTGTCAAAAATAAATGTACAATACAAGAAGTAGTGCAGATATGTACACAACAATGTCCGTGCACAAACAGTCCAAAAATGCATGTGCGACGCCCACAATGTATACCTGACCAAAATCCGAGAGAACACTGCCGGGGCATCAGATAGAAACAATACAGGCACCTCAGGGGGAAGGGAAGGGGAGGCACCTCAGCCACATGAATGCGAAGCCAGATCCACAACGGGGCTCCATGTCCATTGATGTATCCTGGGGAGTGCAAAGCCACAGTCTCTCAAGTCTTTACAGTGGGTGGTTTGCCCACTGTGCCATCCTGGGGAGTGCAAAGCCACAGTCTCTCAAGTCTCCCAAGTGGGTGGTTTGCCCACTGTGCCATCCTGGGGAGTGCAAAGCCACAGTCTCTCAAGTCTCTACAGTGGGTGGGTTGCCCACTGTGCCATCCTGGGGAGTGCAAAGCCACATCTTCGCAAGTAGATGCAGTTCTCTACTGGTACTGGGTGGGACTGGTGCCCAGACAGGATGAGTCTCCCCGTGAAAGTACATGTCCTATCACAGTCCCAGCTGCACATGGGAGAACGATGCCTGATGTGCCGGACTATTCATACCCACACGGTCTTTGGCCTGTTCAGCGGTGCTTTGTTATGGCGGTCTTGGCCATGTTCAGCGGTCTTCACCATGGCGGTCTTTGCCCTGTTCAGCGGTGCTCTGCCATGGCAGTCTTTGGCCTGTTCAGCGGTGCTTTGCCATGGCGGTCTTGGCCTTGTTCAGCGGTCTTCACCATGGCGGTCTTTGCCCTGTTCAGCGGTCTTCACCATGGCAGTCTTTGGCCTGTTCAGCGGTGCTTTGACATGGCGGTCTTGGCCTTGTTCAGCGGTCTTCACCATGGCGGTCTTTGCCCTGTTCAGCGGTCTTCACCATGGCAGTCTTTGGCCTGTTCAGCAGTGCTTTGCCATGGCGGTCTTGGCCTTGTTCAGCGGTCTTCACCATGGCGGTCTTTGCCCTGTTCAGCGGTGCTTTGCCATGGCAGTGTTTGGCCTGTTCAGCGGTGCTTTGCCATGGCGGTCTTGGCCTTGTTCAGCGGTCTTCACCATGGCGGTCTTTGCCCTGTTCAGCGGTGCTTTGACATGGCGGTTCTGGTACGGATATTGGTGTGTGGCATGATGAACTCCACACTGGACATTGGTGTGTGGCATGATGAACTCCACACTGGACATTGGTGTGTGTCATGACGAACCCCACACTGGACATTGGGGTGTGGCATGACGAACTCCATACTGGACATTGGGGTGTGGCATGACGAACTCCACACTGGACATTGGTGTGTGGCATGATGAACTCCACACTGGACATTGGTGTGTGGCATGACGAACTATACACTGGACATTGGGGTGTGGCATGACGAACTCCATACTGGACATTGGGGTGTGGCATGACGAACTCCACAATGGACATTGGTGTGTGGCATGACGAACTCCATACTGGACGTTGGTGTGTGGCATGACAAACTCCACACTGGACATTGGTGTGTGGCATGACGAACTCCATACTGGACGTTGGTGTGTAGCTTGACGTTCCATCATTGCCCAGCGGGGCTGTGGGATTCTGGACCTTCCTGGACACTGACTCAGGCGGTGGCGGTGGTGTCCTGACCAGCGACGATACTTGGGCCCTCCTGGGCTATGACTCTGGTGGTGTTTTCCTGACCAGTAACGATACTTGGGCCCTCCTGGGCACTGACTCTGGGGGTGGTCTCGTGACCAGTAACGATACTTGGGCCCTCCTGGGCACTGACTCTGGCTGTGGTCTCCTGACCAGTAACGATACTTGGGCCCTCCTGGGCACTGACTCTGGCGGTGGTCTCCTGACCAGTAACGATACTTGGGCCCTCCTGGGCTATGACTCTGGCGGTGGTCTCCTGACCAATAACGATACTTGGGCCCTCCTGGGCTATGACTCTGGCGGTGGTTTCCTGACCAGTAACGATACTTGGGCCCTCCTGGGCACTGACTCTGGCGGTGGTCTCCTGACCAGTAACAATACTCGGGCCCTCCTCGGCACTGACTCTGGCGGTGGTCTCCTGACCAGTAATGATACTTGGGCCCTCCTGGGCTATGACTCTGGCGGTGGTTTCGGGACCAGTAACGATACTTGGGCCCTCCTGGGGTATGACTCTGCCAGTGGTTTCGGGACCAGTAACGACAGTGCTGGCGGTTGTGTTTGGACCGCCGGAAATGATGGCGCACTTCTCCGCCGTGACACTCACAACAGCTTGGAGAGACTTCCTCGGGACCTTCCCCACCTTCTTTGGAGTTACAGATGACTCACCAATCGCCTTCGATCCCATTTCACTTTTTGTCCCACCAGGAGTCTTGACACGGTCCCGTCGTCCACTCTCCAATTTCAGAGCCTTTACAGGGGGTGGGCTGACAGTGCCTTGGCTCCGGGTCCTACTGCCTGCCCTGGTGGACGGGGCACTCCAAAAACCTGGTACACGCACCACTGGTACTGGAGGCTTTTTGGCTGAGGCGCTACGACGGGACTGATGAACTGGAGGGGGGGGCAAAAAGGTCAATTTCACAGAGGGCCAGTTTCTGACGGACACTGGGATGGGTAGCTGGAGGGGGTCTGGGAGTGGAGGAAGAGGAGGTGGTTGAAGGAGGTGTCACTTTAGCTGTTTTGGGTGCAGGTGCAGGTACTGGAGGCTGTCGTGAGGTGAATGGATGTTGGGTGAGTGATTGCCGGCGTTTGAGTACTTTGGGAGGGGGCGTCACAGACACACTGGGAGAGGACACAGGGGACGTGTAAATGGCAGTGGAGGTGGTGAGTGCAGGTGAGCGGCTTGTGGTGCTGGGTGTCTTGGTGCAAGTCCTAGTGCCTGTAGATGTGGTGCATGCAGGTGTGTGTGTAGACGAGACTGGGAGGGAGGAGGGAGAAGAGGAGGAGGGGGACACAGTGGAGACAGTGGATGTTGCTGTGTCTGTATGGGTGTGATGCTTGTGTGAGTGCCTGTGGTGTGTGTGGTGCCTATGTTTGCTTGAGCTACTTGTGTGTGTTGACTTGTGTGCCTGCTGGTCTGTAGGTGTGCTTGGGATGGGCTGGGGTACAGGGGATTGGGTCTGGGTGGAGAAAGTTGGAGGGGGGAGGCTGGACACAGGGACAATGGCTGCCATCAGTGCTGAGGCCAGAGATTGCAGGGTTCGCTGAAGGACAGCCTGACCAGAATGAATGCCTTCCAGGAATGCATTACCGTGTTGCAACTCTCGTTCTACACCCTGGATGGCATTCACAATGGTAGACTGCCCAACAGTGAGTGACCTAAGGAGGTCAATGGCCTCCACACTGAGGGCAGCAGAGGTGGCAGGGGCTGAGGTGCCTGGGGCGAAGGTGATGCCCACCCTCCTGGGTGAGCGGGCACGGGGAGAACGCTGAGGGGCTGCTGGGAGTGCAGTGCTGATAGGGGAGGTGGCGGCTGTACCTGTAGAAGTGGGGCACACAGATAGTGCCGCCACCACAGGGGAGCTCCCATCGGCGGACGAGTCCGTGTCGCTGTTTGGTGATCCTGTGGCTGACGTGAAGCTCCCCTCGCCCTCCGTCCCACTGGTGAATTCCGAGTCTGTGGTGTGGCCCTCCATGGCCATTTGGGATGCAGCTCCCTCGTGCTCCGGTGCCACTGTACCTCCGCCTGTTGATGCTGATGTACAGAAGGACAGGGAGAGCAGGAAAAGGGGGGAGACAGAAGAAAGAGAGTTTTAGTGCATGGCATACCGCTACCGTTGGCGGACAAGACAAACGCAGCAGCCCCCTGCATTACGCCGTGCTCCTGCCCTCTGCACATGCAATTTCTGGGATATGGCCTACATGGCAATGGTAGAACTCTGCCCACATGGATAGCAAAGAGGCAACTATACATCAATTAGGGTTATTTTAGAGCTGGGGTAGAGTGCCACATGGCCTACATAATGGAGGGGCCTTGCCTACCGAACTCGCCCTGGCCTAGGGACACCCACAGCCCACCACCCCCACCCAGACAGCTCCACTGCACGCAAAGTCCATAGGATGAGGTTGTACTCACCCCCTTGTGTCTGCTGTGATGTCCTTAAGCGCCCATCCAACTCTGGGTAGGCCACCGCCAGGATCCTGAACATCAGGGGGGTCATGGTGCGACGGGCACCCCTCCCACGTTGGGAGGCCATCCTCAGCTGAGCCTCCGCCGTCTTCTTGCTGCAGCGGCGAATGTCCTCCCATCTCTTCCGGCAGGGGGTGCCCCGTCTCTGGTGGGCCCCTAGGGTCCGGACCTCCTTGGCGATGGCACGCCAAATGTCCCTCTTCTGGTGGGCGCTGACCTACATGACATGCACAAGGGAAGAGGAACAGTCATTACCTACTGCACCATCGTTGTAATTGGCCCCCTCCCAACTCTATCCATGTGGCCCATTCATCCCCATGCATGACTGTTCTATGTACTCTGCCCCCTTCCCTCTTCCAACCAGCCCTCTCCACCCAAGCATAGCCCATACCACGTGCTCCCTGTGTACTAACCTGTTGGTCTGGAGGACCGTAGAGTAGCGTGTACTGGGGGAGGACCCCATCCACAAGTTTCTCCAACTCCTGTGCAATGAAGGCAGGGGCCCTTTCCCCAGACGCAGCAGCCATCGTTGCTTCCAGACTGAGGTCACAGCAGCACTAGCAGTGTAGGTCCTCTCCTGTCGAAGGTCAGGTATCTAGTGATTGAAGATATAGAAAATGGTGGTGACGTCCGCGGTGGTGACGTCCGCGGCGGCGCGCATCATCACCTCCAGCGCACCTGTTCATTGGCTCCTGGGACCCATAGGGTCCAATGTTAACCAATGCAGCATTGCGCCGCGCTCTACGACCGCCTACCGCGACGGTGTCCAACGCCAGCACAGTTACCCCACAATTCCATTGTCCCAGTTTAGAGGTCAGGCAGCCGCCATTTCAGGGGCCCACATGGCTTCAATTACTACTGCGTCACACATACCGAGGCCTACACTCAAAACCTTTCCCGGATGGATTACTTGTCTGTTGTAGTCCTGTGTGTAACTGTGGGTACATACCTGGAGGAATGCTGACAGTTTATTCGCTGTTGTCCTTCTTAGGCACCGTCAGTTGGGACATATTGGAAGATGGCGGAATCCTCCGGTGTACCGACCGCTGGTGGACCTGTTGAGGATGGAAGAGCGACATGTCATCGTGACCTACCGGTTTGACCGTGCCACTATCCAGGAACTATGTACCCAGTTGGAGCCAGACCTGATGTCACCAATCAGCCATCCGACTGGAATCCCCCCTCTAGTGAAGGTGCTGTCAGTACTCCATTTCCTTGCAAGTGGGTCATTTCAGACAACAGTGCCCATGGCATCAGGGATGTCCCAGCCTATGTTTTCCAACGTCTTGTCCAGAGTGTTGTCTGTGAAACACGTAAGGAGATACATTATTTTCCCTGAGGTTGCGGATTTGCCTACAGTGAAAGGTGACTTCTATGCCCTTGGACATATCCCCAACGTCATAGGTGCCACTGATGGGACCCATGCAGCTCTGGTCCCCCCGCAGGAATGAACAGGTGTACTTGAACAGGAAGAATTATAATTCGATGAATGTCCAGATGGTCTGTTTGGCAGACCAGTACATCTCCACGGGTTAATGCTATGTTCCCTGGCTCAGTGCATGACACCTACATCCTGCGGAATAGCAGCATCCCTGATATGATGGGTGAACTCCAGAGACACCGTGTATGGCTATTGGGGGACTCTGGTTACCCCAACCTGTCCTGGCTACTGACCCCAGTGAGGAATCCCAGGACCAGGGCAGAAGAACACTACAATGAGGCCCGTGGGCAGACTAGGAGGGTGATCGAGCGGACCTTCGGCCTCCTTAAGGCCAGGTTCAGGTGCCTCCTATTCTACTCACCGAAGAAGGTGTGCGACATCATCATCGCCTGCTCCATGCTCCATAGCTTGGCATTGCGACGCCAGGTGCCTTTTCTGCAGGAGGATGATCCAGATGACGGTGTTGTTGCAGCGGGTGAGCCTGTGGAGCCTGTGGACACTGATGAGGATGAAGCTGATGAAGAAGAAAACGACAACAGGGAGTCAGTCATACAGCAATATTTTCAGTGACACACAGGTGAGTACAATTTCATGTATCACATATTATTAAATTTCACACGTCTACCTCTATCCTGTACCTACATTTCACTCCCTATTTGTTAACTGAGTTGTCCCCTTCCATTTCAGTTTCAGTAATGTGGTAACCTACGTGTCAACAGCTTGCACCCTTGAAAGGCTTGTGATGTGTGACATTGGTATGTTGGCCTTCCAATGGGTAACCTTTTTTAACACTGTAATTGACAATACAAAGTTCACAATCATTGACTGACTCCAATATTATTGAGGTTTCAAGGGTGTTTATTGAAGTGCATAAAAATGTAGGGGGGTTGTGAAATGGGGATAGGTCATGATGGAAGAATGTCCATGGCAGAGTCCAGTCTATTAGTCTCACAGGTACATTGCACATCTGGCCATTGCAAGTGGAGCTGGTGCTGTTCCAATGTGGACAGGGTAACACAGTGGGCCAGTGGGGGGACAATCAGGGTAGTCTTATTTCCTGGCGGGGGTCTTGCCATCTTGCTCTGTCCTGTTCCTGGATCTCAGGGACCGCTTGCGGGGTGGTTCTCCATCTGCAGGGGGTGGGGTGCTGGTGTGTTGGTCCTGTGGCGGTGCCTCCTGTCCACTAGCGCCGGCGGAGGTGTTGGGCATTTCATCGTCCTGGCTAGTGTCAGGGGCCCCTTGGAGTGCCACGGTGTCCCTCAAGGTCTTTTGAATGTCCGTCAGCACCCCTATGATGGTGCCCAGGGTGGAGCCGATGATCCTGAGCTCCTCCCTGAACCCCAAATACTGCTCCTCCTGCAGACGCAGGGTCTCCTGCAACTTGTCCAGGACCGTGGCCATCGTCTCCTGGGAGTGGTGGTATGCTCCCATGATGGAGGAGAGGGTCTTGTTGAGAGTTGGTTCCCTTGGCCTGTCCTCCCTCTGTCGCACAGTAGCCCTCCCAGTTCCCCTGTGTTCCTGTGCCTCCGTCCCCTGGACCGTGTGCCCACTACCACTGCCCCCAGGTCCCTGTTGTTGTTGGGGTGTTGGGTTAGCCTGGGTGCCCTGTAGTGGTGGACACACCGCTGATTGACCTGTCCTGGGTAGGGAGGTATGGGCCAGCTGGGTGGGTGCTGTGCTGGTGTTACCAGAGGGTGGCAGCTAGGTGTTGGGCTGTGGCTGGGCAAGTGGAACCGACTGTCCTGAGGCCCACGATGATCCGGGCTGGTCATCAGGATCTAGTAGGGAAGAGCTGCTGTCATCACTGTGGGCCTCTTCTGGGGGTGGAGTGGTGTTGTCTGGACCCTCTGGTGTGGTGACGTTCCTTCGGGTTCCTGCGGGGGTATAAGTACATGATTATTGCATGTGTGTGTTTCATGGTGTGCAATGTTTGGGTGTGCGTGTACCCCAGTGCAAGCATTCCTGTGTGGGAGCTTGAGTGCTGATGGTTGGGGGGTGTTGTGGGTCTGTGCAGTGGGCATGCTTTAGTGATGGGTATCCATGCTTAGTTAGGTCATGCAGGTTTTGGGATTGGGATGGGTGGTTGGTGTCATGGGTAGATAGGTGAGGATTTGGAATGATAGGGGAGGGTGTGAGGGTGGGGGTGTGTGATAGCATGCATGTAGGGTGGGGGATATGATAGTTGAAATTTGACTTACCAGTGTCCGTTCCTCCAACGACTCCTGTGAGGTGCTCAGGATGCAAGATGGACAAGACTTGCTCCTCCCATTTTGTTAGTTGTGGGGGAGGAGGTGGGGGTCCGCCGCCAGTCCGCTGTACCGCGATGTGGTGCCTGGATACCGTGGAACGCACCTTCCCCCGTAGGTCGTTCCACCTCTTCCTGATGTCCTCCCTATTTCTTGGGTGCTGTCCCACAGCGTTGACCCTGTCGACTATTCTGTGCCATAGGTCCATCTTCCTGGCTATGGATGTGTACTGTACCAGTGATCCAAATAGCTGTGGCTCTACCCTGATGATTTCCTCCACCATGACCCTGAGCTCCTCCTCGGAGAAGCGGGGGTGTCTTTGGCGTGACATGGGGTGGTGTGTGTGATGTGTGGGGTGGTGTATGTGTTGATGAGTGTGGTGAGTGTAGTGGTATGTGGTGTTTTGTGCGTGGATGTTGTATGGGTGATGGTGTAGTGTGCCTCTGTGTGATGGTATTCTCTATTCTGTGCTATCTCTCTGTCGCCTTCGTCTCTAATTTTTGGTCGTAGGGGTTTGTGTGTGATGTGGGTTTGTGTTTTATATTGTATTGGGTGTGTGGGAGTGGTGTTTGTATGTGTCTCAGGTGTGTGTATTTGTAATTGTCCAATGTGGCGGTGTTTTGGAGATGTGTGTGTATTTTGAGCAGGCGGTGTGTACCGCCAATGGAATACCGCGTTTGAAAGACCGCCGCGTGGATTCGTGGGTCGTAATAGCATGGGCGTGTTTCTGTTGGCATGGAAGTGGAGGATTTGTTTCCGCATATTTATCGCTGACCTTTGGTGTGGCGGTATTGTGTGGGTGTCTGAATTTTGGCGGATTCCGTGATGTGTGTCATAATAGCTGTGGCGGTCTCCCGCCGCCGCCGCGGTGTATTAGCGGTCTTCTGCACGGCGGTAAGCGGCTTTTACCGCCAATGTTGTAATGACCACCTATGTCTCCTTTTTAGAGAGAATCCTGCACAATCAGGTTGATGCCAGGGGGGTGGAGTTAACTGCCCAAGATGGCGAGCATAACGCGGTAGCTCCAGACTGGCCCACAATCTATCCTGTAGATCCCAGTGCTGCCCCCGTTCAGCAACACACTGGGAGCGCCGGCTGCCACTGGAGAACGGTATTGCCAGAGGATAGAGGATGACGGCCTTCCAATGGGGCTGACAACCACAACGAAGACACAGTAGGCCGCGGAGCAGCCGCACAAAATGGTGGGGGCAGGACAGCCGTGGAAAGGCAGACATGGACACCGAACATCACCTGCGATTCTGCTGGTGGTAATGGCACGCTGGCACCCAGAGCTCCGAAGGGAGCGGACAGCGCTGGAGCTCTGTGTCCTTCTGGTTTTGTAGTTGGAGGTGGGTGGGCACAGAGGACAGTGGGAAGGGGCCGCAGAACGACTGACCTTTTGCCTCCTCCCCACCCTGCCTCATGGAGCAGCTGGCCTGATGGGGCCCTGTGCGGGAGTGGAGGACTCTTAGCGTACAGGAGGTGACACTGGCCGGGAGTGGGGGTGCAGCTGGGGGCGTCCCAGAAGTGGCCCTGCAGACAAGGAGGGTGCTAGACGGCAGGCTCCCCCAATGGTCTGGGGGAGAGCGCCGGGGGGTCCTGCTAGGAGTCTGGACCCCGCTTGTACAGAGTGCCCTGTGAGTGGTGATCCTGGGGGCTGACATGCATTCCTATTGACTGGAACCTTAACAAACAAGTGTGTTAGTGGCACTCATTACAGGGTCTGTGGCCACTGACTCCATGGTGGAGCATTCCAGCACACTGCCACTCGAGCTGCTGCTCTGGCGCCGGTGCCCTCGAGACCTCTCACACATGCAGGGCTGAATACAGGGCACTGTGGGGCTAACCTGCAGTGATGATAGCCGAGGCAAAAGTTGGCATAACAGGGAACAGAACCCCCCTGATGGACACTGGAGCCCGGGAGAGGCGATGACAACCTGGTAAGCGAGGGCTCGCCAGTTGCTGGGACTCTGGGAGCCTGATTATAGCACCTAGTGCCTGCTGTGGTGTTGCCCAGGAGGGTGGCTTGGAGCCCCGGCGGCCTTGCGCTGTTGGTGACCCATTGAGACACTGGGAACCCCTGGCAGTGGAAAGGGGGCCAACATTGGTGGCAAGAGGCCCCCTTCCCCTGAATGAGAATACATAGATCAGAGCCCGAATACTGCAACCGAGCGATGCTAATGGGGAAGCAACGCCCTAAACCACAGGAATCACAAGAGGCTAGCCCAGACATTAAGCAAGGGGCAAGACACTGACACCGCATAAGTCAGCCTAGCTGCCCCAAATGAAAGACACCTTACAAAAGATTTTAGAGACGATTGAGGACTCTAAGGACTCTAAGAACACCCTCCGGCAAGAAATAGGGAAGGTGTCGACCAAGTTGGGCCTTCTGAGAACTGACCACCGGAAGCTGGTGGAAAGAGTAGACAATGCAGAGAAAGAACTGAATGAAATGGGCACATCACATCGGGGGCAACAAGCCCAACTCGCCCACCTCACAGACAGAGTGCAGAGACTGGAACACAGAGCTGATGATGCGGAGGGCCACAGTCGGCGCAATAATGTCCGTATCGTAGGAATTCCGAAAGGAGTGGAGGGCAGTGATACGGTGGCCTACATGGAACCCTGGATGAAAGAGATAATGGGCAACCAACAACTCACACCGTTCTTCACCCTGGAGAGGGCACATAGGGTTCTGGCTAAGCCCCCCACGCAGGGAGATCCCCCAGACCTGTTGTGGCCAAGCTGCTGCATTATAAGGATCAGGATTTGCTACTTTGGAGAGCACGCGAAGTGGAGAACAGCAGGATCAATATGTACCCAGACTATACGGCATCAGTACAGGAGTAAAGGGCGTCCTATGCTGAAGTGAAGAAGGCCCTAAGGACTGAAGGAATTCTGTACGTTCTGTTATTTCTATCGAAACTGAAAATAATATGGGATGGCCACACCCATTTCTGCCTGAGCTCAGACGAGGCATGGTCCTGGCTTGAAATGTACAGAACCGGAAGGGATGACCAGAACTCTCACGAGCCCCCACAACTAGAATTCAGAGAAAGAGACGCCACTCTGGAGATCGGCCTCGCGGAGACAGAGAGCTCTGGCCAATGGAAATGCAAGCAAGTCAAGGAAAAGAGGCGGCGATGAGGTCAGCCGCATCCCTGACAGAGTCACCCACATCTGTCAAAGACAACACAAGCCACGTGGATGCCGGTGAGATGGAGGACTCATCGCATCGTGAGTCTGTTGCGGACCCTCTTGGTGATTCATTATTTAGTAGCTGCCACCTTCCACAATTGCACAGAACTCCTTATTTGGGAGCGACACCCAGTATGCAGATTTGGGATGGCCCGGACATCGCAGACAACTGATGCCATCACAATGATATAGGATGAGCATACCCCCCATTTGCCCCTGGACTTCTCAAGACGATGGCTTGTCACAGACTGTTAACACAGGTTTGAGGGGTTGGCCGTTGCAGCACTGCCCTGGGGATGGGGAGTTGGGGATGGAATAGTCCTGTTATTGTTGTTGTTGTTGATGCCCAAAGAAATTATTGGTGTGTGGGGTGGTGGGGTGTTGGGGGGTTGAGGGGATCCCGTGTTGGGAGGCACACTAAATCCCTGATGCATGCTGCAACTACTCTTAAATTGATATCTTCTAACATTCGGGGGATGGGCAATGTGTCAAAGAGCCATAGCATCCTGACATATATGAAGAGAAGAGGAGTCCACATCGCTATGTTGCAGGAGTCACACCTCACTAGGGTGGAAGCTGATGGCCTCCATAAACGCTGGCAGGGGCAACTATTTGCCACCACATACTCCGCATACTCACAGGGAGCACTTGAATGGGTAAGGGTAGACTGCCATTTGAGCTTGTCTCTGTAGACACAGACAAGGAGTGCCAGTATTTATTAGTAGAAGGCCTGTACGGATGACTAATTGCTCTGGGGAGCATATATGCTCCCAATCAGGATCAGGTCCCCTTCCTTCGCATGTTGTCTGCCCGGCGGGCCAGATACCCAAGTGGCCCCTATTTCTTGGGGGGAGACTTTAATGGTGTCTCCGATCCAGACTAGGATCACTCTACTCCACCTGTGCAGGGGGCAGCGGCAATCCGAGTGCAAGGTGCTTGACGAGGTGAAGCTCTGGGTGGGATTTCGAAGACATTTGGAGACTACAGCACCCACATTGCAGGGAATTCTCACACTACTCCCACATTTATCAAATACTTACTAGGATTGATCATATGTTCTGTAGGCTGGCATCAGCAGTACTTTTACACTCTCAGAGTACCTGGGCCGCACAGTGTCTGATCAGAGTCCGTTGCTAGTAACAGTGCAGACTGCTAAAAAATTACCACCAATTCTGACGTGGCGCCTGTCATAGTTTGGGCTCTTGCTCTAGGCAAGACTGCCGGTTTAAGGATGACAGTACTTCTGTTTGTAGGCGACTATGCCTATCCTACAACAAGTCGCAGCTGTCATCCCAATCCTTCCGGCTCAATAGCATCACTTCACCAAAAACCCAAATAGTAAAAGGTGATTTGTGGCAGCCTTTACGGCTGGACTCGAGAGTATGACATCTCAGGGAGTGTCGTGGTTAAACGGAGATTAACCCTTTCTCACAGATATATCATGTCTTAACCAAACACAGGCAATAACGAAGATGCAGTAAAGTTTCAATAGTTTTTATTTAACACAACTGCAATCTGCAATACATTGCATGGGTTGCAATGATTAGGAGAATAAACAGTGCAAGAAACAGAATTGTAAAGACAAGAGTCATTATTACAAAGATCCCATCCATCTTGTGATAACATGAAAAGACATAAAGGGCCTGATTACAACTTTGGAGGAGGCGTTAATCCGTCCGAAAAGTGACGGTAAAGTGACGGATATATCACCAGCCATATTATGAGTTCCATAGGATATAGGGGGTCATTCCAACCCTGGCGGTCGGTGTTAAAGCGGCGGCTAACCCGCCAACAGGCTGGTGGTTTAAAAAATGGAATTATGACCCTGGCGGAAACCGCCAACAGAGACCGCCACTTTAACACTCCGACCGCCACGGCGGGACAAACAAACAGCGCAGCGGTCACCACAAACAGACAGGCGGGAGACAATGTACCGCCCACCCTATCACAACCCACCAATCCGCCACCTTTTCCGGGGTGGTAGCCCCGCCGATAAAAACACGGCGGAAACAGACATTACAAACGGAAAACGCTCACCTCCATACACCCCACGAGGAATCTGGACAGCATGGAACCCGAACTACACATCCTACCAGCTATTGTATTCCTGCTCCTCTACCAGGAGCACGAACGCCGGTGCAGAAGACTACGGTGAGTACTGCACCTACGACACAGGGGAGGGGGGAGGAGAAAATATTACGGGCACACATACGCTACACACCCACCACCACCCTCACCCACTACAACACACACATCAATGCATAGCAATACATCACTGTTACAACCCCCAAACCCCCCGGAAGAATGCAAAGACAAAATGAAATGATCATAAACAGTCGAATATATTGTATTATCGGCATATAAAAATATCACACATTTAAAACTAATATATACATAAATATTAAAAGTCCGATACTTTTAGCAGTCATTGTCCGTGGACCACTGGGCCCAAATCACATGGGCAAGGCCCACACAGGATACCTGACACCAACGGAGAGAACACTGCAGGGGCATCAGATGGAAAAACTACAGGCACCTCAGGGGGAAGGGAAGGGGGGGCACCTCAGCCACATGAGTACACGACGCCAGATCCATGAGGGGCCGCCATGGCCACTGTCCCATCCTGGGGAGTGCAAAGCCACAGTCTCTCAAGTCCATACAGTGGGTGGCTTGCCCACTGTACCATCCTGGGGAGTGCAAAGCCACAGTCTCTCAAGTCTCTACAGTGGGTGATTTGCCCACTGTTACATCCTGGGGAGTGCAAAGCCACAGTCTCTCAAGTCTCTACAGTGGGTGGCTTGCCCACTGTGCCATCCTGGGGAGTGCAAAGCCACAGTCTCTCAAGTCTCTACAGATGCAGCACTGCCCCTTCCGCCAATGGGCCAGCGGTGCTTGAGATGAAGGGCCCAGTTCAGCGGTGCTTGAGACGGCGGTGCCCAGCGGAGCGGTGCTTGAGACGGCGGTGCCCAGTGGAGCGGTGCTTGAAATGAAGGGCCCAGCGGAGCGGTGCTTGAGATGAAGGGCCCAGCGGAGCGATGCTTGAGATGAAGGGCCCAGTGCAGCGGTGCTTGAGACAGCGGTGCCCAGCGGAGCGGTGCTTAAGACGGCGGTGCCCAGCGGAGCGGTGCTTGAGACGGCGGTGCCCAGCGGAGCGGTGCTTGAGATGAAGGGCCCAGCGGAGCGGTGCTTGAGATGAAGGGCCCAGCGGAGCGGTGCTTGAGATGAAGGGCCCAGCGCAGCGGTTCTTGAGATGAAGGGCCCAGTGCAGCGGTGCTTGAGACGGCAGTTCAGAGCGGTGCTTGAGACGGCGGTGCCCAGCGGAGCGGTGCTTGAGATGGCGGTGCCCAGAGGAGCGGTGCTTGAGATGAAGGGACCAGCGGAGCGGTGCTTGAGATGAAGGGCCCAGCGGAGTGGTGCTTGAGATGAAGGGCCCAGCGGAGCGGTGCTTGAGATGAAGGGCCCAGTGCAGCGGTGCTTGAGATGAAGGGCCCAGTTCAGCGGTGCTTGAGACGGCGGTGCCCAGCGGAGCGGTGCTTGAGATGAAGGGCCCAGCGGAGCGGTGCTTGAGATGAAGGGCCCAGCGGAGCGGTGCTTGAGATGAAGGGCCCAGTTCAGCGGTCCTTGCCCTGTACAGCGGTGCTTGCCTTGGCGGTCCTTGCCCTGTTCAGCGGTCCTTGCCCTGTTCAGCGGTGCTTGCCTTGGCGGTCCTTGCCCTGTTCAGCGGTCCTTGACCTGTTCAGCGGTGCTTGCCTTGGCGCTCCTTCATTGCCCAGCTGGGCTGTGGCTGGCGGGGCCCTCCTGGGCAGCTGAGCTGTGGCTGGCGGGGGCCTCCTGGGCAGCTGGGCTGTGGCTGGCGGGCCCTCCTGGGCAGCTGGGCTGTGGCTGGCGGGGCCCTCCTGCACACCTGGGATGGGGCTGGTTGGGCCCTCCTGGGCAGCTGGCTTGCTGCCGGACTTGTCGGGCGTGCTGCCCTTCCCACCATTCCCTGGTCGTCTGTGGCCCTTTGCCACCTTTGGCGGTGTGCCAGGTGGTACCCCACTTCCAGACGGAGCCAGGGTAGGGATTTTGGTCCCTGGTGTCCGTGGCCTCTTGCGCCGGGCACTGCTAATTTTTGGGTGCTTTTCCGGGGGTGGGCTGGCCGTGCCTTGGCTCCTAGCAGGAGTAGTTGCCCTTGAGGGTGGGGGACTCCACAGTCCTTGGACAACAGTCCTGATAGGTCCTGGTTTGGTGGTGGCTGAGGTGCTGATTGCAGTCTTATGAGATGGACGGGGTGGGGGAGTTGTAGGAAAGAGGTCAAGTTTGGAAAAGAAAAGCAATTTGGAAAGAGAGGGACGGGTAGGTGTAGTGGGTATGGGAGTGGAGAAAGAGGATGTGGTTGTAGGAGTGTGAAGTCTGGTGTCTTTGGGTGCAGGTGCTTGGGCTGGAGGCTGTCGTGAGGTGGATGGCTGTTGGGTGAGTGGCTGCTTGCGTTTGTGTGGTTTGGAAGAGGGGGTGACAGACACACTGGGAGAGGACACAGGGGACGTGTAAATGGTAGTGGGGGTGGTGACTGCACATGTGGGGAGTGTTCGGGTGGGTGTGCTGGTGATGGACGTAGTGGCTGAAGATGTTGTGCATGCAAGTGTGAGTGGAGACGTCACAGGGAGGGAGGAGGGAGACGAGGAGGAGGGGGACACAGTGGAGGCAGTGGCTGTTGGTGTGTCTGCATGTGGATGTTGCTTGTGTGAATGCTTGTGTGATGTGTGGTGCTTATGTCTGGATGAGCTTCCCTTGGGTGTTGAGGTGTGTGCAGGCTGGTCTGTAGGTGTGTCTGGGATAGGCAGAGTTACTGGGGTATGGGTCTGGGTGGAGGAAGTTGGAGGGGGAGGCTAGAGACAGGGACAATTGCTGCCGTCAGGCCAGAGCGTTGAACGATCGCTGATGGGCAGCCTGACCCGAATGAATGCCCTCCAGGTATGCATTACTCCGGTGCACCTCCCTTTCTACACCCTGGAGGGCATTCAAAAGGGTAGACTGCCCAACAATGATGGTCCTCAGGAGGTCAATGACCTCCTCACTGAGGGCAGCAGGGGTGACAGAGGCAGGGCCTGAGGTGCCTGGGGCGAAGGAGATGCCCACCTTCCCGGGTGAACGGGCACGGGGCAAACGCTGAGGGGCTGCTGGGAGGGCGGTGCTGGTGCGCTGGGTGGCGGCTGTGCCTGTTGTTGCGGGGGGCACGGATGTTGCCGCCCCCACAAGGGAGCTCCCTTCAGAGGACGAGTCGCTGCCACTGACATCAGCACGAGTCCCCGCATTGGAGCTCCCCTCGCCCTCCGTCCCACTGGTGTACTCAGAGTCCGTTGCATGGCCCTCCAGGGCCATGTGGGATGCAGCTCCTTCGTGCTCCGATGCCACTTCTCCTGCGCCTGATGATGCTGATGCACACATGAACAGGAAGACCACAAAAAAGAGGGGGGGGGGGAAGAAAGACATGTTGAGTGCATGGATTACCGCTACCGTTGGCGGACAAGACAGACACAGAAGCCCCCTGCACTACGCCGCGCACTTGGGGTCCACTACTCAATCAGTGGGACATGGCCTACAAGCCTATGGACGACAACTGCACACATAGATGACACAGGGCCATGGATACCTGAACTTGGCACCCTACAGAGGTGGGGGGCGGGGGCACAGGGCCATGCCTTACGGAGGGGCCTAGTCTACAGAAATCGCCATGGCCTAGGGAGACCCACAGCCCTCCTCCCCCACCCAGACACCTCCACTGCGCGCAAAGTCACCAGAATGAGAGTGTACTCACCCCCTTGTGTCTGCTGTGATGTCCTCACGCGCCCATCGAAATCGGGGTAGGCCACCGCCAGGATCCGGGACATCAGGGGGGTCAATTGACGACTGGCACCCCTCCTACGTTGGGAGGCCATCCCCAGCAGAGCCTCCGCCGTCTTCCTGCTCCCGCGGCGGATGTCCTCCCACCTCTTCCGGCAGTGGGTGCCCCGTCTGTTTTGGACCCCCAAGGTCCGGACGTCCTTGGCGATGGCACGCCAAATCGCGATTTTCTGGTGGGCGCTGACCTACGTGACATATACAGGGAGAGAAAAATTGTCATCAACCTTCTGCATGCTCGAAGTGAGTGGCCCCCCATCCCCACCCTTGCCATGTGGCACATGCTCTCATCTGTCGTCTGATGCATGCCTCAATCGCTCCCCTCCCCACCATCTTTCATCCACCGACTCAACCCAGGCATTGTCCACAAAGCATGCTCCCAGTGTACTTACCTGTTGGTCTGGAGGACCGTAGAGTAGCGCATACTGGAGGAGGACCCCATCCACGAGTTTCTCCAATTCTTATGAAGTGAATGCAGGGGCCCTTTCCCCAGTCGCAGCAGCCATTGTCTCTTCCAGACCGAGGTCACAGCAGCACTTGCAGTGTAGGTCCTCTCCTGTGGAAGATCAGGTATCGAGTGATTAAGTAGATAGAAAATGGCGGTCACGGCCGTGGCGGTGCGTACCGCGGTGGTGCGTACCGCGACCGCCGGCGCACATCGTCATTGGCTCCTGAAACCCATAGGGTTTAATGTTAACCAATGCAGCTTTGCGCCGCGATCTTCGACCGCCTACCGCCACGGTGTGCCACGCCAGCGCATTGACCTCACATCCCATTGTCACACTTCACAGGTCAGGCAGCCACCATTTCAAGGGCCCACATGGCTTAATTTCTACTGCGTCACACATACCTAGGCCTTTCCTCAACACTCATACAAACCATTCAATGCATAGTGAATCGTGTTGTGTGCAAGCTGTGGGAATGTACCTGTGGGTTGATTGACTCTGTGCTCGCTGTTGTCCTTCCTAGGCACCGTCCACTGGGCAATGCGAGGAGATGGAGGAATCTTCCTGTGTACAGACCGCTGGTGGACCTGTCGACAATGGAGGAACGACATGTCATTCTGACATACAGGCTTGACCAAGCCACTATACATGAACTGTGTGCCCAGCTGGAGGCAGACCTGATGTCACCCATCCGCCAACCCACAGGGATCCCCCCTCTAGTGCAGGTGCTGTCAGTACTCCATTTCTTAGCAAGTGGGTCATTTCAAACAACAGTGGCCATATCATCAGGGATGTCCCAGCCTATGTTTTCCAAGGTGTTGTCCAGAGTGTTGTCTGCCCTGCTCAAACACATGCGGAGCTACATCGTTTTCCCTGAGGTGGGGGATTTGCCTACAGTGAAGGGTGATTTCTATGCCTTTGGACATATCCCCAACATCATAGGTGCCATTGATGGGACACATGTGGCTTTGGTACCCCCCAGCAGGAGTGAACATGTGTACAGAAACAGGAAAAGTTATCATTCGATGAATGTACAGATGGTCTGTTTGGCAGACCAGTACACCTCCCATGTTAATGCCAAGTTCCCTGGCTCAGTGCATGACGCCTACATCCTGCGGAATAGCAGCATCCCGTATGTGATGGGTCAACTCCAGAGGCACCGGGTGTGGCTATTAGGGGACTCTGGTTACCCCAACCTGTCCTGGCTACTGACCCCAGTGAGGAATCCCAGGACCAGGGCAGAGGAACGGTACAATGAGGCCCATGGGCGGACTAGGAGGGTGATCGAGCGAATCTTTGGCCTCCTGAAGGCCAGGTTCAGGTGGCTCCATATGACAGGTGGATCCCTAATGTACTCACCAAAGAAGGTGTGCCAGATCATCGTGGCCTGCTGTATGCTTCACAACCTGGCTTTGCGCCACCAGGTGCCTTTTCTGCAGGAGGATGGTCCAGATGGTGGTGTTGTAGCAGCTGTGGAGCCTGTGGAGAGTGAAGAAGAGGAAGCCGAAGAGGACGACATAGACAACAGGAACACAGTAATAGAGCAATACTTTCAGTGACACACAGGTAAGAGTACACACCGGCATATTTCAATTACTTAAAGACTCCTACCTCTCTACTGTCTGACTTTTTCCCCCAGTGTATGGTAACTGTGTTGTGACTTTCCCTTCCGTTTTCAGAGCTGTGGGCCCCACTGCGTGACATCTGCTTTGTTTCCCCATGGAATACAGCTGTGTGACAGCGGTTTGTTGGCATCTCAATGTGAATAACAATTTTGGCACTGTCATGTCTAATACATTTGTTAAAATCACAGACAGACTCCAGATTGTTTATGTGCAATAAGTGTGTTTATTCAAGTGCTCTAATTTGGATGGGTGGTTGCAAATCGGTGAGGGGTTATGGTAGAGGATTGTCCATGGCAGAGTCCAGACTATCAAGTTCACAGGTGCATTGTCCAAATGCCTGTGGAAAGTGGAACAGGGGCAGTTTAAGGTTGGACAGGGTGACAATGTGGGACAGTGGGATGACAATCAGGGCGGTATCCTTTGCTGGCGGGGTCTTGACATGTTCCTCTGTCTTCTTCCTGGATCTCAGGGCCCGCTTGTGGGGTGGTTCTCCTTCTGCAGGGGGTGGGGTTCTGGGGGCCAGTTGGTCTTCTGTCGGGGCCTCCTGTCCACTAGCGCCGGCGGAGGTGGTAGCCAGTTCTTGGTCCATGCTAGTGTCAGGGACCCTTTGAGGTGCCACAGTGGTCCGCAATGTGGAGATTAACTCATTCAGGGCCACTACGATGGTACCCATGGCAGTACTGATGTTTCTCAGTTCCTCCCTGAACCCCATATACTGTTGTTCCTGCAGAAGCTGGATTTCCTGAAACCTGCCCAGGACTGTCGCCATCGTCTCCTGGGAGTGGTGGTATGCTCCCATGATGGAGGAGAGGGCCTCGTGGAGAGTGGGTTCCCTTGGCCTGTCCCCCCCCTGTCACACAGCTGCCCTCCCAGTTCCCCTGTTTCCTTGGGCCTCCGTCCCCTGGACCGTGTGCCCACTACAACTGCCCCCAGGTCCCTGTTGTTGTTGGGGTGGTAGGTTAGCCTGGGTTCCCTGTAGTGGTGGACACACCGCTGATTGACGTGTCCTGGGGACAGAGGTATGGGCCAGCTGGGTGGGTGCTGTGCTGGTGTTCCCAGAGGGGGGAAGGTCTGCTGTGGCCAGTGCCTGTCTGAGGGGAACCGACTGTCCTGAGGTCCCCGATGGACCGGGCTGGTCATCTAGATCCAGGGAGACAGAGCTGCTGTCATCACTGTGGGCCTCTTCTGGGGGTGGAGGGGACATTTGTGGACCCTCCTGCGCGGTGACCTGGCGTTCGGGTTCTGCAGGGGTATAAAAGTATGGTTATTGCTTCTGTGTGTGCCAATAGCGTGCAATGAGTGGGTGCCCGTGTACCCCAGTGCTGGCATTCCTTTTTGGGGGCTGTTGTGATGGTATTTTGGGGAGGGGGTGATGGGTATGTGCATTGGGCATGCCTTGGTGATGGGTGTCCATGCTTTGGGGCCGCATGCAGGGCTAAGTTTTGGGATGGGTGGGTTGTGATGGTGAGACATTTGCAAGGGGTAGTTGTGATGGGGGTAAGGGTGAGGGTGGGGGTATGAGTTGGCATGCAGGTGGGGTGGGGGGGATGAAGTAGTGAAGATGAGACTTACCAGAGTCCATTCCTCCAGCGACTCCTGCGAGGCCCTCAGGATGCAGGATGTTCAAGACTTGCTCCTCCCATGTTGTAAAATCTGGGGGAGGAGGTGAGGAGGTGAGGGTCCGCCGCCAGTCCGCTGTACCGCGATGTTGTGCCTTGATACCATGGAACGCACCTTCCCCCGTAGGTCGTTCCACCGCTTCCTGATGTCGTCCCTATTTCTTGGGTGCTGTCCCACAGCGTTGACCCTGTCGACTATTCTGCTCCATAGCTCCATCTTCCTGGCAATGGTGGTGTGCTGCACCTGTGTCCCGAACAGCTGGGGCTCTACTCGTACGATTTCCTCCACCATGACCCTGAGTTCAGCATCTGAGAACCTGGGGTGTCTTTGAGGTGCCATGGGGTGGTGTGGATGATGTGTGGGGTGGAGTGTGTAGTGATAGGTGGGGTGCTATTTAGTGGTGTGTTGTGTGAGGTGCGTGGAAGTTCTGTGGGTATTGGTATTGTGTGCCTGTGGATGCTTGGTAGTTGACTGTGCTGTCTCTCTCAAGAATTTCTGGTCGTAGTGGTTTGTGGGTGATGTGGGTGTGTGTTTTATATTGTATTGGGTGTGTGGGAGTGTTGTGTGTATGTGTATCAGGTGTGTGTATTTCGAATAGTCCATTGTGGTTGTGTTTTGTACGAGTATGTGTATTTCGACCGCGGTGGTGTGTACCGCCAATAGAATACCGCGGTTGAAAGACCGCCGCGTGGATTCGTGGGTCGTAATGGCATGGGCGTATTTCTGTTGGCGTGACGGTGGAGGTTTGGTCATCGCCAGTTTATCGCTGACCTTTGGTGTGGCGGACTTTTGTGGATGTCGGTATTTTGGCGGTTTGCCTGTTGTGGGTCAGAATGACCGTGGCGGTTTACCGTGACTGCGGCGGTGTTATGGCGGTCTTCTGTCTGGCGGTAAGCGCCTTTTACCGCCGAGGTTGGAATGACCGCCCTAATGGACTCGTAATGCGGCTGGTGGTATATCCGTCACTTTACCGTCACTTTTGGGACGGATTAACACCTCCTCCAAAGTTGTAATCAGGCCCAAAGTGTGCAATATGTCATCATGATATGCCTAACCTCCTACCTAAAGGAGAGCTGGGTATGTTAAACCTAATCTGCCAATGCCATGTCCATGAGAGGAGCCCCCAACCCTTGTTACCTTGGAATGAGGTCTCCGTCTCAGACTCCGCATGAACACGAAGACTGAGTCAGCGCCAAGACGACATGCAGCATCGATATCAGCGATGGTGGCGATGCCCTCTGGTCGGAATCCCACTGATTATCTGTCTGAAGTGTGGTGTATTTATACAGATCTACTTGGGCCCCTGACATAGGTACATTCCCAAACAATAGATAACAGGCATACTTGGGGCGGCAATTAATATAAACAACTCCCTCGAAAGCATGAAGAGGGAAAGTCCCTAAATGTGAACACCTACAGTTTGTTTGTCTTTGTCACTTGATTTTGATGCCTTAATGCGGTGGCACTGATAATGCAAATCATAACAAGTGGCTTAACTATAAACAAGACAGCCATCTTAGAAGAATTAAATAATTAAATGGGCTAAGACAGAGCCAGCTAAGTAGGTTAAAAGTCACTAGGTGATGGGGGCACGAGTCCGCAAGCCAATGGATAAGCTAACTCCTGTTCTCCCATTAAAACAAACTAGGATTCGCTACACTCCTGTACCTCAGAGCCCTGGAAAATGAGGTCTTCTGTGACGTCCTAACGGCCAGACTGATGGAATACTTTACACCAAACAAGGGGACGGCCTCAGGTTGGAGGGTAGAATGGGAGGCTCTGATGGTGGTGGTCTGGGGCCATTGCCTGGGTCAAACAGTCGGAATCAGAAGGGAACTGACGGCCTAAGTCCTTCATATAGTAGCAGCCCTACGTAGGTGGGAATCGGAAGTAGGTGTCGACCCAGAGGCTCCTCGACAGCCCTTCGGAGTGCCATCGCTGCCACGACTATAAAACACACACAAACAGGATCCACGAAGAGGAGGGGAGGGCAAGGAGCCTACTGGTCGGGCTGATTAAACCGGAAAGCAGGGGCATGCCGATTACTCACCTGACAGCTTGGGACGGGACTATATTGCATGCACCGATGCACTTTATTGTTGAGTTTAGATATTACTACAGCAGAGGGGGATACGCTGCATACCTATCTGGAGGGGCTGCACCTGCAAATGCTGCCAGTGCCAAAAAGGGAACAATTGGGGGCACCAGTAGAGGAGCAAGAGGTGCAGAGTGTTATCAGGGACCTGGCGACAGGGACAAGTCCTGGGACTGACAGGCTCCCCCCTGAATTCTACCAATGGTTCGTGGGAGTATTGACACCGTGACTGGTGGAGATGTACACGGAGGCCTATGGGAGGGGAGAATCACCTCTCTCCACTAGGGAGGCGTGGGTGATACTCCTTGACTTCCGCCCACTCTGAATGCTAAACACCGACTTCAAGATACTTAGCAAAGTGCTAGCAAACTAGTTACTCCCACATATGGGGACCTCATTCATGAGGACCAAAACGAGTTCATCCCTGAGCAGAACACATCAAAAAATCTGCTGCAGCTCTACACGCTACTCTATGATGAGGGAACCCACATGACCCCACAGCTATAATAGTGCCCGTAGATATGGAAAAGGGCTTTGACACTGTACGATGGGACTTCCTGGTGGCGGTGATGTGGCAAATGGGCCTGGGTCCGGAGTGAGGGAGATGGGTTAACTTGCTCTACACCCACCCTACAGCCAGGGTCAAAACTAGGTGTACAATAACCGCCAGTTATGATGTCTACAGGGGGACCAGACAGGGCTGCCTGCTCTCACCCCTGATGGTTGCCTTGGGCGTAGACGCGCTGACGGAGAGTTTCAGGAACAGGGGGCAGGAGTGGGGTGTACTCAGAGGGGGGTCTCACACTTCATCTCTCTTTATGTAGACGACCTCCTTATTTATGTATGAAATGGGAATGTCGTGCTACCGCAGGGGCTCCAGATACTGGAAGATTTCTGTAAACACTCAGGCTTATGGCTCAACAGACGAAAGACGCATGTGTTCCTGATGCTCGATGGAGTGGTGCATCCCCCCTCATGCCCAATGGATTACAGTGGGCTCCCCGAACGTTTTGATATCTGGGAATTCAGATTATCACAATAGAAGGGATCTTCGGGAGGGCAACCTGAGAGGGCACACTGTGCTCTGAAAATGGAGGTGGCTTTCTGGCGCTCCTTAAAGCTACCAGTCATGGCCTTGGTCACACTTTCCAAGATGGTGATGCTCCCTAGACTCCCTTACTATTTCACCAACTTGCTGCTGAGCATACTGGCGTCATGGTTCCGGACACTAGACACACTACTGCGCGAACTGATATGGCACGGGAGACGTCATTGGGTGGCACTGGGGACTCTTTGGGGGTCATTACGTAACCGCCATGCGGCCGCCAATGGGGCCGCACTCCAGCGGCCCGCATTACGACATCCCCGCCGGCCCAGCGGGGATGAGCCCGCAACATAGGAGCCGGCTCCTAATGGAGACGGCGGTGTTGCGGCCGTGCGACGGGTGCAGTAGCACCCGTCGTGCTTTTCACTGTCTGCTATGCAGACAGTGAAAAGCTGGCCGGGGCCCTGTTAGGGGGGCCCTGCACTGCCCATGCCAGGGACATGGGCAGTGCAGGGGCCCCCAGGGGACCCAGGACACCCCTTACCGCCAGCCTCTTCCTGGCGGTGCAAACCACCAGAAACAGGCTGGCGGTAGGGGTGTCATAATCCCCAGGGCAGCGCTGCCCTGGTGGATTATCACCACCGGGGCTAAAACGGCGGGAAACCGCCGGCCCCGGTGGTGCGACCGCAGCGCTACCGCCGCGGTCGTAATATGCCACGAAGCACCGCCAGCCTGTTGGCGGTGCTTCCGTCAAAACAGCCCTGGCAGTCTTGGACCGCCAGGGTTGTAATGACCCCCTTTGTCTGCTGCCTCAGAGGGGGGGGACTTGGAGCCCCCTGATTTTGAGCTATACTATCCGGCGGATCAACTACAGTAGCCGGCGCAATGGCTAAACGGGTTAGACTTATCAGGGACAACACTGAATGGCAAAGCTAGGCAAGGAGAGGAATTCACGGTACGACTGCTCAGGGGGAAACAAGTACCACCCAGACCAAACATATTGTTATCCACAGCCTTAGCTGTGTGGGGTGGAGCCCTTAGGAGAACAGGCACTACTAATCCCTACGCACCCACGCTGCCCCTTGTTGGACTCCCACATGGTACAACAGGTACCTCTTTCACCACTAGACAACTAAATTATTGGACAGAGACGAGGATCACTACAATGGGGGATGCTGATCCCTTTCTGGGACCTTAGCCAATTCCTAACTTATGAGGCTGTTGCATGAGCCTTGAAAGAACTGTGGGAGACGATGGTGAGGAACCACCCAAGGTGGCGGCCCTCCAGACTGTGTTGGTTGAGGGTGGGGGCTCTCACCTGGTCACTTGGATCTATAAGGCATTAAATGGGATGATTGAAAGGCCACTAGATAGACTGTGACTCAAATGGGACACGGAAATAGGCAAAACCATGACAGATGCCAAATGTACTAAAATTGTAGCCTCTGCACACAAGATTTCACATAATACACAACTGAAGAATATACAGTATAACTATGTTCGCAGGACCTACCTCACTCCACGAAGAATTAACCGGATATACGGGGTGACAACAGGAGCATGCCCTCGATGTTGGTTGTCTGACGCAGACCTTCGCCATATGACGTGGGACTGTCCAACATTAAGACACTACTGGGGAGAGGCGGTTGCCCATCTCAATAACGCTTTACATAGACAACTCGACGATGAGCCAGCAGTATGTTCATTGGGCCTTATTGATGAGCCTTTAATTAAAAAAGTGGGGAATAGATTTGCGTAATTGGCATTAGTACTGGCACGCAGGAAAGTGGTGATGGCCTGGAAAAACAAATATGGGCCTAGGCTGGCCACATGGGTGGCAGACGTTACTCATTGGATGAGGGCAGGGGAGAGGGCTATGCAGAGGGAGGAGATGAGGGGACTGAGGCGCCGACCAATCACCCCCATGTGGGTGGAGGTGGTAGACACATGGGAGACACTGGGTGTCACCACGGATGATGATACAGGCGGACCCCGACTCCATCTGAACCAGGGATGGAGGGGAGCTAGCGCCGACCTGGCCACCACTGGCCTTTGCCATGAGCGGGGTTCCTCCTATTTCGTGATTGGCTTATAAAGTAAGGGAAGATAGGCATACAGGCTTGCAAAGCTATCCAAGGTGGGTACCAACTTCCTGTCTTGCAAATATACCACTGAGAACCTGAGAAACCTTAGACTTTGCCACTACAATTTTGTATGCTAGGGAGTGAATGCAATATAGGTAATCTGATGATTGTGATTTTATAATGTATGTAATGGATACCTACAGACTGTATAGCCATGTAAACAGGAACTCTGATTATTAAGCTATGGCATTGTGAACAAACGGATATGTATTACTTGAAATGCCAATAAACAAAATTGTTTTTAAAAAAATCAGGTTGATGCAATGCACCAAACACAGGGCCTTCAACACACACCACCTGCCATGGCCTTAACTATATGGGTTATGTAAAGAAAGGGGGCCCTTGCCACAAATAACAAGCTCCAACACAAGGGAAAAACATCAAATTGCGAAAAGCAATGGACATTCTGCAATAAATTACATATAAATGGCATGTTTTGAGCAAGGGCAAACACAGATGCACCATACACACATATGAAACTTATTATAAAAAAAGGGGGGACTTCTGATATTTACATATGGACTAATCTCATCCATCTTTCGCATCTACAATCACTCAGCTCACAGAACCTACACTGGCCAACACATATAGGTGGTCATTACAACCCTGGCGGACGGTGTAAAAGGTGCGGTAATACCGCAAACAGTCCGACGGACAAAAAAAGGGAATTATGACCCTGGCGGAAACCGCCAACAAAGACAGCCACTTTAACACACCGCCCGCCACGGCGGTACAGACAAGCAGCGCGGCGGTCACCGCCAACAGACAGGCGGAAGACAATGTACCGCCCACACCATTACAACCCGCCAATCCGCCACCTTTTCCGGGGCGGATTCACGGTGGATAAAAACACGGCGGAAACAGCTTTAGCTATGGGAAAACTCTCACCTTCTACACATCCCACGAGGAACGACGACTCCATGGACCCGGAACTCCAAATACTACCTGCCCTTGTCTTTCTGCTCCTTCACGACCAACAGCGACATAGGCGCAGAAGATACCGGTGAGTACTGCATCTACGACACGGGGAGGGGGGAGGCAAAAGTTAGGGGGACACCCACCAAACACCCCCACCCTCGCATTATACAACATACACACCAATGCTGTCAAAAATATCACATTAACAACCCACAATCCCCCCGGAAGAATGCAAAGACAATGCGAATTTCGGTCAAACATTGTAATATGCCAATATACATGTCATACAAAAATATATAGATATATATCTCTAAATCACTCATAATTATATATACAATACAAGAAGTAGTGCAGATATGTACACAACAATGTCCATGCACAAACAGTCCAAAAATGCATGGGCGAGGCCCACAAAAGATACCTGACCAAAATCGGAGAGAACACTGCCGGGGCATCAGATAGAAACACTACAGGCACCTCAGGGGGAAGGGAAGGGAGGGCACCTCAGCCAGATGAATGCAAAGCTAGATCAACGACGGGGCTCCATGCCCATTGATGTATCCTGGGGAGTGCAAAGCCACAGTCTCTCAAGTCTCTACAGTGGGTGGGTTGCCCACTGTGCCATCCTGGGGAGTGCAAAGCCACAGTCTCTCAAGTTGATGCAGGTCCCTACTGGTACTGGGGGGTGACTGGTGCCCAGACTGGATGAGTCTCCCCGTGAAAGGTAGTGTCCTGTCACTGTCCCAGATGCACATGGGGAAAGGATGCCTGATGTGGCGGGCCATTCATTCCTACCCGGTGCATTGCCCTGTTCAGCGGTGCTTTGCCATGGCGGTCTTTGCCCTGTTCAGCGGTGCTTTGCCATGGCGGTCTTTGCCCTGTTCAGCGGTGCTTTGATATGGCGGTCTTTGCCCTGTTCAGCGGTGCTTTGCCATGGCGGTCTTTGCCCTATTCAGCGGTGCTTTGCCATGGTGGTTCAGGACTGTTCAGCGGTGCATTGCCATGGTGGTTCAGGACTGTTCAGCGGTGCTTTGACATGCCGGTCTTTGCCCTGTTCAGCAGTGCTTTGACATGGCGGTCTTTGCCCTGTTCAGCGGTGCTTTGCCATGGTGGTTCAGGACTGTTCAGCGGTGCTTTGCCATGGTGGTTCAGGACTGTTCAGCGGTGCTTTGACATGGCGGTCTTTGCCCTGTTCAGCGGTGCTTTGCCATGGCGGTCTTTGCCCTGTTCAGTGGTGCTTTGAGATGGCGGTCTTTGCCCTGTTCAGCGGTGCTTTGACATGGCGGTCTTTGCCCTGTTCAGCGGTGCTTTGCCATGGTGGTTCAGGACTGTTCAGCAGTGCCTTGCCATGGTAGTTCAGGACTGTTCAGCGGTGCTTTGACATGGCGGTCTTTGCCCTGTTCAGCGGTGCTTTGCCATGGCGGTCTTTGCCCTGTTCAGCGGTGCTTTGCCATGGCAGTCTTTGCCCTGTTCAGTGGTGCTTTGACATGGCGGTCTTTGCCCTGTTCAACGGTGCTTTGACATGGCGGTCTTTGCCCTGTTCAGCAGTGCTTTGCCATGGTGGTTCAGGACTGTTCAGCAGTGCTTTGCCTTGGTGGTTCAGGACTGTTCAGCGGTGCTTTGACATGGCGGTCTTTGCCCTGTTCAGCGGTGCTTTGCCATGGCGGTCTTTGCCTGTTCAGCGGTGCTTTGCCATGGCAGCCTTTGCCCTGTTCAGCGGTGCTTTGACATGGCGGTCTTTGCCCTGTTCAGCGGTGCTTTGACATGGTGGTTCAGGACTGTTCAGCGGTGCTTTGACATGGTGGTTCAGGACTGTTCAGCGGTGCTTTGACATGGTGGTTCTGATACGGACATTGGTGTGTGGCATGATGATTTTCAAACTGGACATTGGTGTGTGGCATGACGATTTCCACACTGGACATTGGTGTGTGGCATGACGATCTCCATACTGGACATTGGTGTGTGGCATGATGATTTCACACTGGACATTGGTGTGTGGCATGACGATTTCCACACTGGACATTGGTGTGTGGCATGACGATTTCCATACTGGACATTGGTGTGTGGCATGATGTTCCATCATTGCCCAGCGGGGCTGTGGCATCCTGGCCCCGCCTGGGCTGTGACTCCGGCGGTGGTCTCTGGACCAGTGACGATACTTGGTCCCTCCTGGGCTGTGACTCCGGCGGTGGTCTCCTGACCAGTGACGATACTTGGCCCCTCCTGGGCTGTGACTCCGGCGGTGGTCTCCTGACCAGTGACGATACTTGGGCCTCCAGGGCTGTGACTCCGGCGGTGGTCTCCTGACCAGTGACGATACTTGGGCCCTCCTGGGCTGTGACTCCGGCGGTGGTCTCCTGACCAGTGACGATACTTGGGCCCTCCTGGGCTGTGACTCCGGCGGTGGTCTCCTGACCAGTGACGATACTTGGGCCCTCCTGGGCTGTGACTCCGGCAGTGGTCCCCTGACCAGTGACGATACTTGGCCCCTCCTGGGCTGTTACTCCGGCGGTGGTCTCCGGACCAGTGACGATACTTGGGCCCTCCTGGGCTGTGACTCTGGCGGTGGTCTCTGGACCAGTGACGATACTTGGACCCTCCTGGGCTGTGACTCCGGTGGTGGTCCCCTGACCAGTGACGATACTTGGCCCCTCCTGGTCTGTGACTCCGGCGGTGGTCTCCGGACCAGTGACGATACTTGGGCCCTCCTGGGCTGTGACTCTGGTGGTGGTCTCTGGACCAGTGACAATACTTGGGCCCTCCTGGGCTGTGACTCTGGCGGTGGTTTCTGGACCAGTGACGACGGTGCTGGCAGTTGTGTCTGGACCGCCGGAAATGATGGCACACTTCTCCGCCGTGACACTCACAACAGGCTGGGCAGACTTCCTCTGGACCTTCCCCACCTTTTTTGGAGTTACAGCTGACTCACCAATCGCCTTCGATCCCATTTCACTTGTTGACCCACAAGGAGTCTTGACACAGTCCCGTTGTCCACTCTCCAATTTCGGAGCCTTTACAGGGGGTGGGCTGCCAGTGCCTTGGCTCCGGGTCCTACTGCCTGCCCTGGTGGACGGTGCACTCCAAAAACCTGGAACACGCACCACTGGTACTGGAGGCTTTTTGGCTGAGGCGCTACGACGGGACTGATGAATTGGAGGGGGGGTGGGGGCAAAAAGGTCAATTTGACATAGGGAGAGTTTCTGACGGACACTGTGATGGGTAGCTGGATGGGGTCTGGGAGTGGAGGAAGAGGAGGTGGTTGTAGGAGGTGTCACTTTAGCTGTTTTGGGTGCAGGTACTGGAGGCTGTCGTGAGGTGGATGGATGTTGGGTGAGTGATTGCCGGCGTTTGGGTACTTTGGGAGGGGGCGTCACAGACACACTGGGAGAGGACACAGGGGACGTGTAAATGGCAGTGGAGGTGGTGAGTGCAGGTGAGCGGCGTGTGTTGCTGGGTGTCCTGGTGCGAGTCCTAGTGCCTGTAGATGTGGTGCATGCAGGTGTGTGTGTAGACGAGACTGGGAGGGAGGAGGGAGAAGAGGAGGAGGGGGACACAGTGGAGACAGTGGATGTTGCTGTGTCTGTATGGGTGTGATGCTTGTGTGAGTGCCTGTGGTGTGTGTGGTGCCTATGTTTGCTTGAGCTACTTGTGTGTGTTGACTTGTGTGCATGCTGGTCTGTAGGTGTGCTTGGGATGGGCTGGGGTACAGGGGATTGGGTCTGGGTGGAGGAAGTTGAAGGGGGGAGGCTGGACACAGGGACAATTGCTGCCATCAGTGCTGAGGCAAGAGATTGCAGGGTTCGCTGAAGGGCAGCCTGACCAGAATGAATGCCCTCCAGGAATGCATTACCGTGTTGCAACTCCCTTTCTACACCCTGGATGGCATTCACAATGGTAGACTGCCCAACAGTGAGTGACCTGAGGAGGTGAATGGCCTCCTCACTGAGGGCAGCAGGGGTGACTGGGGCAGGGCCTGAGATGCCTGGGGCAAAGGTGATGCCGACCCTCCTGGGTGAGCGGGCACAGGGCGAACACTGAGGGGCTGCTGGGAGGGCTGTGCTGGTAGGGGGGGTGGCGGATGTACCTGTAGAAGTGGGGCACACAGATGGTGCCGCCACCACAGGGGTGCTCACATCGGCGGACGAGTCCGTGTCGCTGGTTGGTGATCCGGTGGCCGACGTGAAGCTCCCCTCGCCCTCCGTCCCACTGGTGCATTCAGAGTCTGTGGTGTGGCCGTCCATGGCCATGTGGGATGCAGCTCCCTCGTGCTCCGGTGCCACTGTACCTCCGCCTGTTGATGCTGATGTATAAAAGGACAGGGAGAGCAGGAAAAGGGAGGGAGACAGAAGAAAGAGAGTTTTAGTGCATGGCATACCGCTACCGTTGGCGGACAAGACAGACGCAGCAGCCCCATGCACAACGCCGTGCTCCTGCCCTCTGCACATGCAATTTCATGGATATGGCCTACATGGCAATGGTGGAAATCTGCGCGCATGGATGCCACAGGGGCAACTATACCTCAACTTGCTACTTTTCTGAGGTGTGGTAGAGTGCCACATGGCCTACATTATGGAGGGGCCTTGCCTACCTAACTCGCCCTGGCCTAGGGACACCCACAGCCCACCTCCCCCAGCCAGACACCTCGACTGCACGCAAAGTCCGCAGAATGAGGTTGTACTCACCCCCTTGTGTCTGCTGTGATGTCCTTAAGCGCCCATCCAACTCCGGGTAGGCCACGGCCAGGATCCGGAACATCAGGGGGGTCATGGTACGACGGGCACCCCTCCCACGTTGGGAGGCCATCCCCAGCTGAGCCTCCGCCGTCTTCTTGCTGCAGCGGCGAATGTCCTCCCATCTCTTCCGGCAGTGGGTGCCCCGTCTCTGGTGGGCCCCCAGGTTCCGGACCTCCTTGGCGATGGCACGCCAAATGTCCCTCTTCTGGTCGGCGCTGACCTACATGACATGCACAAGGGAAGAGGAACAGTCATTACCAATTGCACCATCAATGTGTGTGGCCCCCTACATACTCTGACCATGTGGGCCATTTATTCCCATGCTTTACTGTAGTATGACTTCTGCCCCCTTCCCTCTTCCACCCAGCCCTGTCCACCCAGGCCTATCCCCTACAACGTGCTCCCTGTGTACTACCCTGTTGGTCTGGAGGACCGTAGAGTAGCATGTACTGGTGGAGGACCCCATCCACAATTTTCTCCAACTCCTGTGCAGTGAAGGCAGGAGCCCTTTCCCCAGACGCAGCAGCCATCGTCGCTTCCAGACCGAGGTCACAGCAGCACTAGCAGTGTAGGTCCTCTCCTGTCGAAGGTCAGGTATCTAGTGATTGAACAGATAGAAAATGGCAGTGACGTCCGCGGAGGTGACGTCCGCGGCGGGGCGCATCATCACCGCCGGCGCACCTGTTCATTGGCTCCTGGAACCCATAGGGTGCAATGTTAACCAAAGCAGCTTTGCGCCGCGCTCTACGACCGCCTACCGCGACGGTGTGCAACGCCAGCGCTGTTACCCCACAGTCCCATTGTCCCACTTTAGAGGTCAGGCAGCTGCCATTTCAGGGGCCCACATGGATTCATTTTCAACTGCGTCACACATACTGAGGCCTACACTCAACACACATACAGGAAGGGTTTATTGTCTGGTGTAGTCTTGTGTGTGACTGTGGGTACATACCTGGAGGAATTGTGTCTGTTTCTTCGCTGTTGTCCTTCGTAGGCACCGTGCGCTGGAACATATGAGAAGATGGCGGAATCCTCCGGTGTACCGACTGCTAGTGGACCTGTTGACAATGGAAGAGAGACATTTAATCGTGACCTACAGGTTTGACCGTGCCACAATCCAGGAACTATGTACCCAGTTGGAGCCAGACCTGATGTCACCAATCCGCCATCCGACTGGAATCCCCGCTGACGTGCAGGTGCTGTCAGTGCTCCATTTCCTTGCAAGTGGGACTTTTCAGACAACAGTGGCCATGGCATCAGGGATGTCCCAGCCTATGTTTTCCAACGTCTTGTCCAGAGTGTTGTCTGCCCTGTTGAAACACGTAAGGAGATACATCATTTTCCCTGAGGTGGAGGATTTGCCTACAGTGAAAGGTGACTTCTATGCCCTTGGACATATCCCCAGCGTCATAGGTGCCATTGATGGGACCCATGTAGCTCTGGTCCCCCCGCAGGAGTGAACAGGTGTACAGGAACAGGAAGAGTTATCATTCGATGAATGTCCAGATGGTCTGTTTGGTAGACCAGTACATCTCGCAGGTAAATGCTATGTTTCCTGGCTCTGTGCATGACGCCTACATCCTGCTGAATAGCAGCATCCCTGATATGATAGGTCAACTCCAGAGGCACCGTGTATGGCTATTGGGGGACTCTGGTTACCCCAACCTGTCATGGCTACTGACCCCAGTGAGGAATCCCAGGACCAGGGCAGAGGAACAGTACAATGTGGCCCATGGGCGGACTAGGAGGGTTATCAAGCGCACCTTCGGCCTCCTGAAGGCCAGGTTCAGGTGCCTCCATATGACAGGTGGATCCCTATTCTACTCACCGAAGAAGGTGTGCAACATCATCATCGCCTGCTCCATGCTCCATAATTTGGCATTGCGACGTCAGGTGCCTTTTCTGCAGGAGGATGATCTAGATGACGGTGTTGTGGCAGCTGTGGAGCCTGTGGACAGTGATGAGGATGAAGCTGAGGAAGACAAAAATGACAACAGGGAGTCAGTCATACAGCAATATTTCCAGTGACACACAGGTGAGAACATTTTCATTTTTACCATTACATTAACTTTCACACATCTACCTCTATCCTGTACTGACATTTCACTCACTATTTGTTAACTGAGTTGTCCCCTTCCATTTCAGTTTCACAAATGTGGTAACCTACGTGTCAACTGTTTGCATCCTTGAAGGGATTGTGATGTGTGACATAGGTATGTTAGCCTTCCAATGGGTAACCCATTATGAAACTGTAATTGATAATACAGATTTAAATCATAGACTGAATCCATTTTTTTTTTGTGTTTCAAGGGTGTTATTTAAGTGCTAAAAAATGAAGGGGGGTTGTAAAATGGTGATGGGTGATGGTGGAGGAATGTCCATGGCAGAGTCCAGTCTATTAGTCTCACAGGTACATTGCACATCTGGGCATAGGAAGTGGAGCTGGGGCAGTTTAAGTATGGACAGGGTAACAAAGTGGGACAGTGGGGGGACAATCAGGGTGGTCTTATTTCCTGGCGGGGGTCTTGCCATCTTGCTCTGTCCTGTCTCAGGGCCCGCTTGCGTGGTGGTTGGTGTTTTGAATGTCCGTCAGCACCCCTACGATGGTGCCCAGGGCGGAGCCGATGGTCCTGAGCTCCTCCCTGAACCCCAAATATTGTTCCTCCTGCAGACGCAAGGTCTCCTGCAACTTGTACAGGACCGTGGCCATCGTCTCCTGGGAGTGGTGGTATGCTCCCATGATGGAGGAGAGGGCCTCGTTGAGAGTTGGTTCCCTTGGCCTGTCCTCCCTCTGTCGCACAGCAGCCCTCCCAGTTCCCCTGTGTTCCTGTGCCTCCGTCCCCTGGACTGTGTGCCCACTACCACTGCCCCCAGGTCCCTGTTGTTGTTGGGGTGGTGGGTTACCCTGGGTGCCCTGTAGTGGTGGACACACCACTGATTGACCTGTCCTGGGTAGGGAGGTTTGGGCCCGCTCGGTGGGTGCTGTGCTGGTGTTACCAGAGGGTGTGAGCTCGGTGTTGTGCTGTGGCTGGGCAAGGGGAACCGACTGTCCTGAGGCCCACGATGGTCCGGGCTGGTCATCAAGCTCCAGTAGGGCAGAGCTGCTGTCGTCACTGTGGGCCTCTTCTGGGGGTGGAGTGGTGTTGTCTGGACGCTCTGGTGTGGTGACGTTCCTTCGGGTTCCTGCAGGGGTATAAGTACATGATTATTGCATGTGTGTGTTCATGGTGTGCAATGGTTGGGTGTGCGTGAACCCCAGTGCAGGCATTCCTGTGTGGGGGCTTGTGTGTTGATGGTTGGGGGGTGTTCTGGGTCTGTGCAGTGGGCATGCTTTGGTGATGGGTGTCCATGCTTAGTTATGTCATGCAGGTCTTGGGGTTGGGATGGGTGGTTGGTGTCATGGGTAGATTGGTGAGGATTTGGGGTAAAAGGGGAGGGTGTGATGGTGGGGGTGTGTGATAGCATGCAGGTAGGGTGGGGGTTGTGATGGTTAAGATTAGACTTACCAGTGTCTGTTCCTCCAATGACTCCTCCGAGGCCCTCAGGATGCAAGATGGTCAAGACTTGCTCCTCCCATGTTGTTAGTTGAGGGGGAGGAGGTGGGGGTCCGCCGCCAGTCCGCTGTACCACGATGTGGTGCCTGGATACCGTTGAACGCACCTTCCCCCGTAGGTCGTTCCACCTCTTCCTGATGTCCTCTCTATTTCTTGGGTGCTGTCCCACTGCGTTGACCCTGTCCACTATTCTTTCCATAGCTCCATCTTCCTGGCTATGGATGTGTGCTGTACCTGTGAGCCAAATAGGTGTGGCTCTAACCGGATGATTTCCTCCACCATGACCCTGAGCTCCTCCTCGGAGAAGCGGGGGTGTCTTTGGCGTGCCATGGGGTGGTGTGTGTGATGTGTGGGTTGGTGTATGTGTTGATGAGTGTGGTGAGTGTAGTGGTATGTGGTGTTTTGTGCTTGGATGTTGCGTGGGTGATGGTGTTGTGTGCCTCTGTGTGATGGGGTTGTCTATTCTGTGCTGTCTCTCTGGCCTTCTCTCAGAAATTCTGGTTGAAGGGGTTTGTGGGTGATGTGGGTGTGTGTTTTATATTGTGTTGGGTGTGTGGGAGTGGTGTTTGTATGTGTATCAGGTGTGTGTATTTGGAATTGTCCAATGTGGTGGTGTTTTGTAGAAGTGTGTGTATTTTGAGCGCAGCGGTGTGTACCGCCAATGGAATACCGCGGTTGAAAAACCGCTGCGTGGATTCGTGGGTCGTAATAGCATGGGCGTGTTTCTGTTGGCGTGGAGGTGGAGGATTTGTTTCCCCATGTTTATCGCTGACCTTTGGTGTGGCGGTATTGTGTGGGTGTCTGAATTTCGGCTGATTCCGTGATGTGTGTCATAATAGCTGTGGCGGTCTACCGCGGCGGTGTATTGGCGGTCTTCTGCACGGCGGTAAGCGCCTTATACCGCCAATGTTGTAATGACCCCCATAGTTCGTAGTATCTTGCTGTGAAATTTTAAAAAGCAATTATGCTATTCAATCTCTATACATTAGAATACACTAATATTGTTCCAAACCGCTTAATTGCCATAAATAATCTTAATAGATTGTATATTAAAATAACATCTTCATCACATAGCACAATATCATTTCACTGAGCCCAATAATCTTACGTAGACAAATAATTCCTTCTCAGTGGAACTGCCACAGTCACATCGATGCGCGTTTCTGCGCAGCAGTGCCTTCTTCAGTATATCCAAAAGTAACCGTTCATTTTCAGACAATAATTAGAAATGGAGAATTTGCAGTTAGCAATAGGTACATGAAGGCCCAAAGATCGGGCATAGAACCTCTGAAACATAACAAATCTCTGCTGAAGACAAGAGGAACTATTAGAAGACCCTCAGGTTCTTTCCTTTATTTCATCTCATCCATGTGAGGGGCACATGCTCTGCCTAAAGAATAAAGGTATAGACCTCCAGATAATATCTAAATTTCTCTATTGCTCATTTGATTTCTAGGTATACATTTTTGTTTGGGGGATATATTTCATTTCTGTTTTCTATGGAATAACTTTATGCTGATAAATGGAATACATTTTCCCACATTAATAACATGTAGTTGACACAAAAAGGCATCAGTTTGTAGTATAAAATCCATCTTTAAGTTTGGGAATTGTAATACTGGTTCCGATGCAAATATATATTTTAGATGGTTGAATGTCTGAAAGGCTTTTTCTGAGGGTTGTGAAAAATATTTATTAGTAGATATTTTCTTTTACATATCTGTGAAAGGGGCTGCCAGCTTAGAATAGTTAAGAACAACTAACCCAGAAGTCCTAGGTAGGCTTGCATATCCCTTCTATTTAGTGAGAAAGGAACAGAAGTTATTGCTTTCACCTTTTCTTCTTCCATTTCCAAGAAAATGCCTGAGGTATGTGGCTTTATTGTGTAACAATTTAGTTTTTTTTTGCATTGATGTGAAGAGCAGCATTTTTGTAACGTTTGTTGTAGTGCCATTATATGGGTCAAACAATCTGGTCATGTTTTGTTACAAAACAATGCAATACCTTCTAGCTATTCATAAGCATATCTTTGACGAGGTTCAAGAATTTGGTTTACTGATCATTGGAAAGTGTCAGGTATGCGATGTAGTTTCAAGGGGAGGAATGTGAACTGAAAAAAACATAAGGAGTGTCAAATGCGGTCTTTTTCCCATGCTCAGGACATAATGGAATCTTCCAGTAGCCTTTAATGAAGTCGATAGTTGATATATATTTAGACTCATTTAGGGCCTAATTACGAGTACAGCGGTCCATGGACCGCCGTACTCGTGGTGGTGGATGCACCACAGCAACCTTTGGCAGTCCAACCTCCACATTACGAGGCTTTTGAAAAAACAGAGTTGGAGCCCCGGGGGTGGCGTGTGGGGTGTGGAGGCTTCACTGCCCATGCTATGTTTGATTTGTTCAGCATTCCCTCCATCATCTGTTCTTTTTGCTTTTTTCACCTTAAGTGAAAAGGAGACATGGGCCCCGTGTTCAATGTGCCACCGGATTCAAGCTAGCCTGGCTGATTGTTGGTGGTACCCCAAAACCAGTCCGAGGATGCTTGTTTCCAGTCCAAGGAGGACGTAGATTGGCAGTTCAGGCTGCACTGTTCCCATGGGGAGCAGGTTCAAGACTGATTTGCATATAGCTGGGTCCAAACTAGGGTGGCATGATGGACAAAAAAGTAGTTGTTTGGGATGTCACCCAAGCACTGCCGGTTGCTGAGATTAATTCAAGCGATCCATCGATCGCTTGTGTTTGCATTATTTACCACTGGGAAGTAAAAAAAGATTCTATAGGGTCACACTATGGGCCTGATTCACAAAGGAAATTTACTTTTTTGAGTAATTTACATTTTTGTATACGTTTACTAGTTTTTGCTTATTCAAAATCTGAGTGTAAGTTACTACTAAAAAAAGAAAACAACTGTAAGTTCAGCACCACACATGGCAACACCATACCATAAAAACAAATGACGGAAAGGAATTAAATTAAAACATTAGTAGGAAAAAAATTCTCATTAAAATCTGTTAAAATATAAATAAAGTTAGACATATAGAGAAAAATAATGAAATATTAGAATAAAATATCAAAATGGTGTATCTTTATTATTAAAATAAACATGTTTTAATACCATGTTTTGAATTTAAAGATTAATGTAACAATAGTGCTCTTAAAAGCTAACTAAATTAATTTCAATTAATAATATACATCACTCTTAATAAATGTTAAGGTAGAATACAAAAATAAATTGGTAGGTGGGAATTTACCTTTAATATATTTTGAGATTTAAAAAAAAAGAATATTTCCATTAAAGATTTATTAAAAAAATAAGTTATCAGTGCTGTTACATTTTCTAAATGTTGTTCTACATTAAAATAAATATGAAATATGATGTCAGATAAATATTTCATATAAAATATTTGTATTTTTAATTTTTAAATAAAGTTACATTTTTAATTTGTCTCTATACTTTGCCATATGGAAAGTTCCACCCCAAATGTGGAGTCTCCCAATTGGTTCAATTCGCTAACCACTATAATTTTGTTAAATTTACACTAGATCTCTCAGATGTGCATACACATGGATTAATCAACAGCATTATTGCTAGGTCCTCCACGAACACACCTTACAAAATGGTTGAAGTTCACATTAAACAGTGTTAACTGTCAGGTGTCCTGTACTATGTTTTACAAAGCAGCTTAAGTTCTTTGTTATGGACCAACAACTTCTATAGAACAGTGTTAATTGTTGTCTTATGTGTGCAGGAAAATTACTGGAATAACAGTATTTTGAGGAAAGAGTGCTAAAACAATGTTATTATTTCTCCGCCCTGCTGAATCTTGATGGGGCCCTTTATCCTCCCGTTACCTACAAGGTATGCAATGAGTCATTTATCATTCACTTCCTTTTTTTACATCTGTTCTTGACAGTGTGCCAGAACTTACATGAGGGACAAAAAAATAGCTTTGAGGATCACTATGGAGAGTGGTTTTGTCTCCACCCACATGCTGATTATATTCAGTGCAGCGTTTGATTGGGCAGAGGTTGTGTGCTTTCATTCACAAAGAGTGCTTGTATTGTACGTTTTGGCATGTGGGAAAGCATATACTCAGTACAGCAGGACTGAGTTGGGTATGCTGAAAGACCAATGGTCAAAGCGATGGACCTGATCTATTTATTATGACAGGTTATAGTAAAGACAATAGCCTGACCAACCTAATGTGGGAAGCATATTTAAAGTCCATAGACATTTAAGGGTAAATTGTTATTGTGCTGGATTAAAGCCGGTAGTCATATTTTTTTTCATGAAACATCACAGATTACCATAGTAGGAAAGGGTTTTGGTTAATTCCTCTGATAAACCCTGGCAGAAAAATATTTTCCCAGTGATAGCCCTTTTATAGAAACCTTTAGGAGAGGTTAACTATTGCATTGACAATTGTATTTTTTCGATACAGTTACAGTTTTATGATTTGATGCCTGATAGCTGCCTTGAGCAAATGTTTACAATTAACACAGTAGCTGGGACTGTGACAAACCAGTTATAAGGTCTACATGCTTGAGTGATGTTGCTATGAAATGTTATGTGCAATGCCATAGGTCAGACTTTTTTATTATGAAATGTTATGACAAATATAGTATGCCAGACGTATTTATTGTCAAATGCTTATGTTAAAATCAACAGGCCTTAAATGATGAATTGTTACTACACTGAGTAGCCATGCATTTTGTTACAAAGAATCTTACAGATTACTGTCATAAGCAAGGGGTTTGGAGTTGATTATGCCCCTAAGTCGGACCTTGGGGTAGAAAGATTGCCCTATTAGAACTCCAGTTAGGACATTTTAGTAGGAGTTATCCATTATTTTGCCAATGTTAATTCTGCACATATTTATAATTTTATGACTAGATATCATTTGATTGCCCTTTGGGAAAGCTTATGGTCACTACAATAGGCATTATGCTTACTGTGTTCAAGCCTGTACAGGTATTATAGAACATGAAATCTCACAGATTACTATAGGTAGCAATGGTTTTTGTATTGGTCATCCCTCTGATAAACCCTGGGCAAAGACGAGTTCCATTTTGATAGTGGCTGTCTTTGTAGAGGTTGAATATTTTAAGCCTAATGAAATGTTTCCATATTTATAATGTTCAACTGTATGCCTGATGGTTACTTTCTGGGAAAGCTTATGTGCAAAACAGTACTCCTGAGATGGTTATAATGACAAGCCAATGATAAAAGCTGTAGACCTGCTAGGTTCATAATTCATGATAGGCCCTTGCAGGCCTGTGTGTACATTGTTTTGCAATCTAATTGTGTACATATTTTTTACTTTATGTTTTGGTGGAATGCCAATGCTTATTACAGTAGGCCTGAGTTGAGTATGGTGACAAATTAATAGGAAATGCTATTATATGTTACGCCAGATGCCATATGTTTGATCTCTTTATTTTGAAACATCATGAAAAATGCAATACATCTGAATTATTTATTTTGAAAAGCCTATGCTAAATCAAATAAGCCATCAAGGGCTAATTGTTATTACACTATTTTAAAGCTTGAAGAAAGGTATTTTGTTGCACAGATTATGATTATTATAGATTACCATTGCAGGCAAGAGTTTAATGTTGGTTATCCCTCTGACAATCCTGGGGGTAGAAGACCTGCATTGTGATAATCCTAGTGCAGTCTCTCTTAGGATGAGATATATATTGTTGTGCTAACTGTACTTTTGTAGATGCTTACAATTGTATGACTATACTTGCTGCTTGTGAGAAAGGTAACATAGGTCTGATTTGTCTATTCTGAAATATATGACAAAAGCAGTAGGCTTGGCTTATTGTGTAAACCATGCGCCAATGCCAATAATCCTTGTAGGGTGGCTTGTTATTATACTATGCTAAAGTCTTTCACAGGTATGTTGTTAGATGTAATCTCTCCATTTTCATCATTAGGCAATGACTTTGTCATTTATTTCCCCCTCTGACAACCACTGGGGTAGAAAATTGCACTTTTAGAGTCCTTGTTTGCTATATCATCATAAGAGGGGTTAAATATTGCTTTGCCAACTGCAGTCAGACATGGACCCTCGGTCAGTATCTGACAAACAGCAGACTTACAAAGTATGAGAAAATACTTGCAACAGAAATTGACTGTCTAGATGGATGTTACATATTTATGTACCAAATTGTAACCAGAATATTAGGATGATCTCTTGAAGAGCCTGATTCTGTAACCTATTTGGATGGCTCATGTCTAAGAGACAATGATGGAACTCTGGGAGTAGCATACACTGTTTGCACAACTCGTTAAGTGGTGGAAGCCTTCTGGGCTTGAGGTGTGACTTCTGCACAAGTGGCAGAATTAATTGACCTTACTTAAGCTTGTTGTCTTTCAGCTTCATTGAGAGTAACTATATTTAAAGATAGTCAATATGGCTTTAGAGTGCTCCATGAATTTGGACAATTATGGTCACAGAGAGGATTCATGGTATCACCCGGTTCTCCTACTAGGAATAAGGAATACATAATGAGACTGCTGCAGTTATCCCCAAGAAATTGCATTGGTTAAATTTACAGCTTACAGTTGGGAACTGAAAAGCTAATGAAGTTGCATGATATTGTGTGCTTGTGGCATGCATATTGAACAGAGAATATGCAAAGGAATCTGATCCTTTCTCTATGTTGTTGTCAGAGACTGATGCCTGGGAGAGACCAAAAGATTGCAGGCAGAAGTTTCATAAGATGAACAGCAAGATTGGATCAGAGAAAGATGTGTTCAAAATGCAAATGTCATTTGGGTTTCAGCTGATGGAAGACCAGTGTTGCCAGATAGTTTGTTGTTTCCAATGACACGATATCTCCATGACCCTGCACACACTGGAAGGGATGCAAAGGTTAGGCTGTTTAAGCAAAATTGGTTCAAACCCAGATTTAGAGTTCTAGAAGAAGAATTATGCCACAAATGTGTAACATATGAGCAGATGAATGTAGGAAGGAGAACGCCCGTAACAACGAGCCACATAGGAAGACCAGGTGGATCCTGATATTTATAATTTTATGATTGTGTGTTTGATGAGTGCAGTGTGGAAAAGCTCATGCTAAATAAAGCAGGCCAGACTTAATTATGGGGTAAAGTCAATTTTAAAAGCTAAAGGTCTGACTGGATCATTTGTAAAAGTTATTTAAATATCATAGTGTAGTGGGGCCCTCTTGGACCCACAATGGCTTTCTATTTAGCTTTGATTTCTATTTTACATTTGACATTTTTTAGCTGACATTGCTTTTAGGACCGAGATTCCACACACTTGACGTAGTGCAATTTATACTAAGGATACATTGTACGTGTCACTTGTTTTTGTTGGCTTTTGTCTGCATAGAATCATTACATTATGCCCAAGGCTTAGAATACAGTACAACGTATCATAGTGTTGCATTCTTCATTCAGAGAGATTGCATCTAACACTTAGCCATCTCATGGCATGGATCTGTACCTCTAACGTGTCACTTTTATTGTATAAGGGAAAGGGCAGAGGGGCACTCCAGCTGTGGCCACCCTTGGAGGAATGCTGGGTGCAACATGCAGCTCTGCTGACGCTGATCTTCCACCTTCCTGAAAGGATTGTCATTCATACTACAGGCTGACTCTTGACTCAGTTCTCCAGGTATGGGGGCTTTGGCTAACCTTTCCGATTGGGAAAAGGAAGAGGGTACACTGACTAGGCTCTCATTATAGGCCTAGGGTTATGTAGAATTATTAAGAAACCATTAACAGGGTTGGATGATTAATTCTGTTCATAATGCTGGTAACTTTGCTTTGTTTCATCTGCCTAATTATTGCAGTACATTCTATCTACGCAAGAATGTGATTGTTTCAATAATGTATTGAAAACTTATGTCATATTTCTCTTGTGCTTTCACTTGGGCATGCTTGAGTAATACAATGAAAGGGTAAGATCTGTTTCCACAATTCCCATAGGGGATCAGAGTGTCATGTTTAGGTTGCCACAATCACCTTCCACCCTGAGAAGGTTAGGGGTTTGTGTGAAGCACTGTGAGCAAGCCAGGAATTGGGCCAACAGTCTCTGATGGTGTGGAATGATTCAGTCCCCTACATTTTGAAGTTCTGTTGTTCTAATATGCAGTCCTATAATTTTGGTTTGAACCGTATAACAATAGGTCTGGTCTGCCCATTATGGAAAGTTCAATAAAGGTTTTAGACCTAATTAATCTATAATTAAAATTATTTGTTAAAATTAATACATCTTTAAGGGTGCATTGTTATTGCACTGTGTTCAAGCCTGTAGACATTTTGTTGCATGGAATCTCACAGATGCCTTAGTAGTCAATAGGTTTGGTGTGGGTGCAGAAGATCTGCACTGTGATAGTACTTGCCAGACCCTGTTAGCTGGGATGGACAGGTTAATTGCAAAGCTCCTAACAACGTAAACATTTCTTAAAGATATGCATACATAAATATGAATATAAAGAGGAGCTTTCGATCAGTCCTGAATTGCCAGTTTTCCTATCAGAGTATCATTCACATTCTAATACGGACATCAAACAGAAGGGGATAATGGGGCAGTACACCATTGTCCTCTGAGTATGGCATTTTGGATGAACATGTGAACATCCATCTAAAAATGTAGTAATTCACGCCAGACATGGTACATCAGTCCTTTGGTATTTTCTTTTGATAGATCCCCTCTCATATTCTTTTTACTCTTTTTTTTGTTTTGTTTTTTAGAGCATCCTGAAGCTACCCAGACAGTGCTACTCTCCCATTTGGCACTCATATTATTTGCAGAGGGTCATGTTCTGAATGGCTACTGATTCTAAACCAAGTAGTCAACTTAGGATGGTATTGTCCATTGTGAAACCTTGCTTTAATGTTACAATTTGCAGAAGAATTGTCCTCTTGGATTAGTACAACAGTTATATACTATCTACCATATCAATCGTAGATGGCTGCTTATTGCAATATTTACTGCGCGTCAACCTTGAGGTAGTAATGTATGTTGTGTATCATTGTTTCGTTGACCTAAGATCTCTAACACATTGGGGGTTATTACAACTTTAGAGGAGGTGTTAATCCGTCCCAAATGTGACGGATATACCACCAGCCGTATTACGAGTTCCATAGGATATAATGGACTCGTAATACGGCTGGTGGTATATCCGTCACTTTTGGGACGGATTAACACCTCCTCCAAAGTTGTAATCACCCCCATTGTGTTTAAACTTGCCAGTGATTTTGAAACATTAACATGATAATACACTATGGCCCTCATTACAACATTGGCGGTAAAAGCCGCTTACCGCCGTGCAGAAGACCGCCAACACACCGCCGCGGAATTCCGCCACAGCTATTACGACCCACATCTCGAAATTCGACAAAATCCAGACACCCACACAAGTCCGCCACACCAAAGGTCAGTGATAAACTGGCGAAAACAAAACCGACACCATCACACCAACAGAAATACGCCCATTCTATCATGACCCACACCGCAGTGCTCCAAATACCCACACATCTCAAAAACACCACCACATTGGACAATTTGAAATACACACACCTGATACACATACACACACCACTCCCACACACCCAATACAATATAAAACACACACCCACATCACCCACAAACCCCTACGACCAATATTACAGAGAGAAGGCCAGAGAGAGACACCAGCATCCACAAAACTAGCATTCACAGGCACACAACACCATCACCCACATAACTTCCACGCACCTCACACAACACACCACTAAATATCACCCCACACAGCACAACACACACCAACCCACACATCACCCACACCACCCCGTGGCACGGCAAAGACACCCCAGGTTCTCGGAGGAGGAGCTCAGGGTAATGGTGGAGGAAATCGTCTGGGTAGACCACCCACTGTAGAGACTTGAGAGACTGTGGCTTTGCATTCCCCAGGATGGTACAGTGGGCAAACCACCCACTGTAGAGACTTAAGAGACTGTGGCTTTGCACTCCCCAGGATACATCAATGGGCATGGAGGACCCTCGTGGATCTGGCGTCGTGCACTCATCCGGCTGAGGTGCCCCACCTTCCCTTCCCCTGAGATGCCTGTTGTATTTCTATCTGATGCCCCTGCAGTGTTCTCTCCGTTTTGACCGGGTATCTTGTGAGGGCCTCGCCCATGCATTTTCGGCCCAGTGGTCCACGGACTATGAATGATGCAAAACCTGGACTACTAATCGTGATGTATATTTTGATTATAGTGTATATATATATATATATATATGTATGTTTTTGCTTACTGAATTTTGATATATTACAATAGTTACACTCATTTCCTTTTGTCTTTGCATTATTCTGGGGGGTTGGGGGGTGTACTGTAATGTATAGATATGCATTGGTGTGTGTGTTGTAGTGGGTGAGGGTCGGGTGGGGTTTGGGATGTTGGTTGTGTGTGTCTCCTGTGTCGCAGGTGCAGTACTCACTGTGGTCTTCGCCGCCGGCGTTGATGATCTTTGTATAGGAGCAGGAAGACTTTTGCAGGGAGAATATGGAGTTCCGGCTCCATGGGGCCCTCCTTCCTCGTGGAGTGTGTAGAGGTGAGCGTTTTCCCTTTGAAACAGCAGTTTCCACCGTGTTTGTATCCACGGTGAATCCGCCCCGGAAAAGATGGCGGATTGGTAGGTTGTGATACTGTGGGCGGTACATTGTCCTCCGCCTGTCTGTTGGCGGTGACTGCTGCGCTGTTTGTCTGTACCGCCGTGGCGGTCAGAGTGTGAAAGTGGCTGTCTTTGTTGGCGGTTTCCGCCACGGTCATAATTCCAGATTTTTTACCGCCGGCCTGTTGGCGGTCTTACCGCCGCTTTAACACCGTCCGCCAGGGTTGTAATGACCACCTATGTACTATACCAAGATAAACATCCACTAGTATATATAATTTTGTCTTTTATTGTGGGCATATGCCCACTACAATTAGGCAGTGGTATTTTTTCCCAGTTTTATTCTTTTAATTTTTCATTTATATTTCATATACTGAGTTAGTGTCTCTGTTTTATTATGAATGGATAAATGGATGAATGCACAAATGAGTCAGTGGGTGAGAAACTGGATTTATAAGTGCAAAAATTAGTGACAGACTGCACCTAACATGACTTATTGAGTGTCTAAACACACCAGTTAATGAAGTGGCACTTTCATTTGTAAGCCATACCTATTGGCTTTGCAAATGATTGATCCTATAAGCTATTGATAGCTATTTGTAAGCAGTAATAACTGTCAAAACTCACTGATAGTCATAGGTAAGTGGGGATAGAGAACACCCGAGCAACCAAGAGAACACAATGCTCAGTCCCTCTGCTTTTTCAGCATAGCCTCAATTCCCTCAATGCAGACATGCAGACACAACCTCTAATAAATTTGACAAAGAAAGACCAGTGAAATTGTGTTTATTAACTCTAACAGACACAAAAAATGTGCATAATTATCTAAAACCAGATAATGATATGAAAATTGGAGAAAGCCTGTGTACCTGGGAGAAATTTAGTAGAAGTCAGACAGTGACTTTAAAAAGTTAAAGGGGGTCATTCCAACCCTGGCGGCCGGTGATAAAGCGGCGGCAAACCCGCCAACAGGCAGGCGGTCAAAAAAAAAGGTATTCTGACCCTGGCGGGAACCGCCAACACAGCCCGCCACTTTAACACTCCGCCCGCCACGGCGGGACAGACAAACAGCTCGGCGGTCACCGCCAACAGCCAGGCGGCAGACAATGTACCGCCAACCCTATCACAACTCACCAATCCGCCACCTTTTCCGGGGCGGGAGCCCCGCCGATAAAAACACAGCAGAAACAGACTACGAACGGGAAAACGCTCACCTATACACACTCTACGAGGAAGGAGGACAGCATGGAGCCCGAATTACACATCCTACCGGCTATTGTCTACCTGCTCATCTACCACGAGTACGAACGCCGGCGCAGACGACAACGGTGAGTACTGCACCTGCGACACAGGGGAGGGGGGAGGAGGAAAGCTTACGGGCACACACATATGCGACCCCCCCCCCAACTATCTACACACCAATGCAGAGCACCAAGTCACAGTGACACCACCCAAACCCCCCGGAATAATGCAAAGACATAATTAAAGTGAGAAACAACATTTATGTATATAAGAGGTTCTTTGAAGTCATGGTAAAATAGCAATATGAATAATAAAAAAACAAGTAAGAAAATTTCGAAAACAATAAACATAGGCAATAAGTCCTGCCCAGTCACCTAAATTTCCACTGTCCGTGGGCCAAAGTGTATCAACACATGGGCAAAGCCCACACAGGAGACCTGAGTCCATTGGAGAGAACACTGCTGGGGCATCAGATGACAAAACTACAGGCACCTCAGGGGGAAGGGAAGGGGGGGCACCTCAGCCACATGAGTCCACGACGCCAGATCCACAAAGGGTCCACCATGCCCACTGTGCCATCCTGGGGAGTGCAAAGCCACAGTCTCACAAGTCTCTACAGTGGGTGGATTGCCCACTGTGCCATCCTGGAGAGTGCAAAGCCACAGTCTCACAAGTCTCTACAGTGGGTGGATTGCCCACTGTTACATCCTGGGGAGTGCAAAGCCACAGTCCATCAGGTGGATTACAGAGACCACTGGTCATTGAGGAGGCATGGTGGGCAGAGTGCGTCGTGAAGGCCTGCCCGACACAGAACCGGCACTGCCAATGGGCCAGCGGTGCTTGACAGGAAGGGCCCAGCGGAGCGGTGCTTGACAGGAAGGGGTCCAGCGGAGCGGTGCTTGACAGGAAGGGCCCAGCGGAGCGGTGCTTGAGACGGCAGGGCCCAGCGGAGCGGTGCCTGACAGGAAGGGGCCCAGCGGAGCGGTGCTTGACAGGAAGGGCCCAGCGGAGTGGTGCTTGAGACGGCGGGGCCCAGCGGAGCGGTGCTTGACAGGAAGGGCCCAGCGGAGCGGTGCTTGAGACGGTGGGGCCCAGCAGAGCGGTGCTTGACAGGAAGGGCCCAGCGGAGCGGTGCTTGACAGGAATGGCCCAGCGGAGCAGTGCTTGACAGGAAGGGCCCAGCGGAGCGGTGCTTGAGACGGCGGGGCCCAGTGGAGCGGTGCTTGAGACGGCGGGGCCCAGCGGAGCGGTGCTTGACAGGAAGGGCCCAGCGGAGCGGTGCTTGAGACGGCGGGGCACAGCGGAGCGGTGCTTGACAAGAAGGGCCCAGTGGAGCGGTGGTTGAGACGGCGGGGCCCAGCGGAGCGGTGCTTGAGACGGCGGGGCCCAGCGGAGCGGTGCTTGACAGGAAGGGCCCAGCGGAGCGGTGCTTGAGACGGCGGGGCCCAGCGGAGCGGTGTTTTACAGGAAGGGCCCAGCGGAGCAGTGCTTGAGACGGCGGGGCCCAGCGGAGCGGTGCTTGACAGGAAGGGCCCAGCGGAGCGGTGCTTGAGACGGCGGGGCCCAGCGGAGCGGTGCTTGACAGGAAGGGCCCAGCGGAGCGGTGCTTGAGACGGCGGGGCCCAGCGGAGCGGTGCTTGAGACGGCGGGGCCCAGCGGAGCGGTGCTTGACAGGAAGGGCCCAGCGGAGCGGTGCTTGAGACGGCAGGGCCCTCTTCAGCGGTGCCTTTCTGCACGGCGGGGCCCTCTTCAGCGGTGTCTTTCTGCACGGCGGGGCCCTCTTCAGCAGTGTCTTTCTGCACGGCGGGGCCCTCTTCAGCGGTGTCTTTCTGCACGGCGGGGCCCTCTTCAGCGGTGTCTTTCTGCACGGTGGGGCCCTCTTCAGCGGTGCCTTTCTGCACGGCGGGCCCTCTTCAGCAGTGCCTTTCTGCACGGCGGGCCCTCTTCAGCGGTGGCTTTCTGCACGGCGGGGCCCTCTTCAGCGGTGCCTTTCTGCACGGCGGGGCCCTCTTCAGCGGTGCCTTTCTGCACGGCGGGGCCCTCTTCAGCGGTGCCTTTCTGCACTGCGGGGCCCTCTTCAGCGGTGCCTTTCTGCACGGCGGGGCCCTCTTCAGCAGTGCCTTTCTGCACTGCGGGGCCCTCTTCAGCGGTGTCTTTCTGCACGGCGGGGCCCTCTTCAGCGTTCCCTTTCTGCACGGCGGGGCCCTCTTCAGCGGTGGCTTTCTGCACGGCGGGGCCCTCTTCAGCGGTGCTTGTCCAGTCATCCAAGGGAGCCAGACCTGGCCAGGACTCCCTGCTTAGTCGCCCTCCGACCGTGCAGTTGCTGGACCCTTCTGTGACGGAGTCCTGGGCCCGTGGGTGTCCTCCCTCACACCCGGGATGGGGCTTGTGGGGCCCTCCTGGTCCGCGCCCCTGCTGGCTGACTTCTCCGCCCTGCTGCCCTTGCCCTCCTTCGATGAGGCTCTCTGGCCCTTGCCTCCCCTGGATGTTGTGGCAGGTGACAGCCCAGGACTTTGCTCCTTGGGGGCAGCCGTGTCAGTCTTCTCGCGGCGGCCCCTGATTTTACGGGTCCTCTTCCCAGGGGGGGTCTGGCTGTTCCCTTGCTGCTGGCCGATGTATCTGTGCTGGGAAAGGGTGGACTCCAAAACCCGTGCACAATGGTGACACTTGAAGCAGGGCTGGTGGTGGCTGAGGTGCTCTTGGGACTCTTAGCAGATGGAGGGGGTGGGTCAGGTGGGGCAAAGAGGTTAACTTTGGAGAGGTAAAGCTTTTTAGGACCAATGTAAAGGGTAGGTGTAGTGGGTATGGGAGTGGAGGAAGAGGAAGTGGTTGTAGGAGAGTCAGGTGTGCTGTCTTTGGGTGCAGGTGCTTGTGACGTAGGCTGTTGTGAGGTGCTTGGCTGTTGGGTGGGTGGCTGCCTGCGTTTGTGTGTCTTGGAAGAGGGGGTAACAGACACAGTGGGAGAGGACACAGGGGACATGTAAATGGCAGTGGGGGTGGTGACTGCACGTGTGCGGACTGTACTGGAGGGTGTGCTGGTGATGGAAGTACTGGCTGATGGTGGTGTGCATGCAGGTGTGAGTGGAGACGTCACAGGGAGGGAGGAGGGAGACGAGGAGGAGGGGGACACAGGGGTGGTAGTGACTGTTGGCATGTCTGCATCTGGGTGTTGCTTGGGTGAATGCTTGTGTGATCTGTTGCTTATGTCTGGATGAGCTGCCCTTGGGTGTTGAGGTGTGTGCAGGCTGGTCTGAAGGTGTGGATGGGATAGGCTGAGGAACAGGAGACAGAGACAGGGTGGAGGCAGTTAAAAGAGGGAGGCTGGAAACAGGGACAATGGCTGCCGTCAGTGCTGAGGCCAGAGCATTGAACGAACGTTGATGGGCAGCCTGACCCGAATGAATGCCCTCCAGGTATGCATTGCTCCGATGCACCTCCCTCTCTACCCCCTGGATGGCATTCAAAAGGGTAGACTGCCCAACAATGATGGTCTGTAGGAGGTCAATGACCTCCGCACTGAGGGCAGCAGGGGTAACAGGGGCAGGGCCTGAGGTGCCTGGGGCGAAGGAGATGCCCGCCTTCTTGGGCGAGCGGGTACGGAGCGAAGGCTGAGGGGCTGCTGGGAGGGCGGAGCTGGTGCGCTGGGTGGCGGCTGTACCTGTAGAGGCGGGGGGCCCGGATGTTGCCGCCACCGCTAGGGAGCTCCCTTCCGAGGACGTGTCGGTGTCGCTGGTGTCACCACGGGTCCCCATTGTGGTGCTCCCCTCGCCCTCCGTATCACTGGTGACCTCGGTGTCTGTACCATGGCCCACCGGGGCCTTGTGAGTTGCAGCTCCCTCGTGCTCCGATGCCAATTCTCCTCCGCCTGATGATGCTAATGCACACATGCACAAGAAGACAAAGAAAAAGGGTGGGGGGAGAAATAAAAACAGGTTGAGTGCATGCATTGTCAACACCGTTGGCGGAGAGGACAGACACAGGAGCCTCATGCACTACGCCGCGCAATCGGGGTACACTACTCAGTACTTGTGACTAGGCCAACAGGTCTATGGACAACATATGCGCACATGGGTGATGCTGGACCATGGATTGCTGTACTTGGCACCCTACAGAGGTGGGGGGCGGGGCACAGGGCCATGCCTAAAGGAGGGGACTACACTACAGAAAGCGCCCTGGCCTAATGTCACCCACAGCCCTCCTCCCCCACCCAGGCACCTCCACTGCGCGTAAAGATAGCAGTATGTGCTGGTACTCACCCCCTTGTGTCTGCTGTGATGTCCTCACGTGCCCATCCAATTCGGGGTAGGCCACCGCCAGGATCCGGGACATCAGGGGGGTCAAGGTACGACTGGTACCCCTCCTACGTTGGGAGGCCATCCCCAGCAGTGACTCGGCGGTCTTCCTGGTCCCGCGGTGGATGTCCTCCCACCTCTTTCGGCAGTGGGTGCCCCATCTTGTGTGGACCCCCAGGGCCCGGACTTCCTTGGCGATGGCACGCCAAATGTCGACTTTCTGATGGGCGCTGACCTATTTGACATGTACAGGGTGGGAAAGGAAATTTCAACATTTTTCTGCATGTTAGATGTGATTGCCCCCCCCTCCCCAACCCTGCCATGTGGCACATGCTCTCATCTGTCTTGCCTTGCACTCCGCATAGCCTATTCAACATGCACCCAGTGTACTTACCTGTTGGTCTGGAGGACCGTAGAGTAGCGCATACTGGGGTAGGACCCCATCCACAAGTTTCTCCAACTCTTCTGAAGTGAAGGCAGGGGCCCTTTCCCCAGTCGCAGCAGCCATTGTCTCTTCCAGACCGAGGTCACAGCAGCACTTGCAGTATAGGTCCTCTCCTGTGGATGATCAGGTCTCGAGTGATTAAGCAGATAGAAAATGGCGGTCACGCCCGCGGCAGTGCGTACCGCAACCGCCAGCGCACATCGTCATTGGCTCCTGAGACGCATAGGGTTCAATGTTAACCAATGCTGCTTTGCGCCGCGGTCTTCGTCCGCCTACCGCCACGGTGAGCCACGCCAGCGCAGTGACCTCACATCCCACTGTCACACTTCACAGGTCAGGCAGCTGCCATTTCAAGGGCCCACATGGCATGATTTCTACTGCGTCACACAGGCCTAGGCCTTGCATTGCCACTCATACAAGCCTTTCAATGCATAGTGATTCGTGTACTGTGCAAGCTGTGGGAACGAACCTGAGGGTTGCTGGACTCTGTGCTCCATGTTGTCCTTCCTAGGCACCGTCCGCTGGGACTTGCGAGGAGAAGGATGAATCCTCCCGTGTACCGACCGCTGGTGGACCTGTCGACAATGAAAGAACGACATATTATACTTCGATACCGACTTGACCGAGCCACTATACATGAACTGTGTGCCCAGCTGGAGCCAGACCTGATGTCCCCCATCCGCCAACCCACAGGGATTCCCCCTCTGGTGCAGGTGCTGTCAGTGCTCCATTTTTTGGCAAGTGGGTCTTTTCAGACAACAGTGGCCATGTCATCAGGGATGTCTCAGCCTATGCTTTCTAAGGTTTTGTCCAGAGTGTTGTCTGCCCTGATGAAATACATGCGGAGATACAATGTTTTCCCTGAGGAGGGTGATTTGGCCACTGTGAAGGGTGATTTCTATGCCCTTGGACATATCCCCAACATCATTGGTGCCATTGATGGGACCCATGTGGCTTTAGTACCCCAAAAGACAATGAGCAGGTGTACAGAAATAGAAAAAGTTACCATTCGATGAATGTCCAGGTGGTCTGTTTGGCTGACCAGAACATCTCCCATCTAAATGCCAAGTTCCCCGGGTCATTGCATGACGCGTATGTCATGCGAAATAGCAGCATCCCTTATGTGATGGAACAGCTACAGAGACACCGTGTGTGGCTAATAGGTGACTCTGGTTACCCCAACCTGCCTTGGCTATTGACCCCAGTGAGGAATCCCCGGACCAGGGCAGAGGAACGGTACAATGAGGCACATGGGCGAACTAGGAGGATTATAGAACGGACCTTCGGGGTCCTGAAGGCCAGGTTTAGGTGCCTGCATATGACAGGGGGATCCCTCATGTACTCACCAAAGAAGGTGTGTCATATCATCGTGGCCTGCTGTATGCTTCACAATCTTGCATTGCGACGCCAGGTGCCTTTCCTGCAGGAGGATGGTCCAGATGGTGGTGTTGTAGCAGCTGTGGAGCCTGTGGAGAGTGAAGAGGAGGAAGACGACGGGGACGACACGGACAACAGGGACACAGTTATACAACAGTATTTTCAGTAGCACCCAGGTAAGAATCACCCACGCCATTTTACATTTACTTCTGGCCTCCTGCATCTCTACTTTCTGTGTTTCCCCCCAGTTCCTTTTCACTGATTTTTGACTTTCCCTTCCCTTTTCAGAGCTGTATGACCCACAGCGTGACTTCTGCTTTGTTTGCCATGGACTAATGCTTATTGACACTGGTATGTTGTCATCACAATGTAAATGAACATTATTGCACCGTTATGTGTAATACATTTGTAAAGAATACAAGCAGACTCCTGACATTTGAAGTGCAATTGGTGATTTATTTTAAGTGCTGCGTATAGGTCCATGATAGTAAAACGGTGATGGGTGGGGGTGGAGTAATGTCCATGGCAGAGTCCAGTTCTCAGTAGCACAGGTGCAATGTCCATATGCCTGTGGAAGGATGGAGCAGGGGCAGTTCAAGGTTGGACAGGGTGACAATGTGGGACAGTGGGATGACATCAGGGGGTATCTTAGGCTGGCGGGGGTCTTGGCATCCTACTCTGTCTTCTTGTGTGATCTCAGATTCCGCTTGCGGGGTGGTTGATCTTCAGCAGGAGGTGGGGTTCTGGTGGCCTGTCGTGGTGTGGGGGCCTCCTGTCCACTAGCGCCGGCGGAGGTGGTAGGCTGTTCGTCGTCCGGGCTGGTGACAGGGGCCCTTTGGGGTGCTACATGGTCCCGCAATGTGGTGACTATCTGGTTGAGGGCCAGGACGATGGTCCCCATTGCGGTACCGATGTGCCGGAGTTCGTCTCTGAACCCCATGTACCGTTCCTCCTGCTGTGCCTGGATCTCCTGGAACCTGGCCAGTACCGTCGCCATCGTCTTCTGGGAGCAGTGGTATGCTCCCATGATGGTGGTGAGGGCCTCTTGGAGAGTGGGTTCCCTGGGCCGGTCAACCCCCTCTCGCACAGCAGCCCTCCCAGTTGCCCTATTTCCCCGGGCCTCTGTCCCCTGGACGGTGTGCCCACTACCACTGCCCCCAGGTACCTGTTGTTGTTGGGGTGGTGGGTCAGCCTGGGTGCCCTGTAGTGGCGAACACACCGCTGATTGACGCGTCCTGGAGACAGAGGCATGGGCCCGCTGGGTGGGAGCTGTGCTGGTATTCCCAGAGGGGGTTGGGTCTGCTGTGGCCTGTGTCTGTGTGTGGGGAACCGACTGTCCAGAGGTCCCCGATGGTCCGGGCTGGTCATCAGGTTCTAGGTCGACAGAGCTGCTGTCATCACTGGGGGCCTGTTCTGGGGGCGGGATGGACAGATCTGGACCCTCCTGGCCGGTGTGTTGGCGTTCGGGCCCTGCAGGGGTAAAAGAGTATGGTTATTGCATCTGTGTGTGCCATGGCGTGCGATTTGTGGGTGCCCTTGTCCCCCAGTGCTGGCATTCCCTTGTGGGAGGAGTTGTGAGGGTGGTTTGTGGGGGGGGATGGGTATGTGCAGTGGTCATGCTTGGGTGATGGGTGTCCATGGTTTGTGTTGGCATTCAGGGATTGGTGTTGTGTTGGGTGGGTTGTGCTGGTGAGACATTGGCAGGGAGGATGTGTGCTGGGGGGTTGGGGGTAAGGGTGGGGGTGCGGGTTGGCATGCTGGTGGTTGGGGGGGTGAAGTATTTGGGATTAGACTTACCAGAGTCCATTCCTCCGCCTACTCCAGCGAGGCCCGCAGGATGCAGGATGTTCAAGACCTCTTGCTCCCATGATGTGAATTCGGGTGGAGTGGGTGGGGGTCCGCCGCCAGTCTTCTGCACAGCGATGTTGTGTCTTGACACCATCGACCGCACCTTCCCCCGTAGGTCGTTCCAGCGCTTTCGGATGTCTTCCCGGTTTCTGGGATGCTGTCCCACAGCGTTGACCCTGTCGACGATCCTTTGCCATAGCTCCGCCTTCCTGGCTATTGTGGTGTGCTGCACCTGTGTGCTGAATAGCTGGGGCTCTACCCTGATTATTTCCTCCACCATGACCCTGAGTTCTTGGTCCGAGAACCTGGGGTGTCTTTGGGGTGCCATGGGGTGGTGTGGGGTGGTGTTTGTGGTGATGAGTGTGGTGTGTGTGGTGGTGTGTGGTGTTTTGTGCGTGGATGTAGTGTGGGTGATGATGTTGTGTTCCTCTGTGTGTTGGGGTTTGCGATAGCTGTGCTCTCTCTCTCTCTCTCTCTCTCGCCTTCTCTCCAAATTTCTAGTAGTGGGGGTTTGTGGGTGATGTGGGTGTGTGTTTTATAGTTGATTGGATGTGTGGGTGTGGTGTGTGTATGTGTATCAGGTGTGTGTATTTCGAATTGTCCAATGTGGCTGTGTTTTGTAAAGGTGTGTGTATTTTGAGCGCTGCGGTGTGTACCGCCAATGGAATACCGCGGTTGAAAGACCGCCGCGTGGATTCGTGGGTCGTAATGGCATGGGCGTGTTTGTGTTGGCGTGACGGTGGAGGTTTGGTCATCTCCAGTTTATCGCTGACCGCTGATGAGGCGGCCTTCCGTGGATGTCGGGTTTTTGGCGGTTTGGAAGTTGTGGGTCAGAATGACCGTGGCGGTTTACCGCGGCCGCGGCGGTAGAATGGCGGACTTCTGGCCGGCGGTAAGAGCCTTTTACCGCCGAGGTCAGAATGACCCCCATAATGTGCTGAGTGTGCAAGAGAGTGGTCCAATGATCCAAGAAAAATGATGTTGTCAAAATTATGAAATAAGAAAGTGAAAAAAGGGAGACGATTACTGTGAAAAGGTCCAAGTTGGTCCATAACTTCTTTATAGTGATAATTGAGAGGACTGAGCGGAGAATACAGCCCCTTGTGGTAAGAAAGAGAGATATAGGAAAGCTGAGTCAATCTTGTTGCTTTCCTCTGCTAGCCATGCTAAGTGCTTGTATTCAAAGAGTGGAGTGCATCTCTCTTGACAAGCCCACAACCAGTGCTCAAGACAGCGGCAAATGCTTAGTAAAAGCTGCAACAGTTCTCAAATCGGAGATGTTGCTCCATGGAAAAATGGGCAGTGACAAATAGCAAACGTGTAGGATCTGAAAAAGCAAATTTTAAGTTTAAGTGTGGAAGTATATGGGGTATAGAGTGTTGGAATACATTCCTAACATCTGACCTCAGGAAATACATTATTAAGACATTGATGATGATTGTGGAAGGGTATTTACTGCAGAAGATTAAATGATATCAGTAGGTGAGGTAGTTACTGAGTGCACTAAATCGCTCCTATTTCAAGTTTTTCACTTGGAAATGGAGCACAACATGGGGAATCAGTAATTACCACACTGAATTCTGCATGTTTGCTTAATTCTAAATCTTTGTCCACAGTACATGTTGAAATGTTTGATCCAATTAAACTTGTCAGGGCAAAACTGCAATGGTGAGATAAATAAAGCACAATTCAGATTCTTCCCAAGCCCTTCACAAACTCCTTTTTGTACGAGGATCACAATTCAATCACTAGATCACAATCAGATCCTAAGCACTTTTTGAATACATTCTGATCAAATTGACATCTCTAAAGACAATGAAGGCAATCAAAACAACTTTAATTCAATTTCACTTCCAGAATGGGACAGTCAAATGATTGTATCATCATAGGCTGCAGAGAGAGTACTATGCTAGAGACTCATTTGGACAGTGAGCAAATGGAGGGAAAATACAAATTCCCAAAATAATATTGTACTCTTAAACACAAGCCCATATGTGCACCTTCATTTTTTGCATACATTTGTCGAATATCTACATCTCCATGGAGCCTGGTGTTCCAACATTCCAACCCCTGATATCATAAGAAAGTTTTTCAATAGCACGTTATGCACCCGCTCCTGAATTTCCCTCATAGGGTTTGTTTTCAGGAATCCTTCATCCACTACTTTATTGTGCAGTTTTTATAAAGCACCAGAAAGTTTCTCGGTGTTGGGTGTCAAATATGCAATGGAACCAGAAAAAAAGATGAGTCTTGTGTGGTTGAGAAAAAGCATGGAGGGATGGACAGAAGAAGTAAATTCCACAAATCAGCAGTCAGGACCCTTTTTAGAGGTGGCAGCTTTGGATGTGCATGCATCAATGGCGGCCATCCCCGATCAACATTTGTATAACAAATGCCATTACAAAAGACCCCAGCTTGCATGCATAAATGTGTGCAGGTGGTCTTGGAATGATTGAAAATAAATTTTGAGATCAGTGCCACCAAGAGCGTGGTGAGCCGAGCGCAATATACAAGAGGGCAAGTGGGGCTGGTTGACGACAAGTGTGGCAAAGAGAGAGAGGGAAATAAATAGAGTACAATGCAGAGGAGGAGACGAGAGAGATAGGAAGGAAAGAAAATAATTCCTCACATGCGCTACAATGCAATATTTGGTGTCAGCAGTGGAAGGATACATTATGCAATCAAACATTATGAGATTGAAATGCTCCTTATTGGGACAGACATAATAATAGGAAAAAACAACTGAAGCAGGAGTGGAGAACCAAAGTAGACAACAAAACCATCCGATCATGAGCAAGGGATTGTGCCAAACCTCACTATAAATTTGTAATGTATTGGAAACAATTGATCTATCTGTAGTTAAGACCTAATACGAGTCTACCTTAAAACAAACACATATAAAAACTATTTAAAATAAGTTACAAGAGAATTGTTGTTAATGTAAAATCAATCAGAAGTTAAAATATTATTAAGATATAACAACATGTCTGATGTTTGAAAAAGTCTATGTCTATCATTGACACGAGTTGATCAAGCCAAATATAAAATTCTGTAGCTTTGTAACAAGTACTACTGTCTGGACTTACATACTGTAAGTGAACAAGACCCTAGGGCTTCATTAGAGACTGGTGGTCCCAGGACTGCCAGCCTCGTGATGACAGTGCATGGTTCTCAATGGGTCAATGGTTGCCAAAGTTGTAACCAAACACCATAGCATTGAACTCAGTGCTGCCTGACTGATTACGACCCCACTTTCTGCCAGCCTTTCCATATCGGGGATCCCACCATGGAAAGGCTGGCAGAAAATCAGTGAAGGGGGCCACAGACGGTTCCCTGCACTGTCCATGGCATGGGCAGTACAGGGCCCCCCTGCCCAGCACTGTCGGAATGAGCACTGTCTGCTTTGCAGTGTGCATTCTGAGAGTGCCGGAGTGCTATGGAGCCGAGACCAATATCGTAGCACTGTTACCACTGGTCAGCCCAGTGAGAACGCATAATACAATGTTCCCGGCAGTCAGCCTGGCAAGAACATTGTAATACATTTGGGTGGGACATCACCCCCATTGCGGTAGCGTCCTCCCTGCAGTTTTGGTGGTCGTGTGGTGGGACCGTCAAAGTAGCAATCAGGCCCTCAGACTTTTCAGTATGTATTTAATGTGAATCAGACAATCAAGCTCCAATTGTTTTATAAATTTGCTACATTGCACTGTTAGTTCTATACTCCTTCAAATTGCTCTAGATAAGATGTGAATGTAGTATGGCTTATTGTCATGTGAGGACCTGTCTTATTCCATCTTTTTTTCCTTAGGACTTATACTATGAAAACACTTCTAATTTGTCCTAGCGAGATCTCTCTCCCCCCCCACAGTTTGAAGCCGACTTTTGGGTACTAAAATGGGTAAATGTCCCCAAACTGACAAATGTATTTCTCTGTGATTAAAAAGTATTCACGCTTGACATTTTGCTGATTTAACTAAGCCTTGCTGAAAAAGAAAGTCTGTTGCATGTTGGAGACCAGAGCTCTGGTTTTATACCTTTAAGGTACAAGCCTCTAGTAGCAGCTGCACTTCTCCACTTTTCTATCAGTGCAAATGCATATACTGTTATTTCAGTGTAGTACTAAAAAAACTATGATCTGCAGTTCTTTTTTTCTTTGAGTCTACCAAATCCCAGAGCTAATGTTTTATGAATCAGGCCCTCCTCTTTTATAGCAAGTAATAGTAATGCATATTACCATTCCATATTATGGCTTTTTCCATATTACACACGTTTTATGTCTCTGCTGCATGGCACCCTAGAGAAAGATTCTTCACGATGCCAGAAACTCTAAACTAGAATCAGCTGAATACTTTTAGCAAAACTGCATAAACTTCTGTTTTTAAAACATTGTCATCCTTCACCCTAACAAGCTCTGAAAAAAGGTTCCTCGTTGGTTTCTATGCCTTGTTAGGCCTATCATCTTTTAATTAATGGTGTTTTTACGGAGCCGTCTGAACTGTGTCATTTCCATTATCAAAAAACCAATGCCATTAATGAATAATTTTCATTTCTGATCCCTGATATCATGCTAGTTGATCTCCTGTTTCCACGCCGCCGAAAGATAGCATCGTTTTCTGCCCACGATCAAATTTAATTTGGACTCTGATTATATTATGCTGTTGCAACTGAAGTGTCAATTTTTGTCAGGCAATTAGGAGCTGTAACCTGTGAAGTTCAGTTTGATAGGCATTGTAATTGGATTGTTTCAGTAATAGCTCGGAACGTTCCTATTCTCCCCTTTGCAGCTTGCATCCTGCTGCACACTTTGGCTGGGGGAAAAAGGCAGTTTGGTCCTAAAAAACCGTAGGACAGTTATGGCAGCAGTAAAAAAGAGTTGACATTTCTGGGGTGTCCTTCCATGGTGCACACTAAGGCCCATATTTCTACTTTTTTAGCGCCGTGTTTGCGTAATTTTGTGACGCGAAAGCTGTGCAAACTTACAAAATATAATTAAATTTTCTGTTTGCGCCACTTTTGTGTCAAAAAGTTATGTAAATGCGGCACTAGAAAAGTATAAATATGGGCCTAAGAAATTAATTCAATGCTGCTAAGATGGTAATACTTTTAAAAAGTTTGCTTGAGTTTTGGAAAGATTTCACCTGGCCGCAATTATCAGAATCCTAGGATTTCACTCAATAATCTTTGTGTTTCAATTTGTATTTGCAAACATTTTCTTTGAATGACGAGACTGAACTGTGGCAAAGCAAATGCATAAAGGCAAAACTCTATTTTGCAGTTCCTAATGGGCAGAGGAGAACATTAAGGGCCTGATTTATACTTTTTTAGCACCGTATTTGCGTAATTTTTTGACACAAAAGCGGCGCAAATTTAAAAAATTCTATAATATTTTGTAAGTTTACTACGCTTTTGCGTCAAAAAATTATGCAAATGCAATGCTAAAAAAGTATAAATCAGGCCGTAAGTGTATTGTGTTATACGGCCGAAACCAAGAGAAACTAAGGACCAGATGTATCAAAATATTTTGCACTCGCAAACGGCAAAATCGGCCGTTTACGAGTGCAAAATCGTGGTCTGCAATGCATCAAAGGCATTCGCAGACCACAAAATAGAAATCGCAAAAATTGCGATTTTTTGCATTGCGACTTGGATTTTGCGAATTGCAATATGCGATTCGCAAAATCCAGGTCGCAAGGCAATTCTGCAAAAAAACGCAAATTGCGATTTTTCGCAGAATGGTATTTTGCAAATGCAAAATACCATTGTCTGCAACCAGGTGGTAACCTGGTGCAAAATTTAAAAATGCAGTAAAACTGCATTCTTAAATTTAATATGTAAAGCACACATGCCCTTTTGGCATGTGTGTACTTTACATGGTAAACAAAAACAAATTTGGGTGCAGGAGAGGCGGCCTTAGGCCCCCAGCACCCTAGCCTTTTGTATTTCCCAAATTGCGATTTCTGGTTCAGAAATCGCAATTTAGGAAATGCAAAAAATTTGCAGCTATGGGCCAACAGGCCCATAGCTGCGAATGGGGCCAGAATCGCAATTTGCGATTCGGTAATTGCATTTGCGATTTTTAAGAATTCGCAATTACCGAATCGCAAATGTGATACATGGCCCTTTGCGAGTCGGTAATTGCGATTTCTTAAAAATCGCAATTACCGAATCGCAATGGGCCAGAATCATACATCTGGCCCTAAATGTGCACCTGGTTTTCACTACCTGACATTGGAAGAGCCTGACTGAGAACCAAAAGCAGCCCTGTCAAATTCTGATGGGTCAGCCGTCATACTGCCAGCAGCGATCAAAGTGAATGAGCTTGCCGATTGTAAGGGGGGCTTGTAGAGGTTCTCCTGTCAAAGACCATTTTGGAAAAATTGCAAATGTGCGTTTTACAACAATTTTTCAGTATATAACCTTGCCCAGTATTTGAATGGCTGAATGGAGGCCGGAGATAGGTCTGTATGGCCTACTGAATGAATAGCTGAATGATGAAGATTGGGTGGATAACTAATTTAAGAATGGATTCCAATGAATCTGAGGCCCTCATTACAACCCTGGCGGTAAATCCCGCTTATCGCCGTGCAGAAGACCGCCAACATACCGCTGGGGCTGCGGAATTCCACTGCAGGTATTACGCAGCAGTCTTTCAAACGCGGTAATCCATTGGCGGTACACACCCCCACGCTCAAAATACGCACACATTTACAAAACACAACCACATTGGACAATTCAAAATACACACACCGAATACACGTACACACACCACACCCACACACTCACACCACTATAAAACACACACCCACATTACCCACAAACCCTTACTACCAGAAATTTGAAAGCAGGCCAAAGAGAGACACTACCAAAAACAACACCAACATCCACAGACACACAACAGCATCACTTATACAACATCCACGCGCCTCAAACAACACACACCAACACATCCCCTCACACATCACAACAGACACCACCTCACACATCACCCACACCACACCATGGCACCTCAAACACACCCCAGGTTCTCTGAGGAGGAGCTCAGGGTCATGGTGGAAGAAATCGTCCGGGTAGCGCCACAGCTATTCGGATCACAGGTGCAGCAGACATCCATTGCAAGGAAGATGGAGCTATGGTGAAGAATTGTCGACAGGGTAAACGCAGTGGGGCAGCATCCAAGAACATGGGATGACATCAGGAAGAGGTGGAACGACCTACCGGGGAAGGTGAATTCTGTGGTATCCAGACACCAGATTTCTGTACAGAGGACTTGCGCTGGACCCCCAGCTCCTCCCCCACAACTAACAACATGGGAGGAGCTGGTCTTGGCAATACTGCATCCTGAGGGCCTCGCAGGAGAAGCAGGAGGACTGGACTCTGGTAAGGCAAATCTTTACTACCTTATCCCCCCCACCCCACCTGCACACAATAACATACTCCCACCCTTACCCTCACACCCATCACCCCAACAACATACAGACACCCCTCCAACACAACCCGCACATCCCAAAACCAGGCCCTGCATGTAACACCAATGCCTGGACACCCATCACCCAAGCATGTCCAGTACAGAGACTCACTCATGCCCCAAAATCCCCAATCACACAAGGACCAAGCCAATAATTCAAGCACTGGAGTAGAGGGTCACTCACCCATTGCACACGATGGCACATACAGATACAATAACTATGCATTTACACCCCACCAGGACCCCTACCCAACGTCACTCGACAGGAGGTGCCAGACATATCCAGTCCCCCCACAGAAGAGGCCCACAGTGATGACAGCAGCTCTTTACGCCTGGATCAAGATGACCAGCCCGGCCCATCTGGGACCTCGGGACAGTCGGTTCCCCTGCCACTGTCACAAGCCACCACAGAGCCACCCCCCACAGGTAACACCAGCACAGCACCCCCCCAGCAGGCCCATCCCTCTGTCCCCAGGACACATCAATCAGCAGTGTGTCCACCAGGCAGGTTGCTCCTTACACCGCTGCCTCTTTAGCCGCCACTCAGGTGCCTTTTCTGTGAACCCAGATATCCAGTTGTGTTTTTTCCCTCGCCCCCAGCCGCTTCGTGCCCGCGGCCCTGCCCCCCTCCCTCTACTTCAGTCTTCACCTCCTTTTTCCCACCGCTGAGCCCTGTAGCCCCGTCCCCCTTGCTCTCCCATTCGCGGACCCCCTGCCTCCTCCCAGCTGCCACTCCCTCCCACCTCCCCTCTTATGCCAGCCGCGGCGCGGTGAAAAGAGCGACCCTTGACCCTGCTTCAGGCAGGCAGGTCACTCCTTACACCACCGCCTCTGCAGCCGCCACTCCAGGTGCCTTTTCTGTGTTTGTCGATCTCCAGTTGTGTTTTTTTCCTCGCCCCCTGCCACTTCGTCCCCGCGGCCCGCACCCCTCCCTCCACTTCAGTCTTCACCTCCTTTTTCCCGCCGCTGAGCCCTGAGGCCCCACCCCCCCTGCTCTCCCATTCATGGATCCCCTCCTTCCTCCCAGCTGCCACTCCCTCCCTCCTCCTCTCTTATGGCAGCCGTGGCACGGTGAAAAGAACGACCCTTGACCCTGCTTCAGTCAGGCAGGTCGCTCCTTACACCGCCGCCTCTGCAGCTGCCACTCCAGGTGCCTTTTCTGTGTTTCCCGATCTCCAGTTGTGTTTTTTCCCTCGCCCCCAGCCGCTTCGTCCCCGCGGCCCGCCCCCCTCCCTCCACTTCAGTCTTCACCTCCTTTTTTCCGCCGCTGAGCCCTGCGGCCCTGCCCCCCCTGCTCTACCATTTGCGGACCCCCTCCCTCCTCCCAGCTGCCACTCCCTCCCACCTCCCCTCTTCTGGCAGCCACAGTGCAGACGCGCGCAGTGGGCGCACCAAAGGCAAGCCCGTCTGTGCTCGTTCGCACCCAGGCCACGTCCAGCTCCAGTCCCCCTGGCCCACGTGCCCCCCGCAACACCATTCACCGTTACACAGCCAAGGACCTCCACGCCCTCAATCCAGGATGCTCCCCCATCTGCTTCCAGTCCACCCCGAAGCACACCGAAGGACCATTCTCCTCCAAAGCCTGGAACTTCACCTGCAACCTAACCACCAAGCTCCAACACAAAGCTACAGACAACCACCTCAGCTGCATTCTGCTCAACACCCGCTCCGTCCACAAGCACGCAATCGAACTCTGGGTCCTACTGACCTCATCATTGCCTGACGTCGCATTTCTCACCGAAACGTGGATAAACTCGGCCTCGGAACCAGACATAGCCATAGCCATACCGGAAGGCTACAAGATCACCAGAAGAGACCGCAGCAACAAACCAGGAGGAGGAAACACCATCAGAGTCTCCACCAGCTCCCACGACACAATCAACTCCGCAGAGCACCTCCATTTCAAAATCGACATCAAAGCCAACACCACCATGAGAGGAACACTGGTCTACAGACCCCCAGGCCACCGACATCACTTCTGTAACAACATCGCCGACACCATCAGCACCCAAGCCCTCACCTCAACGGAATACATCCTCCTCGGCGACCTGAACTTCCACCTAGAAAACAACAATGATATCAACACCACCAACCTAATTGACAACCTTGCCAACCTCGGCCTCATGCAACTCGTAACGTCGCCCACCCACACCACAGGACATACACTCGACCTCATCTTCTCAGCCAGCAACCACGTCTCCTTCAGCCACACCACCGAACTCCACTGGACCGACCATCGCTGCATCCACTTCTCCTTCCAGAAGCCAGTCACTCACCACCTCACCACTCAACCCCCCCGTCGCTATTGGAACAAAATCTCAACAGAACAACTTATCTCCACCCTCGCCCAGGCAGCCCCTCCCAGGACCCGGGACCCCAACACAGCTGCCATCTACCTACATCATTGGATAGAAGACTGCGCCAACACCCTTGCACCACTCAAACAACCATCAGACATCCACCACACACCCAAGCCCAGCTGGTTCACCCCCGACCTGCAGGCCTCAAAATGGGAATGTTGAAGAATGGAGAAGACCTGGCGCCTTGCACCCACCGAATCCAACCACATCGCCCTCAAGACTGCCATCCGCAAACATCACCAGATGATCCGCACTACCAAAAGACCCTACTACAAAAGCCGCAGAGACACCAACGCCCACAACAACAAAGAGCTCTTTGGCATCATCAAAGAACTCTCCAACCCCATGGCCTGCTCCCACAAACCGCCACCATTGCAGGAGCTCTGCAACTCCCTCGCCACTTACTTCTGTCGAAAGATCGTAGACATCCACAACAGCTTCAAACCCCAGACCCACCAGCCAACCACCGACAACCACGTACCCAACGCACCAAGAAACACCAACCCTCTATGCTCCTGGACCCACGTCAATAATGAAAACACCATCAACACTATGGCGTCCATCCACTCCGGCTCCCCCTCGGACCTCTGCCCACACCAGATATTCAACAAAGCCAGCGACATCATCGCCCCCACCTTTGCACCATCATCAACAGCTCCCTCGAGATAGCCACCTCCCACCACCCAAGTACAGAACCTGGGAATCATCTTGGACTCAGCACTCAGCATGACGCAGCAGGTCAACGCAGTCTCCTCTTCCTGTTACAACACCCTCCGCATGCTCCGCAAGATCTTCAAGTGGATTCCCGTCCAAACCAGAAAGACAGTCACCCACGCCCTAGTCAGCAGCCGACTGGACTTCTGCAACACACTCTATGCAGGAGCCATGGGCAAACTACAAAAGAAAATGCAACGTATCCAAAACGCCTCCACCCGACTCATCCTCAACGTCCCACGCCGCAACCACATCTCTGCCCACCTCAGAGACCTACACTGGCTACCCGTATCGAAGAGGATTACCTTCAAACTACTCACCACGCACACAAAGCCCTCAACAACACAGGTCCGCCTACCTCAACGACAGACTCACCTTTCACACCCCCGTCCGCCAGCTCCGCTCTGCCAGCCTCACCTTCGCCTCTGTCCCCCGCATTCGCCGCACCACCGCCGGAGGAAGATCCTTCTCCCACCTTGCCACCAAGACCTGGAACTCCCTACCACTCCTCCTACTCCAGACCCAGGACCTCCTGTCTTTCAGGAAACGCCTCCAGACATGGCTATTCGACCAGTAGCTTCCCCCCCAGCGCCTTGAGACCCTGACGGGTGAGTAGCGCACTTTATAAATTACGTGATTGATTGATTGATTGACTACAGGGAACCCAGGCAAACCCACTAACACAGAATGATCAGGGACCTGGGGGCAGTGGCAGTGGGCACACAGTTCAGGGGACAGAGGCACAGGATAACAGGGAAGCTGGGAGGACTGCTGTGCAATGGGGGGGACAGGCCCAGGGAACCGACACTCCACGAGGCACTCTCCAACATCATGGGAGCTTACCATCATTCCCAGGAGACCATGGCAACGGTACAGGCCAAGTTTCAGGAGACCCAGCGGCTGCAGGAGGAACACTACCTTGGGATCAGGGAGGACTTGAAGTCCATTAACACCACCCTGGTCACCATTGCAGGGGTGCTGGCAGACCTTCTCAACACCAGGAGGGACACAGTGGCACAACAAGGGGCCCCTGACACTAGCCTGGACGATGAACAGCCCTCCACCTCTGCCGGCGCTAGTAGACAGGAGGCACCGCCACAGGAACAACAGGACAACAGCACCCCACCCCCTGCAGATGGAAAACCACCCCGCAAATGGTCCCTGAGATCCAGGAACACGACAGAGAACATTGCCAAGACCCCCGCCAGGAAATGAGACCCCCCTGAATGCCACCCTTCTGTCCCACTATGTCACCCTGTCCATCCTTAAACTGCCATTGCTCCACTTCCTATGCCCCTTTGGACAATGCACCTGTGAAACAAATAGACTGGACTCTGCCATGGACATTCCTCCACCATCACCCCAGCCCATTTTACAACCCCCTCCCCTTTTTTGCACAGGAATGAACACACTTCAATCACAAAACAATCTGGAGTAAGTCTGTGCTTTCACAAGTGTGTAATTGCAATAACTATGGAATATAGCAATGTCAATTTACTTGTTCACATACCGATGTAACACAGCTGTAGGCCAGGAGTAAACAGAGCAGAGGGCACAAAGTGGGACCCGGATATGTGAAATGGAAAGTCTTAGTGACAAGTCAGTGTCCATACACTGAGTGAAAATGACAATCTTTTGCTAGCACAAACAACAGTATGAGATGTGGGAAGCAGTTACATCTTCTTACCTGTGTCTCACTGGAAGTATTGCATGATGATGTTGTTTTTGGTTGTCGATATCCTCTTCTTCTTCACTGTCCACAGGCTCCACAGCTGCCACAAGACCAGCATCTGGCCCATCCTCCTGCAGAAAAGGCACCTGCCGTCGCAAAGCCAGGTTGTGTGGCATACAGCAGGCCACGATTATCTGGCACACCTTCTTCGGTGAGTAGTATAGGGCACCACCTGTCAGATGGAGGCACCAGAATCTGGTCTTCAGGAGGCCGAAGGTGCGTTCGATCACCCTCCTAGCTCACCCATGTGCCTCATTGTAGCATTCCTCTGCCCTTGTCCTGGGATTCCTCACTGGGGTCAGTAGCCATGACAGGTTGGGGCAACCAGAGTCACCTTCAAATGTCGATGGATATCTGTTAGACACACACTAACCCTTAGGGACAGCCCCATACCTAGACATCTATGTCAACTGTATTGGGACCTTGGGCTCACCTATTAGCCACACACGGTGCCTCTGGAGTTGCCCCATCACATAAGGGATGCTGCTATTTCTCAAAATGTAAGCGTCATGCACAGAGCCAGGATACTTAGTATTGACATGGGAGATGTACTGGTCTACCAAACACACCATCTGCACATTCATCGAATGGTAGCTCTTCCGGTTACTATACGCCTGTTCATTTCTGCGGGGGGTACAAATCCACATGTGTCCCATCAATGGCACCAATGATATGTCCCTGGGCATAGAAGTCACCTTTCACTGTGGGCAAATCCTCCATCTGAGGGAAAACGATATAGCTGTGGATGTGTTTCAGCAGGGCAGACAACACTCTGGACAACACGTTAGAGAACATTGGCTGGGACATCTCTGATGCCATGGCCACTGTTGTTTGAAAAGACCCACTGGCAAGGAAATGGAGTACAGATAGGACCTGCACTAGAGGGGGGATTCCTGTCGGATGGCGGATATATGAAATAAGGGCTGGCTCCAACTGGGCATACAGTTCCTGGATTGTTGCACGATCAAGTCTGTATGTGACTAGGATGTGTGTCTCTTCCATTGTCGACAGGTCCACCAGTGGTCTGTACACCGGAGGATGCCGCCATCTCATCACCTGCCCCAGCAGACGTGCCCTATGGAGGAGAACAGCGAGCAGAGAGTCATCCAGCACTGTGGTATCACAATTTGTTATTTGCAGAAACTTTATTAATCCGCAATGTGCCGGCATCTGTCTATATTCCAGGCCCAGATAGGTGTGACGCAGTTAACATTCATCCCATGTGGCTTCCTGAAATGGCGGTTGCCTGACCTGTAAGGTGGGACAAGGGGATATGAGGTAACTGCGCTGGTGTTGTACACAGTCACGGTGGGCGGTCGAAGACCACAGCACAATTCTGCATTGGTTAACATTGGGCCCTATGGGTCCCAGGAGCCAATGCCGATGTACGGCGGCGGTGACGGTGCGCACCGCCGTGGACGTGACCACCATTTTCTGTCTGTTCCCTCACTTGATACCTGACCTTCAACAGGAGAGGACCTACACTGCAAGTGCTGCTGTGACCTGTGTCTGGAAGCGATGATGGCTAGAGTGTCTGAGGAAAGGGCCCCTGCCTTCATTTCGGAGGAGTTGGAGAAAGTAGTGGATGGGGTCCTCCCCCAGTACACGCAACTGTACAGTCCTCTAGACAAACAGGTGAGTACACTGTGAGCATGCTGCATGGAGAATGTCTGTTTTGAGTGGTGTGGATGAAAGATACATGGGGGGGCTGAGGCCTGCATGTGCGTATGGTGAGGGTATGTGCTTCAGGGCATGGGTAGGAACTGGGGGGCAATGAGTATGACGGTCCGAACGGGTGAGTAATTTCCTTTCCCCCTGTACCATTCCTCTAGGTCATCGCCCACCAGAAGAAGGGTATTTGCCATCGCCAAGGACGTCCGGACCCTGGGGGTCTACCACAGAGGGAGCACCCACTGCCATAAAAGATAGGAGGACCTGCGCCGCAGGAGCAAGAAGACGGCGGAGGCCCAGCTGGGGGTGGCCTCCCAACGTGGGAGGGGTGCCCGTCGCACCATGACCCCCGATGTTCCAGATCCTGGCGGTGGCCTATCCGGAGTTGGATGGGTGCTTGAGGGCATGATAGCAGCCACATGGGGGTTAGTGCACTCTCATTCAGCTGACTCTGCATGCATTACGAGGTGTCTGGGTGGGGGAGGTGGAGAGTGGGTTCCCCTAGGCCAGGGCGAACTTGGTAGGCAAGGTCCCTTGTGAGGCATCCCAACCCCACCAGTGGTAAGAGCCATCTACACCTAGTCAGGCTCCTGTGACTTCCAGGTGTGCAGCAATTGGTCTTAGGCCTCGTACCCCATGGTCAGCTGAAATTTCTAGGAACTGTCAGTGCATGGCATAGTGCAGAGGGCTGCTCCATGTGTGTTGTGTCCGCCAGCGGTAGTGGTGTTGCATGCACTGAACATGTCTTTCTTCTGTCTCCCCCCCTTTTTGTGGTCTCCCTGTTCTTGTGTGCAATAGCATCATCAGGTGGAGGAGCATTGGCACCAGAGGGTGAAACAACGGAGTCTGAAGCCACCAGTGGGATGGAGGGGGAGGGGAGCTCCACGGTGGGGACAGGAGCAGACAGCAGTGACAGCGAGTCCTCCTCTGATGGTAGCTCCCTTGCGGTGGCGGGCACCTCTGTGCCCACCGCATCAACAGGTACAGCCGCCACCCCCCCTACCAGCACTGCCCTCCCAGCAGCCCCTCAGCGTGTGTCCCGTGCCCGCTCACCCAGGAGGGTGGGCATCTGAGCCGCCCCAGGCACCGCAGGCCCTGCCCCAGTCAGCCCTGCTGCCCTCAGTGAGGAGGATATTGACCTCCTGAGATCCCTCACTGTTGGGCAATCTACCATTGTGAATGCCATCCAGGGTGTAGAGAGGCATTTGCAACAAACAAATGCATACCTGGAGGGCATTCATTCTGGGCAGGCAGCCCAACAGAGAGCATTTCAGGCTCTGGCCTCAGCACTAATGGCAGCCCTGTGTCCAGCCTCCCCCTCCAACTTCCTCCACCCAGACACAACCCCCTGTACCTCAGCCTATCCCAAGCACACCATCAGACCAGCATGCACACACATCAACACACAAGAGTGGACATGGCATACATAAGAACCACACATCCCACAGGCACTCACACAAGCACCATCCCCATGCAAACACAATAAAATCCACTGCCTCCACTGTGTCCCCCTCCTCCATGTCTTCCTCCTCCCTCCCTGTCTCATCTCCACTCACACCTGCATGCACTACATCCTCAGCCACTACCTCCATCACCAGCACGCCCATCTCCACACACTGCTCACGTGCACTCACCACCCCTACTACCATTCACACGTCCCCAGTGTCCTCTCCCAGTGTGTCAGTGAGCCTCCTCCCAAAGTACACAAATGCAGGCCCACACCCACCCAACAGCCATCCACCTCACAACAGCCTCCGACCCATGCACCTTCACCCAAATTCAGCAGAGGTACACCTCCTACAACCACTACCTCTACCTCCACTCCCAAACCCCCTCCATCTTCCCGTCCCAGTGTGTCTAAAAAACTCTTCCTTGCTAACATTGACCTCTTCCCTACACCTCCCCCCTCCCATCCTTTGCCTAGGGCCAGGCTTTCCAGGTCCGAGCCCAGCACCTCACCCACCACATACCAAGGACATTTTTCCACCTGCCAAGGTGAAAAAGGTGCCCACATCCTGGAGGGAGAAGCCGAAACTACCAGCCACCAAGGGCTCAGCAAAAACAAAAGGGGATAGTGGCAAGACAACTGCGGCACCATCAAAGGTGGGGAAGGGACAAAAGCAGAAGAGCAGGAGAGGGCATGGTGGCACTGACTGAGAGACCAGTGTCACACCTTCAGTCCATGACCACTCCAACCTGTATGGCGGTGAACACCGCTAGCTGCCCCGCCACCACAACCGCCACCTGCACTGCCATCTGCACCACCACCTACCCCAGCCACCTGCACCACCCTGGCACATCTACAGCCTCAGTGACAGTCTCCAGCCTCTTCCCCAGTGGGCAGCCGTCCGAGGCTGCAGGAGACGTCCTGCTTTGTCCCTCAGCAGGTGCTGACCCATGCACCGCCAGCAGCAGTGCCGCCACAGACACCGCCGCAAGCACCGCCACCGGCCCTGCGGTGTCCTTGGACACTGGCACCACCACTGACATGGCTAACATCCCCAGTGGTCAGTCATCTGAGGCTGGAGGAGAGTTCCTGGACCCTGGCCAGCTTCCATGAGGCATGACTTCCATCACTGTTTGCACCTGCAGGTGGAATGCGAAGCCGCAGCAGTGTGGGGTATGTCGCTGCCTCCATGGCTTATCATGCTACCTGAAACTCGCCAATCTTGTGGCACGCACACCCAGGTGAGGGAATTGTACCGGCCACACTACAGGTGGAGCACTCTGGGCACCAGGCCCCCTCCAGAACCAGTGGAGTATCACATCCACTACCTCAGTCCTTGGCAGGATGAAGCACACTGGGCACCAGGCCCCCTCCAGAACCAGTGGAGTATCACATCCACTACCTCAGTCCTTGACAGGATGAAGCACTCTGGGCACAAAGCCCTCTGCAGAACCAGTGGAGTATCACATTCACTACCTCAGTCCTTGGCAGGATGAAGCACTGTGGGCACCATGCCCCCTCCAGAACCAGTGGAGAATGACATCCACTAACCCATTCCTTAGCAGTATGAAGCACTCTGGGCACAAAGCTGCCTCTAGAACCAGTGGAGTATCACATCCACTACCTCAGTCCTTGGCAGGATGAAGCACTCTGGGCACAAAGCCCCCTCCAGAACCTGTGGAGTATCACATCCCCTACCTCAGTCCTTGGCAGGATGAAGCACTCTGGGCACCATGCCCCCTCCAGAACCAGTGGAGTATCACATCCACTACCTCAGTCCTTGGCAGGATGAAGCACTCTGGGCACCAGACCCCCTCCAGAACCAGTGGAGACTGTTATCCACTTGAGAGACTGTGGCTTTGCACTGCCCAGGATAAAGCAGTGGGCAAACCACCCACTGGAGAGACTTGAGAGACTGTGGCTTTGCACTCCCAAGGATGGAGCAGTCGGCAAACCACCCACTGGAGAGACTTGAGAGAATGTGGCTTTGCACTCCCCAGGATAGAGCTGTAGGCAAACCACCCACTGAAGAGACTTGAGAGACTGTGGCTTTGCACTCCCCAGGATGGAGCAGTGGGCAAACCACCCACTGGAGAGACTTGAGAGACTGTGGCTTTGCACTCCCCAGGATACAGCAATGGGCATGGAGCCCCCTCGTGCAGCAGTGGCGTCGTGCATTCATCAGGCTGAGGTGCCCACCCTCCCTCTCCCCTGAGGTGCCTGTGTATTTTCGATCTTATGCCCAAGCAGTGTTCTCTCTGTTTCCAGTCAGGTATCATGTGTGGGCTTCGCCCATGCATTTTGGGCCCAGTGACCACGGACAATGATTGGTACACTATCCAGACTTGTGTAGTTGGTGTACATATTTGTATATACTGAATTTTGACTTTTGACTAATTGATTTTTCATGATTACAATCGTTACAATCATTTCCTTTTGTCCTTGTGTTCTTCCAGGGGGTGGTGGGGTGTATATGTAATGTTGATGCATGTATTTGTGTGTATGTTGTTGGGTGTGAGGGTGAGGGTGGGGTTGTTGCGTGTGTGTGTGTCACTCTCTTTCCTCCCCCCCTCCCCTGTGTTGTAGGTGCAGTACTCATTGTAGTCGCCGCCGCCGCCATTCGTACTCCTGGTAGAAGAGGAGGTAAACCAACATAGGTAACACCTGAAGTTCGGGCTCCATGGCGTCCTGGTTCCTCGTTGGGTGTCGAGAGGTGAGTGGTTTCCCTTCTATGTACTGTTTCCGCCGTGCTTTTGATCGCGTTGGTTCCGCCCCAGAAAAGGTGGCGGATAGGCGTCTTGAAATACGGTGGACGGTACTTTGTCTTCCACCTGTCTGTCGGCGGTTACCATCGGGATGTTTGTTTCTACCGCCATGGCGGTCGGAGTGTTAAAGTGGCTGTCTATGTTGGCGGTTTCCGCCACGGTCGTAATCCCATTTTTTTTCTGCCTCTTGTTTGCGGTACTACCGCCGCTTTAACACCGACCACCAGGGTTGTAATGAGGGCCTGAATGTTTCTAAGTTCATTATTAGAATCTATCACACCTAATAATTGCCACTCAATGCAATGGTATAATTTAATATACTGAACTGAAATGTATTGCAAGGGAGGCATTATAAACAAATACACTGTTTTGAAGAGTCTTTAACATATATGTACATGAGTCTCTGAGCTGAGCAACAGCACAATCAAGCCATGGGTACATGTAAATTAACCTTAAAGTCTCAAATGGCGTTGAGAATTAGCCTTGCTTACTTCATGCGACCTTGATGGCTAAATAGTTGGAAAGACACTAGTTTGAGATCATGTTCCTATCTACTACATGGCAATTAATTCAGATGGATCCTAGTCTAGTAATCATTGTAAGTCATCTTCAGCTGTTTCTGTGGATAGCTTTGTTAAATGGGTTGCTGGACCCTGATTCATGTGATACTGACCTTTTTTTACATTTTGGTGACAGTTTTGCTTTTTGAGTTTGTTCCCTTCGGAGAAGCACCTAAATTTGTAAATTTGTTGGCAGCCTAGGCAGAGAAGACAAGGATTAACTTGGGGTATTTTGAGTAATTCTGCTTTACTCTTTGATGCCAAATTACTGATAGTTAAATGATTACTCCATCTCGTGTTCTGTTAAATTAAGATACAGTGAGTGGCTGCCCATGCTCTCTAAATATGCTGCTTAGATAGGATTTCTCCCCACCCTGCTACCGACATTTAACACTATTTTCGTAGCACAAAATGCATCCTCACATGCAAAATGGACACAAGAACACAAATAGCAAGCAGGAGCGGCCAAACAAGCTCGCTAAATGTGCGCTTGCATTATATTTTTCTCCCAAAATTACTCTTAATTATGTGAGGCAGCGCAATTGTGCAATTATCAGTAATTTTGCATCAACTGGTAGCTCAAAATTGCCAAAATTACCCCACATAACTCCAACATAATTGACATTTCACCAAGGCTTAAGTGTAGAACCTGCAGTGTGACCTGTTAAAACAACACAAAGAAGGGTGCATGATATTTAAAAGTAGGACATGTAGAAAATGAATGTTACCATGCTCCTACAATAAAAATGCAGTAAATAGTTTTTTAACTGTCATATGCCTAGCTGACCTATGTAGAAAACTAGACTACAGGTTAAAATACTAACACTGCGATCTCATGAATGGGACAACCTAGATGAATAACAAAACCACTATTTTTATAGTTAATAAACATCCAATTAAATGGTGAAGTGTGGTTTGTAATAAATAGAAAGGAAAAAAGAGTATTAAAAAGTTTAACTTTATCTGGATGAACTATCAAATGGCTAATTAACATAAGCTTCTGTCAGCTCCCAGCCTGTGTTCAGAAAGGGTTATGAAATGCCTACCAGGATGTCTTCTTTGAAAGAGGTGTGAAAGGCCTTCCAGGAGCAAGCAATTGGGTGACCTGTGCAACAAGACCCTCAAGCGCCAACAAATAAAAGTCCAATCCACTGTTACTCTGTGGTTTCTTTTTTTCTTAAATTCACGCTGTAGCCAACACGTGTTTCACCTAAATAGACTTCCTCACGGCTAATACAAAGAAATACTTAATTTGTCTAGTCAAATCTGGTAGGCGTAATGAGAATATATCAAAGAACAACTAAGTTTCACATAAAATAAATTAAATGCCAGGGGAGTGGAGCTGCTTCATATCTCCCTGTTTCACTTCTCAATAAGTGTCCGGCATCCACAAGACCACAAGTGTGTGGTGTACTTCACATACTGCATGGGAGATATGAACCTGCTCAGCTTCCTCGCCATTTTATTTACCTTGTGTGAAACTCACTTGCTCTTTGATAAATTTTTAGTACTTGCACAAATCAAACTGATGATGAGTGTGCACTGAATCACTTTCTTAAGCATCTAATGTGTTTGTTTTAAAGCCATAGGCTGATTGGAATGGGTAGAGATGACTCCTCTGAACCCTGTAGAATATGCAGATTTAGGGTTGTGTTAATTCTCTTGACAACACACTGCCAATTCTGCTTAACAGTTCTGTTGATCTATATTTAACACTTCGGGCACACTTGAAAGGGAGAGATCAGGATGGTGAGAAAATTCTAGTGTATCCCTGTCTGGTTCCTGAAGGACCCTGCTAACCAGATTTCTGGCTCTGGGCTTGTAGTGGGTAAGGTACCTGCTTTAAACTGGATTTCAATGTTAGATTTGGGAGGACACTGGTGATTTCTCTATGCCACTCCCACACACCCACCCAGCCCTCAGACCCAAGTTTAGTATGGCAAAGTCCTTTGCAATCTTAAACATACACTGAAAAAGGCATTTTGGGCCTGTCCGCAGTAAGGCAAACAGGAACTACTGAACAAGTGGGTCGGGTCACCCTCCTGAACATTAACCCCATTTGTTAGGGATTACCCAAGAATCAGCCCCACCCACTAGCTGGTGCCAGGCATACCTATAGCACACCAGACACCCCATCAGAAGACTGCTGTACTTGTGAAAGGATACCAAGTAGACTGAACATGCTGCACAGGTCATATGTAACCTGTGAGGAGGGCTTAAGAAGGTTGAATCCCCCTCTCCTTTTCACTTAAAATCCACGGAAATAAAAGCATCCAAGGGTTATAGGGCTGATCCTCTTGGTGGCTCCAGGGACATAAAAAAGCTGAAGCGGAAATGTCTGTGAAGGTTTCCCACTGACCAGTGGCAACTTCACCTGGACTGGACTTTGCTGCTGCCCTCTGCTTGACAGTCGGAGAGTCTGGAAGTGCTCCCTCTGAGGTCCTAAGGGCCATAGGAGTTTGCTCCTGTGGCTATTTGGCCACTAAAATAATTATGTACACTTTTCGAAACTTTTGCTCCAGAGCTTCAAGGGGACTGATCTAAAAAAGTATGCGACTGACAGTTCCACGGTGTCAGACTGAATTTTATGTATGTCAAGGAAAGCGTCTTTCTTCAGAAAACCACAAAATCCCTTTTTTCATGGTCCTGGTTAATGCCGGAAATAAAAATGTATTTAGCCCATGAACTAAAACGAGTAGGCAACAGCCTGTCATCAACTATAAAAAAAAAAATACAAAAAATAGACAAATTGATGTGGTTATTAAAACAGTTTTATCAGGATGAATTTATCAAACACTAATTTGTCATTCTGGAATTTCTCAGGAACCAATATGCAGACCCAATCAAATGAGTGTAAAGACATTAAAGAAAACTAACATTTTAAATAGTAGTGTAACAAATGGTTTGCACTCTTCAATGGTGATATAGAAGTAAATGTTTTATCGGAATGTTCTGTGACGAGGCAAGCTTCCTAAGTTCACATGGGAATAATAGAGATCAGGAAGAATGTGCTTAGAGACAACAAGGTTCAGGTTCACCAGTCAGTTATAAGTAACTATATACCTATAGTGAGAGAATCGACATACTAATTTACCATAGACAGAACAGCACAAAACCATAAATCCATCATCTAGCCCTGACAAACTGCGATGAAATGCAAAGCTAGAGAATATGTTGAGATGAATACCATACAAATAAAGATATGCTTCTTGGCAAGTGGTGGATGTCCTAGAAGCAGCTCTTCAATAAACAATCACCAACAAGGGTTTTCTTAACCTTGACATTAGAGCACCTTTACACACACAACTGCTACCACGATGGCAAGTGTCTCCACGGTACTGGCCCTAAGACAGGCGTGCTCATACCTGGTGTTGATGAAGTAACACTCAAGATTGCAGGTCCTCTTACCTAGTGGATGTAATGAATAGGATTGCTAACCTTGGTGCACGGAAGTGGACGACGATGGGCTTTAAGCTGTGCTATGTTACGGAGTAAACAGCACTGTGATTGCAGGCCTCATTCAAACAGGCTTTCAGCAAGAACATGGGAGCCTATATCGATGCGGGACAGGTTGGAAGTCTGTCCTGCAAGTAAAAACACAGGACACACAGAGAGCCAGGCAGCGAAGTAGGCAAAAGACATGTTTGGGCATACAAAAATAATAAACTAGACAACTTGCAAGGCTTCAAGAGTCCTCCTCATGAAATCAACAATTTCGTAGGAATGGCAACTGAGGTCCTCTGAACTAACCCCTCCTGCAACAATTTCACCATCATGGAACGTTTTTCTCAGTGAATGGGCTTCATCCATTTCAAAGTAGATGGTTTGTCATTCCAGTGGATAAGGTGTTACTATCCGACTATTCATGATGTGAACACGGCAAGAGAATAAAAGGCTTTAAAGTCTTGTTTAGTTTCTGGATCAATCTCAGTGTGGATCAAGCACAGAGACTCAGACACTTGACATGCTTGCTGAATGGGGAGCCATATGACCTCCATATTACAGTTGAAATGGCTCATGGTGACAGAAAAGATGCCACAATCTAAATATGCCCTATTCCTCCTGTCATCTTTCAAGCATCTGGTTTAGGGCTAAATTGTGGCCCTGTCAGAACATAAGTTACCTCAGATGTGCAGGTCTTCCCATGATTGTCCTAAAAGCTCAGGTAGATGCCCTCTTATTCCCTACCAAAGAAAAGAGACTTGGCTTCCATTATGAAGTTCCTGTCCCTTGGCTTAAAGAACAACCTATCCTTGGGCTCCAATGAACACCTACAACCCAGTCCTCTCTCCTTTTTCAGATGCAGTCTCATTGCATAATCCGTCTACCCAGATACATGCTAGTCCCACACAAGGGAAAACACTAATGGCGGTGTATGAACAGTAGCTACCATATTAGGATCACATTTCTGTCCTTGGTTTGGAAAGTCAAAACCATAGCTCCTCAGTCTATTTGTCCCCAATTTAAGGCGCAACCAGATCATTTCTGCCTCTCATGTTTGGCCCTTTATGGCAGGATCCTAATAGATGTCAGTCGACACAAAAGCGCCTTTTCAGCCTCTGTGTTGATGGTGGTTGGGAGACTTAAATCACCCGAGACATGTGTTCTACCCTGAGAAAGGGGCACACAAGTATACCTGGTAAAATGAAAAGAGGGTCTCAAAGTAGAATTCTTTGAAGAACTAGTGATTAGCAAATTGTGTTAATCTCTAAACACGTTTTTTAAAGAGATTTCAAAAAAAGAATGCACCAGACTGGCACTAAGAAATAGACTTGAATGTTGTGGAGGGCCCTACCACCCGAGAGTGATCAATGTTGAAGGTATGAATAGATTCACTGAGGAACATTGTGGCTGCACATGAAGTTGAAGACAGTTGTGTCAAATTTGTTAAACAATGACATGGAAAAATGATGGTTAAAACCATTTTAAAATTGTGATAATATTGTCATTTTGACGCTGCTGCTTTTGGAGACTGTAAGAATTCGGGCAGCATGTGATCATAATAAACAAACTAAAAAGGTTTTATATAATGGTGACCCCCCTAGGGTATCTAGCCAAGTCACATTGAATGTAAAACCCTCCGTCTGAACTGATTAGGTTACAGAAATATGGCTCCATATCGAACACATGAAGTAAAGGTGGTAAAGAACACACCTGTCTCGTTGCATGTCCAATAATGAATGCCAAGTGATTCCGGATGTTTGCAATTTTTCTGTGGAAGACATTCGGCAGGTTGTCACAGAATTCTTTGGAGAGGGTGATAGTGTTGACAGAGGCTGAGGGTAGGGTGAAGTCTTTATTGATTGAGAACATTTCCTTGCAGCTGCTGGAGCTCCCTTTAATGCATTCAGCTAGCACCATCTTAGTGTCTCCCAGTTGCTGGTGTGAGCATCTAAGTGCAGCCTTGTAGAAGGATCTATTGATGGGTTAGAGACTGGCTCTCCTTTTTCTCACTGGCTTTTTGCAGTGTCATTTGGCATCTCAAATGTCCTCTGTGTACCAGCTGGCCTGTTTATTGATTCTTCTTTGCTTGCTGGGTTTGATAGGTGCAATGGAGTCTGCACAGTTCTTGATACAATTGTTAAAGTTAGTGATGTATTAGTTGAGGTTGTCTCTGGGGTTTGGTTGATCAATGCTGAGGGTGTAGATCCAGTCTGCTTCTGCGATTTTGCCCCAGCTGTGGCTTGGCAGGCTGACACTGGTAGGTTAATTGACTTGTGGTGTGTTGATTTGGAAGTGGATGATGGTGTGGCCTGTCCATGTGAGTGGTGAAGTGGCATTATATTTGATGCTGTTGCTGCTGATGAAGATAGGGTCAAGTGTGTAGTCCTCAATTTGTGTTGGCCCTTTGACGAGCTGGGTAAATCCACTGTTGTCCAGGCTTTCAAGGAATGCTATGGAGCAGGTGGACAATGAGGGCTGACGATCCCACAATATCTGAAATGGACAGACTGGAACTTCAGAAGGTGGTCAGCATAAAAAAATAAACTAAATGATGCAAGAAACGTCAAAGACAGAGATAAATCAGGAACCCCCTTGAAAGCATGACTTCCCAATTATACATCTATGGAAGGACAGAGAGGAGAAAATTAGATAATTAATGTGTAGTATAAACAAGGTACATGACTTGTGGTTAAAAGAATGTCCCTTAGCTGAGAGTGCTATCTCTTTTGTTCATACATGTAGAGTTTGTGTCCCATGCACTTGATTGTAATCTCAGTCTTAGCCACCAAGGTCTCTACAAAATAACTATATCGGTATATCATTACCAAAGCACTGCAAACACTTAAAAAATCATTTGCAAAAACAAGTGCAAAATTATTCCCTGTAGTCCTCAGATTTGGGTCAGTGACAGACCTCCAATAGTACTTTAACCAATTCATAATTCTAATCTATTTCTTAGCGACCAACTTGCCAGCAATAAAACAGTCTAGAGTCCCATTAAGCCAGTGAAATCCACATTAATATTCAGGCCTCCACATAAGCCAACTATATAATAGTTACTCTATATCTACAAGCATATCAAATAGCAGAGTTGTACGCAGGTAATAAATGACAGAAATCACTCAGTCAATTACAATGTTAAATCACTATCATGTATTCCTGTAAACAGACCTGCAACTATTTGTCAGCGTTTAATCCAAATTTAGTAGCCTTTAAGTTATGTATTCAAAGGTCCTCAAATTTCTTCAACTTTAGCTCCTTGTCCCCATCTATTCTTGATTGTGTAACTATCAAAATTCCTGTGAACCTGATTTCTGATAGGTTGAAATCTGTATGTCCTAAAACAAAGTGGAGTGCCATGAGATATCCTCGATCCATATTGCAAAATGATCGCAAATGTTCCTGCCATCAATACTTAAATTTTCTAATAGTCAACATTACATACATTCTCTTACAAGAACATGCAATCATGTTGTATTGCAATTGATAAAATCTCGGATCTCATATTCTTGAATAACTCAACTATCTGTAAAAGCTGTATCTCTACCATGTGCTAGCAGCAACAATTGCAATTACCACTTTTGGAAAAGCCATTTAAAGAAGTCGGCCATAAGTATTCTATCTCTTATCACCTTAATTAAAAGTATCACCGGGGCTAAACAGATGTTTTAGATTTATATTCTTTTTGTGTATGACCCGTGATTTCCAGTTTATATATTTTGATACTGGTTCAACTTTCAACAGCAAATGCCAATGACCCTTCAAGATCTTACACATCTTAGCATTCTCTTTACAATATTTTGTAATTAAACAAACTCTGCCATTCACTTTCTTCCTGATTTTATAATTTCTAGGTTGCATCTCAATTGATCACTACATAGTTGCTTGCTTTCTGTATATGTTAGCGTTAGAACCGCCTTTGTATAAACCTTTAGGTTAGCTTCATAGTTTGTGATATTCCTTCTCTCTATGCCTAGCTCTTAATAATTCACCATATATAATATGTCTAATTTGGTGCATGGGGGTCTAACGATGTAGCATGTAAACACTTTTAGTCATTTTTTCCCTCATGTTAAACAAATACAATATTTAAGTTGTTAATGACTAGACTTCTAGACTTCTACACCCAAAATTAATCTTGCTCTTACTATGTTCAATGCATAATTTTACATTACATGCATTCCTGTTGAGACAGCAATGAGGTTTTCTCGGCTAACCTTCTAATACTTTCCATATGAGAAAAACATTATCAATAAATCTACACTATAGACCAATATGAATTGATATTCTAAGGCCTTCATTTCCGCCCATTCTATCTTTTTCAAATGGTCCCGTAAACAAATTAGCATAAGTTGAAGCAAGCCGCCTAGATCCCATTTTTGTGTCTTGTACTTGCATGTACAGCACCTCTTGACATCAGGAAAAGGTATTGTGAAGCACAAAGAAGCCATTTTGACTAGCACTATATTTTGCTTCAGAAAGGTATTTGGCCCCATTTCAAGAAATCTGTTCATGGCTTTAACCCCCTATTCATTGTTAAGCCACATATATAATGCTTGTCAATTAATTCAGAAAGATGTCTGTGAGGGAATGAATCCCTGCTATAATGGGTTAACCATGTGGTGGAATTACATTTTAATTCACTTTAGGGACAAAATAGATCACTAGGGTAACTGGATGTTTAATTTTATGATACGTGTCTTCATAATACGTCACCATACCTTCATTCTGCAGCACACATAGAAGTGGCATATTGCCACTGCAGATTGTTTATGTCCAGGAAGGGATACCTTCCTGCAGATAGACACTCCCCTCAACAAAGACACACTTGCACTGTGGTCCAAGCATGCCTTCATTGGCTCTGGCTGCTGAGCTATGTGCCGGTGCAGGGGCAGACGCAGGCCTGCCCCGTACTCTAGGAAATACGGGGAAGGACAGTGCTGCTGATGTTGGCACAGGACTGCCTGGCACCTCTTTCTCACATATGTGGCTCATAGTTATGACACAGGAACATGCACAGATGTAGGTGGCAGACATATGTCAGATACATAGTTCTAACAATATGGGGGACAGGTTAGTGTCTTCTGGCTAAAGCTTTGACTCCTGTAGTGATCGGGGTGAAGAAGCAGGCAACCACTCAGATGCTTGCCCTTTTCAATCCCATAGCACCAACACATACCTCCATCATGTTTGTGCCATATGTAACATATGGCACACAATGGTGGATGAAAAGAGAGACAAGGAAAACAATGGGGAGTCCTAATTGTTAGGAGCAAGAGTCCTCACACACCCGATTGGGTGTCATGCTTCATCATCAGATATGCTCCTCGTCAGACCGGTTTACAATGTCTGACGGGCACCCCCCGTAGGGGGGCTCTTTGCCGGAGATCTTTTTTCGATGATGCCGAAACCCCAAGAGTGAGTTAGGAAAAAAGGGAAAGGAGAGATCAACAAAAAAACTAAAAATGGCTTAGGACCCAACCTAATCACGGGATCCTTTTGGACCATAGAGGCGCGAAACATGTCGACCTTATTTTAAGGATGGTCTAATAGTTCCTGACCTCCCTATTTCCTATAAATATGGTAGAGAGTGATTGAGCATTACCTCTATTTCACTCTCCTGTTACATTTTTAATCTTGGCCATCGCCCAGCGTGGACTAATAAAATTATTACTTAGGTTGGGTCCTGAGCCAATTTTAGTTTTTTTGCCCGTCAGACATTGCAGCGCCGGTCTGACGAGGAGCATATCCGATGATGAAGCATGACACCAAATCGGGTGTGTGAGGACTCTTGCTCCTAACAATTAGGACTCCCCATTGTTTTCCTTGTCTCTCTTTTTCTTTTGGAACAGTGTATTTCATTTCATTGCATAGTAGTATCCACAGGAGGGCATACACTGGACCATTAATCCTCTGAATCCCTTTCTTCTTTAATTACACAATGGTGGATGTCAGGACACTGATGTTGGGAACCCTGTCAGTATGGTTGAACTTGGCATGCTTAGCACTATACATGAATATGCTACACATGCAAAGTGGAAATTGGCTTTTAGATGACAAGGGAACAGTCAGGTAATCAACCAGCCTTAGGCATAAATATAGGTTGACTCCAAAAAAGGAACAGTGTAACCAGGTTGAAGTTAAGACTATAGATTTTGGGTGCCACCTACGGCAGGAATACACAGCTCGCATTCTTCAGGCTTGGTTCTGCTGTTATGTGGCACCACCCTTTCACGCTGCCACACTGCTTGCACTTGTGAAAAATTGACATATGGTTACGTAGCAGTTCCCTCCATTGGCAACATTACCTTAAAGAAATTAGACACAGATGTTGCAGTGTTGGACATTTTTCCTTATGCAGGGTCATCCCCAATCTTTTTGTCTCCTGCCTCCTATTTTTCTGACCTGTTGCTGTTGGCTTTTGAACTCCAAGCACTTTACCACTGCTAACCAGTGCTAAAGTGCATATGCTCTCTGTGTAAATTGTATTGTTGATTGTTTTTTCTATGATTGGCATATTTTATTTACTGGTAAGTCCCTAGTACAGTGCACTAGAGGTGTCCAGGGTCTGTAAATCAAATGCTACTAGTGGGCCTGCAGCACTGGTTGTGCCACCCACATTAGTAGCCCCGTAATCATGTCTCAGACCTGGCACTGCAGTGTCTTTGTGTGCAGTTTTAAACTGCCAATTCGACTTGGCAAGTGTACCTACTTGCCATGCCTAAACCTTCCCTTTTCTTTCATGTAAGACACCCCTAAGGTAGGCCCTAGGTAGCCCCATGGGTAGGGTGCAGTGTATGTTTAAGGTAGGACATATACTAATGTGTTGTATATGTCCTGACAGTGAAATACTGCCAAATTTGGTTTTCACTGTTGCAAGGCCTATCCCTCTCATAGGTTAACATGGGGGCTACCTTTAAAAATGATTAATGTGTTGATCCTATTTGGGAGCAGATAGACATGTGGAGTTTGGGGTCTCTGAGCTCACAATTTAAAAATACATATTTTAGTAAAATTGGTTTTGAGATTGTGTGTTTAAAAATGCCACTTTTAGAAAGTGGGTATTTTCCTGCTTAAACTATTCTGTGACTGTCTGTTTGTGGATTCCCTGTCTGGGTCAGTTTGACAGTTGGGCTGTTTGCACATCTCTGTAGACAGTGACACAAAGGGAGCTGGGATGTAGCCTGAATATCTTGATGAGCCATCTGTACTAGAAGGAAGGGGAGGAGTGGTCCCTTACACCTGCAAGGGCTGTGCCTGCCCTCACATAATGCAGTCTCCAACTCCCTGGTGTGTGCCTGGGGCCTGGCTTGGGGAAGGCAAGACTTCACTAACAAAAGAGACTTTCCTTTGAGGTAAGCCTACTTCAAAGGCCAAAATGGGTATAAGAAGGGCACCCAAAACCACAGACTTTAGATCGCTTCTGGACATCAAGAAGAACCTCTGCCTGGAGAAGAGCTAAAGAGCTGAGGACCAGTGCTGCCCTGCCTGAGACTGTGCTTTGTGGACCTATCCTGCAGTTGCTGCTTCTACCCTTGCAAGGGGACAAAGACTGGACTTTCTGTGCCTTCCTGCTTGTGAAGAAAGCTCCAATGGCTTGATTTAGAGCTTGTCTCCTGTTGTTGAAGTCTCAGGGCCATCAAAGACTTTTCCTGCCAGCACCTGAACTCTCTGCTGAGACTCCTGCCATGCCACGTGGTGCCCTATCCAGTTCCTGGAGCCTTGGAAGGTGAAGCTGGCAGACCAAGACTGAAAATCCACGCATAGACCGCCATGCGGGGAAAAATTTGGCGCACCTTCCAAGATGTGGCTGAAAAACAACTCACCACTGGCTTCGCAGCAGAAATCGACGGTCCACTGGCATCACAGCTGGAAAATCGACGCACGGATCTGGAGGAACGACACGCAACACCAGCTGAAGGAGAATGTCCCAACATACATTGCGCGGTTTTGGTGACACTGTGCAGCAGGATTTTCGATGCAAACCTTGCTGGGCACGGAAAAACAACAAAACACCTGCCCGGACCCGAGTGCTGCCTGGATCGACGCATCGCTCCCCTAAGGAGAGGAAAAACGACACACGCCGACCTGACCAGAGAAGGAGAAACAATGCACGGTCTCGCTTGCTGGTGAGAAATCGACGCACTGCTTACCTTTTTCACCCGTGCGTGTTCTTTTGACGCTACCCAGGTACTTTTCAATGCTAACAGTATTTTACCTGTTTTCTCAAGGATTTAAGACTCTTTTTGCTTTTTAATTAATAACTTGACTTGTGTATGTTGGATTTTTTTCATTTTGGTCTTGTTTTGTTTAGATAAATATTTTCCATTTTTCTAAACCTGTGTTGTGTCCTTTTGTAGTGTTTTCATTAAGGTACTGTGCGTGTTGGTACAAATACTTTACACCTAGCACTCTGAAGTTAAGCTTGCCTGCTCGTGCCAAGCTACCAAGGGCGTTAGCCGGGTTAGCTGAGGGAGATTCTCTTTTACCCTGACTAGAGTGAAGATCCTTGCTTGGACGGGGGTAACCTGACTGCCAACCAAAGACCCCATTTCAAACATGCAGCGTGAGGCAATCACTCCTCCTTACATTTGTGTAACTGTCATGTCACTCTACACATACATGACTCTCAGCAAACACACACCCATGACCGACAATACTCCAGCATCACGTTTCCCATCACTTTAATATTAATTACCCCATTTACACAGTTGTTATGACCATGATGGACATGTAATTCTGTGCATGAGAAACATATACCCTTGCACCATTGCACGTGTGTCTGATATTTGACATTTTATGATGTATATGTGATACACAATATACACAAAGAGGAATGTACAATTTGTCTGCAACCGGTGCATTGCTAAGCTCTCTTAAATGCTGTTTGGCTTAGACACAAAACCTACTGTCCTGACCCTTGACAAAACATGCTGCAGTCAACCTTATGTCCTCCTGTCATGTACATGCAAATGAAGATGTCACAATGCAAAAGGTGTACTTACTAACTGGTCCACCAATCCGAATCACCAGGTGATCCAGGAGATATCCTTCTCACACAATGAGATCTGCCCACCGGTGTTTGAGTTGGTGGTCTGTCTGCACAACACCAAAGATCCTCCTTAGGTGGTAGAGCACCTTGCCCAACCGCAGCTTCCATGCCTCCATTGGGTAGCCCTGGATGACCCGGCCACCCATATTCAACATAATTGGGAGGTAGTGCTTCACCAACCAGATGAACCCTCCCAGTTCATCTCCACTCGTGCTTTGGACTCTCCCCTTCCCTGACATATTGGAGTTCCAAAAATGCTTTAACATTACCCCACCTAACCCCAAATACTACGCTATCCCAAGACAAACACCCAACAAAACAAATACCATGACAGGACAAAAACACTACACAAAACTTACAAAAATGACACAATTGACAGGACAGCAACAGGACACAGCACACCATTCATCAAACTGCACAGCTTCACACAACCTCTCACAATCACAGTTAAAAGGACTGCAAAGTAAAAGAGAACATGAAAATCACTGTACCATGTTTGCAGCAAGTACGTCTGTTTCATCATTCCTGGGTGTGCGCGTCATGTTGTCTGATATGCGTCATTTTTTTTAGACGCATGACAGTCAAGCGTGGTTTACTTTTTCATGAAGGCTGAATAGCCCCGTTGACTTGCGATTCATGCGCAGGGGCCAGGAGTCATTTTCTTGATTTGCAAAGTATGGATAATTACTGTTTGTATAAAAAAAATTGACGCATAATGGGAATGCGTGGATTTTGTAGGAAAGGCCGACAGTGCACCCAAATTCACATTCCTTATTACAGGGGCTATGCATTTATGTAGTCAGTATGTAATGGCTACCTGTGTGTGCAAGTGCATTCATATATGTAACGGTGAGATCGGAATCTGTTACCATATGTTTGTATGTGTGTGTGATGCATGTGATGACTGCTACTGTTGCATATGTGCATGTGTTGGTAGACTTTCTCAGCATACATGTTACCATGTGTGTACTGGGAGAGTTCATATGTGATGTAATGCATATTTGTGGTTCTACAACATTGTCATGTCTGATTTCTAAATCTACATTTCACAACACCACTTTAGATATGATGCGCTATGTCCAAAACATGTTCATGCATGTAATACCATTGACAAATCGTACACAAAGGATGCTGTGGACTATGGCTAGGTTGATTTCACATACGCATGGCACTGTGAGAGCATTTGTGTCCACATTGTGGTGTGTTGTATGGTTCAGGGGTCATGATACTATGCTACATGTGTGACATATGGTTCCCCATGCATACATGATGCAGGAGACGGTGTACTGACATGTATTAATGAAGGTCGGAATGTGACGTGTGTGTGGAAATATAGGTTTTGTGTAATATGTGTAATGAATGCCAAAGCTGTATATTCATGGGATATGACACCTCCCAAATCTATCTTCCAGAATGGACATATGGTGGCCATTATTTCATGGCTGTGAGTTCATATCTGTCCCACCTATAACTCCCTGTGTGGGAACATATCTGAAGGTCATATAAGCCTATTTATGATCATGTGATAAATATACTTTTTCATTAGTGAAAAGTTGACTTTTGTGCATAATTCAATACACAATACCAAGTCTGAGCCATTGAAGTGGTACATGTGTGCAGAGAGTTCTGACATTTGTGTGACAGACACACACTTGGTACATATAATTGACCAAAACATGTTTGTTTTGACTGTTATATACAATGGCATACAACTGTATTGCATGGTTACTGTCAGGCAATGATGACATCCTAGTCATCTTTGCTCCTGTGGCACTTTGTGTGCCCACACAAACCCCTGGTTGCATGTATTGACGCAAGTTGATGGTGCTCCGCTCAGCTCAGTCCACTGTGCACAAGCAGCTGGCCCCTGGCTATGTCAAGAGTCAATGTAGCCTCAGCAGGGAAGTTAGGGGGCATAGGACAAAGATCTACCTTCATCATGATTGCTCTTCAGCAGCACATTGCACAGTCCCCTGCTGACAGACACCTGCACAAATGTGATCCCATGGCCTAGCACGTTTTGTTTTCTTTGGGGTACTTGATGTCAGGTTTGTCGTATCATGAACAGGGGACTGGCTGCTTGTTTGTGTAGGACATGTCTCATCATTTGGCATAGTTTGACACAAATGTTTATATATTGTTTGGAGTTTACATATGATGCCTGGTTAGGGCATTTATATCTTGTGTAACTTGCTTATGTTTTCTGACCCAGGGGACAGATAATGTCATCTGTCACTGTCTTCTGTCACAATAGTACACAATAGGCAAGTAAATAGTTGTTGTTGCCAAGATGAATAGGTTATGTACTGACCTAGACTTCCTCACTGAATATGTGTCTGGTGATCACATGGTATGATTGTTGTGTTGTACAGTCAGTAATTGGTCTAGGTATGTTCCATCTCCAACATTAACATCATATCTTGTTTGGAAGGGACTTGGTCCTACATTGCTGGCATTCTTTAGGCTGCTTACCCTTTGTACACATCTTCTACTGCAACATTGTCCCCTCATACATGGACAGGATGCTACGTGAGACTTGTGTACTTTGAGGATGAACACATCTTCTTCTACTGGCTAAGTAATAGTATCCCTTCCATTCCCAGGCTTTGATAGATCACATGGCTTCCACACACATATGACAGTACACCAGCCACAGCACTTGTGTAGTGTCAGAGTGTATTCCCTATGTTGTATCTCCAAGTGGCTGAGGGAGTCTCTCAGCTGTTTTTCCACATCCTTTGGTGTACATGGTCAAGCACGCACATCTGTATCCTATAACCTATGTTACTTTCTCCATGAGTGTATCTTGTTGTGTGTGGAGTCATTTCCGCTACGAATTTATGAAATACCACATGCAACATTTCTGTCTCCTTCTTCACCCATACAACTTTGGATGGGTCTGTGACATGTTTGGACATCGCTAAACTTACATGAACACCCCAAACAGGAATGGTTGTGGGAGACCTAGACATTTTAGGATTTTGGTCCCAGTATATCACTTTCTCTTGGTCAGACATGTGAGTGTCATTGAGAGGTATGTTTACATATGTTATGTGTGATAGTGTCATACAGACTTTACTGGGTTACCTTGCAGACACAAACAAGCCATTGTAGGTAATTGCTAACCCTTTCCTACCTAGGCCATACCCCAGACAACAGTCTTCATATGAATTTCCAGGTTAGCTGCAGGCATATATCAAGACAACACAATTGTGTGACATGTGTCTAAGAATGTACATTGAAAGTGCTACAGACTATGCGTACATTCCAGCCACGCATTCATGTGGCGGTGCATTCTCACATTTTATTATTTATTCCTGGCTATGGGGCATATGTGTGGAGAGTGGAGCAGCACCTGATGCTGCTCCATGTGTCTTGCAGTCCTTAGCTCACTCCATAGCCAACATGTGTGTGCCATATTTGAGAGACAGAACACCATGTGGCAGGGCTTGGGCCAATAGCACTCACGGTATGTAACACCACTGATATACTTTGCAGGGTTAGGGCCAACCCTGACTAGTACATAATGGTCCATTGATACCAATAGTGTTCCCGGTTGTCTCAATGGCTCAGTGCTGGTATTACAGGTACCTGCCTGAGATGTGACACAGTTTAGTTCCTTAGTTTCAAGTACACCATTTTGAAATACCCCCCTACCTTATGTACAACCCCTTTTATCCATCTTGCCCAGCGTAGGCATATTGTAGTGCAAGGGGTTGGAATTTGAGCAATACATACATTAAACCACTTAGTATTGCTGCTGCGTGGATCTAGGCCTTAGAGAGCCACATGAGTAATGTGATGCTGAAGTGCGGCATGGAGGCACTAGATCATCTTAAATCAAAACCTATGTTCCAACATTCTTTGCAACTGTTGTGTTTTTTTTCCTGCTCTCTGCTGTATCAACAACTTACCAATGGTATGTGAAGCAGATAATGAGTACGCCATGGACAATCTGGTACAAAGTGATTTAATGGTGATATTTACATGTTGATTTTTGTTGTACAGTGTCTAGGTAAAGAAGCTCAGTACAATTTATTGTCTCCTGCGAACTCCTGCAGCAGTGTTTTGTTGTTCCCCCTCCACCATTGTGCTGCACTATCATCATCCTCCTCCTCATTGGGGACATTTACCAGTTCATCTCAGGGGACATTAGTCCAAATACAAATGTTATGCAAGATTGCACATACAAGGATTATCTTGCATACCAGGGGTGGTGCTTCCAACAGGCTCCCTCCTGTCAGAGCCAGGCACCTGAACCTTGACTTCAGGAACCCAAATGTCCTCGCCACAATATTTTGTGTCCTTCTGTGGCCTTCATTGCATGCCTCCATTGTTGGGTTGCCAAAAGGGGTCATCACCCATGGCTGGATGCCATAACCTTGGTGGGCTTCAAATGAATGTGAGAAAATGTGTCAGTCATGCATATTTGTGGTTTCCTATGTGCCATGGCACATGTTAGTTTTAGGCGGAGATGTGTCTCAGACTTGCATCTGGTATTGTGTGTGTTCCTGTTTGGTTGAATAGTTGCATTGGTGTGTGGTGCTGGACGTTACTAGCATGGATTGTGCCTCATGGACCTGGTCATTGTCAAATGAATTCTGGACTGACAGTTTGACCATGTCAAATGTGTGTTGTGTTGTCAATATATGAGATTGTGTCCTAATGTTAGTGGAAACTAACACCTCCTGGCACCACACTAGTATTATTTGTATTGACACTATGGTAACCCTACAAGGCCAAAGTCAGGCTGCCATGTTTCCATGTGGCACTACGCATGCAGTGCAACACTTAGTGACCCTTTGTGGCAGTTTATGCCTGTGGCAGGCATCCTGTGGGAGAGGGAGATTCACACAATAGGAGGACTAGCAAAAGTGGTGCAGAGGATTCTCCAAGGTTTCTAAGCATGATTTTTCGCAGATACTTTAAAAACCTGCACAGAGCAGGTGTTAGGAGGGGCACACAACTTATTTGAATGGGTCTGTATATAGTTTGCATGAAATGGACAGGTATGTTTCAGGCATCCATGGCATCCATTATCTTGACACTATTGCACTCACTCTGCACCATGGTGTGCCGTATATTGTATATGGCGCCCACATGGTGGAAGTAAGGTGCGGAAAAGGGACATTTACAGTGGTGCTGCTGTCAATGCAGTGCCACCTTCCTGACAGGTGTCCCTGAGTCCCTTCACTTTACACTTGCAGAAGAGTGATGTTATGATACTTTGAACCTATTTTGTGTGTTGTGTTCCATGATACAGGTGTTTTGGCCTCTGTGTAGCATTTGAATCCCACCCTTTTTCCCATGGAAAATCTCCCTTGCACAAAGTGTTGTTGTTGCCAATTGCTGACTGGCATACGTAGTTGCATGTGGCACAGTTGTATGATATGTTTTGTGATGTATGCATGAGTTTTCAGACACCTGTGTGACAGGAGAGGGAATGATGTGGTTTTCTGCAATGCCCTGCATTGCATGACCAGTCCTGCTAAGTCCCATGTCTCCTTATTCACATACATCTCTGGCCTCTCCCAGTACTCCAGCTGCAACGGTCCCCTGTTAGTACCCTGGTATCATGTTAGGGAGTTGTGGAGTTACTGGTTATGATTGTAGGTGTGCTGCGAGGTGTCCATCACTACACATGGTCTTTCATTGCTAGTGATGTTATATTCCTATTAGTGTGGCACAATGCCCTAGACAGGTGTAGGTGAACACAATGGGTATTTCAGGTATGATATGGTGATAAGTAGTTGGTGATGGCAACACTTGGATGCCATTTGATATTTGTGCTGCAGGAGGGTTCCACCATGACAAATGTAGGGCTGTGCCTATCTGTGACTTTCTTTACTTTCACATGGCCAATGCCATTCACATAGCTGACCTAATCCTTGTTAGGTGTTCTGTGTGAGGGATCTGTATTTAGTTGTCAACCTGTGGACACTTGTAGTGGTTTGGGCCCAGCTTCTATATAGGAGGACCTACCTCCAGCTGTCCTTCATGTGGTGTGTCATTCAGATTGTGCCTGCATTATGTACACATGGATGTACGTGTGTGTGATATACAATGAATGTGTTGTAATATGGCATGTGGCATATGTGTTGTTGTCTGTACATCTGTGTTCCCCTGTCCATGTGTGTTTAGTGTGTTGTATGTATTGTTTGTCCTACAAGTTTGGTGTGTTGTCTGTATAATAATTGGTATGGTGGCTTACCTACTAGTAGCCCATTGCCAGATTGCCCATCCTGGAACAGCTTGTTGATGGTGGAGTGCCAGAATATGTAGGCATCATGGATGCTGCCAGGATGTTTGGCTATAATGTTTTTGAATTGCATACAGTGGTCAACAATGGCCTGCATATTTATTGAATGGATGTATTTGCAGTTCCAGTAGAGGTGTTCCATTGCAGCAAGTGACACAAGTTGGACATAAGTGCAGTCCATTACACCCAGCACATGCAGGAACCCCGAAATTTGTTAGAAACCTTGCTTGGTCTCCTGCTACAGTTGCTGGGTGTTGGGGAACCAGATGTGGTGGGGTGTGAGGCAGATGATTGTGTCCAGAATCTTTGGAAGGAAAGCAGAAAAGCATGACTACCCATGTATGCCCCAATTGTCTAAAACAATCCTGATGCCAGCATATGGAGGAAAGCCAGGAGTTTGGTCAAGGGTGGAATAGTTGTTGAAATATCCACACTTGCAGTGATGTCTGTTGCAATGTGGTGTAGCAGGCGTACAATCTACTCCTGCTTCAGATGGTGAAGTCTGATGCATCTTGATCCCTGAGTACATGAATGGTTGTGCTCTGTCAAAATATCCTCTCCCGCCTTCTGCACTGCCTTTGTGGCTGCTGTGGTGGTGTTCGGGGTTGCTCTGGTGGTGCTTTGGGACATGTTGTTATTGCTGTCATCTACGGCGCATGCCGAGCTGGAGCAATAACAGATCAATGCTGTCCATGGGGTTGCCAATGCTCCTTCTGTGTGTTTTCCTTATTTAGTAGTGTGTGGGTCTCATTTTAACGCCTGGTCTGACCAGGGGTTACATTTTTATGCTAATCGGACTTAGCGTCATTTTGTTTGGAGCTATTCCTTAACATGCGTTGTTTTTGTGTTGGGCAGTAAATATGGCGCTAGAGGGCTAGCGTAATTTTTTGGACGGGAAAGCCTATCTTGCATAGTATTGTCACTAAACGACGCAAGGTGGGGTGATGATCCCCAAAAATTACGCTAACTCTGAAATTTCTAAGGTCTAAAGGTCTAACGTCAAAATATAACTATGGTGCTAGGTTAGCGCTGCTTTTGCGTCAGAAACAATTACACAAAGGTTGAGCTAAGGTTTCTTAAATATGGGCCCTAGTATCTTATACCTGTCTGCCAATTTTCTCATGAAAATCCGTATAATTTAGTACAACCACATTGTCCCTTTAGCAGCTTTTTCAATATTTCTGTTCCTTATATCTTGTAATGTCTTAAGGGCATAACTCAACATTTTCTAGATTAAAAAGGGTGCATATGATATAAAACGATTTTACGAAAAATTATGAAGAAACTGGGATTGAACCACAGGGGCCCATATTTATACTTTTACGCTAACTCCATAACTTTGGCACTAGATGGGTCTAGCGCCAAAGTATAAATATGGAGTTAGGTTTGCGTTGAATTAGCGTAAAAAATAATGACGCTAATTCAACACAAACAGAGTATAAATATGGGCCCAAGTGTTTTCTCTTTCAGAGTTTTCTGATATAGTTGTGGCACATATTAAACGATATACTAACATGGAAGAAGATTGTGGTTTAACAACTTTATTGATGTTTTGGGAGCAGAGAGTGGGGATATCACAATCAGTCATCATTACGTATATATTTGTATAGGACACAGAGAAGGTATATAGCATGGAAAAACAGTAGTAGTTACTTTTCACAACTGGGTACATTCTAAACTAAAAAACAATAAACACTTTTCCCCCTTGTATAGTGCTAGAAAGATGTAAGTGTTCTTGGCTTCAGTTTCTTTTGTTGGGAACATAATGCAAATTTGAGAGGGTTGCAATGTGTCCAACATCATAGCTGAATCACCCCCTAATACCTAGGAACTAATCATATGAGTGATAATCGGGAGTCAGTCTATCTCAAACTTATGTTCATAGTCATTAAATGTGGCTGATAGCTTGCTTGTTGTAAGCAGAATACTGGAAATGTGTAAGCTTATTGAAAAGTGTAAGCTTACCTTTGAGAATCAGGCTTACTATGTTTAAATATGAACACAGGACCACCATATTTGCATCAATGTACAACTTTCCACCACACCCTTTCCAACAGAGATCTGAGCTTCCGAACATTGCTTTAAACCTTGAGGGGAAGAGGTACCATCTGGTTAAAAGTTTATAGGCATGTTCCTTGTGCTGTGTGCATATCAGGGATTTCACTACGCTCCTCAAAATTGTGGCCCAGGAATATTCCTGTAGTTCATGCCCCAACTCTTGTACCCAGTTTAAAACTTATTTGTGCTTAGAGGTGGGTTTAAGCTCCATGATTTTGTGATATAACCATGGAATGCCCTTCTGATGTTGCCTTTTGTGGAATACAACTTATAGTACTGATTTATCTCTGTTCTCCCTCTTATGGACTTCACAATAGTGGACCCAGTGAATAATTTAAGTTAGCTAGTAGTCATCTCTCTGGGCAAGGCTGGAACTGCGCCACATAAAGCTCGCAAAAAAAAAATTTTTTAGTTACGAGATTTTGTCTAGCAATGAAACCTCTTATTTTCTCCATTGATATGTAGTTATAAAATGTTTAAAGTAGTGGTGTCGTATTGGCTTGCAAATAGTTTTGTGTAGATGGGAGGTGGATTCCTAAATATTTGATGAGGTAATTGGCGCAAATGAAACCAAATTGTGAAAGTAAGTTTTGGGTGATTTTGTAGAAGTTAGGAAGTCCATGGCCTTGTGACTCAGCACAGTTCATTTTAAACTCTGAAATGTCTGCATAGATGAATACTTTTAGGAGGACTAGTAGAGAGGTATCTTGTAACATTATAATGTAGAGTATGACATTTTATTTTCAGTGTCCTTTACCCTAATACGTCTTTTATTAGGATTGAAAGAGATCCACTGCACCCGGGGGCCCATAGAGGGAGCAAACTTTAAGGATGGTAATGGACACCACTGCCTCATCCCCTGTGTTATTTAGAAGATAGCTGAATGTTTCCCATTTACTTTAATCTTGGAGGAAGGATGCTGGTAATGGGCTGCAATTAATATTTTCATCATTGATCCCATGCCCGCTGCATAGAGTGCCTTCATCAGGTAAGACAAGTCAACCCTATTAAAGATTTTCTCTGCAAAATATAGTGTTAGACCTAATAGCCTTAGTGTGGTCTTCCCCCCAACGTTTTGCCCACCTCCTCTACTTCTATGACCTAATTTTTGCTGGTAGTAGGACATTTTACCACTGATAACCAGTGCTTAAGTGTTTGTGCTCTCTCTCTCCCCTAAATATGGTAATATTGGTGTGTCCTTGTTAGGGTTTGTGCACAGCAAAGAGCATGTCCCCTCTCACTGCACTAGTGGGTTCTGTAATAGCTCCCTTTTAAACTTACGATTGAAAGCCTTTCTTGTTATCTCACCTCCCCCCCCCCTAGGCTTCTGTGTATGTTGTTTAATGTGCTGTTTTGTTTACACATTGGGCCTTGCTTTTACCAAGGCTTCTTTAAAACACTCCTCTCTAGGCCATGTGTTAATTTAACTCATTTGCATAATAACTGAAACTCTGCACACCTTTCAAGAACATGTGCAGCATGTGAGGACCACACCCAGCTCTTCAAACCACACCCAGCTCTGCACACCTTTCAAGAACATGTGCAGCATGTGAGGACCACACCCAGCCCTGTCTATAAAAGGCAGCCCCCGAGCCTCACCCAGTGCTTGTACTCGTCTACCTCCCGCTTACCTGAGGACAGATCCCTCGGCGCTGGCACTCCTGCTCTCTACAGACTTTCATTGGCTTCAATGGGCGCAGCTGCTGGCTCTTCCTTCTTCCGTTTTCCGGTTCCTCCTTGCCTCAGCCTCTCTCCTACAAGCAACCTGCAAAAGAGAAAGAAGACAAGGTTAGACTGATCAGTATCTCTTGCCAGCAACAAGTAAGTGCAAAACTTTTATTACCTGAAAGAACTTTGACAACAATTTCTGGATTCGTGTATAGACAATTTGAAACAAGATACCTTCCACGAACATTGTGATTCAAACTCTTTGTTACAAGAATACTTTGCGGAACTTTCTGAAGCAAACATTTTTTTTATGGAACTTTTAAGAATCGAACCGTGGAAACCATTAACAGCAAGGCAAACAGTAAATCAAGGACTTGCACAAATTACATGCTGTATTTTGACGTAAAAGTACAGTATTTGTTTAATAAAAGATTCTGGAAATATGGGAAAAGTGAGTCTGCTATTGGCAATTTAGGCTTTAGTTATATTAAGATGAATGTTTGATATTGGTAATTCTGATAACGGTATTTGTTTAATGTTTTAGAAGCTTTAGAGTAATAGAAAGCACATCCCAGAGCAGTAACACATTCCAAACCTGGAAACTAGAGACCAGGATCCAAGAGGTACTTTTAGAAGAAAATTTCTAATAAATAAAGGGATAGTCAGGAACCCAGTTAGGAATAGGATGTACTTATCTGTTCTTTGTTTATGTTTCATTAGGCACCAGTTTCTACAGAAGTCAGAGAGGGCCGCAAATTTGTGCAGCACTTCAACAGTGGAAACGCAAGAACGCTGTTGTCTCTTTATTTTATTTTATCCACTTCCCCCCTTCCCTTGAGCTTCTGTTCTTAGTGCACTGTTTTAAAAACTAGTGTGCTGGAACAAGCAGTTTCAGGGTGGGGTCGGATTGTCTTCAACCTCCATCAGAACTGAACAAGGACTCAGGTGAGCTGGGCTTTGACAAAAGCACAAGCCTTGAATAAAAAAAAATAAAAAAAAATTCAGTTCTGGTGGACGATGAATATCGGGGAAGAAATAGAGGGCATTGACGTCACGGATATGGCGCAGGCCCTAAATGAGGACTTGGCTCATAATGAATCAGTGTCTGGCATCTTGCAACATATGCAAGAGGAAATAGAGAGATTAAAGATGGAGAATACCTCTTTAAAACAGGATTTAAGCAGGTATAAATTTAGGGTATCTCAGTGGAACACAGCTTTTACGCCTTTGTTTAAAACCTCCTCAGAGACAGGGGCGCCATCAAAACATACAACTTTGCCTCCCCCAGTTGAGGTCACTGTTAATGTTCCTAATGCTGTGCCCTTAGCAGCACCTGAACGTTTTCATGGAGATAGTAACAAATTCCATGTTTTTATCAATCAATGTCAATTACACTTCGTTTGTAAGCCACAACAGTTCCCTACTGATGCTATGAAAGTGGCATTCGTCTTGTCTTATTTGGGTGGCACAGCAGCCAATTGGTCAATTCCTTTCGTGGAGAGAGATGATCCCATCCTCCATAATTGGAATCAATTTAAACGTACCATGACCAGCCTTTTTGCAAAACACACTTTCATGCAGGCAAGTGATAATGAGCTTTTAAATCTTAAACAAGTTAACAAGGATTTATTGACCTATCTCACTAGTTTTAATCGTTTACTCACCGAGACACACTGGCCAGAAGAAAAGCGTGTCTCCCTTTTCTATAAAGGTATGAGAGACGAGTTAAAAGACGCGCTGGCTCATATCGTTGATTTGCCAGAAGACTATTCGGACTTTGTAGATTTAGTTGTGAAATTAGAACATAGACTAGGAGAAAGAAAGGGAGATAAATACAAACTGGAATCACGGTTAACTTTTATTAGACACGAGAAGAAAGACCCAGATAATAAACTCCCTGAACCTGAGCCTATGCAAATAGGGACACTCAGAGGTCCACTCACATCAGAGGAAAAAGAAAGAAGGAGAAAACTTCAATTATGTTTATATTGTGGAAGGGCAGGTCACTTTGCAAAGAATGTCCAGTAAAGCCTAAAAATCCACGAAAGGGTGCTGTTTCCTCCACCTCCTCAACTGAATCGGGAAACGATTAAGCTCGACAAGGGGAGAGGTTACTTGTTCGAGAAAACATCTTAATCAAACCTCTAATGCTGCAGCCTTCATGGTACCGCACATACCTAGACATTTCATAATTCAGGTCGTTTTAATTGTTACTACCCAAGTGAGGCATTCTCTCCCTGTCCTACTGGACTCAGGCGCGACAGGAAATTTTGTGGATAATAAGTTAGCTGAAAACTTAGGACTTCCTATGTGCCTAAAGCCTTGTCCAGAAGCAGTATGTGCAGTGAATGGGTCAGAATTGACCTCTGGATTAATCACAAAACAAATAAGTCCACTTGTTATGGTCTGTCAGAACGGGCACACAGAGGTGATTAGCTTTGATCTGATAGATACTCCTAATTTTGGTTTAATTCTCGGGGTACCCTGGTTAACAACTCATAACCCAAAAATTGATTGGGTGAATAGAAATGTTACTTTGGATTCCTCTTTCTGTAGAACCAATTGCTATCAAGAAGCAGGTACAGAACAGAGCACAGTATTACACTGTGCTAGTGTTATACAAGATGAACCAAGTCTCCCTCCTGAATATTCTGACTTTAAAGACGTCTTTGATCCAGTAAAGGCTAGTGTGCTGCCCCCACATAGGTCTTATGACTGTCGTATAGATCTTATCCCAGGGGCCCCTTTACCTAATAACAGAGTATATGCTTTGACTGACGAAGAAACCAAATACTTAAGAACCTACCTAGATGACCTACTACAGTCTGGGTTCATCCGTCATTCCACATCTCCGGTGTCATCTCCACTCTTTTTTATCCCGAAGCCGGATAAATCCCTGCGCGCGTGTATCGATTATAGAGGACTAAATAAGGCTACAATAAAGAATAAATATCCTCTTCCTCTAATACCTGTGTTGTTGGATCAATTAAGACATTCTACTGTATACACTAAACTAGATCTGCGGGGAGCTTACCACCTGGTCCGAGTAAAAGAGGGGGATGAGTGGAAGACAGCTTTCAAGACAAAGTTTGGTTTATTTGAGTACACAGTAATGCCATTTGGGTTATGTAATGCCCCTGCGGCCTTTCAGTTCTTTATAAATGAGGTCCTACACGAATTCCTGGACGTTTGTGTCATAGTATACATAGACGACATCCTCATTTACTCTAAGAACTCAGAAGAACATACCCAACATGTTCGTGCAGTATTATCAAAGTTAAAAGAAAATCATCTTTTTGCTAAGTTAGAAAAGTGTACTTTTAATGTCAGCAAGGTGGACTTTTTAGGATACTGCCTGTCACCTCAAGGAATAACTATGGATGTAAAGAAAATCAGTGCTATTGCTGATTGGCCAGAACCATCCTCTGTAAAAGATATTCAGAAATTTCTGGGTTTCGCCAATTTTTATAGGAGGTTTATTGCACATTTTGCAGACATTGCGGCCCCAATAACTACCTTGTTGCGGAAAGGGCAACGATTTCTTTGGACTGATGAGGCGGCACACGCCTTTCAACTCCTAAAACAAAAGTTCACTTCAGCCCCAATTCTGAAACATCCTGATCCTGACTTGCCTTTTTTTGTTGAAGCGGATGCTTCACAAGTAGCTTTAGGAGGAGTTCTCTCTCAACGAGATGCAGTAGATGGCCAGTTACATCCGATAGCCTTCTATTCCAAAAAGTTATTACCAGCTGAACAAAATTACACTGTGGCTGAAAGGGAACTACTAGCTATCAAAGTAGCCTTTTCAGAATGGAGGCACCATTTAATGGGAGCCAAGTACCCAGTTACAATCTTTTCTGACCATAGGAACCTACAGTTTTTTGGATCACTTAAAGCACTAACACCACGTCAGATGCGCTGGTTAATTTTTTTTAGCACATTTGACTTTGTAATAACCTATAGACCAGGTGCACAACAAATTCAATCTGATGTGTTATCTAGATACGGACATACTTCAGACATGAAACAAGATAAAATAGGAGAACCCATTATTCCTCCCCAAAAGTTTTTGGCACCAGTACAACAGAAGGATTTCATCACAGATCTATATAATGCACACATGCAAATAGCACCTCAGGATTGGTTAAAGGATTCCCATAACACAATACAACGATGTTTATTGTATCACGACAACATGCTGTTAGTGCCCACCTCTGAATTACAAACACAGGTGATAATTTGGCATCACGCCTCACCGTTGGCAGGTCATCCTGGTTGGGTAAAAACCCTGGAAAATGTGCAAAAACACTTTTGGTGGGACACTATAAGAAAGGACATTAAGCAATTTGTCACTACCTGTCCAATTTGTGCAAGACATAAATCTTCTCATAAGGCCCCTGACGGTTTGTTAATACCAATGCCAACACCCAAGCAACCTTGGCACACTGTGAGCGTAGACTTTATTGTAGGTTTACCACCTGTAAAATCTTTCACAACAGTGTTGGTTATAGTGGATTTTTTATCTAAAATGGCACATTTTGTACCATTACGGAAATTACCCACGGCGGCAGAATTTGCCGATATTTTTATAAGGGAAAATGTGCGTTTACATGGTTTGCAAAGCAAAGTGGTGTCAGACCGAGGGAGCCAGTTCAACTCTAAATTTTGGAAAAAATTATGTAAAAAACTGAAAATAGATATGGCATTATCCACTGCTTTCCACCCAGAGACAGATGGACAGACTGAACGACTGAACCAAACCTTACTTCAAACGCTACATTGTTTATTGGCTGATTATTCTAGTGAATGGTTGGAAGCTCTCCCTGTAGCGGAGTTTGTTTATAATAATACTGAGCATTCAGCTCTACTTTGCTCACCATTCTATTTCTTGCAGGGGTATCATCCAAGAGCTATACCCATTTTGTTAGAAGATTCTCTGTTACCTACAGTAACGGAAAGACTAACAAGGTTAGGTGACATACAAGACAAAGCCTGGAAACATTTATTAAAGTACAAGGAAAGCATGAAAAGACAAGCAGACAAACACAGATCTGAGGCCCCAATGTATAAAATCGGTGACAAGGTATGGCTCTCCACAAAGAACCTAAACATAGAGGGACCCCGAAAGCTGCAACCACGTTTCATTGGACCCTTTAGTATAACTGCCATAGTAAACCCGGTAACAGTAAAATTAGATTTACCAAAAGAATATCCAGTACATACTACATTCCATGTGTCCTTGCTTAAGCCGTACAATCCAAAAACCCAACCTGAACCACCACCTCCACCCATACCAATTAAGGGAAATCTAGAATATGAAGTGAAAAGCATAAAAGACTCAAAAAGAATTAGTGGACGTCTGTTTTATTTAGTAGAATGGAAAGGATATGATGAATCTGAGAATTCATGGGAACCAGCATCATATGTACATGCCCCACAGCTGATTAGACGGTTTTATTTAAAAAATCCAGGAAAACCCCGTCCTGTAGGAGGGCCTTTGAGGGGGGCAACTGTTAGGGTTTGTGCACAGCAAAGAGCATGTCCCCTCTCACTGCACTAGTGGGTTCTGTAATAGCTCCCTTTTAAACTTACTATTGAAAGCCTTTCTTGTTATCTCACCTTCCCCCCCCCAGGCTTCTGTGTATGTTGTTTAATGTGCTGTTTTGTTTACACATTGGGCCTTGCTTTTACCAAGGCTTCTTTAAAACACTCCTCTCTAGGCCATGTGTTAATTTAACTCATTTGCATAATAACTGAAACTCTGCACACCTTTCAAGAACATGTGCAGCATGTAAGGACCACACCCAGCTCTTCAAACCACACCCAGCTCTGCACACCTTTCAAGAACATGTGCAGCATGTGAGGATCACACCCAGCCCTGTCTATAAAAGGCAGCCCCCGAGCCTCACCCAGTGCTTGTGCTCGTCTACCTCCCGCTTACCTGAGGACAGATCCCTCGGCGCTGGCACTCCTGCTCTCTACAGACTTTCATTGGCTTCAATGGGCGCAGCTGCTGGCTCTTCCTTCTTCCGGTTTCAGGTTCCTCCTTGCCTCAGCCTCTCTCCTACAAGCAACCTGCAAAAGAGAAAGAAGACAAGGTTAGACTGATCAGTATCTCTTGCCAGCAACAAGTAAGTGCAAAACTTTTATTACCTGAAAGAACTTTGACAACAATTTCTGGATTCGTGTATAGACAATTTCAAATAAGATACCTTCCACGAACATTGTGATTCAAACTCTTTGTTACAAGAATACTTTGCGGAACTTTGTGAAGCAAACATTTTTTTTATGGAACTTTTAAGAATCGAACCGTGGAAACCATTAACAGCAAGGCAAACAGTAAATCAAGGACTTGCACAAATTACATGCTGTATTTTGACGTAAAAGTACAGTATTTGTTTAATAAAAGATTCTGGAAATATGGGAAAAGTGAGTCTGCTATTGGCAATTTAGGCTTTAGTTATATTAAGATGAATGTTTGATATTGGTAATTCTGATAACGGTATTTGTTTAATGTTTTAGAAGCTTTAGAGTAATAGAAAGCACATCCCAGAGCAGTAACACATTCCAAACCTGGAAACTAGAGACCAGGATCCAAGAGGTACTTTTAGAAGAAAATTTCTAATAAATAAAGGGATAGTCAGGAACCCAGTTAGGAATAGGATGTACTTATCTGTTCTTTGTTTATGTTTCATTAGGCACCAGTTTCTACAGAAGTCAGAGAGGGCCGCAAATTTGTGCAGCAATTCAACAGTGGAAACGCAAGAACGCTGTTGTCTCTTTATTTTATTTTATCCACTTCCCCCCTTCCCTTGAGCTTCTGTTCTTAGTGCACTGTTTTAAAAACTAGTGTGCTGGAACAAGCAGTTTCAGGGTGGGGTCGGATTGTCTTCAACCTCCATCAGAACTGAACAAGGACTCAGGTGAGCTGGGCTTTGACAGTCCTCTATTGGTTATTTAATTTACTTATATGTCCCTAGTAAAGTGGTACAATGTTTACACAAGGCCTGTAAATTAAATGTTACTAGTGGGCCTGCAGCACTATTTGTGTCACCCACTTGAGTAGATATTTAACCATGTATCAGGACTGCCACTGCAAAGCCTCTGAATGCAGTTTTACACTGCCAGGTTGACCTGGGAAAATAACCCTTTGCCAGGCCAAATCCTTCCATTTTTATATATGTCATCCTTAAGGTAGGTACTGGACAAGCCCATGGGTAGAGTGCAATGTATTTGAAATGCAGGAGATGTACTTTTGAGTTTTACATGTGAAGGTAGTGAAAAATCCCAGATTTGTTTTTACTGCTAGGCATTTCTCACCCATAGGCTAACATTGGGGTTGCCTTATTACATTTTATAATTCCCAATTGTGAAGAGATAGACTTTTTAAGTTCGGTGTCTCTGGAATCACAATTTAAAATCCAAACTTATAGTGAAGTTGGATTTTAAATTGTAATTCTGCAAAATACCACGTTTAGAAAGTTGGCATTTTCTTACTTTATCCATTTGGTGCCTGCTGCTGGTCTTTGATGACATGTCTGGTGTGGGTGACAGCTGGCCTTCTGTATTTCCCCTAGACAGCCACACACAATGGGGGCTTAGGTGTGACTCGATGGGCCATCCTGGCAGGATGGGAGGGAGGAGCTGAACCCAGCCTTACTAACAGCTTAATAGGATGTGTCCTTTCCACACACAAAGAGCTGCTTTCCCCCCTGTAGTGAGTCTGGACTCAGAGCAGGAAGAGCAGTTCATCTGTGCACTTCAAAGGCCTGTCTTTGAAGACCCCCAACTTCAAAGTCCTAACTGGGTATATGTACTGGACCTCTGACACCATCACTTCAGTACACTTCTGGACCTGTATACTCTGCAAGGAAAAATAACTGCTATCCTGCTGAAGGGCTGCCACTCTGCTGGATTGCCATCTGCTGGACTCCTGCATTGCTGTGCTGACCTGTTACCCTCTGCCTGGGTAAAAATTACTGGAGCTGCACCCCTTGAATCCAGGACCCAGAGTGACTCTGTGGGTTAGTTGGCTGGCCTACTGATCTGTACTCTCAGGGACATAAAAGCCTTTCAACCACCCTGCTACTGCACCTGGATTCTGCCATATGTGAGTCTACCCTGCCAAGTGGTGCCACCCGAGTCCTGTTCCCTTGGAAGAGGGCTTAAGGTGCTTTCTCAGCAGAACCAACACATCCTCTGCTTGGAGGCGCATCCCCGAGCAGAACCGATGCATCTCCTTGGCTCAGTGTCGTATCCTCAAGCAGAACTGACGCATCGCCGCTATTGCATTGATTGGACCTGTCTTAACAGACTTGCAACACAGCAGAATCCTGTATCTTGGGTTCAATGCATTCTCTTCGGAACCACCACTGCACAATGCTTTTCCCGATGCAAGCTCCTTTCATATCCCATTGATAGCAGTCTTGATGACCGCATTGAAACTCCGCATCGCAGCTTCACTGCTCTTTGAAACTGATGCATCATCTTGGCTATGCAACACATCCTCAACACTGGCCTTTGCATGGAAAACTCTGTTGACAGGATCGTCGATGTCGACGGAGCAGGACCTCACATCGCAGTCTTGCCGCATCTTGGAACCAACACATCGCCTCTGGTGCACAAAGCATCTATGAGGCGGATCCACACATTGCTCCCCAACCAGGATTTCAGGTACTTTGGTTCAGCAGACCTAACTGGGTCCCTGTAGCCTGCCCTGGTGCCATCACAGTTGGCCTGAACTGTTATCTTTGTCCTGGTCCAGTGGGACTGGATATCCCCAATAGTGCTTTCTCTGAAATTGTTTGTGGTGTTTTCATTGTTTTACTATTTGAAGTGTTGCACAACTACTTTACACATCGGCTCTAAGTTAAGCCTGATTGCTTTGTGCCAAGCAACCAGAGGGTGTGCACAAGTTAATTTAGGGTTTCCTTGTGCCTTAACCTGACTAGGATTGTGGTTGCTGCTTGACCAGGGTTTACACCGTATACAGCTAAAAACCCAGTTTTTCACATATAATTAAAGCCTTTTGAGAATTGTGTTGCCAATACAACATATAGTTTTTATAAATAGGCTGTAAATCCATCTGGACTGAGACCCTTTCCAATAGGTACGTTTTGAATTGCTTTGGTAAACCTCTCTATTGTAATTTATTCTTCTAGATTTGCTAGGTCAGCCTGGAAATCAGCTGGGTTATAGAAATGGGCATAATCGTCCTGATTATTTGGATCTAACTGTTGGCCTATGAAAAAGGAGGAATAGAATTGGACAAATACCTCAATAATCTGCGGTATGGTGTTATACTAACTCCCATTTTCATTAATTATTTGTTTGTTATGATTTCAGGATTTAAGCTGCCATATTTTGTAGCCAGCAGTGTATCTGCCTTATCCATTTTTTAACAATATTTTTGTTGCAACATAGTAGTTTTTTTGCCTGCATACTTCATAAGGAGTTGTTTCAATCCCCCAACCCCCATTTGGCAAAGATCTGCATTAGAGGGTTCTGAAAAAACATCCTGTTTGTGTCTTCCTTCAGCCTGTTGTAGTTTTGCTTCTAAATCTAGCTTTTTTTATTTGGCTAAACATTCAGAATTAGATGTCTATACATCAGTTCCCCCTAATTACTGCCTTGCCAACTCCCATAAAATACTTTTGCTTACCTCACAATTATCATTTTCTATAATGTATCACTGAATCAATTCTTGTATGTTTTTCTTTAAGAGTGGGTTCACAAAGACCCTATTTGTTTAACACTCAAAGATGTGGGCCAGGACACAGCAGAGTCTGGAGATTCATTTGTAATTTGAATAGGTTTGTTACCTGTGACCAGGAGAAGATGTTCAAATAGTGCTTGTACATGGAAATCTAGGTCTTTTTTGGTTATGTCTTTGCTAATGCCTCTGAGGTGTGCATTATTCCATTTGCACTGATTCTCTATGAATTCAACTTCATCCAACAGGGCTCCAAATTATGGCACTGCACTGTTTAGAGGCAAAACAATTGTCTCTAAGCAGTGTAGCACCATTTTCCGGCGCACATCCCTCATGGACATGGCTCCTGTCTTAGTAAAGACAGGAGCCATGCCCACCACCCCAATGGCCATGCCCCGGGGATAAATGTCCCCTGGGCATGGCCATTGGTGCCATTTCTGTGCAGGGGGCCCAAAGTCACGGCCCCCAAGCAGTGTTGGGCAAAAAGAAAATACTCACCTGGACTTACCTTGGATGAGTTTCCCATCCGTAGGTGACCTCATGTGTGGGTATGGGTGGGTGGGATTGTCCCTGTGGACAGGGAAGGGCACCAGTGGGCATGGTCTCTGACCATGGAAATCTCACTACAGGTCCCCTTATGCCTGCCCAGACCCATTATTTAAGGCCCCCATCACCCAGTGCTGGATTTTAGCATGGGGGATAAATATGGGGCAAAGCCCATATTGTCCTTTTCTGGACGGGAACACCTACCTTGCATCTCATTGACGCAAGGTAGGTTTTCCCCTCCAGAAAACGACGTAAACTCAATAACTTTACCAAAGTATAAAAATGGAGTTCAGTTTGTGCTGAATTAGTGTTAAAGAAAATGACGCTAAGTCAGCGCAAACCAAGTATAAATAAGAGCCATGGTTTGTGCCCTCTGTCTGTTCTTTACTTCTGAGCATGTTTTCCCCTGAGTCTGCCTGCCATTATGTTACATAGCACAACTTTCAAAGGGAATCACCACACCCCTCATTTCCTACCTTCTTGACAGTGGGTTCCACTTCTCTGTTCTTCTTCCTGACTGTGGTTTTCAGCACCTTGGGAAGAGAGCAGCTGGTCTAAGGTAAGACTATGAAAGCTCGTCCATACGTCAGGACGCAGCTTCGGCCATACAGACCACTCATCCTTGCATAGATCCTGGCTTCCTGTCAGCTCCTCGTTGTTCACAACTCTCAGAATTGCGTTTTGCTGTGCACTTCAGTGTGGATGTCTGCTCTTCTTGGCTTCAGGGCCTCTTCAGAAGTGTTTTCTTCTAAGATTAGGCATTGTTAGCTGCTAGGCATAGCACCGGCAGAGCTCAGCCAGGACGCATCTTCCCGGGTTCCTGCCTTAGACAAACCATCGATTATGTTTTTAAATGCTTTTGTGTCATGATTGAGTAAAATGAATGCATTTTCTATTTTTCCAGAAAAGAGTGTATGAATTGAAACTGAGCTCAATGAACTGACGTTTTAATCACAAAACAAATAACCTCATCATTCCCCCCTAACTTTTGCAGGAGATCCTGCAGCCTCAACACACGTAAGGGAAGGATTGACCTCTCATTTGCACACTACAGCTGCAAACAGTATAGTGGATCCCTTCTTGAACCTTGTTATTGACAAGTATTTGTGCATAAAAGAAGGACTCTTGCCAGGAGGAGGTTTTGAGGACAAAGTATAACTCACATGGCAGCACTCTCCATATTGAATGAGAAACCTGGAAAAACAGGATAATGCTGAACACACAGAGTCCCCCAGAGACGTTAGGATCCTGGGCAGCACTAACATTGTTTCAGGAATAAAATATATGATGCAACTGCATAATTGATGTTACTGATGAGGTTAAGGCCAGTCACTAGTTGCTGTGGCTTTCTGGTCTTTTAATGCTGGCAGGACAACGTTTTCAGTCCTTGGTTTTCATTTAACAAAAAGAGTCCTTCCAAGACCAGCAGTTTCTGATTGTTTTGGCTGAACTTATATTAAGTAATGCTCAAAACAAGAATGCTCAGGATTGAACGCATGGTGTATTGCTATCATGGAGTTGCCTGGCAACATTAAGGGTAGCTAGCTATCAGCATAGGGCACAATAAGGACATATGCATTGTAAACTCAGCCTGGCACTGCTGATGTGGAGCTGGTTCTTTAATTTATCATACAAACTGTTATAGAAAAGGTATGAACAAGTGAAGAAATATCGAATAGGTTATCAGAAACTTATTAATTTTGGAGGGGGTGTCACCTACAACCTTAATGATCACAATCTGGTCAGGCACAACACCGTTCTTAGGTATCTCTGCTCAACCCCGGGTAGCTGTCATACAAGGAAACCATAACCCAGACTCTTGTTTATTGAAGCAGTGCTAACAATTTTCAGTTCAAGAAAACAAAACAATATAGTTCGGAAACCAACCTGTATAGCTAGAGAAAAATTAAATATGCAAAACTTTTGGAATTGGAAATCAAGTTTAATTTTGAAAAACAAAAAGATTTGCTGCACAAATGCATGAAATATGCTGGTCACACACCGAGTGCTTTAGGAGGAGCAGCACTGGTAGTGGCTCCTCTGAAGGCACAGAAATCTCCGCCAGGCACTAATCTCTAAATATGTTAGGAATTAATCTGCCACCCTTTATACACTTTTTGGTTGTCAAAATCCTCCATCTGTACAAAGTTGATAGCTTTAGGTTGGCAGGGCTCCATGAGGTTGGATACTTTACTGTAAGATCTAGCCGCACTCATTTACCAGCACAAAAACCCTGGGTGGGACAGACTCGGTTTTCTTCAGCACCTTGTCTCAATCCTCCAGAACTGGAAAAAATTGCCTACTTTTTTCCAATTGCTGTCAAACATGTTTTTGGTCAACTGCTCAAGCCTCACGTCCTTAGGGAATGCTTCTAGGACCTAGATCGGTCTCCAACCCGGGCTCCAACAGGGTCCAAACCTCTGCGAGCAGCTAAGCCATGATGGAGTCTTCCTGTGTGCCTGGACAATGTAAACAGGAGAGTCTTCGTCTTCTACCAAGAGTTAGCATTCTTCTTTCTTCCAGTAGGACCTCCTTCTTCAGTTATAGCCTTTCTAGGGCAAGGGATGCTCTGAGGAGGCAGATGTGGGGTGTCAATGTTATCAAGTGCATTAACCAATGAATGGAGAATTTTCCATATCAGTATTTCACCTTAATATTGACTACAGAAAATCATGCTACCAAAATATATATACTGAGTACAAAAACACCCAGAAGGTTAGTATTTAGAGGTAAGTATCGGCTTACTGGGGCATATTTCTTGCATCCCTTAGTGCCCCCCTAATTCCACTGTGGTAGCACCGTATTAATAACCATGGCGGTAATTAGGGTGACTAGTGTCATAATTAGTGATGCCAAACTGGTGCATTGCAGGACTAGCGCCACAAATTATGATGCTAATTCTGCAAAGCACTCAGAGGCCCATTGTAATCAATGGGAGCCTCTTTTTAACGCCTGCACTTAGCAGGCATTAAAAAATGCGAATAAAAATGGCGCAAAGGAATCTCACAGATACCTTTGCGCCATTTTTACTGCCACCCCAGTGCCGGAATGCCCCCCTTGCATACATTATGCCTGGCGCAGACATAGGCCCTCATTACAACCCTGGCGGTCCAAGACTGCCAGGGCTGTTGTGGCTGAAGCACCGCCAACAGGCTGGCGGTGCTTCAGAGGGGATTATGACCACCGCGGTCGCACCGCCGGGGCCGGCGGTTTCCCGCCACATTTGCCCCAGCAGTTATAATCTGGGGATGTCATAATGGGCACCGCGGGAGTGCGGCAGCACGGAGGTTACAACTTGGCGGGCGGCGCTTGCCGCCCGCCAATGTTGTAATGACCCCCATATTGTGGCGCAAGGGGTTACAAAGTGGTGCAATGCAGGCATTGCACCACTTTGTAAATATGGTGTGTGAGAAATGACACCTTAATGCCACATTTGCATTGAAATAAAGCTGCAAATGTGGCGCAAGGTGGCGCTAGGTGCCCATAAATACGCCCTACTGTATTTAACTTCACATATATGTACCTTGACAATATATATTTCTTCTTGATACATAGATGTGGTATTAAGAATAGTAAATTAACTTACCTGTATGCATTTAACTTCTTGAGGTTTTTGCCTTCTGTATTTTTGCAGCAATATTTTGTAGAATGCTATTTCTGGAGTTGATGTTCTGACTTAAAACCCACCTATACTATCCTCTTTACTTCTAGTCCTGGGTGGAACTCATGGAGTTTTGCCTTGTGGAGCTCTGTGGAGTTCCCAAAAAACTCCTTGATATTCCATGTACCTCCGCAATTGGGAGGAATTTATGCTCAGTCGCCCATACTCACTGCTTTTGAGGCATAGTAGTGTGTTCCACGCTGCAAAATGAGTGCAAACAGCACTACACATGTGCAAGGCCATTCTGTCATGACCACACAAACTTGCCAAGTCAAATCAAAGAAGTGCTTGAGAAAAGCAAAGAGATATCCTCAGTGGAGACAGCAAAGCCCAAACTGGAAGAAGGTTTGCAGAGTAATCTTGCGCTTATTTCAAAGGAAGAATCAAGAAGAGAAGATCCAAGATGGCCGCTGTGAGTCCTGAAGGTTAGTTACAGTTCTAGTCTTGCAATCGGTTGGTTGCTAGGTTATGAGCTCTCCAGCTGGAAGCCTTGCACTTCAACTGAGGTCTGACAGGAATCAGCTGTGTGGAGAGAGAGCGCGCTTCAGAACAGAAACTCCTGTGAGGTAAAATTACATTTGAAGATTATATTACAGAAAACAGATAAATATTGTCAAGGTTTATTCGAAGAGTTTGATAGTAGACCGTTCCTGTGGAAGTCGGCAAGGCTACAGAGTTAATGTATGAATTAACCTTATGTTTACAAGGTTCTTGTTTAAGATATTAAAGTCAAAGAAAAAACGAACTTTAAAAGAGCAAGTATCTACAAATGTCAAGGTTATAAACAAAGGCCAAGTTTAAAGGAGAAACGAACTGTTAACAAATAAGCATTTACAAATTCAATGGTAATAAACCAAAATAGAGTTTAAAGGAGAAATGAACTTAAATAAACAAGCATTTACAACTACAAGTTATCGACAGATGTCGAAGTAAGGAAGGAGAAACTAACTGTAATAAACAAGCATTTACAAATACAAGTTATCAACAAATGTCGAAGTAAGAAAGGAGAAACGAACTTTAATAAACAAGCATTTACAAATACAAGTATTGACAGAAGTCACAATAAGACAGGAGAAATTAAATAACATCAGCTGATTTGAAGAACGCATTATCACCAACTATATATATATGTATAGCAACATAAAACCAATCTCTAACAAAGGTTGAGAAGTTCTTCCAGAATCAGTAATAAGCATTTTTTAAGAAGAGCTATCATTTATAGAGAGAAGCAAGGCTACAGAGAACTCAGGGTGAGTGAAGAAATAATAGAATTAAAGAGAATTAAGTGTTGAGAGTAGAAAGTGAAAAACTGATGTTGTATGTCCCTAGTAATTGCGACTGTGACTCTTGCAGGTGCTGAATCCAATCTTAGATGTGAAGAGGCAGACTGAGTACTGGCGTTCATCATCTCTATGGGAGTCTCTCTACCATCCCATTCCCCTTTCCCCCTCCGGGGTACTCAGCACGAAGGATTAATATTCTTTGTGAGTAGCTCGGGTCGGGACTGAGGAGTTATCTTCTGCTTCTGAGGAAATCGAATTGAAGTATCCTGACAGATTGAAGTGCCATCACCCAAATTTTAGGGAAAAAACAGATTTCCTCCTGAGCAGAATGGCAGAAGGAATTGATATAAAAGCATTAGCCACCGTTTTGGAAGGGTTACAGAAACAATTAAATAACACCATAGAAGAAACAGTCCAAATAAAACAGCGAAGAAATGAGTTAGGGAACACCGCTAAATCAAATGAATCTGTGTTTTCACAAATCCCTAGCCCTTCACAGTCTGCAGGTATATCCACTCAAGTAATTCATGCGGTTTCCCCTATTATTCCTTTGGCTCAACCCGAGCGCTTCGGTGGGGATCCAAATAAGGCGCAGATTTTTCTGACCCAATGCTCATTGCATTTTCTATGTAGACCAGTCATTTTTTCCGAAGACCAGTCCAAAGTCGCATTTATATTGTCTTATCTGACAGGAGATGCGGCCGCATGGTCGATGCAAATAATTTCCAGAAAGGATCCTGTTTTATATAATTTCCAAAATTTCAAGGAAGAGTTCTTAAGAATATTTGATCGGCGAACTGCAGCTCAAGCCACTGACAATGAACTACTGGAAATCAGGCAAGGTAATAAAGATCTAGTAGCCTATCTGGCTCATTTCAATAAACTCATTGTAGAGACTGCCTGGCCGGAGTCAAAAAGAGCCGCCATATTTTATCGTGGACTGAGAGATGAATTGAAAGATGCCTTAGCACAAGTTCCAAATAGACCCACCGAAATTTCGGAGTTAATTTATCTTGTGTTACAGATTGACCACCGGTTAACTGAAGGAAGAGCAGAAAAGAGAAGAGAGTATCGACCATTTCCCCTGAGAATTGATTGTGTAAGAAATGATCATACGAGAGCCGGAGAAGGGATAACGAGAGAAGAACCAATGCAAATTGGTTCCATCCGAGGTCCTTTATCTAAGGAAGAAAAAGAGAAAAGAAGAGTGAATCAACTATGTTTATATTGCGGTGCATCTGGGCATTTTGTTAAAAACTGTCCCAAGAAACCCAAAGCTCTTCAGTCGGGAAAAGGCCAGCTTCATCAGTAGAGGGAGTTGCCCTGATGAAAGCAGAACCCAAGACAACTCCTTTAGATCAACGAGTGGCGAATACCTTACAAACCGCAGTGCCACATTTGGTACAAACAGTATCAGTTAAGACCCTTGAGAAGGAAATTCAAGGGATCTCAGTTATGATAGACTCTGGAGCTACGGGCAACTTCTCTGATATCAAATACGCTCGTAAAATGGGTATTCGAATTATCAAGAAATCTACTTTGGAAGTAGTAAGAGCTGTGGATGGAACCAATCTTTCTTCAGGACCCATTTCCCATGAGACCGAACCAATTCAGATGCAAGGTTTTGGTGGACATCAGGAGCAGATAATCTTTAATTTGATAGATGCTCCACAATTTCAACTCATTTTGGGTCTGCCATGGCTTACAGAACATAATCCACAAATTGATTGGAGCAAAAGAACGATCAAGATGAATTCCTCTTACTGCAAAGAGAATTGCTTTCATGATGGAGTGGAAGTGTCCACCAAGTCCCAAGCGGCCTGTTTATCATCACACTCTTCAATGATCTGTGCACTAAAGACAGCAGAAATCCCAAAAGAATATGAGGATTTAGTCGCCGTTTTTGATGAAAAGGAGGCTGAGAAATTGCAACCACATCGACCCTATGACTGCAAAATTGAACTGGAGCCAGGTGCGATATTGCCATGTAGCAGAATATACGCATTGACCGAAGCAGAGAATCAACATTTAAAGGAGTATTTGGATCAATATCTTGCTAATGGTTTTATTCGTCCTTCTGAATCTCCAGTGTCATCCCCACTATTTTTCATACCAAAGAAGGATGGGAGTCTTCGAACTTGCATTGATTATCGAGCCCTCAATCAGGTTACCATCAAGAATCGATACCCACTGCCTTTAGTGTCAGTTTTATTAGATCAAGTAAAGAATGCTAGAATCTACACCAAATTGGACCTGCGAGGAGCATATCATTTGATTCGAGTGGCTTCAGGGGATGAATGGAAAACCGCTTTTCGGAGTTGATACGGCTTATTTGAATATCAAGTGATGCCTTATGGGTTATGCAATGCTCCCGCTGCCTTCCAGCATTTCGTTAATGATATATTACGAGAATTCCTCGACCGGATTGCCGTGGTTTATATAGATGACATTTTAATCTTTTCCGACAATCTACAGGAGCACATTTCCCATGTTCGATCCATCCTCACAAGGTTGCAAGAAAACCATCTCTATGTAAAATTGGAGAAGTGTGCATTTCATGTGGAACGAGTTGAGTTCTTAGGATTCATTTTGTCACCAGAAGGAGTTAGTATGGATCCTGCCAAAGATAAAGACAGTGCAACATTGGCCTTCTCCTTGCAATGTCAAAGAGTTCCAGAGTTTCTTGGGGTTCGCTAATTTTTATTGAAGATTCATATCCAATTTTTCTCAAACAGTTACACCCATTACTCGATTGTTGAAGAAAGGAGTGAAGTTTGAGTGGACAAAAGAAGCTGAAAATGCTTTTAATTTTTTGAAGAATTCCTTCGTCTCAGCTCCAATCTTGCTCCACCCCAATCCAGATGAGCCATATTATGTGGAGGCAGATGCTTCAGATGTTGCCATAGGAGGTATCCTTTCCCAGCGTCATAAAGATACAGGTCAATTACATCCAGTGGCCTATTTCTCTCGAAAATTAACACCACCAGAGATAAATTATTCAATTGCGGATAAGGAGCTATTGGCAGCCAAAGAAACTTTTCGTGAGTGGAGGCATTACATTTTGGGAGCTAAGCATAAAGTGACCGTTTACACGGACCACCGAAATTTACAGTTTTTAAAATCAGCTCGAACTCTAACAGCTAGACAACTGCATTGGTCCCTATATTTTGCAAACTTTGATTTTGGTATCACTTTCAGACCAGGAAAAGTAAATGGGAAGGCAGATGCTCTATCTCGAATTGATACCGGTGCAGTTAAAGAGCCTCCAGAAAAAGAATTGATTATTCCACAAGAGAAGTTCATATCTGCCATATTGTATGAAAATTTAACCAAAGAAATTCAAGAAAACTTAACATTCGAAGGAATGCTGAAGTGGTCCAAAGAAGGCCAAGGAGGAGAAATCAAAAAAGGTTTGCCATACTTTAAAGGTGCACTGTATGTTCCGACTGTGGAGCTGCAAGAAAACATTCTTCAGGCTTATCATGACGATCAATTGGCTGGACACAAAGGAATTCAAAAGACTCAAAATCTAATACAACGAGAATTTTGGTGGCCAAAAATGAAAACTCAGATAAGACAATATGTGTCAACTTGTGACAAATGTCAAAGAGGGAAATCAAATAGAACAGCTTCACAAGGTCTGTTAAGACCTTTGCCCACTGCACCCCATGCCTGGCATACTGTTACTATGGATCTTATAGTGGACCTCCCTAGTAGCCAAGGTTTTAACACTATCCTAGTTTTTGTAGACACTTTCACTAAAATGGCGCATTTCATTCCTTTGAAAGAAATCCCTCGAGCCCCACAGGTTGCACAGTTGTATACACAACACATAGTACACGCCCATGGTATCCCAAAAATTCTAGTTTCAGACAGGGGGTCCCAATTTGTTTCTCGCTTTTGGAAGGCCTTTAGTAAAAGATTAGGAATTGATTCTCGTTACTCTACCAGTTACCATCCTGAAACCGATGGGCAAACAGAGAGAGTGAATCAAGAGTTAGAACAGTATTTAAGACTCAATTTATTCGATAAAGAGAAGGAATGGCCCGAGTTGATGTGGGCAGCTGAATTTGCTTACAATAATGCTGTTCATTCCACCACTGGGTTCACCCCCTTTTATCTGAACCATGGTAGACATCCTAATGTAATGTTGGGTAAAGAAGATGATTCAGTGCCTGCAGTAGAAGAGATGGTGAGGGATTTGCAGACCACGTTAGTTAGGGCTAGAAAAAACATAATTCAAGCAAAAGACTCATAGAAGACTCAGGCTGATAGAAAAAGAAGAGAGAGTCCTATTTATTCGAAAGGAGACAAAGTTTCGTTATCCACTCGTCATTTACGTCTCAAAGGAAATCGCAAATTTCAGCCACGATTTATAGGCCCATTCAAAGTTGACAAGATGATCAATCCAGTGGCAGTTAAATTGCAGTTGCCAGCTCATCTAAAGATACATCCTGTTTTCCATGTCTCCTTGTTAAAGAACAGTCCTCCAAATTTACGTCAAAACTCCCCTCCAATTCCTATCCAGATTAGCTCTGCAGAAGAGTATGAGGTCAATCAAATCTTAGATTCCAAAATCCGTAATGGCCAGCTTCATTATCTAATTGATTGGAAAGGTTATGGTCCAGAGGAACGATCCTGGGAGCCGCACGAGTATGTACATGCTTCAAGATTAGTGAGAAACTTTCATAGAACCTACCCAAGCAAACCTAAATTGGAGAACTGTTCCTTGAGGGGGAGTACTGTCATGACCACACAAACTTGCCAAGTCAAATCAAAGAAGTGCATGAGAAAAGCAAAGAGATATCCTCAGTGGAGACAGCAAAGCCCAAACTGGAAGAAGGTTTGCAGAATAATCTTGCGCTTATTTCAAAGGAAGAATCTAGAAGAGAAGATCCAAGATGGCCGCTGTGAGTCCTGAAGGTTAGTTGCAGTTCTAGTCTTGCAATCGGTTGGTTGCTAGGTTACGAGCTCTCCAGCTGGAAGCCTTGCACTTCAACTGAGGTCTGACAGGAATCAGCTGTGTGGAGAGAGAGCGCGCTTCAGAACAGAAACTCCTGTGAGGTAAAATTACATTTGAAGATTATATTACAGAAAACAGATAAATATTGTCAAGGTTTATTCGAAGAGTTTGATAGTAGACCGTTCCTGTGGAAGTCGGCAAGGCTACAGAGTTAATGTATGAATTAACCTTATGTTTACAAGGTTCTTGTTTAAGATATTAAAGTCAAAGAAAAAACGAACTTTAAAAGAGCAAGTATCTACAGATGTCAAGGTTATAAACAAGGGCCAAGTTTAAAGGAGAAACGAACTGTTAACAAATAAGCATTTACAAATTCAATGGTAATAAACCAAAATAGAGTTTAAAGGAGAAACAAACTTAAATAAACAAGCATTTACAACTACAAGTTATCGACAGATGTCGAAGTAAGGAAGGAGAAACTAACTGTAATAAACAAGCATTTACAAATACAAGTTATCAACAAATGTCGAAGTAAGAAAGGAGAAACGAACTTTAATAAACAAGCATTTACAAATACAAGTATTGACAGAAGTCACAATAAGACAGGAGAAATTAAATAACATCAGCTGATTTGAAGAACGCATTATCACCAACTATATATATATATATAGCAACATAAAACCAATCTCTAACAAAGGTTGAGAAGTTCTTCCAGAATCAGTAATAAGCATTTTTTAAGAAGAGCTATCATTTATAGAGAGAAGCAAGTCTACAGAGAACTCAGGGTGAGTGAAGAAATAATAGAATTAAAGAGAATTAAGTGTTGAGAGTAGAAAGTGAAAAACTGATGTTGTATGTCCCTAGTAATTGCGACTGTGACTCTTGCAGGTGCTGTATCCAATCTTAGATGTGAAGAGGCAGACTGAGTACTGGCGTTCATCATCTCTGTGGCAGTCTCTCTACCATCCCATTCCCCTTTCCCCCTCCGGGGTACTCAGCACGAAGGATTAATATTCGTTGTGAGTAGCTCGGGTCGGGACTGAGGAGTTATCTTCTGCTTCTGAGGAAATCGAATTGAAGTATCCTGACACATTCTTTTTTTAATTCTTTTTACTAAACAATTGCTCAGTTGCAATGCAGCAGTCCACAAAACTATGTTTTACCTGCTTTTCTCTTTTCTGTGCATGGTGCCGGGCCTGATTTCCCTCTATTCTAAATCTTTGCAATCCTCCCCATCTCACTCATCCACCCCCTTATACCTTTATTTCATCAGTGTGTGCCTTTGTGTATTTTATGCTTTTTTGTTTTTTTTTTTTTTTTCAGTGACTTTTTTGTACTTTTTTTGGTTTATCCTTTACTTCCCTAGTTCTTCCTTTCTTCTTCTATTCATCCCTTCCTTTTCCTGTTTCTTCTTTCTTGTTTTGCTATTCAGCGCCATGGCAGAGCAGTGTGAGATAGTGAACGGTGGTACCAAGGTGGCTGCTAGCTGCGCACCTTACGATCGCCAAGGGGTGCATCTAATACAATTTTTTCACTGGTGGAGGTGGCCACAGAAGTTTTTTTATGTGCAGCACCACCTCTCTTCTACGCTGGGAGCAGACAGCAGGCCTGGAAGTGGGTACGTCCTGCGGAAGCAGCAGCTGCTGTAGGCAAGGGTGCGAAGGATTGGGGTGAAGCGTGCTCAGCAGCAGTGCTTGACCTAATGGGCATCCAGGTTGCGAGGCTTACTGAGTAATTATCTATTTGTTGTATTCTACAATACTAAATTTTTTTTTCAAAATAACATGCTGCTCACACTCAGATGTAAGTTAAATTTACGTTACATTATGAATATTATGAGATCCAATTTGTGACAGTCAGGTGCTCGGCACTATCTAATTGTACTTGTCGGTCCTCGCTTGAGCTGATTATTTAGGAAGTCATGCAGACTCCTCTGTCCTTGCAATAAGGTAGTGGTAGTAGTAATATCAGTGAATTAGCATTCTCTGGGCCTGATTCACAGAGTTAAAGTTAGATTTTTGGTCTAGACCAAAAGTGTAACTTTACTACTTTTCGATATTCAGAAAGATAAGATAGGAGTTGTAGCTTTACATCCGCCCTCAAGACAGAATCTCTGTACTTGGGGTGGAATCTGCCCAGAGTTCAGTGATTCTGCCTCAAGAGCGGATGTAAAGATATGACTACCTTTCTGAATGCCAAAGATTTGTAAAGTTAGACTTTTAGTCTAAACTTAGACCAAAAGTCTAACTTTAACTTTGTGAATTGGGCCCTCTGTGCCTTTCTTTATATAGCTCAGACAGTCCCAAGCAATCGCCCAATGATGTGTGGTATGCATCTGTGAATTGAAAAGGGAGAATGTGTTGGCCCATTAAAGGGGGTTGAGAAGCTCATTTGTGCATTAGTAGATCTAAACGTAGTTTAGAAAATTTGGATTAAGGCTTAGGTTTAAGAAATTAGGAATAGATGGACTCGATACTAGAAAGAAGGTGATCTGATTTGGCAAAGTACAATGTTACTGTGTTTGTCTTTACCAGTCAAAATAATTTCTGAAACACTAAGGCCCATATTTATACTTTTTTAGCACCGCATTTGCACCACTTTTTGACGAAACAGCGGTGCAGATTTACAAAGTACAATTGTATTTTGTAAGTTTGCGCCAAAAAATGACGCAAAAGCGGCGCAAAAAAAAGTATAAATATGGGCCTAACTGTACCACTAATCCACTTGTATCTTCTTAATTTCTTGCATCAGCACCAAAGGGCAAGAAGAAAGCATCAGAGTGGGATCAGAGTGAAGCAGCCCGCAGCCACCACCAGTGCTGAGGTGGGTAAAAGAACCTCAGGCACCATCAGTGCTGCAGTTGATGGATCTGCTGGCCCCAGTCAGTCCTCCTGTTCATATGATTATTTCCCTAACTTTTACTTCTCCCTATTTACAATGTTTGTACTTGTTTTTTATTCTGTGACTCTCTCCTTTTTTTCAGCTCCTCAACGTTCTAATATTTGTTAATTCTTGTTATCTCTGCGTTATCCTTTTTTTCTATATTTTATGATTTTGCAGCTAACTTACTCCTCTCTGTACTAGTTTGCAGATGTCTTCTGCTTTGTTAGTAAGTGTTAGAAATGGGGTCTTTGGTTGGCAGTCAGGTTACCGCCTGTCCAAGCAAGGTCCCTCACTCTAGTCAGGGTAAGTCACACACAATCCAAATTATCCTGTGCCCACCCTTTGGAAGCTTAGCACTGAGCAGTCAGGCTTAACTTAGAAGGCAATGTGTAAAGTATTTGTGCAATAAATCATACAATAACACCATATAGCACCACAAAAATACACCACACAGTGGTTAGAAAAATATATAATATTTACCTGGATATTTGCAGGTCAAACCGATCAAAGATGCAATAAGAAAATGTAAAGATATCCCTGAAAAGTGATATAAAGTGTCTTAAGTCTTTTAAAAGCAAATAAAATCTCTTTCAAGCACAAAATACCTGTTTTGAGTGAAAAATCTCAGCAAAGGGCCGCAGAAGAGGAGAAGCGTGGAAACAAAGGGGTGTGCGTCGATTTCTCTGGCCGCAAACGATCGATGCGTCGTTTAGTTTCCATGCAGGGACAGCTGGGTGTCAATTTATGGCGCTCGGTCGTGGATCCTCTTTGGGTTGCGGGGTTTTCAGATGCCCCGGGGTCTGTGCGTGGAATCCTGGGCTTGTTGGCAAGCTCTGCGTCGTTCCGGTGGGCGGTGAAGGGAAATTTCTCCCTCACGGCAGGCACTGTGTCGATTTGCCCTCTGGAAGTCGGGCGGTGTCATCCCCGATCAGCTGTGCGTCGATCTGGTGGGCCGTGCGTCAAAGTTCTGGTCACACCGCAGGCGCCACATCGATCTTTTCCTTGCGAAGTCAAGCGGTGGCGTCCCAGTTCGTCGCGCAGTGAATTTTTCACTGCAGAACAGGCTGTGTGTCGTTTTTAGCAAGCTGTGCGTCACATTTTCACTCCTGAGACTTCAAGGAACAGGAGGCAAGCTCTATCCAAGCCCTTGGAGAGCACTTCTTCACCTCAGCCAGGGAACAGCAAGGCAGCAGTCCTTCACAGAAAGCAGTCAGGTTAGACCTTTGGGCAGCTGGGCAGTTCTTTTTGGCAGGATGCAGGGTCTGGTTACAAGTTTCTTGTCCAGGAAGTGTCTGAGGTGGTGGGGCACAGGCCCTGTTTTATACCCAAATGTGCCTTTGAAGTGGGGGAGACTTCAAAGAGTGGCTTAAAAGTGCACCAGGTCCGATTTCTGTTCAATCCTGTCTGCCAGGGTCCCAGTAGGGGGTGTGGCAGTCCTTTGTGTGAGAGCAGGCTCTCCACCCTCCCAGCCCAGGAAGACCCATTCAAAATGCAGATGTATGCAAGAGAGGCTGAGTACCCTGTGTTTGGGGTGTGTTTGAGTGAATGCACAAGGAGCTGTCAACTAAACCCAGCCAGACGTGGATTGTAAGGCACAGAAAGATTTAAGTGCAGAGAAATGCTCACTTTCTAAAAGTGGCATTTCTAAAATAGTAATATTAAATCCAACTTCACCAGTCAGCAGGATTTTGTATTACCATTCTGGCCATACTAAATATGACCTTCTTACTCCTTTCAGATCAGCAGCTACCACTTCAATAATGTATGAGGGCAGCCCCAATGTTAGCCTATAAAGGGAGCAGGCCTCACAGTAGTGTAAAAACGAATTTAGGAGTTTAAAAAAAAATATATATTTTTATGAACAATTTGCTGTTATACAAACACAGAATGATTTGGTGTGGCAGTTGAGATTACCCATGCAGCTCAGGGTGTTACATATTTTTGGTCAAATATCATGTACTTTCTTTTACTTTTACATCAATTTGAATTGCTTATTGTCTAATTCTGAAGCCTTGTACATTTGCCTGTGCACCACATGAGAGCTATGCCATCAATCTGATTGTTGTACATCTAAAACAGTCTTTAACTAAAGTTAAACAGATTAATGGTGCGATGGAACTTGTATGGGCAGGTGGTTCCATTGTCTGAAGTCAACCTTCTCTCCGTTACCCTGGAGTAGGGTTGGCACTTTTCATGTTATCCTTCCCTATTTTAATCCCAAAACGGTAACTCCCTCAAATAATGCCAGTCCCATCTAACCCCACTCGGTCAATTCTGTGCCCTTGGCCGTGCATTCCATGTCTGTCTTCGTTTCCCTTCTAGTGTCTTCTAGGTTTTGAACCCTGGATTTATCCTTCCCTACCCCAGGAGTTGTGTCACTGCCGATCACTATCTTGGGCCTTTATTTTAATCTTTATGTCAGCCCCTCTGTGGTTGTGTCCATACCCCTCAGCATCCCTTCCCACTTTGTCAGTATTTCCTCCCATTCTGGAACGATAGGGGTCTGGCGGAGTCCAGGTTCCTCCTCTCTCTTCAGTATCTGCAGTTCTGCTCTGGCCCACTTTTCTACTTCCCGTCTCCATTCCATCAGTGATAGGCATCTGGGGGATTTCCACCCCAAGGTGATCAGTCTCCAGTATAAAACCAGAGCAAGGTTCAGAAAACGACCCCTCACCTTCCCACGTGGGAGTCCGGTTCCAAGACCCAATAGCCACACACTGGGAGATAGGGCTAAATCCCCTTCAAGCATTCTAGAGAGGTCCGTCAACAGACTGCCCCAGCCCTGACGCAGGTCCGGGCAGCTCCACACCATGTGGTCGAAGTCTGCGTTCACATCAATGCACCTGGGGCATGCCCTGGGGACCCCCCATACATTAAGGATAGGCGGTGTGGGGTGAGGTACATCCTGTGCGTGTAATTATATTGAGTGTATCTCAGTCTCGTGTTTCTCAATACTTCCTTCGGGTACGCTAGTACTCTACTCCACTCTGAGTCTGTTATTTCATTTTTCAAGGATCTCTCCCACCTCTCCCGTAAGGATTGCATTGGGTCAAGGGCTCCTTCCTGTTGGGCTCGATACAGTCTTGTGATGCGGTGTGCATCATCCCCCAATGTTAGGAGGAGGTGTAATATCTGATGGGTGGCAGGCTCTGCATTCACTGTTTCCCAGTGTTCCCGTAGATTATGTGTTAACTTTTGGTACAGAGGAAATTGCACCGGATGGATCCCTCTGTCATTCACTAGATCAGTAAAGGGCCTCAACACATCATCCCGGAATAAGTCACCTACCGTCTCCACTCTAGCCCTTTTCCAAATCCCGAGCCCTGTACCCACCAAGCCCTCCTCCCCTTGATCTAGTATTAGGGCGTCCAGTGGCAAGGCCGGAGAATAAGGTGATCCCACCCCCACTCGTCTTGCACGCCTCTTTCAGCAAAGAATGGCTACTTTCGTCATCAGACTGTCCACTTGGCGTGTCACCTTCTTATTAATCAATTGCCACTTTGTCGGTATTTCCTCCCATTCTGGAGCGATAGGGGTCTGGCGGAGTCCACGCTCCTCCTCTCTCTTCAGTATCTGCAGTTCTGCTCTGGCCCACTTCTCTACTTCCCGTCTCCATACCATCAGTGATGGGTATCTGGGGGATTTCCACCCCAAGGTGATCAGTCTCCGGTATAAAACCAGAGCAAAGTTCAGAAAACGACCCCTCACCTTCCCACGTGGGAGTCCGGTTCCAAGACCCAATAGGCACACACTGGGAGATAGGGCTAAATCCCCTTCAAGCAGTCTAGAGAGGTCCGTCAACACACTGCCCCAGCCCTGACGCAGGTCCGGGCAGCTCCACACCATGTGGTCGAAGTCTGCGTTCACGTCGCTGCACCTGGGGCATGCCCAGGGGACCCCCCGTACATTAAGGATAGGCTGTGTGGGGTGAGGTATGTCCTGTGCGTGTAATTATATTGAGTGTATCTCAGTCTCGTGTTTCTCGATATTTCCTTCGGGTACGCTAGTACTCTACTCCACTCTGAGTCTGTTATTTCATTTTCCAAGGATCTCTCCCACCTCTCCCGTAAGGATTGCATTGGGTCAAGGGCTCCTTCCTGTTGGGCTCGATACAGTCTTGTGATGCGGTGTGCATCATCCCCCAATGTTAGGAGGAGGTGTAATATTTGATGGGTGGCTGGCTCTGCATTCACTGTTTCGCAGTGTTCCCGTAGATTATGTGTTAACTTTTGGTACAGAAGGAATTGTCCCGGATGGATCCCTCTGTCATTCACTAGATCAGTAAAGGGCCTCAACACCCCATCCCGGAATAAGTCACCTACCGTCTCCACTCCTGCCCTTTTCCAAATCCCGAGCCCTGTACCCACCAAGCCCTCCTCCCCTTGAACTAGTATTAGGGCGGCCAGTGGCAAGGCCGGAGAATAAGGGGATCCCACCCCCACTCGTCTTGTACACCTCTTCCAGCAAAGAATGGCTACTTTCATCATCAGACTGTCCACTTGGCGTATCACTTTCTTATTAATCAATTGCGCTATGACTCGGTCCGTACCTCTATCGCCCACTGTAATCCATCTGTCCAGGCATCCCTTTCCAGCGAGCCAACTGGCGACCCATTGCAGTTGGCATGACAGGTAGTAGGCCTCAAAATCTGGAACCCCCAGGCTCCCTGCTAAAGTTGGTCTACACAGGGTCGGGAGTGCTGTACATCTGCGGCCATCATCCCAGATAAGCTCCCTAAGTAGGGTATTTAACTCTTGAAATCACGCTGAGGGAATTGATAATGGTAGGTTGGCAAAATAATAGAGGAGGCGGGGAAGCTTGATCATTTTAGATAAAGAAATTCTGGCCATGATGGATAGTTTTATTGAGCACCAGAAACCTACTGAGGCTCTCAGTGAGCGGAGTGCCCTTCCTATGTTTCCATCTCTCAGATCCCCAGTCTCATGGTATACCTGTATACCCAAATACTTAAAAGTGCGTGGAGCCCAAACTATGTCCCCAAGGCAGGAGGAGGGTCGCCCATAAGTTTGTGTTAGGGGAAAAACAAATATCTTGCTCCAGTTGAGGCACAGGCCTGAGAGTGCACCGAAATGGTCCAGCGTCTGCAAGGCCCAAGGTAGATCCAGCTCTCCATCATTAAGGTATATGAGTATATCATCAGCATATAGTGAAATGATATGTTCTGATTGACCCCATTTTACTCCCTTGCCAGTGCTCTTGCTTCGCATTGCAACCACCAGTGGCTCTATGGCCAGAGCAAATAGAAGCGGCGATAGCGGGCACCCCTGTCGCGTCCCCCGGTATATAGGGTAAGTATCCGATATCATTCTGCCCATTCTCACCCTCGCCAACGGGGACATGTACAGTAAGTCCACCCATTTTATCCAGCCTTCTCCCATTCCCATCTGCTGCATCACTGTTCTCAAATAATCCCATCTGACCGAGTTAAAAGCTTTCTCAAAGTCTACTGCAAGCAGCACTCCTTTCCCAGGCCTCTCTTCTTCGGGCATGTGCAAGATGGCGAACAAACACCTCAAGTTCAAAGAGGTGCTGGGGTTCGGGACAAAGCCATTTTGATCAGTATGCACTAACCTGGTGATGTGTCGTAGGAGTCTATTGGCTAAGGCTTTACTAAGGATTTTAAAATCATTATTTAACATCGACAGAGGTTGAAAGTCCGTTACTGAGGCCTCTCTCGACTTCGTTTTGGGCAGAGGGACCACCAGTGCCTCCCTAAGTGAGTCCAGTAGCATTGCGCGTTGCAATGCCTCCGTGTACATCTCCACCAACTGGGGGCTAACAGTGCAGTATATTTTTTGTAAAAGTCCATGGGAAGTCCGTCTCTCCCTGGGGTCTTACCGGAGGCCAGCTGTGCAATAGCCTCCTGTACCTCGTCTACCGTCAGCGGGCCTCCTAAACTATCCTGTTCGTCAGGTGCTAGCGTCGCCAGAAGGAGTGGGCGCAAAAAATCATCGAGGTCATCTGCTCTAAGCTCTCCCGGGCCCCTATAGAGATGGGAGTAGTACTCTTTAAAGGCGTCATTTATGGGTCCCAGCATACACTGACGTTTCCCACCCTTTTTCATAGACACTTGCAATGGGTCCACTGTCCCCTTCAGCCCTCACTAACCACACCAGTATTCTACCTGATCGGCCCTCCTCAGCCTGGAGTGATGCCAGATATTCCCGGAGGCTGTGACATCGAAGCTGCTCTTCCACCTCAGCATATGACTTCCGTGCCTGGACATATCTTTCCTGTGCTACATCCCCGTCCTCCCCACCTCGTTCCCCTTAGTGTATTATCCTCTCTAAACTATTCAGTTCACATTCTAGAGTGCGTCTCACTCCAACTGTCTGACCTAGGCAAAATCCTCTAGTTGTCAGCTTGAGGGCCTCCCATTCCAAGGATCTTGAAGAGGCTGATCCCTTATTGGTTTTAATATGGTCTGAAAGGTGTAGGCAAAGGGATTCTCTGTATGCTTGGTCCTCTAACGAGCCGCGGGTCAGTCTCCATGTCGGGACAGGAGGCCTATCCATTGTCGCTTTTCAAGTAACCAGTAGGGGGTTATGGTCCGATAATGTGCGAGCAAGGTATCCTGCGCAGGTCATTCCCTGTGCGATATCTGCTGTACACACCACCCTATCTATTCTGCTATGTTCTTGGTGAAGTCCCGAATAGAATGACTAGTCCCTCACAGTGGGGTGTTGGACCCGCCATACATCCTCTAGGCCCCACGCATTCATCCATTCTCTCAATTTTTTTTGCCACTCTGTGTCGCTGCCCCTGTAACCGGTGGAGAGGATCGGTCTAAGTCCACGTCTAATATTCCGTTAAAGTCTCCCCCCTCGATTAAGATACCCCCGGTTTTTTGCCGTGTGAGATGACTCGACAGTTGCGTTATAAAGGGGACCTGATCTTGGTTGGGGGCGTAGATACTGCCCAGGACAATTGGATTTCCATGAAGCCTCCCCTCCGCTATCACAAACCTACCCTCATGGTCTATGTCCTTAGATATGACTTCAAAGGGAACCCCCGCTCGTATCCAAATCAAGGAGCCCCTCGCATACGCTGAATAGCCAGTGGCAAACACCTGCCCTCTCCATCTACGCCTCAATCTCTCCACCTCTCCTGCAGTTAAGTGGGTCTCCTGTAGCATTGCCACCTGCACACCCCTTCTTTTAAAAAAGGACAGTATTCTGTGACGTTTGGATGGGGACCCCATACCGCGTACATTCCATGTTAGTATATTACATTCCGCCATAGGGTCGTCTTATTAGCATTCCAGGTTGCCCACCCCTGTCCTGGGTACCGTCTCTCCGTGTTTCGGAATGTGTACATAAGTATTTCTATCCACCCTGCCCATCTCACCTACAAAAGTTGTAACTGTAAAACCCAACTCCCTAACCCCAGGGCACCTGGCAAACAGTAGGTTGCCCAATAAACTGTGCAACAGTGCAACATGTTCAACAGAGTATCTAAAATTCTCGCCAGTCTGATTGGTTGGATGAGAACTCATGTGGGGGGGCATAGTCCGGAGGGGCCACATGTACATACAATTCACTTTGCCCCAGGGTCGTGGTATCACATCCGTTATACAAGTTCGTCTGATGTCTTGTGGGTCACCTTCGGAGCCCACGGCGAGGACTCCAAGCATCCTATGGAGGACCCGGCCATGCCATCTGAGTCTACCCCGGAGCCTTCCGGTGGGGATTCCTCTCTGACCATGGATGCCCCCGCCTCAAGGGCCGCACGCTTTCCAAGTTCTTTCTGTGTCTGTGTTTGGCATCCCACTTGAGCGGTCCCTGTTCCTCCGCCTTCCTAGGACTCTGCGCTTTCCAGTCTCTTTTACATTAACTTTTGCACTCTGGGCCGACTGGCCTCCATGAGCTTCAAACCATTCCCAGGCCTCCTCGGGGTTCTGAAAAAACAAAGATTTACCCTTGTGTGTCACTCTCAAGCGAGCCGGGAAGAGGAGCAAATACTGGATTCCTTCCTCTCTGAAGGCCTTTTTGACCCCCATATACGAGTTTCGCCTGATCTGGACCTCAAAGATGAAATCTGGGAATAACGTCACCTCTCTGTTCGCAACTCTGAAGGGGCCTGCCTCCCTGGCCCTCTGGATTAGGGCATCCCTGTCTCTGTAATGCAAAACTCTGGCTATCACCGATCTGGGTGGTCTGCCCGGGGCAAGGGGTCTCGAGGGCACTCGGTGTGCTCGTTCAAGCATAAAATGAGGTTGTCTGCTGCTACAACCGAGCGCGACCAATGTTCCTGAAATGCCACCATATTTGTCCCTTCCGCTCCCTCCGGTACGCCTACCATTCGGATATTGTTCCTTCGGTTCCTCCCTTCTGCGTCCTCAGCTCTCTGTTCCAGCAGCTTCACTCTGTCGTTGAGATTCTCTACCATAATTGTTGTGTCTCTTTGCTTAGGAATGATATCCGCCAATGCGGTCTCCGCCTCTTTAACTCTGTCAGTTTGTTTTTGATGGTCCACCCTCAGAAGCCCCACCTCTACAGCCACTTGATTGATATCGTGCTCTAGTGTAGCATTGGTGTCTTTGATTGCCTCCAGGATCTTGTCTATGGTATCCTGCACTCTAGCCTGCGAGAAGTTCAGAGGTTCCTCCTCTTTAGGATCAGTGTGTGTTGGACGGTCCATAGCTTTGGTCTTGTGCCGGTTTTTGGATGACATCGGGCTTGCAGTGCTTCACTTCGGTGTTAACGGTAAGGTGAGCTAAACTGTTATATTGCACACATTCACATAAGCTCAAAGGCTTATCTTGGGCCAGTCAGTTACATCCAGCAGTCCAATTCAAGTCTTCCACTCAGTAGTATTGTGGTTCTATTAGAGTGTTCCCCCTCTTTCACCTGGTTCTCTCACTCCTAGGGGCCTAGCTGCCCCTTCTTATTGTTGCCCTAAGCATCGGGCCCTGGCCTTACTGCTCTCCACTTCCAGCGTTTCCTCTATCAGGTGCAGTACACTACCCAGGGTAGCAGCGGTTATTACAGGCTTTCTCATTTCCACCTTCACCTTAGTCCAAGTGCACTCCCTCTTTCCAGCTAAGTTCGGTAGGACTCACCCCCTCACTTCTGCTTTACGTCCTTATGGGGAGCTGGGCTTACTCCTGGTGTCTAAGGTTCATGCGTAATGTGAGATTGCTCTACTCACCAAGGCGTTTCACTTACTTTCGGTCCTCGTTCCCCAGCGTCCCTTCCCTGTTGTGGGCGCTAAGTCCGCACCGACACCGCCGGCTGACCACGTATTCCACCACACCCTCAGTGTTTACGGGCGCTTTATCCAATGCACTGCAGCCTGTTCTCTGCCTTTTACCCACCAAGCACCCTGCTCTAGAGGTTACCTAGGGCACACCTTAGGGGTGACTTATATGTAGAAAAAGGGGAGTTTTGGCAAGTACTTTTAAATGCCAAGTCGAAGTGGCAGTGAAACTGCACACACAGGCCTTGCATTGACAGGTCTGAGACAAGGTTAAGGGTGTACTTGAGTGGGTGGCACAACCAGTGCTGCAGGCCCACTAGTCGCATTTTATCTACAGGCCCTGGGCACATACAGTGCACATTACTAGGGGACTTATAAGTCAATTAAATAGGCCAATTGGGTATGATCCAATGTAACCATGTTTAAAGGGAGAGAGCATATGCACTTTAGCACTGGTTAGCAGTGGTAAAGTGCGCAGAGTCTCAAAACCAGCAAAAACAGGGGGTCATTCCGACCCTGGCGGTCATGGACCGCCAGGGCCGGGGACGGAGGAAGCACCGCCAACAGGCTGGCGGTGCTTCAGGGGCAATTCTGATTGCGGCGGTAAAGCCGCGGTCAGAAAAGGGAAACCAGCGGTTTCCCGCCGGTTTTCCCCTGCCCCAGGGAATCCTCCACGGCGGCGCTGCAAGCAGCGCCGCCATGGGGATTCCGACCCCCTTCCCGCCAGCCTGTTCCTGCCGGTGTAAGCTGGCGGGAACGTGTGTCGTAGGGCCCCTGGGGGCCCCTGCAGTGCCCATGCCACTGGCATGGGCACTGCAGGGGCCCCCTAACAGGGCCCCATTAAGATTTTCAGTGTCTGCAAAGCAGACACTGAAAATCGCGACGGGTGCCACTGCACCCGTCGCACACCAGCAACTCTGCCGGCTCCATTCGGAGCCGGCTTCATCGTTGCTGGGGCTTTCCCGCTGGGCGGGCGGGCGGCCTTTTGGCGGTCGCCCGCCTGCCCAGCGGGAAAGTCAAAATGACCGCTGCGGTCATTTGACCGCGGTACGGTCTTTTGGCGGTTTCCGCCCGGCGGCAGCGCCCGCCGCCCGCCAGGGTCGGAATGACCCCCACAGTGTCCAAAAAGTGGAGGGAGGCAGGCAAAAAGTTAGGGGTGACCACCCTAAGGCTGTCAGGTCTAACAGTAAGGTCTACCTCTACCCTTATCAATCTTTTGAATTGATGAAATAAGACTAAGAGAATAGACATTAGGTACTCCACTGTGAAAATTGCAGGCCCAAGCAAGCTATTCTTCACTTATTTGTTGAGAAGGCTTTCTTCATCTTGCTCATGCTCAAACAGTAAAATGATAGAGTGGTCACAGTCCCCCCCAATTGATCAATTTATTCCACCACGTCATTGCGCTTCAGTGGCTCAGAGTCATCACAACTCTGCCCCTTCTTTAGAAAAAGTTTTTGCTGGCTTGACTACCTGGGTATTCTAACAACAAAATGCCCACAGTGATATTTGCTAACCAAACTGCAGTGATGTATTGTGGGTTAATTTTGTTAAAAAAAAAAATAATGGTAGCCATATCTGCAACTAAAATGTGTAATGTTTTTTTATAGCCATACAGAATACCAGTACCAGGGCCACCAGCAGTGTGCCAGATGTGGATGCGGTTGGAGCAGGGACGGGCAGCCCGTAAGTCACCTTGCTTGCTTGTTGTCAATTACTAGTATACTCACTGTATTTGTTAAGTGAGGCAGATCCCACCCATCATCAATCATCACCTCCCTTTCCATGACATTCGCCACCCATGACCTAACTGCGACATGGTTCAATTCGACACTGCAGTGTTGGCTATGCAATGTGTGTCTACTTCAGTTAATGCAGCATTTACAACGTTTTCAATGCATTGCAAACCAAAGCAATGTGTGTTTTCATTCCCTTCCAGTGCCCACTTAGTCATCTCATAAGACTCACTCCGTTATTCTTGCTTATGTCTTGTGCCAGCCAACCAACCAAAAATTAGAAAAATCCATTCTTGGCATGTGCCATATTTTTCTAGCCAGGTGATTCATATATTTAATGGCTTCCATAATGTTTTTTTGCTTGTTCAAGTTTTTCCCTTTTGACATTAGTCCAAAACTTCAGGACATGATGATGATCAGTGACGCTCCAAAGTTCTATAGCAAAACCTACACCTAGCCGGCCTAATCCCCCCTAACTTAATCTGGAGTAGAGTAAATTAAGTTTCCTTTCCTTACTGCCAAGCAAATGTATGTGTAGGAAATATTTTGTGGTAGTGGGTGAGGCCATTGAATAAAGTGGTATTAAGTGCCTGATATTATGTTTTGCAGATGAGAACCTCCGTGAAAAATATGTCAAAGAAACTATATATATATCCGGTTCCTTTCCCTGTGTTGCAGTATATTGTTTTCCCTGCTGTCTGCTTACGGCAGACAGGCTATGTGTGTGACATAGTAATATTATTGATCTGCCTCTTTGGAGTCAAGGTAGAATGATGAGGCATTTAAAGAAGACCAGGTCCATTGGAATTAAAGTAAAATAATTGTCAACTACAGCTGCCCCAGCTGCAGCAGCAGCAAAGTACCCGAAGCACTGGCTAGAATGCCTCCATTAATTTAGCACAACAAGAATACTTGTACTCCATAGTGGGTGATGCCTTACATTAGAGAGAGGTAATTTATCTTCATTTTTCCACACAAAGTATCTGTTTAACGTTTTAGAAAATCCTTTAAAAAACACTTTGTTTATATAATCTGGTTTTATTCTGCCTTAATTCCTTTCAGCCAATCAGTGCTTTCATGTGAGGCATGTATGAGTAAACATAGCCCTCTGAATCTCCTAATTACATCAAATTCCAATGGTCCTATGGGACCAGCAATATACTGCTATTGTGCCCCTATATAATTTTAACCAAATGTTTGGACGGAGCATTGTTTACAATTTGTCTTTTTTATTGATTTATTATTTTATTTTAGGATTTAAGAGAAGCAGCCACCCTCATCCTGCTCGACCTCTCCACCACCTTCAACACTATCTCCCACCACACACTGATCAATCTACTATGTCAGACTGGGATCACAGCTGAAGCACTCAGAAGAATAGCATACTTCCTTATGGGACACACCCAGAGAGACTGCTACCCCTGCACCTCACAGGTCAAGCAAACCATCTGAGGCATACCATAAGGCTCCTCCCTAAGCCCAACAATCTTCAACATCTACATGACACCACTCACAGACATTGTAAGATTGCAAGACATCAGCGTTATTTCCTACACTGAGGACATGCAGCTCATCCTCTCACTCTCAGAAGACACTACCAAGACAAAAACCTACTTCCACAACTGGATGAAAAATGCATCCAACTGGATGGAGGACAACTGCTTGAAGCTCAACATGGAGAAAATGGAAGTTCTGATCTTCCGCAGATACTCAGCCCTGTGGAATGTCTCCTGGTGACTAGCAGAGCTTCGACCCATCCCCACACCGAAAGATCACACTCACAACCTCAGCATCATTCTCAACAGTGAACTCTCCTTGAAACACCAGGTCAATGCCATTTCCTCAGCCTGCTTCCACACGCTCTGCAAGATCTTTAAGTGGCTGTCCATCGGCATGAAGAAGACAGTGACATTGGCCCTCATCACCAGCTGACTGGACTACGACAATGCACTCTGTGCAGGCTCCACCACCAAAGTCATGCAAAGACTCCAGATGATCAGAAGGCAGCTGCCAGGCTGATCCTCAACCTGCCCAAGAGAACCCACATCACCCAACACCTGAAGGACCTCCATTGGCTCCCGATCCAGAAAAGATGCCACTTCAAGCTCCTGACCCATGTCTACGAAGCCCTACATAACTAAGGACCAGCCTACCTGAGCCACCACCTTTACCTCCACCACCCATCCAGGAACATTTGCACAGCATGCATGTCCTTTGCAAAGATCCCATGCATATGCTGCTGCTGAGCCGGAGGATGCTCCTTCTCGCACCTCAGCTCCAAAGCCTGGAATGTCCTCCCCTTCTACCTCTGCACTACACCCTTGCTGACTCACTTCAGAAAGGGACTGAAAACCTGGCTTTCCAAATAAGCACCTACAGCAAGGGCCTGGATACCCACTCAGGTGACAAGTCGTGCTATGCAAATAACACCTGATTGATTGATATTTGTTTCTTTCTTGATAAAGCTACTCCTGCTGGTCTACAACCACCACCAACATGACAGGAGATAGCATGCCGGCTGAGGTGTGAGGAAATTCGATTTTTAATACGATCGTATCGACCCGCCATTTTGTGGCCCGCCGCCATTTTATGTTGCCTTCACTCAGGCAGCACAGCGAACGAAGTCCATTCTGCCTTTTCTGCTTATTCTGCAACATGGTGTTCAAAACAGCCTTCTGCCTCTATCTTTACAAGGCTGGTATTAAGGTCTGACCGAGTACACTAATCCCTGTCTGGTTTTCTAATCCTTGTTTCAACTATCTGTAGGCTCACACTATTCTCCGCCGATCTTATCTTATCGTCTGGCCTTCGCTGTCCTTTGCTAGTATTCTCTCATTTCACAACTGTCCTCCAAACGCACACAAACTTATCGCACCACATGCAACTTCGTTGTGGATCGGTTAATGAATTAGTTCAAGGGAGGGGTGACAAACACAGCTGGAGGGGAGGCAACCTTAAGTCACTTGATACTTTGTTTTCCAATTCCTTCTATTGGTGCTGTCTTGTTTTTCCGACATTTCTATTGGCTCTGTTCTATCTTTACATTATTCTTACTGGCTCCTTTCTATGTGTTCTGGGAGTGTATGTAGTTAATAAATGGTTTTTATACGGTATATAAGATTGTGCGCCACAAAGTAAAGTGCCAGTCTCCTGAGAACATACCTTGTGTACTTCTTGGACAACTGTACTAGCTGCAGCTAATAAAATCTGATCTTTTACGCCTGACAGAGTGTCCCGTGTCTCTGTTAGTTGAGGCAGGTGAATCCAAGGAGATTTCAGGCGTACCCTGCGCCGCCAGGCCCATAAGGTTCTGGTTCTTCAACTGGCGCCCAACGTGGGGCGGCTTCAGCGGTACCGGTTCTGCCTGAAGGTCGTGAGGAACCCCGCAAGAAAATTCTGGAGGAATCGCGAGCCACGTCAAGCGACCCCTGTATGTCGAAGTGGTCCGAAGGTCTTTTTCAGCGTGGTTACTCCTTCCTGACGGCTACTGACGACTGCTGCCCTGACTGCCGCCCTGCCTTGGCCCTTTCTTTGATGATGTATGGTAAAGCGAGACGATAGACGGGCCTCTGTTGGTGTAAGAAGACATCCTTAGTTAAGTATTTGGTGGGTCGCGCCCACAAATTTTTGGTCTTTGTTTTGTCCTTAGGTCCTTAGATTTGGCCATTGCAGTGGCCAAAGCCGAGGGGTAAGTGCATTTGTGCTGTGTAAACTGAAAGTTTTACCCCCTTGATGTTTGTGAACAGCCAGTAAAAATCGTGAGATGTCTGGTCTGACTAAGTTTGGAAAACTTTGTTGCTTTGGTTGTAATAGGGACTCCCAGCTTGAGGACTCCTGTCCGATTCCTTCGGTTGGAACTCCCACATATGAGCTCTATTCTAAACATGGTGTTGGTCCTATTGCCTTTAATAAGACATGGACCCGATATACAAAGAAAGATGGTGTTTTAAAATGGCCAGAAAATGGTAGTTTCGAAACTGATGTGCTAGATAATTTAGAAGCAACGTTATTTAAAAGAAAAGCCCGGCCGGCAATGTTTGACTCTTTTCGCCTTTGGCGTAAGGAAGCCAAACAGAGAGAAATTAAACAAGCGAAACGAGATAGGAAAACACAGGGAATGACGATTATACAGGCTGCTCAGCAATTCAAAGATGATGAAATAGATAATGCAATGGAAATTTCAGACAGACAGCATCGAATGGCAATAGATAAATGCTATCCGACGTTGCCTATCTCTTCCCTTGATAAGAGAAAAGATTTTGAGGAAGATTCCTTAATGTCCCACTTATTGAAATTGCCTCCGCCCTATGTACAAGGTGCTAATGCACCCCCGATGTTACAGCCTGTTCAGCCGCCAGTTGTGCTTCCGCCTGCTCCAGCTTTTCCACATTTGCCTCCTCAAGTATTGCCTATGCCAGCTTTGCCTTTAACTCCTTTGCCTTCTGCTCCTTTGGCAATTCCTAATGCTCCTTTAGTTAATTCACCTAATACCTTGTCCCCTATCCTTATGTCAAATTCTCCATCTATGCGTAAGCGATTTGCAGATACTGTCTCTGGTCTCTTATCACCTTTCTTTGAAGCTTTAAATGTGTCTCCAGCTTTTTCTCGAAGACAGTCTCGTAGTCAATTCCCAGACTCCGAAGAGCGAGAAAAATTGGACTCACTTGCTTGTAGATGGATCAAGAAGGGTCCCCAATATAGTACGTCTGATATTATGTCCACCTTTCTGCAATGGAATGCACCTACGCAGAGATATGTTTTTAAAGTTATGTGCGATACTCTCGCTAAAGAATGGGAGGATATGAATTTGGGTTCGGTCCCACAGGATCTGTTAGATGTTCAGGCTGACTTTGACAAAGGACTTATTGTGGGTCCTAAGGTTGAAAACGCTGTCAGAACACTTATTTCTTTCAGATCCCTATTGTTCTCACAGACTTTTCCTGATTCTGATCCTTCAGTTAGGACAACACTGAAAAACTATCCCATGAGAGAGGTTTCTCCAATATGGAAGGAAGAAGTTGCAGCAGCAGGTGCTAATCCAGCTATTCCTGCGCATTTTCAGCGCATATGGATACATGTCCCCTGGAAAAGGTCTGAAGTTTTAGCACTTAAACAGTCACTACCAGATCCACGCAAAAATCCTGCTGGTTACTATAAAGAGTTGTCGCAAACAGTTGATGCATGTACTATGAATCTAGCAGATATTGACATGTTGATGGGAAATGTAGTTCCACAGACAATATGGGCTAAAATTCGTAGAGAGGATCACGCTCAAGAATTAGGCGGCGATTGGAACGCTATTATTGCCGCAGATAGAGGTCAAGTAGGTGGTGCAAAGCCCGACGCTTTGATCTCAGAACTCCATGGTAGGATTATTACATTAATGAAAACAATGATGCCTGCTTTGAGAGTTAATTGGGATAAGCTAGCAGCATGTAAACAAAAGAAAGATGAAAGTGTTTCCGATTTCTTTACCCGATTCGAGGAGACATTCATTGATCACAGTGGTCAAGATATGGCTACAGAAGGGGGACAGCGATTATTTGTGGATAAGTTCGTATATAACTTGCTTCCTGAACTATCACACAAGCTAAAAGACTCCGAGAGTTCATGGGCAGTTTCTTCTTCCGCCCAGATATTGGCTACTGCACAATATTATGAAAATAGAGACAAAGAAGAAAGGGAAAAACAAGAGAAAAAGACGAAAGAATTAAAAACTAAAGTTCTCTTGCAACAGGCTTATCCTCCTCGTTATGTTCAGCCTCAGTTTCAACAGCCTCCGCAGTTTCAGAGGTTGTATCAAAAGCCTGAACCATTCATTCCAAGACCTTTGCTAGGTCCCAATCAATGTGCTTATTGTAGGGAGGAAGGTCATTTTAAGAACAGTTGTCCGGCATTGTTGCAGCGTAATGGAGCAACATCTGCTTCACGAGGTCGTGGTGGTCCTCAGTCAGCAAATAGAGGTAGAGGTCGAGGTGTGTTAACCCAAGAGCAGCGTTCTTTTGTTCCTCCAAATTCCGGAAATTACTTTGACCAGCAAAATGTTAGGTCTACACAGTATTACAGTGAGGATCAGTATATTGAAGGAGGGAATGAAAGTCTTCATTTTGAATAGGACAGCCATGGACAAAGTAAGGGGGTTACGTCAATTCCAGTGGATCAGAATGGACCTTATGTTAATGTCACTACAATGGGTGTTTCAGAGCCATTTCTTTTAGATACTGGTGCCATGAGAAGCTCTATCATTCATTCTAAACTCCCTGGCGCACCTTTTTCTGGCTTAACGAATGTATCTGTAGGATTTTCTGGCGCCCCTGTTCGCAATCCAGTTTCTTGCCCTTTGCCTGTTTCAATAGGCCCTTATGATTTAGAAGCTCCGCTTCTTCTGACGAATGGTTGTGGTGAAAATCTGTTGGGTTTAGATCTATTAAAAAGAATGCATGCTACGATATATTGTTCACCTTCTGGTGTATACCTCACTCTAGGACAGAAAATGACTAGTCCAATGTACTTATCAAAAGATTAATTCCCACCTGAATTGCTTTCTCTTCCCGAAACGCTTTGGGCTACGGGTCCGAATGACGTTGGTTGTCTTGAGATCCCACCTTATGTTGTTACTCTTAAGCCCAATGCTGAAATGCCACGTATTCCGCAATACAGAATCTCTACTGAAGGTGAGAAAGCACTTCTGGAAATTGTCCATGATTTGATTCAGAAGGGTGTGGTTGAGGAAACGAGAGGAAATACGTGTAACAGTCCTGTTCTTCCGGTTCTTAAACGCACTGATCCTTCTCAGCCTCCTGTTTATCGTTTTGTAATTGATCTTCGGGAGGTAAACAAGATTGTCGTACCGCAGTTTCCTGTAGTCCCAGATATCACTGCTCTGTTGACGATGATACCTTCTACAGCGACTTGGTTTTCAGTTATTGATCTAAAGAATGCTTTCTTTAGTATTCCCATCGCCGAAGAGAGTAGAGATATTTTTGGTTTTTCCCTCGGAGGCCGAAGCTTCCGGTTTAAACGCGCACCTCAAGGTTATTGTGAAAGTCCCTCTATTTACAGTCAAGCTCTAAAATGTCATCTTGATGCCTTTTCCTTACCGTCCGGTGCCGCTCTCATTCAGTACATGGATGACTTATTAGTTGCCGCTGATTCAGAGGAGATTTGCAAAAACGTGACCGTTGCACTGTTGCGTCATTTGTTTGATCTGAATCACAAGGTTTCTCCTTCTAAATTACAATATGTCTGTCGCGAGGTGACTTATTTGGGTCATCTCTTGTCAAAGGAGGGACGACGATTGACCCCCGAACGAATTCAGGCAATTGCACAAATGTCAGTGCCATCCACACAAAGAGAGGTACGTGCCTTTTTGGGCATTACTTCTTATTGTAGACAGTGGATTCCGAGTTTCTCTTTATTGGCTAAACCGCTGTTGGCGCTAACTTTAAAAGATACGCCTCAGCCTCTTCCGTGGACTGACGAATGTCAGAAGAGTTTTACTGATTTGCGTATTGCTTTGTGTTCTGCTCCTGTATTGGGTACTCCTGATTACAGTAAGCCCTTTACGCTCTATGTCCACGAAAGAGAGGGTTGTGCATTGTCAGTCTTAACGCAGCGTTTTGGAGATCAACAGCGACCATGCGCATATTTCTCAGCTACGTTAGATCCAGTAGCTAAAGCATTGCCTAGTTGTCTTAAGGCGACAGCGGCAGCAGCAATTTCTATTCGACAGTCTGCTGGAGTAGTGCTAGATAATACTCTCATTGTTATGGTGCCACATGCAGTGGATACTTTACTAAATAGGACAAAAACGCAGCATCTTACGAGTGCTCGGTTGTCCGGATATGAGCTGACGCTTTTGGCTAGTCACATACACATCAAACGATGTAATACCCTGAATCCAGCTACTTTGTTGCCTCTTCCAGAAGAGAGAGATGTCTCTGAACAGCATGATTGTTTTCTCCGTACTGAAGAAGAGACTAAGGGTAGAATTGAACTAAAAGACACGCCATTAGTGAATCCAGATGGAACACTATGGGTAGATGGTTCTTGTTTCAAGCTCCCGAATGGAGATACAGTTTCAGCCTACGCTATTACTACTTTGCATACGATTGTGGAGACAGCACGCATTAGACATAATTCAGCTCAGGCAGCTGAATTGATAGCCTTAACTAGAGCGTGTGTGTTATCCGAAGGAAAAAGAGTAAACGTGTACACTGATAGCCAATACGCTTTTGGTGTAGCGTTTAACTTTGGGCGTTTATGGAAGGAAAGAGGATTCTTTACTTCCCATGGTACTAAGATACAACATGGTCAATTAGTGACTGAACTTCTTGAGTCACTTACAATGCCTACTCAGATAGCGATCGTGAAGTGTAGTGCACACAAAAAGATTGTGGACGATGTTGGTCGAGGAAATGCATTTACAGATGAGGTAGCGAAAAAGACAGCCAGAGACAACACAAGTCGAATGTATGTTGCAGGTCCCGCAAACTGCGTAAGAGAAAAGGGAATGTGTGAAGATACAGTAGAGAGTGTGAAATCAATTCAAGGAGAGGCTACGGAGAATGAGTTGAGAAAGTGGAAGGAAAGTACAGGAATGTTAGATGAGATGGGATGTTGGGTTGAATTATCAGAACATCAACGTTGGCTGTTACCAGATGCTTATGTACTACCTGTAGTTACTATGGCACATGGTCCAGCTCACCTAAGTGCAAAAGGAATATGTAGGCTTCTGGCTCCAGTGTGGCAAAATGAGGGGATCCCAAAGTGTGCAAATAATGTAGTAAAACATTGTATTGTTTGCTTGATGTACAATCCGGGAAAGGGAACCCCAACTCCAGCAGGTCATTTTGCTCCTCCAACATATCCATTTGAGGTGTTGCAGATCGATTATATTCACATGGAACGATGCAACAACCTCAAATATGTTCTGGTGGTAGTATGTGCTTTTTCTAGATGGGTAGAAGCCTACCCTCTGAAGGACAATACTGCTTTATCAACTGCCAAAATACTTTTGAAAGAATTCTTCCCTAGGTTTGGTTTACCGCGCATTGTCTGGAGTGACAATGGGAGCGAATTTGTGGGTCAAGTCATGCAAAAAGTTTGTGCAGGTCTTGGCATAAAACAGAAGTTCCACGCGGCGAATCACCCACAGTCGGCTGGTTTAGTAGAATGCTACAATGGAACCTTGAAGCTTAAAATTGCTAAGGTGCAAGCTAGCACAGGACTTAATTGGCCTGATGCTTTACCATTGGCTCTTCTGTCCACCAGAATAGCAGTACACTCTCGTTTGGGGCTTAGCCCTTACGAAGTGATATTTGGTCGCCCAGCTAATGTATGGGGAGTTCCTCGCCCTAAGAAATACTCAGACTTGCCATACCCGATGTTGATTGACTACTTGCATGACCTTACAACTAAATTGCGTGTTCTTCATCAACAGGTTCAGAGTGCTCTACCAGAGGCTTCCACAGACCCAGGTCATTCCATCCGACCAGGTGACTGGGTCTGCACGAAAAATTTCCAACAACAGAGAAATTTGGAGCCCAGATGGAGAGAGCCACGCCTGGTTCTTTTGACCACAAGAACAGCAGTTAAAGTCGAAGGAAAGAAAAACTGGGTGCATGCCGTGCACTGCAAGAAAGTGCCTTTGCCCTTGCCTTTCGATCAGTGGGTCCGTAGAGGCATCAGTGACTCTGAAAGTGAGAAAGTTCCGCAATTTGTACCATTCAGTGATGCGCGTCTAATTGGAACACTTTCTGAGAAAGAGGACGACGACATCCTTCAAGAAGCAATACCATCGCATCGTCGCTTGAACACGACAAATCCAGGAACATTGTTTCAAAACCAGACTGCCTCTGGACAGGAACGCTATAATTTGAGACCAAGACCAAAGAACTTGTAAATTTCTCTCCTATGTAGTACTCTATCCCGGTTGCAGGGTCACGGTAGGAGTCTTAGTTACGACCTGAGTAAGTGGCAATAGGCCTGCAGGACCTCACAGTGTCATAGGACGGTAGATAATCGTGACTACAGTGATTGAGGAAGATTGCCGTGAGCATCCACTTAGAAAGATGGAGGCTACATTAGATAAAAGAGAAAATAAAAATGTAAAGAATAATTGTAAAGAAATATATAGTCGTTGTAGTATTGCTCTATGCGTCATTATATTGTCGTGTATTCTTTTGGCATCTGTAAACTGGATCATTATTACTCTGCAGCAAAAAGTTGTCTCTCTTCTCCTACCTCTACATCTTCTTCTACTATCTCTCCGCACCTATTTCACACTCTTCCCCAGCATGAACTCATCAGAAGAACTGAATACTTTAACAATTCCTTCGTCCAGTTGTTACATCAACATCAGTTAGTGATCAATACAACTGACTGTTGGGTGTGTGGACTCATACCACATACGGTAGAAAAAGGAATGCCATATTTAGTTCTTCCATTCTCCTATGAAGGTTCCGCTTGGGCTTATTTTGTCATTTTCAATAATGCATATCAAAGTAAAATTAAACAACCTGTCAGTTCACATAGTGTTGGTTCAGATGTCAGTCATAGTTTATTGATAAAGGGAATGGTAGCTATGGCTAAAATCATGGAAAAAAGTGAAGCTTCCATAGATGAAAGAAAAGCATATACCAATTGGAACATAACTAATTACATTTCCAGCCTCAATGATAAGGTTAAGCAAGGAAAATCTCCTCCGATACGGGTCATACCCCAACAAGGAAATTTCTGTCTGCAAATAAATGGTAGAACTCCAAACACCGGACAAAGAGAAAGTTTATGTTCCCATACATATGTTTATTCAGCCCTGAATTCACTGCCGTTAGTACCATCTCAAGGTACATACTTCGTTTGCCACGATAGGGCTTATACATGGTTGCCAGCTGATTTCTCTGGTACTTGTTATATAGCCTTTCTTCTTCCCCCTACATACACCGCTCCTGCGAACCATCATAAAATTAGATATGGCAGAGGGATTGTGGATTCGAAAGACACAGCAGGACAAGAGGGAGGAGATTTCCTCAAAGGATTTCTTCCCTTCTGGGGTCCAATGGCCAACAGCAGAAATATAAGGCAATTGGTTTGTGTCGTAGAAACCACCATAGACATCACTGTAGGAGCTTTAAGTAACATTACAGCTGAACTACAGGCTGATCGTCTTATGACCTTGCAGAACCGTGTTGCCTTAGACTTTGTTCTTGCGGACCGTGGTGGAGTATGCAAATTGATCGGATCAAGTTGCTGTATTTTCATACCTAATGACGCTCCGACAGTATACCAAGCTATCTCTAAGTTACACATAATCTCCGAGTCGATTCATCAGGACGAAGGAGATTGGTCCTTTTCAGAGTGGTTTTGGGGATTACTGTCCAAATGGGGTTGGAAGGTATTGACATTCTTTGGAGTAATTTTAGCTTTTATATTCTCTTGTTGTCTTTGTATGCACTGCGGTCCTGCCATCTGCAACCTATGTGCTACTGCATGTATTCCCAAACCCAAGTCACAAAGAGCAGAGAATATCAAAATGATGGTACAGCAACAGCTTGATGACCTCATGGCCATAGACATCAACTCAGATTAACATGAGTTTGTGTATCTTGCCTGAGTTCTGGCAAAAGGAGGGTCTGAGGAAATTCGATTTTTAATACGATCGTATCGACCCGCCATTTTGTGGCCCGCCGCCATTTTATGTTGCCTTCACTCAGGCAGCACAGCGAACGAAGTCCATTCTGCCTTTTCTGCTTATTCTGCAACATGGTGTTCAAAACAGCCTTCTGCCTCTATCTTTACAAGGCTGGTATTAAGGTCTGACCGAGTACACTAATCCCTGTCTGGTTTTCTAATCCTTGTTTCAACTATCTGTAGGCTCACACTATTCTCCGCCGATCTTATCTTATCGTCTGGCCTTCGCTGTCCTTTGCTAGTATTCTCTCATTTCACAACTGTCCTCCAAACGCACACAAACTTATCGCACCACATGCAACTTCGTTGTGGATCGGTTAATGAATTAGTTCAAGGGAGGGGTGACAAACACAGCTGGAGGGGAGGCAACCTTAAGTCACTTGATACTTTGTTTTCCAATTCCTTCTATTGGTGCTGTCTTGTTTTTCCGACATTTCTATTGGCTCTGTTCTATCTTTACATTATTCTTACTGGCTCCTTTCTATGTGTTCTGGGAGTGTATGTAGTTAATAAATGGTTTTTATACGGTATATAAGATTGTGCGCCACAAAGTAAAGTGCCAGTCTCCTGAGAACATACCTTGTGTACTTCTTGGACAACTGTACTAGCTGCAGCTAATAAAATCTGATCTTTTACGCCTGACAGAGTGTCCCGTGTCTCTGTTAGTTGAGGCAGGTGAATCCAAGGAGATTTCAGGCGTACCCTGCGCCGCCAGGCCCATAAGGTTCTGGTTCTTCAGGTGGCAGAGGTTGGAAGCAACCCAGGCTAAGTACCAGTGGCTGGAGGAGGAGGTTGAGGCATTGCAGCTGCCATGGTCCCTAGTTCCTCTAGCCAGCCACCTGCAGCTCCATGCCCCCAGGTAACAATATCACCAGTGTGACCAGCAACTGGGAACTACCCACAACACCATTGCTGCCCCCCAACTCAGGCTGCCAGTTCCAACACTGCATAGTGTGGGAGCTGGCATAATTGGGCCATTGGATGGCAGCCCTCGAGTCTCAGTAGTAAGAACTGGTGACCCTTTTTGAAAATGCCCTCTTCTGAGTCTTTAAAAAAAAAAAAAACGTTTCAGTGAGATGGACCTTTGTTGTGGGTGTAGAGAAGAGGGAATTGGGAAGGGCAGATAATTTTGGACTTTTCATTGGCCGTTTACTTAGGATGTTGTTTGTTGCAATATTGTTTGCAGAGAGGGATGGGCCTTGTATGGGTGGAAAGGGTGGGTTTTGTTGTTAAGCAAAGGGAAACATTATTCTATCATACTTCAAGCCTGACATTATTCTATTATACTTCAAGCCTGAGGCAGAGTTTTGTGTTTTACTTTTACTTTGCACTGCTGCCTTTTTGTGCAGCCTGTTTTTTGATCCTTTTCACAAAGTGTATACCAGCCAGCTATAGTTATACCCTTGTCCTACTACCCTCTGTAGCTGGTTTGACCATTGGGGGGTATTCTGCCATTACCTATCTTGACTACAACAACCTAGATAAACAATTACTTATCTGCAGTAGAAGTTAATTACTTAGTAATTACCTAGTTCACTTCACGCCATAGTTCTATTATCTGACTAGATGAAGTAATGGCTGCTACCTCTCTCAATCTTCCAAAACCTTACTGCGGGGTTCCAAAGGTACCTACTTAATGGTGGGGTAGTGCACTAACAGGGAAGGCATCACAAACAAGGCCCTATTCTCACCTAGGTGAGCTCCAACTGTAGGATTAATAAAAGGTTTTATCTATCACAGGCAAATAAGTTGAAAGGAAAACACAGAGTTAGTGAGTTATATATTTATATTATAGCTGTACAAAGACTGAGACCAGACTACTACCACCATGACACAACAAAGAATACCTGATATTATAACAAAATCTAGTAATCGTCACTTCTTCTGAGCAATAGGGAGCATGGAATTTAATTGAAACTAAAGTTACAAAATCCTTAAGTCACGAAAAGCGGACTCGGAGTCTGGAGTGGACAAGGTTAAATTGCGCAACATAAGGCTTGAATTATGATGTATGAATGATGATGTTGACAAATTATATTCTTTTTAAACATCTAAAATATGGATCCCTTTCATACATGGATGAGTAAGTGGGGCTGGTGTGGGCCATTGCTCAGGTAACAGAAGATCCTACATTGAGTTAGTGTTGCATTTAGCAACATCCGCCCCACCAAGTGTGTTATCCATTTAGGGTGTAAATTAAGTCACACCTCAAAAATCACACAGACCAGGGCAAGAGGGTTAGAGGTTTGATAAATGGGTGGCAAAGGGGATTTGGGTAAAGGTGTGACAAAGACAAACACTATTCAAAACAACAACAATATTCATCAGGGCAATGAGCAGGAAATCATCATCAACCTGTTGTGGAATGACATGAAGGAATCAGTATGATATAGTTCAGTTGAATGCTTTGCAAACACGCCTGTAGTCCAAGAGACCCAATTTTTTATTAGATATTTACATTTTCTATCATCTAGGTTTGAAAAATACAAATTGCGGAGGAGTGAAGTGAACCCACCCAGTTCTAAAAATTAAGATTGTTGAATAAAAATACTGTATTGCCAAATTGGTGGTGCATCTTCATTCTTCTCGAAATGTCCTTCACTCTTGAGTACCTGGCTGAAACAGTCTGGTAAGATATGCAGGAGTGCTATGAAGCTTTTGCTTTTTGTGCAGGAGAAGAGAAGGCCTGCGGACTATAAAACAGAAATTGTATTGTAGACTCAAGGAGAAGGACAGAAGGTAAGCTCATGAGGAGAGTACCGAGAAGACTCAGAGTTGATGCAAAAGCATAGGCTGATGATCGATTAAATGAGAACTGAAAGAAATTTACACCCAATCATGAATTAGTAGCTCCACGTACATGGCTGATAAATTTCTCAGCTGTCATAACATTTATTCAAGTGTGTGCATAATGTGATAATGTGGCATCACAAGTCTGTCTCTAGCTACAAACAACAGCCCTTCTGACCATAAGAGGAGTTTCACATTTGAGCCAGCAATGCAGCACGCACACAACAGCATTTCCCAAATCAATGAACCTCTCTCCAGTCCACAGAGCTGAGTAGGCCTCTGAGTCATTATCATCATGGTTTCCCTTTGAAGTTGATAACTTCTTTCTTCTGGCAATCTCAGGTAGTCCCACCCTGAGTCTTTCCATCATCCTCCTGATTCTGAGTAATGATTAATGAATCAGTCCAACTCTGTCCGAGGGAGCTAGACTTATAGTGCACTGCTGTTGATGAACATGCATAGAAACAGAATTGGAGTATTTTGTGTAAATTTGTGTTTGTCAACTAAAGTGACTGGTCTGGTCTCTTAAGAACCAAAAAAAAGAGTGGATCCTGCAAGTAAAATTTGTTAAGCGTGAAAGGCCCAATCACCTTCAGGAAAAATGATCACTCATCAGGCCCCAAAATTGATCATCTTTGAAATCAAGTTTACAAATTGGTTGAACACCTTTCCTAACTGTCTTCCAGCACAAAAATCATCAATGAGCACTCACAATTACATTGGTACAATAGTTACCCATTCCAATCAAAGCATGGTGGTAAGTATACAATTGTATCTCCTTTTTGATGCAAGCAAAACATTGGAATTTAGCTGTCTTGTAAATTAAATGATCTTCTGGGACCTCCCTGCTAGGTAATTAAAAAAGGAAGGATACGTATGGCAGGGAGGCATTAATTGTCTCCAATGTCCCGAAGAAAATTGAGATACTCCCTCACTGCACACTGGTCTAACTCCAATCTGGTCAAACATGTGCCTAAAAATGGCAGGGCTGCATAAGTCAGACACAAACATAATGTTCCACTAGCTAGATCCTGTTTTTGGTTAAGAAGTTCAACTAAATCATTAAAATGTTCTATGTTGGCCTACTCAGCCAGGAAAGTAGAGTTCATCCTCAATCTCAGGTGGTTCGCCCAGAAGTTGGCCACGTAACACACTTGAGTCTGACTATTCATCCTCCCCTCTGTCAGGAATCCCCAAAGTGCCTCCTGCGTTATCTGTCAGCATCCCCAGGGATTAGAGTTAATTCAAATCTCTGTTCTTGGTTAAACCTTCATGTTTCTAAGTAAACAGAATGTACTGTGTTACACAATTGGTTTTATCAATGCTTCTTTTACTAATGCTTGTTTGCTAATGTGAGCAGTTGCAGACATGTGCTTCTAATTGGGTGTGGTGTAGACATGTGCTTCTAATTGGGTGTGGTGACTCGTCCACATGTGGAAACTCAACTACTTTCCTGATTGGCTATAAGTAGCAGAGTAAAGCATGCCTCACTGCTTGGCTTTGTTTTGCTTCTTGATCTCAGCATCTGATTTGGCAGTCCAGTCCCTGCTGTCAATCTCGTATTCAGGACTTTTGAGGCAATTCTTTTCTTCGTTCCTGTACCAGCTGACACCATGCATTCCTCCAGCACTCCAGACAAAACTGCAGCTAAGTGACTAGTATTCTCCAGGGAGTTTTTTCTTTGAGTGCAGCGCTTTCCTAGAACAGCTGGTGCATTTCAGACCTCGTATTTTGGCAGAGTGCTTATCTTGAAGAGACAAATGCATTTCTGAACATTCTACATTATTATTGTAGTTACTTGCCTAAATGTGCTTCAGGAAATCTGCTTCAGCTCAAGTACTACAAAAAGTAACAGTGCAATTTTAAAAGAACATTTACGTGACTTTTCTTTCTCTAATAGCATAACTTTTGGATTTAAATTGTGTCATTCGTGCCTGTGTTTCAGGTTTGAGGAATTTGCTTTTGAAGGGTTTTTCATACACACAGTGAAACCAAACTAAACTGTGCCATCCTAACTGTTTAAACCCTGAGTGGACATTTGTATTTCTTGGATTGTTTTTGTTCCTTTTAGTTTAACCCTATGCATGTAGGAAAGATATATGTGATATAATTAATGCCCTTGTTTGTCTTTCTTGTGCATGATAAGTGCAACTACAGTTTTCTCTGTGAAACCAGCCCTAGTGTCACAGTACTTATTGTTATTGTACTCAGTTTGGGTTTTTGATAATGCAGTGTTAGTAATTGTGCCAACAGTTATTATTATCCAAGAAAAGTGCGGGAGCATCCCGTTGTTCTTCTACCACTCCCGTGCCCATATCTGAAAGAGAGATTCAATTTCAAGGAAGTTGAGTGCACTAACTCTACTGTCACTCTGTCAACAACAACCTGCCCTCCAAGATCTAGGGTGCCTGGCTGGACCGGCAAGATGTGGCAGTGTTTTGTCTCTTTCTCTTCCACTCCCCCTTTCCTTTTGGGACACCTGCCGGGGTTTCTGTGTCCACCAGGAAGTGACGAGAGGTGTTCTAGTAGGTCGGGCATACCATCGCCCCTGCAGACATCCTGCTTTTCAGGTGATTGGTCCCGTCTCAACACCCTCCTCCTGTGGTATTTCAGGAATAGTGTAATTGTGTTTTATGAAATGTTGGTTCATTTTGATCATAATAAATCTCTCCAAGTTTTGATGCTAGAGGCTGGGCCATCTAACTGTGATAACTTCATCAGCTGCACTGAATATATGCTCAGCAGACACCCTGGCTACCGGACAAGACAGCTACTTTAATGCCAGCCTGCTGAGTTCTGGCCATTGGTGCATTTCCCCAGCCAATACCAATGCACCAGTGGGTTTTGATCAGTACAGATCTCTTTTAGGTCATCCAGATACTTCTGGAACATCCTCTGAATGGTCACTGGTGCTGACGCTAACTTGATCCCTTTTGCCTTCATCTCTGCCACTTGAAACAAAGCAATGAAAAAATTGGGGTCATTTCTTCTGTTCCTGTGCATAGTGTTTTTGCTGGTGTTCTTGTTGCTGGTGTTAGCTGCAGTGAGACAATAGGACTGCCCTGTCTGGAAGCTGAAGGCAGCACACCAGAACTTCTGCCCGGGAGAGGGACTAATTTTTAGCCACTCTTCATCCAGGTCTCTGGCTTGCTCAGCAAGCCACATCTTGTATTGTGAAACATCCTCTTCTGAAAAAGGTACAAAAGTGGCCAGTATTTTGTTGTACCATGGCTCGAGTATTGTGGACAAATGTGTTCTTTGGCCATGCAGCCTTGTACTAAAAGGCATGTAAAAAGATTAAACTCTCAACTAAGTCTTGTGCTTCCGCATCTTCAATCATGCATGAAAACCTTTCCAAAACGTTTTTTAACAGGTCCTGTACCAGATGCAACAATGGGACAGCTTGGACCCTCATACTCTCCTCCTTGCTGACTTCCTATGTGAAAACCTCAAAAGGAAGAAGAATCAGAGTCAGGTATTTGACTGGGCCCCATTTGTCCACATTCATGGTCATGCTTTCCCAATTTCATCCCCTCCTCTCTGAATGACATAGTCATTGATCTATCTGTGCTGCGCAAACAGCCATTGCAACATGTAATAGGTTGAGTGTCAACATGGTGGCACCTCCTGTATGAGGACCTTAACTGGAACTCTATTAGCATGCTGAATTATCCCTAACTGTTTGTCAGGATACTTCAATTCGATTTCCTCAGAAGCAGAAGATAACTCCTCAGTCCCGACCCGAGCTACTCACAACGAATATTAATCCTTCGTGCTGAGTACCCCGGAGGGGGAAAGGGGAATGGGATGGTAAAGAGACTGCCACAGAGATGATGAACGCCAGTACTCAGTCTTCCTCTTCACATCTAAGATTGGATACCGCACCTGCAAGAGTCACAGTCGCAATTACTAGGGACATACAACATCAGTTTTTCACTTTCTACTCTCAACACTTAATTCTCTTTAATTCTATTATTTCTTCACTCACCCTGAGTTCTCTGTAGCCTTGCTTCTCTCTATAAATGATAGCTCTTCTTAAAAAAATGCTTATTACTGATTCTGGAAGAACTTCTCAACCTTTGTTAGAGATTGGTTTTATGTTGCTATATATACATATATAGTTGGTGATAATGCGTTCTTCAAATCAGCTGATGTTATTTAATTTCTCCTGTCTTATTGTGACTTCTGTCAATACTTGTATTTGTAAATGCTTGTTTATTTAAGTTCGTTTCTCCTTCCTTACTTCGACATCTGTCGATAACTTGTAGTTGTAAATGCTTGTTTATTTAAGTTCGTTTCTCTTTTAAACTCTATTTTGGTTTATTACCATTGAATTTGTAAATGCTTATTTGTTAACAGTTCGTTTCTCCTTTAAACTTGGCCTTTGTTTATAACCTTGACATTTGTAGATACTTGCTCTTTTAAAGTTCGTTTTTTCTTTGACTTTAATATCTTAAACAAAAACCTTGTAAACATAAGGTTAATTCATACATTAACTCTGTAGCCTTGCCGACTTCCACAGGAACGGTCTACTATCAAACTCTTCGAATAAACCTTGACTATATTTATCTGTTTTCTGTAATATAATCTTCAAATGTAATTTTACCTCACAGGAGTTTCTGTTCTGAAGCGCGCTCTCTCTCCACACAGCTGATTCCTGTCAGACCTCAGTTGAAGTGCAAGGCTTCCAGCTGGAGAGCTCGTAACCTAGCAACCAACCGATTGCAAGACTAGAACTGTAACTAACCTTCAGGACTCACAGCGGCCATCTTGGATCTTCTCTTCTTGATTCTTCCTTTGAAATAAGCGCAAGATTACTCTGCAAACCTTCTTCCAGTTTGGGCTTTGCTGTCTCCACTGAGGATATCTCTTTGCTTTTCTCATGCACTTCTTTGATTTGACTTGGCAAGTTTGTGTGGTCATGACAGTGTTTCCAGAATGGCTGAAATGAGTGAAGATTGCTCTGCAGATGGTCTGTCTGTTGCTGACTATGTCGTCTTTTTGGAGAATGTCCAGTACAACCAGGTTGATGCAATGCGTCAAACAGAGGACCCTGAAATAGCCACAGTCTGCCATGGCCTTAACTATATTACTGCCATTGTTTGTGGCAACAAATCTAATTCTGAGACCAATGGGTCGCAGCCAATCAAACACCTTGCTGTTAAAGTCTTCCAAGATGTTTGCAGCTGTATGGGATTTCTACCTATTAAATATGGACAAATGTCCTTAAAAGTTTCTTCAGTGCTGAGACCTGCTGGTAGCTGTTGTCTAACCTCCACAAAAGAGATCCAGTGTGCAGTGATACACATGCAATCAGCTGCTTTACAACTGGTGCATATGTCTGTCATGGGGTGAATAGTGTGAACAGAACTCTGCTGCAAAGCTTTTCTAAGCAATTGCAGCACATCGTGAAGTAGTGCTAGAGCAGCAACTCTGGTAAAAAAGGTCCAACCAGGAACCTTCGATTACAGAGAGCTGGGCGCCACAAATTCTAAAAATCCCAATACTTCCTCAAAAGACAATGGGAAGAGGTTCAGTGCTAACATTTTAGCCAGCCCTCTTTTATCAACACCATCACCTGCAGCAATTTTTAACGTCCTCCTCCTCCCAACAGATTGGGTGATGGTTTTTGACATAGTTCGTTTGACCTCCTGCATTGTAGAGTAAACCAGGCTTACCTCTATGAACTCTTGTGTGGCAAATGGAGCATATTGCAATGTTATCTTCCTGCTTGCTAGTTGTAAAGAAGTCCCAAACTAGGGACAAGTTTTTTTTTGTGTTCCACTGGTGCCACTGCCAATGCCTAAAGAAGTGGAGGTGATTGGGCATGTCGACGATTGTCTCTCTCCACTGGGTACTTCAACTGAGGTAATGGTGGATAAAGGTCTAAGTGAGGACCTTACAAATATGGAAGCTGGCAGAGGTGGTGGTATTAGTGCCACATCCATCAGAGCTGGTTGAATAGGAGGAGTAATCATAATATCAGTGCCCTCTGAGCCAGCTTCCATGACAATGACTGGTTCATCCTCTCCCTCCTCCCCTTTCATAATTCTAAGGAACTTTCCTTTTCCCTTGTTTTTCATGGTGGGCCTAGGACTCAGTTGGGGTCCAATCCATGTAGCGATCACAAGACAGGGGGCTTGGAGAAGATGGAGGAGTACCCTTCCACTTTCATGCTGGAGATCGGGAAACCAATGGTTCAAGTACGGGTACATCTTGCTCAACAAGAAGCTCAACCTCCTGTTTTGCTCCTACTTCAGGAAGATCTACTACTATTGTTGGCAGCTGCTCTTCCTGTTGCCCACTTTGCACTGTTTCATGTGACAATTGGGTACTAAGTTGTGGCTGAGACAACTCCAGTTCAGACTCATTGCTCATCTCCATGATGGCTGCTTCACTTAGAGACATGGCTTTGGGCTTAGGTTCTGGTGGTGCTGTTGATGTGGGAGTGCTGCTCCCAGCTTGCTAGCCAGAGGACGGAGCAGCAGGCATACATTTCATGGAAAAATGTTTGGGGCAGCTCGCCAGTGGTAGAAATCTGCTTCTTCTCCTCCTCACTGACTACTTTCTTGGCAACACCTTTCTTTGAGGCCGTCTTCAAGCTCTGTCAGTTGACAATGGCACTAAGCTGCACAAGCGAAAGAGATTGGGTGACACATGTCGTGGTTGCGAAACTTTGTGCCAATGTTCTGTTGGGCAGTACTCTATGGGTCTTGTGCACCCAAAAGCAAACAAACAAGAAAACAATTTAGTGAAATGTGGAATTTTTCCATTTCTTTTTTTAATTATTTTTGGTACACACAATATAATTTTGTGTGGTTAGTGTAGCCATTCAAGTCAAATCACACCACCATAGCGTAATATTTCATTAGCAATCAGGATAACAACATACAGATGTATCGTTTTTCTTTAGGCGCATCTAAGGGGAGACACATGTGCAGGTTGGGTGGTCCAGGGGAAATTAATACATAAAAAATAAATGCAGGTATATGCCTATAGCAGGCAGGGGGGTACAGGGGAAAATGAGTAATGGCAATCTTTAAAAAGGAATGCATGATGGAATGTGACAGGCACCTATGGCAGGCAGGGGATTCTTGGAGGGAAATTAAAAAAAATAATACTTTAAAAATAATTTTAAAAAATGTAAAAAATAAATAAGAAGCAAATAATAAAAACAAATAAGAAGCAAATATTCAAACACATTTAAAATAATAAATAATTAAAAAATATAAAATATAAATATATACAAAATGAATTGCTGGTGCACTAGGGGGCTATAAGGAACCCATGGAATTTGACAGGCAAGAAGGTGCAGGTGAAAAATGAAAAAAGATGCATTATTAAACATTGTTCATAGCTATACCTCAATCATTCCTCAAATATATTAATTCGAATGATATAAAAAAACACATGCAGGACTATGCAGGACTGTGGCAAAAGCACACTGACTGCCTACACAGAATGGCCACGGCCACGACCACATGATCAAACAACAAGCAAGGAAGCATGGACACCAGAACACATGCAGGCCTATAGAAAAAGAACACTAGATGGCTGCACAAAATGGCCAATGGCTACATGGTCAAACAACATCAGCAACAGCTAGCAAGGAGGTGTTGGAGAACAAAGAACATATACAGGCCTATGGAAAATGCACACTGACTACCTACACAAAATGGTCACCGACCACATGGTCAAACAAGAAGCAAGGAGGCATGGACAACAGAACACATGCAGGCCCATGGAAAAAGCACCCTAGCTAGCTGCAGTAAATGGCAAACGGCTACGTGATCAAATAACATCAACAACAGCAAGCAAGGAGGCACTGGAGGACAAAGAACACCTGCAGGCCTATGGCAAAAGCAGATAGACTGCCTACATAAAATGGCCACTGGCCATATTGTCAAATAACAAGCAAGGAGATATGGACAAGAGAACATATGCAGGCTCATGAAAAAAACACACTGATTGCCTACATAAAATGGCCACTGGAAGCATGGTCATACAACAAGCAAAGAGGCATGGACAACAAAGAACACATGCAGGCCTATAGAAAAAACACACCAGTTGGCTGCACAAAATGGCCATGGGCCACATGGTCAAACAACAAGGAAAAAGCCATGGATCACAAAGAATACATGAAGACCTATGAACACTGACTACACAAAAAAGCCTCCAGCCATATGGCACAGAGAACAAGCAAAGACAAATGGAGGCCTATGACAAACACACATACACTTGGCCAGACAAAGAAGGCATTGTAACAACAATGAAGAAAACATTACCATTAATTCGGCAATGCCAAATTTGGAAATTAAGTGTGCTATACCATTTTTACAACAACATACATCCTCCCAAGGTATCAAATATTACCTCACCATCGTAGACTTTTAGCAGTGAAAAATGAAATACAAAAGAAAAGCCTACATTTTTTAATTCAAACTAACTCCATCAATTGCCTAAAGTATGTTATAAAACAACATATAGCTAAGAAACTGTTGTTTCATATACCCATGACTTGTACTGGCTGGATGGCCCATGGGAAGATTAGTCCACATAGTAAAATAAATGACTAGTGCAAGTTTAACATACATGGAAAAATGTACTGAACTGTTCAACCTTTTTTCCCTTACAAAAAGATGAAAAAACAAATAAAAATAATAACTAGGCCCCTGGTGAAACTCCAGGCCACCCACCACAACCACAAACTTAAAAATTGAATAGAAGTACAAATAACTACTGGTACATGCCCTCTATCAAGCAAACAACACCTTCATGCAAACGTTTTTCAACTTACTTGTGATTTCACAAAAACAAAGTCCTTAAAACTTAATAGTATATGTAGCAGGAATTGCAGACAGAAAAAGTGATCCTTCCACCTTGAAATCCAAGTAAAAAGTGAACAGGAGATGGACAAAGCACTGGGAGGAGCCTACTGCATCAGAAGAGGAAGTTGGAGTGTCTAGGCCACTTCCTTCCTGGTAAAAAACAGTTAAATAAAATTAAAATGCTTCTTACACTAACAAAATAACCTGAACCTGTTGATTGGAGTAGAATGTTCACTCAGAAACGCATTTTTAAGTACATTTAAGTGCTGCTTGAGTAGAAAAGTTGATTGAGATGCAGTTGTGGCCTATCGCTCTCGCCAGTGTCATGAAAATGGCGCCGGAAGGCTTTGTGGAGACGTGAAGCTGAGCAAGCATTCAACAGATCTCATGTGCGCTGACTAGCAGTTTGTAAATGTTGTCCTGCTCGTCAGCCACGCATAAACAACTCTCCTGCATGAACAGAAAAAAAATCCTCCAAGAACTGGATGGCAGAATTTGGAGGGAATTCCTAATTTCACACTTCTTGCAGAGTTCCTTAATTCCACAAACTCTGTTGGTGGAACAGACTTTTTCACCCACACCTATTTACTTCCTTGTCCTATGCCATCCTCTTTTTGAAGACCTTCTTTGCTTTACTATAAAGATTCCCAGAAGCACTTTTGAAACAAATTGTACTCCTTCTAGGTAAACAGCCCATACTAAATTCTGTTGAAAATTGTGAATGCATCAATGACGTTTTAGGCATAGTAGCGACCAATATCCTTGATTTAAAGGACACTCCTATCACTGATCTATTGGCAGAAAGAGGTATCTCAAATGTAATTCAGTAGAGACAAGTACATTTCATGATCAGGCAAAAGAACTATAGAACTAATCGTCATATTTCTTTCCCACTCTTTACTTCTACTTCTAATCCTTATCACCATCAAGCCTAGACAGTTTAGTGAATACCACAACTCAGGTACAGATCAACGCAGATCATCTAAAAATCTTAGGCCCGTATTTATACTTTTTTACGGCCGCATTTGCGCCGCTTTTTGACGCAAAAGCGGCACAAACGTACAAAATACAATTGGATTTTCTAAGTTTGCGCTGCTTTTGCGTCAAAAAGCGGCGCAAATGCAGCGCTAAAAAAGTATAAATACGGGCCTTAGTGACTATATATACATGCATAGTCACAGGTCGACATTCCCCATCACTCAAGTAGAAGATTAATATGTAATTCATGGTTACACCTAAAAATGTGAAAAGGTCAAAGGAAATACTAAATAACAGACTCCCTGTTTTAACACGATCTACTCCCCAGTGACACTTCCCTAACACTCTTGTTCACCCTTAAGGTGGTTTCCATGCTCGCATTGTTCACTACTTCTGCAGTAAGGTGAGGGAGGCATGTGGTGACATTTGGCGTAAGCATACATTTCTGGCTTTACCAGACCATGTTGTTCCCCCAAGTGTTCTACAACAAGATTAACTACAAGGTCTGCCCCTTCCTCATTGAAGTTCCTCTTCCTCTTGAGTGTGATAGTGTGCATCTTGAAAGGTTGGTTAGGTTCCTGAAGTTCTCAGGTTCACATTTTTTAAGACAAATGGCAGAGGCCAGTGTGGTGTTGAATTTATGCATTTGCAGTGAAATGTTTCATTCCCTACACCGAGCTACTTTGAAGCTTCTGACTATACATTTTCTTTAGGGGCAGAAGAGGATGGAAGGGTGCACGGAGTATGAGCACTCCTTGAATAGAAGTCACACACCTTAGAAAGCTGATCTCCATGAAACATATGAGTAAAGGCTATCAGGACTATATGGGCCGTGGCCCCAAAGGACTATCACTAGACTGGCCATTGGTGGCACCATCTTGAATGTCTAGATCTAGGAAAGTCATCCCTTTTGCCCTGATCAACCCCCCCCCCCCACCTTTTGGACTAGTGCTGGTGGTTACAGACTCTGAAAGTGCCATGGGCCTCTAAATGTACACACTGATTGGAATGATTCTAATTGGTAAGGGCAGCCTATCTGTTAGTCCCGCATATATGGTAGGGCATGTAGGTTGAGAGACCCCAATGACCTTAATGCACTTAATTGTGCACTGCTGTGGTGTCTGATGTTCTTTTAAATCCAGATCTGCCTTGTAACCATTTAAAGACAAAACTATGTCCAAATTAGACTTTGAAACAAAAATAACTTCCAAAGTCTAAAACAACTGGTTATTAATTATAACTCCTCCTAACATTCGCCTTAGGTGCCCCAAGGCCAGGGGGCATCGTTATAAAAAGCAGGAACAATATGAAATATGTTTTATATGTCCTGGTAGGGAAAAACCGACAAAGGGACATATTTATGAGAAGTGATGAAATGCTGCATTGCAGCAGCTTTGCGTTAAAAAAATGTGTGCTGTGTAGTGCCATTTTCATGAGACACTGATGTGCCGGATTTATGGTTTGGCTCACCATGTTGCAAGCTCTGAAGGTGAGCATCTTGTAAAACAAATGATGCAAAGTGTCATAAAGCAACTGGCCCCCTATGTGACACAAAGCTGATTTGCAGGCTGTATAGAACTTCTAAGTGCTGCAAATCAGCACTGCGTCACTTAGGAGTGTGCTGCATGGCAGAACAATACATTTCCAAACATTGAACAGCAAACAGAGCAGCAGAACAAAAATTAATCAAAAATGGAGGAAGCATGAGTTACAAGTCAGTAAGGCAACAATCCCAACCCAGGCCAAGATGACCAGACAGCAGGCCACGGGACGAGGAAGAAGTAGCTTAATTTCACTGAGGAGTAGAACCAAATATTAACAGCAGAGGTGACAAAAGTGAAGGTGTCTGGGATGGGTGTAGGAGGTGTCTGGGATGGGTGGAGGGTGAGGGTTTTGGGCCTAATTGTGTGGACAAACAGGGTAGGTATATGTTGCAGATTATCCTCAATAACGTCTTCTGAGTTTCTGTATGACCCATTACTCTCACATACAGGTAGGCATGCCAGACAGCAGCATAATGTAACAAATGTTGGTGGTATTTTTGTCTTCTGAGATTCATTGTATGATATGGGTGTCATCAGTGTATGAGATTAAGTAGAGTGTCTGGGTCAGAATGATGATTGCCTAAGGAGTCATGTACAACTACAACTGAGTATGGCTGAGTGAATAGATTAGTGGCACACTGCAGATGAGTATCTTTGATCCTAAATAAATGGACTGAACTTGAGATGTTGCATAGTTTCAGTTTGGATGTTGGCAAGCCCATTAATAGATGGGGGTTAGTGTCTACTGTTCTGTCCTTTGGAGATGACCGTGTGTGCTAGGAAACTACTAGTTATCAAAAGAAAATTGAAGTATGATATATACATGTCCTTCCCCATTCTTGCAGTGTTGTAAGGTTGCTTGCTGTGTCTAGTTAAATGGATGTATGACAAATATGACCTCTCTGCCACATAATTTCTTACAATTTTGAGCAAGACAGTACAACAAGGTTGATTATTGTGGTTTACTGTGTGCAAGGCAAAGTGCAGGATAATTTATGAAACATAACAAAATAACATGATTTCGACCCTGCCATGGTATTAATTTGTGGACAGAGGGAATGCTGGCACCCTGGTGACATTGTGCAATTGTCTCAACGGAGAACCTAATGTACCATCAGTGCAGGCACTAACCACTAAAATGATATGCAATGTAAAGGGTGACCATTACCTGTACTCACTCTTTAATGCAGGGCAGGTGAGCAAGCTGCAAAGCTGAGTTGCGTTGTGTGTCATTAAACTAATGCTAACCCTTGTTCATACAGATGTAGTCTGAACAATGTTAAAGTTCTGCTATGTGCAAGTCCAACATGGCCTAAACTACTTCTTGTAACATAGGGTCCGGGTATGCATGTGTACTTGACAAACAAAAAAAAACTGTCTGAATAGCAGTAAAAACGCTTATGTCTACATATATCATAGATCAATATTGTCATATTCCAATTTCTTCCCAGAGGAACAAAACACACCTCCTGTAGAGCATGTCCTAGATAACCAACCTGTTGAAGGCACCATCCTGCCCCCCAATGGATGATGGTACCTTCCGACAACTCTTGGACTACATTGAATCATCTCCTGTGGTCTTGCCAAGTAAGAACGATATTGCAGAGTCTCCAGAGAAACCACCATCCACAGAACAGGCCCGGTCTAGCTGTGCAATCCCAGCTGAGGGCTCAGCAGGCGCCTAGTTGAATTTCAACAATGAGTGGTAGGAGTCCTACAGTGAATGGCTGATGAGGTGAGGGTGGGGTTGGAGACTATATCAGAACCCCTGAAAGAGTCCATGTTTGTCTGACTCCTAAAAGAGGTATGGCTAAGGCTAATACAGACACCAACACTTAGCTCCATTTGATTGATGAGTCCTTAGCTGACATTGCTGGTGTCATGATGCATAGGGAACATCAGCCCTCTACTTCTGACACCAGTGAAGTTTTCATCTACTGGGGGCCATCCGTAACATCCATGGAATCCATGGAGTGCAAGTTGAATTCCTACATAACAACAATGGATGACGTTAATAGCAACATCATTGCTTGTTGGCAAGCCATCAGACCACTGTCAGGAATTTCCAGGCTGCCTTACTGGCACTGATGAATGCCCATGTGGATAGGAGAGCCACAACCTTGGCCCATGATGTGTGTGTGCCTCAGATGCCTCCCATACAAACACAGGTTTTTAAGATGCTTTTCAGCCCGTCCAGTACTGAACAATAATCAGTCATCTGGAGGTAATCATTTGAAGGTCAGCAGTCATTTTACAGCTATTCCATGGGAGAAGGCGGTACTGATTGAGACTGTAAATCGTTACCAGTGGGACCGAGTAACGAACATAAGGAGACCTCTTGGACAAAATATTGCCCAGGGATTGGATATTGACGGCAGGCTTGTTGGAAAAGATCGATTTCCGGGGCCTTCACAACCTATACATTAGAATGGATTGACTAATGGCTGGACATCCATGAAGTACTGAGGGGTGCTTCGTGCATCAATTTTCTGTCCTGATAATGACTCTTGTGAATGAATTTCACATGCTGGTTCGAAACGTTGATATAGATTGAAATGTGGACTGTGTTTTAAAATTGTTAGTAGATTTTAGACACCTGTATGAGGGGCATTGCAAAGGGTACTACAATATTTTTTAGCCACATTTGTAGATACTGGCTTGTAAATAACACTATTACACTTTATTGCCACTTTATTCACCTGTACTGCTTCGTCACTTATTAGGAGCATCTAGTATCTAATAAGTTGTGCCTAATTGAGGTTTTACCTGAGTTGTTTAACCTAATAAAATGGATGAAAATGGATGAAATACTAAAAGTACTAAAAGTAGGAGTGTTGAATGGTGCAACCACTGAAGTGAAAGTCAAGGTATACACTTCCCCCCCCGGGAGAATATTATTTGTTGATCTATTATCCCATGCAAACATCATCACCTGCAGGGGAAGCACAAAACCCATTAGAGAAGGAAGATGTGGACTTCACCAGTTTATGGTGGTGATCTCCTGATGACAGTTGTCAGTGCCTCCAGGCCAGTTTCATAGTGGTCCTGGGTTTGATATCATGCCACTTTCTTTGCGACCCAGTACTGCACTCTTCGTTTAGGCACCTGTTGATTTTAAACACTTTTGAACTTTAAAACACTCACACTTTCCCTAATAGCAATTTGTACCTCCTCAATGAAATTCTTCTCACCTACACATGTCTCCAAAATGGTCATCTACATGTTTTATACTGTTGGTGTTTGTCAAAATAAAAATAATTGGACTTCTAACAAAGATTGTGAAGGACAATCAATCTTCAATAAAATAATGGTTGTACACAAACCTGTACAAAACCTCAAATAGAATTGTAAGTATTGTTTTGGCTGAAAGGACTACATATACCATGGAGGAAGAGTACATCCACTTGTAGGTATCACAGGAAGAGTGAGCAAAACTCAAATTCACATGCTGTCTTTGGGTATGCTCCAACACTATTTATAGCCAATGCTATGGTCTAATGAGAAATGTATACTCTCCCAAGGTAATATCAGTATACAACATCAAGCTGCAGTAACTTGACTGACACTTAGGCCCTCATTATAACCCTGGCGCTGCGGTAACACCGCCGGGACTGGCGGTATACCGCCACGGCTATCCAGGCGGTCGTAATCTGCCAGGGCAGAGCTGCAAGTAGCGTTTCCCTGGGGATTTTGACTCCCCTTACCACCAGCCTGTCCATGGCGGTAGACACCGCCGTGGAAAGGCTGGCGGTAAGGGGACTCAGGGTGCCCTCTGGGTGCCTCTGCACTGCCTATGCACTTGGCCTGGCAGTACAGGGGCCCCCAGGCATAGCCCCATCACGCATTTCACTGGGCCAGCAGAAAAATCAAAATAGGGAGCCAGACATACCGCCAGCAATGGCGGTATTCTGGTGCCCGGCCTCTGCAGGCTTCTGGAAAGACAGCTGAGGTTGTAATGAGGGCCTTAGTGAGGATCTGTTCTGAATCACAATAACACTTACCATCTATAAATGGGAAATGTGAGCCCGTAACACTGTTCCTCTCATTCATGTTAATAGCACTTAGTGAACATGTCAACGTCATCATCCTAAAAGTATAATCTCAATGAACGCACTGAATAGATTTTACTGTAAATACACGTGCATTGTTGTACCAATAATAGGCAGATACTCATGCCCTTATTCATTATGAATTAGCATCATACCTGTACTACGCAAGATGGAAGAAGGAATAGTCAATACCTTGATTGTCAGTAACAATGAATGCAAGGACTCCATGTTGGGGACCTGTGCCAACTGATAATTGTAAATAAACTGCTATACTTGGTCAAGAAAATGTAATGTATATCGCTGCACCTGAGAGGCCTAATATGTGTCACGTGTGAGTGTAACCACATATCACATCTCTTCTAAATTATACATGTTTTTATACTATAATTGCCAGACCACAGAATCAGAAACAAGCCAACACCTCCCAAGGGGAAGAGCTAATGAGAGATATATGGGATTGAGCTTTGAAATTATTTCATCAAAGTGAGTTGCATGATGTGCCACTAATTAGCAAATAGTCAATGGCAATGATTATGGACAATCTCCTGCCAGCTGTGACTACATACACAATTATTAACCTCTCAACAGCAATGATCCCCTAGGACAATTTGTTAAGATTGTTTGTGGTAGTGCAAGGCACCAGTGTGTATTCCAGTGCAGCTAGGGTGTAACAATTTGTATTAAAAAACAGTCCTACATATACCATGCCATAGCACTTCCAAACAGGTGCAAATGTAGAAGACTAAATTTGTTGTGTTGTGTGTGAAATCTTAAAGTGTGCGCCATTCACAGTGTCCACAGTAAGGGAAACAGTTCTGAAAATGTTTATATCTGAGGTAGACTAACAGTTGTCCCTAGGCCTCTGACAAAGCTAAATATGCCTTCATAGAGAGCAGGTCAATTTCAACATCACCTATGCAACTCAACATACACAATGATACCAACAGTTACATTTGAAGTGATGATGAACTACCTAAAGTAGTAAAAATGTTAATGTATAGAAAATGCTATTACAACATATACCTACCTATCCTACACTAACTAACACTAGACTAACATATCTACACTAATCTTGAAGTACCTAAACTTATACTATCTAAACTTATCTTAACCTATCTTAACTTATCTTACTCCAACTTAACTACCATACACACATTACAAGTTAAACATCAACTCCCCACCCCCTTAATAAACATAAGTTGGTACAATACAAACATCAACTATACATAAACATATACTAACTATACAGGTAAAGATAAAAAAAATATTTTGTTTGGTCATGTTTTGTATATACTAAGCACCAACCCCCCCCCCCCCACCGACTTAAAAACCTAAAACTGTTAAAACTGAGTTATAAAACCCTATCTATAAAAAATTCTTAAAACAAACTCCTACCTATACCACACCTATAGTAAGCCCTAGCTAACATTTTTTCTAATTTCAATATCATAACAACAGAATAAAAAACTGGAAGCGTAATATACAGAGAAAGATTCACATAAGTTGTGCAACTTGCATCATTGCTTGTTTCAGGTTATGCGCCTATTCACTCACTCAGGCTGGCCTGATTATTTTGTATTTGGTTCACCCGCTTTGAAATGTATGTATGTTCCCGCAGAATAAAATATTTTAAAACAAAGTGTTCTTATTCTTTGTTGTCTTCTGGGCAGGGGCAGGTGGTGGCTGTGAGGCCGCAGATGTCCCTGGTGTTGGCTGGGGTCAGGCTTTTGGCTGCTGTTGCTGCACATGTTCAGATGCCTTTGAGGCCCCAGATACACTTGCTTGTCCTTGTTTGTGGCTCCTACATGACCCCACCACTTTGGCCCTCCCATACAGCAGCCAAATTAGTAGAAGACCTTTCAGACATAGAAAATGTGATGGTTCTGTTCCAATCGTGCTTCACAGGTCTTTGCCTGATCTGCTGTCATGTTATCTAAGGAGATGAATTTTACAAATGTTAGCACAATCTGTAAATATACATGATGTGTGTGAAAATATGCAGTCATTGTTATACAATCAAATGTTTCAGTCACGCCCAGCTCTACGTGATGAGATAGCGATATAGACACTATACCTCCAGTACTAAAACATCTCCTATTTGAGAAGGGCAAACTGAGCCAAATGCAGTCATTGTAGAGGCACAACATGGAAATGTAGTCATATGTTGATAACAATCATATTATTCAGACCAATGACCCATACTCATAAGGATGTGTTTATTTTGAAATTGGACCCATGGCACACACTTTTTAACCTAATGCCTTGGAATTGCATCATGCAAATGGGCAGAATTTTGGTAATCTACACAAATGAATCATGACAGGGTAAGTTAATCAAGGTAGTTTGTCGCTGCATTTCATACATTCATTGTGAGTCACACAAGGAAGCACACTTTCCAGACTTTACTTCATCTGTGTCATGTAGGCAAAACATGGATTAGAGTAGTGGTTTATCACATTCAATACATTACTTTTGTTCATTTCACAAAATGAGGCTCATGCAAATGGACTGTAATCTGACTAATAGATTCTGATAAATGCTTGTGTGAAAAACATGTTGCTCTCTACTTCTTCATATTTCTGTACAGTCATTCTCCCAGGGCAACAATTATCGATGGACATTTTACATAAAACAATGCATTTCTGTAGTATGTATATGGATGCTGGAGTACTCATCTGTATACAAACTTGGTGGCATCAAATGCAGGAAACCTTGAACCATGATGCTGGTTGCATCCATTGGAACTACCCTGTCTAACATACACCACAAGTATGTGAATTCTGGCATTTGAACTATTTTCACAGTGCAGCAATATTATGATATACCTTGCATTGTATGAATTTCCACAAGAAATGCAACATAAGGAAATTACAGGGACTAAGGGGCATATTTATACTCTGTTTGCGCCGGAATTGCGTTGTTTTTTTTTACGCAATTCCGACGCAAAACTAACTCTATATTTATACTTTGGCATTAGACGCGTCTAGCGCCAAAGTCCATGGAGTTTGTGTCATTTTTTAGCGTGGACACCTACTTTGCGTTAATGATATGCAAGGTAGGCGTTCCCGTCTAAAAAAGTGACTCCGAGGCATGTGCGCCGTATTTACACTCCCGGGCAAAAATGTCACCCCGGAGTGGGCGGGTCAAAAAAAATGACGTCCAGCCGCTTTTGCGTCGTTTTTTAGTGCCTGGTCAGGGCAGGCGTTAAGGGACCTGTGGGCTCGGAAGGAGCCCAGAGGTGCCCTCCCATGCCCCCAGGGACTCCCCCGTCACCCTTGCCCACCCCAGGATGGAGGGACCCATCCCAGGGAACATAAGGTAAGTTCAGGTAAGTATAATTTTTTTTTTTTTGTGGCATAGGGGGGCCTGATTTGTGCCCCCCTACATGCCACTATGCCCAATGACCATGCCCAGGGGACAGAAGTCCCATGGGCATGGCCATTGGGCAAGGGGGCATGACTCCTGTCTTTGCTAAGACAGGAGTCATTTCAATGGGGGTTGGGAGTCGAAAAAAATGGCGCAAATCGGGTTGAGGCGATAATTTTGCCTCAGCCTGACTTGCCCCATTTTTTGGCGCCCAAGCTCCATATTCCCCTACGCCGGCGCTGCCTGGTGTACGTAATTTGTTTTGACGCACACTAGGCAGCGCTGCCGGCTAACGCCGGCTAACGCCGGCTAACGTCATTGAATAAATGCTGCGCCCGCATGGCGCTTCAGAATGGCGTTAGCCGGCGTTAAATTTTTTGACGCACAACTGCGTTGGCGCAGTTGTGCGTCGAAAAGTATAAATATGGCCCTAAGTTCGATGTTACAATGCTAAATCATGTGTAGACTAGTGTGTTCATTTAGCTGGCAACACAATGCCAATTAGACTGATTCAAATTATTTGAGGTCTAACGACACTTCTTGGCTTTTACACCAATCTTAATAGTTAAAGTGTTTATAAATATAAATATTGCACAGATATTAGAAGGCTGACATAGAGTTAACACCTGTCAAACAAGATCATCAAATACCTGTTATGTGTACATAAACACAATGCGCATCAGTCAGTCATTATGGCAAAAGTTCGACAACATCATGTTTACCTAGAATAGCAGGCCTACAACCTTATAGCCTACCCGACATATGTGTTAATGTTCCTTTGTCACACCATTTCACATATTGATGACATGGGCTACTCTGAGGAAGTCTCAAACATTCCTGACACTGGATCACAACAGCCATAGCACTGATTGCTGTGTGAAATTTTTAGAAAGTCTGTACGATAATATGCTAATACCTTTACTGAAACACATCTTGCCATGTTTTTACATTTCTAACATGGCTCAAATCCATTAAGTGAAATAACTTAGCCCCTATCCCTACACTTTTTTCGACATCAGTCATAGTCCAAATGAATTGAATTTGATGGCTATCCTGCTACCACAGTCGATCACTTTTAGAAATTATGCTATAGAGTTGACACACTGATATAGCGACAGATATGTGTCTACAAATATTTTTAGTCTTTCAATCCAGGTTTATTTTGCCACACCTATGGTCAGTCATGCAATAATTGTGTTGCAGGAGTGCGTACATGAATGCAGCATGTATGAGCATAGTGTGCTGCATGATGGAGTAATATAAGGTGCCATATTGACACACAATTAATATTACTCGGGTTTTATGATACCTTCTGTTTCACAATTAAGAGTGTCTCCGTAGCAATATTGTACACTATCAGTACCTGTGCCATACACACTTTTGCACATACACACATAATCCTGCAAAGGCAAGATTAAGAAAGTTCAATAGATTTAGCTGCTATATATGTTGAAACATGATATGTTATCTTTGTGCTATATCTGGTACAACCACATTTGATGGTGATGAACACCTGCAGAGTATGCAGCAGATTATGAATCCTGTGCTAAAAGCATCAAGACTTCAGATATGCTAAACTCACCATATTTGTAATGATTTTTATAGCATGTGGTCCCGCTTATTTTGACCCTACATTCACAATGACATGCCTCCTTGTACATTGCAAATGATTCTGTGGCCAAGTTATGTTGTGTTGGCACACCAACGAAATTTTTTTGCAGTTGAATGTTACCTCCCAAAACACATTACAATGTTACAAATCTCACATCAGATCACACACAGATGTCAAAAAGCTATACATGTACTTATTACACTCACTGGTAGTATTGGGGTCTCTGAAGCTGTCCACCCCACCCAGGGTATATAGGAGATGACCACCTAGAAGACAAAATTGTGCACTTTGCATTGTACAGTACAGTAACACATGCTAAAAATCCACAGCTACTAATTATGGGCATGATTTCGAGTACAGCAGTCCAAAGACTGCCGTACTAACTATGGCAGTGCGAGTGCCACGTCTGTGGCAGTACGACCGCCCAATTTGGATGGTGGCAGTTGGACTGCCACAGGACAACCGCCAACTCCTGACCCACCACGGCAGTGGGAGAGCAACGGAATATGGAGGCAGTGCCTGTAGTGGCACCGTCGTCCATATTATGGTCTGCCTTTCTGCCAAACTTTGCATGGCAGTATACTGCCATGAAAAGATTGGCAGAAAAGAAGAGAAGAGGCCATGGGGGGACCCTGCACCAATATTGCCTATGTCATAGCCAGTGCACTGGCCCCCGGCAAGCACAGTCGGTAAGCGCACTGTCTGCCATGGCAACAGTGCACATACCAACTGTGCTGGCAGTGTTGTCAGTGCAGCTGGCATTGGCCTCGGCTCTCCCTTAGAGTCAAAGAGAATGCTGGTACACTGACTGCGCCGCCAGTCCTGAGGGAACATCGTAATACCCCGGCCAGGAGTAGGCCCGCTTGGCTGCGCCCTACTGACCACTGCATTGGCGGTATGGCAGTCCGACCACCAGAGACAAAATTAGGCCCTATGTCATCCCATTATTTCAGATATACGCTACACTATTGACACACATATGTATACATTGCACCAATATGGGATTCAGCTTGTCATCTTGCAAGGCTGAGCTTGCTGGATGTTGTGGATCAGAGGTATATAGAAATCACATGTCAGAATCTTTCCTCAGGCATGTTTTTGTTTTAAATTATGCTTGTCAGCCTCATGCCATGCCCCATTGTCCCATGACACATGGGTAACAATATTGGTCATAGGCAGAACAAAGTATTGCTGTGATGTGAAAGGACAGATACACATCATGTGTGACATTGTCAGTCCCTTATCATATTGTTAATGGCACTGATGCACAAAGTGCTGAATATCCGAAATTCAGTGTACATTTCTAAGTTGTGCATGGATTCATGGCTTGTATGCAGGTTTTTTTTGTACTTTTGTGTCAGTCCCACATTTGTGCACATTAACATTTGTCAGAGGCATATTAAACTGTATAAGTGTGCAGCACATTGCAGCACACATGGAATGTTTTACAATAATGGAGAATGCACACAAATGTTTTCCTTAGCCATCAATGGTGGTGCTCTGTCATTTTGGGAACATTGCCTGGTCAATGACCTATATGAAAACATAGAATGCTCATAAATCCTTACATTTTCATTGTACACTACCATCAACAGCCCAGTGATCCTCTCCTTCTTCCAGTTTATGGCAATGCCACTTTTGCCACTGGTTTGCTTTATGCTGGCTTAATGTAGGCACTCTGAGGCACACAAACTTATTTAAAATAGATGAAAAGCTTTACATTAAATCATTGATGGGCACATGTTGGGCATTGCATGCTGCAATGTGAATACACAACAAATTAAATAGTGTACTTAACTGTTACCATTTGACATGAATGTTATAGCTAGATTACAACATGCAGGTGGTACATAAATACGTTCCTGCAGGGTTGCCAATATCCAGTCCAAGCTGGTCTACAAGATCTCCCTCCCATGTCACCATGTCAGCTCACCTATTTTTGTTTAAGATGATGGTCTGATCCTGCCCAAAGTACTTGTTCACATAATAGCAGACATGTTCTCACCTGTTCTTGCATTTTTTGGGTGGGTACCCCTGGCTCACCCTACCCACAGAGGCCAGCATCCTGGGCAGATAATGCACAATTAACCACCCAACTGTCCCTCTAAATAATTCTTTACCCTACCCCTTCCCAACATGCCCCATCCCTCACTGAAAAACAAAAGCACAAAGAAACACCCCTTAACACTAAATCCAACCCAAATTTGTAAACCCCCTACAACACCCAGCAATACAAAGACAAATATTGTCTGACAATGCAATATTAAAAGACACAAAATCTATATAAATCTCAAAACACAAAGACAAATCAGACACCAACATGACCAAAATACAATGTCAATCACAGCCAATCTCATAAATACCTCCAACACCAAGCACAAACTATAGACTGTGAGAGAAAGTGAAAGTAACTTGCACACTTCCTAGTATGTAGCCTGCCAACCCATTGCATAATATCCTTGGTGTATCCCAACCGTTTCTTACAACTGTGTCATTTTTATGACTCATCACTACTAAATGGCCAATTTGTGATGGCACCACTGTACAGTGGCACTTCTGCAGTTAGTTCCACACATTTGCATTGATGCGTGGCTTCCGACTGGCGCAACTGGTGCAATGCACAGTGTACAGGTCCTGACCCACGCACCCGGCCTAATATGTGGGGTCTACTGTAGAGGATTGAGAAATGCATGATGACTCACCTTGGGCCTACTTCCATTGATCCTGGACTCATAGCTGCCAAGTTGTCAGTTTGTTATTTGTGACATTTCAGTGGTCATAGGGGGTTATTCTAACTTTGGAGGAGGTGTTAATCCGTCCCAAAAGTGACGGAAAAGTGACGGATTTACCACCAGCCGTATTACGAGTCCATTATATCCTATGGAACTCGTAATACGGCTGGTGGTATATCCGTCACTTTACCGTCACTTTTGGGACGGATTAACACTCCTCCAAAGTTAGAATAACCCCCATAGTGTGCTTATGTGTGACATTTCAAATTCTTAGCTGTGATATTTTGAAGGCCAATTTACTGTGAGGGGAGCAATTTAATTATTGTCATGTAATGAGCCTAATTATAAAATGACTTCCTTTTGTGGTTTGTAGTTGTCTTGGGTGGACATTAAAGCAGTAGAAACAGTCTTGAGGTCCTTATGCAAGGTAGACAATGAACAATACTCTGAACCAAAAAGTTTTTGCCAGTCACCATTTGTCAAAGCTGAGCTTTTTGCTGGAATAATGGGAATGCTGCTAAAGATAAAAGGCTGGACAGAAAAGCAGCAGGTTTGTTCAGCTGTGGAAATGGATGCCTGCAGTAACAGGCCTGCCTATAGCTTAATGTCACAGGGGTAGGTGGTGGTTCAATGAATAAAGAGACTGACTAGTACTGTGTGTGCTCCCGGGCTCACTGCCAATCTTGAAAGTGATACTGCTTTCTTGCTCTTTACTTGGACATCAGCAGCAGGATAGATAGCAGGGTGCATGTACAGTCAGCTATATGCACACTTTCTGGGAATGAAGCTCCAATCCAGAATGTGGGGGTGTCAAACATTACCACCACAGAGCATATATACGTGACTAATTATGTACCCATGGTAATGCAGAGATTTGTCCAAAATAAGTTAGTATAACCTGTGTTGCGTGGTACTTGGCAGAGCTCTGGAATGCGATGGAACCACTTGGCAGGTCTGTGCGACAGAGGGCAGTGTCCAGGTGGGGAATCTGGGGATTTGAAGTCTTGCATGTGCCTGTAGCCTCATGACAGGTGGCTTGGTGCATTGCCCTTTGAGTCATTCTGGGTTCAAGGAATGCATGTGCATTCCCTTGTCAACCAGCCAGAGGAACACCAGGCAGCATTGCAACACAGCAATGCAGGAATCATGAGCTGTTTGATCAGACATCAGTTGTTACATCCGTTACCAGAGTAGACACCTGGATATCCCCTATGGTCATAGGGGCATTTAATGATTGCTGCTGGGCCCATGGCCCACTCTACTATATTCCCTATTAAAACCAATCTCTGTATTCCTGCATTTTGTCAGGAATCCTTCATTGTGATGTGTCACACACATTTATGGGAGTATTAAGACAAGCTAGCTTCCCTATACTCCAGTGTATGCCACACAGAGCTTGCAGATTTACTTAACTCTAAAGCTCCGTCTGGTGTATTTCCAATATTCAACATGTTTTTGTCAGACAGCCATGTGTTATGCAGAAAGCTAGCCAAGGTCCTACATGTAATGTAGTGGTTCAGACACTTATGCACTCAGAGTACATGTATGAACCAAGTTGTGTTGCGGTTGCACAATGTAACATTGTACATGCCCAATGTAAATCCATTATGATATTATTTTAGCCACTCAAGCCCACCTTGCAAAGCCATGTGAGAGGGTCATTCATCTTGACTGATGCATTCCTTCAAATATCACTGAACTGAATAACTCAGCATCAGGGAGAGGTTTCATGACTGTTCGATGGGTGTACGCAACCAACTCCCATGGTCTTAGATGCATTTCCAGACTTACCTAACCAGGTAAACTGGGAAATGCACCAGGAAGTACAACCTTTCCAGGAGTGGTATAACAAGAAGTAATAGCTTTGACCCCCTTGTTATTTCATCTTTCAATGTGTTCTGCATTCTGCAGCACATGTTCACAGCTTATTGTGTCACACAGGATAGCTTGCTTTGCAGGAACGTGTATATTCATGCCCAAATACATTCCTGCAGGCACACAAGCACACTTACACCATGGTGCAAGGTTGTATGCATTGGGAATAGGTAGCAAAAATGGCACTGGTGCAGGTGAAAAGGAAGTAATGTATAGTATTCTATTAGATACAGCAAATTAATGCTCTTTTGCTCTCACACACAGCAGAGCAGTATGGTGACTTACTATACTAAAATGTGTGGCCATGGTCATCAAATGCCCCCTTTGATTACAGTCATAGGACATTCGGGGAGTCATTTTGTAATCCACATGTATTGGGCTACCACTAGTATGATGACATGCAGTACACACACTCAATCACCACACACTGTTTGGCTCTACACTCCCTTTGGAGCATGCTAGATTGTGTCAAGGTAAACAGACACTACATGTAAACATGCATTAACCATGTGCACACTGTTGCGGGACATGGCTGCCGAAAATGGCGGAAGTGTGAACTGGTTGATCCACGCTGGCCCTTTCTTTATCCTGCACCATTAGGCTCTACCCAAGCCCCTTGGCCCTGATATAATACTACGTACAATACATGTCAGTTGTGGACCCCTTTGCTGCCAGGACTGTGGGTGCCTAGGCTAGGGCCGTACCAGAGGCCTTGTTGAGTACGTTGGCACTTGGGGCCTGAAACTGCAACTACGGTTGTCAGGAGCAGTTGTGTGACTGCAGCCCATGTCTGCCGACAAGCGGGCCATAGAAAGCTGCATGTAAGACAGTACTGAGTACTGCAGGCACTGGTGACTGGGGAGAGATGCATGGGTGAGCATTTGGGGCCCAGGTCGATGTCAGGAGGAGGAGAAGTGGTGGGATTTGTGCCCACACACAAGTCATGTCAGCCCCCATCACTTGGGAGCAAGCTGTGATGGGGCGTTGGCCACTGAGTCAGGTGCCAAGTGGGATGCTGGATTGATGGAGATCAGAGCACCTGTGAAATGGGGGGCCAAAACAAAGTGATACCAACAGGCCTGCAGTGTGTGGCACAGGGGCCCCTGGTGAGCCGAGACCCAGTGATGACATTGGAGCTGGGGGAAGAAAGTGGATCTGGAGACCCTCACTGAAGGACTGAGCAGTGGGGAAACCAGCCAGATACCTGTCCCAGTCTGTGTGGCCTGTGCGAGGGTTACCTGGACTCCAGGACCACTGCATGAGGTCCACTCAACTGGGGTTGGACTGAGGTTGTGAGGTTGGCCCCCACAGGTGGTGCCAGAGGTTCGGCCTGCCTGGGGTCTGCTGAAGTTAAGCTGGGGCAGGGGTGGACAGTGCCTGGACCTGCCAATAGTTCGAACCCCCCCTGGACAAGTGGCTGTACCCTTGGTGGATCTCCTGCACCAAGGATAGCCTGCCTGGAGACAGCTGGAGGAAGCGCAGCTGGTGAAAACTGAGGGGGCCCACTCTGAGACCAACTGTAGTGCTGGGTAGTTGTTGCGCAACGCACCACAATAGACTGCTGACCAAGCTCCTTGAAGCAGCTAAAGTTTATAGACTCTGCCGTGAGTGCCCCCTCACCTCCTGCAGAGCCTATGTGCCTCCCACAGGCTACTGAAGGACTGCTGAGCTCTCCTGCATGAGACCTCAGAGTGGTGATTCCCCCGTTCTAGGGAGTACAACTGCTTTAACTGACAAAGTTTCTCGCCACTGGGTGAAGCAATGCACTCCTGGAACCTCCTGTGGCAGATAATTGAAAAGACCAGCCCTATCACAAACAGAACAGGAATGGACCCCTGCCCTACAGGCAGTGGCAGAGATTGCAAACTCACAAGGGTTGAACTCGGAGACTGGCACCCCATCTGAACGTAAATCCTTACTCTTGGGGTTGGAGTCCCCCACATGTTTGGCACTGAACTGCCCGTGGTATCTCCATGATCAGTGGTTGACTCAATCTGACATGAACCTCCACAAGCTCATTGATAAGACGGGGGATGAGAGAGAACCTGGGATGAAGGCATTTCTCGGGCGGGATAGAGGGGTCGGTGAGTGAGACCCCCATGGAAATACCACATGAATGCAGCTTTGACAGTCTCTCTCAGGGAACAAGTCTATAGATGCCTTGGGGGCTGGCCAGAAGCCAGGCTGGGTGCCCAGAGAGTACACTTGAGTAGAGCTGGTGCAGCATCAGCTATACCATTCTACTGCATCCTACCCTTCTCAAACAGACCCATTCTAGGCAACTGGAGGAAGCGTTCTGAAGACAATTTTCAGTTTGAGTGGCCAGTAATTGGTGGATTGTCCTTGGGATGGGGAGTTTACTGTTGGGGGTTTTGATGTTTCTTTTTGCAAGGATTGCTCTACTTTTTGAGGGGGGCTGCACAAGGGTGAGACCTAGGTGGGCTTAAGGGATGTATGTATGGCCAAGCCTGATTAGCGATTTTCTCACTGTGTCTGGGGATGGATGATTGGGTGCATGATCCATGGCCACAAACCATATTCTTGGTTAGCTGAAAGTAAAAAGTAACAAATGTTAATGATTATGCACATTGTTACTAAGATAAAACTCTCCATGTGTATTATGTACACTCACAAAGTAATAAACATTTCTTCCAATAAAGAAAAGTATGTGTTACTGTGGACCACTGGTTACAATTGTCTCTTACAGTTCTATGTGCCATAGTGAATGGATACCATGGCCCTCATTACGACCCTGGCGGTTTGTAACCGCCAGGGCCGCGGGACGCGGTGGCACCGCCGACAGGCCGGCGGTGCCCCGCGGGGCATTCTGACCGCGGCGGCTTAGCCGCGGTCAGAGAAGGGAAACCGGCGGTCTCCCGCCGGTTTCCCGCCGGTTTCCCGCCGGTTTCCCGCCGGTTTCCCGCCGGTTTCCCGCTGCCCCCAAGGAATCCTCCAAGCCGGCGCAGCTTGCTGCGCCGGCTTGGGGATTCCGACTCCCCCTCCCGCCATCCAGTTCCTGGCGGTTCTCCCGCCGGGAACCGGATGGCGGGAGGGGGAGTCGCGGGGCCCCTGGGGGCCCCTGCAGTGCCCATGCCAATGGCATGGGCACTGCAGGGGCCCCCATAAGAGGGCCCCGCTAGACAGTGAAATACGCGACGGGTGCAGTAGCACCCGTCGCACCTTCCCACTCCGCCGGCTCGATTACGAGCCGGCTTCATGGTGGGAAGGTCGTTTTCCCCTGGGCTGGCGGGCGGCCTTTCGGCAGCCACCCGCCAGCCCAGGGGAAAACTTGGAATGCCGGCCGCGGTCTTCAGACCGCTGTGCGGTATTCCTGCGGTGCAACTTTGGCGGGCGGCCTCCGCCGCCCATCAAAGTTGTAATGAGGGCCCATGTCTTGATACTTTGGACACTTCTACAAACTAACTTTCAAGTTCAGGCAGAAGTCTACTATGATTGGTGTATTGCAATGTCCTTGACATCTCTATGTAATGTGCATTCACTAAATGTGCAAAGTGACATATTAATGAATTTTTTATGGCATATATTCAGTTCTAGGCAGGTTGTGACAGTGTTATAATTTTTTTAACTCATATATGCACGTGTCCTTTTAACATCTCCAATGTTATTACTTTCCCATATGACACTGACACGGTCTTAGATTGATTATCTAAATTTATCATGGCTATTTGCTTTGTACATGTAGTGCACTTCCAACATGTGACATAGATAGTTACATAGTTTGTGCACTGCCTACAACTAATGCTTTTTATCTCACACAGTGCCATGCTGAACCTAGATTGACGCAAATGTATGGAAATGTGGGACAGTTTATGTGGAACAAACTGATGTCAATGCAAATAACTTTCTACGATAGACCTCGGCACAAGACTCTTTAGGTTGTTACATATATGTATGGGATTTTTACTTACAGATGATTCGGTACTTGATTCTTTCCTCATTGGTGTGTCTAGAGAATGTTTAGATTGGAATTCTGAGTACACTGTGATACCTTACCCTTGTTGCATTTTATTGTATTTTAGTAACAAGTGTATGACATGTTTGACAGCTTATTGTTTGACTTTGTGAGTTTTACATTGGTGTTCTCAGATGCATGAAATGTAGTTAACTTGCACCCCAAAACATGTGATTTATGACATTGATTACATTTGACAATGTGACTTGATACTCATGTGCATGTTTGTACCTAGATTATAAAAATGTCTGAGACATATGCATTCTTTGTACTGCTGGTATCACGTTTGTACAATAAATTTACATTTACACATAATTTGGGCCTACACTTACATTGCATAAAACAAACTGTATTTGCAACTACTTCCTCCAGTTTTGCTGTAGAAGTTTGTGGTTTACTACCATGTATGACACATTTATTTGTCAACAAGATTTATTCACACACCATCAATTTCTTGAAACTTTAACTGTTACCAAGACTGGCCACGCCACTCAACAAACAATCATCTCACATTTACCTATTATGCAGCCTCTGTACTCATATTGACTAGACTTGTGTATCACATAATTTTTGTATTGATAAACTAACCAGTGAAGATTAAGTGGTTCTGTCCATTCACACAGTATGAGATGACAATGTTACACACAGTTGCTATTTTGATACTACCATTGCAGGATTAGTGAGGGAATGACACAATGGATCATTGTCTACATGTTGCATCAAGCTTTTTCCCACTATGTGCACATGACATTAGAGGCCATATTTATTGCAAAGTGGCACAGTACATCGCAGCAAGTCACCTTGCTGCGTTGTAGTGTGTCACTGGTAAAGGGCAGGAATGCATGGTATTTAAGGCATACATCACATTTCTGTACATTCACCCTGTGCTGGCACACAATGGTCTGCCTAGCACCATTGCAGACACCCTTGACCACGATGCAACAGTGGCTGGGCTGCATGTAGGTTTTTTCTTTTGTTTTGCGGGAGGGGATACCTTTCTGTGCAAAAAACAATCCTAAGAGGCATATTCCTGCATCTATGTGTGCAGCTGAATACAGCACATTTAGAAAGCTTAGGCGAAGAGGAAATATAAAGGTATTTCTCATTGTTACACCTCATTTGGGGAGGCATCTCTTTTGCAACATTCCCAGGTTGACCAGGTTTTGACAATTTGGAAATGCATCATAAACCATGGTAGTTGCGTGGAAACACCCACGCAATGCCCATGGAACACTTCCCTTGGCAGGCTAATGCAAAGCTGAAGTTTGTGATGTGTTGCATTATTCCAGTTTTTGGAAGCCATTCAAAGACGCAAAAAGTGTCTTTGCGTGGCTTCACAAATCTGACTAAGATGTTTGCAGCATGCATGTACCACGTGTTGCAAGCATGACACAAAACACTGGAAAATAGGCCCTTAGACCCATATACATACACAGAGATTACTATTATGCCACACATTTCTATATTCAAATTGGTTTGATGTATACTTCAGATGTCCTTACCAATCAGTAGGCCATTCCCATATTGACCATTCTGGAAGCGCTCATTGATTATACTGTGCCAGAAGATGTTGGCATCATGTTCACCCCAGAATATTTTGCCACCACATTGATGAACATCTCCAGACGGTCCACTATGGCCTGGAAATTGAGGGAATAGGCATGCTTCTGGCTCCTGAAGAGGTGGGATGTTTCAGCAGGGGGCATCAATTGCACAGGTATGCAATCCTCTGCACCTAAGACATGTGGGAATCCCACAATGGCATAGAAGCCTTGTGTGTTGTCCAAGTGATGTTGCTGAGTCTTGGGGAAGAGGAGGTACTGAGGGGTGAGTTGGATTATGGCATCCAGGACAGAGGAGAGGAATGCAGAATATGATCCCTGTGAGATCCCACCCACTCCAGCTGTTGTGTTCGGGAAGGAACGAGATGCCAGCATGTGAAGCACAGCCATTATTTTCACATGTGGTGGGATGTTGGTGGGCCTTGCAGGTGGTGGCTCGAGACGTGGCCCAAAGTTATGGTGCAATTCAATGATGGACTCTCTCCTGAGTCTATAGAATTTCATGACCTCCGCTTCCCTGAGGTTGATGAGTGTTATGCGCTGTTAAACACATGCTTCTTCCTCATTTAATGCCTACATAGTAGTGGTGGTCTTCTAGCAAATCCGGCCTGCAGTATCACAACCTCCATGGCATATTTGAGTGTGCTGAAGTGTTTTGCGATGTTCAGGTTTTTATACCACATCCACTGTGTCATTTCCTTCACCTGGGTTGCTGATGCACAGCAATTCTGCCTCATTTCAGAGTTGGCAATGCACTTCCCACCGACGCATGACGCATTGGCAAACCCATAAATATGAGTACATTGCTGCTGGTTCTGTGCATCTATTGCCCCATGCAAGCCTTAAAAAATGATACATTTTGGCAAATGCGTTGTTTTATAAATATGACTTACTGTTTGTGCTGAGTCACAATTCATGGTGCAGCGTCAGCACAAGCCTCTCATAAATCTCACCCAAATTTGGCTTTCCCCATGGTAGTGCTGCTAGCCCCATAGGCGAGCATGGAGAGGACTTTACTAAATGTAATAAAGTCTAAATTTGGATTGGAACTAGCTAGAAATAGCATTCAATGTATTAAATTATTGTTACATTAAATCCAACAACTTGCTAAGGTCATATTTAATATAGCTATTACAGCAAATTACATTTAGAGTTTATTATCCTGGAGTTATCTAAAGCAGTCCTTTATCATCCTTTTCTGATTGATCAGCCATTGACACCCTGAGCAAAGCTGCTCACTGAGTAGGTATAAAGAGGTCTAGAAATTCTCCTTTCTAGAGAAACCAGGGAAAGCCAGGGGTTGAGTAGATAAGCTGGACTTCAAAAGTAGGGGGGTCTGCAGAAAACAGATGACATAGGAGCCAGGCAACCCCCAATTCCTTAATCTCCAGCTATATGAGAGCCCCCCTAATTATATTAGGTGATAGACTGGAACAAGAGTGTAGACAGTTGTTAGCTGCTCCTCTGGGTTTGGTTAGACAGACACCCACTCCAAGGTGAGAATTTCTCCATTTTGATTTTTTTGAGACTGTGACATTTGGGTTTAGTTTGCCACACTACACAGAAAGTAGTCATACTAGAGAGAGGTAGCTTAGTTCCTATTGGTTAGGGTGCCCCTTATCTCAAGCCCAGGAGTGAATGATAAATAAGGCAGCTCGGTAGAGCTCACCAGAATATTCCCTGGAAAAGAAGAGAAGAAGGACTGCCCACTGGACCTCTGGAATGCACCAAAGAAAGTGCTGCAATCTGAACGACTGACCCTTCTGCACTCACAAGGCTCAACAAACAATAGAGTGGACTGTCTGGTCAGCAACAGGTGCAAAGGTGCTAGAGAAGTCACCAGCAAAGACCAAAGAGACAATGCCCCCCCAACTTGGCTAGCTGCTGCTGGATTTGGTGCGGACTGTGCAAGTGCGTTGTGGGAGATTGAGTCCTATCCCTCAAGTGGTATCCCAGAGTCTCTGAACCCTTGCCAAGTGCTTTTAGAACATGTATCTCCCCAAAAGAACCTAGAGACAACAAGATCATGAAACATAGTAACAATCTGACAATTTTTGAAGAAAATCTCCAGGAGAAGACCAGCTTAGCTTCCAGAGTGAAGCCACAGACTTACTGATTGGACTGACCTCACAGTGTCATAAGAACTCTTAGATTACAATGAGACTGCTGCATTTGGGGCAGCATCACTGCTGCTTTGTAGTTGACTTAGTCACTCCCATATCAGTTTACAGCTGTGAGTCCAACCCTCCCGGCTCTCTAGCAGCACCTCGCCCAAACCCAACCGGTAAAGGTAATGCGTGCCAGCCTTGCACATGGAATTCTGAAAACTCCTCTGAAAATTGTGGTAAACAAGCCATACTCTTTTCTCTCTACATACAAATCTCTCTCACATACTGGCAAGAAAAGAGAAGCAGGGCAGTTTTCAATACATTTATTGAAAAGACTGCAATCTACAATAAAATACAGAAGTTTCAATGATTAGGATAATAAGGAATAACAAAATCAGGATGTGAAAATCAGAGATGTAAATATGAACAGCCCCCAACACATTGCATTGATGTGAATATGCAATTCTACATAAAAGCCTAATCTCTAGCCCCTCAGTGAGAGCTTTGTGATGTAAGCCAAACCTATCCATTTAATGTCCATAAGAAGCACACCCAACCCCTATTACCTCGGTACAAGGTGAAGCCTTCAGTCTCCCGATCAAGCTTCGCAGAGACACAGAGGGCGGCCACAAACTGGCATGAAGTATTGAAGGAATATCCTGGCTGGAACCCCCTCTAATGCCCTTTGTCTTGCAAGATGTTTTAGTAGGGACCATATTTATGTTCTGGCACAGAAGCCTGACAGGGATATGTACGTAAGCTCTGGACTGTTTATGCAGTCTTGGGGCCGGCAATACAACATATTATCCTGTGTGCCTCGCATTTTGTTTATGTGAAACCGAGAAACAGAACATGATGCAAAGTATGTCATCCATGACACTGATTGTGATGCTCTCATGGAATAGCGACTGATTATGAAAATAAAACATTGTCACTATAAGAAGCTGAACTAAAATGAATAAAAATGAATGCAGAGCATGTTTTCTAGGTAATCCATTGCTGTGCCAAGGCAAACACTACAAATGGACTCACAACAGCAGGTTCATCCTGTGGAATAGCTTCAGAGAACTAGAAAAGTTTCTAAGTCTGAAGGTAGGGAACAAAACCAGGACCTACCCAGAGAAGCGAGCCACTGTCGAAGATGTCTTTCCCAGCCACGGCCACTGACTTCACCTAGTCCATGGTTCTCCTCACCACTGACATCAAGAGCCTGACTCCTGCCTTTTAACTGAGTTGCTGAGCTGCAGCAAGCCAATGCCATTGACTCGAAATTCATGTCCAACCAGTATGAGGACCCGCCAAAGAGCTTGTTGATGAGGCAAAAGAACCAATACATTTTTAAGTTAGAAGGTAAAAGTCTGACCGGGACCTAACACACAGCCTAGCTGGCCTGTAGTGCATTTACCTAAAACTTTGGTTTTGCCCTTGCAGCACGCCCCCTTGTTGTCACAAATGGTGCTTTAGGCTGTTGGGCATTAAACATTTTTTTATTTAATATTTAGACATTCACATTTCTGATTTCCTGTATAGGGTTTTTGTCATTTTGGTGTCATTTTAAAGATAACAATATTTCCTATTTTTATAAATTGCTGTTGGGCCTTTTACTTATTTACTTCTTTTGTGGTATAAAATGCTTTACACATGCATATCTCCTAAATTAAGCATGACTTCTTATTTGCCAAGCTAACACAGGTTGACCAAGGGTTGAGCAAGGATTAATTTTCTAAGACTTGAATGGACATATTAGTGATTGTGGTATTATTACTTGTTGAGGGTAAATGCCTCCACTTCCTAATAACTCACTTTCATACACTAGAGTATAGGTTTCTTGCCGTTCATAGATAGGCAATTGTGATAAAAAAAGTTGATGCAACCATGAGAGACTGATGGAATCCTCCACGTATGTTCTTCCATGAAGTTGAATAAAGGCATCTTGAATTCAGAGAAGCGTCTTCTATCATTTTCACAAAAATATCGACTTCTGCTTGCTTAGCTTCATAAAGTACTCAGCCATGAGGTTTACAAACTTAATAGCAGTTTTTTCACAAGGAGACTGACTGTGAAATACAATTTGTATTGCACTTTTTAATTTCATACAAAGTTAAAATTTAGGATTACAAACCCTATCAGGCCTCTTTATTCCAAAAGAGGTTCCTTGGAATCATGTACTAATCATTATTGTGGAATCACAATGGCATAGAATTAGTGCTGTACAGTATGCCAATATCAATAATACCAAATATATTTTTAACAAGTATCTAACTGAGTCTTACTAGAATAATGCTTTTCTTGCTTCAGTTCTCGACCCGCTCCATTTAACAAAAACAGAATCACTAGAAGCTTTGTTCCTAATCTTATAGATATCTTTCTTTAACAACAAAGTGGTGTAATCCAGTGTTACACACTCACCTGGTTCCTACCGTGGAGACAATGCTGGACCTCCAATCCCACCTGAGGCAGGGAATGAAATTAGGTAACATCAACCTAATTCTCCCACTGCCTCCGGGGGGAAGCAGGATGGGATAAAACAAGAAAAAATGGACTGGTGTCACTGGGTCAGCTCTGCTGCCTTATCACAGTGCCTAGTAAGGTGTGAACTCCCTGGACCTCGTTAGGTTTGATACTTGTACTAGAAACAACAAGAAGCAGTGTTACCAACAGTTTTCAGCTCACAATGTTTTTGCAATTGTTTACAAATAATTTACACTTACAGACTTAATTACAAATATTGCATAAGAGAACAGGAACAATTCCAAAAATAAAATTGAGTTTTTTTGGCAAAAAAGTCATAGCATACAATGTTCAGATCAAAACTCAAATGCAGGTTTGTACACTTGAAGATTCTCCAAATACTCAATACAACTTGTCAAAGAATACTGTAGAAAAACCTTCAGTTCAGATGCAATAAAGTCGGAGCACTCGAAAGAAAAAAGTCCAGAGTGCTGAGACTCTTTGGGACTTAGGGACTCATACAAAGTCCAATATCAAAGGATGTATTAATGCCTTCAAGAAACTCAGTCTTGAATTATTAAACTAAACTATGGATAAGTGCACACTAACCTGATGATCAAGTACTTAGCCTTGTCTTAGTTCTTTCATGGGAATCTGAAGGAAGAGAAAAGGCTGTAGTACAAGTAACTCCAGAGGAGGTGGAATCATAGACAATAATGAAGACACAGAAAGCGTCACAGGAGTCAGGATCACAGGATCAGCAGGAAGGCTTGGAAAACTAGAGCTGGAGGTACCGGGAAACTCAGGAGGTGAGCAGAGGGAAGATGCTTTCACAGGACTGGAATGATCCCATGCGCCCATTCATATTCAGATGTGGAATTTATGCTGGAAGGAAAGACTGTTCCAGAAAGGCACATATCTCACATGGAAGAGTGGAAGTTTCCCCGGAATCTTGGGAAGAGCACATGAAATACAAAACAGATTTGACTCCTTGTAGGTGGCGAGTCCAAGTAGCAGTTGGAAACAATTAACAAAGATTAATGGAACCCAGGAGTAGTATGGTAAAAGTCAACAGGTCAGGGCAGTTACAACGAATTGCCCAGAAAATAAGTGTGTCATTTGCAGGTGCAAGACTGACTAAATTAGCAACAGTACAGGAGGTTCAATGGTTCAAGAGCTCTGAGAGAAGGACCATGGATTGCACAAGACAGTGAGGTGTCACAAGGGAAAGGTGACATGAGCTCGGGTGTGTAAAACTCACAGCACAGAGGGCACAGAGGGGGTTCTGGCATCAAGAGTGTGATTCACAGTAACATATTGATGTTTATTGCATTTCAATTCTGTGTTTCCTATTACAATGTAGAGTGGTAAATGCAGAAAGCGTCAACAGGTAAATCATATATGGCAATAGAAATTACCTTCAAGGCCCACACTTTAGCTAGATCATCATTTGTTTGTAGAGGTCAACCCTCCTGCTGTGTAGACGATGCCTTACTTAGTAGAAACTACCATTAATCCTTTTGGACCCAGATTGGAAGTTTAGTGCATCTTTAAATCAGTTGTGAATGTTCTGTTTCTGAACTGAAACTGACTCTCCTTTCAGAAGTGCTAAGTAAGTTAACAGAGACATTAGCTAAGACAGACATCTCATTAGGACAAGTTGTTCTGTTAGATAACAAGATCACACATTTCAACATCACAAAACTGCAATCAGTACCTTGATACAGAACATTTCTCCTTTAGCTACATTGTTAAACATCATTGCAGTAGCCCTGACAGAGAAAAGCAGAGGTAGAATGTAGGTGTATGAGCAATTACAAATTTGGGGTGTAGCAGACCACATTATGTTTGGGATATGGTTTAGATATGTTTGCATATAACAAGGTGGATAGGGAAAAGAGCTGGAACAGTTCATGGGGAAATTATTGCTCTATGCATGTGCTCCCAGAAGTGTTCTCATATTGCCTCTTCAAAACAAAAATAGGGTAACTTTGCTAGGGGTGTGGTATTGGTACAAAACATTTCTCCTTTAGCTACATTGTTAAACATCATTGCAGTAGCCCGGACAGAGACAAGCAGAGGTAAAATTTAGGTGTATGAGCATTTAAAGGGGTGAATTAAAATATGTCTGCGGGAGATAAAACAGGTGTAAAAGAGGAAGGAATCAGAGAGGAATATATATGACAAAGCAGATATAAGTGAGTAATAAGAGGGAGGAGAGCAATAGATAAGTAGGCATAACAGAAACATGAGAGATTTGAAGATACAAAGGGAATAATGAAAAGAGAAATTGTGAACTACTTGAAAATCCGGTTATATATTGATAACACGATTATTAAGTTGTACAGCAGAAAACACCGAAGCCACCTGATGTTACAACAGCCTTCCAACTGCTATTTCACAGAACACCAGCTCTCCACATTCTTAGAGATATACTTCTACATTCTCTCAATGACACTCCACAAACACTAGCACACTTAGTGGCATATTTATACTCTGTTTGCACCGGATTTGCATATTTTTTTTTACCCAAATCTGGCGCAAATCCATATTTATACTTTGGCTCTAGGCCCGTCTAGTGCCACATTTATGGAGTTTGAGTCATTTTTTTTACAGGGGAAACCTACCTTGCCTTAATGAGATGCAAGGTAGGCGTTCCAGGGCAAGAAATTACTCTAAGGCCTTTGCGCCTTATTTATACTCCTGTGCAAAAATGGCGCATGGGAGGCCTAGGGCCTTAAAAGATTACTCTAAACCACGCCTGGGTCAGGGCAGGCGTTAAGGGACCAGTGGGCTTATTTCCATGGTCTCCGACCATGGAAGCGGGTCTACAGGTGCCCTTCCCTGCCCCCAGGGAAACCACCTGCCACCCTTGCCCACCCCTGGAGGACACCCACAGTAAGTATAGGTAAGTATTTTTATTTTTATTTTTTAAAGTGGCATAGGGGGGCCTAACTTGGGCCCCCTACATGGCAAGTCCCCTGGGCATGGCCATTGGGCAGCGGGCATGACTCCAGTCTTTGCTAAGACACAAGTCTTTCCATGGGGGTTATGCGTAAAAAAATTACGCTTGTCAGGTTTGAGCCAATATTTTTTACTCTAACCTGACTTGCACCATTCTTTGACTCACAACCCCCATTCTTCCCTAAGCCGCTGTGGCCTTAATTTCACATTAATCATAGTCACCACATACACTCTCATTGTACAATAAAACAAAGAAATGGGAAACAAACTGCTACATATAAAATGAATATGACATATTTACATAATAAAGCTAATTGTATAATACTTTTTGGTCACATAGGGGGTCATTACAACATTGGCGGTAAAAGCCGCTTACTGCCGTGCAGAAGACTGAAAATACACCGCCGCAGCAGCGGAATTCCGCCACAGCTATTATGACCCACATCTCGGAATCCGCCAAATTTCAGACACCCACACAAGTCCGCCACACCAAAGGTCAGTGATAAACTGGCGAAAACAAAACCTCCACCGTCACGCCAACAGAAACACACCCATGCTATCACGACCCACGAATCCACGCGGCGGTCTTTCAACCGCTGTATTCCATTGGCGGTACACACCGCTGCGCTCAAAATACACACACATCTCCAAAACACATTGTCCATTGTCCACACTGGACAATTCGAAATACACACACCTGATACACATACAAACACCACTCCCACATAATCAATACTATATAAAACACACACCCACATCACCCAAAAACCCCTAGGACCAAAAATGTTGACGAAGGCCAGAGAGACAGCACCGCATAGACAACCCCACCATACAGAGGCACACAACACCATCACCCACACAACATCCACGCACAAAACACCACACACCACTACACATCACCACACTCATCACCACATACACCACCCCACACATCACCTACACCACCCCATGGCACGGCAAAGACACCCCAGGTTCTCGGAGGAGGAGCTCAGGGTCATGGTGGAAGAAATCGTATGGGTAGATCCACAGCTATTTGGATGACAGGTGCAGCACACCTCCATAGCTAGGAAGATGGAGCTATGGCAAAGAATAGTCGACAGGGTCAACGCAGTGGGACAGCACCCAAGAAATCGGGAGGACATCAGGAAGATGTGGAACAACCTACGGGGGAAGGTGCGTTCCGTGGTCTCCAGGCACAACATCGCGGTACAGCGGACTGGCGGCGGACCCCCACCTCCTCCCCCACAACTAACAACATGGTAGGAGCAGGTCTTGACCATTATGCATCCTGAGGGCCTCGGAGGAGTCGGTGGAGGAATGGACTCTGGTAAGTCAAATCTTAACTATCATATCCACCACCCTACCTGCATGCTATCACAGACCCCCACCCTCACCCCCTCCCCTATCACTCCAACTCCTCACTAATGTACTAATAACACAAACCACCCATCCCAACACCAAGTCCTGCATGACACAACAAAGCATGGACACCCCTTACTAAAGCATGCCCACTGCACATACCCATAACACCCCCCCAACCATCATCACACAAGCCCCCACACAGGAATGCTAGCACTGGGGTACACGCTCAGCCACCCATTGCACACCATGACACACACAGATGCTATAATCATGCTTTTACACCCCTGCAGGACCACTACCCAAAGTCACCAGACAGGGTCCAGACATCTCTACCCCACCCACAGAAGAGGCCCACAGTGATGACAGCAGCTCTGTCCAACTGGATCCAGATGACCAGCCCGGACCATCGTGGGCCTCGGGACAGTCGGTTCCCCACACCAAGTCACAGGCCACCACAGACCTTCCACCCTCTGGTAACACCAGCACAGCACCCACCCAGCGGGCCCATATCTCCGTACCCAGGACACGTCCGTCAGCTGTGTGTCCACCACTACAGGGAACCCAGGATAACCCACCACCCCAACAACAACAGGGACCTGGGGGCAGTGGTAGTGGGCACACGGTCCAGGGGACGGAGGCACAGGAACACAGGGGAACTGGGAGGGCTGCTGTGTGACAGGGGGCAGACAGGCCTAGGGAACCCACTCTCCACAAGGCCCACTCCTCCATCATGGGAGCCTAAGACCACTCCCAGGAGATGATGCCAACGGTCCTGGCCAAGTTTCAGGAGACCCAGCGCCTGCAGGAGGAACAGTATTTGGGCTTCAGGGAAGAACTCAGAACCATCAGCACCGCCCTGGGCACCATCGTAGGGGTGCTGTAGGAGATACTAAACACCAGGAAGGACACCGTGGCACTCCAAGGGGCCCCTGACACGAGCATGGACGCAGAACTGCCCACCACCTCCGCCGGCGCAAGTGGACAGGAGGCACCGCCACAGGACCACCAAACCAGCACCCCAGCCCCTGCAGACGGAGAACCACCCGCACGCGGTCCCTGAGATCCAGGAACAGGACAGAGCATGATGGCAAGACCCCCGCCAAGAAATGAGACCACCCTGATTGTCATCCCACAGTCCCACTTTGTAACCCTGTCCATATTGGAACTGCCCCAGCTCCACTTCCTATACCCATATGGGCAGTGCACCTGTGAGACTAATAGACTGGACTCTGCCATGGACATTCCTCCCCCATCACCCCTCACCATTTTACCACCCCCCTCCAATATTTAGCACTTCAATAAACACCATTGAAGCACAAAACAATCTGGAGTCAGTCTGTGATTTTGAAAACGTGTATTAGAAATGACAGTGACAAAATCCGTTCTCAAATGTAATGTCAACATACCTATGTCACACATCTCAAGTCCATGAGGAATGTAAGCAGATGACACACGTTGGTAACCACACCTGTGAAACCCTAATGAAAATGTACAACTCAGTTACCATATACTGGTTGAAATCGACAGACAGGATAGAGGTAGAATTGTGAAAGTACTTGTAGTAGGCAGGAATGTGTTCTCACCTGTGTGTCACTGGAAATATTGCTGGATGACTGAGTCCCTGTTGTCAATGACTTCTTCCTCTGCTTCCTCCTCATCACTGTCCACAGGCTCCACAGCTGCCACAACACCGTCATCTGGACCATCCTCCTGCAGAAAAGGCACCTGGCGTCGCAAAGCCAGATTGTGAAGCATACAGCAGGCGATGATGATCTGGCACACCTTCCTTGGTGAGTAGAATAGCGAACCACCTGTCATATGGAGGCACCTGAACCTGGCCTTCAGGAGCCCGAAGGTGCGTTCGATCACCCTCCTAGTCCGCCCATGGGCCTCATTGTAGCGTTCCTCTGCCCTGGTCCTGGGATTCCTCACTGGGGTCAGTAGCCATGACAGGTTGGGGTAACCAGAGTCTCCTAATAGCCACACCCGGTGCCTCTGGAGTTGACCCATCACATAAGGGATGCTGCTATTTCGCAGGATGTAGGTGTCATGCACAGAGCCAGGGAACATAGCATTTACCTGGGAGATGTACTGGTCTGCCAAACATACCATCTGTGCATTCATGGAATGATAACTCCTCCGGTTCCTGTACACCTGTTCACTCCTGTGGGGGGGGACCAGAGCTACATGGGTCCCATCAATGGCACCTATGATGTTGGGGATATATCCAAGGGCATAGAAGTCACCTTTAACTGTATCCAAATCCTCCACCTGAGGGAAAACGATGTAGCTCCGCATGTGTTTCAGCAAGGCAGACAACACTCTGGACAACACGTTGGAAAACATAGGCTGGGACATCCCTGATGCCATGGCCACTGTTGTTTGAAATGACCCACTTGCAAGGAAATGGAGCACTGATAGCACCTGCACTTGAGGGGGGATCCCTATGGGATGGCGGATTACTGACATCAGGTCAGGCTCCAACTGGGTACAAGGTTCCTAGATTGTGTAACGGTCAAACCTGTAGGTGATGATTAAATGTCGCTCCTCCATTGTCAACAGGTCCACCAACGGTCGGTACACCGGAGGATTCCGCCATCTCCTCCCATGCCCCAGTGGACGGTGCCTAGGAAGGACAACAGCGACCACAGAGTCAAACAACTCAGAGGTATGTACCCACAGTCTACACAGAACACGAAACATAATCCAAAAAGTTGTCTGTATGTGTGTTGAGTCTAGGCCTAGGTATGTGTGACGCAGTTGAAAATTAAGCCATGTGGGCCCCTGAAATGGCGGCTGCCTGACCTCTAAACTGGGACAATGGGATGTGAGGTAACTGCGCTGGCGTTGTACACCGTCGCGGTAGGCGGTCGAAGACCGCGGTGCAACGCTGCATTGGTTAATATTGGACCCTATGGGTCCCAGGAGCCAATGACGAAGTGCACCGGCGGTGAGGATACGCACTGCAGCGGAAGTCACCGCCGCGAACGTGACCGCCATTTCCTATCTGTTCAATCTCTCGATACCTGATCTTCGACAAGAGAGGACCTACACTGCAAGTGCTGCTGTGACCTCAGTCTGGAAGAGACAATGGCTCGTGCGTCTGGGGAAAGGGCCCCTGCCTTCACTGCACAGGAGTTGGAGAAGCTCGTGGACAGGGTCCTCCCCCAGTACACGCTACTCTATGGTCCTCCAGACCAACAGGTGAGTACACAGGGAGCAAGTTGTGTGGGCTATGCCTGTGTGGAGAGGGCTGGTTGTAAAAAGGAAGGGGCCACAGTTCTGAGTGCATTAGGGACTGTGAATGCATGTGCCACATGGCAAGGGTAGGGATGTGGGCCACTCACTTTGACGGTGCAGTTGGTAATGACTTCTCTTCTTCCCCTGTACATGTCATGTAGGTCAGCGCCCACCCAAAGAAGGATATTTGGCGTGCCATCGCCAAGGACGCCCGGACCCTGGGGGTCCACCACAGACGGAGCACCCACTGCCGTAAAAGATGGGAGGACATTCCCCGCTGGAGCAAGAAGACGGCGGAGGCTCAGCTGGGGATGGCCTCCCAGCGTGGGAGGGGTGCCCGTCGCACCATGACCCCCCTGATATTCCGGATCCTGGCGGTGGCCTACCCTGAGTTGGATGGGCGCTTGGGGGCATCACAGCAGACAAAAGGGGGTGAGTACAACATTATTCTGCTGACTGCGCGCAGTGAAGGTGTCTGGGTGGGGGAGGAGGGCTGTGGGTTCCCCTAGGCCAGGGCGAGTTCCATAGGCTAGGCCCCTCCGTAATGCAGGCCATGTGGCACTCCACCTCACCTCTGTAGAGTGGCAAGTACAGGTATACATGACCCTGTGTCATCTATGTGTGCTGATGTCCACCATAGCCATGTAGGCCATTTCCCAGGAACTGCATCTGTAGAGCCCAACAGCGCGGCGTAGTGCAGGGGGCTGCCGTGTCTGTATTGTCCAACAAATGTAGCGGTAAGCCATGCACTCAACCTGTCTTTCTTCTGTCCCCCGCCCCCTTTTTGTGGTCTCCCTGTTCTTGTGTGCATCAGCATCATCTGGCGGAGGTACAGTGGCACCGGAGCACGAGGGGGCTGCATCCCACATGGCCATGAGGGCCACACCACAGACTCGGAATAAACCAGTGGGACGGAGGGCGAGGGGAGCTTCACGGCGGTCACAGGATCTGCAACCAGTGACACAGACTCGTCCTCCGATGGGAGCTCCCTTGTGGTGGCGGCAAAATCTGTGCCCCCCACTTCTACAGGTACAGCCGCCACACCCTCTACCACCACCGCCCTCTCAGCAGCCCCTCAGCCTTCGCCACGTGCCCGCTCACCCAGGAGGGTGGGCATTACCTTCGCCCCAGGCACCTCAGCCCCTGTCCCTGTCACCTCTGCTGCCCTCAGTGAGGAGGCCATTGACCTCCTCAGGTCCCTCACTGTTGGGCAGTCTACCATTTTGAATGCCATCCAGGGTGTAGAAAGGGAATTGCAACACACAAATGCATTCCTGGAGGGCATTCATTCTGTTCAGGCTGCCCTTCATCGAACCCTGCAAACTGTGGCCTCAGCACTGGTGGCAGCCATTGTCCCTGTCTCTAGCCTACCCCCCCCACCTTCCTCCACCCAGACCCAGACCCAATCCCCTGTACCCCATCCTATCCCAAGCACACCATCAGACCACCCTGCACACACCTCAATACACAAGGGAAGCTCAGGCAAACGTAAGCCACACACATCCCACAGGCACTCACGCAAGCATCACACACATACAGACACAGCAACATCCACTGCCTCCACTGTGTCCCCCTCGTCGTTGTCTCCCTCCTCCCCTCCCAGTGTCGTCTACACTCTCACCTGCATGCACTACCACTACAGCCACTAGGTCCCGCACCAGCACACCCACCACCACACCCCGCTCACCTGCACTCACCACCCCCACTGCCATTTACACGTCCCCTGTGTCCTCTCCCAGTGTGTCTGTGACATCCCCTCCCAAAGTACACAAACGCAGGCACACACCCACTCAACATAGATCCACCTCACGACAGCCTCCAGCGCATGCACCTGCACCTAAAGCCACAAAAGTTACACCTCCTGCAATCACCTCCTCTTCCTCCACTCCCAGACCCCCTCCAGCTACCCGTCCCAGTGTTCCTAAGAAACTTTTCCTGACCAAGCTTGACCTCTTTCCCACCCCCCCTCCAATTCATAGGTCCCGTACTAGCACCTCAGCCAAAAAATCTCTGGTACCAGTGGTGCCTATTAGATGTATGTGGAGTGCACGGGCACCAGGGCAGCCAGTGTGACAACGAGCCACAGCACAGCCAGTCCCCCCCCTGTGAAGCACCAGAAGTTGGACAGTGCACGGCGGGAGTGGGGGAAGGCTCCATCCAGCAAAGCCGCTCACAAGGGTCCCGGGGGGAGTGTCCACTCAGCTGTGACTCCTCCGAAAGTGGGGAAGGGGCAGAAGAAATCACCAAAGTCTGGGAAGAGCAGCACGGAGGAGAAGACCGCCATCATCCCCGCTGCCCTGGAGGCCACCGCCAGCCCCATCGTCACTGGCCAGGAGTCCACCGCCAGAGTCAGTGCCCAGGAGGGCAGCCCCATCGTCAGTGGCCAGGAGGGCAGCCCCATCGTCACTGGCCAGGAGGCCACCACCAGAGTCAGAGCCCAGGAGGCCACCGGCAGCCACAGCCCAGTTGCCCAGGAGGGCCCCGGCAGCCACAGCCCAGCTGCCCAATGAAGGACCGCCAGCCCCAGCCCAGCTGGGCAATGAAGGACCGCCATGGCAAGCACCGCTGAACAGGTCAGAAACTGTAAAGTCAAGCAACGCTGAACAGGGCAAGCACCGCTGAACAGGGCAAAGACCGCCATGGCAAGCACTTTTGAACAGGTCAGAAACTGCAAAGTCAAGCACCGCTGAACAGGGTGCAAAGACCGCCATGGCAAGCACCGCTGAACAGGTCAGAAACTGCAAAGTAAAGCACCGCTGAACAGGGCAAGCACCGCTGTACAGGGCAAAGACCGCCATGGCAAGCACCGCTGAACAGGTCAGAAACTGCAAAGTCAAGCACTGCTGAAGAGGGCAAGCACCGCTGAACAGGGCAAAGACCGCCATGGCAAGCACCGCTGAACAGGTCAGAAACTGCAAAGTCAAGCACCGCTGAACAGGGCAAGGACCGCCAACTCAAGCACCGCTAGCCCATGTGCGGCAGGGGCAGTGACAGTACTGGGACCGTCACGGGGAGAGTGATGCCCTCTGGGCACCAGTCCCCCTCCAGAACCAGTGGAGAACAGCATCCACTCCGTCTGTCCTTCACAGGATGAAGCACTATGGGCACCAGTCCGCCTCCAGAACCAGTGGAGACATGCATCCACTCCGTCTGTCCTTAACAGGATGAAGCACTCTGGGCACCAGTCCCCCTCCAGAACCACTGGAGACATGCATCCACTCCGTCTGTCCTTCACAGGATGAAGCACTCTGGGCACCAGTCCCCCTCCAGAACCAGTGGAGAACAGCATCCACTCCGTCTGTCCTTCACAGGATGAAGCACTCTGGGCACCAGTCCCCCTCCAGGACCAGTGGAGACATGCATCCACTCCGTCTGTCCTTAACAGGATGAAGCACTCTGGGCATCAGTCCCCCTCCAGAACCAGTGGAGAACAGCATCCACTCCGTCTGTCCTTCACAGGATGAAGCACTCTGGGCACCCCCTCCAGAACCAGTGGAGACTGTTATCCACTTGAGAGACTGTGGCTTTGCACTCCCCAGGATTGAACAGTGGGCAACCCACCCACTGTAGAGACTTGAGAGACTGTGGCTTTGCACTCCCCAGGATTGAACAGTGGGCAAACCACCCACTGTAGAGACTTGAGAGACTGTGGCTTTGCACTCCCCAGGATGGTACAGTGGGCAAACCACCCACTGTAGAGACTTGAAAGACTGTGGCTTTGCACTCCCCCGGATGGTACAGTGGGCAAACCACCCACTGTAGAGACTTGAGAGACTGTGGCTTTGCACTCCCCAGGATGGTACAGTAGGCAACCCACCCACTGTAGAGACTCGAGAGACTGTGGCTTTGCACTCCCCAGGATACATCAATGGGCATGGAGCCCCCTCGTGGATCTGGCGTGGTGCACTCTTCCGGCTGAGGTACCCCCCCTTTCCTTCTCCCTGAGGTGCCTGTTGTATTTCTATCTGATTCCCCAGCAGTGTTCTCTCCATTTTGATCAGGTATCTGATGTGCGCCTCGCCCATGCATTTTGGGCCCAGTGGTCCACGGACATTGAATGGTGCATTACCTGCACTACTAATCGTGATGTATATTTTGTTGAATGTGTATATATATCTGTATATATTTGGTTACTGCATTTTGATATATTACAACGGTTGAACTCATTTCCTTTTGTCTTTGCATTCTTCCGGGGGGGTTGGGGGATGTTACTGTAATGTTTGGATATGCATTGGTGTGTGTGTTGTAGTGGGTGAGGGTTGGGTGGGGGTGGGTGTGTTGCGTGTGTGTGTCCCTGACTTTTGCCTCCCCCTCCCCTATGTCTTAGGGGCAGTACTCACCGTTGTCTTCAGCGCCGTCGATGATGATGGTCGTATAGGAGCAGGAAGACTATCGCAAGGAGTATTTGGAGTTCCGGTTCCATGGTGTCCTCCTTCCTCGTGGAGTATGTAGAGGTGAGCGTTTTCCCTTAGAAATGGCTGTTTCCGCCGTGTTTTTATCCACGGTGAATCCACCCCAGAAAATGTGGTGGATTGGTAGGTTGTGATACTGTGGGCGGTACATTGTCTTCCGCCTGTCTGTTGGTGGTGACCGCCAAGCTGTTTGTCTATACCGCTGTGGCGGTCAGAGTGTTAAAGTTGCTGTTTTTGTTGGCGGTTTCCGCCACGGTCATAATTCAAATTTTTTTACCGCCGCCCTGTTTGCTGTCTTACCGCCGCTTTAACACCGACCGCCAGGGTTGTAATGACCCCCATAGTCCTTACAGTATAATTACATGTTGCATTTCAGTCACAAAGTCTTTCAAGAATCTAGGAGGTAGAGAAACACTCTCACTTCGCCTGATCAAATTGTCTTCGCATCTGTTATCTCTACTTTCAGTATGTTCATACAACTAACTTTTCTTTTGTTTTCCAACATGCTCACCACTTCCTTTCTTTTCGGAAGACATCTTTTTACCTTTATTTTCAAAGGGCATCACACCACTTTCAGCTCAGTCAGCCCTTTTCTTAACCATTATTATTTCCGGTCTTGCAATTTACCGCTACGACCGTACCCAAATTCTAGATGCAGTTGTCTTCTAACTCAACAGCATTCTTAAATAACCTGACCACCTTCAGAGATGCAGAATACTTTGATAACAATCCACATCCCTGGGGCAACTCTACCCTCACTACATCACCTACCGCAACAGCAGTCTGATAAACCGAATGCTTATTGTAAAACAACCTTTTCCTCTCAGACATTTTCTTTTCTTATTTCTCTCTCCAACTCTCAGAAGAGTCAATACTGTCCCTAGTGAACCGATTCAACCAATAGGCACAAATAAAAAAATTGGCTTCTCCCTGTGAAAAGCTCAAACGGTACCTTTCTTGCAACTGAGTGTGGAGTAGTAAATATCACCCTGGGTTGAATCTCTTCTCTACAGTCCTTGCAACACATTTTGGCAATCTAAATTGATTCCTTCAAAACTCTATTAAATCTTTCAACCAGTCCATTACACTCTGGGTGATATAGCGAACATTTCTTGTGCCTAATTTCTCTCTGTGACAGAAATTCTTCCATTTCCTTCAACACCACTTGAACACCATTATCCGTGGGAATATATTCAGGAAAACCTTCTCTGCCAAGCACATCCTTTAAAAGCACAATGACATTGTATGTTTAAATTCCTTGAGAAATGGGTATCTCCGTCCACCTTAAAAACATGTCTACCAACACTATTACATAATATTGACCAAACACATCAGTGGCCAGACCCAAAATATCCAAAGCGACATCCTCCCACAGTGTTTTAGGCACATCTCTCAAACCCATAGGTTTTATTGTTGGCTTGCCTATTTTGTGACAGTCTCTTCTCTCCATCCAGTCTCTAACTACTCTTTCTACCTGTGTATCAAACCCTGTCCACCAATCATGCAATTATAAAAACTCTTTAGTCTTACATATGCCTTGATGACCCAGATGAGCAAGATCAAATAAAAACTCTCTAATGAATAGAGGGAAAACTAACTTTGTAGCCCTCCAGATTAACCCATGTTGCATCAACAATGTATTCTTCAGTTCACAAATCTAACACTAAATTTACTGCCCCAGCCTTCTTCAAACAACTTTGCTAGCACATTCAAGGTGTTATCCGTACTTGCACACCTCCTCCACTCATATTTACTGATAATACCACCCTTTATTTCACATACATTAAACTCATCTAATTCCTAAGCATCAACCAGATAATCATCTTCCCTCTGGCTAGTGAAACCTAACCTTGAAAGACAGTCTGCTACACTGTTCTCTACACTTAGAATGTATTCAACCTTTAAAAAGTCTAACTCCTGCAGCAAAATCACCCATTTACAAATTCTACTAGAAATTGCACTTCACCCTTCCTTGCAAAACACATCTTTAAAAGGTTTGTAATCTGACTTCACAACAAACTTGGTACTCCATAATATTTCTTTTAACTTTCTGCTGGCCCAGTAAATGCAAAGGGCCTCTTTATCTATCACTGAATACCTATGTTCCAGCTCTTTCAAACGTAAAGACATTAGCATAATAGTCCTTCCATTCACATCTTGCCCTTGCTTTATCACAGCCCCTAATCCTCTAGAGATAGTGTCTGTGATCAGAACAGATTTTTTATGTTGCTCTAAAACTCTGCAAAGAAGGATCCCTGGACAAAGAATCTTTCATGTCCTGACACTCTAATTGACACTCAGCAGACAATGAAAAGGCAATACCTTTCTTTAATAATTTTCTCATATTATTACCCTAGTTATGACCCTGGCAGTCACCACAGTCATAATTACCATAATCATAATTCGCCACCAAAGCGGCGGACCGGCCGCAACATTATGAACGTGGCGAAAGCGCCATGGTTGGACCGCCAGCAGTGCCATGTTGCTCCAAGCAACAATCTGACAGTCTTGGTGGTTGTAATCTGCCAGGGCAACGCTGCCCTAGGGATTACGGGTCCCCTTTCTACCAGCCTTTTCATGGCGGTACCCCCGCCATGCAAAGGCCGGTGGAAAGGGGGTGCTGGGAACCCCATGGGGGACCCTGCACTGCCCATGCATTTGGCATTGACAGTCCCTTTTCACTTTCCACTGCCCAAATTATGGGCAGGGGAAAGTGCGACGGGTGCTGCGGCACCCGCCGCAGCGCCACATTGACGCAGGCTCGATTATGAGCCCGCATTAATGTTAAGGCCCTGATCACCGCAGGGGCAGTGGGTGGAAACACTGTTTCTGCCTGCCGGCCCTGTGGTGAACTCTTAGTAGGGTGGGTGGTGTTCAGGCCGCACAAGCAGCGCCTATGTGTCCAAAAGAAAATATGGGAATAAACATGTCATAATATTCTGCCCTCCCTAAGAACTTTGACTAATTCCTCCTTACATTCTGGGATTGCCACATTCATTATAGTTCTCACCAACTCTTCATTTGGTCTCACTCAATTCTTAGTCACACAATATTTGTATTTTTAAGCTTACACTTTGAGTGTAAGGCCTCTTTCCCTGGATCTTTCTAAAACACACTTCAAACCATAATCATGTTCTTCTTGTGTAGACCTATACATCAAAGCATCTTCCAGTTATATCTTTACACCCTGAATGCCACCCAGAGCATGTTCCATAATCCTCTGAAAAACAGAGGCTGCTGAAATGAAAACAAATATCATTCTTGTATACATAAACAGCCCAAAGAATGTAGTTTCACCTATGGAATGATTCTCCAATATTATTTGAAGGTAGAAAAAACTAAGGCACCTTCCAGATGAGACAACATATCATTAATGTTGAGTAATGGATACCTGTCTACAACTACTGTTTTATTTACTACTCTCAAAGCAACACACAGTCTCCCCTTCCCCAAAGCCTTGCAAGCTAATTCTACAGGAAAGATTCACTCAGCAGCCTCAACTGCTTCAATTATCCCGTCCTTTTTCAATCTATTCAAATCCTCAAACATCACTTTTCTCATGGTAAAAAGCACACAACATGCTTTACAAGAAACAGGAACAACATTCTCTTTAATGACTATTTTATGCAAAGGCTCAGTCAAACAAATCAGTATCTCACAAAATGCATCTGCAAATTCTTGTCTTTATCCAAATCATTCTGTTCACTCTTCTGTACTGTTTCAACCTAATGGGTTTCCTGTCTTCAGAACAGTGGGAGGAATACTGTTGGGATCTAACATGGTATCCAAATCCTTTTGATGAAATCAGCAAATGATGATGTCTCCTTTACAAGCGACATGGATCTTATCAACCATAATGCATTTTTTGTGTTACAATTCACCAAGAAAGTACCCAATGAGTTTTATTGGTTGATCTCCATAGGCTGGTGTTTTAAGGTTCGACTTGAACAATTTTACGTGATTGGTGAGATGTTACTCATAAAGCACTCTAGGTACTAGAGAATGTTGTGCCTAAAAAACCAAACAACATCTTCACAATTGACCCATTGACGTTACCATTGGCAGCGGGACCCTGCTTACTTTCTTGATGTACCTGCAAAACAATCTCCCCACACTGAAGAGTATCATAATCACACTGATCATCCACTGTAAGCTCTTTCACTTGAGAAACAGCAATTACAACTCGTCCGGAGCCACGCATGCCAATACTATACATGCTGTACAATGCATGTGTAATTACAACACATACCTTTAACACACAGGATTTTACAACAATTATACCTTTACCACGCAACCCTTTACAGTGAATTTCATTGAAAAGGCATGCATGTTTAAGGCATGTTTGTTGTGAAAGTTTTATTAGTAAATGTAAGTATTAAGTGATATACTTGTGATATATAATATTCTGCTGTATATATATGTTACCTAGTTGTGGTTGCCACTAGGAAGTGATAGTTCGGACCAAGTTTCTATAGAAAGAGCATTTTTGTTTTGCTAATAACTTTGGACCATTTGACTAATCTTTGCAAAATTTCACAAGAGAATACGACGCTCACTGGAGTTTCTGTCTGGAAAGGTTGGGGATGATTCGTCCAGGGGAGCCAAGAAAAAGGGGTGTCCCAAAGCACTTTTCCCCCCATTCATTTTTCCATGGGAAAAATTGAACACCAATAGTGACAAAACTACTGGATGGAATGACACCAAATTTGGCAGAAAGGTAGGTCCAGGTCCTGAAAGTGACTTTTCTTGTTTTGGTGTAAATCCGTTTAGTAGGTTTTGAGACATTAGGGGGAAAACAAATTGTATATATTGGGAAGTGAAAGATTCGAAACCCCTCCCAATTTCATGCTGAGATCTGATTGACTTCCAACACTTCCTAGTTAAAGTGTTGGTAGCCATCTTGGGACTCGGCAGCTGAGTCCCAGAAAAAAATGTAAAAAAGAGAAAAGGGACCAGGGTAGGGATACCCTGACCCTTAGCTCTAATGGTGGTGGTCCCAGAGAAACCCCCAGGCTAAAAAGCATTAAAAAAAAAAAAATCACTACGATTCACTGCAGATCCACGGAAAAAAGAGCACCCTTTGCAATTTTTATGCCTCCAGGGCATTATTTAAATGAGTGCAGAGGGGCCTCCTGCCCCCCTACAGCTCTGGGGGCCACCACCTCCCTGGGGCGATTTTGATGATATATATGCAGGGGGCTCACAGTGCCCCGCACCCCAGGGGCCACCGCCTTCAAGGGGCAAATTGCTTTAAGTGTGTGGGTTAGGCGCAACAGGCTTCCCCTACAGCCCTGGGACTGCCACCTCCGTGGGGCACTTTAGAAATTTTATGTGGGGCTGTGTACCCCCAGCCCTGAGGACTGCCACCTCCCTGGGGCAATTGCTAAATATGGTGCAGGGGCAGCCAGATCACCACCTCCTTGAGGCTATAATAAAATATAAAGGTCAGTTTCAGACCCCTTTTAGCCCTGGGGATCACCATCTCTCTTGGCATATGATTGTTGGAGGGGGCCCCCCTCACAAAGCCACTGATGGCTGTGGGGACTGCCACCACGCCAGGGCCAGCACCTGCTATGTTCTGGGATGCCCACCTCTCAGACATAACTGTTTACTTTGACTTGACTACAGCTCTGAAGCCACGCCACAGCATACACTCTGGTTTCAAATAGCAGGACCTGCCAAGCAGGTCAGTGTCTTAAAGAAGACCTTTCATCTCTGTCCCCTGCATGCATGCAGGGAACACAGATGAAAGGTTTGCTTCAGCAACCACCGAGCTGCTGTTAAAAGTAGCTCCTTGGTTGTTGAAGCAATGGGACTGCAGGAGAGGTCTTGAAGATTCCCTTGCTGCCCCAGACATCCCATAAAGGGCATTTTGCTAAAAAAAAAAAATAATAACATGTAGGAACCACAGGGGAACCCTTGAGGGCTCCCTTGCAGTTCCAGATAACCCATGAAAGACTTCAAAATAGAATTTAAAAAATGAATAAGTCAGTGTGAAGGTCACAGACCTTCACAATGAGCATTGAGAGTTCGATTCCAGCCGGACTTGTTTTCCATCATTAACTTTTCTTTTCAAACTAAAAATGTTTAAGGGTCATATGAAAGGGGATTTTACTTTTAAAAAATGACTATAGTTAGAATATCTCATTCTAACTATATTGTACATCAAGGCCTAAAAAACTCTCCATCTCTCTCTCTCTCACTTTTTTTCTTTCTCTATTTCAATCTCTTTCTCCCACTAACACAGCCACTCAGACACTTACGCAGCCACTCACAGACCCATTCAGATACTCACACACCCACTCACAGATGCACTCAGACACTTGTCTTTGATGTACGCACTCAGACCCTCGTCAGTGATGTACGCACTCTCACACCAAAACAGACACTCTGACATCCACTCTCACTTCCAGATACACCCTCTCACACATATTCTCACACCCAGAGAGGCCGCAGCCAACTTCCGGCATGCACAGCCATAGGGCCGTGCACAGCATAGGATTGGGTGGCTAGGGTGGGTGGCGGGTAGCAGGTTTTAGATACCTTATGGCATGAGTTGAGATAACTGGTGAATTTCTATGGTTTGGTACATTTAAAATGTGAGCCTAACTATAACATCCCTGCTATCTTTGTTTTTTTTAAATGCATTTCTTGAATTTTTATTTAATTTAATTCTATTTCCTAACTCTAACGTCCCTGTAAACTTTGTTTTAGAGAATATATATCAACATAAAGCTCCTGAAACCCAAATAATTGCACAGCTCACATCCATTGGCCAAGAACTCCATGGACACCATTTGAATGCAAAATATGTGGTTTATTCACCATGCTATTCCATAGTAACGTATTTTGCCATAGCCCCGATCACTGCATTTTCCACAGAAAATGGAGTGCTATTCACATACCATAGTAATAAGCATCAACAGTGGACAAGAAAGTCCAGAGGCAGCCACCATATTTACATAAACTTGTAAATGTACCATAACATCTACAGCAATTGCTCATTGTATTACCATTGTCAAAAATAGGCTGAAAACTAAGAGCAGGTGTTCACTGTAATAAATGCATGATTGCGCTGCGGGAGTTGGCCACAGCCTGTCTCTCAAGATGTGAAAATAGGTGTAGGAGGGTGTATCTCGGGGTGAGAATGGCTGTGAGAGTCTCTGTCTGGGTCTCAGAGTGTGGGCAACAGTATCTTAGTAGGTGGTTCAGTATCTGTGCAGGTCTGTGAGTGGGTGCATTAGAGTTTCAGTGGGTCTGTGAGTGGGTGCCTAATAGTCTGAGTGGGTCTGTGAGTGGGTGTGTGAGTGTCTGAGTGGGTCTGTGAGTGGGTGCATAAGGGTCTGAGTGGGTGTGTGAGTGGGAGAAAGAGACTTTTCTAAGACCTTGGAAAAGCATGTGAATCATCAGCTCCCTTGCAACTTGGATACTAATAATTTACTCCACTCTACCCAATCAAGCTTTGGGCCTGGCGTTTGCACAGAGACTGCACTAGTGGAGGTGGCAGAATACATGAAAAGCACTCTTAATAGGGGGGCAAGGCAGTACTGATAATGTTAGATCTGTTGGCCACCTTTGATATTGACCCCCACTCAAGACCCCTAGAGTGTCTCCAAGCTATTGGGGTGACAGGATTAGCCTTGGACTGGTTTGCCTTCTTTTTGGCAGTCAGAGTCAACAAATTTGGATTCTGCCTCACTTGGCGTTACCATGTTGACTAACAGTTGGAGTTCCAGGGGGGTCGGTCTTAAATACCCCTTTGTTTAACTTGTATCTTACTCCTTTGGCCTTGATTGCTGAAGGTCTCGGGGCAAAAATTATACCTTCTGCTGGTGATACACACTTTTTCTCTTGTGGTAAGGGTGAAGAACCATCAGAGGTGGATTAAATTATGTCTGTCCACCATTTTCCAGTGGCTGGCTAGCCACCAGCTTAAGTGCAATGCAGAGTGTATTTCGGAAATATTGCACTAGAAATCTGGAAAACCTTTTGGCCGGATGATGCCCTCCCTGCCGCCAAGAAGTTCAGTAAACAACTTAGGGTTCAAATTTGATGACAGTCTATCTTTCAAATGTCAAATTAGTTCTGTACTTGGTAGATGCATTGGGGTACTGCGTTCTTTGTGGACATTTCTACACTTTCTGTCATTTTCTATAGGAAAAGTTGGTGATTCAGGCCTTGGTTACCTTTAGATTGGACTATGATGATACCTTGTATCTTGGACTACCAGAGCAACAACTAAATAGACTCCAGGTAGTCCAAACCACCTCAGCCCACATATTGTTGAACTGGCTAATCAAAACACTGATGCCCCCCCTCCCAGTTGCGAGTTCTGTACTGGCTCCCTATCAAAAAATTGAATTCTATTCAAAGCTCTGGTATTGGTACATGGTGCCTTGTACCGGTCTCCTTAGCTGATTTCCCTAGAGATCAGTATAGTTTTTATAACCCTTAGAAAAATCTGAGATCAGCAAACTAACAGCTACCATTCCCCAAATTTGTTACGCCAGGAACGGTGGCAGGTCCCTGGCTTACCAAGGTGCTCTGCTTTGGAATGAGCATTCACTGCAGCTCTGAGCTCTCAGCACAACTGCATTGTTTAAAAAGAAGCTTGAGACCTGGCTATTTGTGCAGATTTAGGGCCTTCCACGTAGACCTGTTGGTACATTCCGGGACACTCTAATGAGTAGATATGAGTGCTATAAATTGCCTCATCATCTTCATCATGAAGCTGTACAGCAGAAAAAGCCTCAACCACCTGTTGATCCAACAGTCTTCCAACCACTGTGTTGTCAAACTCCAGCTGCCTACAATCTTAGAACTACACTTCTACATTCCCTAAGTGACATTTCACAAACACTAGTACACTTCATTATACATTAATCAAAGATACCACAGAAAGTTGAAACTAGAGAAAGATAAAAGAAGTGGTTGTTAGTCAGAAATGAGAGGTTGGGAAATGAGAGGAATGAGTGCAGAGTTTGTGATTGAGAGAGGGAGAGAAAGAGAAAGAGAACCAGAATGATAGAGAGTGAAGGAGAGAAAGATGGAGGGAGAAGCATCCAGCATGTACTAGATAGAATAAGGTGTGGGAGGAATGCATTAAATATTTAACAAAAAACAATTTTGTCACATTAACAGTTTGGTGGATCAGAATACCTGCTAAAAACTAAAAAGTTCCAGAGTCCCTGTCAGCCAAACCTGTAGTTCACCCACCCCATGTATTGGTGACCAAAGTGCCACTCTACATCATTGGACCCAGTAGAGACTTCTTAGGTGAGAGTTGATGTGTATTTGACATGAGAGGTCACAGACTAGTCTGGCAGCGGTGTTCTGGATGGTTTGGATTGTGTGAAGGTGGTGAGTGGAGGTCCCGACATTAAGTTAGCGGTCATAGACTAGTTGGCTGGTGACAAGGGCTTGATTGAAGGTCCGTCTGGAGCCCATTTGGAGCACCTTGAGTATCTTGTGTAGTATGGGAAGGATATAGAAGAGGGAGAAGGTGAAGCCATTGATCTGGGGATTCATTGTGAGCTTTGCTGTTGAGGAGGATGCCCAGGTTTCTGGCGTGGTTGGCAGGATAGGAGTGGGTCCAAGTTCCGGAGACCAGCAAGAGTCACCCATTGGGAAGTGTTTGTGCTGAAGATCAACACATTAGTTTTATCAGTTTTCAGTTTCAGACAATTTCCAGGGGCGACACTTGTCATGCAGTTGAAGACAGTTGGTTCTGGTGAAATTTGAGTCTTTGGAGAGGGAGAGGGTGAGTTGGATGTCATCTGCATAAGAAATGATGTTGAGTCCATGGTTCTTCATGATGTTTGCTAGTGGGGTCATATATATTTGTTGTGGGAAAACTGGTCTGACTGCAGAAGCCCCCTCACTTTTTGTCCCCATTTGTAGCTGATATTGGTGTTTTCAGAATCTGACTTGCTCTGTGCGCTGCTAACTAGTCCAAGGGCCAGTGCTCTGTTTAAAATGGCGTATGCAGATTAGGTCTATTTGTAATTGGTTCTGACAACCTACATATAAGTCCCTACTACATGGTAGGGCATGTAGGTTTAGGGACCCCAGTATGGTTAGTGCACCCATGGGTGCACTGCTGTCGTATCTAGTGTCATTGTAAAAGCATGCCTGCCTTGCTGGCTACCTTCAGTTAAAATTAACCACAAATTAGACTTTGGAAATAAAAGTACTTCCAAAGTCTCAAAATAACATATTTTTGCATATACATCACCTCTGAGGCTTGCCCTAGGTGCCCCAAGGGTTGGGTGCAGTGTAAATATAAGTAGGAACTTTATAAAAGATGTTTTATATGCCCTTGTGAGGGGAAAACAGCCAGATGTGTTTCCCCAATTGTAGTCAATGGGCTTCGTAGGCTAACATTGGAAGACTTTGTTTTAAAATAATAATTTCTAATAGAGATGAGCTACATATATCAGGTTTGGTGCTAAATTAAATGTTATAATACATCCAACAACTTGCCAATGTTGAATTCAATATAACTAGCACAGGGAAAGTGTTTTATAACTCTAACTGAAAGTTATGAAATTCAGCCCTGTAGTGCCCTTTCCGGGCTAGTCAGCCTCTGGCAGTCGGATTGAGGCTACCTAATGAAGTGTGAAGTTGCCTGGGCTGAAACAAAGGGAACATCTTGTGGGAGGAGAACTGCTGCAGAGGGCAGAGCAGGATGGGGGAAGTGTAGCCAAAGTGGTCTTTAAAGGAGGGAAGTCCACTTGGGACAGAAACTGGACCACACCCATTTCCTGCTCCCCCAGACAGATGGGATCCCCAATGATGAGATTAGGAGAGCAGCTGGGATGGGTGTGTTAAGGGAGGCTTAGCCACACCACTGGGTGGACATCAACCATATCTAACCTCCAAAGATTCATTTTCTCCATGTTGGATTTTTTGAGAATGTTGTTTCTGGGATTAATTTTTGCCACACTTCACAGGACGTGGTCACCCCAGAGGGTGTTACCCTGCACACCACTTGACTGGAGCTCCCCCCTGATTTTTAAACCAGGAGCAAGGATAAATATGGCAGAGCTGCCCCACAACTCAGATCTCTGCTGGAAGAAGATACTGGAGAAGAAGGGCTGTCCTGTTGGACCCCTGGCCTGCACCTTAAGAGCTGCACTCACAAGGACTGCACCAGGTGCACACATTGGGTTTCAGAAGGAAATTACTTTGCCATGCTTCTGTAACTTCAGAAGTGGACTCTCTATAAACTACAGGTAAAAAGAAGCTGCCCAGAGTCCCCTGCACCAAGTCCTGCAAGAAGAGCCCAGCTGACCAGCATCCAGGTGCCATTTGAGGATTCTGACTAGATGCATTCTGAGAATTGTAGTCCCAACTCCCAAGAAGCAACTCAGAGCTTGTAGAACTTTGGATCACATTTATGGACACTTCAATGACCCACAAAGGACTTCTAGGACCTCTGGAAGAATTTCCAGATGTTTGGAGAATGTTGGTGAAACTGTTGTAATAAGCTCCATAAGTTGAAGAGGTGCATTGCAGGAGGTGTAGTTCAGACCCCAGGAGGCAAACCAGGTTCACTGAACTGTTGGCTGGTGCTGTGGACCACTTTCTTGAATTAAGAAAGTAAGTGTAACAGTGTTACATTGTGGGTGGCCTGAACTGACTTTGTCCTGTCCCAGTGAGACCTTTTTTTAACCCTTTGATCGCAGTTTGTTTCTAAACGCTAGTTTTACTTTTAATCTTTAAAAATTCATATCTCTAGTTCCCTACATTGGATTTTTAGTTTTGGTGTGATTTCTAAGATCAAAACATTTCCTATTTTTATAAATTGGTGTCAGATTCGTAGTATGTGTTGTGTTTTACTTATTTACTATTTTGTTGATATTAAATGCTTTACACACCTGTCTCCTAAATTAAGCCTAATTGCTTGTGGGTCAAGGTACCAAGGGTTGAGCAAGGATTAAGTTACTGAGACCTTGATTGGACCTAGCTGGGGTTTGTGGCCTATTGCTAAGTGTAGGTATTTACCTGTCCTTAAAGTAACCCACTTCCCAACATGTATTTAAGAGGGTTGGGCTGAGGCATGAGCCTTGAGGGACACCGTTGATGATGTTCTTGTGCTCTGAGATGAAAGACACGAAGCATACCCATCTGGTTCATCTCGTAAGGAAGGAAATGATCCAGTTGACTGCTGGGTCCTGGATACCAATGTTATGTAGTCAGGAGATTAAGATGTGGTGAGATACTGTGTTAAATGCCATTGAGAGGTCCATGAGGGTAAGAGCACGCATCTCTCCCCTGCAGAGTAAATTCTGTATGACATAAGTAGCTGGTATCAAGGATTTTTTGTTCTATGGTTGCTGCGGAAGCTGGATTGTGAGTGGTCCAGGAATTGGTGATGTTCTAGGTAGTTGCAGAGTTCCTGGTTAATCAATTTCTCTATCCCTTTCTCTAGAAAGGGGGGCAAGGATATGGGTCTGTAGTGGCTTTGTTCATGGGGATCGTTTGAAGATTTTTTGAGTAGAGCATTGACGTCTGTGTGTTTCCACTCATATGAGTAGGTTGCTGGTGGTTGTGAGTGATGAGCTGATTGTTGGTCTTCCCAAGCAGAAGACATGGTGGGGCAGGGGTAGGTTGGGGCCCCTTAGTGCATAAATTTCATGGTGATGGCTGTGTCCTACTTACAGGCTGTCATTTGGGGGTCTATGAGGCTTCGCTGATTTCTGGTTGGTTGGTGAAGTCCAATGGTATGGGTTGGGCGGGTGAAGTTTATGTAGATTTTGTTGATCTTGAGGTGAAATAAATCAGCTAAGTCAGTTGCAGAGAACTTGTGATGGGATGATGGTTTTCACTGCAGCAGGGGAGTTGGTGAACTCCCTGATGATGGTGGAGCCAGTTTTGATATGTGCTGCTAGGGCACTACTCTTTGTCTTGTGTAGTTGTTTATGGTATATGTGGAATGCTTGCATTAGGAGGTTCTACCTGTGTCATCCTTGTGGGTGCACCATTGTTTACACCGGCACTTTGAGGTTCTCAGGTGTTCAGTGTACCAGCTGGCTTGCTTGTTGGGTCTTCTGTGCATGGGGGTCTTGAGTGGTGCTATGGTTTTGGCACAGCCTGTGATCCAGGTGTTTAACTTTCTTACGCTGAGTTCTATGTTGCAGAACACAATCAGCTGGTTGTTGACCAGGACTTTCTTTCATTTAGTTTCTATTGGCTTGGGGCCCTGGGCATTGTGGGAAGGTGTGACTGGTGAGGAGACATTGAAGTGGACGCTGTTGGGGTCAGACCAGGTGAGCTGTGTGGTGTTTCTGAACTTGAACATATTGCTGGAGGTGAAAGTGGGGTCAATCAAGCCTGTGTCAAGCCTGTGTCAAGCCTGTGGTGTGAATAGGGCCCCTGTGAGTTGGTTGAGGCTTATGCCTTCTACGGGTTCGAGTAGATTGGTGGAGTTCTGTTTGGTGCGGTAGTCAAGGTGGAAATAGAGGTCACTGAGGAGTAGGAAGTCTGAGGTATTGATTGTGAGAAGGGCTATGAAATTGGTGAGGAAGCTGCAGAAGTTGGTTTGTGGTCCCGGTAGGCAGTAAACAAGGGTTCCTTTAATGGTTGTTCTTTTGTTCATTGCAGCTGGAAGTACAATTGTTCCATGGCTGGGGTGTCGCCATCTGTTGTGGTAGTGCAGGAAATGGATTCTTTGTGGATCAGCGATAGCCCCTGCCTGGTCTGTTCACACAGTCTTAGTGGGAGATCTTGTGTCCTTCTGGGATGGCGGTGGCAATGTTACGGGCTGAGGCGAGGCTGAGCCAGGTATCTGTGAGGAACTGGATGTTGGGCATGAGAGTCGTGATGTTGTCCTATACCTCGATGGTGTGTTTCCACAGCGATGGTGAGTTGAGGAGACTGCATGCTAGTTAGTTGGGTGGTGTTGGTGTTGGGGGTGTGGTGCATTGAGTGTGGTGTGGTCTGGGTGGTGGGGGATATTATTGAATGTGTGTTGATGGAGGTGAAGCAGCAGTAGATGAAAGGGTCTACCATGGTGCATGGCAGAGCACATTAGCAGAGTTCATAATGGCATCCAGGGCATGCAGTGTAAGAAGGTGTATGTTGAGGTTGCTGGTCTAGGCGTCCTGGTGCTAGGTGTGGTCCAGGTGTGGACAGGCACAGACTGGTACAGACACTGCATGGCTGTGTTATGGCCTCCATTAAGTAGGTCATCTGAGGTAAGAGGGGTGTGGAGGGCAGTGGGTGGGTTGTGCAAACAGTAGAGGATAGCAGATATGGAGGAGGGGAGGTGTGAGGGGGTGCGAGAGTGCGGAAGGGTGGCCAGAGCAGAAAACAGGTGGAAGCAGCACCTTGGGCAAGTGGTATGGAGCAGAAGCAGTAGAAATACAAGAACGACACAAAACAAGCAGACATGTCAGAAATGGGGAAGAAAGCAGAAGTGGCAGAACAGCACACATCAAGCAGAAAGGTCAGAAATGGCAAGAAAGCAGAAGAGGTAGAATGGCAGAGACCAAGCAGAAAGTTCAGAAATGGGCAAGAAAGTAAAAATGGCAGAACTGCACAGAACAAGCAGAAAGGTCAGAAATGGAGTCAAAGGACCAGTCAAGGTGATGCCTGGGCATTATTTACTATTAATTGTGACAAGACTAAGGGCCTTATTTAGAGTTTTGTGGAGTTGGATATTGTAGATGGGAGGGTCACTGTATTTAGAGTGCCATTTACATCAATACACTCATAATAAGGCAAACGGGACACCCTATATTTTTGGTGGCTGTTCCACATCCTCTCGCAACTCTTAATAGGCCTGTTAATCACCAACGTTGTCTAGGGTGAAAAGGGACCATTTCAAAGTTAGTGTATACCCACAAACAACTACAAGTGTGTGTACCAAAACCTTTCAGGAAATTCTTAACTAGGAACCTCCCTGTCCCGGGAAAAACTTTACTCACACAACAAAAATATGAGTAAATAAATCATTTTACAAGAGTAAAACCACAGCTTCTGAGTAACAGGCATTGCTTTACATTTGAATTAGACACAGAAACATTTTCAAGGCCATTTGCCAGCACTGAAACAGCTGGAGATTTACTCCTGATAGTGACAAGAGTAAATTATTTGAGGGTAGCAATAGCAAGGAAACACCTAACATTTGGTGGGGTGTGGTATAAAGGCTTTATCCACTGCTAAAAGTATATTGTCTGGTAAAAATAACTTTAAAAAAAAAAACTGTTTTAAAATTGTTTTACACTTATGCAAGACAAATGTTCCACTCTGTACATTTAAAGATGTAAACATTTATCCACTCTGTTGTAAATGGGATTTTTACAAAGTTTTTCTTTGGTATGTCTGGGAAATTGTCATGACTTTCAACTCCTACATTTGAAGAGCTTTGTTGTTAAACTTCAGCCTCTCTGCATGGTCACACCCAAGCTTTTTATCTTCACCTTTCCTGTTTTCTGAATTAGTTTTTGTTGGCATTAGGGCTCTGTGCACTTTACCCCTGCCAACTTGTGCCCTTTACCACTGCCAATGAGTGTTAAAGTGTTTGTGTTGAGTAACTCCAAGGATCAGTTGACTGACCTCTTCTGACCTACAGGGACAAAACCAGCTCCAGAGGCCTCACTGTAACTGTCCAGCTGATCTGATGCAAATGGACCTGCTGGGATCTGCAACTGGACCTGTTTGAGCCTTAGTAGTCTCTGCTAGAGTGAGACCGGATCCCCAAGAGGCGCCTCCATATGTCCTGGACCCTTGACTGGCATCAGAGAGCCTTCTACAAAAAACCCTGAAGCTGTGGAATCTGGGTACTTGACTTTGCAAAGGTTATTTCTCAGTGGGGCTAACCCGGTCCCTATATCAGGCCCATGTTCCATCACAGCCAGTATGAACTTGTAACCTTTCCCTGGTCTAGCACAACTAAAGGACTGTTTGTGGTGCCTTGTACCTTTAGGCACTATGACTACCTAAAGCTTTAAAATTCCATATCTCCCCTTTTACTGATTCAATTTCTGTTTTGTTTGTCTCTTTTTATTTATTAAAACGCTCTCTATTTTTCTAAATTAGTTTGAGATTTTGCTTGCATTATGTGTGCTGCTTGTAACTATTTGTGTGCTGCATAAATACTTTACACATTGCCTCTAAGTCTGACTGACTTTTGTCCCAAGCAGCCAGAGGGTTAAACACAGGTTAATTTACTGGTTGTTGCTTGAGTAGGGTTTTCACCCCTCTCAACCTATGACCAGAATTTTGAATTCGTGAATTTCCAAAAATCAGAAATTTATTTATAATTATATGAAGAAACCTATTGTTTTGTTAAGATATCCCACACTTTATTTTACAGGGTTGAGTCCAGGTTTCTGCTTGTTTTTCGTTTGTCAACTTTAATGTCTTTCTGCCTTGCACTGTGCTTTTAATAGGTGCACTATTCATCATCCATCTCCCATTTCATTGAAGCCCTAGGCGATCCCAACGTTCATATTAAAAATGAGATAAGAGTTAAATGTTCTTTTAAAATATACTAGCTTTTCTTGGGACAACTTAATACAAGGTCAGCGAAATTGAATCTATGCTTTCCGATTGCTACAAGTTTCCTTTATTCATATTTTGGGCAATATCATGACAGTCACAAACCTTTCCTGTTTTGGCCAATATAATTCAGTACCAAAGCTTTGGACCGAATCTTGTCACCGTCCCCATCATGTAAATTAAGCAGTATGCAAACAAAGGGTTACTACTAAACCTACTACATTTCCATTCATCACATCAGTTTCTAGGGATGATCTTCAGTTGAGATATTACTTCAATCACTTGTTGATCCTATCTCCCATAGCTCCTAACTTTGTTCTTCTGATTAAATGTCTGCTTTCGCATGATTTGGGCAGTATTCTATTAGAATTCGGTCACTGATGTCATGTTGACTTACTTCATACCATTACATGATTACCCAGTAGCGAATGCTTTCTTCTTATGAATACACTATTGAAATGACAGGCAGTAAAATCCAAGAAAGCAGGTTGTATGATTTAAATAAAGCAAGGGGACGGCACCCCTCTCATTTTCTAATTAGACTCGGCACCCATGTATCAATGAAGGATAACATGGGGCTTTTGTCACAGAATGGTTTTATTAATAGATTACACTTTCTTCCCTGTGAAATATCCGAGACCGAGCTATCATTTTAGAATGCTTCTCCCCTTGAAGATTTTATCCTTTTTGAACCGGCGATGAAACTGAATGTTTAAAGTCTGCAAATATCTCATTTGATGTCATGTGCTTCTGATGGATATCAGCCCCTTCCAGTGTAAAAAAGATACAGAGAACTTCTAAAGCTGTTGACGCTGCTCTTTAAATATTTCTAATTTAAATGTAAATGCCACCTAACTTGAGACATGATGATCGCTAGACCTACAATCTTCCTTAGTGAAAGACTACATATGCACATTTTGTGAGTTATTCCATTTGTTTTTCAAAATATGAAGTACCCCTTGTAATTCCCATTTTGTACCATTTCATTTCTATTAGCCTAGAATTAGCTTAGATGTTATTGTGCTCTCTAAAAATGATAAAACTGAACTTTAAAAAAAATATATTGTTTAGACCTCATAATATTATTGCAAGATTATTTGTAGATATGGAGTATAATAAAAGAGATTCTGAAATGTATTGGAATATTTTTTACAAGGAAGGCTTTACCTACAAATATTTTCTTTCGAAAAACATACATCATCATTAGTAAAATTATGTACAAGAAAACATGTTTGTCCTACTGGTATTTGTTCATGTTTAGAAATAACATGTCACGTAAAGTGAGAATAAGACAATGCAGTCACCATCTGAGCCGAAGTGCATTCTAAAAATAAAAAGCATTGTGTTAAAATGTAGGGTTGCCGAAAATATAGCAGTTGAATAGGGGACGCTGAATGTCAGTAATGGCGAAAGATACACAAAGTAATATACATTGTACATTAATAAGAGAGAGAATTGCTTCAACAACGAAGAAATAAGCATTTGCAATGCAATGGGTCTCACGTTTGCTCGAGTTAGAGCTATTAGCATGGTAAACTCCTAACCGGACTTTTCTTGCCACATAAATTGAAAATGAAAAGTAAAGCAGTTTCACATAACTAACCGGACTCTTCTTGCCACATAAACTGAAAAGTAAAAGTTTCACATAAGTGAGCTGATGGCTGCCATCAGTGCAAGGCAGACACACAAAAGGAAACAGAAGTTCCCTTGCAGTAAAGCGTTCGCAGTAAAATCATTTGGCAAAAGTGAAATTATCCATGTTAAAGGGTGGATGTCATGCAAAGCGAAACCTAACTATATTGTCAGTAACCTTTGTTTTTTTCAGTGAATATATATACACTGAAAAAACCAGAGGTTACAGCGACGTTATAGTTTTGAATTTACTTGTGCAAAACTGTAGACATTTAACAGTTACCTGAGCTAACTATAACTTGTGCTCCTGTAATGCACTGGTTATGACCTCACATATTACATCACTCATGACATGGTCAGTGACATCACTCATGACATCACTGATTACATCTCATATGACATCACTGATGACATCATCCAGTGAGTGTAAGTGGTTGTAGGAATGCGTGAATGGGTGTGTGAGTGGGTCTATGGATGAATGAGCGGTTGAATCATTTGCTGTATGAGAGACTGAATGGATGTGTAAGTTTCTCTATAGGTGAGCAAGTGGCTGTGTGAGCAGCTGCATTTCATTTTGTTGGTGGGTCTGTGGGTGGCTGCATGTATGAGAAAGTGGGTGTCAGAGTGGTTGTCTGGGTAAGTGAATTTGTGTCACTGTATTGGTGTGTGACTAGGTGAAAGCGTTACTGTATGGGTGAGTCAGTGAGTGTCTGAATGGCTGAAAGTATAACTGAGTGGCTGTGTCAGTAAGTGTATGAGAGAGTCAGTGGCTGTATGAGTACCAGTATCCTAAAATAAGTGGGTGTGTCAGTTTTATATAAGATAGTGAGAGGACATGTGAACATGTGTGTTGGTCAGTGAGTGGCTGTGTGAATGGCTGTATGGGTGACTGAGTGGATATGTGAGTGCCTGTTCATGTGAGTGAGTTGGTGTGTGACTACTTGTATAGTTGAGTGATTACATGTGTAAGTGACTGTACTGATGAGTCAGTGGCTGTGTCAGTGACTGTATGGGTGAGTGTGTGGGTGTGTCAGCGCTTCTACAGCTGATTAATTGGATGCATCAATAGATGAGTGATATATTAATGGGCTGCGTGAGTTATTGTATGAGTGTATGAATGTGTGTCAAAGTAACTGTATGAGTCTGTCAATACCTCAGTTAGTACTGTATGGGTGAGTGAGTGGTTGTGTCAGTGGCTGTCTGACTGAAGGAATGTCTGTATATTACTGCTTCTATGCATCTCTGATAAAGTATGTGAGTAGACATGTGTGTGTGGGTATACAGGAGTTTGTATCAGCAAATGAGTGGGTGTATGACTGTTTCTGTGGAAGATGTAATCAGTGATTTCATCAGTGATGTCATATGAGATGCCATCAGTGATGTCACTGCCCATGTCATGAGTGATGTTTTATGTGAGGTCATAAGCAGTGCATTACAGGAGTGTAAGTTATAGTTAGCTCAGGTAACTATGACTGCTGCATTTCTATGGTTTTGCAAGTGTAAATTTTAGAACTATAATTTATGTATAATGTTTGGTTTTTTTAGTAAATTATATATTTTTTTCTCATACATACTTAGATATAAACCCTAGATGTCTGGGGAAAGAGTGTTAGGAATTATTTCATTAGCTCTCCACCACAATGAAATAGACAAACCCTGTACAGTGTTATAAATTGATTTGAAGAGGCCCAATCCTTCGTACAAACATGTTGCTTATACTGTCTTATACTTTATTCAGTATTTACACAGTTCTGAAGTAGTATTGTAATATTATTATTTTTTTTAATTAATTTTGGAAATGCAGTGCAATCCTCAGTTCTGTAGAGGCAGAGCGGCGAAGCTCTATGGCGTCCACTCTGATCATGTGACCAGAATGAATCCTCGGATTTGCGATAATTTTGTTTAAAAAAAAAAATTACTTTGTGCACTCCATTCTTTCCCATATAAACAGAAGGCTCAACACATTTACAACTCACAAACATATTTTGTTTATTTACAACAGAACACAAAACTTATATTATAATTTTCACAGAACCGCGACCCCAGTTCAGAACTACAGAGCCGCTCGATGTGTGAAGAGCAATATGGCATTTCATTGGTTACTTTTGAACAACACCTAATTTTGGGGAGGGCCACTCCCTAAAACATCTGTTCTTCAGCTACCTCTTGAGGGTGAAGCATCTCAGCTGTTATTCTACTGCTACAGAGGTTTCCAGATGGGCTGAAGGGAGTGCTCCACCACCACCTGGAAAGTCTCAAGATATTCCTGAAGAAGATGATTCTCAACAGGTGCCTTCTTCATCTAGAAAAAGGAGTGATGTATAGAATTATTTACCATACTTATTGTGGACAAAAAAAGTCAGTGCAAGAATAGTGAAATGCAACCTCTGTGAAAAAATCTCTCTCATGGTACATCAAAGCAATACAGCCACAGAATGTCGAGTATGTTGAAACATCTGCGCACAATCCACGGACGGGCATACCAATGAATGGTGAGAGAAAAAGAACTGACACATTCCGATCCCGAACCTCATTCATCATCATCTAGGCAAGCCACTACTCAGAATATCAGTATGCCAGCCACATGCACTGAATTAGTTCAAATGGTAACATCCTGCAGCATCTGCCATAATCTTGTGGTTGCAAAAGTTAAAAATGTCAATTACTTCTTTTTTCAAGTCAAAAACTACTGTTGCTAAAAAAAATCACAAGTTTTTCCTTCAAACTAGCTGGTATTGCACACTGTTGTGCTTTCATAATGCAAAAGTATTGCATTTAAGTTTTTCCTGTTTCCAATACATTTTCTGAAAAAAATTTTTTTTTAAAGAAAATGTAAAAATTGTTCTATCAAAAACTACAAAAAAACGGTTCTTGTTAGAACCACCACTGAATCAAACAAATAACTATGTTTGAGTCTTTATTACTCATCAGTATTTCCATACCTGTGTGAGTGTATATATAACTATTTATTTCTGTGTATAAGTGTATTTATCCATTTCTGTCTAGGTGTCTCAATGTATATATAATTGTGTCCCTGGGTGTGCTAGTGTATGTGTAAATCTGATCCTCGGTATGTCAATGTATATGATAGTGTCTACATGTATGTTCGAATAGATGCATTACTGTATAACTGCCTTTGTTTGTTTCTGCATTAGTGTCTGCCTGGGTCTCTCAGTGTGTATCTCAGTGTGTTAGTGTTGCTATTAAGGTGTCTCTGGACATATTAATCGATACATCAGTGTGCATCTGAGTGTGCCAGTGTATGCAATCATGTGGGCATGGGTTTGTTAGTGCATGCATCATTTTGTATTTGGGTGTGTCATTGTATGCAGTAGTATCTGTACGGCTGTATCAGCCATTGCATATGTGTGTGCATGTCTGTGCTAGTGTATCCATGAGTTTCTGCCTGCCTATGTCAGTGTATGCATCAGTGTGTGCTTGTGTGTGGTAGTTTATACATTAGTGTACTCCTAGAGGTGTGAGTGTCACTCTATCCATCTCTCTCTCCCTGGGTGTCCCAGTGTATACACCACTGTAAATCTGAATAATTCTTTGAATACACCAGTGTTCACTTGACTGCATCACTACATGCACCAATATTTTCCTGGATTTGTCAGTAGATGTATAATTGTATCTCTGAATTTATCAGTATATGTAAGAGAGTGTGTCTGGCTGAAACACTGTATACATCAGTGTGTGCCTGGCTCTCTCAGTCTATAGATGACAGTGTATCTCAGTGCCCCACTATATGCACTACTGCATACCTAAGTGTCTCGGTGTATATGTCAGTGTATCCCTGGATGTGTCAGAGTATACATCACTGTCACCCCATCTATTATAGTGTATGCAATACAATGCACCTGGGTGTCTTAGTCAATGCATTAGTTCCACCTGGTTGTCTCAGTACATACAATAGTGCATGCCAGTATGTGTCACTCTTCTCACATCTGGGGATGTTAGTCTAAACATCACAATGTGCATAGGTGTGTCAGTGTACCGATCAGTGTGTGCCTAGGTGTGTCAGAGTTTGCAGTGTGTCCCTGATTCTATATTGAATCTATCAGTGTGACCCCTGGTGTATGCCTTGGTATATCAATATCCGCATTGATGAATACACAAGTGAATTTATGACTATTTTGCTTGATACAAGATTCACTGTATCTTTTCCCTATTAGCTTTATCAGTGTCACATGTTCTAGTAGCGTGCATATATGCCTCGGCATGGGCCTCTACAATCTTGTGTCTCAATCGCTAAAACTCAGAACAACGTGTTTCATGTTTTAATAAAAATACACTCGCTTCTATAGTCTACATGCATCTCACTGAAAGGGTGACTTTTCTTACAACACACAGTACAAACCTACTTATACACATTTTCTAACGTCAAGTGTACTTAAAAATAAAACTGTGTACCTATGCTCACAATTAGTACCCTAACCCATATTTAAACCACACTTTATATAAATAGGAATCTATATTATTAATATACAAAATTACATATTGCAATCAGTATATTACATCCTAAATATATCTCTTACTGCAGCCTATGTACTTCAATGCACAATGTCTACATCAATATACAAATAGTTGCTAATGTCTCTAAACGAGTCCAAGTCTTCCTTTATATTTGTATTATTTTCATTCTCCTTAACAGTATACATTAGACAGTATACATATACCTTAACTTACCAAGTGCACTTTTAATACAATAAAAATTAAAAACACTTTTTTTCTCTTCTATAGACACAACAACCTCCTCTTCAGCCTACATACAGTACATCTGACCCCTTCACCTTCTACAGCAAAAAACAATTCAACCTGCTCTAACCCAATCATGTTTCTTAACTTTTCAAGTCATATATTTCACTCATATCAATGTCTAACTCATAGTGAAATAACCTCTATCATCTTTCAATACATGTGTGGCTCTCTGCATGATTTCAACATTGCTTTTATACATACCCATTTCTGTATAGACAAACACATTACATTTCTACAGGTCAATATAAAATTTTAACCATTTAATCCCTCATTAGTGCATTCTCCATACTAGCTTCAACATACATGAGGGATCACTTTAGTATACTGATAGTAACTGGAAACATCGATGAAACCCTTTATCCAAGTTCATCTGGATACCTTTCTTATATAATGAATTACTTGCATAATTCACTTACATAAATCAAAAACCTAGTATTTATTTCTTTTATAGCATTTTGTGAACACACTGATCACTTTCTGCAACCTAATATTAATGTATTCATATACTAACACTTCCTAAAATAAAGTACATTTCATTACACTTACCTGAAGATTCTCTTTCTTGTGCTCTACGTTTCTCTTTCAGTAATAGTTAGAATTTCTTCTCACTGAACAAAGCTCAATAAATCAACCACAACTATGGAAGTCTACTCTCATAGCAGGCAACCAGTAATGGCAACCTCTTCAACAATCCTTTCAAGGTCACTGAGTCAGTAAACCAATCAAGAAGATGTGAGTTTCACCGGATCCGTGGATCCACCATGGCCCCCTGTATAAATTTACAGGTGGTTCTGCAGATCTATGGGAAATTCAAAGATTATTTTTTGATCTTATTAAAAAAGAACATCCATGTAAACGCTCTTTTTAGAACACAAAGCCACATCATTACATTAAATAACCATTATGAATCATTACCGCCTGGTATGGTAAAACAAAGTCACATTCTAGTCCCTTTCCTCTGATGCTCTTCTAGCTCCGCTACAATGGTTACACAGTCTGCAAAATTCTGCTGCACCAGGTCACATGTTCATAACGGTTTCTGACTAGAGAATGCTTAGTTTCAAGCCACAATTAGCAGATGTGGTTGAATATTTCAGAGTAAATATATCACAGCTATTTTTACTCTTTTTCAAATTTTCTTTAACCCAATCCAACATATTCACAAAACCTCACTGGGGGCCAGATGTAGCAAAGGTTTGCGACTCGCAAACGGGCCGAATCGCAATTTGCGACAGTGCAAAATCGGAAATGGGATGCAAAAAGCCCATTTCCGACTCGCAAAAAGCGATGGGACCCGTTTGCGAGTCGCATCTCTTGCGACCCGCAAATAGCAAGTCGCAATTTGCGAGTCGCAAACCTTATGCAATTGCAACTCGCAAATTGCGACTAGTCGCAAAAAGCCCAGTTTGCATGTCCCATTTACCACTAACTCAGAGCAGGTGGTAACCATTACCAAATTATAAAAGGGGACCCAGAAGCCATCTGGGTTACTCAAGATGGCGGAGATATACCTGATAGCAGTGAGGAGGAGAGTCTACGCAGCCCAGCAGAGGAGGAGGAGGGGCCACAGACAGGAGAAGATATATAGAACCAGGCAGACTCTTTTTCAGCAAACTGAAAAGGAGATCTATGACAAATATCGCCTTAGCAGCGCAGCCATTCTAGAATTAATAGATTTACTCAAACCACAGCTAGAACACCAGACTCTGCGTGGCTGCGCCATTCCTACGCATGTGCAAGTACTATGCTCACTGCACCTCTTGGCCTCAGGGAGCTATCAGGGGGTCATTGCTGTGGCAGGTGGGGTATCCCAAAGTGCAGTGTCAAGGTTCCTCGGGGCCTTCCTAGATGCCTTAGTCATGCACATGTCTCACTTCATATACTTACCAAGGAATGAGGCAGAAATGAACAGCACCAAGCTGGACTTTTACCGCATTGCCCACTTTCCCCATGTCATAGGGTGTGTAGATGGGACACACATTCAAATATGCCCCCCTGCAAATCTGGAACACATTTTCCGCAACAGGAAGTGTACCCACTCACTCAACATACAGGTTGTGTGCGATGCCCATTATGTCATCACGGACATCGTAGCTAAGTTTCCAGGCAGTACCCATGACTCATACATTTTTAGGCATAGTGGGATACATCAACGCCTGGAAAGTGGGGAATTCGGAGACGGTTACCTCCTAGGTAGAGCCACAGACACTTGCAGACATACACACAGGTCACTGTGCACGACTATCTGGACTTCCTAACAGTGTACTTTTGTGCCAACAGGTGACAGTGCCTATGCTCTCAGGCCTTGGATCATGACTCCGTTTTTAATACCCAGAACTGAATCTGAGAGGCAATACAACAGTGCGCATAAGAGGACCAGGAACCTGATAGAGTGCACCTTCGGACTCCTGAAGGCAAGATTCAGATGCCTCCACCGCAGTGGAGGCGCCCTCCAATACACCCCCATTACCGCATTCAAAATTGTGGTCGCATGCGCCATCCTCCACAACATAGCCACCCGACGTGGGCTACCTCTCACCCCTGCAGACCCAGATCCTGATGATGAAGAGCAAGAACAACCACATCGCCATCATGGGGATAGGAGTCTAGCTAATCAAGGCAGACTGAGACGGGAACACATTGCAACACAATATTTTGGACGGTACGTGTCAACTCCCACCATACTCACCTATTAACCAAAAGATCCATTTGTTAAGTGGAACAAAAATAACTGTTTTATTACTGTAATTAAGAACTATATACAAGTAGAAATTGTCCATGGGCAGGAAAATGCCAACCAGTCATGTGGCACATTAACGCCATGTGCCACGGTTAATGGTCCTGGGTGTTATCTATGTTCTCCTGCCCCTCCTGCCAGCCTGGCTGGTCCCTGCTGCGTTCATGGTGCTCTGCCTACCACTCCTCAGCACCCTGCTGTCAGTGGCAGAGACACTGCTTACTGTTGAGCCCTCTTCACTGTCTTGGGGTGTTTCCCCTGTGGCCCTTGACATTTCCCGTGTCTCCACAAGTTCTATTATGTGGGTGAGACGTCCCAGGCCCCTGGCAACATCCCCAGCAAAATGGCCCATCTCTATTTGCAGCCCAACTGTTCTCCTCGACAGGCCCGTTGTATTAATGGCGAGCCTGCCGATCGATGTGGCCATCCTGTCCAGTCGTTGCATTATTTGGCGATCTCTGCGCCGCCCAGCCTCTGCCTGGGCCAGCAGTCCTCCCGCCAGTTCCCTAATGGCAAGAGCAATGTCCCCAGTGTTCTGGCACATCATGTCCATGCGTCTGTTGAGGTGCTGCATGCTTGCATGGTTGGTTCTCACAAAGCGGTGCAGCACACCACTAATCCTGCCCAAAATTCTGTTCTGCAGGCGCTGACCCCGCAGCAGATGTGCCTCACTGTTGGTTGGAGGAAGTCTCCTGGATGCAGACAGCAACCCAGATGGTCTTGCCCTGCGACGCCTGAGCAGCGGTGGCTGCCCTGTGCTCCCACCTGTGTCCTCCCTGCCTGTTGCTGGGGCAGCTTCTGGCTTGAAAGTTGCAGCAGGTGTTACTACTGCAGGGATGCTGCTGACGGTGCAGGTGGGGGTGCTGGCGGGTCCTGGGGTGTCCTCCTGGGCCTGGGTGCTTGGGGTGTTGGGGGTGTCTTGCTGGAGACCTGTGGGACATGGGGAACAGACTGTCAGTGTCTACTATCTATTGCACACATACTATTAAACATTTGTCTATAAACTGCCTATTTGACTACATTTCCCATAATGCATCATTCTGGCAATTTCTACCCTGAAATGGAGCTATTTTGGTTGTGCATGCACCTGTGTACATGGTGGGTGGGGGTTGACATTGATAGGGGTACAGGCTTATCACATGGTACTCACCGGTTGATGTGCTGGGCTCTGAGGTGTCCAGGGCCCCAAATCCACACACTGCCTCCTGGTCCAATGTTTCTTCCACCCTTTCTTCCAGGGGTGTGGGTGGTGGCACAGATGATGGTCCCCCTCCAGTGCCTCTCATCTCCCGGAGCCTTTCAGCCACCCTCTCCTTGGTCCGGGAGCGGAGGTCATACCACCTCTTCTTAATGTCCTCGATTGTCCTGTGGCTCACACCCAGGGAATTGATTTTATCTTGGATGTCCTGCCAGAGTTTTTTTTTGGTGGCCTCAGGAACATTGAGGGCTGCTCTCCCAAAAAGCTCATCATGGTGCTGACAGCATTCCTCTGTCAGCACCTCCAGCTCCCTCTCAGAAAATTTGAGTTTTCTTTTTCGTGGGGTTCCCTCCATGGCAGCTGCTGTTTGTTCTGTGTGAAGACTGGCAGTTATAAAAGGGTGTGGTCCTCCCTCCTCCCAGGTGTATTAGTAAACTTCCTGGCTGTGATGTCATCATCATGTGCCAGGAAGTGTTTCCAGAGTGTTCTGGTGTGCTTTCTGGAGTGTTCTGCTGCACCTGCAAGCAATTTTCGAGGTAATCGCAATTTGCGACATCTACTCGCTAATTGCGAGTTCGTTTTTTGCACACTCGCAAAAAGCGACCTCGCAATCTGCGGACTCGCACAATGCGTTGCGAGTCCGGCTGCGAGTCGCAAAATCGGATCGTTTTTTTTTCTGGCATTCCAAATTGCGAATCGCATTTTGCGACTCGCATCAACTCGCAAAATGCGAGTCGCAATTTTTATTTTTGCTACATCTGGCCCTATTTACCTTCATCCAAAACAATATCTACAACAGTCATGTGAATCACTTCTTCGGGACTGTACCTACTACCATCCATTTCAACTGATTCAGCCATCTCCTGTGTGCTTCTCCAGATTACCTCCAAGATGCTCAGAGTGTGGATTCTCAGTCACAACATTGTGTTTTGGGCCAGAGAGACCGTAAAAAGAAGTGGTAGTGAAAGGGACCTAGCTTTGTCCAACGTGGATATTACTTGGATTGGCCAGAGAGGGTTAAAGTGCCATGAATTACTTCCATTGGTTGAAACTATTAAGGATTGCCAAAATCCAGACCTTATGATTGTACGCCGTGGTGGCAATGACCTACATGTAGCCACAGGAGTTGGTTTGGAAATCCTAATGAAAGAAACCTTTGGAAAATAAATGACACTCTTCCCACTCATTCCTTAATTTTTTCAAATATTTGCCAAAGGCAGAAGTGGAACTGGTCAACTCAGTTCTGCCCACAAATAGAGAAATCCAGAGTACATATCAATAAAACTGTTTCTGCATTCCTCAGGGACCATACCATGATTTCTATATACCACAACAACTTACAATTTGATATGGAGGTATTTACAGAAATGATGGAGTTCACCTAACAGAGAAATGCAACACACTTTTCCTGCATAACTTGAGAGACTGTATCCTCTATCATGCCAATCTGTTACCCATATACATATATATTTCTATTTATACACTTATTTTTTTTCAAATCATACTCAGATCTGTGAATGGCTCAGTGGATCTCATAAAAGGGAAAAAAAAACATTTCTTTGGATGCAAGGGTGGGCATGAGAATGTCTCTCTAAGTGTGGGAGTGAGTGTGAGAGTGTCTGTGTACATGTGACAGTGCATGTAAGAGTATGTCTGTAGGTGTGAGATTGGCTGTCACAGTGTCTGCCTGGATGTCAGACTGGGTGTGAGAGTACCTGTCTCTGTGAAGAGAAGTGTCATAGTGTGTCGCTGGGTTTGACACTACATGTGAGAGTCTCTATGTTAGTGTGAGACTGAGCGTCAGAGTCTATGTCAGGGTGTGAGAGGGAGTGTGACAGTGTCTGCCTGGATGCAAGAGTGAGTGTGAAACTGTCTGTGTGGATGTGACACTGGATGTAACAGCATCTCTGTAGGTGTGAGAGTGAGTGTGGCAGTGTCTGCCTGCATGTCACACTGGGTGTGAGATTGTCTCTCTGTGTGTAATACTGAATGTTGAGTGTCTCTATTAGAATTTAGGGGGTAATTCTGTCCCTGGCGGTCAGTGTTAAAGCGGCGGCCAACCCGCCAACAGGCTGGCGGTCCAAAAAATGGAATTCTGACCCTGGCGGGAACCGCCAACACAGGCCGCCGCTTTAACACTCCGACCGCCACGGCGGCACAAACAAACAGCGCGGCGGTCACCGCCAACAGCCAGGCGGCAGACAATGTACCGCCCACCCTATCACGACTCACCACGGGGCGGGAGCCCCGCCGATAAAAACACGGCGGAAACAGACATTTCCAATGGAAAACGCTCACCTCGACACACTCCATGCGGAATCGGAACAGCATGGAACCGGAACTCCACATCCTCCCAGCCATTGCCTTCCTGGTCATCTTCCAGGATCACGAAGGCCGCCGCAGACGACAATGGTGAGTACTGCACCTACGACACAGGGGAGGGGGGAGGAGGAAAGGTTACGGGCACACACATACGCCACACACCCACCCCCACCCTCACCCCCACCGAAATACCTACACACCAATGCAGATTAAAAAGTCAGAGTGACACCCCCAAACCCCCAAAACAAAAATGCAAAGACAAAAGGCAATGATTGTAAAAATAGAACTATATTATAGCAATAATGAAGTATAGCGAACTTAGCAATATATACAGAATTATTACACATCTAGAACTATATATATACAAGTAGCAAAAGTCCGGCACAGTTTTGCAAAGTTCAAATGTCCGTGGGCCAATGTGCAGCAACACATGGGCAAAGCCCACACACGAGATCGAGTCCATTGGAGAGAACACTGCTGGGGCATCACAATAATAAAATACTGGCACCTCAGGGGGAAGGGAAGGGGGGGCACCTCAGCCACATGAGTCCACGACGCCAGATCCACAAAGGGCCTCCATGCCCACTGTGCCATCCTGGGGAGTGCAAAGCCACAGTCTCTCAAGTCTCTACAGTGGGTGGATTGCCCACTGTGCCATCCTGGGGAGTGCAAAGCCACAGTCTCTCAAGTCTCTACAGTGGGTGGATTGCCCACTGTGCCATCCTGGGGAGTGCAAAGCCACAGTCCATCAGGTGGATTACAGAGTCCACTGGTCATGGAGGAGGCATGGTGGGCAGAGTGCCTCGTGAAGCCCTGCCCGACACAGAACCGGGCATGCCAATGGGCCAGCGGTGCTTGAGATGAGGGCCCAGCGGAGCGGTGCTTGAGATGAAGGCCCAGCGGAGCGGTGCTTGACAGGAGGGCCCAGCGGAGCGGTGTTTGACAGGAGGGCCCAGCGGAGTGGTGCTTGAGATGAGGGCTCAGCGGAGCGGTGCTTGACAGGAGGGCCCAACGGAGCGGTGCTTGACAGGAGGGCCCAGCGGAGCGGTGCTTGACAGGTGGGCCCAGCGGAGCGGTGCTTGACAGGAGGGCCCAGCGGAGCGGTGCTTGAGATGAGGGCCCAGCAGAGCGGTGCTTGACAGGAGGGCCCAGCGGAGCGGTGCTTGACAGGAGGGCCCAGCGGAGCGGTGCTTGACAGGAGGGCCCAGCGGAGCGGTGCTTGAGATGAGGGCCCAGCGGAGCGGTGCTTGAGATGAGGGCCCAGCGGAGCGGTGCTTGAGATGAGGGCCCAGCGGAGCGGTGCTTGACAGGAGGGCCCAGCGGAGCGGTGCTTGACAGGAGGGCCCAGCGGAGCGGTGCTTGACAGGAGGGCCCTGTTCAGCGGTGCCTGTCTTGGCGGGGCCCTGTTCAGCGGTGCTTCTCACGGCGGGCCCTGTTCAGCGGAGCCTGTCTTGGCGGGGCCCTGTTCAGCGGTGCCTGTCTTGGCGGGGCCCTGTTCAGTGGTGCTTCTCACGGCGGGGCCCTGTCCAGGGATGCTTCTCACGGCGGGCCCTGTTCAGCGGTGCCTGTCTTGGCGGGGCCCTGTTCAGCGGTGCTTCTCACGGCGGGCCGTGTTCAGCGGTGCCTGTCTTGGCGGGGCCCTGTTCAGCGGTGCTTCTCACGGCGGGGCCCTGTCCAGGGATGCTTCTCACGGCGGGCCCTGTTCAGCGGTGCCTGTCTTGGCGGGGCCCTGTTCAGCGGTGCTTCTCACGGCGGGCCCTGTTCAGCGGTGCTTCTCACGGCGGGGCCTGTTCAGCGGTGCCTGTCTTGTGTTTCGAGTGAACCACACCTGGCCAATACTTCCCGCTCAGTCAGCATCGGACCTTTCCGTTGCGGGGCCCTCCTGTGATGGAGTCCTGGGGCCCTGGGTCTCCTCCGATACCCCCGGAATGGGGCGGTGGGGCCCTCATAGCCAGGTCGGCTGCTCCCTGCCTTCGGCGCTTTGCTGCCCTTGCCCTCCTTGGCAGACTCTCCATGGCCCTTGGCTCCCTTACCCGATGTGGCAGGTGACGGTGCAAGGCTACCCTCCTTGGGGGCAGGCGTATCAGGCCTCTCGCGCCTGCCCTTCAGTTTTTTGCTCCTCTTTCCAGGGGGGGGGGCTGGCTGTGCCTTTGCTGCTGGCCGATGTCCCTGCCCAAGGAAAGGGCGGACTCCAAAAACCAGGCACGACGTTCTTGGGAGTTGCTGGGCTGGTGGTGGCTGAGGTGTTTTTGGAACTCTTACGAGATGGATGGGGTGGGTCAGGTGAGGAAAAGATGTTCACTTTAGAGAGGAATAGTTTTTTAGGAGCAATGGGAAGGGTAGCTGGAGTGGATATGGGAGTGGAGGAAGAGGATGTGGTTGTAGGAGAGTCAAGTCTGGTGTCTTTGGGTGCAGGTGCTTGGGCTGGAGGCTGACGTGAGGTGGATGGCTGTTGGTTGGGTGCCTGCCTGCGTTTGTGTGGGTTGGAAGCGGTGGTGACAGACACACTGGGAGAGGACACAGGGGACGTGTACATGGCAGTGGGGGTGGTGACTGCACGTGTGCGGACTGGGCTGGAGGGTGTGTTGGTGATGGGTGTACTGGCTGATGGTGGTGTGCATGCAGGTGTGAGTGTAGACGTCACAGGGAGGGAGGAGGGAGACGAGGAGGTGGGGGACACAGAGGAGGTAGTGGCTGTTGGCATGTCTGCATCTGTATGTTGCTTGTGTGAATGCTTGTGTGTTCTGTGGTGCTTATGTCTGGATGAGCTTCCCTTGGGTGTTGAGGTGTGTGCAGGCTGGTCTGTAGGTGTGGATGGGATAGGCAGAGGAACAGGGGAGTGGGACTGGGTGGAGGGAGTTAGAAGAGGGAGGCTGGAGACAGGGACAATCGCTGCCGTCAGTGCTGAGGCCAGAGCGTTGAACGATCGCTGCTGGGCAGCCTGACCCGAATGAAGGCCCTCCAGGTATGCATTGCTTTGATGCACCTCCCTCTCCACACCCTGGATGGCATTCAAAAGGGTAGACTGCCCAACAATGATGGTCATCAGGAGGTCAATGACCTCCTCACTGAGGGCAGCAGGGGTGACTGGGGCAGGGCCTGAGGTGCCTGGGGCGAAGGAGATGGCCGCCTTCCTGGCCGTGCGGGCACGGGCCGAAGGCCGAGGGGCTGCTGGGAGGGCGGAGCTGGTGCGCTGGGTGGCGGCTGTACCTGTAGTTTCGGTGGGCACGGATGTTGCCGCCACCGCAAGGGAGCTCCCATCCGAGGACGTGTCGGTGTCACTGACGTCTGCACGGGTCCCCGTGGTGGAGCCCCCCTCGCCCTCCGTCTCACTGGTCATGTCGGAGTCCGTTGCATGGCCCTCCGGGGCCATGTGAGATGCAGCTCCCTCTTGCGCCGATGCCACTTCTCCTCCGCCTGATGATGCTAATGCACACATTCACAGAAAAACAAAGAAAATTGGGGGGGGGTGGAGAAATAAAGACAAGTTGAGTTCATGCATTGGGGACACCGTTGGCGGAGAGGACAGACACAGAAGCCCCCTGCACTACGCTGCGCACTTGGGGTACACTACTCATTCACTGGGACATGCCCTACAAGCCTATGGGCGACAACTGCCCACACAGAATACACAGGTCCATGAATAGCGTTACTAGGCACCCTACAGAGATGGGGGGCGGGGCACAGGACCATACCTCACGGAGGGGCCTAGCCTACAGAAATCGCCCTGGCCTAGGGATACCCACAGCCCTCCTCCCCCACCCAGGCACCTCCACTGCGCGCAAATATAGCTGAATGTGCTGGTACTCACCCCCTTGTGTCTGCTGTGATGTCCTCAAGCGCCCATCTAAATCGGGGTAGGCCACCGCCAGGATCCGGGACATCAGGGGGGTCAAGGTACGACTGGCACCCCTCCTAGGTTGGAAGGCCATCCCCAGCAGAGCCTCGGCGGTCTTCCTGCTCCCGCGGCGGATGTCCTCCCACCTCTTGCGGCAGTGTGTGCCCCGTCTGTTGTGGACCCCCAGGGCCCGGACGTCCTTGGCGATGGCACGCCAAATATCGATCTTCTGATGGGCGCTGACCTATGTGACATGTACAGGGGGGGAAAAGAAACATCATCACTTTTCTGCATGCTCGATGTGAGTGGCCCCCCCTCCCCAAACTTGCCATGTGGCACATGCTCTCATCTGTTGCGCCATGCATTCGTAATTCGCTCCCCTCCCCTCCATCGTACATCCACCCCACTCATCACAGGCATTGCCCACTATGCATTGGCCCCCGTGTACTCACCTGTTGGTCTGGAGGGCCGTAGAGTAGCGCATACTGGGGGAGGACCCCGTCCACGAGCTTCTCCAACTCTTCGGAACTGAAGGCGGGGGCCCTTTCCCCAGTCGCAGCAGCCATTGTCACTTCCAGACCGAGGTCACAGCAGCACTTGCAGTATAGGTCCTCTCCTGTGGATGCTCAGGTCTCGTGTGATTAAGCAGAGAGAAAATGGCGGTCACGCCCGCGGCGGTGCGTACTGCGACCGCCGGCGCACATCGTCATTGGCTCCTGAAACCCATAGGGATCAATGTTAACCAATGTTGCTTTGCGCCGCGGTCTCCGACCGCCTACCGCCACGGCGTGCCACGCCAGCGCAATGACCTCACTTCACATTGTCACACTTCACAGGTCAGGCAGCCGCCATTTCAAGGGCCCACTTGGCTTAATTCCTACTGCGTCACACATGGCTAGGCCTTACATCGACACTCATACAAGCCATTCAATCCAGAGAGATTCGTGTACTGTTTAGGCTGTGGGAACTTACCTGTGGGTTGATTGACTCTGTGCTCCATGTTGTCCTTCCTAGGCACCGTCCGCTGGGACTTGCGAGGAGACGGAGGAATGTTCCTGTGTACAGACCGCTGGTGGACCTGTCGACAATGGAAGAACGACATGTCATACTCACCTACAGACTCAACACTGCCACCATACAGGAACTGTGTGCCCAGCTGGAGCCAGACCTGATGTCACCCATCCGCCAACCCACAGGGATTCCGCCTCTAGTGCAGGTGCTGTCAGTACTCCATTTTTTGGCTAGTGGATCATTTCAAACTACAGTGGCCATTTCATCTGGGATGTCTCAGCCTATGTTTTCAAAGGTATTGTCCAGAGTGTTGTCTGCCCTGATGAAACATGCGGAGCTACATCATATTCCCCGAGGTGGGTGACTTGCCTACAGTGAAGAGTGATTTCTATGCCCTTGGACACATTCCCAATATCATTGGTGCCATTGATGGTATCCATGTGGCTTTGGTCCCCCCAAAAGACAATGAGCAGGTGTACAGGAACCGAAAAAGTTATCATTCAATGAATGTCCAGGTGGTCTGTTTGGCTGACCAGTACATCTCCCATTTAAATGCCAAGTTCCCAGGGTCAGTGCATGACGCGTACGTCATGCGAAATAGCAGCATCCCTTATGTGATGGAACAGCTACAGAGACAGCGTGTGTGGCTAATTGGTGACTCTGGTTACCCCAACCTGCCTTGACTATTGACCCCAGTGAGGAATCCCAGGACAAGGGCAGAGGAACGGTACAGTGAGGCCCATGGGCGTACTAGGAGGGTGATCGAGCGGACCTTCGGCCTCCTGAAGGCCAGGTTTAGGTGCCTGCATATGACAGGTGGATCCCTAATGTACTCACCAAAGAAGGTGTGTCATATCATCGTGGCCTGCTGCATGCTTCACAACCTGGCTTTGCGACGCCAGGTGCCTTTCCTGCAGGAGGATGGTCCAGATGGTGGTGTTGTGGCCGCTGTGGAGCCTGCGGAGAGTGAAGAGGAGGAAGACGAAGAGGACGACACAGACAACAGGGACAGAGTGATACTGCAGTATTTCCAGTAACACACAGGTAAGAATCTACTCCTGCATTTTATTATATCTGTAACAGTACTGGCTCTCTACTGTCTGACCTTTCACCCCAATGTATGGTAACTTAGTTGTGAATTTGCCTTCCTATTTCAGCGATCTGGTCCCCACGGAGTGCCCTCTGGTTTATTTCCCCATGGACTACTGCTGTGTGACACTGGTATGTTGTCATCACAATGTAATTGGACATTTATGGTTGGTTATATCGAATACATTTGGTTTAAAAAAATAAATAGCAGACTCCAGATGGTTTTTGTGCAATAATTGTGTTTATTGAAGTGCAAAAATTGGTGTATAGTTCAAAAAGGGTGATGGGTGATGGTGGAGGCATGTCCATGGCAGAGTCCAGACTCACGTTCGCACGGGTGCATTGTCCATATGCCTGTGGAATGTGGAGCAGGGGCAGTTCAAGGTTGGACAGGGTGAACAAGTGGGACAGTGGGATGACATCCGGGGGGATCCGTGCATGGCGGGGGTCTTGACATCCTACTCTTTCTTCTTCCTAGGTCTCAGGCCTTTCTTGAGGGGTGGTTCATGTTCTGCAGGGGGTGGGGTCCGGGTGGCCCGTTGCTGTTGTGTCGGGGCATCCTGACCACTAGCGCCGGCGGAGGTGGTGGGCTGTTCTTCCTCCATGCTAGTGGCCGGGGCCCTTTGGGGGGCCACATGGTCCCGCAATGTGGTGACAATCTGGTTGAGTGCCACCACGATTCTACCCATTGCGGAACTGATGCTGCGCAGTTCTTCCCGTAACCCCATGTACTGGCCCTCCTGCATGGCCTGGATCTTCTGGAACCTGGCCAGGACCGTCGCCATCGTCTCTTGGGAGTGGTGGTATGCTCCCATGATGGTGGTGAGGGCCTCTTGGACAGTGGGTTCCCTAGGCCTGTCCTACATCTGTCGCACAGCAGCCCTCCCAGTTCCCCTTTGTTCCTGGGCCTCTGTCCCCTGGCCGGTGTGCCCACTACCACTGCCCCCAGGTCCCTGTTGTTGTTGGGGTGGTGGGTTGCCCTGGGTGCCCTGTAGTGGTAGACACACCGCTGCTTGACCTGTCCTGGAGACAGAGGCATGGGCCCGCTGGGTGGGTGCTGTGCTGGGGTTTCCAGAGGGGGGTAGGTCTGCTGTGGCTGCCTGAGGGGAACCGACTGTCTAGAGGTCCCCGATGGTTCGGGCTGGTCATCAGGTTCTAGGTCGACAGAGCTGCTGTCATCACTGGGGGCCTGTTCCTGGGGGTGGGATGGACATTTCTGGACCCTCCGGGCCGGTGTGTTGGCGTTCAGGCCCTGCAGGGGTAAAAGAGTATGGTTATTGCTTCTGTGTGTGCCATGGCGTGCGATTTGTGGGTGCCCTTGTCCCCCAGTGCTGGCATTCCCTTGTGGGAGGAGTTGTGAGGGTGGTTTGGGGGGGGATGGGTATGTGCAGTGGTCATGCTTAGGTGATGGGTGTCCATGGTTTGTGTTGGCATTCAGGGGTTGGTTTTGGTTTGGGTGGGTTGTGCTGGTGAGACATTAGCAGGGAGGATATGTGCTGGGGGGTTGGGGGTGAGGGTGGGGGTGTGGGTTGGCATGCTGGTGGTTGGGGGGGTGAAGTAGTTGAGATTAGACTTACCAGAGTCCATTCCTCCGCCTACTCCAGCGAGGCCCTCAGGATGCAGGATGTTCAAGACCTCTTGCTCCCATGCTGTGAATTCGGGTGGAGTGGGTAGGGGTCCGCCGCCAGTCTTCTGCACAGCGATGTTGTGTCTTGACACCATCGCCTGCACCTTCCCCCGTAGGTCGTTCCAGTGCTTTCGGATGTCTTCCCGATTTCTGGGATGCTGTCCCACAGCGTTGACCCTGTCGACGATCCTTTGCCATAGCTCCGCCTTCCTGGCTATTGTGGTGTGCTGCACCTGTGTGCGAAGAGCTGGGGCTCTACCCTGATTATTTCCTCCATCATGACCCTGAGTTCTTGGTCCGAGAACCTGGGGTGTCTTTGGGGTGCCATGGGGTGGTGTGGATGAGGTGTGGGGTGGTGTTTGTGGTGATGAGTGTAGTGGTGTGTGGTGTTTTGTGTGTAGATGTAGTGTGGGGGATGATGTTGGGTTCCTGTGTGTGTTGTGGTTTGCGTTCCCTGTGCTCTCTCTCTGTGTATTGCGCCTTGTCTCTAAATTTCAATTTGTGGGGGTTTGTGGGTGATGTGGGTGTGTGTTTTATATCGTATTGATTGTGTGGGAGTGGTATTTGTATGTGTATCAGGTGTGTGTATTTGTAATTGTCCAATGTGGCAGTGTTTTGTAGATGTGTGTGTATTTTGACCGCAGCGGTGTGTACCACCAATGGGATACCGCGGTTGAAAGACCGCCGCGTGGATTCGTGGGTCGTAATGGCATGGGCGTATTTCTGTTGGCGTGACGGTGGAGGTTTGGTCATCTCCAGTTTATCGCTGACCGCTGATGTGGCGGCCTTCAGTGGAGGTCGGGTTTTTGGCGGTTTGCCAGTTGTGGGTCAGAATGACCCTGGTGGGTTACCGCGGCCGCGCCGGTGTTATGGCGGTCTTCTGACCGGCGGTAACTGCCTTTTACCGCCAGGGTCAGAATGACCCCCTTAGTCTTTTTTGTTTTACGTTTCCCGAGCTCTGCAGAGCACTGGGCCCCACGGGTCGATCCGTGGATCTCATGAAGTGTTAAAAAAATCCTTTTATGTATTTCAAAGGCATTATTTGTCCCAGAACCACAACTATATCACCCCACGGGGTCACAGAACCTGTACCCTGACCCTATCAATTCAATTGCCTCCACGTATCAGACCCGAGGACCATTTAACAAGAAAGAAAATGGCAGCTGCAACTTTTCTCTCAGGTTGCAGGCAGCCAATCAGATTCTTCCTGTGGCGCGTGGAGCTGCAGATCGACCGGCGGTCAATCCATGGAGGATCTGCGTCCCTATATATCTATAGTTTTTTGGACTTAAATTTCTCCAAGACTACTGAACAGATTCACACCAAACCATGAAAAGTGTGATCTGCAGAATAGAATCTAGCTTCGTGTCAAATTTGGTGTAATTTCGTTCAGTAGTTCAGGCTGTAAGTGTGTCTAAAGGTCCTATGGAAAAATGAATGAGGAAAACCCAGTTTGGGACTCCCCCTTATTCTTGGCCCCCGCTTGACATATCACCCCGAAATATATATATATATATCACCAACTGGCCGCATAAAGAAACACACGCTCTGACTGCCGGTGCCGATGAAGGAGTTAGCGACCCAAACTCCTATTAATTCCAACCAACAAAATGAATCATCGCACATCAGGAAGATACTTCTTCAGCCTTTTATTGCAAGAGTGAAATTTACAGCATAAAATTATGCTGTTAACCTTTTGGTATGGTTCTATTATTATTAATGAAGAAGAAGAACTGCAAGAAAAGAATATTATTTTCTCATAATTATAACTATCATAAAGACTTAAAGTATGATTCATTATTTCACTGTATTGAGTATGTTCCCATGACGATCTGCTCACCACATCAGTTATCAGTCTCCAAAAAATGCCACGGTCAGTTACAGGAGTGCAGTTTTGGGGCATTTGTAAAAATAACACATAACAAAACTTTACTTGGAGAAGGAAGACCGATTTTGTTCCTGTTGGCAGTGTCTCGCAGAGCTGTGCAATCACATACCCATTAGTGCTGGGCCAGCTGCCAGAGACCACCATCTCCATCACATAAGAACACCCGTCAAATCTAGAATACGTTTTCCAATGCTCTTTTTACTTACTTGGGACAGCTTTACTTTTCCTAGATGTGCTGAAAGGATACTTGCAGTGCATTGGATACATTGATTGTCTCTTGTTTGTTTTTTTAAAAACAACCTCCCCACCTTGGATTATTGGTTGCATGTGATTCTGGGGAAAAGTGATTAAAGAAACCTCTTCTGAAGAAACTTTCTACATCAAATCTTACTAAATGAATAGCATTTCCAGGATCTCAAGAATGTGAATATACATTAAATATTCCATGTTGTATTTTTTTCAAGGATCATATAGATCCATTGTTTCCATTTTTTATTGGGTGTCCCCATACCATCCTTTTTGCCTTCCCCGTCCAGCCTTCTTCTTCCCTTCTCTTTCCTGTTTACTTTCCCTTTTTTCTTTTTCTTTTTCTTTTCCCTTTTTTCTTTTTCTGTTTTCTTTCATTTGTCTTACAGTCCAGCTATTTGGAGCTCCTTTTCTCTCAATTACCTCTTTTTTTCTTTAACTTATCCTCTAATTGCGCTTATACCTTGGAATCTCTACCAATTTGTACATCCTTGTATCTCTACCCTCTTTAAACGTCTTACCTTTGCTTATACTTGAATACCTTTATCTATGCCTTAGAATCAACTAACCTACCTATTTCCCACAATGTATACCCTACCACTGTACCCTTGCACCTCAACCAATTCTACAACCCTCACTTCAATACTTACAACCTTACTACTACCTCTCCCCTTTCCCACATCATATCTTAATTCCTGCTTATAACCTAGTACAATTACCCCACCTATAATATTGTAACTCTACTATTATGTATATTATAGTATCTCTACACTTAACTATACCCCAATACTTCCTACATTACACTCCCCCTAATCCAGAACCTTTATTCTCAGCTATTCTGTAGTACCTCTACTACTACGTTAGGACCACAACCTCATCCAATACTAAAGAACCTTAGTGTGTGCCTTTACCTTTTGTATCTATACCTCAATACCACAGCCATCCATGCAGATATCATAGTAAATATTTGATTACTCATTGCATAAAACTACTTCCCCACTCTGTGCTCCAGAACATGTACATCTTCTGACTGTACCCAAAATCCCCTTTCTTATCCCATTTACATTAATACAGCACCTTTTTATCTCACTGTGTTCTAATGTAATTTCCAGTCCCACACCTCAAACTACTTTTGTTTTCAGTGCATTTCTTTTTCAGGATGATGTGATACATGGCAGCAATTGACTAGATAATTTGGTAGCACACAGAAAAGTACTTGTATGTGGACATTCACAACATTTTTCATGTCCATTCATCCCATGGAAACAGCCACAGTTTCAGTCCTGTAAAGAGCAGATATAAATATCTTGCAGTAGGAATGGAACAACAATAAAACTAGGGTGAAAAGGAGGGGTGAAGAAAGTTTTTTTTTTATGGATTTGTTTTTTTACTTATGGAGAAAGAAATCAAAGTTCAAAAATGACTTAACATAATTATAACAGCAGAAAGCTAGCTATTTGTGATTTGTTGTAAATCCGTTCAATAATTTTTGAGAATTTAAGGTTCCAAATGCATAGATATTTCAGGCCACCATTGTACCACAGGAATGGTAGATCAAACTGTAAGTTCATTATTGGCTGCCGTCAACATCTACAACAATCTTTGGCAGCCATGGTAGGACTTAGGGACACTGTCCTTGCTTTGCAGTAAGAAAAAATAAAATAAACAGATCAGGGAAAGGTAGGGAGTCCCAGAGAGGACACATAGGCCAAATTTTTTTTTTAGGTATCACCGTACTGCTCATGTACAGTGGTAAAAACACTTTTTTTTAAAAAATGAAACAGGGTGGGATCACCATTTTCATTTATAATCCTCCCAGGTGGGACAGAGGATCTGCACAGATTTGTTTTTACAGGTTTTTGTGAGGGGTGTGTGGAGGGCCTCCCTTCCTAAGGTAGATGAAGCCCCAGGAGCCCTGAACTCCCCAAAGTACTTATAAGTTGGGAAAGGGCACCACCATGCTAACCCCACATTGTCATGAGTCCTCCTACTCCCAGTCATTGGGGGAGCAGGGGCATACCGCATAAGCACTTCAGGCTCACATGGCGTGAGCAGGTTGTAGGAAGGTGGTGGCTCCCATGCCAGCACAGATTGTGCTGGCCAGTTGAGGAGCAGCTTTGGCAGCAAGGAAGGGGGCTCTACGCACTGTCATTAAAAAGAATGATCTAGGTACCCTGGGTGGGACTGGGGCAACCAAAATAAAATATAAAAATGGGACAGCATTACAGGAGTGAGCTCCATGGGCTGTTATTAAAAAAAACAAGACTCTGGATGCCCACTAGACATTTTTCAAAAATACACTATTTAAGTCTTCTGGGTCATTGAATGCTTGTCCCCAGAAGGGTCTACAGTCATTGTTAAAGCACTGCAAAATGGAGTTATATGCTTTTCGTCTGAAGTGTGTAGGGTGACGCAGGCCAGGCCCTGCACCCAACCTCACACTATGTGCTGTCAAAAGCCATGCATGATGAGGTTAGGCACCCGCAGTTGGTTGGGCACTGGGCACTGGGCACTGGGCATGGCCCTGCAACCAACCTGCACTGCACACTGCAACGGACAGCTTCCTTTACATTGAAAAACATAGACATTCACTGAAAAAAAGGTTAGAGTGAAATGACAGTTAGAAGAAATCCCATAATATCATACTTTACGTTAAAAAAAAAACCTTAGAAATTCACTGAAAAAAGTTTAAAGCGATGTTATGGTTAGATGAAAATGTTACAGCATATCTTTTTAATCTAACAAAACCACTGAAATTCCCCAGTCATGTTTATCTCAAGTAACTATAACTTAGACCCTAAACTAACTACAAGTGATGTCCTTGCCATACACTTCTAATTACCACACATATTCCATCACTCATGACGTGTTACATGACATCATTGATAACATCAATACAACATCTAAAATGACATAACTGATGTGATCACTGTGTACAAATTTTAAAAGGACCCACTATTTTTAAATACATGCCCCCTGGAGTGGGCCAGGTACCTGTGGGTCACTGGGATCTTTTTAATTTTGGGTATAGGGCATACTGGCTCCCTCTTAGAGCCTTCTGAAAGCCCAGGGGTCCCCAACCATGGGAGCAATTTATTTTACGAGGAGAGGGGCATGCAGCCCAATTACCGAGCCATAGGCAGGCCCAAGGGAACCCCATTCTCTGGGGCTTATATATTTATTTTGGAGGGCATGCAACATCCTCTCCTCGTTTCATTAAAAGGCCCAAGGGATCCATTCCCTAGGGATTACTTAGTTATTTTGGGATTGTGCTTACACCCCCCTCCCCGAGCCATAATAGGGTCCTCGGGTCACTTTCACTGGGGCTCAAAGTGAGCACTGTCCCAGGGACCCCATTCTCTTCTACACTTACTTGTTCCATGCCCAGGAGTGTGCAGGTATTGAATACACAAGCCTAACTCCCTGCACGCACTATACCGGGCAGGGAATATGGCTTTGCTCCAGCTCGGCAGGAGCAAAGAAAAAAGCTACTCTTGCCCAGATGGGAGCACATCAACAGAGCAACAGGGTGGGTGATGGGTTGGAGAGCTGTCAGAGGTTGGCGAGACCATGGGATCCCCAGTGCAGCTCCTAATTATAGAATTTTTGTGGGTGCCCCAGATGGCAGTGGGTCACATATGAAAAATAAATGGCTGGCTCCCTCCAGCACCCATTCTTCCGCCAGCACCCATGATGACAGGGGGTCTGAAAGCCATAAGGCTAATCCTATATCCCCCAATATATAAAAAAGTTGTGGTTGCCCTGAATGGCACCAGGTGACCTTAGACGTAAAAAAATGGTCAGCTCCGACCAGCACTGAGGTTGGATGCTGGCTGGAGAGCTGGTAGGAGCCATGAGGGCATTGGGGCTTTCCCTGCAGCCCTAACTATATCTAACTGTGGGTGTCCTTGGTGGGACTGGGACACCCAAAAATAAATATTAAAAAAATAATGACTAATAAATTAGAGACAGGACAGCTCATTTGATATTCACTGATCCCAGCCAGGAGTGCCCCATACTGCCATTCAGGGGCTAATATACATATTTTTATTTTTATTGTTTTGCCCTTAACTGGCTGCGGGCACCACCAAAATGTTCCCAAATTGATATGGGAGGCTGCAAGGGGTACAGAAGCCATCCAGAATTATTTTATTTTTTTTAAAAGGACTGTAAGTCTCCTAGGTCATGAATTGCATAACCATGTGAACTGAACAGCTTATGACCGCATGTATTATATTACTCATGATTGTGGGAAAATTGGTCTGATTGCAAAAGCTCCCTATTATTTCCCCCCATGTTTCACTCATACTGGTGTTTTTCTGACTCTGATGTTGCCCTGGGCACTGTTAAACAGTCCCACGGCCTGTGCTCTGATTAAAAAAAATATGCAAATTAGGCTAATTATAATTGGCTGTATCATCCTACCTAGAAGCCCCTAGTATGTGGTTGGGCATGTATGTTTAGGGACCCCACCATAGGTAGTACACCCATAGGTGCACCGCTGCGGTGCCCAGTGCCATTTCAAAGGCAGGCCTTCCTTGCTGGCTGCTTTCAAGTGAAAGTTAACCCCAAATTTGACTTTGGAGTTAAAAGTATTCCCAAAGTCCTAAGCTATCTTATCTTTACATATAAATCACCCCTACATTCTGCCCTAAGTGTCCCAAGGGTTGGGTGCAGTGTAACTATAAGCAGGGAATTTATAAAAGATGTTTTATAAGCCCAGGTGAGGGAAAAATAGCCAAAGTAATTTTCTCCATTCTAGTGAATAGGCTCCACAGGCTAAGATGGATAGGCTTCATTTTAAAATAATAAAGTCTTATTTTCCATAGGAAGGAGCTAGATATGGCAGGTTTAGTATCATATTAGAAGTTATAATAAATCCACCAACTCGCCACTTTTGAATTTAATATAATTTGTACATGGAAAGTGTTTTAGAACTCTTGCTAAAAGTTACCAACTTCAGTTCTGTAGTGCCCTTCTCTGATTGATCAGTCTCTGGCAGCCTGAGCCAGGCTGACTTGAAGAGGTGTGAAGTGGCCTGGGCTGAAACAAAGGAAGCATCTGATAGGAGGAGATCTGCCTCAGCAGATGGTAGAACAGGATGGGGAGAGAGCAACCAAATTGGACTTCAAAGGAGGGAAGAACATTTGGGACAGCAACTGTACCGCACCCATTTTCTGCAGCCCAAGACAACCAGGTACCCCCTAATTAAATGAAGGAAGGGGTGTGTTAAGGGAAACTTAGCCACAGCAGTGGGTGGGCTCAGCCAGATCTAAACTTTTTGCCATCTCGGATTTTGGAGGAATGTTGCTCCCTTGGATTGATTTTTGCCACACTTCCCCCGAAGTGGTCACTCAAGAGGGTGATGGCCTACACATTATTGGACAGGAGCACCCCCCTGCTTTCTACCCAGGATCTAGGATACAATTGGCAGAGCTGCACCCCACCTCATATCCGTACTGGAGCAAGACAAGAAGAAGAAAGAGTGTCCTGTTGGACCCCTTGCCAGCACCTGGACACTGCACTCAAAAGGACTGCACCAGCTGCACACTTTGGCTTCACCAAGAAAAGGACTTTGCCTGGCTTCTACTACTCAACAAGGGTACTCCCTGTAAGCTACAGTTAGAAAAGAGCCGCCCAGAGTCCCCTGCTTCAAGCCCTGCTAAAATTGACCAGCTGACCAGCAACCAGTGGTCATTTGAGGATTTAAACCAGGTGCATTTTGGGAGTTGGAGTCCTAACCCTCAAGGAGCAACTCAGAGCTTCTGGAACCCTGCGGTGAGTTGTGGATAACTATAGAATCTTAAATGTACTTCTGGATAAAGATCTAGAAGTTTGGAGCAACTTTGGAAAAAAGCTCCATCAGTTGACCGACCTGACGTTGTGAGCCAAGCCAGCCAACGTCCACGGCCCCCCAGCCTGACTTGCAGGTTCATCCCTCTGAAAAGCTCTGAAGCCCCAGGCTTCCAGGATTTGACCGGGGGCTCATGGAAAGGCAATCTGATGATGTTGCATCGAAATTAGCTTGCTGAGGAGGGCGTTATAGCTAGTTCAGCTAGCTATGACTTGTGAATTTCAATTTTCTTTTCTAGTTTAAAATGATCTGTTTTAACTGGCATTAAACTGACGCCTCCAAAAAATATGAGTTATTTAGCATCTGCATGGTAAACACCCTATGAAAAAGGCATGTGTGGTTAATGATGTGCTGGATAGACACATTCCTACCTGTGAGAACCAGCTCATGATCTACCAAACTTCATGTCTCCCAAACCACTTGGTTGTCCTGCCACTGGACCAACTTGGTCAGATCATGTTTAAGACTGATGTTCAGTACAAAAGAGCAGAGGTAGTGGTGATCACAGCACTGGTAGTAGAGGTATAAACCTGAGATTGCGATGGCATGAACACAAATGTATGGGTTTAACTTATGGGCTCTGGATCTTAACTAGAGGCAGAACTCCATGCTATGTGTATTGCATTTTACCATATAAATACACAGGAAACTACAAGGTTATGGATGGAACTCTTGAATTAATGTCAGCCAAGGGTGAACACTCTGGGCCGCGTTCCAATCTATTGTTTTCAATTCATCCTTCTACTCTAGAAGGAGGCCCGCAATATACAAAGCAGTTCTGACTCTAAGCATCATGGGACAAGTTCATTTAGAAGGAGATGCAAGCCTCTTAATATCCCCAGGTATGAAGAGCAACATGAAAATGAGGTGCCTCTTTTTTTACTCCATTTGGTACTGAAATGAGAACTTTGGAATGAGGAGGCAAGAGCAGGTGATTGGTGAAACCTATTATGTATGCAAACATCAATCAGGAGAAAAAGTTTCAAACCTTTCATTTTTTTTTTTCTTTCTCTCAACTCTCATTAATGCACCATTTTAAATTAAACATACATGTATGTGCTGTCTGTCTATACGGCTCGACCACAGTATTCCAATTCAACATTTTCAAAATTAAATGCTGACACTTTCAACACTTTATTTACCCCACTAATAATTTTAAGTATTTAAATGCGGGGATATTTCTGATACATGGCAAAGTGAGGTAAAGGGAAAGTGAGGTTCCCCTACCTAACATTAAAAATGTTTTAATAATTTTCTTATATCAAAGAAAAGGTAGTGGTGAATGCAGATCTGCTTTCATCCCTCAATGGTATGTAGACATGGGTTTACTTTGGAATAAATCCCCTGCTTATCAGTGCCAATGCACCAAATTCTAATTGACATCCTTAACATCCATTTATGATCACACCCAATAATAATAAAATCTATTTATACCAGAAACAACAACATATTTTTATTCTTGTCTCCTTTGTGATAAATAGTAGATCAACAGTGCTTCTTTTATTTTTCTTGGCACACTTTGGTGTGTAAACTTGGTGTGAAGAGTACTGTATTTCCCAGCTTCCATGATGGAGTGAGGACTGAACATTATTCATAGGTTAGACAGGCTTTAAACAATGGAAAAGCAACATCTCTTGCAAGTCTGACACATTTATTATATTTTCATGCAGTGAAGAGCACCTCTGTCAACTCTCAACAAAACATTTTTGAAAACACAGTTTAATTTCCTTTACGGAAAATGGGTGCCTTTACAAACACAATCACATACATGGAGGTCTGCCGACCCATGAATGTTACCTTTCCTATGATTGTGGCAAATCAGAGTGAGTGACTTACCTCATGAATGTTAATGATTTACATGAATTTGCAACCCACTCTGATTTGTAAATTTGGGAACAAACCGGTTAGTACTTAGGAGGATGTGCAAAATTCCACACTGGTCACAAAAATATTCTTTGAAAATTGCGGTACTTCTCTCGACCAGTATACTAATACATCTGGTCCTAAATTCCCCTTTCCCCTTTGTAACGATAAATCATTACTGACAAAGGATTGATAGATGATATTGCATCTTGACCATCGAGGCAGGTAAACATGAAATCCCAGGTCTATAAAACATTCACACAACGCAGCCTCAGCAATTATAGCTGCTGCGCTGCGTGGCATGAAAGTGAGAGTTAATAGCGCGTCCAGCCCTTATAAATTACTTATACTTGGACACACTGGAGGTCGGTGAACCTTTTAACTGAGTTGGGCTCTCCACATCCAGGAATAGTCGGATCAATCAAATCAATAATCAATAACCATTGTAATCGATACCCAATATTTAATTGCTAGATCAAAATAACACATTAGGAATCAATAACAGTCTGTATTTTGACACACCATGACCTTTCAGTCATGAATAACCACACCAGTTTATTAAAAGTTAATGAGTTTATTTCCCTATATTAACAAAGCTAACACAATGTATATAAGTCTCAAAACCAAATGATATATGTATACGAACATTACTAGCTGTCCATAGCGTCGGAAGAAACGCAATCTACGCAAAATCTGGATTATAATGCACTCGGTTATAGCAATACAAATCACTAATATAAGTAACTGAACTTGACTAATTGCATACATCAGTCAGCATAACAAGATTTCAATTCAACATGGTGCATCAAGTGAATACCTCAACTAACCTCTAATTAGCATTGGCATGTGGGGCTTCATGCAAAACAAATTTAGTCAACACAAATTTAGAAAACTTCTAGCTTGGGCCTTATCAAAATAAGCAGTTGGTACCTAGGAAGGAAAACACAATGCATAATACAATTATCCTTTCATAATTACCAAATACAATCAGCATTCAAGGAAGTCTTCGTCCTTCAGGTACCGGTTCGATCAGCATGGGGCAGATTTTAAAGGGGGCAAAGTTATGGGTATGTTTCCTTGCGGCAGCAAGGAGAATGGGGCAAAGTTACTGCATAGACAAGACAGGGCAGGTTTAAAGTGAAAGTCTCTAGGGTGAGAATTCTTAAAGTCTCTTTCTCTGCGACAGAGAAAAGGTATCAAAGGGCTCGTTCCAAAATGGCTTCTTGAATCTTGCCTCAAAATGGCATCAAGGAAAATGGCTTACTTCTCTTTGTCCGGTGGGTTTAAGTAAGAAACATTCCAAATTCTTCAGGGTCTTCCATTGGAGGGTTCATAGGGTGGCTTCAATTTGACCAATGAATAGTGTCTTTCTCCTAGTACTCATTTATGCATACATTGTCCTTGGAGCCTTGGAACACAAGTTGCAACAAAGTTTGCCAATTAATTTTATCTTAGTGCCTTTATTGTCTGCACCTGCAGAAGCTGACCTTGCTTCAAAGAGAATGAAACCGGCCTAGCACGAAACCTTGAGATAAGTGTAATAGTTATCTCTACTGGAAAAATACAGCCTTAAAGTAAAATAATGTCTTTGTTAATACAAGTGAAAACCACGCAGTTAAAATTTGAGACCAGGGGACTAGGCCAAAACCTCTGCTAAATTTAAGCTAAGCATATAACAGTTTCAACAAGAAAATCATGGAATACATTTTGCAATTATGACGAATTACTACATTTGTCAATTCTTCATGATTAATTAGGCCCGTTTATAATAATGGCGAACTACCCCGTGGGCACAATTTCCCACGTACATTATTTTTCTTTGCTAAAATCACACTACCTTATTCGATTTTGGTTACATGATATATGAATATTTGTTAGTCTTTCTTTTTCCGCGCCATCAATCCCTCCTCTGATGACTAATTTTGTCATCACATCAAATCTTCCACCACAATTCTTTTTTCTCCATAAAAATTTTGTTTCAGTAATTTTGCACTTCAGTCAATTCCCTCTTTCTTTTGGTTGCCTTTGATTTTTCTCTATATATCTCTACCATTTTATTTTGTTCTTTCTCTTCCCTTTTCCTTTTGTTTCTTGTTTTCAATATTTTAATAGCTTTCCATATTTCCCAAATACCTAATAAGCAAATTAATACTATTAATATTCCTTTCACTATTTTCAGTAACAATCCATTCCAAATGTTGCTGAGCCAATTTCCCACGGAAGCCAATCCTTTTCCAACCTTTTCCCATACTCCTGGTTCTTTCAATTCCTTCAAATCTGTACTCTCGTTAGTTACATTTGTAAGCATTTTCCTAATTTGCCCGCTGTTGTCCGGAATATAAGAATAATAGTGACGTGCACTAAGCATTTTGCAAACGCCGCCATCCTTTGCTAAAAGAATGTCTAAAGCAAGCCGATTTTGAAGAGTCATAGCTCTTTCTGCAGCAAGTTCAGCATCCATCAGGATTATAGCTCCTGATAATTTTGTCAACATGTTATCCACAATAGTAGACAACTTTCGTATTTTAATTGAATTCAATATGACTCCTATAGAAGGAATCATTGTTCCAAATATATCTCCTACCACACCATAAGCTGTCTCCCTTTTCTGAACATGATGTGATTCAGACAGCTTTGGAAAATTCTTTAAGTCGTCCAATTGATAAATCTTTGGAAATACTATTCCCAAATAACATCTCCCATACCATCCTTTTGGAAGACGATAATAGGCATTGAGTCCACAGATATAATATACTCCTGGAATAGCTGGATCTAGGCCATTTAACATGAACGTCCATTTAGCTTGAAACAAAAACACGTGTTTACATTCACTCGTTCCTACAAAGATTGTGTCATAGTATGATTTAGGTCTATATATACAAAGCCTCCCTACGTGTATTGCATCTAAAGCTAGTTTCCCTTGTGTCTTTATCGCGGCAAAAGCATAGTTATCTACAGATGTCCTTTTGTGTAATTCCCTTTCTAATTTCTCCTTCCCCACTTTCCTCCTATCGTCAGTGTGATCTAAAAAACTTTTCTCTATCGGTGAAAGCAAGCATGTAAGGTTTTCTCTGTGTGCGGAAGCTGTGGAAAAAGGTGCCAATGGCTCAAAGAAACCCCTAACTAACTTTATATAATGATCTCTTGCTACTTTACTCAGGTACTCAATTATGGGGACATATGAAAATACAACATCATGATTGGAATAAAAGTAGTGAATATACTCCTGGCCATAAAATCTGGTTAGTAACAAACTACATGAAATTCCATACGTAAGAGGCATGCTATGATATGTCACTCCTTCTATTACTGAGGTAGGTATTTGTGTACACACATAACAATCTTTCGCATCCATTGTCTCAACATACTCATTCAACAAGCGATAGAAAACGTTTGAAGACAATTCTTTCCTGTCGTGTAAATATTTCTCGTCTTGTTCGAGTTTCTGCAGAGGAGTTAATTCAGTAGTAGGTTTAGAAGTAGAAGCATCCATTCCAAGAACTACTGCTATAATTATTAGTATACATGCAGTTATTAAACCTATACATGTGTATTTACAACATTTCATTTTGTGTCCCTGTGTAGTGTAGCCTGTCATGATCTATATAGAATCAGAAAGTTGAAGACACTTTATCAAATCAGATTTGCAGATATATATATACAGCCGAACGAGTTCAATGTTCACAAGGTTCTCTTTAGCAGCTTAGTCTCTTATTGGTTTAGCAGCTTTGTCTCAAAATCGGTTTCAAAGTCAATCAAGTTATCAATGTCTTATTCGGTAATGTTCATGGAATTTCACTTTTCAGGTACCAAAGTGTCGTTCTGCTTCTTCGTTCTCAAGACTGAGAGATAGGAATTCATCTGACCAATCGTTAGTGGCTATGTATGCCCACTCCGGACCAGAATATCTTCTGCTCGGTATTCTTTTCCTTTTCAATGTTACATCTCCTTTTGATTCTCTCTCGCTGGTGCCTTGTTTCTTGGCTGGGTCTTTCTCTTCACTTGGTGTTGTTATTGCGACAGACACTTCTTTTTCTTTTCTCTTTCAACTTTGGCCCTTCACTTTCGTTTAATATTTCTTTAGTCCTTAATTTCACTGGCGATATGCTTTTTCTCCGTTTCGCACTGTTTCCACCTGATGGACCTGCAACCGGTTCTGGAAGAGTTTGAACAATTTCACTCTGTCCTGTCTTGTTTTCTCCCCCTAGGAGGTCAATCAGGTTTTCTTTTTCTTTTCCTGCATCGTCTGCTTCTGGGAAAGCCCTCCTCTGATCAGGCTCTCCTGCTCCTTCACCTGTGATAGGACTTTCGTCACCCCCAGGATCTTTGTCACTTCCTGAGGTTTCTTCTCTGTTGTCCTCAAAAGGATCGACTGCGTCTTCCTCAGAGAATATTTCTCCTTCCTCTATTTCTGCTTGTTCGCCCTCAGGTTCTCTTTGTCCTGTCTCGGTGCCTGGTACTTTCTTGTCCGTTACTGGTAATTTCAGCGCTTCAATTTCCTCTTCTGTGGGACACGTCACCCTTTTTTGTGTGACTGGCGTGAATCCAGTTGGGAACTCCCGCACATTTCACAGCGGTGGTAGTTGTCAGAATCACTTGAAAAGGTCCTTTCCAACGGGGTTCCAGACACGACTTCCTAACGTGCTTCTTTATCAGGACCCAGTCACCTGCTTTCAGGGGGTGTCCTGGACCTTGGATCGGTGGCAAGGTGGTTGCCTCCACCTGGTGGGAAAAAGAGCAGACCACATCAGCCAGACCTTTGCAGTAGTCCAATACCATATCATCTGTAATATTTACAAGAGCATTTGCAGGAACTGCTAGGAGTCTCATGGCTCTGCCCATGAGTATTTCGTGAGGTGATAGTCCAGTTTTTCTATTAGGGGTGTTTCTCATTGACATTAACACCAAGGGCAATGCGTCAGGCCATTTCAAGTTTGTGGATGCACATTTTTTCGCCATCCTCGATTTCAATGTGCCATTCATTTGCTCCACTAGTCCTGATGCTTCAGGGCGGTAGCTACAATGCAATTTTTGTTCAATGTTCAGTGCTGCACACAATAATTTTATTACTTTGTTATTGAAGTGACTTCCCCTATCTGATTCTAAAGAGATCAGGAATCCGAAACGTGGTATTAATTCTCTCAAGAGTAGTTTTGCAACTGTGATGCTGTCATTAATGCGTGTAGGGTATGCTTCAATCCAGTGACTAAAAATGAACACAATCACCAACACATACTTCAAGCCTCCATGCACAGGCATCCTAATAAAATCCATTTGCATCCTGCTGAATGGACCACCTGCTCTTCCAGTGTGGCTCAGATGTACTACTGTTCCCTTCCCCGCGTTCATTTGTTGGCAAATGATGCAACAATGGCAAACTGCTTTTAGCAACTTGGCGGAACTTGGGATTAAACCAATCAATTGTGAATAATCTAATCATGGCATCCCTTCCAAGGTGGGCTTGTCCATGACACAATCTGGCTAACTGCGTCAAAAGACTGTCTGGCAGAGCCAATCTCCCTTCACTTGAAACCCACAAATCATCCGGTTTCTTTACGCATTCTAATTTGCTCCATGAGAGTTTCTCATCTTTACTGACATTATTCTGCAGGAATTTCAATTCTTCAATTATATCTACAACTTTTAGAGCAAAGGCTTCACTTGGTTCAAGTTCTGGCTCATTTATTAAGTTCCATTTGTCTCTGAGCAATATAAAGTTCAATGCGCAAAACCTTGCGACTTGATCTGCATATCCATTTCCCAGAGAAACAAAGTTTTGTGATTTTGAGTGTGCACTGCATTTTACCACTGCTACTTCTCCTGGTAACTGGATGGCATGTAACAATTCTCTTATTCTTTCACCATTTTTCAGGTGATCCTGAAGAGGTCAAGAAGCCTCTTTGTGACCACAAGTGTCCAAAGTCATGCACTATTCCAAATCCGTACTGACTGTCAGTGTAAGTGGTGTCTTTCATTAATGCGGAAAGTTGGCAAGCTCTAGTAAGTGCTACCAGTTCTGCTACTTGTGCAGAGTAAACTCCTTGAAGCCAAGACGCTTCCAGAACACCAGTTATTGTACATACAGCATATCCTGCTTTTAATATTCCTAGTGCATCTCTTAAACATGAACCATCAACAAAAATACCTTTATTGTTTTCTTCCAATTGGGTGTCTTTGATATCGGGTCTTGGTTTTGTACAAAATTCAGTCACCTGAAGACAGTCATGCTCGATGTCTTCAGCGTTCTCAATTTCGACATTTTCACTGGGAAACAATGTTGCTGGATTTAACGTAGTGCACCTTTTCAGCTGCACATTAGGTGAACCCAAAATTATTGTCACGTACCTTGTAAGCCTAGCACCGGTCATGTGCTGTGTTCGGGAACGTGTCAAAAGTATCTCGACTGAGTGAGGGACCATGACTGTTAAGGGATGTCCCATCACTATTCCTTCACTCTGATTTAGGCTGATACCAACAGCTGCTATAGCACGCAAGCATCCTGGTAAGGCTGCTGCGACTGGATCCAAAGTAGCTGAAAAATATGCTACTGGTCTGTTTACGCCACCATGGGCTTGAGTCAAGACAGACAAGGAACATGCATCACGTTCATGACAAAACAATATAAAAGGCTTTGTGTAATCAGGCATACCTAAAGCTGGAGCTCTGCACATGCATTCTTTTAATTCAATAAAAGCATCCATTTCATCTCCTTTCAACACTATTTCATCCAACGCATCTTTCTGGGTCAGTTTCAGTAAAGGTTTTGCTAGAGTTGAGAAATTGGGAATCCATTGGCGACAGTAGCTCCCCATTCCCAAAAACGTTCTCACCTCTCTTCTCGTCTTCGGTGGACTCATTTGAAGTACGCTTGTTATTCTCTCTTTCATAATTCTTCTCGACCCTTTCTCTATTTGGTGACCCAAATATTTCACTTTCTTCTGGCAGAACTGTAATTTTGAAGGGGACACTAGGGGGGTTATTCCAACTTTGGAGGAGGTGTTAATCCGTCCCAAAAGTGACGGAAAAGTGACGGATTTACCACCAGCCGTATTACGAGTCCATTATATCCTATGGAACTCGTAATACGGCTGGTGGTATATATGTCACTTTACCGTCACTTTTGGGACGGATTAACACTCCTCCAAAGTTGGAATAACCCCCTTTGTGTCTGTTCCTTCCCAAATGGTTCAATAGGGCAATGGTGTCAACCATACAGTCATTTTCTGTCTTGGATGCGATCAGCAAATCGTCAATATACTGTACCAAGGTTGATTCAAATGGTAATTCCAATGATTCCAAATCTTTCTTTAGAATCTGATTGAAAATTGATGGTGACTCCGAAAACCCTTGAGGAATTCAACACCAACTGTAGACTCTGTCCAAGAATTTGAAACAAAAGAGAAATTGGCTGTCCTCATGAAGAGGCACAGAAAAGAATGCTTGTGACAAATCGATGACTGAGAACCACTCAGCATCACAGGGAATTTGAAACATTATCACAGCTGGATTTGGTACTACGGGACAACATTTGACTATTATGTCATTTATTTTCCTCAAATCCTGAACAATCCGGACCTTTCCACTCAGTTTTATTAGTCCCATGATTGGTGAATTACATGGACTACTTAACACTTCTTTCAGTACTCCCTGTTTCACAAACTCATCAATGAGTTGGGCGACTTTCATGAGGGTGTCTTGTGACATATGATATTGTGGAGTTTGAGGAAAATTTACATTGGGTTTTACAGTCACTTTCACTGGTTCCACTCCTTTGACCAATCCCACTTCTTTCCCTGTCATATCCCACACTTCCTTTTCAACTGTTTCCTGTAACTCAGCACGAATATCTGCTTCAGTGAGCATTGGATAAAGAGTAATCAGGGGATACTCTTCATCAACAGTTTCCACTTCGTCCCCTCCTAAACTGTCCTCCTCTTCCTCATCACTGTTTGTCTGAATTTTAATTCCATCATTTGAACACATAATCGAGCATCCCAATTTGCACAATAAATCTCTCCCTAATAGGGATATCGGGCTTGAGTCACACACCACAAATTTATGTGACCCTTGATAGTTATCAATTCTAACTTGCACTGGATCTGTAATTGGGTTTGTCAGATACCTATTTGCTACTCCCACTACTAGAACTGTTCTCCCAGAAAGTGGCAAATTTGGTACTTAGATACTTCTGACTGTAGAGCGTGTAGTTCCGGTGTCAACCGAGAATGAAACCCTGTGACCCATAACTCTTCCTTCCACATACGGTCCCTTTTGATCAACTTCCAAAGATGCTGCAAGCATACAATTTCCCTCCTCATCTGAACTTTCACTCTCCCACGCATCGTTTATTCCATTCTCACTGTGTAACGGGAACTGGTGTACTGTGTCATTTTGGTTCATTCCTTGACCCGCGACCTGTTGAGGAAGCATTACTTGTTGCTGATTCATTGGTGCTAAGGGTATTTGCATTTGCTGATTAGGTACCATAGGAAACTGTTGTTGTATTGGCTGCAACTGTGCCATCTGTACACGGGGCATTTTCACCTGCTGTGGTTGTACGGGTTGTAAACCCTGCATCTGATTTACATTATTTTGAAAATTTGGATTTGGACCTCTCAATTTCGTTCCTCTCATATTCTGAAATGCATTGACATCATTGTTTTGCTGACCTACACCTTACTGTACCATCATTGGGCACTCCCGTTTCCAATGCCCGACGATTCCGCACGTGTGACATGGCATCACCTTCTTCATTGCCTGTATACCATTTGGAACCACAACAGTATTCAAATCAGGACCATTATTCACAAAACCTCCTCGGCCTCTGCCTCTCATCTGTGGCTGGATCATAGCATTTCCCTGCTGTTGCAGCTGCGGCAATTGTTGTTGAAAATCTTGCAAACCTTGCAAACCTGTAGGAGCTGCTCTAAGCTGCATCACCATCACTTTTTCCTTCAACTTTTTCTGTTTTGTCTCAATCTCATCACTGCAGTATTTTGCATAATTCAACACCTCATCGATCGACTTTGACTGCCAACAAATCAAATGCATTTTAATCATCTGGCTAATCTCAGGTCTCAACCCTTGCACAAATCTGAACACAAAATGGAGCATGTCCTTTGGCTCAATCATTTCTGTGCCACTATAATTTTTAAACGCTTTCAACAATGTCTCATAGTATGCATGTATCGACTATTTAACTTCTTGTGCTGTTCTGTCAATTCTCTGCCAATCCACATTTTTCGACAAAACCATTGTTTTCACGTGCTCAATCACCTTATGGTATAAACTCATTACCGTAGCTGATGTTGCACCTGTCTCCTTATCTCTTTCTGGTTCACTTGTTGGCCAACCTACAGCCCTTTTACAATCTTCCCACAAATCTGCCGGAACCACAATTTCGAATCAAGTTTCAGGTCTTCCCAAAGACATTTTGTGAGTTTCACAAATCTATCTGTTTGTTGATACCATTCGATCGGTTTTTCTCTTAATTTAGGGAAATCATCTGTAAAGGATTGAATATCACATCTGTGCCATGGTACATGGACAAGCTTTCCCCCTGCTGTTTCTCTCAGTGGTAACATGGTTATCAGGTCATCACTCTGTTGTACTTTTTCATTCCGATCTGGGGTACTTTCTTTCTTCTTATCCTTTTTCTTAACCCACCTGCTTTCCCATTTGTCTAAACATCTCCAGACCTGCGCGCTTTGCAGTATCTCTTTAAGGTGTGTTTTCATCCCTGCAGATCTCATGTGTTCAAAATCTTTTGTCTCAAAGTCTAGCCTGTAACTTCTGCTCAAGTGTTTAGTCTTACCTATGTCGATCTTGTTTCTTTCTGCAATTTCTTGTAACTTCTTATGTATGCTGCTTACTTCTCTTGTAATCCTAGGGCACATGTATCTCAGCTCTTCTTCTGTGTATGATTCTAACCTGTTCAGACCCATCGTTCCCTCTGCTAGTTCCTCTGCTTCCATGCCCAATCTTATTTTATTGAAATATTCTCCTCCCTTCCCGCTGGGTGTACTCCGTGGGGAGTTCAGGCTGTTCAACCACTGTGTTAACTGTTGCACGTTCAGTCCCATCAATGTAGCACTTACATCGACTGCTACTGATGGTTTCTGTAACGTTTCTGTTTTTGAAGTTAGCTGTACTATTAGTGGTGGAGTTGACCTTACCACAGTTGACGGAGCACAAATTGGAATTGGACTAAATTCCAACAAAGACCCAGATCTATTTGGCAGTGTTCCCACCGGAGTCGTTTCTGGAGTATTTTCTATGCATCTCCTTCCTGCCTCATTTTGTGTCATTACCCCTTGGTCCAACACATTTGGGTTTGCCTTTATATACAATGGCACTGGCGGACCTACAGTGATAGGCAGAGATATTGCGTCTGGATTCTGTCTGTTCCCCGAATTCTGTGGCATGATAATTCCCACATTATGGTTCATCATTGCTGGCGTGTCTAACTGTTTTTCTGCTGTTTGAGTGTACCTCAGCACTTCTTGCATCTGCTTTTGAGGAATCAAGATTTGTGTTGATTCATCTTGAATCAATGTCGGTCTTTGATAATTCTGTCCTCCCTGCGCCATTAAGTTAGAAGTCATTTCCAGATTATGCTCATCACAATAGCGCCTTTGAACCTGCGGCTGATAATCATTGACAGGTTTCAATTTAGGCACGTCAGGATATATTCTCTGAACTTGTGGTATTTGTGGTGTAAAAGGCATATCGGAACTGCTTTGCCTCTGTGATGTTCTCAAATTCGGTGTTACATTACCCTGTACTGTTTCTGGAGGGGCAGTACTAGTACTTGAGCCATTTTCGCTTTCCACATATGGTGGCGGGCGATCGTTTAGCAATTGCATAATGAACTCCTCATCGTCTGACCTTTTCAAATTTCTGTTGTTTTCTCGATCTCTGGACTGACTCCTGTTTGTTTTATAGGTAGCTTTCCTTCCTTCCACCTCTGCTTCGTCAGTAATTGCTGGAAACAATTTAATTCCCTGCAATACGTCTGATCTCCAAACCTTTTGAGTACTATCCCATCTAGCATCCGCTAGTGTCTTTTCTACTTTTCTCACTCTTGTCTCAAATTTCTTTTGTTGTTGCCTTCTAGCCATTAGTTCCCAAATTGCTAATGCTTCAAACTGTGCTGGTCTTGGAGGTACTTTCATGTCGTATAGCACAAATCTTAGATTCTCCAAAACTCTTAGATTAAACGACCCATGGATGGGGAACGCTACACTTCCATGCTTTTCTGTTAATTTGCACCATTGCTTTAGCCAAAGACATGGTGCGACACCCTTTTCTTCAATCACGATGTAAGCTGGTGTACCCTCAGGCGGTGTTTCTTCTCCTACATTTGCTTTAATATATACATCTCCCCTCAAGGCACTCTTAAATGCTTTGAAAAATTTCATCTTTCCGTCTTTTATTTTCCTTAAAAAATGTAATCAATAAGTGACTTTAATTCCCGGAATACTCTTCGCTTGCCTTTCCCCACCAATCGCACTTCACGGACTGCGTCCAATCCGTGCGCGACCCTTCTCACCAACCAACCTATCCCAGCGCGGCTCCTAGTGATGTCACACTCACACACTGCAGCTGACAAAGTCTTGCGGCTTGTCCTCCTTCATTCAGCTTCACTCAAAACTAATTTCTGCAATATATCGCGAGCACTAACCAAAAAGAAGAAAACAAATCTGTCGGTTTACTACAGGAAGGGTAATAAAATCGCTTCAGAAACCTTAGGGATTTTTCACTAGCCTCTGCAGTTATTCCATCTTTCTCGGTTTCCCACTTTCACAAGCAATATTTGACCCACAAATTTTACTCTCAACTGATCAATGAACTATTCTAGCGCGCCTTAGAATTCGTCAAATCTCAAAGTCGAAAATGTTCTTTCATTCCTCAATATTCATACTGACTCATTGACCACGCCCAATCAACCTATTAAACCGAACAGATTACAACATCAATCAAGTGTCTCATACACTTTTCAACATACTCCGGAGTCTCTTGACCTCGCAGGGCCCGTCTCAACATCAACAACCACGTGGACAATGTTTTCCCCTGCACAAAGCGCTACACACATCTGAAGTTCGACGACTTCCCTACTCTCACACTTTGGAGTATCACTCCTCTAAAATTTTGATTGGAGTTCGTAACCTCCTAAAAAAATCCTCGCAAACTTCACAATTCATCTGCGGCATAAGCTGTGCAAGCGCGAAACCCTAACTTCACTCATACTGTCACTAGAAATGCCGAAAACATTCTCACACCTCCATTTCTTCCATTCGCAAGCTTCGAGATTCCGGGAAAGTCATCGGGATTTAGGGCATCATCATCTCTCCAACTTGTTTTATCAAAGAAAATTCTAACTTGACTCCGTCTATTGTTCGGATGGGGTCCCAAAGGGCGAAACCATCAATCTCTGCTACCATCTACTGATAGCGCGTCCAGCCCTTATAAATTACTTATAGTTGGACACACTGGAGGTCGGTAAACCTTTTAACCGAGTTGGGCTCTCCACATCCAGGAATAGTCGGATCAATCAAATCAATAATCAATAACCATTGTAATCGATACCCAATATTTAATTGCTAGAACAAAATAACACATTAGGAATCAATAACAGTCAGTATTTTGACACACCATGACCTTTCAGTCATGAATAACCACTCCAGTTTATTAAAAGGTAATGAGTTTATTTCCCTATATTAACAAAGCTAACACAATGTATATAAGTCTCAAAACCAAATGATATATGTATACGAACATTACTAGCTGTCCATAGCGGCGGAAGAATCGCAATCTACGCAAAATCTGGATTATAATGCACTCGGTTATAGCAATGCAAATCACTAATATAAGTAACTGAACTTGACTAATTGCATACATCGGTCAGCATAACAAGATTTCAATTCAACATAGTGCATCAAGTGAATACCTCAACTAACCTCTAATTAGCATTGGCATGTGGGGCTTCATGCAAAATGAATTTAGTCAACACAAATTTAGAAAACTTCTAGCTTGGGCCTTATCAAAATAAGCAGTTGGTACCTAGGAAGGAAAACACAATGCATAATACAATTATCCTTTCATAATTACCAAATACAATCAGCATTCAAGGAAGTCTTTGTCCTTCAGGTACCGGTTCGATCAGCATGGGGCAGATTTTAAAGGGGGCAAAGTTAAGGGCAAGATTCCTTGCGGCAGCAAGGAGAATGGGGCAAAGTTACTGCATAGGCAAGACGGGGCAGGTTTAAAGTTGAAGTCTCTAGGGTAAGAATTCTTAAAGTCTCTTTCTCTGCGACAGAGAAAAGGTATCAAAGGGCTCGTTCCAAAAATGGCTTCTTGAATCTTGCTTCAAAATGGCATCAAGGAAAATGGTTTACTTCTCTTTGTCCGGTGGGTTTAAGTAAGAAACATTCCAAATTCTTCAGGGTCTTCCATTGGAGGGTTCATAAGTTGGCTTCAATTTGACCAATGAATAGTGTCTTTCTCCTAGTACTCATTTATGCATACATTGTCCTTGGAGCCTTGGAACACACGTTGCAACAAAGTTTGCCAATTAATTTTATCTTAGTGCCTTTATTGTCTGCACCTGCAGAAACTGACCTTGCTTCAAAGAGGATGAAACCGGCCTAGCACGAAACCTTGAGATATGTGTAATAGTCATCTCTACTGGAAAAATACAGCCTTAAAGTAAAATAATGTCTTTGTTAATACAAGTGAAAACCATGCAGTTAAAATTTGAGACCAGGCGACTAGGCCAAAGCCTCTGTTAAGCTAAGCATATATCAGTTTCAACAAGAAAATCATGGAATACATTTTGCAATTATGACGGATTACTACATTTGTCAATTCTTCATGATTAATTAAGCCCGTTTATAATAATGGCGAACTACCCCGTGGGCACAATTTCCCACGTACATTATTTTTCTTTGCTAAAATCACACTACCTTATACGATTTTGGTTCAATGATATATGAATTCTTGTTAGTCCTTCTTTTTCCGCGTCATCAGAATGCAGGGCAGTACCATATGTAGCAAGATATGGTGCTGTTTTCCTTCCTCCATGTGTTTGTTCACTTTAGTCTGTCATGTGCCATAGTCCATAGCCTTGCACTCAGTACAAGGGTATGTGCATTCTGTAAGCAATATTATATTTTTTACTGAAAGGGGCCCTTCCAAAAAAAAAAAACCTGTCCTTAAATTCTTACTTTGTACCTGTACAGTATAATGCTGTAGAAACATCACCTCTCTATGTGTGCCTCAAGGATGTGTAACGTTTTGCACATATCCCCATCTACGAATGTTTGTATTTGGCATTTTGCATCAAATCCTATGGATAGTTGCATGGAAGACACAAATACCACCCATCAAACACCCCCTTGATGCAAAGTAAAGGCAAGCACTTTGCATTACTGTGGGAAACTATCCGATGGAAATCTTGATTTGCATTTGATAGCAAATCCCAGAATAATATTTTGCTTCACGTTTGTGTTACAAAAGTATCCCACATCCAGTGCCAATTTTGAGTAAATCTGTGCCCAATTATTTACGTTCGATTTTTACCCCAGTAGGAAAATGTGGCATATGTGTGACAGTAATTTTTAAACCTACTCTATGAACTACCGATGGTCCCAGACTCCCCACTTTACCTTTAAAGGAAATGTTTCACCCTGCAGGTTTTGAGAATTCAGCTACCTACAGTACAAAATTCATGAATCATCTACTAATTTATTTTCCGCAATTCAAAATATGTCACTTTTTGTCAACTGAAAGTTAACACGTGGCTCACACCAACTTTCTCCCTTCCACTATTCTTGTACACGTTTTCAGTGCAAGAGAATTGCATGTTTCTTTGTTACTTATGTGGATACATTAGCATAAGTGTTCCCTATAAAGTAACAAAGTATCACACAACAGTAGTTGCTTAATTATAAAATACACTTTACCATACTAACTTTGCCCTTAAGTCCTAAATGATTTGAAAGCTTCAAGGATTCTACCAAAATTCACTCCCATACCCCTTCATCGGGAGTAGATTCGTGCTGTTCCATTCTACTAATAAAGGGCAAAGCTTGACACCATAGTCACTAATCTGCCACAACCATCGTAGCCAATCTCACTGCCCTTACCAATAGAGATTTTAAACAGCAAGGATTAGGTATACCATCTAATAATGCTCTTCTTATGCCACTATCTTCATTACACGTAGGGATTCCAACCGGAATATATCACTTTTACTCTTGTCATTGATTGTTTAAACAGATGAAGAATGGGATTGAATCAAGTTGTGTCTTTTCAATTATTTAGAAAAAATGCAGCTATGTAGTTGCACTTTAAAATAGTCAAGATATACCTTTTGTTCATTGATGAAGGACACTAAGCAAACAATAAACTAAATAAAGCAAAACCCTTAAAGCAAACAAAAATGTGATTGAGGAAATTAATGCACACAACACACCTATTGAAGCCTGATACTTGCTTTGCTTTTTTCTCTGATTTGCAGAGCATGTATGAAAAATATCATTTTGGCACATTGGTAAGTGGTGTTTGGTTGTCACATACATAATCAACGTAGCATAGCACATTGAATAGGTGTTTCTGGAAGTTGCACAAATGATAGCACGTTCACTACATTGCTAGAATGTAATAATACAAATTCACAAATTACAGGTATTTTCACCTAATAATTCTGAATTCATGCCTCGGGTGTCTAATCCTGGGAAAGCACAATAGGAGACATCTCCATTATCATGGTTATGATTACATTAATTCTTGTCAAAAGGAATTAAGAATAATACATAAACAGCTGTTGTACAAAGAACGTCACAGACATATAGATATAGAAATATTATCCTATTTCTTTACTGATATAGAATCTCACTGGTTATTTCCTTCTCTACTCTAAGACACAGGAATATATATAACACACAGACACACAATGCACATATAAAGAAGTACAACATCCCCTATTCCCTCCATGAATATAGAAAGTTGCTTTCGGGTAACTGAAATAGGACAGGAGTGTAATACTAAACACAAACCACACAGATGAAACAATTCAAGTCGAAGCACCAAATCAAAAACAAATTGGGTCTCATTCAAATAAATCTATCCAGTTGACGAATTCAAGTTTTGTTGTGATTGTGTATCATGTTGTTTTTAATAGAAACTATGTCATGTGACACAAGCCCAACAGTAATTCACTGCTTTTATATGTGCCTTTCTTAATCAGAGAGCTTTAGGATTTCAATTAACCACATCTCTGGTAGATCAAATATAACGTTTATTGGCAGTTGTTTTGTATTGTTCAAGTTAGTGATTCCATCCTCTAAATTTATATTTGTGATGCCTATCCTGATTCCTGTTGTGCTTTTCCATGTCCATAAGTCTGCTTGATTTAGCTTATATTATTGGTCTTCTTTCTCTCAGTAAAGTCACCACTCTATACCTTTAGCTAGACCCTGATACTCAAAAGAAAACTTTTTACTAGCCTAGTTTATGCTTCTCATGAAGATGTATGTTATGAATGTTAATACATAAATTTTAATTTCGTGCATATCAGACACTGAGGGCCCGATTACGACTTTGGCCGTCAGACCGCCAGTCCACTGTGGCAGCAGTCCCAAGAACATCACTGAGTTAGCAGTCTCCCGCATGTCCAATTAGGATGCATAGAGCCTGATTTCCTGACTGTGAACACTGAGGTTGGCCCGCCAGCAAAGCGGTGTACTGCAATGTTGGCCATAAGTACAGCCTTGCGTTCAGTGCAGCATGTTCCCGCCGACCAGATTACAGAAACACAGTGGCACAGTCCCTTGGCGGCCCCCACTGATGGCGGTCGACCGCCACGGTATGCACACGGCATTGCACCAGAGCAATGGCCAGTGCATGGAGACAAATACAACACACCTGATGACCAAATGCTATGTCTTCACAACAAGTTTCAGACCAATAAAATATATCACAATAGTAATCTCTACCCTTTTCTTTTCTGCGGTTTGTACTCACTGTGTCACAAAAGACCAGGATGTAGCCAACACACTTTCAAGAATAACATTGTTCTCTATCACACAAAAGGTCCATTGGGCAGAACACCTGAGCCATTCATGCAGAGAAAGGAGACACCCACACCACCCCTGGACCAAGCCGTCAGGGATGACAACACTCCTGGTGATCTGGATGAGGCGGAGAGTGGTAGTCCATCTGGCTTACCCAGGCAGATGTCAACTGTGAGTGTCACTGGGCCCACAACACCACCCACCCAAGCTACAACACATCAGCAAACATCATCTACCATAACCTGTGCACTAGCACAATAACCACAATTGTGTGCCCCTCAGTCCTGGATCCTGATGTAAAAATCACCACCCCAGTTACAGAGGAGTCAGGAACCAGTGGGAATGGGCCCAGGGCAAGATCAAGGCTGCCAGTGGAGCAGAGGGTCATGGGAGTGTAATTGTGGGCAAGTGGAGTGAGGCCACTGGGGATACTCACAACCAGGACACCATTGGCCAAGTTTTAGGAGCCCACCCAAGTCCCAAGGCATGATGTACCAGTTACTCACTAAACTGGGGTAGATGAAGCAGCTGCAGATGGACATACACAATCAGTTGGAGGCCCATAACACCAACATGGACATACAAATAGGGGTGCTGATGGACATCTACAAGTACTAGTGCAGGGCTTTCCCAGATCCATCAACCTCTACCTGTGGTCCAAACCCATCAGGATCATCTACATCTGGAGGAGCCACAGGAAGAGAGGTCCTGCCAGAGGAGGACACTCCACCAGACACCCCTGTCGGTGCAGCTGTGAATCTCCTTGGCACTGGAAACCAGTATATTACCAGGAGGTGAGGATGGGAATACCTCCACTACCAAGAAACCTGGGCCCTGATTTATACTTGTTGGTGCAAAACTGCACTAACACAGTTTTGCACCAAAAAGTTTAGCACCGGCTTGCACCATTTCTGTGCACCAGCCGGGCAACATATTTATGGAATGTTGCAAGCCGGTGCAAAGGGTAGCCTAGTGTAAAAAAAAACATGATTTTAGTCTGGTGGGGCTGGTGGTATGGGAGAAGGGGGTTTTGCACCAAAAATGACATTAGGCAGGTTAGAGTAAAAAAATGGCTCTAACCTGCCTAGAGTCATTTTCTGATGCAAAACCATCCATACCACATGATTCCTGTCTTAGAAAAAGACAGGAGTCATGCCCACCACCCCAATGGCCAGCACAGGGGACCAGGGTTCCCTGGGCATGGCCACTGCACTCTGTGCCATGTATGGGGCCCATTTCATGGCCCCCTATGGCACTTTCAAAAATAAAATAAAATACTTACCTGTACTAACCTGGGATGCCAATGCCCCATCCTTCACTGTCCCTATGGTGTGGGTGGGGGTGTCCCTGGGGCCTGGGGAGGGCACCTGTGGGCTTATTCCATGGTGTTCCACCATGGAAATAGGCCCACAGGTTCCCCAATGCCTGCCCTGACCCAGGTGTTAAAAAATGGGGCAAAGCAAGCTTGCACCATTTCCTGACCCCTCCTCCCTCTCGTGCACCATTTTTGCACAGGAGTGTAAATATGGCGTTAAGGCCATAGAGTCATTTTTTGCACGGGAACGCCTTCCTTGCATCTCATTAATTCAAGGTAGGTTTCCACATCCAAAAAATGACTTTAACTCCATAAATTTGGTGGTTGACGCGTCTAGTGCCAAAGTATAAATATGGAGTTAGTTTTGCACAAAATTAGAGTAAAACAAATTATGCTAATTCGGTGCAAACAGAGTAATTTCTTCTAGTGTGTGTTATGCATTCACCCTGTGGACTATATCTGGACACATATACCTTTCTGACAGTAGCAGCATTTGGGACTTTGGGCTCTAAAGATTGTGGCAACTACAAATAAGTGTTTCATTCACCATGACTGACTTCTTCTCTTTTCTTTTTTGTTATATCCAGTGTTTCATGTTCTGTAAAATAAACAACATTCCAACAGGCTCATACCCTGCTGTTGTCTTTCGCACATCTAGAATTGTATGTATGTACTTTCTCATGAATGTGACAATGGTTTAAGTATATACTTGTACAAGTATTGATATGTTGGACATATCCAAGGTTTAGCTCAGGAGCACAACCGTTTTTCAACCAAACATACATTTGTGTACCCATATAGCAACTTAAGTACATTGGAGCATCTATAGTCAGGACCCATGTCAGATACATAGCAAATCAGACAAGACAAAAATGTTCTGCACCAGTGGTCATGATTTTCGTGCAGACAAACTCACATGGAAGGAGGGGACACATCTGACCATTTCAGTGTGAATAGGCAAACTTTATGAGGTGTCTGTCACCAGCAGGAGCCATATCACCTTGCCCCCAAAGGGAATTTCTCATCAATGAGCCCAATAGATATACACAACAGTACCATGTCTGAGCAACAGGATGATTCCAATCAACATTCACAGTATCTTGTGGAATGTCAACAACAAATCTCTTTGTCGTGCTACATGCACCTTGCCCTAAATTGATGAAACTCATCTATAGCTGCAAACACATCACAAACAATGAAGATTTGTCCAGTCTTTAGGGAGAATAGAATGATTGGCCCCCAATACAACATCATGTTGTAGCACATGTTGACACATTGCATTACGACCAACACATGACAAGGAACAAGCACAATGTGTTGGCCTTACCAGGGCTGGACTGGAAACTCAAAGAAGACCTAGCAGATTTTGTCAGGCCAGCCCCCAAAGAGTGTACGGTGAGCTAATCAGACCACTACAGTTGGGTTTGGGTTTGGGTGGGTTCTCCCCCTCCAGAAAGTTGTATAAAAATTTAAAAAACTGGGCATTGTACAACACATTTTTCATAATATATTCAACTGTATTAGTTTTTAAAGCATGGTAAATGATGACCTCACAGTGCGCCAGAATATGGCAATATTTATTGGGGCTTTCCAATGATTTGCTCGCCATCACCCTCTAACAGTGCCTCTCATCTTTCTATAGGTGCGTTCTCATGTCATTTGTTTTGTAGCACCTCTCTTACCAGGGTATGGTGTTTACTTAACATCACACACACATATACGAAGACAATGAATCATACTTGTGTAAATCAGTGTATATAAAATGTTACATATGACAAGGTGTAGGATTCACATGACATGTTATCAGTATTGGTAGGGATTTTTCAAGAGTGCTTGGTCTGTGAAAGCATAAACTCTGGATTCATAACTTAACACAGTGGTTAGGGTTGACTTTACTAATAACAAATTATTTCTACCCAAACAAACTCTTTACAACAAAATTAGGACAATCAAAGAAAGGGAAAAGCATACATTTCTAACCTATACTATGCAGTTGGTATGCAGCTCTTTGATGACATTTTATAGCTCACTGTGCTAGATTATGATTGTAACTTACGAACTGCACAGTGACAAAAGGATCTCTGTGATAAAAGCAGTCGCCCACTGTGCACTGCACATAAATATTGTTCTGTGATTTGCATAGTACATGTTCTTTACATCAGGCATACTAATCCTCTAAGCTACCTTACATTCATTAAAACTGCCACTGGACAAATCTCCAATCTCTCTCTTCAGCAGGTACATGAATCACCAGAATTATGTTGGCCGTTTTATTGTTGCCTGAATACTATTGGTTATATACGGAACTCTGCAGTGCTTATAAAACTGCTGCACTGCTTTAAAACCTGCCCCCAGTAACAAAATCTGCCCCATCCTTCCAGCTTCCAGGGAAAACGTCTGATGCCCACTACGGCCAATCCTTGGGCCTTACCTCCAAAAGATCACTGTGCAAGTTGTCCTGCTCCAGGAGTTGTACATCCAAAGTCTGTCTCTGTCATACCCATTGAAGGGAGACATTTAAGATGGACAAATCCTCGAAAATACAGTCTGTTCCAATTTGAGTGAGCCAAACAAAGCACCGCCAAACTATTTAGCATCTGTCATTCCTTGCTCCACAAACACATTCAACCAGGACCAACATGAGTTTTATCCTCCATGATATTTACCCTCAACGTACTCCTTCCATCAACACTACAACAATAAGTGGCACAGTCCAAGTCATGACCAGTTGACAAAATACTTACATTCATGAGAAGAAGTTGCTGATGAGATCTCGCCGCAAGTTAGCTCCTTCCTCCCCATCACTATCATCATCATATTTTGACATTCCATGTTCATTACCCGTTGGCACTTCAGTCTTTCTGTCCTCTGTAATATAAGGTATTTTCCATTGCAGGGTTAGGTTGTGGGGCATACAGTAGGCCACGGTGATCTGACAGACCTTCCTGGGTGTGTAGAGGAGGGCTCCTTCTGTTTTGAACAGACAGCAGAATCTGGCCTTCAGGAGCCCAAAAGCCTGCTGCACTGACTTCCTTGTCCTCCCATGGGCCTCATTGAAGTGGAATTCCCCTGGTATTGAAGGATTCCTCAGCAGAGCCAACAACCATAACAGGTTGGGATAGGCTGAGTCTCCTAGATGGAAGACAGTCAGAGATGCAACATTAAGTTATACAGTTCCTGTTTATACTATCTCACATCAGCCACACAATGTTAGCATACACATCATACTTACCAACAAGCCAGGCCCTCTCCGGTTGTATTGGCTGGGGTACGGTGCTGTTCCACATGACAAAGGAATCATGGGCATGTCCAGGGAAGCGAGCACAGATGTTGGAAATGTTCAGGTCAACCAAGCAGACAACTTGCACATTGATCAAATGGAAGTAAACTTGTTCCCTGTTAAGTGATGGTACTAAGCTAATATGGGTGCCATCAATGGCTTTCACAACATGTGGTATCCTTGCCACTCCATAGTATACAGCATTCACATTAGCTAAATCCTCCCACCTTGGGAATCACACACCTGGGGTGCCATATGTAGCTGTCCAGGTGTTGCATCAGTGCTGAAAACACAACAGAACATTGACTGTGACATACCACCACAGATTGCCATTGTGTATTGAAAGGAATCTGTTGCCAGCAAATGCAATACTGCCATCACTTTCACTATTGGTGTCAACATGTGGGATTCATGTTTTGTGACTGGAGATCAGTCTCCAACTGATGACATGGGTCCAGTATGTTTTGCCTATTCAATCGAAACTTGCAGATTATGGGGGGCATTCTGACCCTGGCGGTCATGGACCGCCAGGGCCAACGACCGCGGAAGCACCACCAACAGGCTGGCGGTGCTTCCATGGGCATTCTGACCGCGGCGGTACAGCCGCGGTCAGAAACGGGAAACCGGCGGTGTCCCGCCGGTTTCCCGCTGCCCCTGGGAATCCTCCACGGCGGCGCTGCAAGCAGCGCCGCCATGGGGATTCCGACCCCCTTCCCGCCAGCCTGGTTCTGGCGGTTTCCACCGCCAGAACCTGGCTGGCGGGTACGGGTGTCGTGGGGCCCCTGGGGGCCCCTGCAGTGCCCATGCCATTGGCATGGGCACTGCAGGGGACCCCCTAATAGGGCCCCACATAGATTTTCAGTGTCTGCGTGGCAGACACTGAAAATCGCGACGGGTGCAACTGCACCCGTCGCACCCCTTCCACTCCGCCGGCTCCATTTGGAGCCGGCATCCTCGTGGAAGGGGGTTTCCCGCTGGGCGGGCGGGTGGCCTTCTGGCGGTCGCCCGCCAGCCCAGCGGGAAACTCAGAATGACCGCCGCGGTCTTTCGACCGCGGTACGGTCTTCTGCGGTCAGAATGACCCCCTATGTCACTTTCTTCCATTGTGTGATGGTCTGGGAACGAGCGGTACACAGTTCAGGAAATGCCCCAAAACACGACATGGACATATCACATTTTCCCAAAAGACAATTGACATGCTTTTTGCAAACTGCCTAGCTGTGGATTTTGGACTGTAACTTAGCTGGCACCTAGGAAAACCTAGCAAACCTGGACAATTCTGAAAACTAGACACCTAGGGGAATTCAGATTGGAGTGACTTGTGGGCTCCCACCAGGTTATGTTACCCAGAATCCTTTGCACACCTCAATATTTGTAGAAAAAAAACACTTTTTACTCACATTTCGGTGATGGAAAGTTCTGAAATCTGAGAGGAACCACAAAGTTGAGTCCACCCACCATACCCCCAAGTATCCCGATAAAAACGAAACTTCTCTTGTATGAGTAGGCCTAGTGCCCGTGACAGGAAATGCCCTAAAACACAATGTGGAGACATCACATTTTCCCAAAGAAAACTGACCTGTTTTTTGCAAACTGCCTAGCTGTGGATTTTGGCCTCTACCGCAGCCGGCACCTAGAAAAACCTAGCAAACCCTGACAATTCTGAAAACAAGACACCTAAGGGAATTTAGAATGGGGTGACATGTGGGGCTCTCACTAGGTTCTGTTACCCAGAATCCTTTGCAAACCTCAAAATCTGGCAAAAAAAATAACACTTTTTCCTTAATTTTCTGTGAAAGAAAGTTCTGGAATCTGAGAGGAGCCACACATTTCCTCAAACCCAGCATTACCCCAAGTTTCCCGATAAAAACGGTACCTCAATTGTGTGGGTAGACCTAGTGCCCGTGAGAGGAAATGCCCCAAAAGTCAATGTGGAAACATCACAGGTTCCCAAAGAAAACTGACCTGTTTTTTTGCAGTGTGCCTAGCTGTGGATTTTGGCCTCTAGCTCAGCCGGCACCTAGGAACACCTAGCAAACCCGAAGAATTCTGAAAACTAGACAGCTAGGGGAATTCAGAATGGGGTGACTGGTGGGGCTGTCAGAAGAATCTGTTACCCAGAATCCTTTGCAAACCTCAAACCAAGGCAAAAAAACATTTTTTGCTCTCATTTCGCTGATAGAAGTTCTGGAATCTGAGAGGAGTCACATATTTCCTCTTAGCCAGCATTACCCCAAGTCACTCGATAAAAATGATTCCTCACTTGTGTGGGTGGGCCTAGTGCTCGTGACAGGAAATGCCCCAAAACACAACGTAGACCCATCATATTTTTCCAAAGGAAACTGACCTGTTTTTTGCAAACTGCCTAGCTGTCGATTTTGACCTATAGCTCAGCCGGCAACTATGAAAACCTAGCAAACCGGGACAATTCTTAAAACTAGAGACCAAGGGGAATTCCGAATGGGATGACTTGTGGAGCTCTCACCAGGTTCTGTTACCCAGAATAATTTGCAAAACTCAAAGTTTGGCAAAAAAAAATACTTTTTCCCCACATTTTGGTGATTGAAAGTTCTGGAATATGAGAGGAGCCACAAATTTCCTCTGTGTGACAGGAAATGTCCCAAAACACAATATGGACATATCACATTTTGCCACCCAAAAATTGACCTGTTTTTTGCAAAATGGCTTGCTGTGTATTTTGGGCTCTAACTCAGCCGGCACCTAGGAAAATCTAGCAAACCTCGACAATTCTGAAAACTAAACATCTAGGGGAATTCAGAATCGGGTGACTTGTGGGGCTCTCACCAGCTTCTGTTACCAAGAATATTTTGCAAAACGTCAAAATTGGGCACAAAAAAATACTTTTTTCTGAGATCTCAGTGATGGAATGTTCTGGAATCTGAAAGGAGCCACAAATTTCATTCCACCCAGCATTCCTGCAAGTCGCCCGATCAAAATGGTACCTCACTTGTGTGGGTAGGCCTAGTGCCCACCACAGGAAATGTCCCAAAACACAGCATGGACACATCACATTTTCCCAAAGAAAACTTACCTGCTTTTTGCAAAGTGCCTAGCTGTGGATTTTGGCTTCCAGAACAGCCGCACCTAGGAAAAATTAGTAAACCTGGACAATTCTGAAAACTAGACACATAGGGGAATTCAGAATGGGTTGACTTGTGAGGCTCTAACCAGGTTATGTTATCCAGAATCCTTTGCAAACCTCAACATTTCCAAAAAAAAACAATTTTTACTCACATTTTGGTGATGGAAAGTTCTAGAATATGACAGAAGCCACAAATTTCCTTCTACTCAGCATTCCCCCAAGTCTCCTGGTAAAAATTGTTCTACCCTTGTGTGGGTAGGCCTAGTGCCCGCAACAGGAAATGCACCAAAGCACAACGTGGACACATCACATTTTCCCAAATAAAACTGACCTGTTTTTTGCACAGTGCGTAGCTGTGGATTTTGGCCTCTTGCTCATTCGGCACCCAGGAAAACCTACCAAACCTGTCCAATTCTGAAAACTAGACACCTAGAGGATTTCATAATGGGGTGACTTGTGGGTCTCCCACAGAAGGCCAGATGTAGAAAGCTTTTTGCTCGTCACGAACAGCAAATTTTGCTGTTTGCGATGTGCAAAAAGCACATTGCAATGCACAAACCTCATTCTGCGATTCGGTAACCTGGTTACTGAATCGCAAAATGGGTTTGGGAGTCGCAATCAGGAAGGGGTGTTCCCTTCCTAATTGTGAGTCGCAGTGCAATGCAGGATTGGTTTGTGACCGCGAACGCGGTCGCAAACCAATCACATTTTGCACCCATGTCAAATGGGTGGTAACCCATTCGCAAAAGGGAAGGGGTCCCTATGGGACCCTTTCTCCGTTGTGAATGGCACTGCAAAAAAAAAATCAGAGCAGGCCGTAGTGCTATGGATCTAGCAAACCTGGACAATTCTGAAAGCTAGACATCTATGGGAATTCAGAATCGGGTGACTTGTGGGGCTCTCACCAGGTTCTGTTACAGAGAATCCTTTAAAAACATCAAAGTTGGGCAGAAAGGAAGACCTTTTCCTTAGATTTTGGTGATAGAAAGTTCCGGAATATGAGAGAAGCACAAATTATCTTCCACTGAGCCGTCCCCCAAGTCTCCTGATTAGAATGGTACCTCACTTGTGTGGGTAGGCCTAGTGCCCGTGAAAAACAATGCCCCAAAACACAACGTAGACACATCACATTTTCCTAGAGAAAACTGGCCTGTTTTTCCCAAAGTGCTTTTCTATGGATTTTGGCCTCTAGCTCAGCCGGTTTGGTAGGTAAATCTAGCAAACCTGGACAATTATGAAAACTAGACACCTGGGGGAATTCAGAATGGGGAGACTTATGGGGCTCTCACCAGGTTCTGCTACCCAGAATCCTTTGCAAACCTCAAAATTTGGCAAAAAAACCCACTTTTTCCTTACATTTCTGAGATAGAAAGTACTGGAATCTGAGAAGGGCTACAAATGTCTTTCCACCCAGCATTTCCCCAAGTCTCTCAATAAAAATAGTATCTCACCTGTGTGGGTAGGCCTAGTACCTGTGACAGGAAATGTCCAAAAACACAATGTAGACTCATCACATTTTACCAAAGAAAGCTGACCTGTTTTTTGCAAAGTGCCTAGCTGTGGATTTTGGCCTCTAGCTCAGCTGGCACATAGTAGAACCTGGACAATTCTGAATACTAGATACCTAGAGTCATTCAGAATGGGTTGACTTGTGGGACTCTCCAGGTTCTGTTACCCAGAATCCTTTGCAAACCTTAAAATTTGGCAAAAAAACAATTTTTCCTCACATTTTGCTGATGGAAAGTTGGGGAATCAGAAAGGAGCCACACATTTCATTCCACCCAGCATTCTCTCCAGCCACCCGTTCAAAATGGTGCCTCACTCGTGTTGGTAGGCCTAGTGCCCATGACAGGAAATGCCCCAAAACACAATGTGGCCACATCACATTTTCCCGAAGAAAACTGACCTGTTTTATGCAAAATGGCTTGCTGTGTATTTTGGCCTTTAGCTCAGCCGGCACCTGGAAAAATCTAGCAAACCTGGACAATTCTGAAAACTAGACATCTAGGGAAATTCAGAATCGGGTGACTTGTGGGGCTCTCACCAGCTTCTGTTACCAAGAATCCTTTGCAAAATGTCAAAATTGGGCAAAATAAATATTTTTTTTCTCACATTTCAGTGATAGAAAGTTCTGTAATCTGACAGGAGCCACAAATTTCCTTCCACGGAATAGTTCCCCAAACCTCCCAATAAGAATGGTACCTTACTTGTGTGGGTAGGCCTAGTGCCCCTGACAGAAAATGCCCCAAAACACAATGTGGCCACATCACATTTTCCCAAAGAAAACTGGCCTGTTTTGTCCACAGTGACTAACTGTGGATTTTGCCTCTACCTCAGCCGGCACCTAGGAAAACCTAGCAAACCTGGCCAATTATGAAAACTAGACACCTTGGGGAATTCAGAATAGGGTGACTTGTAGAGCTTTCACCGGGTTCTGTTACCCAGAATCCTTTGCAAACCCCATTTGGCAAAAGAAAATAATAATTCCTCACATTTCTGTGATAGAAAGTTCTGTAATCTGAGAGGACCCACACATTTCCTTCCACAGAACAGTCCCCCAAACCTCCCAATAAGAATGGTACCTTACTTGTGTGGGTAGGCCTAGTGCCCGTGACAGAAAATGCCCCAAAACACAAATGGGGGTCATTCCGACCCTGGCGGTCCATGACCGCCATGGCGGAGGGCAGCGGAAGCACCGCCAACAGGCTGGCGGTGCTTCCTGGGCTATTCTGACCGCGGCTTTAACCGGCGGTTTCCCGCCTGTTTTCCCCTGGCCCAGGGAATCCGCCATGGCGGCGCTGCTTGCAGCACCGCCACGGGGATTCCGACCCCCTTCCCGCCAGCCTGTTTCTGGCGGTTGTCACCGCCAGAACCAGGATGGCGGGAACGGGTGTCGTGGCGCCCCTGGGGGCCCCTGCACTGCCCATGTCACTGGCATGGGCAGTGCAGGGGCCCCCTCACAGGGCCCCATACAGATTTTCACTGTCTACTTAGCAGACAGTGAAAATCGCGACGGGTGCCACTGCACCCGTCGCACCCCTGCAACTCCGCCGGCTCCATTCGGAGCCGGCTTCCTCGTTGCAGGGGCTTTCCCGCTGGGCCGGCGGGCGGCCTTTTGGCGGTCGCCCGCCGGCCCAGCGGGAAAGTTGGAATGACCGCCGCGGTCTTTTGACCGCCAATTTGGCCACATCGCATTTTCCCAAAGAAAACTGGCCTGTTTTGTCCACAGTGACTAACTGTGGATTTTGCCTCTACCTCAGCCGGCACCTAGGAAAACCTAGCAAACCTGGCCAATTATGAAAACTAGACACCTAGGGGAATTCAGAATGTACAGCTTTCACCGGGTTCTGTTACCCAGAATCCTTTGCAAATCCCAACATTTGGCAAAAAACAAATACTTTTTCCTCACATTTCTGTGATAGAAAGTTCTGTAATCTGACAGGAGTCACAAATTTCCTTCCACCTACCATTTACCCAGGTCTTCTGGTAAAAATGGTAGTGCACTTGTGTGGGTAGGCCTACTGCCTGCAACAGGATTTGCCCCAAAACACAATGTGGACACATCACATTTTCCCAAAGAAAACTGACCTGTTTTTTGCTAAGTGCCTAGCTGTGGATTTTGGACTGTAGCTCAGGTGGCACCTAGGAAAGCGTAGCAAACCGGGACAATTCTGAAAACTAGACACATAGGGGAATTCAGAATGGGTTGACTTGTGAGGCTCGCACCAGGTTACGTTACTCAGAATCCTTTGCAAATCTAAAAATGTGGCATATAAAAACATTTTTCCTCATATTTAGGTGATGGAAAGTTCTCTAATCTGAGAAGAGCAACAAGTTTCCTTCACGAGGCATTCGCCCAAGTCTCGCAATAAAAATGGTACCTCACTTGTGGGGGTAGGCCTAGTTACCGAGACAGGAAATGCACCAAAACACCACATGGACACATCACATTTTCCCAAAGAAAACTGAGCTGTTTTTTGAAAAGTGCCTATATGTGGATTTTGGCCTCTAGCTCAGCCTGCACCTAGGAAAACCTACCAAACCTGTCCAATTCTGAAGACTAGACACCTAGGGGAATTCAAAATGGGGTGACTTGTGGGGCTCTCACCAAGTTCTGTTACCCAGAAACCTTTGCAAACTTCAAAATTTGGCAAAAAAACTACTTTTTTTCTGACATTTCAGTGATGGAATGTTCTGTAATCTGAAAGGAGCCACATATTTCATTCCACCCAGCACTCCCCCAAGTTGCCCCCAAAACACAACATGGACACTTAACATTTTCTCAAAGAGAATTGACCTGTTTTTTGTACAATGTCTTGCTGTAGATTTTGGCCTCAAGCTCAGCCGGCTCCTAAGAAAATCTAGCAAAACTGGACAATTCTGAAAACTAAACATCTAGGGGAATTCAGAATGGGGTGACTTGTGGGGCTCTCACCAGGTCTGTTCCCGAGAATCCTTAACAACTCTCAAAGTTGGGCAGAAAAAAATACTTTTTCTTCACATTTTGGTGATAGAATGTTCTGGAATATGAGAGGAACCACAAATTTCCTTCCACTGAGCAGTCCCCCAAGTCTCCTGATAAGAATGGTACCTCACTTGTGTGGGTAGGCCTAGAGCCCGTGACAAGAAATGCACCAAAACACAACGTGGACACATCACATTTTCCCAAATAACACTGACCTGTTTTTTACAAAGTGCCTAGCTGTGGATTTTGACCTCTAGCTCAGGCAGCACCTAGGAAAACCTACCAAACCTGTCCAATTCTGAAAACTAGACACCTAGGGGAATTCAGAATGGGGTGACTTGGGGGGCTCTCACTAAGTTCTGTTATCCATAATCGTTGGCAAACTTCAAAATTTGGCAAACAAAACTACTTTTTTCTGACATTTCGGTGAGGGAATGTTCTGGAATCTGAGAGGAGCCACATATTTAATTCCACCCAGCACTCCCCCAATTCGCCCAATCAAAATGGTACCTCACTTGCGTAGGTAGGCCTAGTGCCCACAACAGGAAATGCCCCCAAAACACAACATGGACACAACATTTTCTCAAAGAAAACTGACCTGTTTTTTGCACAATGTCTTGCTGTAGATTTTGGCCTCAACCTCAGCCGGTTTGCAAGGAAAACCTAGCAAACCTAGACAATTATGAAAACTAGACATCTAGGGGAATTCAGAATGGGGTGACTTGTGGGGCTCTCACCAGGTCTGTTACCGAAAATCCTTAACAAACCTCAAAGTTGGGCAGAAAAAAATACTTTTGCCTCACATTTTGGTGATAGAAAGTTCTGGAATATGAGAGGAGCCACAAAGTTCCTTCCACTGAGCAGTCCCCCAAGTCTCCTGGGAAGAATGGTACCTCACTTGTGTGGGTAGGCCTAGTGCCCGTGACAAGAAATGCCCCAAAACACAACGTGGACACATCACATATTCCCAGAGATAACTGGCCTGTTTTTTCCAAAGTGCCTTGCTGTGGATTTTGGCCTCTAGCTCAGCCGGTTTGCTAGGAAAACCTAGCAAACCTAGACAATTATAAAAACTAGACACCTGGGGGAGTTCAGAATGGGGTGACTTGCGGGGCTCTCGCCAGGTTCCGTTATTAGGAGTCCTTTGCAAACCTCAAAATTTGGCAAAAAAACACCTTTTCCTCACATTTCGGTGATAGAAAGTTCTGGAATATGACAGGAGCCACAAATTTCCTTCCACCCAGCATTACCCCAAGTCTCCCGATATAAATGGTACCACACTTGTGTGGGTAGGCCTAGTGCCTGCAACAGGAAATGACCCAAAACACAACGTGGACACATCACATTTTCCCAAAGAAAACTGAACAGTTTTTTGCAAAGTGCCTGTTAGAAATGGTGTCTTTGGTTGGTAGTCAGGTTACCCCCTGTCCAAGCAAGGACCCTCACTCTAGTCAGGGTAAAAGAGAATCACCCTCAGCTAACCCCTGCTTACCCCCTTGGTAGCTTGGCACGAGCAGTAGGCTTAACTTCAGAGTGCTAGGTGTAAAGTATTTGTACCAACACACACAGTAACTTAATGAAAACACTACAAAATGACACAACACAGGTTTAGAAAAATAGAAAATATTTATCTAAACAAAACAAGATAAAAAAGACAAAAATCCACAATACACAAGTCAAGTTATCAATTAAAAAGCAAAAAGTGTCTTTATGTAGTTTAAAACACACATTAACACTGTTAGGGGGTCATTTTGACCCTGGCGGTCCGAGACCGCCAGGGCTAAAATGACGGAAGCACCGCCAACAGGCTGGCGGTGCTTCCTGCCTATTACAACCGCAGCGGTAGCGCTGCGTTTTAGCCCCGGCGGTGATAATCCGCCAGGGCAGCGCTGCACTGGGGATTATGACACCCCTACCACCAGCCTGTTTCTGGCGGTTTGCACTGCCACTGGCATGGGCAGTGCAGGGGCCCCCTTTCGGGGCCCCGGCCAGCTTTTCACTGTCTGCATAGCAGACAGTGAAAAGTGTGACAGGTGCAACTGCAACCGTCGCACGGCCGCAACACCGCCGGCTCCATTAGGAGCCGGCTCCTATGTTGCGGCCTCATTCCCGCCGGCCCAGCGGGAATGTCGTAATGGGGGCCGCGGGAGTGCGGCTGCATTGGCGGCCGCACGGCGGTTACCGCTTGGCGGGCGGCAGTAGCCGCCCGCCAATGTCGTAATGACCCCCTTAGTGTGAAAATGTAACTTAGGTGCGTCAAAAATAACCCCACATGGGCAACTGTTCGTCAAAAAGGGCTTTTGATGCATAGATTTCACTCATGAGTGAGACCTTGTGTCATTTCTCTTTTCGTCGGGTCGGGGCACGTAATTTCTTCTCTCCGCAGGAGAGCGATCTGGTCAGCATTCTCAGGTCCGGGCAGGCCTTGCATTGTTTTTACACGCCCAGTGGTGTCTGCATCAGAAATCCAGCAGCGCGATAATCCAAAAACCCCGTAGCGTGGGTTGCGATCTCACCAGACTCCGTCAGCGATGCTGCACGTCGTTTCTCCAGCTCCGTGCGTCAGTTCTTCAGTCGTGTTACAGGCGAGCGTAAATTTTCAGTTGTGAAGCTGGTGGTGCATCATTTCCCAGCCGCAGATCGGAGTTGCGTCGATCTTTTCCCCGCACGGCATTCTGTGTGTGGATGTTTCCTCTTAGGCTGCCAGCTTCTCCTTTCAGGGTCCCAGGAACTGGATGGGCACCACATGGCAGAGTAGGAGTCTCTCCAGAGGCTCCAAATGCTGGCAGATAGAAGTCTTTGCTTTCCCTGAGACTTCAAACAACAGGAGGCAAGCTCTAAATCAAGCCCTTCGATATTTTCACAAGATGGAAGGCACACAAAGTCCAGTCTTTGCTCTCTTACTCTGGCAGAAGCAGCAACTGCAGGATAGCTCCACAAAGCACAGTCACAGGAAGGGCAGCTCTTCTTCCTCAGCTCTTCTCTTCTCCAGGCATAGGTTCCTCTTGGTTTCCAGAAGTGTTCTAAAGTCTGTGGTTTTGGGTGCCCTTCTTATACCCATTTTCTCCTTTGAAGTAGGCATACTTCAAAGTAAAGTCTCTCTTGAATGTGAAATCCTGCCTTGCCCAGGCCAGGCCCCAGACACTCAGCAGGGGGTTGGAGACTGCATTGTGTGAGGGCAGGCACAACCCTTTCAGGTGTGAGTGACCACTCCTCCCCTCCCTCCTAGCACAGATGGCTCATCAGGAAATGCAGACTACACCCCAACTCCCTTTGTGTCACTGTCTAGTGTGAGGTGCAACCAGCCCAACTGTCAAACTGACCCAGACAGGGAATCCACAAACAGGCAGAGTCACAGAAATGGCATAATCAAGAAAATGCTCACTTTCTAAACATGGCATTTTCAAACACACAGCTCCTCATTACAACCCTGGCAGTAAATGCCGCCTACCACCGTGCTGACGACCGCCAAGATACCATGACTGCGACAGTATTCCGCTATGGGTATTACGACTCACACTGAGAATTCCTCCACTATACAGACACCCACACGAGTCCGCCAAACCAAAGGTGAGAGATAAATTGGTGGTACCAAAACCCGCACTGTTACGCCAACAGGAATACACCCACAGTATCAGGACCCACGAACCACCATGGCGGTCTTTCAACTGTGGTAACCCATTGGCAGTACACACTGCCGTGCTCAAAATACACACATACTCACAAAACTACACCACATTGAACAATTCAAACTACACACACCTGACACCCATACACACTCCCACACACCCAATCCAATATAAAACACACTCCCACATTACCCACAACCTTTTCCACGAAAAAAAAAGATTGCCAACAGAGAGAGACACAAGCCAGGAGCACCCACTCAATCTGAGCCACAGAACACCATCACCCATACACCATCCATGCACCTCACACCACACACCACAACACATCACCCCACACATCACCCCACACATCCTCACACATATCACTCACACCACATCCATGGCACCACAAAGACACCCCGGGTTTTCAGAGGAGCAGCTAAGGGTCATGGTGGAGGACATCATCCGGGTAGAGCCACAGCTATTCGGATCACAGGTGCAGCAGACCTCCATTGCTAGGAAGATGGAGCAATGGCGGAGGATCGTGGACAGGGTCAACGCCGTGGGACAGCACCCAAGAACAAGGGATGACATCAGGAAGAGGTGAAATGACCTACAGGGGAAGGTGTGTTCCGTGGTTGCAAGACACCAGGTAGCCGTACAGAGGACTGGCGGTGGACCCCCCGCCTCCTCCCCCACAACTAACAACATGGGAGGAGCAAGTCTTGGCAATAATGCATCCGGAGGGCCTCGCAGGAGTAGCAGGAGGACTGGACTCTGGTAAGTCAAATCATTACTATTATATCCCCCACCCTACCTGCAAGCCATCACAAACTCCTACCCCTACCCTCACCCCATCAATCCACCACCTCACATATATCCCACCATCACAACCCACCCATCCCAAAACCAAGCCCTGCATGGAACACCAATCCATGGACCCTCATCACAGACCTGCATGGACACCCATCACCACAGCATGCACACTACTCACAATCATTTAGCCAAACCAAGCACAACTCACACAAGCCAAAGCTGCCTTGCTAATAACAACCATAGAGGGAAACATACCCATGCACAAGATGGCACACGTAGATACAATAACACTATATTTTCATCCCCACAGGAGCCCTACTCAACGTCACCAGAGAGAAGTTGCCACCAACACCCAGTCCCCCCCCCCCCAGAGGAGGCCCACAGTGATGACAGGAGCTCTGCACGCCTGGATCACGATGACCAACCTGGCCCTTCAGGGACCTCTGGACAGTCAGGTACCCAGGCACAGTTCCAACCCACCACAGAGCCTCCCCCCTCAGGAAACACCAGCGCAGCACCCACCCAGTGGGCCAATGCCACTGTCCCCAGGACAGGTCAATGAGCAGTGTGTCCACCACTATAGGAACCCCAGGCAACCCCACAAACACAGGACGATCAGGGAACTTGGGTCAATGGCAGTGGGCACACGGTTCAGGGGATAGAGGCACAGGACAACAGGGAAACTGGGAGGACTGCTGTGTGACAGGGGGAGGACATGCCCAGGGAACCCACTCTCCAGGAGGCACTCTTCAACATCCTGGGAGCATACCACCATTCCCAGGAGACCATGGGCCAGATACTGTACAAGTTGCAGGAAACCCAGCGGCTGCAGGAGGGACAGTACCAGGGGATGAGGGAGGACCTCAAAAACATCTACACCATACTGGTCACCATTGCAGGGGTGCTGGCAGACATGGGCAAGACCATGAGGGAGGCAGTGGCCCCTGACACTAGCCACACCGAAGAACAGCCCTCCACCTCCACCGGCTCTAGTGGGCAGGAGGCCCCACCACAGAATAAACAGGCCACCAACCCCCCACCCCCTGCAGAAGGAGAACCACCCCGCAAACGGTCCCTGCGGTCCAGGCAGAAGCCAGAGAACATTGCCAAGACCCCTGCCAGGAAATAAACCTTTCCTGATTGTCACCCTTCTGTCCCACTCTGTCACCCTGTCCCCCTTGAACTGCCATTACTCCCCTTCCTATGCCCCATTGGACAATGCACCTGTGATACAAAGAGACTGGACTCTAACTGGACATTCCTCCACCATCACACCAGCCCATTGCACATCCCCCTCTCTGTATGAGCACTTAAATAAACACTCTTGGAACAAATACTAATCTTGAGTCTGTCAAATGATTGAATCATGTATTAGTACAACATTCTGAAAACATCGCAAGTCATATAAACAGTCATTTATAAATTGGTATGACCTTTTGTGGGCAGCAGTAAACGTCCCAGGAGCCAGAGTGGGCCACAGAGACCTTAGAGATGCCAAAGGGTACAGTAAGTGACCATAGACATAGGGAAATCAGGCTGCCATGTACAATGTCCAACAGAAAACTGAAATGTAAAGTGAAGTTACAGTGTCTTACCTGTTTGTCACTGGAAGTACTGTTGTATTATATTACTTCTGTTGTCCACATCTTCTTCCTCTGCCTCCTCTTCCTCACTGTCCACAGGCTCCACCGCTGCCACAAGACCATCTCCAGGCTCATCCTCCTGCAGAAAAGGCACCTGGTGTCTCAAGGCCAGGTTGTGCAACCTGCAACATACAACGATGATATGGCACACCTTCTTGGGTGAGTAGTACAGGGATCCACTAGTCAGATAGAGGCACCGGAAGCTGACCTTCAGGAAGCCAAAGGTCCTTTCAATGCTCCTCCTTGTTCGCGCATGTGCATCACTGTAACGTTCCTCTGCCCTTGTCCTGGCATTCCTCACTGGGGTCAGTAGCCATGAGAGGTTGGGGTTACCGGAGTCACCTGCTAATATCGAGGTATACCTGTTAGATACACACTAACCCTTGGGGACAACCACATGCCCAAACACAAACTTATACTGGGTGGTGACCTTGGGCTCACCTATTAGCCATAGCCAGTGCCTCTGGAGTTGGTCCATCACATATGGGATGCTGCTATTCCTCAAGATAAAGGTGTAATGCACAGAGCCAGGAAACCTGGCATTCACATGGGAGATGTACTGGTCCGCCAAAACACCATCTGCACATTCATAGAGTGATAGCTTTTTCTATTCCTGAACACTTGTTCATTTCTCCGGGGTGAGACAAATGCTACATGTGTATCATCAATGGCACCAATGATGTTGGGGATATGTCCCAGGGCATAAAATTCAGCTTTTACTGTGGCCAAATCCTCCACCTGGGGGAATACAATGTAGCTGCGCATGTGTTTCAGCAGGGCTGACAACACTCTGGTCAACACGTTTGAGAACATTGGCTGAGACATCCCTGATGCCATGGCCACTGTTGTTTGGAAGGAACCACTTGCCAGGAAATGGAGCACTGACAGGACCTGCACTAGAGGGGGACACCTGTGGGCTGGCAGACAGCTGACATCAGGTCTGGCTCCAATTAGGGACACAGTTCTTGGATTGTGGCCCGATCAACTCTGTAGTTTAGTATAATGTGTCTGTCCTCCATTGTCGCAAGGTCCACCAGGGGTCTGTACACCGGAGGATGTCGCCATCTCATATTCATCCTCAATGGCAGAAGCCTATGGAGGAAAACGGTGAGCAGAGGGTCTTATTCAAACATCAATTGAAATAATGATGCATCTTTTACTTTACAGAACCTGTATGTGAATCTGAGAGTCAGTTGTTGTGCCAATGTCTGCTGTGACCCAGTTAGGTGCCATGACCTGTGCCCCCCTGAAATGGCGGTGCCTGACCTGTGAGGAGGGACAAGTGGAAATGAGGTAATTCCGCTGGCGTTGTGTGTTGTTAAGGTAGGCGGTCTACGACCGCCACGCAACTTCGCATTGGTTATCATTGGGCCCTATTGGTTCCAGGAGCCAATGGCGATGTACGCGGCGCTGACGGTACTCACCGCCACAGACGTGACTGCCATTTTCTATCTGTTCACTCTCTTGCTACCTGACCTTCAACAGAAGAGGACCTATACTGCAAGTGCTGCTGTAACCTGTGTCTGGAAGTGACAATGGATCCTATGTCTGGGGAAAGGGCCCCTGCCTTCACTGCGGAGAAGTTGGAGAAACTGGTGGATGGGGTCCTACCCCAGTACATGTTACTCTATAGTCCTCAAGACAAACAGGTGAGTACACTGCGAGCATGATGCATGGGCCATGAATGTGTGGATTGCTGTGTGTGCAAGCCACATGTAGGGGGGGCTGAGGCATCCTGGCCAGGGTGATGCATGTATGGTGGTCAATGTATGTGCGTCAGGGGATGGCAGGGATCTGGTGGGCCATGAGTGTGACGGTCTGGACAGTTAACTAATTCCCTTTTCTGCTGTCTTTTTCCATGCAGGTCAGCGCCCACCAGAAAAAGGGTATTTGGTGTGCCATCGCCAAGGAGGTGCGGACCCTGGTGTTTTTTGACAGGCAGATAACCCACTGACGCAGACAGTGGGAGGACCTGTGCCCCTGGGCAAGGAAGATGGCTGAGGCCCAGCTGGGGCTGGCCTCCCAACGAGGAAGGGGTGCCCGTCATACCCTGACCCCCTGATGTTCCACATCCTGGAGGTGGCCAATCTGGAGTAGGATGGGCACTTCAAGGCATCACAGCAGCCACAAGGGGGTGAGTACAGATTCAGAATCATGACTTTACGCGTGTTAAGGTTTACCTAGGTGGGGGATGTGGGCTGTGGGTGCCCCTAGACCAGGGCGAACATGGCAGGATAGGTCCCTTGTTGGGCAGGCTCAGAAGCACTCCACCCCCAATAGTGTTAGTGTTCATCTACTACTGTACAGGGTCCTGTGGGTTTCAAGTGTGCAGCTAATGGCATTAGGCATTGCACCCCATGGGCTGCTGACTATCTAGCTAACTGGTAGTTCATGGCCTAGTGCATAGGGCTGCTCCCTGTGTGTACTGTACGCCAATGGTGGTTTTGTTGCTGGCATTGACCAAGTGTATCCTCTGTCTCCCCCCTTTTTATTTTGTCACCTTGTCCTTGTGTGCATTAGCATCAACTGGCGGAGGAGCAGAGGCACCAGTGACGGAGGGAGCTGCATCCCACATGGGCCTCAAGGCCGAATCCACCGACGGTGAGGGCACCAGTGGGACGGAGGGTGAGGGGAGCACCACGACAGGAGGGGACACCACAGACAGCAACACCTCCTCCGATGGAAGCTCCCTGGTGGTGGCAGACACCTCTGTGCCCACCCCAACAACAGGTACAGCCGCCACACCTCCTACCAGCACTGCCCTCCCAGCAGCCCCTCAGCTTGTTTCCCGTGCCCGATCACCCAGGAGGGTGGGCATCTCCTTCACCCCAGGCACCTCAGGCCCTCCCCAGTCAGCCCTGCTGCCCTCAGTGAGGAGGCTATTGACCTCCTGAGATCCCTCACTTTTGGGCAGTCAATCATACTGAATGCCATCCAGGGTGTCGAGAGACATTTGCAACAAACAAATGCATACCTGGAGGGCATTCACTCTGGCGTGGCGGCCCAACAGAGAGCATTTCAGGCTCTGACCTCAGCACTGATGGCAGCCATTGTCCCTGTCTCTAGCCTCCCTCCTCCAACTTCCTCTACCCAGTCCCAATCCCCTCAATCTCAACCTATCCCAAGCACACCTTCAGACCAGCATTCACCCAAATCACCACACAAAAGTGGCTCAGGCAAACACAAGCACCACACTTCATCTCACAGGCACTCACATAGGCACCATCCCATGCAGAAACACCAACATCCACTGCCTCCACTGTGTCCCCCTCCTCCTCATCACCCAGCTCCCTCACAGTAGCATCTCCACTCACACCTGCATGCACTACATCCTCATCCACTACCTCCATCACCAGCATGCCCATCACTACACACCCCTCACTGGCAGTCACCACGCCCATATCCATGCACACGTCCCCTGTGTCCTCTCCTAGTGTGTCTGTGACCCCTCCTCCCAAAGTACACAAATGCAAGCACCCGCCCACCCACCCAACAGCCATCCACCTCACAACAGCATCCAGCCCATGCACCTGCACCCAAACTCAGCAGACAGGCACCTCCTACAACCACTCCTGCTTCTTTGAATCCCAAACCTTCTCCCTCTTCCCGACCCAGTGTCCCTAAGAAGCTTTTCCTGGCAAACATTGACCACTTCCTTACCCCTCCTTCCCATCGGGCCAGGGTGTCCAAAACCCAGCCCAGCACCTCAGCCACCAAATAGTTGTCGGCTGTGGTTCCTGCAGCTATCAAAGGCTCAAAGGAGGCACCCATCAACCCAGCCAGTGTGCCACCAACCCCTGTCAAGGCCAAAGCCATTCCACCACCTGGCAAGGTGAAGAGGGGGTCAGGATACAGCAAGGGGAAGGAGCCACAACCACCCAGCAAGGCCACCTCAAAGACTCCAGCTGCCAGAACCAAGGTCACACCACCATCTACCAAAGTGAGGAAGGGACAGAAAAAAACAGCCAATGCACTTCAGCCGTCCGAGGCTGCAGGTGAATGCCTGGTGTGTACCAGCACAACCACCAGCACCGCCACCTGCACCGCAGCCAGCACCGCCAGCAGCCCTGCCGCTAGCACCAACGCAAGTCCCGCCACCTGCAACATCACAAGCACCACTACTGTCAGCAGCAGCAGCCCCAGTGGGCAGTCGGCTGAGGATGCAGGAGAAGGGCTGGGGCCTCCCTCCTCCACTCGCAGCATCATCACCTGCACCACAGCCAGCACGCCACCTGCACCGCAGCTAGCACCACCGCAGGTTCAACTGCAAGCACCGTTACCTGCACCGCTTACAGTAGCACCACTGGCAGCAGCAGCAGCCCCAGTGGGCAGCCGTCCGAGGCTGCAGGAGAAGGGCTGAAGGCTCCCTCCACCACTGGCAGCACCCCCACCAGCCCCAGCACTACCACCAGTTTGCAGCCATAGCCATCGCCGGGTGGAGTCTAGCCCTGCTTCCATGGACTATCATACAACCTGGTCTCTGAAAATCTCGTGCCTCAGACACCCAGGTGAGGGACTGTGAACTGCCACACCCCAAGTGTTGCATCACTGGGCACAAAGCCCCCTCCAGAAAAAGTGGAGAAATGCATCCACTCACCCTATCCTTGGCAGGATGAAGCACACTGGGCACAAAGCCCCCTCCAGAACCAGTGGAGAAAGGCATCCACTCACCCTATCCTTGGCAGGATGAAGCACACTGGGCACAAAGCCCCCTCCAGAACCAGTGGAGAAAGGCATCCACTCACCTATCCTTGGCAAGATGAAGCACACTGGGCACAAAGTCCCCTCCAGAACCAGTGGAAGAAGGCATCCACTTGAGAGACTGTGGCTTTGCACTCCCCAGGAGCAGGCAGTGGGCAAAGCACCCGCTTGAGAGACTGTGGCTTTGCACTCCCCAGGACCAAGCAGTGGGCAACCTACCCCCTTGAGAGACTGTGGCTTTGCACTCCCCATGACCAAGCAGTGGGCAAACCACCCACTTGAGAGACTGTGGCTTTGCACTCTCCAGGACATCGCTGTGGGCATGGAGCCCCCTCCAGGATCAGTGGCGTTGTCCCATCTTCCAGCTGAGGTGCACCCCCCTTCACTCTCCCCCTAAGGTGCCTGTGTGTTTTCGACCTGATGCCCCTGCAGTGTTCGGTTCATATTGAGGCAGGAGTCAAGTGTGGGGTTGGCCTATGAGTTTTGGCCCAGTGGCCCACGGGCATTTTGAGTGGACAATGTACCTCCTTATGTACATATGGTATATTTTTGTAAATACTGTTTGTAAAATTATTACATATATCTGACTAGTTCTAAAATATCACTGATTTGACTCTATTCGTTTTGTCCGTGCGTTCTTCCAGGGGATTACGGGGTGTAAATGTAATGTTGCTGCATGTGTTTGTGTGTATGGTGTTGTGGGTGAGGGTGGGGGGTGTGGCATGTTGCGTGTGTGTGTCACTCTCTTTTTCCTCCCCCCTCCCCTGTCTCCTAGGTGCAGTACTCACCGTTGTCGTCGCCGCCACCGTTGGTACTCCTGGTGGATGAGGAGTTAGACTAGCATGGGTAGGACCTGCAGCTCGGGCTCTATGGCGTCTGGTTCTTTGTTGAGTGTCAAGAGGTATGTGGTTTCCCTTCCACGTACTGTTTCCGCCATGCTTTTTATGACGTTGGTACCGCCCCAGAAAAGCTGGCAGATGGGCGGGGTGTAATGGGGTGGACGGTACATTTACTTCCGCCTGGCTATTGACAGTTACCGAAGCGTTGTTAGTTGCTTCCGCCGTGGCGGACGGTGTGTTAAATTGGCTGTATGTTTGGCAGTTTCTGCCGTGGTCGTGATCCCATTTTTTTACTGCGGCCTGTTGGCGGTATTACTTCCACTTTAACACCGACCGCCAGCGTTGTAATGAGGGCCTATATGTCCTACCTTAACTACATTCTGCACCCTGCCCTTGGGGCTACCTAGGGCCTACCTTAGGGGTGCCTTACATGTAAGAAAAGGGAAGGTTTAGGCCTGGCAAGTGGGCACACTTGCCAAGTCGAATGTACAGTTTAAAACTGCACACACAGACACTGCAGTGGCAGGTCTGAGACATGATTACAGAGCTACTTATGTGGGTGGCACAATCAGTGCTGCAGGCCCACTAGTAGCATTTGATTTACAGGCCCTGGGCACCTCTAGTGCACTTTACTAGGGACTTACTAGCAAATCAAATATGCCAATCATGGATAAGTGTCAGAGTCACCAGATCCTCGGGGTCTGCACACGTTCCCAACACATCCAAGATGGCAGGATACCTGTAAGGGAATCAAGATGGATTAAATGAAACTTTCAAATTCAAGTACTTTCCTTTACATGAGAATCAGGAAAAACATTCTGAATATGTTCTAAACCAGTCATATGAATCCTTTTTTGAGAATGCATACTAAGACCATGCAATATTGTATCTAGAAACTCTGGTCTTCTGTGTTCTCTTGAAATGTTTCAACACGAATTGCGCACATTGCAGATTTTCATATATATAGTAAACACCATAAAAGGATTGCGCACCATGAATAACACAATGTGGATTCTGGAAACAAATCACACAACTTGTCAACTCCAATATTACCTAATAAATGTCTTAGAATAAATGGCATACAATTAACAACATGAATTAAGCTCGAAGAGAGAATCGTGCATCTTGCCGATTCGAGTGCCACCATGTAAAATGTCAAGAAATGGTAGCACGCAATGAATATCAATGTTAAATCACCATTAAACGAATTGCGCGTCTTGCCGATTTGTAAGCCACGATGTAAATGCCAAGAAATAACAGCGCGCAATGAATAACAAGATTAAAGCACCATGAAACGAATCGCGCGTCTTTTGCTGATTCTTAAGCCACCATGTAAATGTCAAGAAATGGTAGCGCGCAATGAATAACAAAGTCAAATCATCATGAAACGAATCGCGCGTCTTTTGCCGATTCTTAAGCCACCATGTAAATGTCAAGAAATGGTAGCGCGCAATGAATAACAAAGTCAAATCATCATGAAACGAATCGCGCATCTTGCCGATTCGTAAGCCACCATATAAATGTCAAGAAATGGTAGCACGCAATGAATAACAAGATTAAATCAGCATGAAACTAATCGCGCGTCTTGCCGATTCGTAAGCCACCCTGTAAATGTCAAGAAATGGTAGCGCGCAAAGTAATCTGTTAATCATTAAAGAATTAGGCCAAGAATATGAAAGTTCTCGATAACAGCATTGGGAGGTCAGCCCAACCACCGTCTTACCGCCCAGAACAAGGATTACCAATGAAGAATGTGGAAGATCAAATAGGCCACCGGGACAGGAGCTCAGGAAGTAGCTGCTGCTCTGCACCGGGACCTCTGAATAGTGAGCACTTGGAGCTGGGCTGGCTCCCTTTCATAGAGTCTTGGCCCAGCCCACAACCACACCCAGGCATGCTGCAGGGAAAGTCTCTGGAAGGCCCAGGAAAGGGACCACACCCTAACACACTCTGAAAGCCTGCAGCAATACATTCCAAATGAACAGTATTTGTAAACACATTAAAAATAAGTCTTCAGGATTAAACTCTGCAATGCAAAAGGTTAAACAACAGCATATCAGCACAATGCATAAATTATGTTGTTTTGAGAGTGCTGGGTTTTTGCATTCTAGTCGCCAATAGAGCGCGCACTGCCTTGGTGTTGACAATAAGCCAATTACATACACATTTTGTGAAGGTGTACTTGCACTTTAGCACTGGTTAGCAGTGGTAAAGTGCCCAGAGTATCAAAAACAGCAAAAACAGAGTAGAGCACACATCAACAATCTGGGAAACAGAGGCAAAAAGTTAAGGGAGACCACGCAAAGGATGAAAAGTTTAACAGTGCAGAGCTGTGGATTTTGTCCTCTAGCTCAGCTGGCACTTTGGAAAACCTAGCAAACCTGGACAATTCTAAAAACTAGGCACATAGGGGAATTCAGAATATGTTGACTTGTGGGGCTCTCACCAGGTCATGTTACCCTGAATCCTTTGCAAACCTCAAAATTTAGCATAAAAACCCACTTTTTCCTTACATTTAGGGGTTGGAAAGTTCTCGAATCTGGGAGAAGACACAAGTTTTCTTCGAAAGGCATTTTCCCAAGTCTTCCAATAAAAATGGTACCTCAATTGTGTGGGTAGGCCTAGTTCCCACGTCAGGAAATGCCCCAAAACACAACATGGACAGATCACATTTTCCCAAAGAAAACTGACTTGTTTTTTGCAAAATGGCTTGCTCTGTATTTTGGCCTCTAGCTCAGCTGGCACCTAGGAGAATCTAGCAAACCTGGACAATTCTGAAATCTAGATATCTAGAGGAATTCAGAATCGGGTGACTTGTGTGGCTCTCACCAGCTTCTGTTACCAAGAATCCTTTGCAAACCTCAAAACTAGGCAAACATTTTTTTTTTTCCTCACATTTCAGTGGTAGAAAGTTCTGGAATCTGAGAGGAGCCACAAATTTCCTTTCAACAAGTATTCCCCCAAGCCTCCCAATAAGAATGGTACCTTACTTGTGCGGGTAGGCCTAGAGCTGTGACAGGAAATGCCCCAAAAAACAATGTGGACACATCACATTTTCCCAAAGAAAACTGGCCTGTTTTTTCCAAAGTGCCCATCTGTGGATTTTGGCCTCTAGCTCAGTCGGTTTGCTAGGAAAACCTAGCAAACCTGGACAATTATGAAAACTAGACACCTAGGGGAATTCAGAATGGGGTTTCTTGTGGAGCTCTCATCAGGTTCTGTCACCCAGAATCCTTTGCAAACCTCAAAACTTGGCCAAAAAAAAAGAACTTTTTTCTCACATTTCAGTGATACAAAGTTCTGGATTCTGACAGGAGCCACAAATTTCCTTCCACGCAGCATTACCCCAAGTTTCCAGATAAAAATTGTACCACACTAGTGGGTAGGCCTAGGGCCTGCAACAGGAAATGACCCAAAACACAACGTGGATACATCACATTTTCCCAAAGAAAACTGAGCTGTTTTTTGCAAAGTGCCTAGCTGTGGTTTTTTGCCTCTAGCTCAGGTGGCACTAGAAAAACCTAGCAAACCTGGACAATTCTGAAAACTAGGCACATAGGGGAATTCAGAATGGGTTGACTTTTGGGGCTCCCACCAGGTCATGTTACCCAGAAACCTTTGCAAACCTCAAAACTTGTAAAAATAAACACTTTTTCTTCACATTAGGTGATGGAAAGTTCTCGAATCTGAGAGAAGCCACAAGTTTCCTTCGCAAGGCATTCGCCCAAGTCTCCCAATAAAAATGGTACCTCACTTGTGTGGGTAGGCCTAGTTACCGTGACAGGAAATGCCCCAAAACACAACATGGACACATCACATATTCCCAAAGAAAACTGACCTGTTTTTAGCAAAATGGCTTGCTGTGTATTTTGGCCTCTAGCTCAGCTGGCACCTAGGAAAATCTAGCAAACCTGGATAATTATGAAAACTAGATATCTAGGGGAATCGCATGACTTGTGGGGCTCTCACCAACTTCTGTTACCAAGAATCCTCTGCAAACCTCAAAATTGGACAAAAAATACTTTTTTCCTCACATTTCAGTGATAAAAAGTTCTGGAATCTGAGAGAAGCCACAAATTTCCTTCCATCGAGCAGTCCCCAAGCCCCGATAAGAATGGTACCTTACTTGTGTGGGTAGGCCTAGTGCCCGTGACAAGAAATGCCCCAAAACACAATGTGGTCATATCACATTTTCCCAAAGAAAAATGTCCTGTTTTTTCCAAAGTGCCTATCTGTGGATTTTAACCTCTAGCTCAGTCGGTTTGCTAGGAAAACCTAGCAAACCTTGACAATTATGAAAACTATACACCCAGGGGAATTCAGAATGGGGTGACATGTGGAGCTCTCATCAGGTTCTGTTACCCAGAATCCTTTGCAAACCTCAAAATTAGGCAAAAAAACACTTTTTCCTCACATTTCAGTGATAGAAAGTCCTGTAATCTGACAGGAGCACAAATTTCCTTCTACCCAGCATTCCCCCAATTCTCCAGGTAAAAATGGTACTGCACTTGTGTGCGTAGGCCTAGTGCCTGCGACAGCGAATGCTCCAAAACACAACATGAACACATCATATTTTCCCAAAGAAAACTGACCTGTTTTTTGCTAGGTGCCTAGATGTGGATTTTGGCCTTTAGCTCAAGTGGCACCTAGGAAAACCTAGCAAACCTGGACAATTCTGAAAACTAGACACATAGGGGAACTGACAACACGTTGACTTCCGAGGCTCTCATCAGGGTATGTTACTCAGAATCCTTTGCAAACCTCAAAATTAGGCAAAAAAACACTTTTTCCTCACATTTCAGTGATAGAAAGTCCTGTAATCTGACAGGAGCACAAATTTCCTTCTACCCAGCATTCCCCCAATTCTCCAGGTAAAAATGGTACTGCACTTGTGTGCGTAGGCCTAGTGCCTGCGACAGCGAATGCTCCAAAACACAACATGAACACATCATATTTTCCCAAAGAAAACTGACCTGTTTTTTGCTAGGTGCCTAGATGTGGATTTTGGCCTTTAGCTCAAGTGGCACCTAGGAAAACCTAGCAAACCTGGACAATTCTGAAAACTAGACACATAGGGGAACTGACAACACGTTGACTTCCGAGGCTCTCATCAGGGTATGTTACTCAGAATCCTTTGCAAGCCTCAAAATTTGTCAAAAACCCCCACTTTTTCTTTACATTTAGGTGATGGAAAGTTCTCAAATCTGATAGAAGCCATAAGTTTCCTTCGCAAGGCATTTGCTCATCTCCCAATAAAAAAGGTATCTCACGTGGGCGGGTAGGTATGGTGCCTGCGACAGGAAATGCCCCAAAACACAACATGGACACATAACATTTTCTAAAAGAAAACTGACCTGTTTTTTTGCAAAATGGCTTGCTGTGCATTTCGGCCTCTAGCTCAGCTGGCACCTAGGAACATCTAGCAAACCTGGAAAATTCTGAAAACTAGATATCTAGGGGAATTCGGAATCAGGTGACTTGTGGGGCTCTCACCAGCTTCTGTTACCAAGAATCCTTTGCAAACCTCAAAATTGGGCAAAAAAAAACAACTTTTTCCTCACATTTCAGTGATAGAAAGTTCTGGAATCTGAGAGGAGCCACAAATTTCCTTCCACCAAGCAGTCCCCCAAACCTCCTGATATGAATGGTATATAGCTTGTGTGGGTAGGCCTAGTTCCCGTGACAGGAAGTGCCCCAAAACACAACGTGGAGAAATCAAATTTTCCCAAAGAAAACTGACCTGTTTTTTCCAAATTGCCTATCTGTGGATTTTGCCTCTAGCTCTGTCGGTTTGCTAGGAAAACCTAGCAAACCTGGGCATTATGAAAACTATACACCTAGGGGAATTCAGAATGGAGTGACTTGTGGAGCTCTCATCAGGTTCTGTTACCATTAATCGTTTACAAACCTCAATATTTGGAAAAAAAACACTTTTTCCTCACATTTCGGTGATAGAAAGTTCTGTAATATGACAGGAGCCACAAATTTCCACCCAGCATTCCCCCTATTCTCCAGGTGAAAATGGTACTGCACTTGTGTGGGTACGCCTAGTGCCTGCGACAGATAATGCCCCAAAACACAACATGGACACATCACATTTTCCCAAAGAAAACTGACCTGTTTTTTCCTAAGTGCCTAGCTGTGGATGTTGGCCTCTAGCTCAGCCAGCACCTAGGGAAACCTAAATATTTTTTAAAATTAGACATCCAGGGGAATTCAGAAAGGGGTGAATTGTGGGGCTCTCACCAGGTTCTGTTACCCAGAATCCTTTGCAAACCTCAAAATGCAGGAAAAAAATACTTTTTCTTCAAATTTCGGTGATAGCAACTTCTGGAATCTGAGAGGAGCTACAAATTTCCTTCCACCCAGCACTCCCCAAAATCTGCCAATAAAAATGGTACCTCACTTGTGTGGGTAGGCCTAGTGCCCACGTTAGGAAATTCCCCAAAACACAACGTGGACACATCAAAATGATCTATTTCAAAGCTACCTCTTTTTTCCAGGGGTGGGGCACCTGAATTTTTGGTCCCGAGTGTGGCGGTCATTTAGAGAAACCTACCAGACCCCAACGTATTTGAAAACTAGACACCGGGAGGAGTCCAGGGAAGTGTGGCTTGCGTGGATCCCCTGACATTTTCTTACCCAGACTCTTCTGCAAACCTCAAATATAGCTAAAAGAAATCACATTTTCCACGTAGGGTCACTGTGCTAGTCAAAATTTCCTACCACCCAATTTTCCCCTGGGTCTGCTGATAAAAATGATTCCTCATTTGTGTGAGTGTCCCAGATGGCTGCAACAGGGAAATGCCAAAAACATGTAGAGATTGAACGGATAGCACAGCGAGTTGATAAGCACGATTTTTTAAAAATACATTTTTAGTCTGACTCTGCTTTGGGTAGCCACACAAGTGAGGTATCATTTTACTTGGGAGACTGAGGGGAACACTAGGTGGTAGGAAAACAGCGCTGGACTGGTGATCCTACAACGAAAAGTGAGGATTTTATTTTTGTGTGCAAATTTTGAGGTTTGCAGGGAGTATGGGTTAAAAAATTTGGGGGATCCATGCAAGCCACGCCTCCCTCGATTCCGGATGTCTAGTTTCCTAAAATGTCTGGGTTTGGTAGGTTTCCCTAGATGAAGGCTGCACCCAGGGGATAAAATGCAGCTGCCCCTCCCCCCTGGAAAAAGATAGTTTTGTAAAAGATCATTTTGATGTATCCAGATTCTTCTGTGATGTTCCAAACACTAATATTGTGAAAAGAAACACACTTTGGGGGTCATTCTGACCCTGGCGGCCGGTGACCGCCAGGGTCACCGACCACCGGAGCACCGCCAACAGGCTGGCGGTGCTCCCTCGAGCATTCTGACCGCGGCGGTTCAGCCGCGGTCAGAAGCGGAAAGTCGGCGGTCTCCCGCCGACTTTCCGCTGCTCGGGGGAATCCTCCATGGCGGCGGAGCGCGCTCCGCCGCCATGGGGATTCTGACACCCCCTACCGCCATCCTGTTCCTGGCGGGTCTCCCGCCAGGAACAGGATGGCGGTAGGGGGTGCCGCGGGGCCCCTGTGGGCCCCTGCAGTGCCCATGCCAATGGCATGGGCACTGCAGGGGCCCCCTTAAGAGGGCCCCGCATAGTATTTCAGTGTCTGCAAAGCAGACACTGAAATACGCGACGGGTGCAGCTGCACCCGTCGCACCCCTGCAACTCCGCCGGCTCCATTCGGAGCCGGCATCCTCGTTGCAGGGGCATTTCCGCTGGGCCGGCGGGCGCTCTTTTGGAGAGCACCCGCCGGCCCAGCGGAAATGTGAGAATGGCCGCCGCGGTCTTTTGACCGCGGTGCGGTCATTTGTCGGCGGGACTGTGGCCGCCCGCCACAGTCAGAATCAGCCCCTTTATGTTAAAAAGACCCCTCACCCACCAACCAAGTTGGTGGCATGCTTCATCATCTGGGTCCCACCCAAGACACCTAGCATGTCACGTGTGTGCTGTGAGGCCGGATTACTGTCATTTTTACCACACATATTGGTTGGATTTGGCATGAGGGTGAGTGATGGTTCAGTAGATCAAATTTTAATAACAAGAGATTTCACAAAAATTAAATGCACTGTTAATAACTGAAAGGCCACAAAACTGAACCAATGACTCACAGCTTGTGAGCTGTAAAGCCTCATCAAGACACCAGCCACTTTACAGTCCATTCACAGACCTTTCATACATGACATGCACAAGACCATTCATGCTTCCAGCCGTGGGACCAGCACATTACAACACTCGCATCAACCGACAGCGCCATTCAAGGGCCCATCACTTTCATACCCCACCATGCCTGATACAGCAATCACACCAGCTGATGGGAGTGTGTGAACTGGTGTTTGGCTAGCAGTGTGTTGCAGTGGCCACCAACAAGCCACTACACACACAACACCATCACTTTTTTTAAATCAACAATGAAACCTCTAACTAATTATAATTAAGTACAAAACTACAAACAGAAAATCTCTAACTAAATACATGACGTTAATGCCAACCGTGTAACTGAACATCTGAAAATATAAAACAGGCAGTTTACGCTCACGGTATTTCCCAAAAGTTATTTTTGGTGTGGCAACTCCTGAAACAGCTGACCACACACAGCCCAGGCTTTGAAGGGCAATCGGCTCAGTACATCCGAGTCTCCCTCCAGAAACCTTTTCGGGCACAGACTCTACATTTCTTAGCGAGAAAGTCTTTTATTGGAGTGGGAAGAATCTGATCAGGAAAGTGGCAATCTTTCAATCTAGCCACATTCTCCACCACTGCTACTCTAGAAACTCTTGCATGATCCACCACAACAAGGCTCTCTATCACTGACTCCTGAAGGTTTGCAAATTTCATCCTTGACACAGGGGAACAATCCCTGAACACAATAAAAGCATTAAAAGTTGCTAGATTAAACAGATGAATCACCAACTTTTTATATCAAAGTAAGAATTACAAACAGCAGTGTAAGGTTCCAAGCTCTGATCTACTCTATCAGCACCACCCATATGCTTATTGTAGCCTAAAATGCACACAGGTTTGCACACCTCAGCAACTTGACCCCAATCATCCATGATGAAGTACTCGCATCATGGATGGTAGTTACAATGTAGACATCCCTCCTGTCTGAAAATTTCAGAGCTAGCAGCTCATCATTGCGCAAGGCACACCACTGTCCCCTCTCAAGTTTTTTACAGACAAGCTCCCTTGGATGGCTATTCTGGTTAGAGCGGATTGTGCCACAGTGTCCACTCTGAGCAATTCCTTGAACAACTGCACTCTAGTGTTGAAGTACCAAGTTCCCACACAATTTTCTCACTATCTCCAAAGTGGGCGGACAACCAGGGGTGTCAATACTTGAATCCCTACCAGTGTAGATCCGGAAATTATAAACGTATCCTGTACTACTTTCAAACATCGTAGACAATTTAATTCCATACCGTGCCCTCTTGCTAGGAATGTACTGCCTAAAAACCAAACAAACCTTGAACAGAACCAAAGACTCGTCCACACTCATTTCTTTGCCTGCAACAGTCACCCCTGAAAACCAATCTACAAAGTGATCAAGAATAGGCCTAATCTTAAAAAGACGGTCATAATTTGGGTAATCTCGTAGCAAGGCTAAAGCATTGTCAACAAAATGCAGCATCTAAAGAAGAAGCAAATACTGATTATGAGTCATGGTTACAGGAAATATAGCTAGCGCCATCAAGGGACTATTAGACCAATAGGAAGCCAGTGACGGCTTCCTTATCACCCCCATCAAAAACGTCAAACCCAAGAACTGTTTCATCTCTTCCAGATTTGTTGAATCCACTGGGTAGCTCTAGACTGAGGCCTGAGTCTGGCAGCGTTGTCCCTCAAATACATTGTCGATAAGCAACTCAAAGAAATTCAAAGGAAAAAAGTTTTTGGTATTCACTCTACACCATGGGAGACCAGTAAAGACAGGCAACTGTGGCTGCTCCATGTTGGAGCAACCCAGGTGTCAGGTCTTCCAATAGGAAACCTTTCAGCCCCAGGCTGCTGCACTATTGGCACATCAGTGTCCTCTAAAACAGGCCCTTCATATGCACTGAGAGTGGCTTCCTCATCAGAAGATTCCTCTCGGACTGAAAACTCACTGTCAGAAACTCTCACTTTCTCCTCTCCCTCAGATGCAGAGTCAGTCTCATAATAATGGTCAGAAGACGACTCCGAGAGCATGCCAACAACCTCCTGAGTGGTCACTCTGCGGCTAGCCATTATCCTTTCTAAGAAGTGTAACTTGACGAATGCGCCAACAGCAACTAGAACTGTCTAAAATAAGTAATAAACAAAGTATGGCTTTATCACAAGGAGTTATGTACTCAAAAAGATTACCACTCACTTGCATGAAAAAGCTATACTCACCAGCAACTACTCTGCACAGACACAGCAATCACCAATGATATCCCACTAAAAAGAAAAAAAGAAAAGAAAATTAGACATAAGACAATACAAATATCATTGTGCACAAATCTAAGGACAATTTCACACACGATCCTGCATTTAGTACACCACCTACAAACATGTCATTAATGCATGGCAACAACACTCCTTTGGAGTACATTGTTTTTACTTACCTAACACATGCTACTACGCAAACCACAGGTCAACCACTGCCAAAACCACAAAAAGACTTTGCCAATTGACAAACACCCCACCACCAAACATTTAGAAATTTTCACTAGTGTCTAGTGGTCTCTGCCCCCCTCAGGGGCAGATGGGCCTAAAAAAACTAGGCAGATCCGCCCCCAAGTGGGGCAGAAATGGCCACCAGTACTGTGCTGAATTCCTTGCCCAAGGAGCCACCCCACACAAAAAAAAAACCTAAAAAAATCCCGGGCATCTTAGTGGCTTCTGCCCCCTCTTTGGGGCAGATGGGCCTAAAAAAATAGGCCGATATGCCCCAAAAAGCGGCAGAAATGGTGTAAATAATATTGGCCCTCCATTGGGGAGCGACCCTTGCCCAAGGGACCACCCCGCCACAAAACGCACACACACAAAATCCCTGGCATCTTGTTGGGTTCTGCTCCCCTTGGGGTCAGATGGCATAAAAAAAATGGGCTGATCTGCCCCCCTTGGGGGCAGAACTGGCCAACAGTGCTCTGCTCTTGGGGGGGGGGGGCACCCTTGCCCAAGGGGCTTCCCCCCACACAAAAGTACCCACACAAAAAGAATCTCTGGCATCTTGGTGGCTTGTGGGCAGATGGGCCTAAAGAAAATAGGCTGATCTGCCCCCTAGGGAGGCAGGAATGGCATATAATATATTGCCCCCTTTAGGTAGGTGACCCTGGCCCAAGCACCCTCCCACACAAAACATACAGACACTGACAAGATCCCTGGCGATAAATTGATTCTACCCCCCTTGGGGGCAGACAGACCTAAATAAATATAGGCAGATCTGCTGCCAAGGGGGGCAGAACTGCCCAAAAGTGCATTGCCCCCTTTGGAGGGCGACCCTTGCCAAAGGGGGTGCCCCCAACACAAAAAAAACAAAGAAATAAAATCCCTGGCGCCTTAGTGGATTCTGCCCTGGTCAGTGGGGGCAGAAATTTTGTAAATAATATTGCCCCCCTTGGGGAGCGACCCTTGACCAAGAGGCCACCCCCCCACACAAAACACACACACAAACTCACAAGATCCCTGGCACTAAGTGGATTCTGCCTCCCTTGGGGGCAAATGGACCTAAAAAAAATAGGCTGATGTGCCCCTAAGGGGGGCAGAACTGCCCAAAAGTGCTTTGTCCCCTGTCGGGGGTGACCCTTGCCCAAGGGGCTGCTCCCCCACACGAAAAGCACACACAATCACAATCCTTGGCGTTTCAGTGGCTTCTGCCCGGCCTAAAAATAAGAGGCTGTAATGGCAAAAAACATCATGCTCCCTTAAAGGAGCAACCCTTCCCGACACATAAAGCATGAAATAAACACATAAACAATAATCCCTGGTGTCTGGTGGGCATTCCGGCTGCCTGAGTGCATCACTATGGGAAGCTGGAATGCTGAAAGAGACATAGAAGGAAAGGAAAACCTTTTCTTTTCCCACGATGCCTCTTTTATTGCAATCCCCCTACCAGACGTCGGAGAAGCTTACCTCTTTCTCACTTGACGTGCTGGAAGCAAATGGCTTCCAGCGCGTCGGGCGGCCTCTAATGATTTCAGCGTGCGATCACGTGCTGATGTCATTAGATGGGGCTGGGGGAAGGGGAAGCGATTCCCCATCCAGCCCTGCCTTGGGTGGTGGGGGGGAGGCCCTCGGGGAGCGTTAACGCTTCCCCCCGAGGGCCTGGTGCAGGCTGTAACGGACACATCCTGTGCACCCAAGCGGTGCTGCCCAGGAGATAACCATTACATCCCAGGCACCCAACGGGTTAAAAGTTTAATGGTTGTTCCTTTTGGGCTATCATGAATATGGTTGTAATAAGTGCAAACATTAAGGAGCTCTGTGATGATTGGGTGGGACTTGTTTGGGATGATTCTTTTCATTTTTTTGAGTCTCAGATGGAGGAGTTTCATAAGTTAAGCTCCAATCCTGTTGGTTCTTGAGTGCTGAGAAAGTGTAAACCCCCATTCAAGGTAATAAACTGATTGATTAGAAAGCAGCACTTGAAGTTCTCTTTGGGTCAACAGCATGTAATTAACTGCTTTAAATGACTAAAACCTCATCACAAACTCCTTGACAGTAGAAGGGAATATGATTTAAAATGGATCAACCTAAGAGAGGCTGCAAGTGCTAAAGACTCTAGGAAGTATTGGCACTTGTTAGCCGAATTCTGTAACTCCAGGGTGAAGGTACATGCAATCCTCATTCCCGAAAACATTTGGTTTGATTCTATTTCCCAGTTGTACACGAGTAACCTTGAGGTGGGTAGCCCTGTGATTCTTTTTGTGTACAAGGTTTTATTTTCTGTGTATGGGCCCACCTCGGAAGATGAGATAGTGGACTTTTATAAAGAATGGCAGATCCTCTGGCACCTTGGGACCTGATGAGGTGCCCATTGCAGCCATAAAAAAGGAAGCAGTAGTGTGCGGATCCTTTTTGGCCCTGTTCCAGTTATTGTTCCAGAAAAATCCCCCAATCATGGAAGGGTAGTGTCATTGTTCCGCTATATAAGAAGGGCTCTAAATTATTCCCAGCACATTACAGACAGATAGCATTGCTGGATGCCTCTGGCAAATTATTTGGTAAGACTGTTCTTTGCCATCTACAGCAGAGGGCTCTGGATCATAAATTATTCCTCTGAAACAAGCTGGCTTTAAGAGGAATCACAGTATATTGGATAATATTGCAGTCCTGCGGACGGTTGTGAAAAAATACGCCTTTTCCTGTGGTATGCCTGTATATATGGAGTTTATTGATTTATCCACAGCATTTGATAGAGTTGACTGCCAAACACTGTGGAGGAAGCTTCTCCTTAGGGGGGTCCTGCACCACCTTTTGGGTCATATTATGGAGCCTCATTCAGATACTTGGGCCCATATTTATACTTTTTTAGTGTCGCATTTGCGTAATTTTTTGCTGGAAAAGTGGCGCAAACGTACAAAATATAATTGTATTTTGTAAGTTTGTGCCTCTTTTGCGTAAAAAAATGACACAAATGCAGCGCTAAAAAAGTATAAATATATGGGTCTTTGTGCCAAATTCTGAAGGGTTGGCTACAGGGTTTATCCCGGAAGGTTCAGACTTCTAATGACCTTAAGCAAGGTTGCTTGTTGAGTCCTCTAGTGTTTCCTCTTTAAAGTTTTTATTTTCCCGGTGCTTTAAATTGTGTAAGGTGTGACCCTCCCAGAATTGGTGTCTTGTCCATTGGCTTGTTCATATACACGGATGATGTAGTCATTATAGATTTAACCTCAATTGGCTTCAGTACCATCTGGTAACACTGGTACAGTATGCAGTATTGTCCATTTTTTTAAGATTATTGGTGCGAAAAGTAAAGTATTAATCTTTCATGAGTAGGGCTTTAGGCTAAACAGGAATGTTAACTGGCATTTGGGTTCTGAGAAACTTGAAGTTGTGAATTCTTATCTCTCTCTTCGGAAGGTTTTCTTAAGAATGGGTGGGGGAAACTGACCACATTCAGCTCTGTGTGAGCAAGGCCCTTTCGCAGGCTAACACCTTGCACAGATTTTGTAAAACCTGTGGGAGGTGTCATTTTGGTCATGCTTCATCTGTTAATAGGGCCATTTTCCCTCTTCTCTGTGCTATGTACCAAAGTATTAGATACTCTTTGAGGGGATTGAAGGCTTAATCTTTCATCAGATATGCAATTTGAACACACTTGCAGCCCTTCATGCTCTACGATTGGAGTTTGGTTTAGTATCTTTTTTTTTCTCCTTCATTGATCTCTGTTTTAAGGTGGGGAAATTCTCTCTCGAGCGGTGAGGAGGAAACAGTACGGGTAGCCTTGAAGGTTGAAATTTCTTCCATTTTGAAAGATCAGAGTGCATTCTACTGATCCTTTGAGCAAGCTAATGAAGTTTTTGGGGTTGATCTAAATGTAAATGGGTTTGTGCCCAAGTGTAGATATAAGAGCCTTGTTAAGGGCTCTGTGTCCCAGATAAGCTACACAAGAGATATTGCACTATGTCAGTCAAATCCTTATAATCAGGTGGTGTGGGAGAGCAATCTGAGGAGTAAAACTCAGCCGTATTTACTTTAGGATCTACCTCATGGGATCAGAAGACTGATTCTTTTGCTAAGACTGTATCTGCTCCCTTTATATGTGTTTACAGGCATTTGGGACAAAATCCCTAAAAAAGATTGACGATGCGAGCTGTGTCAGCTACACATTCAGGATTTTAATCATGTATTATTTGTGTGCCCTGTGTTAAAGAATATTCGTCACCACTTTTTAGGGCCATTATTTATGAACTATAATATAGATTCTGATGTGGAGGCAAAAAATGTATACTGTCACCTGTAATGAAAGGCTATGTTATAAGATCTGTCAATTTTTTAGATCCTTTTTGAATATTTTTTAGGGCCGTGGGTAGGATTGGTGGGTGTTTTGCAAAAAAAAGTGTAAGTCCCTTGTAGAACATTTATTAGGTACCCAGGACATTAGTGGTGGATGTATAAGTATTATTGTAATGTCTTCCCTGAGTAGTTGATTAGTATTGAAATCCATTTATTCACTATCATTATTCTGTCTGGATGTTCTTGATGGATTGTGTTGAAAGGTGCATTTTCTGGTCATATCTTTAGATATGTGCTTCTGGAGTATTTTAAGTGTTCCTATGTATGCTAATATTTAATAAGGCTACACTTATAGAAATGGATTATATTTTATTTATTGTATACTTTATATTTCATATGCTGTATTTCGTATGTTGCAGTTTGTATAGACCTAAAAAGGAAGTTATAAGTTTTTATATGTTATGTTTGTTTTTCTTAATTCTTTTCACAACTGTTGTCTTTTCCTCTTTTAGGTATTGTACAATGGATATTCTTTTTTTCATGTATTTTATAATTGACATTTAGGGCTTCATTACAAGTTTTGTGGTCTCAGGACCACCAGCATACCACCAACAGGCTGGCTGAGAAGACTGCTAAATTATGACATTGGCGGCATTCAGTACAGAACAGAGCTAAAGCACCGCCGTCACTGCCACTGCGGTCTGGCCTCCACAGACGATGGTAGCCACCTGCGGGCCAGCGGGGACAATGTTTCCGCTGGACAGATTATGAGGTAACACATCACCAAGGTTTCCGCCACAGTCGTACCACCACTAAAGCCCAGGTGGAAACCAACTGCATAAATAGAGACACTCACCTTCAAGAAGCCATACTCATCCAGAGCCTCCATGGAACCAAACCTACACATCATCCTGCTGCACCTGCTCGCCCAACGACTCCGGAATCTGCAATGACGACACGTGCCGTAAGTACACACTCTTACCTGGTACTGTTGTAGGTTGTCAGTTTTGTACACTCACACAACATACATCCAGGAAGAGGGTGCGAGGCAGTCATTCACAAGTAACAGCATATGAACACACACACTCACACACAGCCACACACATACTCGCATATATACAACAACCACGCTACAGCCAACACACACACATGTACACATGTCACAAATACACTCAGGTACGCACGGAAACACTTCACAGCCACACCCTCACACAGTACCCCCACAACACCACAATAAAACACAACCACAAAACAACTGCACAATCTCCAGTCACATGTCAGGAACCCACAGGGGACACTACCCAAGGACACATTACACATACATCACTACATAACTCCAAGAGGAGTACATACACACAATTACACAACCACACTACTTACCGATCGACTTACACAGAACATCATACCTAACATATCTAGCACAAAACACACACACTCACACAGTCAAAGCACACAAAGCCACACAACACACCAACAAACATATCACAACACAAACAACACTCAGTCCAAACACTACAAAAATATCAAGAACACACATTCGTCCATCACACAACACACACCCTACCACTTACAGACAAAAGCACTGCACATAACCTCACATACTGGCTACACAACACAGTTAGCCCAAGCAGCATACACACACACAGATACAGACACACAACTGATGTCTGCCAGGAACACCTTCATACTAGGGAAGGAAATGCATGACAAATATTTAAGCTGGAAAGCAACAACAGGTTGGCTCTAATGATTATTAAATACAATAATTAGTCAAAACAAAGGTCATAGACCAGTTCATAATTAAGAATCACAATGCACAGAGTTTACATATGTGGCCCCAAACTTGACTCCTGACTACCATGTAACCTCCAGAGGTAGGGGCATCTATGGGGCAGAGGTAGGGGCATCTATGGGGCAGGCAGGAACCTGAGGGGCCATGGGGAGGGTGGCAGAGAAGGGTTTTGGATTTAAGTTTTGGAGGGGGGACTTTGCCATCTGGTTTGTGGGGGCTCTGGGCTTTATCTTAGATTTAGGGGAGGGTTGGGTTTTCTTTGACTTCTTGACAGTGGGAGTGGCATGGGTACTTGCAGGTGGGGTAGGGGAAGGCTTGTTGATGGTAACGCCAGACCTGGGGAGGGACACAGAACGTCTAGGGGTATTACAGAGTGGGAGAGGAGTTGGAAAAGGGGCAAACTCTAAAAAGAAAGCTTTTTTAGAAAGGGGGGATGGTCCTAGCTAAAGGGTTTGGAGGGATAGGGTGTGGTTGTGTGAGGTATTGGTATGAATGTAAAGGGTGCATGTTTGTGCAAGGTATGTTTGTGGATGGGTGAGTGAGGGCATTTATATGTCTTGTGATGAGGGGGTGGAGGTGCTCGGGGATGTAATGGTGGGTGGGTGGCTGTCTGCTGGGGTGGTGACTGCAGGTAAAGTGGATGTGCTGCATGTAGGTGTGTCAGTGGTTATGGTGTCTGCAGGTTTGGTGACTTGGGTGGGAGTCTGATGGTCTGCTGTGGTGTTGTCTGTGGGGTAGGATTGATGTGGTAGCTGGATCTGTGAATGTTGCTGTAGTGTCTGCAGGTGTGTCAGGTGTGCTGTCAGTGACGCTTGGAGTAGTGGGGTGTCAGAGCAGGATGCAAGTGTTGGTTTGTGTGCATCTGAATGCTGCTTGTGTGCATGCCAGTGATATGTCTTGTGGTGATTGTGTTTGTCTGAGCTACCCTTGGATGTTGAGGTTGAAGCACGCCTGTCAATCTGTGTGCTTTGGCTAGGTCAGCGTAGAGGTATTTGGGATTGGGAATAGGAATGTGGAGGGGGGACAGGAGAGAAAGGGTGACTGCTTACATCAATGTGGAAACCAGAGCCTGAAAGGATTTCTGTAGGTCAGCCAGTGCACCATGAATGCCCTCCAGGAACACATTACTAAGTTGGATCTGAGTTACAAGTCCACGGATGGTATTCACGATGGTTGACTGAACCACAGAGATTGACCTCAGGAGGTCGATAGGCTCCTCACTGAGGGTAGCAGAGTTGACAGGGGCCAGGGCAGAGGTACCTGCGGCAAAAGAGACTCCCACCCTCTTGGATGAGTGGGCATGCACATCTGGTTGGGGAGCTACAGGGAGGGGGCGGCAGACTTAGATGGTGCTGGGGTGGTCTCAGATGGGATCACCACCACCAGAGAGTATCCACTGGAGGAAGATTCCGAAGATGACAACGTGAATCCTGTCTCCCCGTGACACTCCTCTCCCTCTCTAGGCCACTGGGTCCCTCGGTGTCGGTGGTATCAGCACTCCAATTCCAGTGGCCAGCAGCTTTCCCACTCAGCTGTTCCCCATCTCCTTCATCTGCCAATGCTGATGCTGAGAAACAGAAAGAGAGATAGGGTCATCGCATTCTTCACATACACATACATTACACCATACACAACAGTAACATCACATCTATGTTTAAAAAAAACCCAGGTAGGAACCATTTTGAGCCAACATCATGTCACAACAACATACTTCCCACAACCCTATATGACAACAATGTCACGCACAACATAAGCCTACTATCTGACAACTATATCACCATCTTATCAGTACAGCTAAAACACAAAATATCCCTGCACAAGATTATATGTCAACATAAATAGCGTGTTCCTATATAGAGCATCACCGTGAAACAACAAACCATCAATGGAAATCAGGGTTCACTTTGATTTCAAATTTATACCTGATCCAAATCTGCACTTGCTCAATCCACTGCCAGATGTCTTGTTCTATGAAAGTTACCTCATCACATTTCAATTACAACACATCATGTTGCTTAGCTATCACATCTCTAAAATGTAACTGTGTCTAAAACATTCACAATGGCAAATGACTCAGATGCATCCACACCATTTGGGAAATCAAATTTTGAAGTATAAGAGACTCCCAAACCATTTCTTCAATAAGTGTATCAACTGTGTTTTTTCAAAGGATTGCACAAACATTCAGGGCCTACTAATCTTAGTCATTCTCACATAGAAAATAAAGGCATGTATATCAACAAAGGTCTATTTAGCACACGGGATACACCCAGAGACAACCACAGGGAGTATAACAAACCTTCAACACAATGGACACCTGTTGTGTTCATGAAGGCCACATACAATTCCACTAATGCTGAGGAGCAACCTCAAGATGACCAGATCAAATGACCAACATCACTATCAACAAATCAGATGACTCACCTTACATCTTTGGAGTACACTTACACTGACATAAACCACTTCTAAAGTATCCATGTTTGACACATACACCTAGAGGCCAGAAATTTGACAACATATACCATTCCACCAACATGTAACTGTCAACAACAACACATGCAATGCTATGTAGTCATGGTAAAAAATAGTTTATCCATAGTAAAATACTTCAAACCATATTCAGTATGGCAAAAGTAATTATGGCAAGCCAAAATCCAAAATCTTACAAATGGCAGGCAGAACCAATATACACATGATGTTGGCATAAAACAGTGGATGTAGTACCTATAAAGGAGATGCCCTACCCTATGTAGAATGGGCAAAATACATTGGCTAAGTGAATAGCAGACTAGCCAATTACCTTCTCAATAACAGGTACATGATACAGATAGTCTGAACTCACATGTCTATGATATGTCTTGCACCAGAAATATCTAATTACCACCATGCTTGTTATCATGTAGGATGTCCACCCTGATCAAACATCACATTTGCCAATGTACAGTCCACAATTAACAAATGGGATACCTCCTCACACGTCTAAGTAAGTGTAGCAAGTATGCCATTTGAAATATCTGAATGAGATAACACCCTCACATGAAGTTGACATCTATATCACAACTCAGGAATATTTGGCCTGTTTCTCACCTGTCACACCCTATGTTGCACATAGAGAGATCCAGTGGAATACGAATGGATTGAGGCCAAAGAGCTTGACAATTGACCAACAGAATATCTGGACTATGGATCAGTAGGTGGGAAGGATGACGCAGCAGCTTACACATATGTATAGCACTGTAGAGGTACTCTTATGACACAGTCACATGTGCAGCACCACATGCTGTTTACCTTAGGGTTAACATAGGTGAGTAGTATTTCCATATACACAATACCATGTCCACACCTGTGTTTCAATGGTACCAACTGTACTTCTATGTGTTCCTAGGTGACCCTTAACCTTTAGCACTTACCACATTGTTACAGTTTAGATACCCATTATCCACTGAACTGACAGAGGGATTTGAAAGGTCTGTAGTCAGTACTTACCCCCTTGTGGCTGCTGTGCTGCCCTCAAACGAACATCCAACTCAGGGTAGGCCATTGCCAAAATGTGGGCCATTAAGGGGGGGGGTCAAGGTTTGATGGGCACCCCTCCCTCATTGGGAAGACATCCCCAGCTGGGCCCTTCATCGTCTTCTGGGCCCAGCGTCTCAGGCCCTCCCACCGCTTCCAACAGTGGGTACTCTGCCAGGCATGGACACCCAGGTTCCGCACTTGTTTGGCGATGGCACACCAGACCCCATATTTTTAATGGACATTGACTTGCATGGATGACACAGACAAAACAAGAAAGTCATGTCCACCTGCACCGTACCAACACAAGTGGTCAAAACACTTCAGTAACAGCAGGTAGGCAAACATTCCCATTTTCTAAGTTCAAACACCTTCATAATTTAGCATCTGCGGACAGCCCATGTGTGAAGTGGAGGGTCACATACAACATGCATGATCAGTACCTGGTATTGACTACAAACATATGTTCAGGTCATCTGATTGTCGTTAGATGAAGTGTATAAGAAAACTTTTCTCACACCATCACTGTTGTCTAGGCTGCAATATAAGCTGTTTATGATGGAAGTTACATTACACACTATCTACAATGTGAAACTACAGTATATCTACCTATGCACAGGTACACTTTTCCATGCACCCAGACATGAATTGTGGAACCTTCACAAATTCGCATTCCATGTACACCATCATACACTCCAACTTTCACCCATCGGTATGCCATTGGACTCACCTGCTCCTCTGGTGCACAATATAGCTGTTCATACAGGGGTAGGACCTCCTCCTCAAGCTTGTCGAGCTTTTCTTGGATGAAGGCTGGAGCCCTATCACCTGCAGGACATGGCATGTTAGTGCCCAGAGGCAGTCACAGCAGCTTAGGTAGTGGAGGTCTTGCTGGCAGCAGTGTCAGGAGTCCATTGAGCAATACTGCAGAAAATAGCGCTCTTGGCCGCCACGTACAGGACCCTCACTGCCAGGGGACATCGCCATTGGCACAAGTCTGCCAAAGCCAGCAATGTGTTCTAATGGCAATGTCCACTATGGTTATAACTGCCTACCGCCATGACGACATTCACCGGCAGAGTGAGTTCACTTCCTCAGGTCCAGTACAGTGGGTCAGGCAGCTGCCATTTTGATGCAACAATATGTATGAAAATGTATGGGAATCTGCGTCATTAACCATTCCCTTTATTGTGTGAAATATCAGTGAGTGTTGCCTTCATGTTTAGTAGTCTAATTGTGCATGTGAGTAGTAAAAGCTATGTGACTGAGGGAATGGTGGAAGTGGAAATGTACACCTATTCTCAACATCCTATGTGTCAGTAATGTAGCATAGGTACTACAAATATGTTTCACATGTACTCTAAGTTGGACTATCATACACTGACAGTTACAGATAAGTATGCATACATAGTACATTAGAGGATTCAAGGAATGTGATCAAGGGGAGTAACATTAACAGCAGATATGTCTGACTTGTATATGAACATATTCATTATGTGTGCATTGTAAAAGTCACCTGCAATCTATTTGTGTTTCCACATAGTTACCCTTGCATGAGGAGAGGAAGAGAACCTCCAGTGTAACACCCACTAGTAGACCTGCACGCCATGGAGGACAGGCATGGAGGTGTCAAAGCCCAGCTCACCTGAGTTCTTGTTCAGTTCTGATGGAGGTTGAAGACAATCCGACCCCACCCTGAAACTGCTTGTTCCAGCACACTAGTTTTTAAAACAGTGCACTAAGAACAGAAGCTCAAGGGAAGGGGGGAAGTGGATAAAATAAAAAAGAGAGACAACACCGTTCTTGCGTTTCCACTGTTGAAGTGCTGCACAAATCTGCGGCCCTTTCTGACTTCTGTAGAAACTGGTGCCTAATGAAACATAAACAAAGAACAGATAAGTGCAACCTATTCCTAAATGGGTTCCTGACTATCCCTTTATTTATTAGAAATTCTCTTCTAAAAGTACCTCTTGGATCCTGGTCTCTAGTTTCCAGGTTTGGAATGTGTTACTGCTCTGGGATGTGTTTTCTATTACTGTAAAGCTTCTAAAACAAATACCGTTATCAGAATTACCAATATCAAACATTCATCATAATATAACTAAAGCCTAAATTCCCAATAGCAGACTCACTTTTCCCATATTTCCAGAATCTTTTATAAAACAAATACTGTACTTTTACATCAAAATACAGCATGTAATTTGTGCAAGTCCTTGATTTACTGTTTGCCTTGCTGTTAATGGTTTCCACTGTTCGATTCGTAAAAGTTCCATGAGAAAAAACAATGTTTGCTTCACAAAGTTCTGCAAAATATTCTTGTAACAAAGAGTTTGAATCACAATGTTCGTGGAAGGTATTTCGTTTCAAATTGTCTATACACGAATCCAGAAATTGTTGTCAAAGTTCTTTCAGGTAATAAAAGGTTTTGCACTTACTTGTTGCTGGCAAGAGATACTGATCAGTCTAACCTTGTCTTCTTTCTCTTTTGCAGGTTACTCATAGGAGAGAGGCTGAAGCAAGGAGGAACCGGAAACAGGAAGAAGGAAGAGCCAGAAGCTGCGCCCATTGAAGTCAATGAAAGTCTGTAAAGAGCAGGAGTGCCAGCGCCGAGGGATCTGTTCTCAGGTAAGCGGGAGGTAGACGAGCACAAGCACTGGGTGAGGCTCGGGGATGCCTTTTATAGACAGGGCTGGGTGTGGTTTGAAGGGCTGGGTGTGGTCCTCACATGCTGCACATGTTCTTGGAAGGTGTGCAGAGCTGGGTGTGGTTTGAAGAGCTGGGTGTGGTCCTCACATGCTGCACATGTTTTTGAAAGGTGTGTAGAGTTTCAGTTATTATACAAATGAGTTGGATTAACACATGGCCTAGGGAGGAGTATTTTAAAGAAGCCTTGGTAAAAGCAAGGTCCAATGTGTAAACAAAACAGCACATTAAACAACATACACAGAAGCCTGGGGGGGGGAAAGGTTAGATAACAAGAAAGGCTTTCAATAGTAAGTTTAAAAGGGAGCTATTACAGAACCCACTAGTGCAGCGAGAGGGGACATGCTCTTTGCTGTGTACAAACCCTAACAGGAGGACAGGGATATCATACAGATCTATCGCCTGAATAGGCAGACAACCTTTGTGATCAGTTAGAGCCAAATCTGATGCCTGCCATTCACAATCCCAATAGAATACCTCCCATCATTCAAGTAATGTCAGTGCTATACTGTCTGGCTACTGGGTCCTTTCAGAATCCAGTGGCACTTAAGGCAGGGGTATCTCAGCCCATGTTCAGTCTAGTTTTAAAAGATGTACTGTGCGCATTGTTGAAACACCTGGATAGCTACGGCAGGTTTCCCCAATGTGCAGATTTGGCCCATGTGAAGGCAGAGTTTTATGCTATGGGACACATTCCACATGTGGTTGGAGCCATAGATGGCACCATGTTGCCTTGGTTCCCCCAGTACCAATGAACAGGTATACAAGAGCAGGAAAAACTACCACTCCATCAGCGTTCAAGTGTGTGTTTGGCAGACCAGTACATTTCACAAGTCTCTGTGAAGTATCCAGGATCAGTCCATGATTCCTTCATCATGCGCAACAGCAATATCCCACTGCGAGGGCCTGGCTGGATGGTAAGTCACATTTGGCATGTGTGTTTGCTAAGTTTCTCTCTTTCTATCGAAAATGTGAATGTACCAGATAAATGTTTGTGGTGTAATACCTATTCCCTACGGGGGACTCAGGCTATCCAAACCTTCCTTGATTGTTGACACCAGTAAGGTACCCAACCATGCCAGGGGAAATCTGCTACAATGAGGCCCATGGAAGGGCAAGGTGTGTCATTGAGCACATATTTGGACTCCTGAAGGCAGGGTTTCACTGCCTGGATATCTCTGGAGGAGCCCTTCTCTACTCACCCAACAAGGTATGTCAAATAATTGTTGCCTGCAGCATGCTTCACATCCTTGCCCAGAGACATCCAATACCATTCATACCAAATGAAGGGGAGGCAGCAGAACCTGTGGGTGGAAATGCAGATTTGCCAAGTGAAAATGAGCCAGATGAAAATGAGGCTGGAGACTCCAGGGCTGATCTCATCAATCAGTACTTCAACTGACTCAAGGTATGTGATGTCTTCTTCATGGTGAGATTTCATTTTGTACCCTAGAATTGATGGGTGGAATGTCAGCTCCTACTGGACATCATCCATGAGGTCTTAGGTAGCTCCAATTCCAATGAGTCAGTTGTGCACGCTGTTTGTAAATTGGTATTGTGGTATACAGTGTCCTGATTTGCTACTGCATATGCAAAGTCACACTTGTGAAAATGACTTGTCAGAATTGATGTATGTTTACAACTATGTCCTATCCCTTATCTCTGTCAATCACAGACTTGCTGAGTTTCTGTTTGGCTCTTCATCATTTACAAGTCACAGACAGCATCAGAGGCATGTGTGTGTCCATATGTGTGATACATGTGAAAATATTGAACCAGAGCCTCTATCATCATAATAGTTTCTGTTGTATGTGACCTAGCTTCAACATAGCTGTCAGTGTGTTCCTACTTTGCAGACCAATGTGCATGCCTCTGTGGGCTGACGGAGGTGAGTGGCCAGCCTACAGGTATGTGACCAATTTAAGTGAAAAGGTCCCTGGACTGGGGACATCAGTACTGATCTAGGTCTGTGTAATGGGGTATGATTATTAGGAAGCTCAGGTATGGGTATGTGATTAGGCTTTACATGGTGTTACAAAGGGCCATTCTGTGTGCCTCCAGGCTTGTAGGAAGAATTACATGTCTCTAACTTCTCTATCCTGTGGGTTAGGAGTGTATGGCACCTAAGCTGACAATCATGTCACTAACAGTACTATTCCATCTGCAGTTTGCTAATCTTAGAACAAAAGTGGGGAGGCGTAGAATAAAGGTGTTTTGGCTTCTGTCTATGTTACAATCCCAATTTAATGACTCTCCTGGTGATAGAGTACATGTGCAATACCCATAACAAAGGTCGTACAATAAAGAGGGACATATTGACACTATAGTTGGCATATATTACAGTTGTGCCTGGTTGATAAATAACACGTGCACAGGACCTGTATTAATGTGTTATTTATTGGAGAGTGCAAAACAATATGTGTGAATAGAAACAAAATTTACACAAAGTGCACAGTGAAGGGTTCAGTCATGGTGGCTGAAATCCTCAGGGTAGCTGCTATGCCATTAGGAAACACAAGTCTAGTGCCCTTGGATCTCAGGAAAATGGAGTTAGGTTTCAGAACAGTCAACTGCGTGTATCTGTGGCAGGAGTTTTGCTCTGGGCATCTGCCCCTTCTGGATGTCTGGGTGGACATCCACGTTTTTGGGGGTGGGGGGGGTTCCTCTGCTACAGAGAGTGGAGTGTCTGAGATCTGTCCTTCCCCTGGCAGGGCCTATTTTCCACTAGTAGCTGCTGATGTTGAAGTGCATGAAGAGTCAATACTAAAAGAATAGCACTGATGTTGTGTGGCAGACCTACTCAGGTTAGTATTAATGTCCCTCAGCAACCCAGCAATGGAAGCCAGGATGGCATTTTGTGTCTTCCAATGATGCATGACTTCCTGGTGGTTGTCCCTCTGCAGCTGTTGGATTTCCCCCATCATGGTGACTACTTGGCCCATCATGCCGTGGGAGTTTTGGTAGGCTCCCTAGACTTGGGAGATGGTTTCCTTGTCAGTATTGCCCCTTGGAGGCCCTATCCTTTGGCCCACACCATCCTTCTCCCGCACCCTACCCCATGTGCCTGTACCCCTGGCACAGTGTGCCCAATCCCAGTGGTGGCAGGACCATCATTGTCAGGGGTGACAGGATGGGATTCAGGTACCTGACCTGGGGGGCACACAATGGATAAAACAGTCCTTGGGGCAGAGGTTTGGGGGTGTATGGTTGCCTGTGATGTTGAGGCAACAGGGTTGGGAGGAGTTGCTGTAGGCAGGGTGAGGCTGACGGTTGTTGACTGACCAGGTGTCCCTGATAAGCCAGCTTCACCCTCAGTGTCCACACATCCAGGGGTGTTGTCCTCACTGGGGCCTTCATCCAGAGAGGTAGTGACAGTCTCTGGTATGCTATCCATGGTGGCAATGGCAAGGTTACCTGTGGGAGAAGTGGAACGCAGAGTTGCAGTAAGTAATACATACTCTATGTTTCATCTAGAGTATTTGTGATGTTGTGTGAGATGCATGCAGTGCCTTAACAAGGTTCCCAGAAATTACATTGACAGCTGCTGCAAAATCCTACTTAGTACAACATCAGACTCTGTAAGTTCAATACCATACACCATACTTAAAGAAGTTTAACTATTTTGGTAGCCATTAGACTGCTGATAACATCTTTTGTTGTCTGATTATTGACATGGGTGTTCACCTTTGTTGCCTAGTGAAGTGTCTGGCATGATATATGGGACAATGAATTCTGCACACTGCACAATAGTGTCAGAGTAGAGACACAGTATGGGAGTAAGCAATAGACATTGACCTAAATTTGGATGTGCATCTAGGGTTCCAGCCCAGGTGAGTATATTTCGATCTTAGCTATATTTGTTGTAGCTGTGTTTTGCTTGTAATGATAGTCAGAGTGGACCTTTGCATTTCTGTCATTGCCATAAACTGTTTCACAGTTGGTCTTTCATGATGGGTTAAATTAGTAATTAGTTTCACATGCATGACAGCTCACATTTGGTGCACTGTTCAGGTTTTCATAATGGTGGGATATTGCCTTCTGGGAGTTGTAGTGCTATCAGTGCCCAGTACTTTAGATGCCATTCCCAAGGGCTGTGGTGCCAGATGAGTTTAGTGGACATGTGGCATGCCAGTGAGGGGTATTAGGACATTTGGACTGAGGGGTGGTTGGTTAACTGAGGGGGGGAGGTGGTGAGGGAGCATGAAGGACGAAACAATTGGATGACATGAATGTTGTGTGGACTTGCCAGCCTCCACTCCCCCAGGAATTCCTGTCAGGCCCTCAGGATGCAGTGTATCAAAGACCTAATCTTCCCAAGATGTGAAAGTAGGTGGAAGAGGTCAGGGCCCACCGTCAGTCTTCAGTATCACCAGCTGGTGCCTAGATGACAAGGAATGTACCTTCCCCCAGAGGTCATTCCACCTCTTTCTGATGTCCTCCCATGTGCGTGGATAGGTACTGTTAGAAATTGGGTTTTTGGTTGGCAGTCAGGTTACCCTCTGTCCAAGCAAGAACCCTCACTCTAGTCAGGGTAAGTCACACACAATCCAGAATCAGCCTGTGCCCATCTTCTAGTAGCTTGGCACGAGCAGTCAGGCTTAACTTAGAAGGCAATGTGTAAAGTATTTGTGCAATAAATCATACAATACCACAATATAGCACCACAAAAATACACCACACACTGTTTAGAAAAATATATAATATTTATCAGGATAATTGTAGGTCAAAACGAATAAAGTTGCAATGTGAAATTGTAGAGATATCATGGAAAGTGATATAAAGTGTCTTAAGTCTTTAAAAAGCAAACAAAGTCTCTTTCAAGCACAAAGTACCTGGTTTGGAGTGGAAAATCTCCACAAAGGGCCGCAGAGGAAGAGATACGTGGAAAAATGTTGTGTGCGTCGATTTCTCTCCAGCACACACGAACTTGCGTCGTTATTTTTTAACGCCGGGAAGTCGGGCAACGTTTTCCGGCGCGCGGACAGTCTCTTTCTGTGGATCGCGGGATTACCAGATGTCCCGGGGTCTGTGCGTGGATTCTCCTGCTTGTTTTCCGGCTGCGCGTCGTTCCGCGGGGCTGTGCATTAAAGTTTCACTCTCACTGCAGGCGTCGCGTCGATTTCCCCTCTGGAAGTCGGGTGGCGCTGTCCTTGCGAGGCCGGGCGTCGAAGTTCCGGACGTCCCGAAGGCGTCGCGACGATCAGCGTCGGTGTGCGCCCTTTTTCTCGCCGCAGATTAAGCTGTGTGTCGAACTTTTCGGCGCACGAAGAGTCCATATGAAAAAGAGAAGTCTTTTTGGTCTTGAGACTTCAGGGAATAGGAGGCAAGCTCTATCCAAGCCCTTGGAGAGCACTTTTGCAGCCAGACAAGAGTTCAGCAAGGCAGCAGGCCAACAGCAAGGCAGCAGTCCTCTGTAGAAAGCAGTCAGGTGAGTCCTTTGAGCAGCCAGGCAGTTCTTCTTGGCAGGATGATGCTTTCTGGTTCAGGTTTCTTCTCCAGCAAGTGTCTGATGAGGTAGGGCAGAGGCCCTGTTTTATACCCAAATGTGCCTTTGGAAGTGGGGGAGACTTCAAAGAGTGGCTAAGAAGTGCACCAGGTCCCCTTTCAGTTCAATCCTGTCTGCCAGGGTCCCAGTAGGGGGTGCGGCAGTCCTTTGTGTGAGAGCAGGTCCTCCACCCTCCCAGCCCAGGAAGACCCATTCAAAATGCAGATTTATGCAAGTGAGGCTGAGTACCCAGTGTTTGGGGTGTGTCTGAGTGAATGCACAAGGAGCTGTCAACCAAGCCCAGCCAGACGTGGATTGTAAGGCACAGAACGATTTAAGTGCAAAGAAATGCTCACTTTCTAAAAGTGGCATTTCTAGAATACTAGAATAGTTCACCAGTCAGCAGGGTTTGGTATTACCATTCTGGCCATACTAAATATGACCTTCCTACTCCTTTCAGATCAGCAGCTACCACTTCAGTACTGTATGAGGGCAGCCCCAATGTTAGCCTATGAAGGGAGCAGGTCTCATAGTAATTTAGGAGTTTTACACTACCAGGGCATGTAGACTACACAGGTACATGCCCTGACTTTCACCCACACAGCACCCTGCTCTAGGGGTTACCTAGGGCACACATTAGAGGCGACTTACATGCAGAGAAAGGGGAGGTTTAGGCTTGGCAAGTACTTTTAAATGCCAAGTCGGGGTGACAGTGAAACTGCACACACAGGGCTTGCAATGGCAGGCCTGGGACAAGGTAAAGGGGCTACTTAAGTGAGTGGCACAACCAGTGCTGCAGGCCCACTAGTAGCATTTAATTTACAGGCCCTAGGCACATATAGTGCACATTACTAGGGACTTATAAGTAAATTAAATAGTCCAATCAGGTATGATCCAAGGTTACCATGTTTAAAAGGGAGATAGCATATGCACTTTAGCACTGTTTAGCAGTGGTAAAGTGCACAGAGTCTAAAAGCCAGCAAAACAGAGTCCAAAAAGTGGAGGGAGGCAGGCAGGCAAAAAGTTAGGGGTGACCACCCTAAGGCATGTCAGGTCTGACAGGTACCTACAGCATTGACCCCGTCGACTACTTTGCCACAACTCCATTTTCCTGGCTATTGATGTTTGGTGTATTTGTGGTAAGAACAGGTGTGGCTCTACCCTGACAATTCTGTCCACCATGACCCTCAAATCATCATCTGTAAAATGTGGGTGTTTTTGTGCGAACATGGTAGTGGTGGTAAAGATGGTGAGGTGGTGAGGTCATGTTTAAGGATAAAGGCTGCAAAAAATTTGAGTGATGTGGTGTAGGTGCTGTGATGTGTGTGGGTGACAGTTGTTGTGTATTGTGTGTGATTGTAAATAGTGTGTTGTGTATGTTGTGCAGGTGTGGTATGTATGCGTGGTGAAATGTGTGAAAAGTATTTTTTGAGAAATCTGTGATAGCTGTTCCTCCTCTGTGGCTCTGAGTGGCATTCTGTTTGCAAAGGATAGTGGGTTGTGTAGCGGTGTGTTATATAGTAGATTGTGTAGGTGTGTCGATTGTGTGGATGTGTGTCAGGTATGGGGTATTCAAAATATCTAATGTGGTGTTGTGGTCAGTATGATGTGAGTTGACACCGCCATGGTTTGCACCGCCAATGGTTTTCTTGCATGGAAGAATCGCTGTTGTGATTTGTGGATCATAATGTGATAGGAGGATTTCTGTCAGGCCGGCGGTGCTGGTGGTGGAACCGCCTCTTTTCCATCCTACAGTGTCCTGGTGGTTTCGGAAAATTGACTGTTTTTTGGCGGACTTCACTGTGTAACTCTTAATACGGAGTCAGATTATTGCCAATGTGGTGGTCACTTGGCAGCCACCACAGCGGAAGTCTTCCCAAAAAAACACCAAACTCGTATTGACCCTCATAATGACTTGTATTGATGAATGTGTTACACTATAGATTATATATTGTTTAATCTTTTTTTATAAGTCTTATGCTTTGTTGTTTTGGCTCTTGTTATGTGGGTCTTCAGAGGAGTTCTATATCATAATAAATAAAAGTGACTGACTGATGGATCAAACAAAAAGGGTACCACACCGAGTTAGTAAAATAGATCCCAATTTCATAAAAACAACAAGACCAAAACAACAAAATTAGTAGATCCAGAGATATTAAAGTAGACCAAATAGCTCCAAGAGACGTAATGTGCCAAGTATGGATATATGGTTGTGCCATACCACGACAAACTCACAATTCAGGTTGACTGCGATGGAGCATGGGCCAGCTACAGGGACCCAGTTAGGCCCACTGTTAGAAATGGGGTCTTTGGTTGACAGTTAGGTTACCCCCTGTTCAAGCAAGGACCCCTACTCTAGTCAGGGTAAAAGAGAATCACCCTCAGCTAACCCCTGCTTACCCCCTTGGCAGCTTGGCAGAGCAGTAGGCTTAACTTCAGAGTGCTAGGTGTAAAGTATTTGTACCAACACACACAGTAACTTAATGAAAACACTACAAAATGACACAACACCAGTTTAGAAAAATAGGAAATTTTTATCTAAACAAAACAAGACTAAAATGACTTAAATCCACAATACACAAGTCATCAATTACAAATCAAAAAGAGTCTTTAAGTAGTTTCAAACACATGCTAGCGCTGCTAGCATCAAAATGTACCTGGTGCGCGTCAAAAATAACCCAGCACGGGTGGGTGTGCGTCAAAAAGGGCTTGCGATGCGTTGATATCACTCACGAGCAAGACCTTGAGTAGTTTCCCCCTTCTGTCGAGTCAGCGTGTGTTGGTTCTTTGCTCCGCAGGAGAGCGATGCGTCGATTTGGTCCGCACATGGGTCCAGGCAGGCCTTGCGTTGTTTTTGCACGCACAACGATGGTTCGCGTCACAAATCCAGCTGCACTATGATCCGAAAACCACGCGGCACGGTGTGCGTCATTTCCCCTGCTCTGTGCGTCGATTCTTGGGTTGCGTTTCCGGCGACCGTCGATTCTCAGCCGCAGACCCGGCGGCTTGTCGTTTCTTCAGCCGCAGATTGGAGTTACGTTGATCTTTTCCCCACACGGCACTCTGTGCATGGATTTCTTCCTCTTAGGCTACCAGCTTCTCCTTTTAGGGTCCTAAGAACAGGATGGGCACCACAGGGCAGAGTAGGAGTATCTCCAGACACTCCAGGTGCTGGCAGAGAGAAGTCTTTGCTGTCCCTGAGACTTCAAACAACAGGAGGCAAGCTCTAAATCAAGCCCTTGGAGATTTCTTCTCAAGATGGAAGGCACACAAAGTCCAGTCTTTGCCCTCTTACTCTGGCAGAAGCAGCAACAGCAGGATAGCTCCACAAAGCACAGTCTCAGGCAATGCAGCTCCTCTTCCTCAGCTCTTCAGCTCTTCTCCAGGCAGAGGTTCCTCTTGGTTTCCAGAAGTGGTCTGGGGTGCCCTTTTTATACCCAATTTCTCCTATGAAGTAGGCCTACTTCAAAGTAAAGACTCTTTTGAATGTGAGCTCCTGCCTTGCCCAGGCCAGGCCCCAGACACTCACCAGGGGGTTGGAGACTGCATTGTGTGAGGACAGGCACAGCCCTTTCAGGTGTAAGCGACCACTTCTCTCCTCCCTCCTAGCACGGATGGCTCATCAGGATATGCAGGCTACACCCCAGCTTGCTTTGTGTCACTGTCTAGTGTGAGGTTCAACCAGCTCAACTGTCAAACTGACCCACACAGGGAATCCACAAACCGGCAGAGTCACAGAAATGGTATAAGCAAGAAAATGCTCACTTTCTAACAGTGGCATTTTCAAACACACAATCACAAAATCAACTTTACTTAAAGATGTATTTTTAGAATTGTGAGCTCAGAGACCCCAAACCCAAAATGTCCATCCGCTCCCAAAGGGAATCTACACTTTAATCCGATTTAAAGGTAGCCCCCATGTTAACCTATGAGAGGGACAGACCTTGCAACAGTGAAAAACGAATTTAGCAATATTTCACTGTCAGGACATGTAAAAACACATTACTATATGCCCTGCCTTCACCATACACTGCACCCTGCCCATGGGGCTACCTAGGGCCTACCTTAGGGGTGTATGACATGTAAGAAAAGGGAAGATTTAGGCCTGGCAAGTGGGTACGCTTGACAAGTCGAATTTACAGTTAAAACTGCACACACAGACACTGAAGTGGCAGGTCTGGCACAACCAGTGCTGCAGGCCCACTAGTAGCATTTGATTTACAGGCCCTGCAGAGTCTGGAGTCATTGTCAAGGCTGCGGCTGGCAAAAGATGTGAGGGCCTGGAACAGTGGCGGTTCCAAAGACAATGTGGATTGTGGCAGCGATGCAAGTCTTTATGATGGGTCCAATCCATGCTTTGGTGGTGATGTGTCGGTTCTGATCAGTCTTGCTTCATGCAATAGAGGAGATGTGCAGATGTGCTGGTACTCCTGGATCTACAGACTGATAGAGTACCTTAGGCCTACTTTCAAGGGTCCAGGACTGGGAAACATTTCCTTAGTTTAACACATCATATTCTTGTGAAACATTGGCACTCTCCTGGTGATATCTCTAAAGTCGAAAGGAAGGTTGTGTATGTAAGAATGGGGGACTGGGTCACCACAGCCAATAGAGACTGCTTTCTTTTCACATGTGAGCAATTCTCATTTGAACATCAAAAGGTATCAGACATGAATGTTATTTGAGATTCTTATATTTACTGCAATGCTGTTGTTCTATGTGATCCCCAAGGGGGTTTGGGGCAGTGAGGTTCACCAACAAATGGAAGACTAATAATGTGACTTCAGATCTTGTCTTGATAGGGATGCTCTAGCAGCTCTAACAGAGTCAGGCATTCATGTTTTGCTTGTCTGAGCATTGGGGAATAAGACTGATTCACAGACCACTTCCATTTGGTGTGTGTAAAAGGCTGCTTTATTGTAACGGGTGCACATCACAAACAACAACCTAGGCCTTTGTCTCCCAAATCTAACACCTAACTATACATGAAACAAACCTAACCCTCGCCCCTTAAATGCCCTCTCTCACCCAAACATACTGTGATCCTATCCACCTCCCTGCTGATCATAGCTCTGTGTACTCCAACCTTCCTTATCCATTCTGTATACCTGTTGAACTATACCAAAGGCAACTTCTGACCCCAACTTTTTTCTACCTGATTTTTGGGGCTATGATCCTCCCTATTCTCTGGTTTTCCTCCTTGCCTGCCCCTGTCTAGAACCGTGTACATGTGAAAAAAACATCAAACTTTACTCTCCCTCTACCACCAGAAAAGGGCCTGAAGGACATTTTCTGACCCCCCACCCCATCGGAGCCCATTGTCCTAAACCAGGCGAAAAACCACTTTGAAACTCTCTTTCAACTGTAGCAGGAATAATTCAATGCCCATGAAGGACAAATGAACCACTTTGTCTCTAAAAAATTCCTTGTCCTCGATTCTTATGTTTTTATGCTCGATGTGCGTAAAGCCCATTTCCCTTCAGAAAACCCTAATTTTCTTGTTAAGCTTGTGCCGCGCCCATTCTATAGCCACGTGGTGCGATACCCCCCTCCAGCATCTCCTCAGCATGAAAGCTGTCAGCATTATGCGGCAGCCGTACCACGGCAACTTTATCTTCCTCAAATCCTGTTTCATCTGCTTTATGAAAGCCAAACTCTTTACTTGTACCATGCCGTTTTCACCCAAGTGCAGGAGTAAAACATCTGGGCACTGTCCCCTTCCACTCAACGTGTTTAAACCTGGAAGCAACTCATGACATCACATCCCCTATCCAGTGCCACCTTAATTTGTACACAGAGTGTAACCCAAATTATCCCCCATTTCAGTATGTTCAGCTAGTTGCTTCGCCTTCCTGACAAACAAATGCCCCACGATCCAGATTTAAACACCCCCAGACTTGGGGCCATGCATGGAACCTGAAACATAACAAAAACTCAATTGGTGCAGTAACTGTTCAGCAGTCCTCCCCCACCTAACATATCTGCAAAAATATCTGATGTCATTCGTCCCACCATCTTCCTCTGTCATCGCTCCAACCCCATTCTTAGCCTCTGTAGCCATGACCATCTTGAAAAAGGGCATCCCAAATCCCTTTGAATTCAAACCTAACGCTGCAAGTGCTTTGTGGAGTACCACCAATAGTTGGAAGGTTGATATCTTTCTCCTGTCCTGGTGCATGAACACTTCTCCTACGGTAGTAGGGCGTGCTTTGTGTATCTCTGAACACCAATGTACCAGGCAGATCTCTCTCCTGGGGTAACGTTAGAGAGGAACCCCCATTCCTCTGCCCCTTTGATCTATTTTAGACTTACACAAGTGTAGCATGACTCCCTGCTGGTCCCAGTGCACCTCCTTCCGAGTGATGCCCTGACTGCCCCTTACCTCCAGCAGCTCCAAATGGTGGCTGGCACTATAAAATGGCTGAAAATATAGAACGGCCCAAACCCCTGTAGCCCAAATAGCCCAATGTAGCCCAACTGGATGCTAGCACTGCACCAAGTTCACCAAACCCCCTGGGGGTAGGATCTTCCCTGAGTTGCCCTCCCCCCCAAAGCCCCATTGCACAGCACTGTAAGAAGATATGTCTATCTCCCCTTTCCAGAATTTATAACAAAAATCGGATCGCAGATGCAGTCAATGTCTATTACTTAACAGATGGTATGATCACGTAATAATCAAGATCAGATGTGTAACCAAAGCAGCCTTTTCAAAAATGTTTAAACCAGCCCAACACTGCAGGGACTATAACCAAAATGGAGCATATGGGGCATGGTTGGATCACTGCAACACCTGAGCCAACATTGTCAATACTGTAGGAGCAAAAAGGTTAACATTAGGCTGACTACTAATGTAGTGGCAAACTACTTACAATACGCTTATGGAACCCATCTTAAAAACCTGCAATTTAGCTTTCGAGTAGTTTTGTTATTGTCAAGTAGAAAATGTGGGGTGATTTTTTTTTAATTATCTCGGGGATAACTCTACTAGGGCTTTATGCATTATCTGGGCTAGAATTGCCTCTTGCAGCACTTTTTGCACTTTCTGCCTTTTTCAAGACCTGCTTAGTATCTGTGGCTGTTTGTTGCTTGTAGTATTAGTTTTATAAAGATCCTTTACTCCTTAGTGTGTGCTTGGTTTTCTTTATCAACTTTTAATTTCCTGGTGAGAGTTTTACTTTTTTCACAGTTTTATTTCCATGTAGATGGTTTGCCATATTGCTTTTCTAAGGTTTGTTATTTATATGTAGGAATTAATTTGTGAACAATGTATGTAAAATTGTGTAGTGTCTATTTATAGGGATTTTCATATGGTTATGTTTTGTTAATTCAAAATAATCTGATTGGTTGCTAGATTGAATTAGAATATTCCAAGCATCTCTCTATATCTGTCAGTCTGCTGCAGGAGAAATCTTAGTATAGGTTTAGATAAGATGTTGGAATACGGGTAAATATGAAAGTGTACTCTTCTTGTATATATGTAAGTGAGGAAATAAGTTAGTTTGGCTCCTGGTGTATTACTGGAGAGTATTCAAACTCCACTAGATTACCAATACTAGGCATCTTTGCTAAGTAATTTATCATTGAAATTACTGGAATATACGTTACCACACAGGAATATGCATTTTAAAAGCAAGTGGTAAAACCTACAGGCCTTGCAAACGGGTTTTTGAATTAGATAGCTGCCAGAAATTTGCACAAATCCAGGGTGGCCATACATGAATGCAAATTATAATGAGTTAATGTTTTAACGTATCCACTCAAAGATGGCTGCCGAGGGTGCACACATGTCAGCAGGGGCCATCTTTGAATTAGTTTGTTTAAAATAATACAAGCATGTTTCTAGATTTCCACATACATGCAAGCACATGCACACAGGAACACTCGAGGGCAGCTACTTTGAAATAGGAAAAAACAGACATTTTAAGATGGATTCCCATCAACAGTGCTGCAGGCACCAAAACGTTAAAAAACAAAACAAAACTGAAGTGGTGCAGTTTTTGGAGAGAGGGAGCCAAGATTGCAGAAATGAAGTAGCAGGGGTGAGGAATACTTAAACAGCAGGAAGAGGGTGAAACAGTGAATGCGCCAGGCAACAATGTAGGAAAGAGCAAGAAAACACATGCAACATGTTGATGAGCATTAGTTGAAGGAAGTGACAACCCTCTTCAAATATTATTCATAATCCTTGTCAGTTTGAAACACTGATGTTGCTTAATAAGTGTATGGTTTTCCTTGTGGCAGCTTGGCACAAACCTGTCAGTCTTATCTGACAGGCAATGTGTAAAGTATTTATGCACCACTCAAACAGTAACAAAGCGAAAACACAACACAGGAATAATCCCAAACTAATTTTAAAAAATAGAGAATATTTGTATAAATATAATAACAGCAAAACAACAAAAATCTATTAAGTAAATCAGGTGATATTAATATTTACCTTTTGAAATAAAAATAGTGTGAAAAAGCACAAAGTGCTGACTGCGGTTGTCTGGTCATGCTAGACTGGGTCAAAGCCTAAAGTCGAGGCCAACTGCGGTTAATCGTCGGTTGGATGCAAGAACCAGGATCATTCCGGTATGAAGTTTACCTTCAAACTTAAAAAACTCATACAGAAAAAGTGTTTGTCGATGAGTCATCAGTGGGGTAAGCTGCAAGGCATGCCGGATTCAAAGTGGGGCCTCGATGATTGTAGGCTCTTCAACTGCATTGTCCTGATGGGGTTGTCAGCGTAGGCGAGAAAGTCCCAAGCTGGCAAAGTTCAAAGCCTTTGTGCAGAACACCGTGACTTCAATGGGATGCTACTCGGCATTAGTCCCTGTGAAGCTTTCTATGTTTGGACTGAGAAACTTTTCTGATAGTCTGATTTCCTTCAGCATGGCAATATGACAAATTGAAGCTGAACAGTGATTCGATGTTGACGGCTTCTGCCTTGATGGTAACAGTGTACTCCATCAGTTTTCCAGGCAGAATGTTGGCAAAATGTCTCTATGTTCCACTTCCTTTGATTGGGACAGGAGGAGTACACTCTAACACCAGCCAAAGGTCCAACTTGGGGACACCACTTGTGGGTAGGGACTCAATCCAACAGAGTCCAACAGCAGGGTCCACGTCACGTCTAGCTGGAACTAGTCGGCTGAGCAGTTGCTGGGAGAAAGGCTTCTGAAAGCTTATTGTGTCCCTATAGCTCAAACAGGAGGTCAGCCAACTGATCCTTGATGTCACTTCTAAAGTCCTAAGTTCAAGTCAGACACGTTTAGTCTTCTTTCAGATTTTTCAGACAGCAGGGAAGTCATTCTTATGAATTTGCTCTGCTCTAGCATTGTTCTGAGGAGTGGTCAACAGGATCCACATTTATGAACAGATCCAGCCATTCTGTGAGTGGAAGTCAATCCTTTGCCCACACCCTAAATCATTTAAGCGAGTTCCTCCTTTCGTCTATCAGCCTGCTCTGTGCTTAATAATCCTAGAGTAGTCCAGGAGGCAAATAATGATGCACTGTTTCCTGACCTCTGTGAGAAAGGGACATTTCACAAGATAGCTTTTCTTAAAAGTCAACAGACTGTGGAAGAGTCAGACATATGTTAAATAAAAATCTGACAAGTCCACAAGGTTGGGATACAGTTAGTAAGAGGCTCACTATAGGATGGAATGGTTGTGGAATAATTATCCACAGTTGAAGCTGTTTTTGACTAAACAATAAGACTTGAGCAGATTTACACATGCCCTGCAAGACTAGTAGGGCTAGAGCACCATCAGTCACAAACAAATTATGCACACTTTTGAAATTCTGGATTAAAGTCAGTCCCATGTTAGGCAGCCATTTGCCAGGCACACTTCTATAAAAAAATGTTAAAGCAGACAAAGTATGTGCCAGTGGTAAAAAGACAGGTAAGTCTGAGGAAGGGACATTTGCATGTCTTTCACACCTCTGAAAGTTTTGTAGAACTGTTTTGAAGTCAGCCCAACATCAGCTGCACCTGGGAATGAGTTTGGGGAGCTGCCCGGCAACTCTGACAAGTTAGTAGGGCTTGAGTAGTGAGAGCCACATGATAGTCTGGCTGGAGATGAATTTTGAGGTAATTTGGAGCATGGTGACCTTGCCGTAGTAGCGGCTCATGGGCTTCAGAAGGGGAGGGGGGACACCTAAAATTAAATTAAATTTAAAAAAATTAATAAATAACACCTTTTTCGGCACAGTCTTGCACCGCTCCGCTCCTCTTCCCTTCTGGCCACACAGGTACAGGCTCCCAGCCTGCTCTGTGGCCAATCCTGACGCTGTCCACAGCAGCGTCAGGATTGGCTGGGAGCACCTGGGTGCTCCCAGGCAGACTGGAAGCCTGTGCAGGCTCTCTCCAGCCTGACAACACAGTTGCCGGGCTGGAGACAGCCAACAGCGAATGTGTATGGCCGGTCCAAGACGGTCGGCCAAACACACATGCACTCTGAGGAGGATTGCTGAGCACTCCCCCTCAGTGCACGTCACCCCATGGCCCTGTCCCTTTTAAAGAAAATGATAATAAACATAGTTTATTATTGTTTTTCTTTAAAAGGTTTAGCAGCTGCCGCTGCTGGTGGGGGTGGCGACGCTCCTCTGCCCATAGAGAGGAGCCGCCACTGGATTGCCGCCCAAAGGGTAGGGAAGTAGACATAGCCCTAGACAGACCAGCTGTGGCTTACGGACCACATTTAGGGCCAGATGTAGCAAAGGTTTTTACCAATTCTGTGTCTATGGGAAAAAGTGTTTGTACTTATGGCCCTTAAAGACTCGTATCTGGTCTACATTTTTTTTACCAAGTAATCCCCTGTGGCAGGAGTCCGTATGACAACAAAATACTTAACAGTTATTAGATACCCTCTTTTAATTGTGTGATGAACTTTACTGGATTAAAATAAACGTGCTTCCTTCATTCAATTAATATGGAGACATAAGAAGCAGAAGTAGTAGCTACCTATGTCAAATGTCAGCTAACATTTTACTTCATAACCTTGGCCCTGTCGCCTTAACCAAAATATCCCTCGACATTTGCTTCTACTAACAGCATTAGTTCATACTCATAATAACTACATCCATTCTTTCATTTTGCAAAGATTCCCTTTTAAAATTACAACAGCTTCGGCAATTACATTAACGTTGATGCATGAGACCGAGGCAAGGCAGCCGCAGAAAAAGACTGCACACAAAGAATGCATGGTTCAGTACTTTTTAAAAATGTTTTAGCGTGTTAATGCTTAAATATTATGTTTCTTACAATTAATAACTTGTTTTAAAATCACCTGTTGCTAACACCTAATTTTCCTTAGGCGTGATTTTATCGAAAACATGGTCATGTGTCAGCATATAGTTCCTGCTTGATGTTGCATGTAATTCTTATGGAATCCTGAATGACATGTGCTAATTATGTAACACAAAGGCCCATCTTTTGCGAGTGTAAGACGGAAAAGAAGGGTTGTAATTACTTAGAATAGAAATGTCTAGTTTTTTTGTTGAAAGTAAAGTGTGGGAGGCACAAAAGCGGTATATTTTAATATCAATTTGGAAATGCTAAAATATTCAAATGTTCTCGGGACACCAGAATCAGTCATTCTTTAGATTAGCAATTCGTCCAACAATAAGAAGGATAAAGCTTAGAAGATTTTTAGTACAGAAAAACATAGAATTTGATGGTGTTAAAGACTTCCTCAATAATTGAGTCTGCCCATTTCTTTCCGTGCGCTTCACAAATACATCCTGCAAGGTCTCAGCTTTACCTCTGCCTTGTGAGAGTTGTTTCTCCTCCATGTCTGTAACATTCAGTGGACAATTACAAAACAAGAAAGGACATATGCAGAAGCCCTCGTCGATATGGAATCCAGATACCATGTCTAAATAAAAACTTCAGCCCTGTGATGTCATAGGAAGGTACCAGCATAGGGCAGTGCTAATTCCCAGCCCTCGATTTAGTGATACAGGGCTCCGATTAACTGTTGAGGTGCAGAATTACTTTAACAATGAGGATTTACGAGGGTGAGTCAATTCTTTCTGCATCTGATTCCCCCAGAAATCCATCATTTTCCCCTTCAGTCAAAATCTACAGGAGAAAAGATGAGATGTCGTTGTACCTCATAATTCCGATGAGGCCAGAAACAGTCACCTGTCTCATCAAGACGTTTTGTCGATCAACCAGATGTTGATAAAGGCAACTACAGCATATTCAGAGTAACAAAACTTTTCACAAAAAAATCAATCATTGTTCCCCCCAATTTCCTGATCTATCTGTCCATCCAATGCATCCACCCACCCATCCATCTTTTTTGCTGGGGCTTCTGTTGAGGTAAAATTCAGTTCATTTGAACCCTTTCTATGCATTTTCCGCTATCGCTTAGCCTCCTCCCCCTACCTTTTCCCTCCCCATAATGTGAACATCTTTTCTTATGCTGTATTTTTTCCCTTTAGACTTTTTCCACAAGATAGTGTATAAGATACCACATGTAGACTCTTTTTTTAAATCCTCCAGGGTCAAAATCCCTAACCGAGTAGATGGCTTCACATACTATTTCACTAGTGCTATGTATTTGTACCACATTCCACTTACCCACCTCAATGCCAGCAGCTTTATCACATTATGGGGGTTATTCTAACTTTGGAGGAGTGTTAATCCGTCCCAAAAGTGACGGTAAAGTGACGGATATACCACCAGCCGTATTACGAGTTCCATAGGATATAATGGACTCGTAATACGGCTGGTGGTAAATCCGTCACTTTTCCGTCCCTTTTGGGACGGATTAACACCTCCTCCAAAGTTAGAATAACCCCCTATAGGCCCATTTCAAGAGTAAATCATGAGAAAACGTGTTTATGCTCTTCTTCACTGTTGCTGTTGTAGCCTCATCGGCAATGATGTACTGCGTCTGACGTTTCCAACATGCCGTTTGTTTTACTTTAGACATTGGAGACCAGCATGTCATATCATGTAAAGCCATACTCTTTGTGGTAGATTACTCTGACAATTACAGCAAGGCATCCTTTGCCTTTCACTTTTACTGCTAATTTACTCTTCATGGCATTGTTGCGCACAACTATCTGGACTACAGAAGAGCTCTGGGTTCTAGAGACTATTTGACGAAACGAAGCCCCCAGCAGTTATCCAAAGGTGTGCCATTGCAGATTGGCCTAACTAGGGGTCTGATTTAGAGTTTGGACGACCCTCCGTCAGCCTGATGGACTGTACTCTGTTCACCAAACATTAAGGCCCATATTTATACTTTTTGACGCAAAACTGCGCCAACGCAGTTTTGCGTCTAAAAAATTTGCGCCGGCTAACGCCATTCTGAAGCGCCATGCGGGCGCCGTATTTATTGAATGACGTTAGCCGGCGTTAGCCGCCGGCGCTGTCTGGTGTGCGTTAAAAAAAACGACGTACACCAGGCAGCACCGGCGTAGGGGGAAAATGGCGTATGGGCGTCCACAAATGGTGCAAGTTAGGCTGAGGCAAAAAAATCGCCACAACCCTATTTGCGCCATTTTTTTACGACGCCCATCCCCCATTGAAATGACTCCTGTCTTAGCAAAGACAGGAGTCATGCCCCCTTGCCCAATGGCCATGCCCAGGGGACTTCTGTCCCCTGGGCATGGTCATTGGGCATAGTGGCATGTAGGGGGGCACAAATCAGGCCCCCCTATGCCACAAAAAAAAATAAAAATAAATACCTACCTGGACTTACCTTAATGTCCCTGGGGTGGGTCCCTCCATCCTTGGGTGTCCTCCTGGGGTGGGCAAGGGTGGCAGGGGGTGTCCCTGGGGGCAGGGGAGGGCACCTCTGGGCTCATTCTGAGCCCACAGGTCCCTTTACGCCTGCCCTGACCCAGGCGCTAAAATCTGGCGCTAATGCGGGTTTTTTAGACCCGCCCACTCCCGGGCGTCATTTTTGCCCGGGAGTATAAATCCGACGCATATGCATCGGAGTCATTTTTTAAGACGGGAACGCCTACCTTGCATATCATTAACGCAAGGAAGGTGTTCACGCAAAAAAATGACACTAACTCCATGAACTTTGGCGCTAGACGCATCTAACGCCAAAGTATAAATATGGAGTTAGTTTTGCGTCGAATTTGCGTCGAAAAAAACGACGCAAATTCGGCGCAAACGGAGTATAAATATGCCCCCAAATCGTTACCGAGTCCCATCCCTCTGTAAGTGGAGAGTGGTATGTTTTTTCACGATTTTCTCTATAACCCTCACACAAATTGGTTAGAGTTTTGAAACTTTATATTTTTGTCAGAACTATAATGTTTCGAGTTGCTACAACACCTTACACAATTCCGTTGAAGCATTCCTTGACACTCAAGCCAAATTACCAAATTTATAGCACTTTGGCCCATATTTATACTTTTTGACGCAAAACTGCGCTAACGCAGTTTTGCGTCAAAAAAATTAGCGCCGGCTAACGCCATTCTGAAGCGCCATGCGGGCGCCGTATTTAATCAATGAAGTTAGCCGGCGTTAGCCGCCGGCGCTGCCTGGTGTGCGTTGAAAAAAACGACGTACACCAGGCAGCGCCGGCGTAGGGGGATATGGAGCTTGGGCGTCAAAATGGGGCAAGTCAGGCTGAGGCAAATTTTTCGCCTCAACCCGATTTGCGCCATTTTATTCGACTCCCAATCCCCATAGAAATGACTCCTGTCTTAGCAAAGACAGGAGTCATGCCCCCTTGCCCAATGGCCAGGCCCCCCTATGCCACAATTTTTTTTTTTTTAAAAACACTTACCTGAACTTACCTTAATGTCCCTGGGATGGGTCCCTCCAGCCTTGGGTGTCCTCTTGGGGTGGGCAAGGGTGACAGGGGGTGTCCCTGGGGGCATGGGAGGGCACCTCTGGGCTCCTTCCGAGCCCACAGGTCCCTTAACGCCTGCCTTTTACAGGTGCTAAAAAACGGCGCAAAAGCGGCCGTACGTCATTTTTTTTGATCCGGCCACTCCTGGGCGTGAATTTTGCCCGGGAGTGTAAATACGGCGCACATGCCGCGGAGTCAATTTTTTAGACGGGAAGGCCTACCTTGCATATAATTAACGCAAAGTAGGTGTCCACGCTAAAAAATGACGCAAACTCCATGGACTTTGGCGCTAGACGCGTCTAACGCCAAAGTATAAATATGGAGTTAGTTTGGCGTCGGAATTGCGTCAAAAAAAAACGACGCAATTCCGGTGCAAACGGAGTATAAATATGCCCCTTTTATTTCAGATGTACCTAGTTTCTTACTGAACAGAAACATATTCCCTCAGACAATGGGTGAGGTTCATATCATCTACCTTACATGACTGTAAAAAATTCAGGCAAATGGTCAAAATTCAGGACAAAAAATCAAGAACAAACGTCAGTTTTACAGACACACTCAAGAGAGGCTATAGACCATTACGTTATCAGTGCATTTATTTACTCTTTTTTAACATTGCACTATTTATTCACTGTGGTCTTTTTGTGCTTGCCTCCTGGTTTGTTACATTCATGTGTCACATTATGTCGTGTTCATTACTAAATGAATGCCCTTCAGCACTGCATCAAGGCCATCACCTCAACCCCAAATCTACCCAATCTTTCTTAAAGAGAAAGTAACAACAACATTTTGATTATGTTTCTGAACATTTTGAAATCTCTGGCATACAATTTGGGAAACATTAAGGTAATTAATCTTGTGCTAGTTTAAACAAATTGAACAAAAACATCTGATTCACCTCAATCGCCCATGGTTTTTCAACCAAAAATCTTTTAATGAGGCAGGGCAGATGGTGTGGGCGACAGTCTCACACCTAATGTCAGGATGTGAGGTACCCACAACTTGTCTGTAGTCTCACAGCACCAGAGTGTATGTCTGGGACTCTACATTTATCTCAGAACTGGGAGCCTGGACTACCAATCAAAGATAATAAAAGAGGAGTATGAAATGGGAGGTTGTTTTTAAGAACCGGATAAACAAGGAAGAGAAGAACAAGTTGGAACATTTCCTAAAATCAGACAAGATGGGTCCACCAAGACTATCAGAAGGTATTGGGTACCTGGGGAGTTGTCTCTGCAGACAGGTGGGAAACAGAAGAGGCATTGTCAAGTGGTTGAACAAGCAGCACCCACCTCCTTGGCAAACTGGTCCACTGTTCGTACTTGTGAAGGGTGAGCAAGGGCCAGACCCCTTGCAAGGCTGTGCAAGGCAATTGCCCGCTTTGTCCATGTCTTAAGTGGTTTTGAAATTAAGTAAAAGCCAAACTAGTGATCTGGGTTATCCCTAAGTGTCAAGTACACATAGAATCTTCAAATTATTTGGGATGTAAATTGCATAAACAAAATGTAAATTTTTTAAAATGTAATTAGTGTTTCTTTAACACTTTATATACAATTAGGCCTCAGATTGGACTGGGAGCCAGTTACCTTTCGATACCTAGTAATTAATATCTACCATCCTCCCACTGATTTTCAGGATGGAAATCTTGGCAGAGCGTCACGGTCCCTCAGAGTCCAGTTTGCTTTTCGGTCTTCTCTTCTGGTTTCTGTAGTGGGCCACGAGGCACTAGTGAATATTGTGTGCTACCACAATGATAGTATTATTTTGTAAACCTTCCCCTGCTTATCCTTCTTTCCTTCTTCAGACATGCCACATATCTGATTTGGTTGTTCAGGCGCTGTCAGGTAGCTCTTTCCACTCTAAAGCTACAATTAGGTCTTCTGCTCATTGTTTCCTGCTAACCATTCTACTGATGACCATCTGGGGTTATCATGCACAGCTTTCTCTTTCCTTGCTAGAACCTGTAAACTCACTGGCAGGAAAAATCCCTGTGCTCCTGCACTACCTTTGCTAAGCCTTTCCACTCGCACAGGACGGCTGTGTTCAGAGCAACTTCATCAGTGGCATGCAGCAGGTGTCTTAAAATTGGGGGATTTGTTTCTGTATGGTGAGCTACTAAATTTCCAAACTCTTGTGGCAGACTACCATCTTCACCCCGGTCAACCACTTACTTACATCCACCTTAAACAATCATTAACGCCCTAGTTCATGTCTGCCACCTAGCACTAACCCTACATGAGGTGTACCAGAAGCTCTACACCATAGGGACAGGTGGCAAACTGATAGAGTGGGTGTACAGACCTTTCCTGCAACACGGAGACCACTCCAGGTCTTCTTGTCATACTACCTGAGTGATTGATGTGGCCAAACCTCTGCAAGATACGGACTGGACTAAAAAAGTATCCCACGGCTGTCACTTTAAGTACACTCATGGAGCTTCCTTGGGAATGCATTCGGCCCGTTGCTTGCCATTGGCTTTGTGGTTTGTAACTCACATTTCATTGCTTTCAATTTGTTGGCTTTATTTGTTTTAGGCTATGTAGCTTGAGTTTGTCCCTTCCCTTATCCAAACCTTATTTACAATATCCTTCCAAGTGCTTTCTTTCTGTAAACAGGCCTGTAAATTGTGTTCTTATCTCATCACATTTGCTGTGCATTCAAAGAACAAGATCAAATATCAGGCTCTGTCTTTGATGGGAACTTAGTGTTTACTTTTCTTTCTCTGACTTCAAAGTGAGAGGATTTTTTCAACAACTTTGCTGGATCTTGGGGTTAGGAAGAGTGTTTTCTATCACATGACAACATTAAATAAAATTCAGAAAATATCAGAATTAGGAGTACAAATGAAGCACATTTTTGTTAATTCTGAACCGTGCTGGAAAGAAATACCTTCATATGATTAAAACAAATCATTTCAATAAAAAATGTGTTGTCTGTAATGGCAGTGTGTTACCACACCATGCATACTCCACTTAGCTCTGCACCACTCCACACCACTGCACCCTACTCTGCATTACTCCACTTTAAACCACTCCATGCCACTGCACTGTGGGACACTGCACTCTTCTCCACTCCATGCCACTTTGGTATTTTACACTACGCCTCTCTACTCTACTCTGAACCACTCTACTCTATACCAATTCACTTCACAACTCTCTACACCACTGCGCCTCCACACTCCATAGCACTCCTGTCTATGCAACACCAGTCTAGTCTGCATAACTCCACTCAATGCCACGCTGCAACACTGCACTGTACACCACTGCACTCTATGTTAATACACTCTATGCTAGTGCACTTTACTCTGTAACACTCAACTCTATACCCTTGTACTCTACATCAATATATACCATGGCACGCTACATCACTTTACTCTATGCCATCATACTCTATGCCACTCTATACAACGCCCACTCTCCCCTGCACCTCTCCACTCTACGCCTCTTCACTCTACTGTTGAACAATCTACTTTATGCCACCGCACTCTATGCCACTGCACTCTACACTGAAACAATCTATTCCACACAACTTCACTCTATGCCACCATGCCCCACTGCACTCTAAACCACTGCACTGTACTTCAATGTACTTTACGCCAATGCACTCTGACACTCCACTCTGCAACACTGCATTGGCCGCCACTAAACTCTACACCACTCTACTCTGTACAACTGCATTCTGCACCAATTCTATCTATTCCACTGCACTCTATACCACCCTACTCTGCATACCTCTACTCTATGTCCACCGCGCACTCTAAACACCTGCCCTTTACTCTGCACCACTGCACACTACGCCATACTCTGTACCACTCTATGCCACTCTACACCACTGCACTGACACTCTACTCTGCAACATTGCACTTTTCGCCACTGTACTCTACGGCACTTTACTCTGTACTACTGCATTATATGCCACTCTACTCTGCCCCATGCCACTCTATGCCACTGCACTCTACACCAATGCACTCTAAACAACTACACTGAACACCACTGCCCTTTACACTGCATCACTGTACTCTATGCCACTACTCTGTACCACTCTACACCACTCCACTGACACTCTACTCTGCAACATTGCACTCTCCGCTACTGTGCCCTACACCACTCTACTCTGTGCTACTACATTCTATCCCACTGCACTCTATGCCACTGCACTCTGCATCACTCCACGCCACTGCACTCTACAGCACTATACTCTACTCTGCACTGCACCACTCTATACTACTCCACTCTGCACAACTCTACACCACTTCACTCTATGCCACAAGAGTCTACTCTGCACTCTATACCATTGCACCACTATGCAGTACTGCACTCTCAGCCACTCTAGTGTAAGCCACTCTACTCCGCTGCACTCTATGCCACTCTGCCCCACGCCACTCAATGCCACTGCACTCTAAACCACTGAAGTCTATGCCAATGCACTCTAAATATCTGCACTGTACCCAACTGCACTTCACTCTGCACCACTGTGTTCTACACCACTGCTCCTATGCCACTCTACTCCACTTTAAACCACTATGACACAAACATTTAGCCATGCTGAACAGCAGCCACTCTGGTGTATAACATGGCTAAAACACATTAGCAAAGACAGACATCTTGAGTAGATGAAAGCTTTTGGCTTTGCTAATGTTTGTTAGTACTATGAGGAATGGAGTTCCCTGAAAGAACTGTGAATGTGTAAGTCCTTATTTTAAACATGCATTACACGCATCATAATATAGGATGCCACAAAATGTGCCCATACACTTCGGTTAAATTTAAAAAAGTCCTTCTCAAATACAGATTTGAATAATATTCAGTTTACACTAGCACTAAAAAAATTTATAACAGTTCCATAAAACCACACACCCCACAGCTCATCTTGGAACACCCTTACTTTATCTCTCTAAAAGAAAATATATTTGTCATCAGAAAGCTTCACCTGACTCCTTAGATTAAAGTCACTGCAGGTTTCCAAGCCCCTGTCCATTTGCAGATTTACCAGTTGGGCACATTTGCATTTCTTTAGGGAAGGAGACACCCTGCCAAGAAGACCCTTTCTTAGCTGTCTGCCCCTCCCTCCCTCAGACCACAGGAGACCCCCTACCTTTCAATCCAGCTGGGAAAACTGATCAGTCCCAATTACATTTTGTCCTTTAAGTGAAAGGCTAAAATTATGGACAAATGCTGTCCATTAGCCTTTCATCACGGACAACGGACGGCAGGGCGAAATTACGGGCAGTCCGTGAAATTTATGGACGGGTGGTCACCCTAATGTAGACACGACTAAGATGCTTATAATTTCTAAGACGGCAAAAACGTTTGCCTGTTTCTTAATGTTGTTTTAATAAAATATATCAGTGTCTACAAATATCTTGGTCTTCGTTCTGCAAAAAAAATGGGATTAACATCTATTCAGACTAAAAACGTTTTGTTTTCCACAGAATGTCTGATACACAATTTAATAGTCTTTCTGCTGAACCATTTAGAAAGTGAACATAACATATCAGGCTCTCTATGGTGCAGAATTTTTACCATTTTACTCTAAAGTAAATTGGGCACATCTTGAAATCCTGTGCTAAAAAAAGGCTCTTGGCATTACCAGGAAACTCTATGTTACATGCTTTCGGATTAGAATTAGGCTTGCCTTTTTAGGACCTATTTGCACAATAACATGCTTAAGGTTTCTGGGATCATTCATTAGCATCAAGGACATGAACAAAGTTGCAAGTATTTGAGGGATAGATATATTGATTCAGGCAGATGTGTTTTCATGCAATAAGTTAAATGTTGCTACTACTTCAGCACTATTCATCCATATTCTGCAGTTAGAAAGAACATTCTGAATGGGTGAAATAAAAGTAGTCATGAGGAAAGACTTGTGGATACGTGTAAGGCTAACAATAGAAACTATCTGTTACTAAAGAGTCTTTGATTCACTCTCAGAAATTGGTTTGTTGGCAGATGTTTGCATACTGTTGAAGTAGAAACCACAATCCTAGTCAGTTTAAGTCAGTTACACTCCCTACATTAACCTGTGCTCACCCTCTGGTAGCTTGGCACAGACCAGTCTTGCTTAACTTAAGAGACAACGTATAAAGTATTTGTGCAACAAGTAATTTACAGTAACACAATGAAAGTCACTACAAACGGACTCCACACCAGTTTAGAAAAATAGAGACTATTTATTTTAGTAGAACAAGACCATAACAACAAAAATCCAATAAATAGAAGTCTAGATAATAATTTTTAATGATTAAATGTGAAAACAGTACTTGGAAGTCACTAGCAGTTAAAAGGTAACTTGATGTCGCGAGGGAACGGTGCAAATCTAAAATCCAGTCCGACCACAATGGAGGATAGGTCGGCTACAGAACCCACTTTGGGTCTGCTGAAACAGTACCTCTGATGGAGCACAGTGTTGACGTCGAGGGCATGATGCGTTAGGATTTTCACAGCAGTAAGGTGACTGCGTCATCGTCTGGCTCCACTGAAGTGAATGGGATGCATTGTCTTCAAGCAGAGCATCATCTTTGAGCCGTGCAGGCTGTGAATCTGCTGTTGTCAAACAGCCTCTGCTTCGGAGTTGAGGGAGCGATGCGCCAATTTTTCCTCACATACTCGAAATGGTGCATCTTTTTTGCAGAAATCATCTGCAGAACCCACTTCTGAAGACCCAGGACTGGAAGGGGGCACCTCAGACAGGCAAGGGTAGGACTCACAGGTGGCAGAGTCCAGCAGCACCAGGAGAGTTGCAGGCAGTCTTTGATGTCCCTGAGACTGAAGAATCATGGGGCAAGTCAAAAAGCATTTGGAGAATCTTGGGTTCAAGGATGGAGAGAACAAGTCCAGTCGTTTTCACTGCAGGCAAGAAGCAGCATTCAGAAGGCCAGCACAGTAAAGCAAGTACCAAAGTGGCAGTCCCGCCTAACGCACAGCACACGGCATGCAGTAGGCCAACACAGCAATGCAGTTACAGAGTAGAAGTGCCTCCTGCAGCACATCATTCCTTCCTCGTAGAGTGTCATTGGTTTCAGTAAAGTTCTAATTTGGTGGATTCTGGGGTTCAGTACTTATACCCAAATGTGCCTTTGAGGTGGGGGAGACTTCAAAGAGGTCTTTGAAGATCACAAAGTCCCTACCCTTCCTTCCTTCCCTGACTCTAGACGATCAACAGGGGGCTATGCAACCCTTTGTGTGGAGAGAGGCGTAGCCCTATTCAGGTGTAAGTGAGGCAGTGTTAAGCTCCACTCCCTCCATCAAGCCAGTTAATGGCCCATCAGCCTGGCGATGGGGCCATCAGGATGCAAATGTCATACCCCAGCTCCCTTTGTATGTGACTTTCACGAGGAAATGCACTAAGCCCTGCTGTCATCCACCCCCAGCTGTGTATTCAGAGACAGGCAGAGGCACAGAATGGTTAAAGTAAGAAAATGCCAACTTTCTAAAAGTCGTAATTTCAGACTTACAATTTAAAATCTAACTTCACACTAAGTTGTGATTTTAAATTGTGAGTCCAGAGACACCAAACTTAAAATTTCTATCTTTTCCCAATTGGAAGTTACATTCAAAGGATGCTTCAAGTTAACTCCCATGTTTACCCTATGTGAGAGCTATGGCTTGCAGTAGATTAAAATTAATTTAGCAGTTTTTCACTACCAGGACATGTTAAACATAAAAGTACATGTTCAACTTTTTACATATTCTGCTCTTTGTCCTTGGGAGTAAACAGGGCCTACCTTATGGTTGACCTATATGTAAGAGAAAGGAATGTTTGGACCTGGCAAGTGGGTGCCCTTGCCAGGTTGAAATGGCAGTTTAAAACTGTACATACAGGTTTTGCAATGGCAGGCCAGAGAAATGTTTGAAAAGCTACTGTAGTGGGTGGCACAATCAGTGCTACAGGCCCTTTAGTAGCATTTAGTTTACAGGCCCTGGGCACATATAATGCACTTTACTAGGGACATACAATGAATTAAAGATGTCAGTTGTGGAAAAGCCAATATTACCATGTTTATTTTATAGAGCACCTGCACTTTAGTATTGGTCAGCAGTGGTAAAGTGCCCAGAAACCTAAAACCAACAAAACAAGGTCAGTAAACAAGGAGGATGAAGGCCAAACGTCTTGGGATGAATCTGCGGAAAGGGCAGTTTCCAACATCTCTTTTATAGGGTTAGATTTTTTTCCTGTCTGTCCAAATCCAGGGTCTTCTTTCCAACCCACAAGACTTGAGACCCTCTCAATGGGAAAATGACCAGATAAAGGCAAAGGCATGGGTATAGGTCAAAACATCAAAGTGACTGCTAAAAAAACATAATTAGCTATTAAAGAAATAAATGTTCCTTAAATGTTTTAGAAGCAAAGTGAGCTGACTCAGTAAAAAAAAAGTAGGGGCAGGGAGCATTAGGTAAAGTACTGTGCTCAAGAGAAAATGTAGGCCTGCAATAAAGGGCAGAGTTAAAAGAATCACAGAACACGGTACAGAATCCACAGGTCACCAAGGGAAGAACCCTGATGCATATCAGGATGGATGAAGATCCTGTACCCTAAATATTAGGGGCAATACTCAAGATGCTCAAAAGTATAAATTAGACAAGATACTGGAGGTCATAACGGCGACGAAAGAAGCCCTTGAAAAAAGACATTAAGCTCTGTGGCCATGGAGTTGAATATACTTTAAAGCGAACAGAATAAATTGGCAGTAAAAGTGAAGCAAACAGAGAAAGGGATAGAAGAAATGGGTCCTCAAGAGATGACCTACAAAAACAGGTTCTGGATCTTACAGTAAAATTCTTAGAATACAATGCAAAAAATTCAGGTTGTTGCAACTGATGCAATAACATTTGCATAGTATGTCTTCTATGAGGTGTGGAGGGACCAAATATGGCAGAGCATGTAGAAAACTGGATAAGAACTGAAGTGGCCCCTCAGGTACTTTCCAAATTGTTCACTTGGGCTAGCACACACAGAGTCCCAGGCAAATGGACACCTCTGGTCCCCCACCTAGACGAGTAGTATTCCGCTTTCTACATTACAGTGCCAGGAATGTCATTTTACAAAAAGCATGAACCACCAGGGCCTTCACGATGGAGAATTTACGACTCATCCATTTTCCTTGACTACACAGTAGTAGTTCAGCAGAAGAGGACATCATTTGTGGTTGTCAAAGGAGGCCTTACATAGGAGGGAATCAGATACATGCTGCTTTTCCCTATCAAATTGCAACTGACAATAGATTGCAAAATTTATTTATTGAGCTAATAGAAGCTGCAGAAGTACAAATCGAGACATTGGGACCTGGACAAGACCTCAATTTCAGAAGAGACAAGAATTGGGACATCAGAGGAGGAACACCCCAATGAAACCCACTAATAGGCAAGTAGAAACTGAAAGGAAAGTGTTAATGGAACCAATAATGGGTCTCAATTCTGACCGTCAGACCAAGGACAATGATGATACATCTATGGTATCTGTGAGCACCGATTCTGCTCCTGAAGCTAATGGTAATGAAGAGACAAACCTAATGAAAGTGATACTTATTACTGCAGATGAGCTCTGACCCCCCACCAAAAGTAAGGAGGGACCCTGATAATGTATACTGTTAATGGTTTTGAAAGTGTTCAAACTGATGAGACAAAAGAATAATCCTGAATGCTAAACATGGGACTCCCCTAACAGATTCCCCCTCAGAGACCTTGGGAGTATGTAATGTCTTTTGAAAATGTTTTAATAGCTAATCAACAGAGAGGGGCCCCTACCTGTTCTGGGACACAGGAGTTGGGGATAGTTTGTTTAAGATCAATGACATTCCAATGAGGGATGCGGCATGGGGAATAAACTTGAGTGAGATGGGATGGGAGTAACAGATTACAAGCCCTCCCAGATCTCCAGGTATCATGCGCCCTAAAGGTATTATATTAGATTTCACATAATAAGTTGAATGAGCAGGCTGAATAAATACAAATTTCTTGCCTGGAATGTATGTGGAAAGGGGTCAATAGTTAAAATATTTAAGATACACGCAAACCTCAAATGCAGGGAACCCAGATCACCTTTCTACAAAAAGAGCACTTTGTGAGTTTAAATAACTCAATATAGGTGTAAAGGGAAAATATTTAGCACCAGATTATCCTCCTATGCAAGAGAAGTGCTGGTGTAGTTCAAACCTGGTATCGTACTTCGGGCTGAGGAAAACAATATAGATTGGTATGGGCGTTATGTGATTGTTAAAGGAAAGCTAGACAGTAAGAGTTTCATTGTAGGAAGTGTATACACTCAGTAAAGATCAGCGGGAATTCCTGAACAAACTCTCTAGGGTGTTGACTGTAAACTACCAAATACCTGTGGTACTTTGACGTGATTACAACTGTATCCTCAACATTGGCCTCAACAGATTATAACTCTCCTCCTTGTATACCGGTCAAAAGGAAAGTGTAAGGCTCACGTAAGTAGCCAGTCAACTGGGGGCAAATTGACCCCTGGAAGCATGTCCATGGGTCAGATAGAGAATATTTGTACAACTCAGGACCTAAGGTTTGATAGTATCATGCGTTCTAGGAGATTGGCCACTCATTGGGACTCTCAAAATATCTGGGAAACATACTCTCAGATCATAATTTCTTGATCACAACTCTAACATGGAGCAATTATATTTCTACCATTCCTAAGTGTTCATTGCAGAATAGTTTGCTTGAGGGCTAAACTTTTAAGTATTCGCTTGGAGACATGATGAGCCATTACTTCAAAGAGAACCACAGTGCAGCCTTAGAAGTGCTAGCAGAGTAGGGAGCATTTAAAAGTGTAGTAAGAGTATATTGTATTGGCTTTGTGTTTGAGCTCTGTAGAAAATTAGTGAAAGAGTTGACTACTTTGGACAGGAACTCACATCGGTTTAAATGGGAGGTTGCCCTAGATCCATCAAGTGACTAACACTAAGGGATGAGACAAAGAAATATGCCATAGTCTTAGAGACATTGAGATACCTAGATTATAACAAATACATGACCAGGATCCACAGTGGGGGAGACAGAACTAGGGAATTACTAGCTTGGCTCCTGAAGAGTAAACAAAGTAAAATAGCCTACATGAAAGCAGTATTCCTAGAATAGTAGTACTATGAAATCTAAGGCCAAAAGGCAGATCTGAGAGAGAAAATAATGGGCACCTACTTTGTTAGAACCCTACAGTGGGCAGTGTCAAAGGCAGCCATCGGGGCAGTGAATACCCCAGTGAGTGAGGGAGCGATGAATGAAGCCACAAAAGAAGTGGCTAAAACTGTAAACTTTGCACTTGTATAGCGCACTACTCATCCGTTAGGGTCTCAAGGCACTGTACTCATACCGCTATGGAACCCCTCCTGGCTTTTCCCTGTGAGGTGCCCACTCCTGGGCACCCCCAGGGTGAAGCCAGGCATCCAAGCGCTGTTGGGGCCGTTGTGGAGATTAAGCAAGCTATTGCCCAGAGTTGGACTCATTAATTAGATTAGGCACTGAGGTGAGAATTATCTGGTCCAAGGGAATTGAGCCCAAGACCTGCCGAAGCGGGACTTGAACCCTGGTCTTGAGCCAGATCTCTGCTTCAGGGTCTGCCACTCTAACCATTGTGACACACTTCTCCACTAAGAGGGAAACACCAGGCTCTGAGGACCTTGCAACTGGATCCTACATGATGTGTTTGGACCTGCTGCCTTCACAATTATCAAAATGTATTTGGTAGCAAGAGAACAAGAGAAATTCCCCACTTTAACCAGAGAGATGCTTATAGTTTTTCTGTTGAAGCTATATTAAGACCAACCTAGATATAACATCCTGCTGGCCACTGTTCAGATTATCCCCATCGGCAATTACTGGTACATAAATACCACAATTGGTTTATTTGAACTAGAAACACTACAGTGAATACCCGGAGATTGTTCAGGTAATGGACAGGACACTAAAGGAGCTTCAACGATGTTCTACAGTGGTGTTAATTGACTTATAAAATGTCTTTGATTTGCCGAACTAGACACCCATTGGCCATGATAAAGCAAACAGGGCAGGGACAGAAATGGCTGAAATGGATAGGCTTGCTACATGAGGAGCCAACTGCTAGGCCGTGACCTGTCAAGATGATATCCAAAGCGTATATAATTTATAGAGGTACTAGGTAGGGTTGTTTTCAGAACCTAAGACCATTACCTAATAAATCATTATGCTGGCAGAAGTGATAAAGAATCCCCTCAAATGCTCCATCTGCTCGCAATAACTTCCCCCAGTTCTGTAAACTATGGGCCAGTGTTGGTTGGGGGGGGGGGTGTGTTGATATGACAGAAGAGAAACACTGAGACAGCAGACGCTTTGGTTTCTTCTTGGGTGGGGGGGGGTTCTGAAGGTGTGGATTTGTTAAGATGGTTGCTCAAGGTCCTCAAAGTCACCTTGATTTAACAATGGCACAAAATTAGTCTTACTTAGAAGAGTCAACTACTTACGTCTTTCATTGGTTGGGAGGTGTAATGTGCTGAAGAGGACAATCTTACCAAAGCTGCTATATTTGTTCAGGGCCATTCCTTTGGAGATTGGTAGGCTTTGGCTGTCAAGGACTCTTCTAATATTGGGTGCATAAACAACGAACCACACTTTTTATTCATCACAATGGCTAATGCGCAACTGTGTATTGCATCAGGCTGGTTAAACTCCGATCAATAACATTTACAGAATGGAGTTTTAGACTACTGGCAATATGCAATCTAGAAATCAATCTGCATAAGTGTATAATGAAAGCACAGCAACCTGGGCCTAAGATTTGGTTACCTATCACTAATTGGATGGATAATGTGAATTAGGCCATTAAGCTGGTACTGAGTGTATACTGACATTTTATTGCTATTAATACTTTTAAGTAAGTATACAGGCCTTATGATATAACTGATATAACATCTCAGCTGGTTTGTTCATTGTTTTATTTTAACTGGTTCTGGCTATGTATTTACACTTTCTCTGGTCATTATCTACAGAGTAGTGGCACTTTATGCGAAGGATAGGAGGATGTGGTGATGAGGTCTAGGATGGGGTTACTCACTGCTAATTGGGTGGAGTACGCAAATGAATGTTAGTGATTTTACATTGGTTATGCATGCTCATTTCTGCTGCTATCTGCTCTATTTAAGCACTTTTTGGGCGACATATGACATGACAATGGGTACCCATTGCTGTTTATCCTGTCTTTTTCATTGACTTTTGGCTATGAATTTGCACTTTTTTTATATGCACTAACCAAGTACTGTATGCCGGTTGCTTGCTGAGAATCAATCAGATCATGTTTTGGCTCAACCAGTTTTTGCCCAATTCTAAGGGTTAATGAATTTGGCTTTTTTCTGCTCTCAGTGGTTCATAACTTGTATTTTGTTAAGTGCTAGTAAAATGTACATAAAAAACTTTAAAAACATTAGTTTCAACACAGTTTTACCTTTGCTATCTTCTGCATAGATTCACAACATTAACATTCCTTCATGTCTAAAATATCTAAACATCTTTTATTCTAAGGTGGAAACTTTACCTGAGTAATGTAAAAAGTCCTTTCTACTTTTAGCAAAGCAATTTGCAGTTAATTTAGAAATATATAGGTGTGTGCGGGGAGCTCCGCTCTGCCGGTGAGGCTAACAGAGTTTTTGAAACTCCCCACTCCGCTTGGAGCTACCCAAAAAACTCAGCTAGCCCCACCAGCAGAGCAGAGCTCACCCTGTGCGCGCTGCAGTGTGTGTGGGCTGCACAGTTCAAGCACAGACAGTGTGTGCTTGTGCTATGCAGCCCATAACTGGGCTGCAGTATGCACCGGAGCAGATGCCAGAGGGAGGCAGCCAATGTGGAGAGAGACTTGTCGCTGTCAGAGGATGAGGAGAGGAGGACCCCTGGGAAGACCCAGGCAAAGTCCTCGTCTCTTACTCTCTTTTCATTGTTTTTGCACACTGGTGCACAAACAAGGACTGAAACTGCAGCTTTCGCTGCCTAGGGTCCTGAATTCAGGCCAGGACCATAGGCAGTGAAAGCTGCTGTTTCAGGCCTCTTGTGCACCAGCCTGTCCCGTGTGCACTGCACGGGGCAGGCAGGTGCACAACAGGACTGGCAGTTTTTGATGCCTACAACCCTGGCCTGAATTCAGGCTAGGGCCGTAGGCAGCGAAAGAAAACCGCCATTTCAGGCCTTTTGTGCACCGGCCTGTCCTGTGCAGTGCACACGGGACAGGCCGGTGCACAAGAGGCCTGAAACGTCAGCTTTCACTGCAAAGGCCCTCTCCTAAATGCACCCGATCTCAGAACCGAGATTAGCGCTTCTGAGATTGGGTGCATTTAGGACTTTGCAGGTCATAGAACTCCGCCTCTGCAGAATTCCACAGAGTTTTTTTTTTAACTCTGTGGAATTCTGCGGAGTCAGACTCTGTGAACTCCGCACAGGCCTAGACATATGTTGGGTGTGCAAAACACTCTCTCTCTTTAGATTTCGGTGAGATAAAACTAAAAGAAACCACCACAGAATTTCCAGAGAATTGTTCAAGACTGCATAAAGTTTGTATATGGTTTGCATATTGGCAGTGGTTACTGTTTGAACAAGGCCTTTATACCAATTTCACACAGCAGTTTGCTGCTGAGATTTCACATGCCCCTATGAATTCTATATGCATTGGATATGACTTTGGACCTTTGTCAGTACAAAAAATGGAGCAAAGCAGTAGAGACACTAAACAGAAGCAAGCCCTAAATGATGTGGGTATGCCCAGACGTGGATCCTGTGCACTCTGTGTTGCTGGAATCAGGGTATGATGAAGGGCAAAACTGGTCCTGTGTGGCTTGTTGTCCGGTACAGGGAGGACCTGTCCTGTGAGTTTGAGCTGGACCTTTCCCATTGGAGCAGGGAAATTACTGATTTCCCTGTGGCTGGGGCCAAATTGAGGCCGCATGGTGTGTAAAGTAATGATGAAGTGGGATGCAGCCTTGAGTAATCACCAGTGGATGGGATTATTACAAGCATTCCATCCACCCCTTTTTGAACACATCAGTGCGTCACCCTAACTGGGACGAGTATGCCCAGACATGGATCCTATGCACATTGTGTTACTGGAACCAAGCTATACTTGGCTGATGAGTCCAAATCAGACCACAACTGGTACTGGGTTGCTTGTGTTCCAGTTCAGAGAGGTTCTGGCCTGGTAGTTCATTCTGGACTGTTCCCAATCAATGGAGCAGGATTCAGACTGATTTGCATTTAGCAGTGTCCAAACTGAGGTGGCATGATGTACAAAATAATGATAGACTTGTCATAGTTGGACTCTTGCTCTAGGCAAGACTGCTGGTTTAGTGATGACAGCACTTTTGTTTGTAGACGACTTGGCCAATTCCTACATCGAGTCGCAACTCTCGGCCCAATCCTCCCGGCTCACAAGCTGTATCTCACCAAAAACCCAAATAGTAAAAGGTGGTTTGTGGCAGCCTTCACGCATGGACTCGAGAGTGTGACATCTCAGGGGAGTCATGGTTAAACAGAGATTACCATTTTCTCAAATGAGCAATATGTTTTAGTTATACACAGGCAATGAAGGAGATGCAGTGAAGTTTTCAATAGGTTTTATTGACAAAACTGCAATGTACTGTAAATAAACTGAGCTGCAATGATTAGGATAATGAACAATGCAAGAAACCGAGTTGTAAAAATGAGTCATGAATACAAAGACCCCTACCATCTTTCAATAACATGAGATGTGAAATAGGTGTGAAACAAACCCTAATACTCTAGCACAATGAACCTAATCTCTAACCTAAAGTGTGCTAGGTGTGTTAAAGCCAATTTGCCAGTACCATGTCCATGAGAAGAGCCCCCTAACCCCTGTTACCTTGGAATGAGGTCTCTAGATCAGACTCCTTGGGGACAAGAAGGCTAGGCATGCATCAAGGCGACGTGTATCATAGATAGCGTTGATGGCATCTGGTAGGAATCCCAATGATAACCCTGTCTGCATGAGATGTATTTATACAGATCTTTTAGGACCCCTCACACAGGTATGTTCCCATAAGAAGGCATGCTTGGGGTGGCAATTATATTAACAATTCCCTGAACTGATACATTATGTTACTGTCACTATTAAGTGGGAAAGTACATAATCTAAATACCTACATCTCTCATTTGTTCTTGACACTGATAATGACACTTTTACAGTGTGGCACTGATAAGCACGGAATCGTAACATCTTCCTAACTATTAACATGGCGGCCATGTTAGAAGAAATAGTTAAATAAATGTGCTAAAACAGAGCAAGCTAAGTAGGTTAAAAGTCACTAGATGATGGGACACAGGCCTGCAAGCCAGAAGGCTAAGCTATCTCCTGATTGACAATAAAATTAAATAGGATCCACTACAGACTAGGGTGTGCCCTAATTACAGGTGTCTTAGAGTGATTCAAGCATTCCATCCATCCTTTTTTGTATATTTTAATGTGACATGTCAGGTGCTATGTATTCAACTATTCGCTTGAAAAGTAATTTCCTTTACTATCAGTCCTTGAGAATATATAGGAATCTGTTAAAGCTCTCCTCTCAAGAAAACACTATTTTTAAATCCATACAGAAACCGAAAACAAGGTTGCACTTCTGTTAGGCATAGATTTTTTGCATCACTTTGGGCCTTCGGCATTGGGCTTCGATTATCATCATGATAGTAAAAGGCTCCTCAGTTAAATATATTTACATCTGAAAATTGTTATGTCAATTCAAAACAATTACTGGAGTAGTAGGGTGCGTGGCCTGCATGACAAAGATGTGGATGTGTGAGGCTTTTGCTCCACTCTACCCTCTCTAGTTATCGGGCTTTTAGTGTCCTAACTGGCTGCACAGAGTGAATGCCTGAGCTGGTGGAGCTCTGGGAGCCTGAAATGATCCTGGTGCTAGCCGGCAAGAAAGGGCAGCAGGTATTTGCAGGGCCCGTGACCCGGACCACCCTTTGCTGGATGCCTGGGTTGAAGTGCTTCATGACTGAGGACAGGAGCGTTGAGCAGAGTGTTTATGTGAGGGAGTGCTGCAGTCCATGAGCCACAGTGAGGATGCTTGGGCTCTGCCTGGGATTCGTGTTGCAGTGAGCATGGTCACGGTGGGGGCCTGTGTGGCAGGAGAATGGGCAGAGAGATGGTGCCATTCTATGCCCTGTGCCAAGTATGAGTGCCTGGAGGTAAACCAGGCCTGGCAATGAAACAGTACTTGTCACCTGGGCATGGCCTGCCCCGGTCGTGCCTTGTGGCAAGCCCTGGGCCTGGAGGAGGAGCCAGCTGAGGCAACGAGATTCAGGGCACAGTTCAGCACCCAGAGGGCTGGCACCTTTTTACAAATCACATTAGGGATACAGACTGGGATACAGCCTTGGCCTGACAGTGCCAGATGGGCACCTATAGACGCGTTTCCTCCTCAGAGGCCCATGGTAGGCAATTGATAGGGCCTTGGAGGGTGCACAAATTGGTGCAGAGGCTCATGTGGGATTTGGCTCCTGGTGGCAGGAGGGAAGGGACTTGCAGCACTGTGCTGGTAGCATGTGATGGAGTGCTTTTGGCTCCATTGGACGCTGTGTTAATGACTCGGGGGCCTGGACAGCTACATAATAGAAGTGCTGAGTATTCCTGGGCTGAGTTGGAGTTGAGCACCTGCTGGGTGAGTTGGCTGGAAGCAGGTCTGCGTAATGACTGGTGGCACAAAAGCCAACAAGCAAACGCAATCTGAAGGACCCTACTCCGCTCATTGAGGCACAGGGAGTGCCTCAATTGGACAACTGACAGCCGGGGCTGGTTCAGAACAAGTATCACCTGCCGTACAACTTACTTTGAACAAGATATTAGGTGCCATTACTGACTTCATGGACAGTCTTCAGAAACATATAGATATTGTGACAATTGAACTGGGCATTCTCAGAGAGGATCATCATAAGCTGGCATACAAGTTAAGGCCACAGATATTCTTGTTGGTGAACGTTAGCTAGTGCAATTGTCTTTGCAGCAACAGATGTCTGATTCTACAGAGTGGGTGAGAATATTAGAAAACAGAGCAGAGGATGCCGAAGTTCACAATTGGTGCAACAACATGCAGATTGTGGGGCTACCCAAGGGAGCAGAAGGCAGCAACATGATTGCTTATTTGGAAAAGGGGACGAAAGCCCATGTAATCTCTAATGACTTTTCTCCTTTCTATAGCCTCAAGTGTATGCACAGAGTCCCCGGAAAGCTGGAAAACCTTTGACCCCAGGGAGACTGACAAGGGCTGTGATAGCCAAATTGTTACATTATTGAGGCAAGGGTACACTGCTTCAAAAGGCAGCTACAGGCAACCCCTTCCATACTGAGAATGCAGCGGTGGCCATGTTCCCTGACTTTGCTCTGACGGTACAGGCTTAGAGAGCATCCTTCCTGGAAGTCAAGTGAGAGTTGTGGGGTGCTAGAAAGCAGTACTCCCTCTTGATCCTCGTTTAACTGCAGGTGCTGTTGGATGGACAAACCCACATCTTCATGACCTCAACAGATGCCTGGGAATGGCTGGAGTAGTATCGGGCAGAGAGTGCATCCGGAGGTGCTGTGGGGAAGATCTCAAGCCAGGACGTTGACGACCTTGACTGCAGAGAAGGTGGCATGACCCGACTCGCCTAGAGCACATCCAGAAACTGACAAGAGCTCAAGCAGATAAAGCAGCAGCACTGCTTGGAGTGACTGGGATCACGAACAGTAGACCTATGGACTCAGACAATGGATCCAGCTTGAACAGGCGTTCTGAGGAGTACACTACAGCAGACAAAATACTTAGCAAATGAGGCATACCATAAGTGGCTCTGCAGGCATCAGATAACATGATTTGATGTTAATGCCAAACACTGGTAAGATGGTTCCACAGTAAGGGGAAGGGACACACAGTGCTCTGAACTATGGGGATAGGGCACATTGAAAGAACAAAGGGTTTGTCTACAGATATCCACTGCAAGATTGTGAGAGATGCCTTTATGCCATACATTAGGCTTCTCTGCTGTTCAAACACAGCACCCTTGATGGAAATGGGCTGCCTACAGACGTTGATGCCATGTAGTGTATGTGTCTGTTGTCTTAGCCACACTGCTTTGCCCAGCATTGCTGTATGTAGGGACAAGGGCAGCCTGGCTGGGGTGGGGGACCTATACACGCTGTTTGTGAGGTTCTGTAACAGTTTCCTTTCCTCTGGATCTGCACGTTGCTGAACAAAAGGCCCACCTTCCGGCGTCACCAACTCAGAAAGCTATTATAGCACAGAGTTATGATGAAGCCAGTCGGGGGAAGGGAATTAGTGTAGGGAACAGCAGGGAGAGAGATCTGAAAAGAAAAGCTAAGAACAAATATGCATTTACTCATTCCTAGAAATATAACTCATCAATAGACTCTTGACTCAAATGCGTCTCCGATATCTGGTGGAGACCCCTTTTGAAATGAGGGCAAAGCCCCTTCTTTGAATCATGGACCAAGAATAAACTACGACCTCAGAACCAAGAGATGGCAAGATCTTTGGACTATGATTATAATCAGAATATCAATCCTGTAACATCTATGCATTCATAACATAAACCTTTGATCATGACCTAGAAAATCTCAAAGAATTAAATATGCTTTTCACATATTATGCTTTCCAAAAAACAATGAAAACTATGATTTGCTTATCTCCAGAAATACTTTCACATTCACAACTATAAAGGCCGAAAAGTTTTTACTCATTGAACTTGAAGCGCTTTACTTATAACACCAGAAAGCGCTTTTACTTGTCTTGCCTGAAGCGCTACGCTTGTTATGCTAAAGGGGCGCTTTACTCATGTGGCCTGAATCCCTTTGATTGTTGTACCAAGAGCCTTTTACTCCTGTGGATTGAAGCGCTTTGATTGTTGTGCCAAGAGCGCTTTTCATCTGTGAACTGAAGCTCTTGAAATGACGTGCCAAGAGCGCTTTTTATCTGTGAACTGAAGCGAATGAATTGCCGTGCCAAGAGCGCTTTATATCTGTGGACTGAAGCACTTGAATTGCCGCGCCAAGAGCGCTTTACACCTGTATACCGAAGCGAATGAATTTGTCGTGCCAAGAGCGCTTTACATCTGTGGACTGAAGCAATTGAATTGCCGTGCCAAGAGCGCTTTACACCTGTGGGCTGAAGCGCCTGAACTGCCGTGCCAAGAGCACTTTACATCTGTGGACTGAAGCGCTTGAATTGTCGTGCCAAGAGCAATTTACACCTGTGGAATGAAGCGCTTGAATTGCCGTGCCTACAGCGCTTTACACCAAAGAACTGAAGCACTTGAATTGTCGTGCCTAGAGCGCTTTACATCGGTGGACTGAAGCGCCTTTGATCATCGCGCCTAGGCCGCTGTAACATGGAAACTGAAAACGCTTTGCTCGTTGTGCTAAGGGGCGCTTTACTTCTAGAAGTAATGACTTCCTCCAAAATTGAAGTCATCAAGGCCTTACCGCTACGAGTACGACCTACTCGTTTTTGAATTCACCATGGAAACAAGGATACTTCGATCGGATGCCACTCTGCCATGCAGGAACTCTGCTTTTCTTCAGAGAATCCCCCACGAGGTCTGACTTCAACAAAGTCTTCAAAATAGTGAGCAACAAGCTTGGTTGTGGCTGGGCTTTATAGGCCTGCCACACCCCAAGATGGCTGATGCCTCTAAAAACATGGGAATTATAGTCCCTTCATGGAATAGCACTGATAAGTGCATCTTGTCCACCAATGTCCTGAACCTGCAGCTCTATGAGCTTTGCCACAAGGCAGACAACGCTGATGGCCACCTTTGGAACAAGAGGGGATGACAAGTGGTGTGCAGAAAGTGCCGCAGAGCCACGCAGCGAAGTTTCGGGCGGGACCTGGACCCCGCATGTCCTTATTCCTAACAGGTTCCCTATGCACCACACATCCGTATCCACCTACTGGTGGATAACTGTAGTACAGTACAGATGTAGTTCACCTTGCCTATGTTTGGGCAGTTAGCCATGGATGTTCTAGAGCTGGTAACTCTGTTTTCAGAGAGGTGGTATACATGAGACAGGTGGAGCTTGGCATTGAGATGCCACAACATGGGTCTAATGTCTTAGTTATGGCACCGTCCCATACTGGGTTTTAATCTGTTCACCTGGAACATCAGGGTGGGGTTGGCAGCCAAGATGCACAAGGTACACATGATTTTGAACTTCAGGCCTTTCCACATTGCTGTATTACAGGAATCACACCTTACAAATATTGAAGTACAGTGTCTCCAAGAGTGCTATAGAGGGCAGGTATATGCCATAGAATACTCTGCTTTTGCTAGGGGCACCTTGATTTGGATTGGGCTGGAGTCTCCACTCAGGCAGTACAGATTAAAATCGACACAGAAGGTAGGTATGTCTTGGTGGAAGGGAACCTGCATGGCAAACAATTGGCTTGGATGCATTTATGCTCCTAACCAAGACCAGTGCCTATCCTTATCCAGTTGTCAACACACTATGGGCCTGATTCTAACTTTGGAGGACGGTGTTAAACCGTCCCAAAAGTGGCGGATATACCACCTACCGTATTACGAGTTCCATAGGCTATAATGGACTCGTAATACGGTAGGTGGTATATCCGCCACTTTTGGGACGGTTTAACACCGTCCTCCAAAGTTAGAATCAGGCCCTATATCTGATCATACCCCATTGTTAGTGTAGCTGCAGCTGGGGGAGCCCTGATTAACAATCCCATTGTGGTGCCTCAGCCCAGTGCACTGCTGGATGGTGCATACCGAGAGGGCTTCTGGGAGGCCCTCTAAAACTGTTTTGAATGTAACCAGGGCACAGCATCTGATTAACTTACTGAATGGAAGGCCTTTAAAGTGGTCACACAGCGGTATTGCATGGGTGAAATGGTGAGAATACAGAGAGACCTTGTGCAAGAATTGATAACTGTAAATGGGCATGGTGGTGGAGGCCAAGGACCAATATAGTGTCATATTTGAGAGGCTTCAGTACCATAGTTATTAAAAGTATATTACTAGGGCGCATTACAGTGAGAGTAAGGCAGGAAGACGTCTGGCATGACCAGAGAGCAGGGAGACCCCAATTATCCATTTTAGCATGCCAGAAAGGAGTATTCCCAGGTCAATATTAATGATGCCTTTATAGATTATTATTCCACATTTTATGGTGTGCAGACAGAGGGGCCAGAGAAGGCTATGGAGACCTTACTCAACCGTGTATAACTGTGATGTCTTACCTCAGATGATGCGGAGGGGCTAGGAAGACCCATTACACAACAAGAAATCAAATGTGCCGTAAGAGATGTGGCAAATTGGAAGTTGCTGGGACCCGACAGCTTGCCAGTGGAATTTTATTTTATGTTTGATGGAATAATTGCCAGCGGTTAACAGGCGTATATGCTAAGGCACTGGGGAAATGAGAACTCCTGGCCACCACCAGGGATGCTCCCCAAGACAAAAACCCAGGGGGCACCTACCACTGCCTATTGACCATTGTCCATGCTGAATATGGATGTTAAGATCTTAAGCTAAATTCTTGCAATGTGACTACTTCTACATATGCAAGTGTAATTGTACCCAGACCAATGAGGGTTCATACACAGATTAATACTTCTCTTAACATGTGGCACTTGTGAATAGTTCTGCTCGCTCCTCCGCTAGGAAGAAGGGATAAAGTGGAGATAGTGGCAGTTGACCTGGAAAAGCTGTTTCAAACTGTTAGTCTTAGTTGGAGGTTGTTATGGTCCAAATGAGGGTATGAACTGCCTGTGTGGCCTGGTTGCTCTTGTTGTACCCCAGCCCCACTGCCAGGCTCTGGACAGGCTAGTCTAGCCCATATTACAATGTGAGAAAACAGGGCTGATTGCAGAGGCCTCCTAACTTTTTGCCCCCATTTTCCACTTTTTGCTGGTGTTTTCCTGAGTCTGATGGTGCCCTGGGTACTGCTAACCAGTCCCAGCGCCTGTGTTCTGTGTAAAATCAGTATGCAAATTAGGCTAATTATATTATGACTAAGTTGACCTACCTATAAATCCTTAGTATATGGTAGGGCATGTAGGTTTAGGGACCACAGCATAGGTAGTGCACCTATAGGTGCACTGCTGAGGTGCCCAGTGTCAAAATAAAGGCAGGCCTGCCTTGCTGGCTGCTTTTAAATTAAAGTTATATGCACATTCGACTTTGGAATTAAAAGTAGTTCCAAAGTCTTAAACTACCTTATTTTTACATATAAGTCACCCATAGGGCTGGGTGCCATGTAACTATAAGCAGGGACCTTATAAAAATGGTTTTATAAGCCCTGGTGAGGTAAAAACAGCCAAATTTGTTTTTCCCTCATCGTAGTGAATGGCCTTCATAGGCTAGAATGGGGAGACTTTATTTTAATTTTGAAAGTCCCCTTATGTAATGGATACCAAGAGTTTGGTATCAAATTAATTGTTATAATAAATCCCACAACTTCCAGTTGTGGGATTTAATATAACTTGTTCAGGTAAAGAGTTTTAAACTTTACCTGAAAAGTTGCCAATTTCAGCCCTGCATTGTTTTTGCTGCTTTGCTCTGATTGGCCAGCCGCTGCAGCCTAGCCAGGCTGCCTTGATGAGGTGTGAAGTGGCCTGGCTTTACACCTAGAGATGTGCCTGTGGGTGGGAATTTCCCCTCAGCAGATGGTGAGGCAGGAAGGGGGAGGGCTGCCAAACTGGTCTTCAAAGGCAGAGAAGGACATTTGGAGAACCCCAGCAACTCCCCCACATCCTGCAACCCCAGACAACTAGGTGCCCCCTTGATTAGATTAGGAGAGGGCAGGAGAGGGGTGTGTTTATGATTTTTAGCCACACCAGTGGGTGCGCTCAGCCACATCTAACCTCCAAAAATCAGATTCAGCCATGATGGATTTTTGAAGAATGTTGCCTCCTGGGATTCCCAAGAAGTGGTCATCACAGGGGGAAGGACCCTGTACCAGATTGGAGAATCAGGACCCCCTGTTTTTTTACCCAAGAGCAAGGATAAAACTGGCATACCTGCACCCACACCTCAGTTCCCTACCAGAACCCTACCAGGAAGAACTACAGAAGAAGAAGGACTGCCATGCAGGACCCCTGGCCTTCACCTGGACCCTGCACTCTGAAGGACTGCACCAGCTGCACACTTGGGCTTCACCACAAGAAGGACTTTGCCTGGCTTCAACTGGTTCAAGGAGGGACGCCCTGTTTGCTACAGGTGAAAAATTGCTAACCAGAGACCCCTGCACCAACTCCTGAAGAAATCAACCGGCTGACCATTGTCCAGAGGCAAAGGAGTTTGCGCCAGGTGCATTCTGGGAGTTGTAGTCTGCACCCCCAAGGATCATCTCAGAGTTTCTGGACCCTTTGGGTGAGCTGTGGACCCCAAAAGAACCTTAAAAGAACATCTGGGAGAAGCCCCAGAAGTTTGGTGTACTTAAAAAAAAAAGCTCCATAGAGGGGCCGACCCGCCGCGGCAACTCTACCCGGCTTGCCTCAACCGCGACACAGCCTGATTTGCAGGTTCGTCCCGGTAAAGAAAATATCTGAAAAAGAGACTAAGGGGGTTATTACAACTTTGGAGGAGGTGTTAATCCGTCCCAAAAGTGACAGATATACCACCAGCCGTGTTACGAGTTCCATAGGATATAATGGACTCGTAATACGGCTGGTGGTAAATCTGTCACTTTACCGTCACTTTTGGGACGGATTAACACCTCCTCCAAAGTTGTAATAACCCCCTAAGTCTGAAGGTAAAAAGTTGACCGGGACATCCCAGCCAGCGTATCTGAGGAGGGCTCCAAGGACGTCGGATAAAGATCCAGGTTTACCCCGGTCGAAGGATTTTCACCTCGAAAAAACAACTAAGTCCGAAGGTAAAAATCTCAACGAGGATTCCCGCGATGCGTATCAGAAGAAGAGTTCCAGGAGGTCGGATTGGACTGGCAGGTTTGTCCCGCTGAAGAAAATCTTCAGAAAAGAGACTAAGGTGGTCATTATAACCCTGGCGGTCGGTGTTAAAGCGGCAGTAAAACCGCCAACAGGCCGGCGGTAAAAAAAAAAAGAATCACGACCATGGCGGAAACCACCAACATAGACAGCCACTTTAACACTCCGACCGCCACAGTGGTACAAACAAACACCACGGCGGTAACCGCCAACAGACAGGCGGAAGACAATGTACCGCCCACAGTATTACAATAGTCCAATCCGCCACCTTTTCCACGAACAAAAACATGGAAGAAACAGGAATTGGAAGGGAAAACGCTCACCTCTACACACCCCACGAGGAACCAGGACGCCATGGAACCGGAACTCCAGATACTCCCTGCCTTTGTCTTCCTGCTCCTCTACCAGGACCATGAATGCCGGCGGCAAAGAATACAAGTCCAAGGTATTGCACCATAAAAGTCCATGGACCACTGGGCCCAAAATGCATGGGCGAGGCCCACACAAGATACCCGATCAAAACGGAGAGAACACTGCTGGGGCATCAGATCAAAACACAACAGGCACCTCAGGGGGAAGGAAAGGGGGGGCACCTCAGCTGGATAAGTGCACGACGCCAGATCCACGAGGGGGCTCCATGCTGATTGATCCGGGGGAGTACAAAGCCACAGTCTATCAAGTCTCTCAAGTGGGTGGTTTGCCCACTGCTTTATCCTGGGGAGAGCAAAGCCACAGTCTCACAAGTCTCTCAAGTGGGTGGTTTGCCCACTGCTTTATCCTGGGGAGTGCAAAGCCACGGTCTCACAAGTCTCTCAAGTGGGTGGTTTGCCCATTGCTTTATCCTGGGGAGTGGGAAGCCACAGTCTCAAAAGTGGACAACAGTCTCCACTGGTTGTGGAGGGAGCTTGGTGCCCAGAGTGCTTCATCCTGCCAAGGAATGAGGTAGTGGATGTGATACTCCATTGGTTCTGGAGGGGGCTTGGTGCCCAGAGTGCTTCATCCTGCCAAGTACAGAGGTAGTGGATGTGATACTCCACTGGTCTTGGAGGGGGCTTGGTGCCCAGGGTGCTTCCCCTGCTCGTGGCGGCCCAAGTAGCGTTGGAGCTTTTGGCGCTCATTGGCCTGCGGTGCTGGTGGCGGTGGTGTCCTTGGCAGCGGTGCAGGTGGCGGTCTTGTCCACCTTGCAGGTTTTCAGCGACTTGCCTGTCTTTCTGTGCCCCTTCCCCACCGTGGCACAGCTGTCTTCCTACACCTAACTGTACTCCTGGGAGAGGCTTTGGTGGTAGATGTTTTGCCTTTCTCCCGCCGGGCAATGGCCAACTTTTTATGCTTTTGAGGTGGGGGACTGTCCGTGGTCTGGCTCCTTGGCACACTGACTGCCCTGCTGCTTGGCGCACTCCTGAAGCCGGTTACTGCTGGCCCCACTGTTCCCGCTAATGTTGTGGCTGAGGTGCTGGGTTGGGACCTGTAAAGGCAGGCCCTAGGGGACTGAAGGGGTAGGGGAGGTGAGGGGAAGAGTTCAAGGTTGGACAGGAAAAGTTTTTTTGGATACACTGGGATAAGTAGATGGAGGGGGTTTGGGAGTGGAGGAGGGGTAGTGGTTGTAGGAGGTGTACGTTTGTTGACTTTGGGCGAAGGTGCATGGGCTGAAGGCTGTAGTGAGGAGGATGGCTGTTGGGTGGGTGTGTGGCTGTGTTTGTGTACCTTGGGAGATTGGCTCACAGACATACTGGGAGAGGACACAGGGGATGTGTGAATGGTAGTGGGGGTGGTGAGTGCTTGTGAGCGGGGTGTGGTGATGGGTGTGTTGGTGATGGGCATAGTGGCTGAAGAAGTAGTGCATGCAGGTGTGAGTGGAGACGAGACAGGGAGGGAGGAGGGGGACGTGGAGGAGGGGGACACAGTGGAGGCAGTGGATGTTGGTATGTGTGCATAGGTATGATGCTTGTGTGAGTGCCTGTGGGATGTATGGTGCTTATGTTTGCCAGAGCTTCCCTTGTGTGTTGAGTTGTGTGCATGCTGGTCTGATGGTGTGCTTGGGATAGGCTGAGGTACAGGGGTTTGGGTCTGGGTAGAGGAAGTTGGAGGGGGGAGGCTGGACACAGGGACAATGGCTGCCATCAGTGCTGAGGCCAGAGTCTAAAAAGCTCGCTGTTGGGCTGCCTGACCAGAATGAATGCCCTCCAGGTATGCATTGGTCTGTTGCAACTGCCTCTCTACACCCTGGATGGCATTCAAAATGGTAGACTGCCCAACAGTGAGGGACCTGAGGAGGTCAATGGCCTCCTCACTGAGGGCTGACTGGGGCAGGGGCTGAGGTGCCTGGGGTGAAGGAGATGCCCACCCTCCTTGGTGAGCAGCCACAGGGCACATGCTGAGGGGCTGCTGGGAGGGCGGTGCTGGTAGGGGGGGTGGCGGCTGTACCTGTAGATGCAGTGGGCACAGAGGGGCCAGCCACCGCAAGGGAGCTCCCATCAGAGGAGGAGTCCGTTTCGCTGGTCTCAGCTCCTGTCCCTGCCGTGGAGCTACCCTCGCCCTCCGTCCCACTGGTGGCTTCAGAATCCGTTGTCTCGCCCTCTAGGACCATGTGGGATGCAGCTCCCTCCTGCTCCGGTGCCACTGCTCCCCTGCCTGATGATGCTAATGCACACAAGAACAGGGAGACCACAAAAAGGGGGGGGACAGAAGAAAGACATGTTCAGTGCATGCAATACCGCTACCGTTGACAGACACTACAGACACAGAAGCCCCCTGCACTACACCGTGCACTTTGAGTTCCCTAATTAATCACAGGGACATGGGGTACAAGGGCTGTGCCTGATTGCTGCACACATGGAAGTCACAGGAGCTTGAGTAGGTGTAGTTGGCTCAGAACACAGGTGGGGTGGGGCGCCACATGGCCTGCCTTACGATGGGACCTTGGCTACTAAAATTGCCCTGGCCTAGGGGAACTCACAGCCCACCTCCCCCACCCAGACACCTCCACTGCACGCAGAATCAGCTGAATGAGAGTGTACTCACCCCCTTGTGGCTGCTGTGTTGCCCTCAAGCGCACATCCAACTCAGGATACGCCACCGTCAGGATCCAGAACATCAGGGGGTCATGGTGCGACGGGCACCCCTCCCACATTGGGAGGCCATCCCCAGCCGGGCCTCCTCCGTCTTCTTGCTGCAGTGGTGAATGTCCTCCCATCTTTTACGGCAGTGGGTGCTCCGTCTGTGGTGGACCCCCAGGGTCCGGACTTCCTTGGCGATGGCACGCCAAATATCCTTCTTCTGGTGGGCGCTGACCTACAGGAATAGTACAGGGGAAAAGGAGAAGACATAACCGTCCGCACCGTCATAGTTATTGGCCGCATCCCTACCCTTGCCATGACGCACATGCATTCACCGTCTTTTCATGCACGCCTCATTCTCCCCCCCCATCTTCCATCCACACCACTCCACACAGGCATTGCCCATTCGGCATGCTCACAGTGTACTTACCTGTTTGTCTGGAGGACCGTAGAGTAGCGTGTACTGGGGGAGGACCCCATCCACTAGTTTCTCAAACTCCTCCGTGTTGAAGGCAGGGGCCCTTTCCCCAGACCCATGAGCCATTGTCTCTTCCAGACTGAGGTCACAGCAGCACTTGTAGTGTACGTAATCTCCTGTTGAAGATCAGGTATAAAGTGAGTGAAAAGAGAGAAAATGGTGGTGACGTCCGTGGCGGTGCGTACCGTCACCGCCAGCGTACATCGTCATTGGTTCCTCGGACCCATAGGGTCCAATGTTAACCAATGCAGGATTGCGCCGCGGTCTTCGACCGCCTACCGCGACGGTGTACAACGCCAGCGCAGTTACCTCATTTCCCCTTGTCCCACATTACAGGTCAGGCAGACGCCATTTCAGGGGGCCACATGGCATTAATTTTAAATGCGTCCCACATATCTAGGCCTTGCATACACACTAATACAGGCACATAGAAGTTTTAAAGAATTGAGGAATAAAGTTGTGTTAACGTACCTCAGTGTTGGTTGACTCTCTGCTTGCTGTTCTCCTCAATAGAGCACGTCCGCTGGGGCAGGTGAGGAGGTGGCGGCATCCTCCGGTGTACAGACCGCTGGTGGACCTGTCGACAATGGGGGAGCGACATGTAATTGTCACCTACAGACTTGATCATGCCACAATCCTAGAACTGTGTGCCCAGTTGGAGCCAGACCTGAAGTCAGCTAACCGCCATCCCACAGGAATCCCCCCTCTAGTGCAGGTGCTGTCAGTACTCTATTTCCTGGCAAGTGGGTCTTTTCAAAATACAGTGGCCATAGCATCAGAGATGTCCCAGCCTATGTTCTCCAATGTGTTGTCCAGAGTATTGTCTGCCCTGCTGAAACGCATGCGCAGCTACATCGTTTTCCCTCAGGTGGAGGATTTGCCAACAGTGAAAGGTGACTTCTATGCCCTGGGACATATCCCCATCACCATAGGTGCCACTGATGGGACACATGTGGCCTTGGTACCCCCCCTCGCAGGAGTGAACAGGTGTTCAGAAACCGGAAGAGTTACCATTCAATGAATGTGCAGATGGTGTGTTTGGCCGACCAGTACATCTCCCATGTGAATGCCAAGTTTCCTGGCTCAGTGCATGACGCTTACAATTTGAGGAATAGCAGCATCCCTTATGTGATGGGGCAACTCCAGAGGCACTGTGTGTGGCTATTAGGTGAGGACATGGAGCCTATACAGTGTGACTAGGTGTCTGGGTCTGGGGATGTCCCTACAGGTTAGTGTGTGTCTAACATTTGTCCCTCGACATTTGCAGGTGACTCTGGCTACCCCAACCTGTCATGGCTACTGACCCCAGTGAGGAATCCCAGGACAAGGGCAGATGAATGCTACAATAAGGCCCATGGGCGAACTAGGAGGGTTATAGAGAGGACCTTCTGCCTCCTGAAGGCCACGTTCAGGTGCCTTCATATGACAGGTGGTTCCCTATTCTACTCACCAAAGAAGGTGTGCCAGATCATCGTGGCCTGCTGTATGCTTCACAACTTGGCTTTGCGACGACAGGTGCCTTTTCTGCAGGAGGATGGTCCAGATGGAGATGTTGTGGCAGCTGTGGAGCCTGTGGACAGTGAAGAAGAGGAAGCAGAAGAAGAGGACATCGACAACAGAAACACGGTGATTCATCAATACTTCCAGTGAGACACAGGTAAGAAGACATCACTGCCTGCTACATCTGATATAATTGTTCCACCTCTCATCTGCCTGTCACTTTCACCCAGTATATGGACCCTGAGTTGTCACTTTCCCTTTCAATTTCACAGATGTGGGTCCCACTGTGTGACATCTGCTTTGTTGCCGCATGGACTAGAGCTGTGTGACATAGGTATGTTGACAATACAATGGATATAGCATTTTTCCACAGTTTTTGCAAATACACTTTTTCGAAAGCACAGACTGACTCCAGATTGTTTTGTGATTTAAGGGTGTTTATTTAAGTGCAAAATGGTGGAGGTGGTATTAAAGTGGTCAGGGGTGATGGTGGAGGAATGTCCATGGCAGAGTCCAGTCTAGTTATCTCACAGGTGCATTGTCCAAAGGGGCATAGGAAGTGGAGCTAGGGCAGTTTAAGGATGGACCGGGTGACAAAGTGGGACAGAAGGATGACAATCAGGGTGGTCTCATTTCTTGGCGGGGGTCTTGGCATTGTTCTCTGTCTTTGTCCTGGATCTCAGGAACCGCTTGCGGGTGGTTCTCCATCTGCAGGGGGTGGGGTGCTGGTGTTGTGGTCCTGTGGCGGTGCTTCCTGTCCACTAGTGCCGGCAGAGGTGGTGGGCAGTTGATCGTCCAGGCTAGTGTCAGGGGCCCCTTGTTGTGCCACAGAGTCCCTCCTGGTGTTGGCAAGTTCCTTCAGCACCCCTACAATGGTGCCCAGGGTGGTGTTGATGGATTTGAGTTCCTCCCTGAACCCCAAATACTGTTCCTCCTGCAGCCGCTGGGTCTCCTGAAACTTGGCCAGTACCATTGCCATCGTCTCCTGGGAATGGTGGTAGGCTCCCATGATGTTGGAGAGGGCCTCGTGGAGAGTGGGTTCCCTGGGCCTGTCCTCCCCCTGTCGCACAGCAGCCCTCCCAGTTCCCCTGTTTTCCTGGGCCTCTGTGCCCTGAACCATGTGCCCGCTACCACTGCCCCCAGGTCCCTGGTTTTGTTGGGGTGGTGGGTTAGCCTGGGATCCCTGTAGTGGTGGACACACTGCTGCTTGACGTGTCCAGGGGATAGAGGTATGGGCCCGCTGGGTTGGTGCTGTGCTGGTGTTTCCAGAGGGGGGAGGCTCTGTTGTGGCTTGTGCCAGTGTGAGGGGAACTGACTGTCCCAAAGTCCCGGATGGGCCGGGCTGGTCATCTAGATCCAGTTGGACAGAGCTGCTGTCATCACTGTGGGCCTCTTCTGTGGGTAGAGTGGACATGTCTGGACCCTCCTGTCCAGTGACGTTGGGTAGGGGTCCTGCAGGGGTGTAAAGGCATGATTATTGCATCTGTGTGTGCCATGGTGTGCAATGGGTGGGTGACCCTCTAGCCCAGTGCTTGCATTCTTGTGTGGGACCTTGTGTGATAATTGTTTAGGGGTGTGTGTGGGTATGTGAAGTGGCCATGCATTGGTGATGGGTGTCCATGCTTTGGTGTTGCATGCAGGGCTTGGTGTTGGGATGGGTGGGTGTTGATAGTGGGACATATGTGAGGAGTTGGAATGATGGGGGTGAGGGTGGGGGTATGTGATAGCATGCAGGTAGGGTGGGGGATGTAATAGTTAAGATTTGCCTTACAAGAGTCCCTTCCTCCAGGCACTCCTGCGAGGCCCTCAGGATGCAGTATAGCCAAGACCTGCTCCTCCTATGTTGTTAGTTGTGGGATAGTAGGTGGGGGTCCGCCGCCAGTCCTCCGAACTGCAATGTTGTGTCTTGAGACCACAGAACGCACCTTCCCCCGTAGGTCGTTCCACCTCTTCCTGATGTCATCCCGTGTTCTTGGGTGCTGTCCCACTGCGTTGACCCTGTCCACGATTCTGCGCCATAGCTCTATCTTCCTAGCTATGGTGGTGTGGTGCACCTGTGATCCGAATAGCTGCAGCTCTACCCGGATGATTTCCTCCACCATGACCCTGAGCTCCTCCTCAGAGAACCTGGGGTGTCTTTGCGGTGCCATGGGGTGGTGTGAGTGATGTGTGGGGTGGTGTGTGTTGTGATGTGTGGGGTGATGTTTAGGGGTGTGTGGTGTATTGTGCTTGGATGTTGTGTGAGTGATGGTGTTGAGTGCCTGTGGATGCTAGTTTGTAGATGGTGGTGTCTCTAACTGGCCTTCATTTGCAATTGTGGTCATAAGGGTTTGTGGGTGATGTGGGTGTGTGTTTTACATTGTATTGGATGTGTGGGAGTGGTGTGTGAATGTGTCTCAGGTATGTGTATTTCGATTTTTCCAGTGTGGTTGTGTTTTGTAAATGTTTGTGTATTTTGATCGCGGTGGTGTGTACCGCCAATGGAATACCGCGGTTGAAAGACTGCACTGTGGATTCGTGGGCCGTGATAGTTCGGGCATATTCCTGTTGGCGTGACGTGAAGGTTTTGTTATCGCCAGTTTATCACTGACCTTTGGTGTGGCAGACTTGTGTGGGTGTCTAAATTTTGGCAGATTCCGAGCTGTGGGTCATACCAGCTGTGGCGGAATTCCACGCCGGCGGCGGTGTGTTGGCGGTCTTCTGCACTGCGGTAATCAGCATTTACCGCCAATGTTGTTATGACCCCCTAAGCCCTAAGGTAAACTTTTGACCGAGGCCTCCCGCGAGCTGTAGCCGAGCAGGGCTCGGTCGCGGTCGGGCTTAAACTTGGACTTTGCCACGGTCGAGGTGCAACCAGATGGCCCGATTGGTGCTTTTTTGTTTCGAGGCGCTAAGAAACAATAATTCTCTAAAAATTCATATCTCCGGTTCCCCTTATCCGATTTTATTCATTTTTGTGACATTTTAAAGATAAAAATATAATCTATTTTTATAAATTGGTTTTAGATTTTTTACCTGTTTCCTGTGTTTTATTAAATTACTGTTTTGTGATATTTGAATGCTTTACACACTGTCTCCTAAGTTAAGCCTTGACGCTCGTTGCCAAGCTACCAAGGGTTGAGCTTGGTTTAATTTACTGAGACCTAACTGGACCTAAGTGGAGGTTAGTGGCCTATTGCTAAGTGTAGGTACCTACCTGCCCTTACCAATAACCCATTTTCCAACAGACAATCATTGAGGTACTAGACAAGAGTGCCTGCTTTCTCCATTCCTGTTTGCCCTTGCAACTGAGCCGCCAGGGGAGTTATGCAGAGAATGAAGACCAGGGAAGAGCATTGCGATAGCTGGGACTGAACACATAATATCATTGTAGGCCGATTACTTGTTGTAACATATGTCCAATATGGAAACAGATGTGCCCTCCATGTTATGATTGCTGCAAGAGTTTGGGGTGGTTTCAGGGATGAGGGTGAATTTGTCTTTCCCATGCTCCATGTTCAAGCAGGCCACAGACTCTTGTTCGGGGGTCCATTGGGCCCCTTCTACCTTCTGCTACTTGGGAATACAAATTTATCAGACACTCACGGTCTTGTGGGAGGGTACTCTGGGAGTGGCATTATGTTCATTGGGGACTGTGTGGCCTCTTGGCGATCACTGAGGATTTCCCCTCATGATGAGGATTACACTTGCCAAAATGATCATGTTGCCCCTGTTGCTTTATTACTTTACCAATCTCCCCACATAGGTGCAACTCACATGGTTTTAGCAACTGGACTCACTGATGGTTCATATGGGTTGGAGGATGCCATAGGGTGTCCTTAGGCACTCTCCGGTGGTACATTCTTGAACAGGCCTTGGTAATACTGGATTTTGAATTTTATTTTCTGGTGGCCCAACTGCAGTGGATCACTAAATTGGTGGACGGAGCAAACCTGGGAGGGCTGGGACCCCTGCATGCTGAACTTAACCAGGGAGCATTATTGGGGAGACTTATATAGAGGGTGCCTGGGAGGTAAAAGAATGGCTTGTTTTCAGAGTTCCTGTAAAATTCTGCCATCCAGCGCACTACAGATTGATATTCCAGTTGGCACATGCAATGCTCCGTAAATGCCTGCTTGCAAGTGCAAACAAGATTTGCCGCATGCTAGCGCAAATTCTGTTTGCCACAGAGCATTCCGGTGCCATTGTGCGACGCAGCCGATCTTGAGCGGTCGCTGCTTCTCATCTGGATGCTCAGCTCAACAAGCAGGTAAATCAACTCTAAAATATCTTTTTGGGAGAATATTCTACTAGAATGGGTGTTTAAGGATGTCTTCACTGAAAAAAACATTTTATTATTTTACTTTTTTTTACAACAGAAAGAAAATTTCCCAGAGATTCCAACTTCCTCTTCCTGTCCAGACGGCTCCTCCCAGTGCTTTTTCCATCTCCTAGTCACTTTTCATTTGGATTTCAAGGTGAAAGGATCAATCTCTTTGTCTGTAATTCCTTCTGCATATATACTATTGGATTTTAGGGACTTTGTTTTTGTGACATAACAACAAAAAAGTCAAAATCTTTTGCAGATAGAGGGCATGCACCATTATTAAATGTTTACATTTGATTGTGGTTGTGGTGGGTGGCCTTGAATTGCAGTAAGGGGCTATTATTTATTTTTGCATGTTTTGCACATTTTTGCATGTAATATTTTATTTTTAAAAGGAAAAAAGATTACACAGTTAAATATATTTTCTTAATGTTTATTAAATTTTCACAAGTCATTCATTTTACCAGGTGGTCTGGTCTGAGAATGGGTAATCCAGCCAGTACTAGTCATTGGGTATAAGAAATAACTGTTTCTGTGCTGTATGTTGTTTTAAAACATTTATGATTTAGGCCAGGTTCCACTGGATTAAATAAAAAATGTGTTTTTTGTTTTTCACTTTTTTCCCTGCAAAAAGAGTATTTCAGTGGGGTAATATCATGCCTTTGGGAGGATGTGTGTTGTAAGATTTGTCATAGCTGACTTAATTTTCATTTTTGGCATTGCTGGATTAATGATAGTGTTTTCTTTATTGTTTTCTATGCCTTCATTTGTCAGGCTAGTGTGTGTGTATTTACCTTAGGCCACCATTTGGTCTTTGTTTTCCATGCCACGTGGTTGGCAGCCATTTTGTGTAGTCAGTGTCCATAGGCCTGCACGTGTTCCTGTTGTCCATGCCTCTTTGCTTGTTGTTGTTTGACCATGCAGCCTGTGGCCATTTTGTGCAGCCAGTCAGTGTTTTTGTGTCATAGGCCTACACGTGTCTTTTGTTGTCCATGTCTCCTTGCTTGTTATTGTTGTTTGACCATATGGCTGGCAGCCATTTTGTGCAGCCAGTCAATGTGCTTTTTCCATAGGCCTGCAAATGTTCTTTGTTGTCCATACCTCCTTGCTTGTTGTTGTTTGCCTATGTGACGACTGGCCATTTTGTACATCCAGTCAGTGTTTTTATTGCCATAGGCCTGCATGTGTTTATTGTTGTCTATGCCTCCTTGCTTGTTGTTCTTTGACCATGTGGCAGGGGGTCATTATGTGTAGACAGTTTCTGTGCTGTTGCCATAGGCCTGCATGTGTTCTTGATTGTTATTGTTGTTTGATCATGTGGCTGGCAACCATTTTGTGCAGCCAATCAACGTGTTTTTCCATGGGCCTGCATGTGTTTTTGTTGTTCATACCTCCTGGCTTGTTGTTGTTTGACCATGTGGCCAGCAGACATTTTGTGGAGCCAGTCAGCGAGTTTTTGCCATAAACCTGTATGTGTTCTTTGTTATCCATGCCTCCTTGCGTGTTGCTGTTGTTTGGCCATGAGGACAGTGGCCATTACCTGGAGCTAGTCAGTGTGCATTTGCCATAGACCTGTATGTGTTCTTTATTGTCCAGGCCTCCTTGCTTCTTGTTGTCATTTTACTATGTGGCCAGTAGCCATTTTGTGCAGTCAGCCATTATATCCTTTCTTTAAATGCCATTTTCTAAATGGGTCATTGATAAGAAAGGGCTATGCCTTTTTGTTTTTTATTCATTTTTTTAACTTTTCTCACTAATATCAGTTTAATGTGCTTGAGGCTCATTGTGGTATGTGTGCAGAAAGCTGGCTCTGCATATACTATACCAACATATGGTATAGTGTGCACAGAGTCCAGTGGATCCCCAGAAGCTTTAGAGAGGCTGAAGTAGATAATACTAATGCTATCTTTTGTGGTAGTGTGGTTGAGCGGTTAGGCTTATCAGGGGGTAGTACTAAGCATTTGTTGTACACACACAGTCAAGAAGTGAGGAACACACTCAATGACTAACTCCTGGCCAATGTTTATGTATCATAAAATATACTTTGTTACTTTATTTTTAGAACCAAAATGATCTTTGTTGCAGGGTAGTACAGTTTCAAGAATGTATCACTTTCAACACTTTGGGGGTCATTATGAACACGGCGGTAACAACCGCCGTGTTCGTGCTGGTGGTCAAAACACTGACCCCCAGCGACCCCGGAACCCCGCCGGCCAAATAAAGATCCTCCTGTGGGCCGGCAGGCGGAAACATCGTTTCCGCCCGCCAGCTCACAGAAAGGCCAGGCCGGGACATTGGCGGCGGCTCCACATGGAGCCGCTGTCAATAAATCTTTGCGGCAGGTGGATGGACAGTGCAAAGTGCATGGGCAGTGCAGGGGCCCCCAGGGGTGCCCCCAGGCACCCCCTCCGCCAGCCTTTCCCTGGCGGGTGAACCCACCAGAAAAAGGCTGGTGTATATGGAAAAATTATCCAAAGGGTAGCGCAGCTACCCTGTCGGATAGTGTTTCCACTCAATGCTAGGCTGCCTGACGGCGGAAGCCTGGCGGTGAGTAAGGGCTGCTGATGGCGGCCCTCACCCCGTCCATTATGCGGTGGGTTGACCTGCCATGCCGGCTGGCGGTTTCAGCCGCCAATGCCAGCATGGCGAGACAACCCACCATGTTCATAATGAGGGCCTTTGTTTGGAATTCTCAGAGAAAACAGTCGTTTTCAGGTAAGTAATAGTTTTCCATTTCAAAAGTAGACTCAGTACAATTTTTCTTAGAAAGCAATGCAGTCCCAGGGGAGTTTGCAGGTAAGTACTCGACATACGATCCCAGTCTTTGGGGGTTAGGATGTCCACAAGGCAAAGTTTAGGAAGACACTAAAAGTGCACCACCAGCAACACAAGGCCAGCTGGGTGCAGAGGTTAAAGTTGGTGTTGGGCACCCCATGAATCCTATGGAGACTGGAGGCATGTAGAAAGAACCAGCTTGCAAGTAAGTACGCGCAACTTCAGGACACAGACCTGGGTGGTTTAGATCAGCACCTGGGGGGCCACAGATCAGCACCAAACACACAACCTCAGCGGCACGGAGGTAGCCGGTTGCAGGGTGCAAACACAGCTTCAGGCACCCAATGTTTTTCAATGGTGGAACCCCAGGGGTCACAAAGAGGCTGCAGGCCTCCAAGGAGTTGGCTGAGGAAGACCAATGGCTGGACAGGTAAGTAGAGAGCCCACTAAACGTTGCAGGACCATCAGTTGGGATTCCCAAGGCCAGGGGGCTGGGCATGCAGGGGTACCTTTAGGTGTTTGGGGAATCTTCACCCGAGCCGGTCTCGGTCAGGGGGGTCCTCTGGATTTAGTCTGCAGGTGTTGTCGTGTTGGTCAGGAGGGATCAACCCAGGGTGGACTCAAGGTCGGAATCTCCTGGTGACCTTCTCTGGACCAGTGGGCCACCTGGGCTCTGGCTGTGGGCTTCGGGTGCAGAGTGGGCAGGACTCATAGATCCAGGAGAGTCTGGAGTCCTTCTTTGAGGTTTTTGTTCGTGGACAGGCCGCTGTCCCTGTGAGATCCTGGTCCTTGGGTAGGGAGGCAGTCATGGGGGCGGTTGGAGAGGGTGCTAGGCCTGAAGGATCTTTTGCCTTTTTTTTAGCAGGAGTCTTGAAGCTGCAGACAGGCCGGAAAGGCTGGGGCCAAGTCGTTTGTCATCTGAAGTCTTCACTGCTGCTCTTCAGTCCTTATTCTTCTTTAAGGTTTGCAGGAATCTGAAGAGCAAGGTTCGGGGGTGCCCCTAAATACTGGATTTAGGGGCATTGCAGGGGTCAGAGGAAAGTAGCCAATGGTTACTGACAGTGGGTGGCTATACCCTTCCTGTGCCCCATTCCTTTGGGGAGGAGACACACACCTAACTCTATTGCCTATCACCCTTCAAAACAAGATGGAGGATTCTGTCAGGTGGGGTTCACCTCAGCCCTGGCCCAGAGCAGGCTTTGTCCCTGACCCCATGGGGTCAGAAACTTGTCTCGTAGTGCCAGACTGGCTTAGACTAGTCAGCCACACACTAGAGAGTTGGGTGAATTTTAGAGGGCATCTCTAAGACGCCCTCTGTGTACATTTTTCAATAAATCCAACACTGGCATCAGTGTGGGTTTATTGAGCTGAGAAGTTTGATACCAAACTTCCCAGCATTTAGGGCCAGATGTATTAAAGAGTTTTGCCCATCTGTGTCTGTGGGAAAATATGTTCATACATATGGCCCTTAGTGAATCCATCATGGAGCTGTGGAGTTTGTAATGACAAACTTCCAGCCCATGTACTTAATATGGCTACACAGCACTTTCAGGGTCTGAGAATGGACTTAAACACTGTAGGGGCAATTTGCTCATTCAGCTATGCCCTCACCTGTGGTATAGTGCACCCTGTCTTAGGGCTGAAAGCCTTGCTGGAGAGTTGACTTGCCTATGCCACAGACAGTAGTTTGTGGGCATGGCTCCCAGAGAGAAATGCCATGTTGACTTTATCTTTTTCTCCCCATCAACACACACAATTTGCAATGGCAGTGTGCATGTGTTTGGGAGGGGTCCCTTAGGGTGGCACAATGCATGCTGCTGCCCCTAGAGTCCCTTTCTGACCACAGGGCCCGTGGTACCACTGGTAGCTTTTACAAGGGACATAGCTGTGTGTCAGAGGTATGCCAATTGTAAAAGCAATGGTACAGTTTAGGGAAAGAACGCAGATGCTGGGTCCAGGTTAGCAGGGTCCCAGCTCACACGCAGTCAAGATAGCATCAGATATAAGGCAAAATGTGGGGGGAGGGAGTAACCATGCCAAAAGGGGCACTTTACTACAAATTGTATGGACAGTGTTTACATATTATATGTTTTTCCCCTGTACCTCCTAGCCACTAATGTATTTCTCATAGCCCCTGGTGATACACCAGCAATTACTGTTTTTCACATTTTCCCTCCACCCCTGCTTCTCATGAGTCTGTTAGGCCACAGGCCCACATCAGCATTCATTTTGTAAGAATTATATCATTTCCCCTCAACCCCCTGCCTGCCTTTGGTGCACACCAGCATTCATTTTTTTAGCATTGTGTAATTTTCCCATGCACCCCCAGCCTGCCATAGACGTACACCAGCATTCATTTTTGAGGATTATTTCATTTTTCCCTACACTCCGCTGCCTGCCACAGGTGTGCCCCCTTAGATGCACATAAAACAAACAGTTTCATCTGTATTTTGTTACCCGAAATGAAATAACATTATGGGGGTCATTCCGAGTTTGGCGGGCGGCGGTTGCCGCCCGCCAAACTTCCCCCGTCATTTCGGGCCATTTCGACTTTCCCGCTGGGCCGGCGGGCGACTGCCAAAAGAGCGCCCACCGGCCCAGCGGGAAAGGCGCTGCAACATTGAAGCTGGCTCCGAATGGAGCCGGCGGTGTTGCAGGGGTGCGACGGGTGCAGTTGCACCCGTCGCTATTTTCACTGTCTGCAAAGCAGACAGTGAAAATCCTGCTGGGGCCCTGTTAGGGGGCCCCTGCACTGCCCATGCCAGTGGCATGGGAAGTGCAGGGGCCCCCAGGGGCCCCACGACACCCGTTCCCGCCATCCTGTTTCTGGCGGGAAGGGGCAAGCAGCGCCGCCATGGAGGATTCTCCCAGCCGGGGGAAATCCGGCGGGAAACCGCCGGACCCGGCTGGGCGACCGCGGTCAGAATAGCAAAGGAAGCACCGCCAGCCTGTTGGCGGTGCTTCTGTGGTCATCGAACCTGGCGGTCGATAACCGCCAGGGTCAGAATGACCCCCTATGTGTGGATTGGAATGGATACACTATTGTCATTAATTATTTGGGATAACCTCAGTAAAATCATATTGTCTGTACTTTGAATAATTCAAACTGCAAAAATGCCATGTTTCACTAAATATTTTTCCTGTTTGCTTGCTTTTAGGTGCACAAAAGACATCACCCACAGTACTTCCAGACAGAAGGCCAGCACAACTTGATGTGACCACAAAACGTGAGACCTCATTGGCTTTTGCCTGTGCAGTTAACTGACAACTGACAGAGCATATAGATAGCCACAAAGAAAGGTGCTGCCAAAAAAATGGCCAGTGAAGAAGAGAAGAAGAAGCAGATTGCCACCACTGACTTGCTGCCCTCCTCTTTTTTAAGAAACTTTGTGTGACTGCCTTACCATCCTCTGGGCAGCAAGCTAGGCTCCATCATCCTCTACTTGTGCATCTAAGTGCGAACTGACAGAGCTTGTAGATGACCACAAAGAAAGGCACTGCCAAGAAGGTGGCCAGTGAAGAGGTGCAGAGGAAGCAGATTGTGACCACTGGCTTGCCACCCTCCTCCTTTTTCAGGAAACTTTGTGTCACTGCTGCACTATCATCCAGGCAGCAATCTGGGACTAGCACTCTCTCATCAACAATAGCACCACCCCAACCTAAGCTCAAGCCCATGTTTTTCAGCAAAATAGCCACTGCAACCACGGTGATGAGCAGTGGGTCTGAATTTCTATTTGTCTCAGTCGCAAGCTAGTACTCAATCATCACTGGAAACTGAGTAAAGTAGACAACAGGAGCTGCAGCCAGCAGGGACAGAACAGGACGTTGAGCTTTTTTTTAGGGAAATCATAGCTAAAACTTTTATCATGCATAAAAAAAAATAATAGGCAAAAGAGTCATACAAATTCCAAAATATTACCTCATCCCCCCTATTTCATTTTGAGAATTAGAATTATATACATAAAATAATCCCACAATTCAAAACCTCTCCATGAAGACCCCACCTACAAAGCATATCATTTTTCACATTCTTTAACCCTTCATTTTTATCATTTCATTTATCAACTGAAGGTAAATTCCAAGACCACTAATTTTACAACATACTACTAAGGTTATTATATACATTCTTTTGTGATTATGTCAGCTTGTTTCCCAATGCTGAGAATAATGGAGTAGAATTACTTGAGGATCTGCTGCAAATACAAAAGCTAAGTGAGTATCACAGTAGTGTGAATTATCCTGCTAAAATCTCTTTATTATTTTAAAAGTAACAATAATATGGGTCCAATTACCTATGCCTTCTTGTGCACATCTAAAGCAGGCATGTGGAATTTATAGCATAATCCTATGTAAAAGTAATGATATTCTATATCATAACCATTTTGTATGAAGTTGTATCCAATAAAACTTTGCTGCTTTCAGAATCATAAAGTTAAACCTATTGATTTTTTTCCATACTCCTGTCACAGCTTCTTGAGCCTCCCACTTCTGGGACACTTTCAAATATGTATCTGTGTCACTGTCCCCATCTAACACCGTTTTCCAGTAACTAACCAACCTTTGTGTAGTGTTCTCATTATGATCCTCCACAAACTCAGAACTGTGACATACCCTTTTAATGTCAAGTTCTTTTTCAAAAAAGTGAATACAATTAAAAGACCAGATAATCAAATCTTTATGATCTACAATATGTGGTTCAATGTTCATCCAAGTCAGCCATCCATCTTTACCCATAAAATCTGCCAACTGGGTAAACCCATTTACTCTCCATCTTTGGACCACATTATGATCAGCCAATAGCTTGTCTGACCAGATTAAGTCTTCCAATCAAGTTGAAACATTTAATCTTGGGATGGAGAAGGATCTCAACAATTGATTCTTTCTTTTTAATGTCCAGTGCAACATCTTATATCTGTCTTCCTTTCCAGAACTGGTCAAATGGATGAAATTTCTAATATTGTTCCCATCAAAAATTAAGCCTATAAAAAGTCAAACTAAAATAATCTCCCCCCTATAAAAGCGTGACAAAAATGTGCACAATTGGCCAAGTAATAGAGCTTTAAGGGAGGAAACCCTAGCCCTCCCCCTCTAAAGGGCACATATAATATTTGGAGAGCCAACCCCGGGGATTACTTATTCCAGATGAAAGTGGAAATCAGGCTCTCCATCTGATTGAAAATATTATTATGTAAAAAAACAGGGCTAGGAGGAGAATAAAAAGTTGAATAACAGAACTACTGACATTTTTATTAAAGCAGTTCTGCCCACAATAGAGAGAAGGAGATTACTCCTTTTTAGAGAATAGGGATTTAATATGATAAACCAGGGATATAAAATTCAAATAGTACAAATCCTTAATAATGGCTGTTGTAACCATCCCTAAATAACGTTTTGGACTGGAGATAATTAATGGATGCAATTGCATGACAAAACATCAGTTTTCCCCTTATTAATCTTCTACCCACTAAATTGGCCAAACAACTCAAAAACCCTTGACTGGCCTTCCACCCTGTGACATAAAATTAGCATAACATAGACTGAGTAAGGTTTTTTTTGGGAATGCCATTAAAAGGGGTCTTGATTTGATTATCTTGTCTAATTGCTACTGCAAGGGGGTGTACACGAAACTCAAATAGAATCGAGGAACGTTGGCATCCCTGTAGAGTCTCTGACCTCACAGTACAGATACCAGCTTCTGCAGAGTTTATGAAAAACCTTGCACACATGCATTTATAGAGGTGGCACAGTACAGCAATAAAATGTGTTAGAATCTGAAACACTGCAAAGAGACCCAAGTCAAAAGCTTTTCTAGCATTAAGAAAAAGAACATGAACTGGAGTTTGTTTATTGTTATAAAAGTCAAGGGCCTTGATTAAAAAAATGTGTATTTGTCGATAACTGCTTGCCCGCCAGAAACCAATTTTGATCTCTATTTCTACACTGGTGTGCAAAAAGATTTAGGCCCTCATTACAACCCTGCAGTCGGTGGAGAAGTGGCAGTAATTCCGGCAACAGGCCGGCGGGAAACAATATGAAATTACAAGCATGGCAGTGACCGCCATCCTAAACCGCCACTTCTCCTCTCCGACCGCCAGGGTGGTAATGACCGCTGGGCTGGAGACTTCGGTCTCCAGCCCGGCGGCTGTCCCTACACCGCCGGCGGTATCACAACCCTGCATACCGCCATGGATTTCGTGGGGTTCTGTACCGCCACAAAATCCATGGCGGTAGGCACTATCAGTGCCAGGGAATTCCTTCCCTGGCACAGATAGGGGTCTCCCCCACCACCCTCCCCAGAGTCCTCCCTCCACACCCACGACCCCCTACCACCCCCCAAAGGTGGCAGGACCCCCCGCCTCAACCCCCCCATTGACACACACACCCCCCACACCCCTACATACACACTCACACACCAACTACACAAACATGCTGACATACACACACAAATACACGCACACATACACACAGACATATGCGCACACATTTCCCATACACACAACACACCCCCGCATGCATATACGCACTCACACGCCCCCTCTACACACTCACACCCCCATGTACACACACAACACCCCCCTACCCCTTTCTCCTAACGGACGATCACCTTACCTGGTCCAGTGATCCTCCAGGAGGGAACGGGATCCATGGGGGCTGCTCTGCCGCCAGCTCCCCGTCACCAGAACACTGCCACACCGAATCATGGGTTGTGATTCGGTGGGCGGTGTTCTGATGACGTGGCGGTGGAGGTGGAGCAGCCTCCACTTCATCGCCTGCCGCCAGTATGGCTGCTGGCGGCTTTCCGTCCGGAATAGGGTGGAGGGCTGCCAGCAGTCATAATACGCTGTGCGGAAAACCGCCTGCACTGGTGGTCTTCAGCGCAGCGGTACCTCAGGGGTCTTGTAAAAAGTCCACTGAGGTCCTAATGAGGGCCTTATCTGTTAGCCAAAAGCTTTGTATTGATTTTATAATCTGAGTTGAGAAGGTTAATTGATCTATATGATTTCAGATTGTCTGTGGTTTTTTTTTAAACTCATTGCTACCCCAGTATTAAAAGACTGTTGAGTAGCACCCTCTCGTAGAATGCGATTTGCTAATAAAACAATATATGGATTCAAGATCCTGGTGATTTCAAAAACAAGCAAAATCGGCAGGTAATCCATCTTTGCCACATGTATTACCATTTGCTAATGATTTAACCACATTATCCACTTCTTTTATTGTAACTGGGGATCTAATAGAGTGCCTGGCTTGTTCACTAGAGCGAGAATGGGAAGGTTCTTAAAAAATAGCCACATCCTATCAAAATCTAAAGTTTGTGCACAATCGTATATATTTCTATAGTACCGGAGCATTTGATTTTGAATTTGATGGGTATCAGTAATGCACGTATTAGTCTCCATATCAATTATCATTTTGATTATATTTTTAGAAGCTTTATCGCAGACTTGCCTGCATATATTTACTCTCCTCATACACTTGCTGCTGATATGCTTTATTTTTCTGATAAATCACTTTATAATAATAGTTTCTCATATCTTTCTTAACCTGCTCATAGAAATTATGATTATGACTACTTTTCTTAACAAAATCTTCTTCTGATCATATCGTAGGCGAACCAGCAAGCTTTTTATTTCTATTCTTGAATCTTGTTGCCTAGCAATAACGTTATATGTAATAACGTCTTGCACAGTTGCCTGAAAGGCATCCCAGACTGCTTCCAGGTTGGCAGTATGCAGGAAAAACTGCAAGATTTCACTCCTAATTTCTTCCACCCAGTAGTCACCCTCAAGTAATGACCTACCACCTATGAAAGGGAATAGACTGTGAAGTACTGGCTATGTGCATTTCCAGTATCACATGATTTGAGGAGCCATTCAGATGACCTATATACTGCTGGTGCACCAACTTCTTGAAGTATAATCATGCTGCATGGGACATTTCGCCCTCCAGGGATCATGCCAATTTTGGATTTTCTTATATTGGGCCTCATTCTGACCCTGGCGGCCGGTGACCGCCAGGGTCACCGGCCACGGGAGCACCGCCGACAGGCTGGCGGTGCTCCGAAGGGCATTCTGACCGCGGCGGTTCAGCCGCGGTCAGAAAGGGTAAACCGGCGGTCACCCGCCGGTTTACCGCTGCCCTTCTGAATCCTCCATGGCGGCGGAGCAGACACCCCCTACCGCCATCCTGTTCATGGCGGGAAACCCGCCATGAACAGGATGGCGGTAGGGGGTGCTGCAGGGCCCCTGGGGGCCCCTGCAGTGCCCATGCCAATGGCATGGGCACTGCAGGGGCCCCCGTAAGAGGGCCCCGCAAAGTATTTCAGTGTCTGCTATGCAGACACTGAAATACGCGACGGGTGCCACTGCACCCGTCGCACCTTCCCACTACGCCGGCTCAATTCTGAGCCGGCGTCCTCGTTGGAAGGTTGATTTGCCCTGGGCTGGCGGGCGGCCTTTTGGCCAAAGTAAGAATGACCCCCATTGTGTTAAGACCTGGATAGTTCTCCTTTTTTTGCCTGCAATTATTTTCTGTGGAGTGTAGACCTGGGTTCTGAAGAACATTAATATTGCCCCCTAAGATAACCGGACCCAGAAGAACCAAGAGTGATTGAACAGCTCTTTCAATAGTTCAGGATCATCTAAAATAGGTCCATAAACTTTAGCCAATGTGCAACAAAATCTGGCAATAAAGCCGCTAACCAGATCCACCTACCCTTTCTGTCCCCTTGTGACGCAAGAATCTCAAACTGTAAATGCTTAAGAACATAAATACTCACACCTCTCTGGGTAGAGATCGTGAAAGAGTAACACTCAAATCCGGACCATGAGGGAAACATACTAAAATTTTCTGAATTCAAACTCAGAATATGAGTTTCTTGTCCAAAAATTATATCTGGCAGATGCTTGAATATCCACTTTTCTACTGCCAACTTCTCATGGTTGTTTTTGAGTCCATTTGCATTAAATGAAAGAATATTTAACTAATTTCTCCCAATTGCTGCTTACATAAAATCAAGGTATTAAAAATGCATAGTGCATAATGCTTAAGACAAAGTCTAAACCTGAATGCACACCTGCCTCTAAACGGTACTCTCTCGCAATAAAGTGCAAAACACACAGTCAAAGTGAAAAAAGTATAAATGTACAAAAGTGGGAAAAAGTGCTAAAGAGCTCACAAAGTGCTTGCATGCCTATGTGCTTGGATGCACCAGGCATTAGATTATTTGTATATATACCCCAGTTCTTATCTACATTAAAAAGTCCTTCCATCTCTACAACACCCTACATACTGCCATATTCTAAAGGACTTTGTCTTAGGATGTGATTGCTCCATTTTTCTGCTTGCCATCCTCTTAACATGCCCCTCTCCCAACTGCCATATCCAACCCACCCCACTCCAACCCAACCCACTCTGCCCTCAAAAACCACCCTCGGGACAAAGTCTGCCTTTACGCCCCCCCCGGAGGCAGCTCTGATGGCTGACAAGGTGCCTGTGTTTGACCGCCAAGATTGCACCTGAGTGTGGAGCTCTTCAGCACTGGGGAGAGCAGACACCGAGAAGGAAGGATGTGGCATGGCGGCTAATATATTGCTCCTGCTGCAGTTTACATGCCTGCTGCCGATGCTGATGCTCGTGAAGAAATACTGCCAACTATGGTTTTGCCTCAGTAAAATGCTGTGAGACTTGCTATTAGCGGGGAAAATTCCAACAACTGTGGTCTGGTAGGAGGGGTATTTATTTCCCTTTGCTTTCTCTGTCAGGAGGATTATATGTGCAGGCAGCAGGGATTCAGGGATTCAACAGGATTGTGGGGGGGAATGCACATTTGGTGTGGACTCAGTGATCTTTAAAGAACAGCTGGTTTAAGGTCTTGCTTGTAGCCCCTTGATGGTGATTGAAATAGGGGGCACAAGATTGTGCTGATGAGACTGTCTAAAACAATTTGCAGACTCGTTGGCTATGAAAGACTAGCGCTGTTGGTTCCTGGGGAGAACTTAAGCATAACCTGATTCACTATATTTTCACCTCTTTCCTGCCCAAATATGAAGCCAAATCTGTGGCACGATTGCCCTTAATGAAACAAGATCCACATGGACTCTAAAATGTTAATAGCCATATCAGCTGTGGGGAAGAAATTCTAAGTTGATGGCCACAAACAAAATATCAAAAGGACTCCTCATGCATTATGCAGAGACATCAAGTCAAGAATGCTTGCTGAATGCTAGCACTGTCCCTGATTGAGAGTCCATGCAACCTCGTCACCTACAGTACCCGAGGACTTTCTATTCATCTTCACTAAAAACAAAGGTTACAGGGGTGTTATAGTTAGGTTCAGAATTTACACACACAAAACCACAGACATTTAGCAGTTAGAGTTATCTCAAGTAACTATAACTCATGCTAAGAGGTTGCTGTAACTTGCACCCTTGCCAGGCACAGTTTTCTCATCAATAAGTTTACTATAAATGTTGCATTTATATTATCAATGCTGTCGTAGAAGATGTCATGACTCATGTATTATGTGGGGTAATTAGCAATTCATGGGGAGGGCACGAGTTATAGTTACCTTAGGGCACAAGTTATAGTTACTTGAGATAACTCTAACTATAACTGCTGAATTGCTATGGTTGTTTTCTTGTAAATTCTGAACCTATAATGTTCCCCCAACCTCAGTTTTTTTAGTGAATTTGTAAGTCTTTTTAAATTCTATCTCCTAACTTTAATGACCCAGTAACCTTTGATTTTTTTCAGTGATTTTTTTAGTTTTTTTTTAATGTGGTGGGGTTTTGCCCACATCCTGGCCTGCAGTCAGCCCCCTGCATGCAGCCCATGCCACACGCATGGCAGAGGGTTGGATGCAGGACTTTGCCTGCACCGGGCCCTGCAACCAAACCCTCAAAGGCAGCAAACCAAGGTGGGATCAAACAACCCTTCTCCCTGGACAGATTTTGGCCCTGGGGACCCCATTTCTCAGGACATGGCCACATGTTTATGTTTAGAAGGGGGAAAGGGACATGTGACTCCCCCCGGGCTGTACTTCAGACCTGAGGAGCCTATCCCCAATGGCCTGATGTGAGACCTGCGAGCTTTATGGTGGTCTTCCCCCAACCTTTTGCCTGCCTCCCTCCACATTTCTGACACTGTTTTTGCTGGTTTTAGGACTCTGCACACTTTACCACTGACCACTGCTAACCAGTGCTAAAATACATATGCGCTCTCCCCTAAACATGGTAACATTGGTTCATCCCCAATTGGCATATCTAAAGTCCCTAGTAAAGTGCACTACCTGTGCCCATGGCCTGGAAATTAAATGCTACTAGTGGGCCTGCAGCACTGATTGTGCCACCCACATAAGTAGCCCCTTACCCTTGTCTCAGGCCCACCATTGCAAGGCCTGGGTGTGCAGTTTCACAGCCACTTCGACTTTGCATTTAAAAATACTCGCCAAGCCTTAAAATCCCTTTTTCGACATATGTCACCCCTAAGGAAGGCCCTAGGTAACCCCTAGGCCAGGGTGCTATGTAGGTAAAAGGCAGGACATGTACATAAGTGTTTATATGTCCTGGTAGTGAAAAACTCCTAAATTCACTTTCCACTACTGTGAGGCCTGCTCCTTCCATAGACTAGCATTAGGGCTGCCCTAATTAACGTTTTGAGTGGTAGATTCGGATCTGAAAGGGAAAACCAGGTCATATTTAGTATGGGCAAAATGGTGGTAGACAATCCTGATTATGGGTGAGGTTGGGTTTTATATTACTGTTTTAGAAATGCTGACCTCACCAACTCAGACACATCGGGACCTACACCTGCATCCTGTCAGAGGAGCTGCCTGGCTGCCCACAGGATTCATCTGGACTACTATGCTGAGAAGGACTGCTGCCCTGCTGTTCTCCTGTTGCCCTGCTGGCCTCTGACTTTTCTGTAAGGACTCTGCCTTCCCCAAACGTGCTCTCAAAGGGATTGAATTGAGCTTGCCTCCTGTTTCTGAAGTCTGAGGATCAATGAAGACTTCACCTCTTCAAGAAACTCCTTGTGTGTCAAAAAGCGACTCAACACCTACAGAAATCAAAGCAAAGCCCCCAAAGCCTGCATCACAACTGGGAAATCACCCCACAGCCAACTGGAACGACGCAGCACCAACGTCCCACCTGGAAATGCAAAGGTTTGATGCATCACCTACCGGATCGACACAGCACCTTCTCCTTCTTCCAGCGCATCAATAATTTTCAACGCATCGTCCCTGGACTTCAAAATATCACTGCATTGCAGTGAGGAACCAAGACTGCACGATGAAAAATGAAGCAAACCTTTGCAGCGTGGAAAAAATTCTGCATCGTCTGTACTGCGCCGTAAAATCCAACACTACTCCTTATTTTTCCATGCATTTCCTCTTCTACAGTCTCTGTGCATCGTTATTTTTGATGCATCCCAGGTACTGTGTGTAACGAAGAAACAACTGTTAATTTCTAAGGATTGAAACTCTTTTAAACCTTTTAAAATTGATATTTCAACTTGAGCTTATTTGATCTTTGTTGTTTTGACATTTTTCATTCAGATAAATATTATCTATTTTTCTAAACCTGTGTAGTGTTTTTTTGTGGTGTCTTTTTACTGTGTTACTATATGATTTATTGCACAAATACTTTAAGCCTGGCTGTTCAATGCCACGTTACCAGAGGGTGGGCACAGGACAATTTGGATTGTGTTGTAACCAATTATGACCCAGAAATCACAACAGTGGTTCTTCCATAGCGGAAAACCAATGGCGGTGCAAACCAAGGCGGTCTACACAGTAATACACTACACCACATTGGATAGTTTGAATTCCACACATCTGACACACATCCAAATTACACTATTAAACACACCCACAATCCTTGGCATCACAAGCAGCATACACAGCAAGATAGAGGTCGCACACAGAAATTGGAACTATACAATAGGCACCTCTCACCACTGCAAATACCACTCATTCCACACCTGCACATCATACGTAACACACAACTTTTTCTACCCTTATCAGACACCACCTACTCACAACACAGCACCCACACCTCATTCCCCATTTTTTTTAACCTTTTTGTGTTGTCCACCACTACCATGTCCCCACAAAAACATCCCTGCTTCACAGACGATGAGTTGAGGTCATGGTGGACGAAATCATCAGAGTAGAGCCACACCTATTTGGAGCCCCAGTTCAACAAACCTCTATTGCCAGCAAAATAGAGATGTGGCAAAAAATTGTCAACAGTGTGAATTCTTTAGGCAGATATCCATGCACAAGAGAGGACATGAGCAAGAGGTGGAATGACCTCAGGGTGAAGGTACATTCCATAGCCAAAAGACACCAGCTGGCAGTCCTCAAGACTAGTGGTGGGCCTCAACTCCTCCCCCAATGTTTACATCACGGGAGGAGAAGGTCTTGGACATCCTGCATCCTGAGGGTTTGACAGGATGCCTGGTGGAGTGGAGTCTTGTAAGTCACAACACTGAAAATTTCACCCTAAAGTTCTGTCTTCCATGCCCACTGATCACCTTTTGAGTTCTTAACAACCAACACACTCACCAGCCCTGTATCCAACTGTACAAATACCCCTCTCTGGCATACCATATGTCAACTAAACTCACCTGAGGGCACAGTGTCTGTGTATGGTGTGGGTAGTACAGGGACTGACAGCACTGCAACTCCCAGCAGGCACTGTTGTACCATTACGAAAACCAAAACAGCGTACCGTAATTAAAATAGCCTTGCATGTCAACTACACAATCAAATAAACCCACATGAATGATCCACAATTTTACAGTCTAGGGCAATGACAGAAATGCTATGGGCATCTGCCAGAACAACACACAGCTACAGCTGTGTCCTCAATAAAATGGCCCTTTTACCTCCCATCACCCATTGAAAGATACTTGCCTTGGGGGAACACACATATCTGCAGTATGCTACACTAGATGTAACCTGATATATATGGTCAGGTAGAATGGTTACATCTAAGCTGATGGACAGGTCAGTTTCCACTTTACATTCTACAGCTTTCTGGAGACTCAGTACGGAACTACTGCTAACTGGGAGGTAACATGAACAATATAAAGCCACACAGCAGACAAGATATGAGTCTATCAACCAACATCCAACTGCCAATCTAATCTGTTATCCTGTAGCAAGGTGAATGATATAGGAATTCCCTGTTTCCCATATAGCCATACCCCAGATTTTAAAGCAGGTGCCACTGTCATATAAGTGGGTCAAGCACAGCCATTCTGTACTTGTGCCAAAGCCTATCTACCTGTCAATGTTTGATCCCACATGCTGCATTACAACCTGTAACTATCAGTTCCACTTCTTCAACAGGCCACCTACCCATGCAGAGGACATTCGAGACAGCTACTTTCCCCCTGGATGAAGTCCTCAGTCCGAAAAACACCATGGATGTGAGGACATTGAGGATGACTCTGGCCCATTTGGGACACCTGGTCAGTTTACAACTGTCACCGTTACCTTGCCTACATCAACTCCTCTCAGCTCAGATGCATCTACATCCCAAGCAAATATTTCCCCCAAACCTGTATTCCAAGGACAGTTACAACCATCAAGGGCCCCTCAGTACAGGTATTGGAGTCACAACTAAAAAACCCTGACAAGGCAGGAACTGGAACTAGTGGGAGTGGGCAAATTGTGCCAAGGGGATAGGCACATGGGGGTAGGGTGCATGGGAGGGATGGTGTAGGCCAGTGGATTGAGTCTGCTAGGGATACAAATGACCAGGACACCAACTCCCAAGTCTTGGGAGCTTGCCAACAGTCCTAGGGGGTGATGGGCCAGGTACTTGCAATGATGGGGGAGATGAAGCAACAGCAGTGGGAAAACCACCTAGAAGTCATGCAAAAGTGGGTGGCCCACAATGCCAACATGGCCTCCCTAACAGGGGTGCTGAGAGACATTATAACCACCCAGAAGGGGCTATGTCCACAAAAGCAGACCCCTGCCTTTGGCCATGTAGCATCAGCCCCTTCTACATCTGTGGCAGCCAGTGGAATGGAGGCTCTGCAAGGGGAAAGACGTGCCTCAGACATCCCAACCTCTGTAGCTGAAGAACCCCTGCAAACATGGCCATCCACCAAAACATCCAAGAGGAGCAGATTCCAAGACTTAAACCAAGCCAGGAAGTGATCCTCTACTCATTGGTTCCCCTTGTGTGTCACAGATACACACTGTTGACCATTGTACAAGCACTCTCCATTTTTCAATGGCACAAGGACACTGGACTTGAGACTCAAAATATTGTAGCAGCTACCCTGATGATTACATCCACCATGACTGAACCCTTCACTGTTTGCTCTTTATGATTCAATCCCATTCCTTAATTTTCCTGTGCACTTGCAAATAAACACAACTAAACCACATATCATGTTTGAGAGTTGTTTTAGCTATATTGAACAGTTAACTGTGAGATCTGTAGCTTACACTTGATATTTACATATGTACCAACTCTGTTACGTCCCATCTCACAGGTACTGTTGAATCTGGATCAGATATGTGTCCATTTATGGAAAAGGAGACAAACCTATTCTGATTTAGTGCATTTTCCTGCACATAGGTTGACAACAAATCAAATATCACACAGTGCAGTACAGCTTCACAATTTAATTCTTCAGCTTAGGTGTGAATAACAAGCACTCCACATACTAATGAAATTAAGGACATGTCAGTCTTTGTATATCCAAATAGGCAAACAGATTGGTTCAATGTATCATCAGCTAAAGCCTTATCACATATTCATACAATATCCCTCAAATGACCATGCCCCATAATACAGACAAAGGTCAGTACAATTGTCCCCAGTCATGGAACCTTCCACTTACCATGGGCAGGTATCTGTAGGCATGCTACTTGCCTGTGTCAGTCTTAACACACATGCACAGTGGCCTGCAATGAAAAAACACAGTGACAGCTAACTACAAGTTAAATAGTACCATTACCAAAAACAATGAGAAGGCTGAGGTTATGGAAACACAGAGACACAAGACAACACGTATGACACCATTGGATGCAGATAACATGGCACACAGGACTATTGTATGGAACAGAACACTACCATCCCACTGTCCTGACAGTCTGGGCATGGAACTCAGACACCACCAATATGATACAATATGATACCATGGATCTTTCCATGTTCACTTCACATGTCAGACCTGCAAATCTCACCTGCCCATGACACAATTCAGAAATGACCACATGAGGATGACCTTGTGAAGAAATCAGCAAAGTAAAAGCGTAATACAAAAAGTATAGGCAGGTAATGTAATGAAGACCTATAAAGACATATCCTAAACACAATAATAACAATAATTGTGCAGTGTGACAAACATTAACAAAGGGGATCATCACAATAGTCACAACTCCATTTACAATTTTGCATGCACACCTGAGCTATGTACTGCTAAGCAACAAATGAGATGTCTAATGGTCATACAAAGGCCCTTCTCAAACCTCTTTAAGCCCCCAATAACCCAATGAGTCAAGTATTTTATGGAACAAGTTATACCTACAGTCAGTTGAAGTACTGATTTATGAGATCTGTTGGGATGTCTCCACCTTCAACCTCATCACAGTCATCCTCACTTGGCATTTCTGCATTCTCACCCGCTGGACCTGCTCAGGTATACATGGAATCTGACATATCAGGGTGAGGTTTTGTAGCAGGCAACAATGATTTTACAAACTTTGGCAGGTGAGTAGAGGAGGGCTCCACCAGACTTCTCAATGCAACAAAATCCAGCCTTTAGGAGCCCAAAGGTCCGCTCCACAACACGCCTTGTCCATCTGTGGGCCTGATTGAAGTGAACTTCCCCTGGCGTGTTTGGGTACCTCACTGGTGTCAACAACCAAGAACGGATTGGGTAGCCACAATCACCTGAAAGGAACGATTACAAGTGTGAAAAATTGAATCTTGGACATCCTTACATTTGGAACAGACATAAGATAATGTCACACATCACATATGTGACTTACCAACCAGTCAGGCCCTCTCTGTGTACTGTCATGTCATCAGCAGTGGTATATTGCTGTTCCGCATGATGAATGCATCATTAACTGAACCTGGGTACTTTGCACATAGTTGGGAAATGTGGTGGTCCCCCAAACAGACTACTTTGACATTTATCAAATGGAAGTTCTTCCTTTTCCGATGCATCTGTTAATTGCCATTTGGGGGAACCAATGCTACATAGGTACCATCAGTGACTCCCACTGCATGTGAGATGTTTTGCCAAAACATAAAAATCAGCCTTTACATCGGCCAAATCTTCACATTGTGGAAATCGGATGTAGCTACCCAGGTGTTTCAACAGTGCTGAGAGGACATCCTTCAAGTTCAAACTGAATATAGGCTGTGACATCCCTGCAATTAGGGCAGCTGTATTTTGAAAGGAGCCTGTGGCCAGAAAGTGCATCACTGAGATGACTTGTACATTGGGTGGAATGCTATTGGGATAGACAAATGGCAGGCATCAGGTCTGCCTCCAACTTATGACAGAGATCCATGTTTGTCTGCCTATCCAGGTGGGAAATCTGGGTGACATGCTGATCCTCCATGGTCTGCAGGCCTGCTAGTAGACGGTACACTGGAGGTTGTCTGACCCTTCTCATTCCAGGGTAACTATATGAAGGAAATAAGAAGGTATGTCTATCAGTCATTGTGTCCATTGTTAGTGTGAAAATACATATGTCACACATGAATCTTGGTCATGCCATATGAAAAAGTAAAAACATGGTGCACAGGACAAACCTAGGGAAATAATGGTTTATTGCTGCAATTTCACCCCCTTACCTCAATTATGGCTTGGAAATGGATACGCATGTCACTGAAAGTCTCAGTGATAATGACATTCTTACCATGTTTCACATATAATAAACACAAATACCATCTATCAAATTGCCATTAGGGTGCAGATTATGCCACTAATAATACATTACTCACATATAATGAATATTACAACATTTCTATTAATTCAGATTACAAATACATTGCTCAAATCTGCACTGAAAACTATGGCGTAGATATGTTTCTATCCTCGTGGCACACCTTTAATTTAACGTTTCCGCCCATCTAAAGACCTTAAAATGGCAGCTGCCTTACCTAAGTACTGGACATTAGGAAATGACTTAAGTCCGCCAGAGGAAGTTGTCATGCTGGCAGGCGGATACTACCATGGTGGATATTGCCATTGGAACACATTGCTGCCTTTAGTGGTCTTGGGCCAATGGCGATGTCTGCCAGCGGTGATGGTCTCTTACATGGCGGAGGTGACCGCCATTTTATACTTTCTCTCTAACTTGACTCTTAATACTGCTGCCAGCAATACATTGATCCCAGGATGCTTGTTTCTGGTCCAGAGAGGACCTGGCCTGGCAGTTTGGGCCGGATTGTTCCCATGGGAACAGGGTCAAGACTGATTTGCATGTGGCTGGGTCCAAACTGGTGTGACATGGTGAGCAAAAGAACAATGGATTAAACACAGATCTGTGACTGAGGGTGAGTGTTTGAAAACTTTCAGCACTCCATCCATCATTCTTTTTTTATGCTAAATTTCCCCTAAGTGGGATTGTTATGCCCAGACGTGGGTCCCATGCTCACTGTGCCGCTGGATTCAAGTTAGCCTGGCTGATGAAGGGTAATACTCTGAAACTGGTCCCAGGATGTTTGTTTCTGGTCCAGAGAGAACCTAGACTGGGATTTGGGCTGGACTGTTCCCATGGGGAACAGGGTTAAGACTGATTTGCATACGGCTGGGTCCAAACTGGGGTGGCATGGTGAGCAAAAGAACAATTGGTCAAACTTAGATCTGTGACTGGGAATGAGTGTTTGAAACGTTTCAGCACTCCTTCCATCGTCCTGTTGTATTGCTAAACCTATCCCTGTATGGACAGCTGTATGGTGCACCAAAGGTGCAGATAAGTGCACCATGTGCACAAACATTTCCTTAGCCCAACTATACTTTGTGAATCTAAGCAAAGACTGATGGGCAACGTTTCTGACTGTGTCCTTAAAGTCTGTAGGGTTCCAAAGTTGTGATGGAATGGGATGAGTTCCTGGTCATGTACTTATGTTTGGTGACAGATTTTGAGTCCTGGGACATTGTGGAAAGTGATTGATGTATGTTCCCATACCCGATTTGTCACTGTTGCACACGGTTAGTGGAGTTAGTATACCAGACTCCTCCTGAAATACCATATTTGCACATTTGTTTGCTGTCTATTTATATGTGATACAATGACAGCTGGTGCTGGAGATGCATGTTGTCTGCCTCTTTCCACCTCACATCTGACCGGACTGCGTATTCTCATCTATCAGTGGATGAGATGTTGAAGACAGTGTTTGGCTTGCTGTACTAACTAGTTAGTAACCCTGCCTGTTTTAGTATGGTAAATGTGGACCTTGACATACTTTTTTGTCAATGTTATCCTTGCAAGTCAACGCCATCAGAAGAAGAGAATTTAGCATGCCATTGCCAAGAAAGTGTGGACGCTGGGGTCCACAGCTGCCAGAGTCCCCACTGTCAAAAGAGGTGGGAGGACCTGAGATGCTAGGCCTGGAAGACCGCAGAGGCCAAGCTGGGGATGTCCTCCCAATGAGGATGGGGTGCCCATCAGTCCATGGCCCCCCTAATGGTCCACATTTTGGTGGTGGCCTATCCTGAGTTGGATGGGCGTTTGAAGGCAGCACAGCAGCCACAAGGGGGTAAGTACAGATCTAACTAATATTTGTTCCTTTACTAGGTGAATGAGTGAAGGAACATCATTCTGGCTCTGACAATTTGGTAAGTGCAAAGTGTCACAGATCTCCTGTGTACACATTGACACATTGATGTACTGTAGCCATCTATCTTACTCAACTATGTTGTCGCCTCAGTAAAACAGCATGTGCCACTATACAGCATTTTCTACTCTGATGATTGTTAATACTCACCAACAGGTCAATCCTCTCAATATCATAGTGGTAAGGTCTGTAGGTCCTTGATATCTGTCCTCTGCAATGTCTCAAGATTCCTGTCTGTGTGCAACATAGACTCAGACATGTTCAAGTCATCTCTAGTAAATGACAGCAGCATATGAGGCTGTAATGTCCATCTGACATGTCACAAGATACACAAGGTTAACATCTTTACACCTGTTACAAGGTAATACTTCTTGGTAAGTGAGGGATGTACATAGACATTTCTGAAGTCTCATCAGAGTAGACAACATGCATGTTGGATACCATTAAGGTGTTGTAACATTTCTATTGGCACACATATATTGGTACAAGAGGCTAGGGATTTTTGTACTTTGCTAACGTTCTGTTAGTGGAAAGTGGTCACACAGCATTGTCTATGGGCACACTGTTTTAGGAATTACACATAAGTAATGGTAGTATATTCACAGTTACATTCTTGACAGATGCTAGAAATGGGGTCTTTGGTTGGCAGTCAGGTTAACCCTTGTCAATCAATCAATCAATCAATCAAAGAAATTTGTAGAGCGCTTTTCACCCGTGAGGGTCCTATGGCGCTGGGGTGGGGGTAGGGGAGGGGAGGGGGGCCAGGGAAGGTCACTGGTCGAATAGCCAAGTCTTGAGGTTCTTTCTGAAGACTAGTAGGTCTTTGGTTTTGCGAAGGTCGGTGGGGAGGGAGTTCCAGGTTTTGGGGGCAAGGTAGGAGAAAGACCTGCCTCCTGTGGTGGTGTGCAGGATGCGGGGGACTGTGGCTAGAGCGAGGTCGGCTGATCGGAGGTTGCATGTGGGAGTGTGGAAGTTTACTCTTTCATTGAGGTAGGTTGTGCTGCTGTTGTGGAGGGATTTTTGTGCGTGGATGAGGATCTTGAATGTGATTCTCTTGTCTATGGGGAGCCAGTGTAGGGATTTGAGGTGTGGTGAGATTAGTTCGTGTCGGGGAGGCCGAGGACGAGGCGCGCAGCTGTGTTCTGGATTCTTTGGAGTTTGCATTTGAGTTTGAGTGTGGTGCCGGCGTAGAGGACGTTGCCATAGTCCAGTCTGCTGCTGATGAGTGCGTGGGTGACTGTCTTTCTGGTCTCTGGGGGACCCAATTGAAGGATTGTTTTAGGGTGCGGAGTGTGTGGAAGCAGGAGGAGGTTAGAGCATTGATTTGCTGTGTCATGGAGAGGGCGGGGTCGAGGATGATGCCGAGGTTGCGTGCGTGGGTTGCGGGGGTGGCTGCGGGGCCTAGGGCGGTGGGCCACCAGGAGGGGTCCCATGTGGTTTTGTTGCGGGCTGAAGATGATGACTTCGGTTTTGTTTGAGTTGAGCTTGAGATGGTTAGTGGTCATCCAGTTGGCGGTGTCTAGGAGAGCGGCGTGTAGGTTGGTTTTGGCGGTGGTGAGGTTGCGGGTGAGGGTGAGGATGAGTTGGGTGTCATCTGCATAGGAGAGGATGGTGATTCCGTGTGCTCGGAGAATGTTGGCTAGGGGGATCATGTAGATGTTGAAGAGTGTGGGGCTGAGAGAGGACCCTTGGGGGACTCCGCAGGTGATCTTGGTAGTGTTGGAGTGGAAGGGCAGGAGGCAGACTTTCTGGGTTCAGTCGGTGAGGAAGGAGGAGAGCCAGTCTAAGTCTTTGTGGCGGATTCCTATGTTGTGGAGGCATGTGCGGAGTGTGTGGTGGCAGACGGTGTCAAAAGCTGCGGAGAGGTCTAGGAGGATGAGTGCAACGGTCTCGCCTTTGTCGACTTTTGTCCTGATGTCGTCAGTGCATGCGTTGAGGGCAGTTTCTGTGCTGTATTTCTTGCGGAACCCAGATTGTGAGGGGTCAAGGGTGTTGCTTTCTTCGAGGAAGTGGGATAGGCAATTTCTCTGCAACCTTGGTGGGGAATGGGAGGAGGGAGATGGGGCGGTAGTTGGAGAGGATCTCCGGGTCGGCTATTTTTTTTTTAGGAGAGCAGTCATTTCTGCGTGCTTCCAGGGGTCTGGGTAGGTGGCGGAGTCAAAAGAAGAGTTGATTATGTTGTAGAGTATGGGGGCGATGGTAGGGCTAGCTTTGTTGTAGATGCGGTGTGGACAGGGGTCGGAGGGGGAAACGAAGTGGATGGAGTTCATGGTTTTTTCCGTTTCTTCGTGTGTGGTGGGGTCCATGTAGATAGTGTGGTGGGGTCTTGAGGAGGGGTTGAGTTGGGTGGGAGAGGGGTATGTGTGGTGGGTGTGTGTGATGTGAAGCTGTTGTGGATGTCCAGGATTTTGTGGAGGAAGTGGTTGGAAAGGGCGTCACATAGGGGCTGTGTGTGGTCTATGTTGCTGGCTTTGGGTTTGGCAAGTTTGTTGATGATGGTGAAGAGTTCTTTCCTGTTTTGGGAGTTGTTGTCAAGGCGTGTCTTGTAGTGAACTCCTTTAGCGGTGCGTATGAGTTGGGGATGGGTGCGAATGTTGGTTTTGAGTGTGGAGAAGTTGTTTGAGGAGGGTTCTATTCTCCATATTTTCTCAGCTTGGTGGCATTTGCGCTTGGAGTCTTGGAGTTCAGGGGTGAACCATGGGGCGTTCTTGATGTTGCAGGTGGTGATGTGTCTTCTGAGGGGTGCTAGTGTGTCTGCGCAGGTAGTGATCCATTTGGAGAGGTTGTGTGCTCCTGCGTTGGGGTTGTTGGTGTGGGGGGGGGTTATGGGCCAGTTGGGAGTTTAGACGTTCTGTGGGGATCTTGTCCCACATGCGGTAGGGTGTGGTGTGTTGATGGCAGTGTGTGGGGGGTTTGGTGAAGGAGATGTAGACGCAGCGGTGGTCTGTCCAGGGGAGTTCGGTGGTGTGGGTGTAGGCTATGTGTTGGCTTGAGGTGAAGATTGCATCCAGTGTGTGTCCTGCTGAGTGGGTGGGTGCGGTGACCAGTTGTTTGAGTCCGAGGTTGTTGAGGTTGTCTATGAGGGAGGTAGTGTTGTGGTCTTGTGGGTTTTCTAAGTGAAAGTTGAAATCACCGAGGATGATGTAGTCTGTGGAGGTGAGGGCGTACGGGCTGATGCTGTCTGCGATGGTGTCGCAGAAGGCGGGGCGTGGTCCGGGTGGTCTGTAGACTAGTGTACCTCTGAGGGTGGAGTTGTTGTTGATGTGGACGAGGAAGTGCATGTGTTCAGTGTTGCCGATAGTGTCTTGGCAGCTGGTGGTGACTTTGATGGTGTCTCTGTGTAGGATGGTGATGCCTCCGCCTGGCTTGTTTAGGCGGTCTTTGGTTTGGAGTTTGTTTTCTTTGGGGGTGGCTATGGCTATGTCGGGTTCTGAGGAGAGGTTGGTCCAGGTTTCAGTGAGGAAGGCGATGTCAGGCAAGTGTGTAGTGATGAGGTCCCAGAGTTCTATGTCATGTTTGTGAAGGGAGCTGTTTTTGAGCAGCAGGCAGTTCAGGTGGTTGTGGTGGGTGTCGTTGGTGTGGTGCGTGAGGGTGTTGTTGCAGGGTGTGTTCTGGTTGTGGGCTGGTGTGCTGCGGGGTTGGTTGGTGGGGGCAGGGTGGGTGAGTTTTGTGTTGGGGGTGTTGTGTTTGTTGAGGGTGGGGTCGCTATGGTTGGTGTGTGGTGTGAGGGATGACGAGCAGGAGAAGTGGCAGGTGTAGCAGTTGAAGGGGCCATGAGTGTGTGTGAGGCTAGATGTGGTGCATGTGGGGTGTGGGCCTGGGTTGAGGGAGTGCAGGGTGAGGGGGGAGTAGGTGTGTCTGGGAGAGCCAGGGGTTCTGGCGCTGGGCGCGGTCCAGGCGCCGACGGGCGCAGACGGGCTTGCCTTTGGCACGCCAGCGGTGCGGCCGCACCTTCGGCCACCCCGCGGCTGCCATAAGAGGAGGGGAGAAGGGGAGTGGCAGCTGGGAGGCGGGAGGGCATGTCCTATGAGAGGGCTGGGGGGTGGGGCCGCAGGGGATGCTGCGGCGAGGTTTTGGAGAGCAAAGAAAGGTGAGAGAAGAACGGAGAGTGAAGAAAGGTGAGAGAATAATGGAGAGAGAAGAACGGTGAGAGGAGGGGGGAGGGGCCGCAGGGGACACAGCGGTGGGGTTTTGGAGAGCACAGAAAGGTGAGAGAAGAACGGAGAGTGAAGAAAGGTGAGAGAAGATCGGAGAGAGAAGAACGGTGAGAGAAAGGAGGGGGGAGGCGGGCGGGGCCGCAGGTGACGTAGCGGTGGGGTATTGCAAGGCGGGGAGCGACCTACCTGCAATCAGGGTCGAAGGTTGCTCTGTCCAAGCAAGGACCCTCACTCTAGTCAGGGTAAAAGAAAATCACCCTCAGGCAACCCCTGCTTACCCCCTTGGTAGCTTGGCACAAGCAGTAGGCTTAACTTCTGAGTGCTAGGTGTAAAGTATTTGTACCAACACACACAGTAACTTAATGAGAACACTACAAAATGACACAACACAAGTTTAAAAAAATAGAAATATTTCTCTAAACAAAACAAGACCAAAACATCAAAAATCCACAATACACAAGTCAAGTTATCAATTAAAAAGCAAAAAGAGTCGTCATGTAGTTTTAAACACACACTAACACTGTTAGCGTGAAAATGTACCTTGGGTGCGTCAAAAATAACCCCGCACAGGCGAGTGTGCATCAAAAAGGGCTTGCGTTAATTTGATTTCACTCACGAGTGAGACCTTGTGCAGTTTCTCCTTTCATCGGGTTGGGCGTGTGGTTTCTTCTCTCCGTAGGAGAGCGATGCATCGATCCGGTCAGCACTCTCGGGTCCGGGCAGGCATTGCATCGTTTGTACATGCCCAACGGTGTTTGCGTTGGAAATCCAGCTGCACGATGATTAGAAAACCATGCAGCGTGGGTTGCAATATCACCAGCCTCCGTCTGCGATGCTGTGTGTCGTTTCTCCAGCTCTGTGCGTCGATCTTCAAGTCACGTTGCAGGCGAGCGTTGATTTTCAGCAGCGAAGCCAGTGGCGCGTTGATTTTTCAGCTGCAGATCAGAGTTGCGTCGATCTTTTCCCCGCACAGCATTCTGTACATGGATTTCTTCCTCTTAGGCTGCCAGCTTCTCCTTTCAGGGTCCCATAAACTGGATGGGCACCACTTGGCGCCTCTTCAGAGACTCCAGGTGCTGGCAGAGAGAAGTCTTTGCTGTCCCCGAGACTTCAAACAACAGGAGGTAAGCTCTAAATCAAGCCCTTGGAGATCTTCACAAGATGGAAGGCACACAAAGTCCAGCCTATGCCCTCTTACTCTGGCAGAAGCAGCAACTGCAGGATAGCTCCACAAAGCACAGTCACAGGCAAGGCAGCACTTCTTCCTCAGCTCTTCATCTCTTCTCCAGGCAGATGTTCCTCTTGGTTTCCAGAAGTGTTCTAAAGTCTGTGGTTTTGGATGCCCTTCTTATTTCCAATTCCGCCTTTGAAGTAGGCCTACTTCAAAGCAAAGTCTCTCTTGAATGTGAAATTCTGCCTTGCCCAGGCCAAGCCCCAGACACTCACTGGGGGTTGGAGACTGCACTGTGTGAGGGCTGGCACAGCCCTTTCAGGTGTGATTGACCACTCCTCCCCTCCCTCCTAGCACAGGTGGCTCACCAGGATATGCAGGCTACACCCCAGCTCCCTTTGTGTCACTGTCTAGTGTGAGGTGCAACCAGCCCAACTGTCAAACTGACCCACACAGGGAATCCACAAACAGGCAGAGTCACAGAAATGGTATAAGCAAGAAAATGCTCACTTTCTAAAAGTGGCATTTTCAAACACACAATCTTAAAATCAACTTCACTAAAAGATGTATTTTTAAATTATGAGCTCAGGGAACCCAGACTCCACATGTCCATCTGCTACCAAAGGTAATCTACACTTTAATCAGATTTAAAGGTAGCCCTCATGTTAACCTATGAGAGGGACAGGCCTTGCCACAATGAAAAACGAATTTAGCAATATTTCACTGTCATGACATATAACACACATTACTATATGTCCTACCTTAACCCTACACTGCACCCCGCCCTTAGGGCTACCTAGGGCCTACCTTAGGGGTGCCTTACATGTAAGAAAAGGGAAGTTATAGGGCTGGCAAGTGGGTACACTTGCCAAGTCGAATTTACTGTTAAAAACTGCACACACAGACACTGCAGTGGCAGGTCTGAGACATGATTACAGAGATACTTATGTGGGTGGCACAACCAGTGCTGCAGGCCCACTAGTAGCATTTGATTTACAGGCCGTGGCACCTCCAGTGCACTTTACTAAGGATTAGCATTTGTTGCACACCATTTAGACCAGCAGCCAAAAACTAGTTTTTTTGTTTCTTAGCCCCCATCCTGCTTTTGCCCTCTTGTGCTTTACTTTCCATGGCGCTGTAGCACACTGTGCACATGACAGAAATAGGAAGAAAGAAGCTCAGCAGAGATTGCTGGTGGAAAGGAGTCAACTTTATCTAGGTTCTACAACAAAGCAGTCTACTAAATAAACATAAGACATATTTTTACCTAGGGTCTCACAATTTGGTCAAGCAGGGAAGCCAACACTGGTCCCAGGTTTTCTGCTTTCACAGTGTGTAATTTTGCCACTATATGGGTGTGGTAAATTGTCTTAGTGAGTGAGGAGGGGAAACCCTTCACAAGCAACAACCACAATCCTTGTCAGGGTGAACCACAAAATTCGCTAAAATAACCTGTGCTTAACCCTCTGGTAGCCTGTCAGGCTTAACACGAAAAGAATGTGTAAAGTATCTATGCACCACACAAACAGTAATAAAGTGAAAACACAACATAAGAAAAATCCAAAACAAATTTAGACAAATAGAGCATGCTTTAATAAACAATTTTAGAACAAAACATCTAAAATCCAATCAATACAACCAGAGATATGCAACTTCAAGTATTTAAGTAGGTATAGTGCCTAAAAGCACAAAGTGCCACTCACAGTCATCTGTTCGCGTTAGACCAAGGGAAAATCACAAATTCAGGCCGGCTGCGATGGAGCATGGGCAGATACAGGAACCTGGATAATTATGATGAAAAAGTTACCTTCTCAGCATCTGGCTCGAAGAGACTACTTCAGGAGGAGCAGAGAAAGTGTTGCAGATGTTCATCACTGTAGAAGGAACAGCAGGGCGAGTTTCATGGGCAGCCATCACTGTAGCACGAAGATCCTGTTGCATGTTGTGGATGATCTTGTTGGAGCACTGCATTGGTGGTTACCTTGGGCTTTCCCTGTTGTAGCGCAAACATCTTGCATTGCCTGTCGTCCCTGGTGGTTGCTGTAGTGAGAAGAGTTGGGTTTACAGGAGCTTTGCTTTGGTTATGCAGGTAGCAGGCTATCCCCCCTTTTCCTGTGGGAAGGGTACCGAATGACCCAGATCTAGAAATTCAACAGCTGATTGCTTGAATGGTTTCATTCATTGTGCCGAATGACTAGCCACCTAGCAATAATTTGAAAATTTGGACATATTCCACTTTGTTATTTCAGTCAAAAATTGGAAATAGCATGACTGAATATAGTTTTTTAGAGGTAATGTTAGCACAACAAAGCAACAAAGAGTGATTGATTAGATCTAAATACTTAAATGGCAAACATTTATAGAATGAAACATAGCCTTTGATACCTAAGAACGCTGATGTACTTTAATAAAGAGTGATGTGTTCAAAAGTAGTTGCTGTGAATATATATTTAGTGACTCTATCAAGCAATTGAGGAGGTGGATTGTTAGTTGTTTTTTTTAAAAAAAAATTCCCCTGTCCCACTTGTCATGTAGTTTACCAGGACCCTTGGTTTTCTTTAATTTATGTTATATAAAGTATATTGATAACACATTTAATTTACAGATAATGAATTGTCAAGAGAAGTTCTATAATTAGGTCATTTCTCTTGTTTACTTGGTTCTGTATTATGAGAAATTTCTATTTTAACAAGCGTAAGTATGATGTGAGTGTGTGGTACGAATCATACACACACATACAGACACACAACTAATGTAAACCAAGAACAGCTCCATAGTAGGGAAAGAAATGTATGACAAAGATTTAAGCAGGAAACCAACAACAGGTTGGCTCTAATTATTATTGAATCCAATAATTTGGAACAACAAAGGCCATAGGCCAGTCCATAATGAGCAGTGCCAATGCACACAGTGCACATATGTGATCCCCACACTTGACTCCTGACTGCCAAACTGCCATGTAACCTCCACAGGTAGGGGCATCTATGGGGCAGGCACCTCAGGGGTTATCTGGTGGAGAGATGGAAGGGAGTTGCGTTTAGGTCTTGGAGGGAGGGCCTTTGGGATCTGGCTTGGGAGGGGGAGACTGGGCTTGGTCTTAGGTTTGGGGAGGGTTGGCTTTTTGGTGGAGGGGTTGAGTTTTTGCCAGGGGGATGGGCATGGGTACTTGCAGGGGGAGGCAGGGGAGGTCGTGGAGATGGAAAGGCTGTACTTAGGGAGGGACACAGACTGTTTAGGGGTGTCATGGGGTGGGAGAGGAATAGAGAAAAGGGCAATCTCCGAAAGGAAAGCTTTTTTAGACACACAGGGACGGTCATATCTAAGGGATTTGGGAATGGGGGTGAGGAAGTGGTTGTCTGATGTGTGGATGTCTTGGGTTCATGTTTGTGTGAGGTATGTTTATTGGTGGATGGTGTCTGTTGGGTGGGTGAGTGAGGGAGTTTATGTGTCTTGAGAGGAGGGGGTAGAGGTGCTGGTAGATGCCATGGTAGGTGGGTGACTGTCTTTTGGGGTGGTGACTGCAGATATAGTGGATGTGCTGCATGTAGGTGTGTCAGTGGTTATGGTGTGTGCAGGTGTTGTGACTGAGGTGGATGTCTGAGGGTCTGCTGTGGTGCTATCTGTTGGTAGAAGAGGGGTAGTGGCTGGATCTGTGAATGTTGGTTTGGTGCCTGCATTTGTGTCAGTTGTGCAGTCAGTGATGCTGGGGGCTGTGGTGGTGCCAGGGCAGGTAGTGACTGTTGCTGTGTGTGGAGGTTTATATTGCTTGTGTGCATGCCGGTGGTGTATTTTGTGGTGCTTATGTTTGTCTGAGCTACCTGTGGATGTTGAGGTGGATGCATGCTTGTCTGTCTGTGTGCTTTGGCTGGGTCGGGGAAGAGGGGTTTGGGATTGGGAAGAGGAAGAGGAAGGTGCAGGGGGACGGGAGACAAAGGATAACTGTCTGCCATCTGTGTGGAGACCAGAGGCTGAAAGGATCTCTGTAGGCCAGCCAATGCACCGTGAATGCCCTCCAGGAGCACATTACTCTGTTGGATCTGAGTTGCTAGTCCCTGGATGGCATTCACAATGGTTGATTGACCCACAGAGATCCACCTCAGGAGGTTAGTATCCTCCTCACTGAGGGCTACAGGGCTGACAGGGGCAGGGGCAGAGGTGCCTGTGGCAAAGAAGACACCCACCCTCTTGGGTGTGTGGGCACGGCCGAATGGGTGGGGAGCTACAGGGAGGGGAGTGATAGAAAGGGGGTGGCTGACAGATATGGTACTGGGGTGGTCCCAGATGGGTCCGCCACCACCAGGGAATGTCCACTGGGGGAGGATTCTGAAGATGATGACCTGGATCCTGTCCCCCAAGTGGCACTTCCCTCACCCTGAAGGCCACCAGGTTCCTCAGTGTCGATGTTATCTGCACTCCGGGTCCCATGGCCAGCAGCTTCCCTGCTTGGCTGTGCGCCATCTCCTCTGCCTGCAGATGCTGATGCAGAGAAACAGAGCGAGAGAGAGGGTCATCACATTCTTAACATACACACACCTTACACCATACACAACAGTAACATCATATCTAGTTCTAAGAAAGCCCTAGGTAGGAACCATTGAGAGTCTACATCATGTCACAACTACATATTTACAACAATCCTTTAAGACAACAGTCTCACCCACAACACAAGCCAACCATCTGACCACTACATCACCATCCCATCATCACTGTGTATCAATGATGTTAACTGGCAATATCATGCCTACCCATAATCCACACTTGCCCAGTCCATCACCAGTAGTCATGTTCACAAAAGTAAACTTGTCACTTCAACTACAACACATCATGTTGCTTTTCAATCACATACCTAACATGTGATTCTGTCAACAACATTCACAATGTTAAATACCTCAGATGAAATCACTGCACATTGCATACCCAAATAGAGTGGCTCATAAAATTACATACCATGTCAGTAAAACATCTATCAAAAGTCTTTAAAAATGTTTAGATAGAGTTTCTGGACCCACTTATCTTACTCATTGACACATAGACAGCAACGTTATGTCGACAATAGGGGCCTACTGAGCACACAGGATATTCCAACAGACAACCACAGGGAGCATACCAACACCTTCTGTACAATGCACACTCATCATGTGCATAAAGGACACATGCCATTACGCTATTTATGCTGAGTAGAAACCCCCACGTGACAACATTAAAAAACCTACATCACTACCAACTGTCCAGACGTGTGTAACCTAACATCTTCGGACTAATGTAACACTGACATAAGCCACTTCTAATGTAACTAAGGGGCATATTTATACCCTGTTTGAGCCGAATGTGCGTCAAACATTTTGATGCACATTCGGCGCAGACCGTGCACCATATTTAAACTTTGACGCAGAGCCCAAGGACGTCAAAATTCCTCCATGTGCGTCATTTTTTGGATGTGGGAAACTGCCTTGCGTTAATGACATTCAAGGTAGGCGTTCCCGCCCAAAAAATGACTGTAAGACCAGTGCACCTAATTTATACTCCAGCATTATTTTGACGCACAGGAGGGGGCGGGCATTAGAAAACAGCACACAGCCTGATGTGCGCTGTTTTTTACGGCCTGGGTCAGGGCAGGCGTTAAGGGACCTGTGGGCTCACTTCCATGGTCTCTGATCATGGAAGGAGTCCAGAGGTGCCCATCCCTGCCCCCAGGGACATCCCCTGCCACCCTCACCCACCCCTGGAGGACACCCATGGATGTGGGGACCCATCCCAGGTAAGTACAGGTAAGTACTGGTAAGTATTTTTTTTATTTTTTTTAAAGTGGCATAGGTGGGGCCTAACTTGCCCCCCCCTACATGCCATTGGACCCAATGACAATGCCCAGGGGACTGAAGTCCCCTGGGCATGGCCATTGGGCAAGGGGGCATGACTCCTGTCTGCTAAGACAGGAGTCATTTCAATGGGGGTTGTGCATCATAAAATGGCGCAAGTCCGGTTTGAGGCATGATTTTTGCCTCAAACCTGACTTGCATCATTTTTTGACGCACAACCCCCATTTTCCCCTATGCCGGCGCTGCCTGGTTTGAGTCTTTTTTTTACTCTGACCAGTCAGCAGCGTCGGCTAATGTCATTCCTTAAATAAGGCACCCGCATGGCACATAGGAATGGCATTAGCCTGCGGTAAAATGTTTGACGCAAACCAGCACCTGCTACACTATGAAGTTAGGCTGAAATTAGCTGATCCATTACAAAATGTGTCACAACAGCCTCAAATTAGCAAAGGTAAATATGGCAAAGTGGAGCCCCCAACATAAAAAAGGCACAAGGTACATATTGAACCATGATGTAGGCAAAAAGCAGTGTATAATGGACCCATTTAAGTACTGTCTTGCCCTATGTAGCATGGACAAGCAGGCTAGCCACGTACCTTCTCAATACCATGTACATGGTACAAATTTTCTGACCACCCATGTCAATGATATGTCCTGTACTGTTAATGTATCATTACCATCATGCTTTTCATCATGTACAACAACTCAATGGGGACTCCTCCTCACACCGCAGAGGGAGTGTAGTAAGTATGACATGTCAAATTCCTGAGTGGGATAACACCCTCACATGGAGTTTCCATCTATTTCAGAACACAGGAATATTTTTCTGTTACTTATCTGTAGGACCCTAAATTGCACATAGAGCTAGATTCAGTGGAATAGGAATGGCCAGAGACCAAAGAGCTGGATATCGTACCGATTGGGTATATGGACTGTGGTTCAGTGGGTCTGAAGGATGACACAGCAGGTTACACATATGTGTAGTGGTGTGGAGATACACATATGCATAGTCACATGTGCATCACCACACACTGTCATACAATTTGGTCAACATAAGTGAGTAATATGTCCAAATATACAATACAATGTCCACATCTGTGTATCAATGTTGGCAACCCTAGTACTATGTCTTCCTAGGAGACTCGTTACATAGGAGACCCTTTACCTGTAGCACTCACAGATGAGCCACTTAGACATCATATTCTTACCTGACAGAGGCATGTACATGTGTGTAGTCAGTACTTACTCCTTTGTGGCTGCTGTGCTGCCCTCAAATGCCCATCTACCTCAGGGTAGGCCACTGCCAAAAATTCAGGCCATTAGGGGGTCAAGGTCCAATGGGCACCCCTCTTTCGTTGGGAGGAAATCCCCAGCAGGGCCTCCGCGGTCTTCTCAGGTCCTCCCACTGCTTCCTACAGTGGATGCTCTGCCAGCGGTGGGCTCCAGGGTCCACAATTGCTTGGTGATGGCATGCCAGATTCCCTTTTTTTGATGGGCATTAACCTGCATGGATGACACAGACAAAAGAAAAAAGTCCACATGCACCATCCTAACACAAGTGGACAGAACACTTCAGTTACAGCAAGTAAGCAAACATTTTCATCCTCTCAGGTCACACTCATTAACAATGCAGCATCTGCAGGCAGCTAAACCTTCAGTACTCAACAGTTCAGGTACACGATCAGACACCCACACCTATCACATATTGGTACACCATTTGACTCACCTGCTTCTCTGGTGCACAATATAGTTGTTTATACAGGGGTAGGACCCAGTACACAATCTTGTCCAGCCGTTCTGGGATGAAGGCTGGGGCCCATCGCCTGCAGGACGTGGCAAGATAGCTCCCAGAGGCAGCACACAGCAGCTCAGGTAGTGGAGGTCTTGCTGGCAGCAGTGTCGGCATTCAAGTGAGCAATACTGCAGAAGATGGCAGTTATGTCTGCCACGTTCATGATCCTCACCACCGGCAGACATTGGCATTGGCCGAAGTCCACCAAAGGCAGCAATGTGTTTCAATGGCAATTTTCACTGCGGTTGTGAACGCCTACCGCCATGACGAAATTCGCACGTGGAATTAGGTCACTTTCACTTGTATAGTACAGTATGTTAGGTGGCTGCCATTTTGAGCACATTTAATGTATGGAAAAGTTTTAGAATCTACATCATGTACAGATTCCTAGATTGTGCTACATATCAGTTAGTACTGCCATCAGGTTTAGTAGCCTATTTGTGCATGTGAGTAGTTAAATCTGTGTAACAGAGGTATTTGTGGTGATAGAAATGTACAACTATTCTCAACAACCTATGTGCGCTGTTAATGTAGAATAGGTGCAACAAAATGTGTTTCACATGTAAACTCGGTTGGACTATCAAACACTGTCAGTCACAGTTAAATATTCATGTATGGTACATCAGATAATTCAGGGAATGTGCATCCAGGGGAGTGTCATAGGGTGCTTAGCAATATGATGTACTGTAGATGCCAGATATTGAAACTGACTTGGACTGTAGATATGTGTGACTTGTATATGTACATTTCCATTTTGTGTGCATTGTTCATGTCACATACAACAGTTTTATGTTTCCACATAGTTGCCCTGCATGAGGGGAGGACGACAATCTCCAGTGTACCGCCCACTAGTAGACCAGCGCACTATGGAGGAGAGACTTACTATACAGACATATCACCTGATAAGGCATATAGGCCCTCATTCTGACCTTGGCGGGCGGCGGAGGCCGCCCGCCAAAGTCCCGCCGTCAGGTTACCGTTCCGCGGTCGAAAGACCGCGGCGGTAATTCTGACATTCCCGCTGGGCTGGCGGGCGGCCGCCTTCAGGCCGCCCGCCAGCCCAGCGGGAAAGAGGCTTCCACGATGAAGCTGGCTCAGAATCGAGCCGGCGGAGTGGAAGCTGTGCGACGGGTGCAGTTTCACCCGTCGCGTATTTCTCTGTCTGCCAAGCAGACAGTGAAATACTTGTAGGGGCCCTCTTACGGGGGCCCCTGCAATGCCCATGCCAGTGGCATGGGCACTGCAGGGGCCCCCAGGGGCCCCGCGACCCCCCCTACCGCCATCCGGTTCCCGGCGGTCGGACCGCCGGGATCTGGATGGCGGTAGGGGGGGTCGGAATCCCCTCGGCGGCGCAGCAAGCTGCGCCGCCTTGGAGGATTCAATGGGGCGGCGGTACACTGGCGGGAGACCGCCAGTGTTGCCGGTCCGACCGCGGCTTTACTGCCGCGGTCGGAATCCCCATTGGAGCACCGCCGGCCTGTCGGCGGTGCTCCCGCGGTCCTCCGCCCTGGCGGTCTTTGACCGCCAGGGACAGAATGACCGCCATAGTCATGGATCTTTGTGATCCATCATTCAAGTCATGTCAGGGCTGCACTTCCTGATCACTGGGTCCTTCCAGAATAAAGTGGCCCTAACTGCAGGGATGTCTCAGTCCATGTTCAGTCTGGTTTTGAAGGATGTACTGTGTGCATTATTGAAGCACCTAGACAGCTACATCAAGTTTCACTAATGTGCAGATTTGCCCTATGTGAAGGCAGAGTTTTATGCTATGGGACACATTCCACATGTGGTTGGAGCCATAGATGGCGCCCATGTAACCTTGGTTCCCCCCAGTGCCAATGGACAGATTTATAGGAAAAGGCAAAAATGCCATTTCATTAACGTTCAAGTGGTGTATCTGGCAGACCAGTATACTGTATTTCACAAGTCAGTGCAAAGTATCCAGGATCAGACCATGATTCCTTCATCATGTGGAACAAGAATATCACACTGCTGATGACACAACTCTACACAGAGAGGGTCTGACTGGTTGATAACTCAGATTTGACATGTGTGTTTGCAAAGTGTATCTCCTTCTATCACAATTGTGCATATCCTCGATATATTTTTGTGTTGTTCTAACTATGTCCTTACAGGGTACTCTGGCTACCCTTACAGTCCTTGGTTGTTGACACCAGTAAGGTACCCAACCACACCTGGGGAAGTCTGCTACAATGAGTCCATGGAAGAACAAGGTGTGTTGTGGAACAGACTTTTGGGCTCCTGAAGGCAAGATTTTGCATCCCGAATATATCAGAAGGAGTCCTCCTTTACTCACCCAACAAGGTATGTCAATTAATTGTTGGCTCCTGCATGCTCCACAACCTTGCCCTGAGACATCAGATACCATTCCTTCCAGATGAGGGGAGGCAGCAGAACCTGTGGGTGGAAATGCAGATTTGCCAAGTGATGATGAGCCAGATGAAGGTGAAGCTGGAGAATTCAGGGCAGATCTCATCAATCAGTACTTCAACGGACTCAAGGTATGTGATGTCTTCTTAATGCTGAGATTTCAGTTTGTAACCTAGACTTGATGGGTAGTATGTCACCTCCTCTTTTGCCATCATCTATGAGGATTTAGGTAGCTCCAATGCCACTGCGTGAGTTGTGCATGCGGATTGTAATTTGGTCTACAGTGTCATGATTTGTTGATGCCCATGCAAAGTCGCACTTGCAAACATGACGGAATTGATGAATGTTTTCTGCTATGTCCTATCCCTTATCTCTGTCAATAACAGATTCGATGAGTTACAGTTTGGTTCCTCTTCCTTGGCAACTCATACAAATGCACAAGAGAGTAATTTTGAGCATGTGTAGTTTTTGATAGTGTATAGACCTGTTCAGGAGATTCTCTCCTAATTATAAACTCATATTGGTAGGTTTCTTGGACTATATTGACAATGTTGGAATTGAGAACAACTGCAGCCTGTTTGGAGGGCAATAAACACTTCAAAAGAGGTTTCAGCACCATGAATTTGTTAATGTCACTCTTATGAAACTGTCTTGGTATTGCACACCTTTCTTCACTAATGTTCATAGGTCTCATGGGCCCTTTTCTGTCTCTTTGGAATCCACTGACATATGTTAACAGATGGCTGACTGCTCATCACCATGTAGATAATATTCAGTATAGGAAGATAGATCCAACTACCCATCACAACAAAGATACCAGATACATGGTATTTTTTAAGTGATTTTGCTACTCACGTCTTAGGGATTCAATGATGTAAAATGTCCCACTAATTACTAATTTCCTATGTTTGAACATGCTGTGGCACCATAGCATGATCTCTAATATCTGAATTAATATACGTGCAGAATATTTGGTTATTACTTTATCTTTCATATGGAATATTGTTTGCTATGCTTGGAATACCAAATGCAGTGTTTAACTTGCATTTTTTTGATTATGGTCAAAGTGGGCTAAATTTGTCAGTGTATAAAGCATTGGTATGCTAGGTAGGTTAATACATTTTATAGTTTTGATATTCACAATTATAATTTGTAGCATTTTTAATGCAATGCACAAACTGCGCTTTGTTCTCAGTGCCACGTTTATTTTGCTTAGCTTTTAGCACTTAGTGGCTTCTCTGCTCTAGTTAGTCATCAAACATCATCCACATTTGAACTGTTCATTCCTGTTAATTCTTTCAGGCAGGGGACTCAAGTCACAGACTTAAGTATTGATCAGCTTTCACTTCTTAAATCGCTTAATGCACTCAAATTTACCCATGATATACCCACTAATGTTGAAGAGCTTGTGTCACTTCCTGTGATTCTACTTCCTGTGAGGTCAAAGGCTATGATGCCAATTCCTATGATATCACACGCGATTTGACGCACCCTGATGTCACTTGCATACTGCCTAACTTGGTTAGTCCCCCCCACTTCTTTTTTTTTAGGACTTGTGTCCTGAGTTTGTGTGTGGGTATATATATATATATATATATATATATATATATATATATATATATATATACAAATATATAAATATACAAGTTACAGAATTTATTTAATACACACATGTAATGCATTTTATAACAATTAAACACAACACATTCACATTATTGATTATATTTATACACATTTATATTATTTGTGAAGAATAAAAATGAACCGAATTATTAACCAGTTTAAACTATGTTTTTTTTTTTAATACAAAATATAATATACATATGTAGTCAATGTCTATCTCTATATCCACACAGCTATCTATATGTTAATATAGTAAGTATGCATGTGTGTATATAGCTGTGTGTGTATCTGTATATATCTATATATAGAAAGAGATATCTATCTATCTATCTACACATATAACGTGTGACATAAACTTACCTTACCTGTGATCATGCTACTTGAAAGAAAAGTTATAATTTTTATTATTATTGAATAATTATTTATTTACTCACCCTGCAACCTCAACCCCAATGCCAAGCAGGTCGAGCAGTTCTTGCTCACGGGCAATAATTCCTGCCCACTGTTGTCTCAGCTGCTGCTGGGTGTGAGTGATTCTGGTGCAGCAGCACCTGACGCTCCTGCAGGGCTTAGCCCCTGGTGGGCCTGCAGCCTTCTGCCAGCATGCAGGGGAGGTGGCGCTGCACCTCTCCTGCAAAAGATGACTGTTGCCACTGCCCCTCACTAAAGATAAGGGGAACACTCCTGCCCTTCTGCAATGCTCACATGGACTTTAGGTGGGCCTCATGCTGCCTGCTTCTGTCACTGGAAGGAGGAAGGACTGGGGTCATCGGGAGGGAAAGTTGAGAAACTGGAGGAAGACAGACAGAGGATAGGCCAGGAAAGGATTAAACAAAAAACAAGGTAAAGAAGCCACCAAAACCTAAAATAAACACAGGGGAAAATGAGACAATAGCAAAACACATTAAACGGTCAGGATTGGAAATATGAAAGAGCAAATGGGGTTGGATTGGGTTGGATTTCAGCCAGCTAGCAAAGAGGAACAGAGGCAGGCAAAATAAATGTCTATGCCCTTGCGCACAGCATGGTGCCAGTCATGCTCGTTTTTTCAGTGTGGAATGCACTACTGGTCTTAAAAAACAGTGCAAATAGCTGGACTAGCATTTGTTCCCCCATTTGCGGAGTTCCACAGAATCTTGTGGAGATTTTGTTTTAACTCTGTTGAATTATGCGGAGTTCAACTCTGTGAGTTCCACCCAGGCCTAACAAGCATGCAACTATAACTGTCCAGATTTCCTTGCTTTGCTTCTGAATCATCCCCCCATTTTTTAAGGTTTATATTGAGTGATACCGCACTTTTTCCACGTATAGATAAAGCAATCTGGGACACCAAGAAATAATTTTTGAACATATACTAGTATTTGAAAACCATAACAGAAAAAAATATTGGGAAGCAAACGTTTTGTGTCAAGAATATCGGGATATCTAGAATGTCATCGACAGGAATATAATTCTATTAAATATCAATGTAGTTACTCCCAAGCAGTACCTATCACTCATAACCCCTGACAGCCTTCACCCAGGAAATAGTTGAAATTAGCATTTTCAGCTTTATTAATGTGTATAAATACGGGTTTTGCTTTTTTAGTAGTGGGATATTGGGTTTTTAGGGGACAAAGGTGGGGAGATTTTTTTAAAATGTATGTCTTAAAATCAATTTTAAGTTAATAGTTTTAAAGATATTCAAATTAATAACTTAGAAATTTAGTTAGTTTTATTAAGGTTTTAATACAATTTAATTTCATATTATGGTATTATTTTGTTTTTTAAATAAATAGTATTACATTTCTGAATATACAAGTATTAATAAAGTTAAATATTTAGAAATATTTTTCAGTTAAATGTTTCAATTTTAAAAGTTTTGTAAAAAATCTTTAAAATATTTTTGTTTTTCAAATTGTAATTTTATAAAAAAATCTTTTTTATTTTTTTTAATAAAAAATGTATTTAAATATTTTTTCTTTTATGATTGTTGATTATGTATATTAGTCATTTTATAGTTTAAACTTTATGAATGGTTGTAAACATTCTAAAAAATATATAATGTTTAAAATAGCTTTTTACATATTTTAATGTTTAAATATGTGTATACATAGGTTTGTTGATATGGGTAATGTGTTTTAGATAAAAGTTAATTTAATTCTATAGTAACAAAAGTGAGTGAGTATTGAGTATTTATTTTTGATTTAAAAAATGTACTTTGTATTATCTTCTGTAAAATGTTACATTTTGAAGTGGATATTGTAAATTTCACCCCTTTAGTGTCCAACACCTTCCCCCAGTATGGTTTATGACCTAATTAGGAGTTTGGCAGTTGGCTTCCAGATCTGAGTATTATGATGTTTCTGCTGATCTGACCAGTGGAAAAAGTGTGGCGGCATTGGCTTTGTGTCTCAGAGAGAACCGAGGCCAAATCTGCCACACACTTGGAATGTGCACTGTGTGCCAAGGCAGATAAGGTGCATTCTCAGTGTGCTGACGGGGGCCTTCTGCACTGCCCACGGCATGGTCATGGGCAGTGCAGGAGCCACCCTGAGTCCCCAACTTTGCCTTTCTGTCAACCTTTTCATGGCAGAGAAACTGCCATGAAAAGGCTGGCAGAGAGAAAAGTTGCGAACAGCACGATGGTGAGAAATTCAGCACCACCGTTGCTGACCACGTCTTTCACCTCTGCCAACCTATCGGGATCTCTGATCCTGGAGATGGTGGCAGTGTTGTTGTGGTTCAACCCCCAGCATCGTAATCTGGTGGTTGGACTACCAGGGTTGAGGCGGTTGGACCGCCACAGTAGAAACAGCAGTCCTATGGACCGCCGAACTTGTAGTCAGGACCTTAAATGGGAGTGTGAATATTAAATGTCACTCCTTTATTGTCCAACACATTTTCCAAATTGGTTTAGATTGCAGTGAGAATAGTAAATGTCATCCCTTTAGTTTCCTACACCTTCCCTAAATTGATCTAGATTGGAATAGGAATAGTAAATGTTAAAACCAGTGTTCAACACCATCCCCAAATTGGTTTAGATTGCAATGGGAATAGTAAATCTCACCACTTTAGTGTTCAACACCTTCCTGAAAAATGTATTGTTAGGAGTGGAAAGAGTAAATGTCACCCCTTCAGTATCAAACATTCCCTAAATTGGCTCAGATTGGGGGGCTACTAATTGTCACCCCATTAGTGTCCAACTCCTTCCTAAATTGGTTTAGATTGGAGTGGGAATAGTAAATGTTGCCCCTTTCATGTTCAATGCCTTCCCCAAATCGATTTTGATTGGAGTGGGAATAGTATCTATCACCTCTTTAGTGTTCAACGCTTTTCCCAAATTGGTTTAGATTGCATTGAGAATAGTAATTATCATCCCTTGGAGTGGGAATTGTAAATGTGAATGTTTTAGTTTCCAGCGCCTTTTCCCTGTATGGTTACATTGGGGTGGGAATAGTGAATGTCATCCCTTTGGTGCTGAATGCCTTCCCCAAACTGATTTAGATTGAAGTGGGAATAGTAAATGTCATTCCCCTCGGGTCCAGCACCTTCCTCCAATATAAGTAGATTAAAGTGGGAATGGTGAATATCACCCCTTTAGAATGTAACATTTTTTAAATGATTTATGTTGGAATGTGATTATTTAAGTCAAAATTTTTATTTTATTTTTGTTTGTATGTAGTGGAGTTTGTGTTATTTAAGTAGTATTATTGGTGATTGGAAATATCATAAAAAATAGTGTGTTGTATTTTGTTACCAATGATATTAATAATTAAGTTTTGTGTATATTAAAGACGTGACAGATTTTTCTAATTTTATTTATGTTTTAAAAGGGTATTTTATTGTATACTTTTACACTTTGTCTCAGATATACTTCAAGTTAAAAATTAAACATATATATAAAGTTAAGCAAATGTAACTTTAGGAAAACGTTAAAAAATAATTTCAATGTTATTGTATGCTGTATATTTTCAACTTCTATTTTCCATTGTATAACAAATATTTAACATTTCCTAACTTTTTTACATATTTTTCAATATTATTTTAACCTAATTTTTCAGTAATTGGTAAATAATTGTTTGTTTTTTGTACAATTTTTTAATTTATACTTTACAGTTTTTTTGCATTTTATCACAAAATGTTTAATGTTACATTTTACTTTTTTAGAAATAAATTATATAATATTTTATTGTATCAGTTTTCAACAACTTTGTCATTAAAAGTATTTTCTGACAAGTAATGTATTTATTTCTTCAAATAGAAAAAATTGGTGTGTTAGTTTGAAATTTGTAAACGTTTTGAGGACCCTGGCAGATTCATATTTATTTTATAAAATACATTTGGCTATGTTTTCTAATTCCATTATCTATTAAGAGTTTGATGTTAAATTTGAACATTTTGTATATTTTTTTGTTTTTTTGTTAAGTTTCGGGCCTATTTGGCTAATAGGTTCTTCCATTCCTATTTTGTGGTAGCTTTGCTCTTTTTGTCATGCTTCTATAAATTTATAGAATGCAGGCAGGGTTCTGCCTAATGTGGATTGGAAGGGATTATGTCATCTTTCCACTACATTGTTTGTTCTGGCTTCCTGTGCCAAGTTGCTGTCATAGACATACCGACATTATATGTGGAATTTGGGTTGATGTCTGTGTATGAAGTTATGTAATCTGCCAACTCAAGTGTCTTCAAAATAGAACATTTGAAGACAATAGTTCAGATTATGAGTTTGGCGGATGGGAAGCTCCCGAAGGGGTGGTTGCAACTGTGCTGGCTACCTCCCCCCTGGAACCATCAAGCTGCTGGACTTACCTTGGTTTCTGCCTGTCAGCCCAGCGAGAAAGTGGCAGCAGCATTGTCTCCGCCAGCCTTTTCATGGCAGTCTAACCACCATGAAAAGGCTGGCAGAGTATAAGTATAGGGAGCCACAGGGGCACCTGCACTCCCCATGCCCATGTGCAGACAGTGTGCATTTCGAGGGTGCTGGTGCCCCCTCCATGTGCCAGAATTGCTGCCGGCTCTATAATGAGAGGGGCCGTAATGGGGCCAGCGGGGAGGTCGCCAGCACCGCAGCAACCTCCCCGTCGGAAGTTTGGCAGACAGATGTTTCAGTCCACCAAACTCATAATCAGCCTCTTAATTTGTTGTTTCATTTTATTCGTTAAAGTTGTTTATAGTTTTATTTTTTGGTTGGTTTAGTTTTAGTTTAAATTTTTTTTATCAGCTGAGACCTTTTATGGTAAACACTAATTAATGCAATATTCTTGATGAATGATATATAGTTAGACAGTATTGAATATACATTTAATTGTGTACATCTTTATTAATATTTAGGTTGGAGTTGAAATGTTTTTTGTTAATGCTAATTGTTTTAGATGTATATTGTTAATATTTTAGTCATATAAGTTATTGCGGTGTATTGTAAATATTTTTTCAATGTAATATATTTTTAGTTTAGTTAAATGTGGGTTTGAAATGTTTTGGGTTAATTTGAAGTAATTGATTTATGTAAAAAGGATTTTTTAAAAATATTCATGAATGATTATTTACTTATTTCTGCAATAATATTGTAGTCGATATTGTGTGAATCAATATTTTTCACGTATAGCTCTCTATTTAGAGGTAACAATATTTTTGTTTCTATTTCTGTTCTTTGACATAGGTAAAAATTTATATTTTTAACAACATTAATTATGCTCTCAATATTTGTGGTTTTACTAGTTAAGCTAGGAAGTCAACATTTACGTTATCAATATTTAATTTCCAATAGTTTTATGTTTCAGTATTGCATGCATTGATATTATGTCAGTGATCCTGTAAATTTCTGTGGTTTTCTACCAGCTTTTCAGATTTTACCAAGGGTTCAAAACTGTTTTTTTAGCATGTAATGTGTGAATGGCTATGATACGGGAGCTCCTGGAGAAGCTCAGCATTATTGTCCGTGACTACATGAACAGCACCTTCGTACTACTAGAAATCATATCTAATATAGATATACACCCAATCTGAAACTGAGCTCTCTATTAATGGGTGAAGACGCTGACACAACTTTCACACCAACATCCCATCCACTGCTCAATTCCATGATGATACACTCCATAAAGCCTTGTATAACCCACCTTAATAGCAATTCTACCTGCTAAGTTAAAAAACACTATTCAGTCTACCCCAAATTATAAACCCATTATCCAAACCCCTATTGTTCTCCAATATCAACTGCAAATCCTCAACTATTACACTTATGTAAATCTCCCCTTCTGTTGCCCTAAAGCAATACTCCAGCTGCATATTTCCTTATCACTAATACTAGATGCTTTCATAACATTATCCCCACTTGATCTTGCATCCGCTTCAACACAGATTAATTTCAAAATAACGTGGTATTGTTACAAAGCTATTATACTTCAACAACTAATGTAAGTTAACAAGATGGAAGAAGAGGAAGAAAAGAAAACAGTAACAAAGGGGAAAAAACATGGATTCAAAAGAAGCAGCGACATTGTGAAAAAGTAACAAGACAAGTAGAATGATGGAAGAAATAAGCATGAGGTAGAATTAAGGATAAACAGCTTTGGTATTTAGCAAAGCTGACATTCACAGCAGGCCTGCAACAAAAACATTGAGCCCCTGCAATCAATTTGTGACAAATTTAGCTTTCTCTGAAAGGCATTCCAGGGAGAACAAATCATAATGTATCATTACTTACTGGTAAGATTGTTACTAGCAACATATTGTGGGCTCATTGAGTGAGGTATGTAAATATCATACAGGCATAACTAGTTCATAGGCAAACAGTACCTGACTTAGAATCCAATTTCTGCCATAATCAAGTTTATTCTCAAAATATATAAACACTCCAGGTCATTATTAGGGCCTAACTCAAAACTCAAAAACTCAAAAAAGGTAGAAAGGAATATTGAACAGCTGGAATTGATAGGTATTGTCTACAGGGGCATCTGAACAGAAAATTACAGCATAGGGTCAAAACCTTTGTCTAAACTACAGACAGAGATGAGAATGGGAAAAATATGTTTGAGAATGTCTTGGTCTTTGCTGACGTGTCTATGCTTCTCTGCGTAAGTAGTAATATGTTTGTGTCAGTTCAGGTGTATACTGATAGGTCAGTACTTGTCTAGATGCATCATGATCCATTTCAGCTCTTTGTTTTTAAATAATTTGCTTGGATTTTCTGTATAGAACCTTTTGGGGAATGTTGTGTTTAACTGTCAGTATTGTTACTCACAGTATTATTTGAAGCCTACACCATGTGATACATCTAGTTTGTGAAAGTTTATGTGCACACATTGCTGGAAAATGTAAAGGTGATGTGTTAAAAATTCTATATTTAATTTATGCTGTTTGGACATTCAGACCAAGTGAAGTGTTCAATAATACATCACCTGTGTGTGAAGGAAGCATTAGATATAGTGTCACTTCACAGTTGGCAGTATCATTTTCTCCAAGGATTGTTATGCCAGCATCTTCAATAAACAATGGAACAACTGCATTGTTTTTGCATGTAAGCTACATAACATAAACTTGAAAGGAAGAATTTGCAAATAAAGGGCCTAATTAGGAGTTTTGCAGTCCCCGCGCGGGACCACCAAAGTCACGGCGAGGACGCCACACCATGGCGGTGATGTCCCTTCTGAGTTTATTACAATGTTGCCACAGGCTGACCAGCGGAACCATTGTAATATGCATTCCTGCCGGGCTGCCCAAAAGGAACAGTGCTATGATATTGATCTCGGCTCCTTCAAGGGAGCCAAGGCCAATGCCGTAGGACCCCAGCACCCTGTGTTGGGCAGGGGCCCCTACACTGCCCATGCCAGTCAGATTGTGTACGATGTTCCTGGTGGGGATGGCAGTCTTCAGGGACATAATGTGACGTTAGGGTCATAATGTGGCAGTTGGACCGCCTGGAGTGCAGCAGTCCAACGGTGACCGAGAGTGTGGCGGTCCGAGGACTGCCATACTCATAATGAGGCCCAAAGTAAGGACTGTTTCAGATTCTTGATTCAGGATGAAAGAATTACCTAAATGGTTTGTGCAGAAATTCTGTTTGCTCTTTGTTCATTTTAAGAATTTATAGACTTTGCCCCTTTAAGTCTGGTGAAAAGGGAATGTCCTCTGTTTAGTGTAGAAATTCCCATAGTGGCCAATCAGCCATCAAAATGACCCCCTCATTATGGATAGTATGGACAGTTCCTCCACAGATTGAAGAATGTTCCTTTCACAACTACCTGCAATAAGTAGTTCCCATTTGTAGGCCTATGTTGTAAAATGCCCTGTAAAGCTTCTATTGTATTTAGTTCATTGCATGTAAAGCCAACCTATCAAGATTTTAAGGAGCTGTCCTTCTGGTCTCTCCCAGAAAGCTTTTGAGTCCAGCAAGGAATTCTTTCTTCGAAGTTTCAAAATTTAGAAACGTTACCACCAGTACTATCGCTCACTTGCTCTCCAAATTGCAGACACATAATAGGTAAGACAGACCAATGACTCCAAATGTAAAGCACAAGGATTCCACCACTTCACTTAGTTAATCAGTATGCATGCACATCTGTCCTAGGAGCAATAGTCAACCCTGTAATATCTCTTTTCCAAACAGAAATCAAATCCCCTACCCAAAAAAAAAAAAGAATTCTGGATCCCAAACAAGTACAAGATGAGTTGTCCACAGCTATGAAATAAAAAGGGAAACCCTAAGAACAAACAAGAGTGATTTTAATCTCCTAAAGGATTTTGGGAATCTCACTGAAATGGAGCCATGAAGTCACCAGTAAACTTTTATTATTGTTATTGGGAAATTGCTTGAGGATTGTCTTTCTGATAATCTAGTAATGAGGTGCAATTTCCTTTCTAAAGGACATGGCTCCCTGTAAAGCATTCTGGTCAAACACTTTCCCAATGTTGACCATTCCTGATAGCAGAACGGATCAGCAGTTAACAGGTGTAAGAGGCTAAAAGAAGAATGTCCAAGAAGGTCTTCACATATAAGGCTTTTGACTGACTAAGTAGCCCTGCTTAACAAAGTCATCTTACATTAAAATTAAAAAAAGTGTAGTGGGGAGGAGCTGGTATGCCGCTTGAAACCAAATTATTCTCATACCCAGTCACATAATATTCCTTCAGCACATGCAAAACAGAACCTGTATCTATATCTTCATCAATGCTTAATTTTGAGAGACATGCAGTCAGTGAGTGTGGACTGTATTTGTGTGAACCCGGGTAATCTTTCAACTCCCACTGTCCTCTTTAACCCAAATCAGATTGGCAGTCACTTCATGAAATGTCACCAGGTTTCCAGGGCACAGATAGCTCTCTGGAAAAATCCTTCAAAATTGAGGAAAACTATCACAGAAATCTATGGCAAAACTAAGACCATCTCTACAACCTTCCACCAACTTCATCCTCAAATAGTGATTAATACTTTGACTTTGACTTTTACTGTTTGTAGGCAATAGATTAACAAAGAGTGGCATTGAGATAGCAATGAAGGAGTGTTAGTATCTGCACGTCATGGCTTCTCTGTTTGCTCAATAGTATTTTTCTATGTCCCACATCATGTGTCAGTAGCCAAGATCAATGGGGATGCATTCAGGGCCTTATTTATACTTTTTGGTGCAAAACTGCACCAACGCAGTTTTTCACCAAAATGTTTTGCACTGGCTTGCACCATTTTTTAGTACCAGCTGGGCACCATATTTATGGAATGGTCCAAGCTGGTGCAAAGAGTAGGCTAGCGTAAAAAAAAAATGACATTAGGCAGGTTAGAGTCAAAATAAATGACTCAAACCAGATTAGCTTTATTTTTTGATGCTAAGGGGCATATTTACACTCTGTTTGCACCAAATTAGTGTCATTCTGTTTTACTCTAATTTGGTCGATTCAGGTCTAGCACCAAAGTATAAATATGGAGTTAGTTTTGCACCGAATTAGAGTAAAATAAAAATACGCTAATTTGGTGCAAACAGAGTATAAATATGCCCCTCAGTACTAGCTGTCTGCTTTGGAGCATAGTCAATCACAGTGCCTTTGTCATAAGCAGTAACACTCAAACACTGGGTGAATTCTGGTGACAGCAGTGCCAGTGCTGTTCAAGAAGTATATTAATTTCAGGGATACGCCACACCACATCATCAACGCTTAATGCATTATCATATTCACTCAGTGGTTCATGTTGTGTGTTAAAATCAGCAGAGATTTATTTTGAGGAACAATTCACTCCCTGGCCTTTGGTTTATTGCTTATGGGCACCCACATATCCTAGGATAACTCCACCACATGGATGCCACTGAACACTGATTCACTTTAAGTAGAGGGCTCTCTTAGCTTTTCAATAACGAGAGCTACTTATCTTCAATAAAAATCACCCAAAGCTACTGCACATATTATCTCTGTTACAATAGATTCCTTTGGTGGTCACTATATGCAGTGTTATTAGCAGTGACTACCTTGATGCATCAGACCCGGCAACTAGCAATAGTTATGTCTAAAAAGCTTTATAAATTTTAATTCTGAATGCCTCCACAGGACATAGCAGTCATATATGCAATGTCCACTGGCACTCTTAAGAACTTAAGAAAGAACATCAGTAATTACACTCCCCAACACAGCATCAATTGGCACTTAAATATCAGCCTTAAATATATATTTTTGTAAACATTAACTTATCAGTGCTAAAAATACACGCATTCTAATTTTAAATACATACTTTTCATTTTTTAAAACGTATATAATTCAACCAGACTGAATCCTTACATTTACTAGGTAGGGACACACATAGGGGAGCTACTCACAGTTAGTAGTTGGAGAGCTATCAGTAGCTCCCAAACTGCTTGATGAAGAACCATGAATTAGACAGCACATAGCAACTCTAATTCACATTTCTATCTCCTGCTCCCAAGAGGTGCCTCATCTTCTCTTGAGTGAGCTCTAGGTTATTATGAGGATAGTCATTCTGAAAAACTGGTGTTTTGTCTGTGTTTCCACAAAAGTATTTTTCATTACTCTAGTAATGCCTGGCTGTCATTCTAGGCCATTAATTTCTAAAGAATAGGCTGGGTACATTTCATAAACCATCATACAAATCTTCCGAGCAGGATCCATTCAACACAGCCTAGTTATGCAAATTTGGAGATGGGTGAATGATGTCAGCAAATCTGGTCTATAACTGCTGTGAGTAGAGCAGTTATTAATATCCTAATTGGGGTTAGTTGTCTTGGCTGTAGTGTATGTAGAAAAATGAGGCCCTGCTTTATAATCTTTCTTGATGATAAAGTAATCATTAAAAATACATTTCAACACATTTTTTTGACTTGCATATTATACTCAGTCTATTGGGGTAGAGCAATCAAAAACTCATTGATAAACAAAGTTTCTCTACCATGTATCCATTGGCTAAATACATTTTCAGTGAGTCATTCTGGAAACAAGAAGGCAGATTTACTAAGACTTTAGGCCTCATTACGAGGCTCTCTGTCTTAGGACCGCCAACCTCGCAGTGGCAGTCAGACTGCTGCAGTCCAGGTGTTCTGACTGCCAAATGACAAGCTTGGAGGGAAGGCCCATCTAAAGATCACCACCCCTGCCAGGAATATGATTCCCGACATGGTAACAGCTGTCGGGGTTGTAACCAGCCAGGGCGGTGCTGAACTCAGCGCCCCTGGCTGAACACAACCCCACTTTCCGCCGGCCTTTTCATGGCAGGGGCCTTGCCATGAAAAGGCTGGTGGAAAGTCGGTGCTGGGGGCCACAGGGGCCCTCCTGCCCAGCACTATTGTAAAATGCACTGTCTGCATAGCAGACAGTGAGCATTCCAAGGGTGCATGAGTGCTAGGATATGGACCTCGGTTCCCTTAAAGGAGCCGAGGTTCATATCCTAGCACTGCGCCTGCTTGTCAGCCCGGTCGGAACGCGTATTGCAATGTTCCCACGGTGCTAGGAACATTATGATATGCTCAGAGCGTCACCACCATGGTGGTGTAGTTCTCCCCACAGCTTTGGCTGTCCCGTAGTGGGATCACCAAAGTCATAATGAGGACCTTTGTGTCAGGGTTGTGAATTTTTGTGATGAATCCCAGACTTTGCATGGTTTAGTAAATAGAAAAGGATGCAACACGCAGATGGAGGTGTCCAACAAATGAGAACTAATGCACATGCTTATCTATCACTAAATCAACTTCATCAAAATCAAATCAAGAAATGCTCCGCTGGTTAGTAAGAGAGCCCACAAAATAAACAATACTTTCCTCATATTCTAGGTTTCTCGTAAAATCAGTATCTCCAACTGCAAGTGCTGGACATGGAACACTTAAACTCATGTGATAACCGTGAACAGCATCACTTTTACAACATTGTGGCCTCATAAGGATTTGATTGGAGATGGAATTTATGGTGCATAACAATCACCTCAATATATTTGTGGATCAGTGCACATTTACTCTTTCCATTCATGTGTTTGTATTCCATTTCTGACCCAGTGTGGGACATTGGGTTGTTGGTTGATCAGATACTGAGCCCTGGTAAAGCAGTACCCACAATTCTTGTCAGAGTAAGCCACGAGCAAACACAAGTTAACCTGTTCTCACCCTCCGGTAGCTTGGCACAAAGCTGTAAGGCTTAACTTGAAGGCAATATATAAAGGATTTGTTTAGCACTTCAAACAGTAAAACAGTGAAAACTACACACAAAAAGGATCCCACGCCAGGTTAGGAAAACTTGATTTAAACAATAAAACAAGACCAAAAGGACAAAATTCCAAAAAGTAGAATCTGGTTTATGAATTTTTAGAGAATACACTGTAAAATAGCCTTTAGAAGCCAAAAGTGTAAACCGAGAACATCTGGTCGCTCCAGACCAGGACAAAGGCACATGTTCAGGCAAACCATGATGGCGTGCAGGACAACTAAAGGTATCCAGTTGGGCCTGCTTAACCAAAGTGCTTTAAATCCGGGTTGCGGATGCACGATTCAGTTCCAAACCACGCAGTAAAGGGGATGCTTCGCTTTTCTCCTTCCAACAGCAGCGATGCATTGTTTCATAGATGCAGTGAGGCTCCAGTGTGAGTTCATGATGTGTTGACATCAAGGATGTGCTGGGCAGTGAAGGCAATACATTGGTTCATATGAGCGTAGGAGCTGCAATGCAGAGTTTTGACATTATAATTTAGGCTGCCTTTGATAAGCTTGTGAGCATCTTGCGGCAAGAAAAACATCAGAGTCGGTTCTGAAGGCGATGCGCTGGTTTCAAGATGTGAGGTTCAGCAGCAATGCAATTCTGGTCACACCGGTTCTGAACCATGCGAACGAGGAAATACAATAATTATCTCCATGCACTAGTGCTGATTCATTGATTCTGCTCCTGCAGCAGAGTATGTGTCTGTTCCTCTGAGCAAGCACCTGAAGCCCACTTTCCAGGGTCCAGAACTGGAGTTGCACCACTCAGCAGAACAGACTCACAGATGACAGAATCCAGGTGCAGGAGCAGCTTGAAAGTTTATGTCTGTGAGACTTCAGATTAGGAGGCCAGCCAACTAACCCTTGGAGACACTCTGGGTTCTGAATTGGAGAGATTCAGGTCCAGTCCTTCTCAGTCCGAGGCAAGAGGCCGGCAGGTGCAGGTCAGCACAGAAAAGCAGGAGTCCAGCAAACAGCAGTGCAGTGGAGTAACAGGCCATAAGTTAGGATTTTAAATTGGGATTCCAGAGACATCAAACTCAAAGAGTCTATCTATTCCAGTTTGCGGATTACACTTATAATAGGATGCAATAAGGTAATCCAAATTTTAACCTATGAGACATATAGGCTTTGCAGTAGTGCAAAACAAAGTTGAGAGTTTTTCAGTACCTGGACATGTAAAACTTAAAAGTACATGTCCACATTTTTTAAATACACTGCACACTGTCCTGGGGCTGCCTAGGGCCTACCTTAGGTGGGATTTATGTGTATAAAAGGAAGGTTTGGGCCTGGCAAAAAGGTGTACTTTGCCAGGTCGAAATGGCAGTTCAAAACTCCACACACAGGTTTGGCAATAGCAAGCCAGAGCCATGTTTAAAGAGCAACTTAAGTGGGTGGCACAATCAGTGCTACAGGCCCACTAGTAATATTTAAATTACACCCCCAGGGTACATGTAGTGCACTTTACTAGGAATTTACACGTAAATCTTATGAGTAAATTAAATATGCCAATTGAGATATGCCCATGTTACCAGGTTTTAGGGTTGAATGTACCTGCACTTTTTCACTGCTTAGCAGTGGTAAAGTGCCCAAAGTCCTAAAGCCAACAAACAACGAGTTCAGCAAAAGAGGGGAAGATGATGGCTAAAGGTCCAGGAATGACCCTGCAGAAAGAGCCATTTCCAACACCCAGGTAAAATTTCTGTCACCAAAGTTATTTTCTAGGCCAAGTCCTATGGGTTGTATTGTAAAAACACACCTGTTAACTTCATAGCTCTTTACTTTTCAGGTCATTTTTAGCAGTCTAGCAACTAATTACAATATGAGTATGGGATGATTACGTAAAGCCATTATCATGCTACCAATCCAGACTGTCCAGCAGTTAGAGATGTTTTTATTACCTGTGAAAACACCTTAGTACTTTGGTAGGGGTACAAACCCAGGCCTTTAAATGCAGCATAGGTTCATGTGTTTTTATTGTTGTCAGTGACCATTCAGAAGATGTATTGTTTAATGTGGAAGGCATTTAAAGGCGTATTAAATTAAAAATAGGGCGAAGATAATTATGCACTGCTGTTAAAAATATAGGTCAAAATTTAAGAAAAGTGGTGCTGCATTATATGCAGCACCACTTTTCTCCCCCCCCAACGCCACCATGTGTGTGCCATGTTAAACATATGGGCACCATGGCACAGGTTAGGGACAATAGCATCAACATTTTTGATGCTATTGTTGTACTTTGCAGGATTAGTGCCAAAAATGTTGGATGGCGCAGTGGAATCTCATAGATTCCCCTGTGCCATTTTTGCGGATCCCGTAACAGGAGAATGCCCCACTTGCATACATTATGTCTGGCACAGACACAATGTGGCACAATGTGGCACAAGGGCAATGCATGCATTTTGCCTCTTGGTAAATATGGCACAGCAAATTTGGCCTAATTGAGGCACATTAGCGTCATACAAAATTACGCTAATGTGCCGCAAGGAGGTGCTAGGCCTCATTAAATTTGGGCCATAATTTGCAAAAATAGCAAAATCTTCGATCCTATGTTATTCACATACTATTGCTCTAATGTCATCTAGTGGTTAGAAGTCCATACATGCGAACTATAGGAATTAACGTCGTGTCATTATTTCAATGTGCTCACAGAAGTGCAATGACTTTCCCGCGTTACTTCGAGTCTTAAGAGAAGGACATGGTTCTGTGAATAGGTAAACACATGCCTGACAGAAAAAAAAAATCCCTTGAAAATTCCAACATTATGGCCTGTTTATGAGGTGACATTCAAAGTCAGCTTTCTGCTGTTATGTATACTGACTTTCAGCCACGTTAATACCTATTATAATGTGCTTCTTTACAATAGCAAGCCGCTCAAATATGAATAAATGCATTAGATGATATCAATTGAGGTGTCTCATCTAATTTCAGGTTTTGTAGGTCAAAACCATCGAGCTTTTAAAAATTCTCAAAGTATTCCCTATGTACTTATTATTCAATGGATCCCTCTTTAAGACAATCAGACCTGTTTAATTTTTGCTTTCTTTATGGACATCTTAATTAGTCTAATCCTAACTGGTCTCTTTCCAATGCTCATGTTGGCACAGTTTGATTTCAATTAACATTCTGCTTCAGCACTGGAAATGCCCTTGCTCAGACTGAAAAAACACTGTTTTGAATTCTATTTCTTTCTTTGTTATTTCTCTTGTGTTTTCATTTCTTATTTAAAATCATTGTACCAAGCAGCATTTTCGGAACGTGCCGAGTTTTAAGAATATTTTTTTAATGCTGGAAAAAAGATTAGTTTTGCGAGACAGTTTCTATATTTCACATGTATTAGTATTAGCAACACGTATTTGGTTGTTATTTAGGGATGCTTTGGGAGTAGCAATCTCTGCGGGTTGCTTTTGAACCTCTTTAAGTATTTTGATTGCCGATACTTAAAAATAAATTTTATCTTTTTATACGTTTTCTTACCTGTTCTATGGCAGCCGTTTTCATTAAATATTTGATACATGGTCCTTAAATGAAGGCTATTTAAATAACCGTACACTGAGTCCATCATACAAGTTGAAGGTGGTGTGATATCACTTGCTTTGATTGACTTGTTTGTGGTATGTAATTTCTACTAAACCTTAATTTCCCAGAATGCCCTCTGCCCCCCCCCCCCCCCGCACTAGAGCTGCCAAAATGGACAGGCTTGCTTGCTCTAGGTCACAGTATGAGTGACATATCTCACTACCACTTAACTGGGTGGTGTTGTGGAAAGGACCACCTTTCTGGGCCAGCTTGAGAATCACTGAATCAGGTGGCATACCCAGCCCTTCTGGGTGAAATCTCATACGTCAGACAAGAAGCTCCAAGGGCCTCACATCGCAGTTCGATTATGAGACTTTGGACCTTATTGTTTAAAATCTTCTACAATCCTCTAGAATTGAAAGGGTCGATAGAAAATTAAAAATCCGCCAAACCTGTTATAGTGGCAAAGCAGGAGCATGACTCAATTTTTAAGAACGGAAAGAGTTTATGATACTCGATTTGATTTCCAATGATAAGTGACTTTAGCGGGAGCAAGATGGCGGACGCGTAGAGAGGGCGCAGCCTTGCGGCCACGCCCACCCTGATCTCGGACGCCAGCCGGCGCCGGAGAACCGCAGCGAACGCGGACACAGAAAGCAGCGAGAGCGAGGGAAGCTCTCCCCTCCATGAAAACTGGAATTATGCCGCGACCTAAGGCGGCCTGGAAGAACGCGCCGGGGGCGGCCCCATGGGCATAACTCGGAGCTGGTGAATGCTCCGTTTTCTGGCTTTGGCTCAGTTTTCTGGCTTTAAGATGCGCACTGAGCGCCAGCGACAGTTATGAGGGGGGAAGCATAGGCTTCCCTCTAATTTTGGAAACAATGCAGGGCAAGACAAGGCAGAAGTAGCTAGGAGGCTACCCCCACGCTAAACCTACCCTGCATTTTTATGCTTGACTTCACGACAAAGAGGAGGAGAGGAAAAGAAAATTCAAGAAAGAAAAGCAGCCCCCTACTCATGCCCTGCTCTGCACTTTTAACTATGGACTCTGTGAGAAGGAGGAACAGCAACTTCAAGTAAGCAAAAAAAAAAAGGGGAAGAGGGGCCTGAAATGATTGATCTAGTCTCTTGAAAACACGCTAGCAAACATTTGTTCTCTTCACCTTTTCAATATAAAAAAACTCTACTAGACTTTAAAATATTAACACAAGAGGCGCGGATCCTGAGGGCTCCCACCCTATTGATCTCTGTGTGTGTCTGATTTATAACAAAAACAGAAGATTAGAGGGTTTATGGTGCGCAAGATGAACAAAAACTGGATGCCCCCAATGTTATTGATTACCGAGGCGAGTACTGACCGCTCCTGTACCCATCCCTGGTCTACAAAGGGCATTATTAAAAGCGTGATATACGACTCGATACACAATGTGAAAGTAGCGACAGCAGGGCTAGCCGGCTTTGTGAGAGCATTCCCCCATTTTTTGAAAATAAGGATGGCGCCAAAAATGTCTCGCCGGAACTCTGGAGACAAGACTGATAGCACCAAAATATTGCGGTCAGGAAAGGATAAAGGGGACTTGATCGGGGCAAACAGACGGCCCGCTTCAACAGTGGGTAGGCAACCCGGGAGAAACATAATTGGCCAAGGCAAAAACTTGAAATCAGATGATAACATAATTCCCCTTCCGGAAAATAGGGGGAAAAGCAAAACCCAGGCTACTATCACCTCTTTCCTTGTAGGAGGGACACAAGAAAGTGGAACTACACTTTTAACTTCCACCTCAGGAGAAGATCAAACTGCCACAGAAAGCTCACGTGGCGGGGCCTCCAGTGAAAAGACTTTTAAGGAAGCAGCACCCCAACCTGGATCAGTAGGGTCAGACAGCTGCAGGATGGTAAGAAGGAAGGAAAAGGACCCTCCCATTAGTCAGGAGTGTCCCCTGGCACAGCAATATGCGACCACAATACAAGGAGGAGACTTAAGTAATATAAAACACACACGGGGCAGTGAAGAGGAGCAAAGTATTTCGCAGAGCCTAGGAGGAGGGGATAAGGCTAATGAAATAGAGATGAAAATCTTGGATTGAGCGAAAGACACTGGGGACAAATTATACTCGTTGACAGAGGAATCAGACTTCAGTAGTGCTGATGAGCACAGCCCTGGTGACTCTGATAGCAGCATTTCCTCCGAGGGGAGGAATGCTTCATCAAATAACGAACCTTCAGTACGGTAGAGGCGGCTCCAGCGCAAGTGCACTAAAACAAGGTCTGGATCACAGGAGGGTACCGAATTTTCTGCTTCTAGCAGGAGTAAGACTTTGGGAGAGGGGGGAGCGGGAAAACAGATAAAAATCACCAGACTCCGAATAGCCTCTATTAACATCTTTGGCCTAAATGACCCCCGAAAAAGAAGGAAAGTTATGGAAGATCTAAAAACCCTAAGGGCAGATATTTATTGCTTGCAAGAAACTCATGTGGAATATGGGAACCATTGGATCTTAGGGTCGCTTGGCATGAGAGTGATAGTAAGCTCAAAACAAGAGGTGAAAACTAAAGGGGTGGCGATATTGGATCGGAGCAACATAGTGAAATTTGCCAGGCAGAAGGTTGATATGAATGGGAGATGGGTAATTGTAGAATGCTTATATGGGAAAGGTAGCTTTACGCTGTCCTCTGTATATGGGGCAGTATCGGATGATCCAATTGTAATGGATACTATGGCTGTAGAATTAACTGGCTGGCCGGCCCCGTATATTTTATGCTGGAACTTGAACTTTAACGGCTCCTGGGATGGCTTGCAGGATCTCTTACCGCCTGTAGCAAAGAAATATCAGGGCCGGGAACCTCGAGTATTTAAGGCAATGGTAGGTCTGCAGAAAGAGTTAGGTTTGGGTCAAGTTATGTGATCCAGATCCTGGGTACACTTATTTCTCCGCTCCTCATGTGAAACTGGCCCAACTAGATTTCTTTTTGACATCTCCTGAACTGTTATCACAAGCTAGCATGGAATTATACCCACAGATTATGTCTGATCATAATCCACTGGTATTGGATTTGGAATTAGATGGTCTAGAACACAAAACCAGGAGATGGACTTTCGAAAGGGGGCTTCTCAGTGACTTGGAATACTTTGATTTTATGAGGAACTGGATAGTGGAATTCTTAGAGATTAACATAGGGTCTGCTCCTATAGAGATAGTCTGGGATACTTTGAGGGCAGGGGTACGGGGAGCAACTTTGAGCTTTAGCCTGAGTAAACAAAAAAAGGCCCAAAGGAAAATAAGAGACTCGCATTTGAAGCTCAGAGATTTAGAAATACAGTTGATTACAGCCATAGAAAGGGGGGAAGATACATAGAACATTCAGGAGAGGATTGCTATAGCAAGGGCAGCAGTAAATGAGGTTAACGCAGAAAGAGTAGCTGGAAAATACCTTGCGCAACGTTCTAAAGGTATGAGTTTGGTGAAAGAACTGGTCACCTGTTAGCAGTAAGGGCAAGTCATAAAGCTGCAAGATCCTGCCTTCATGAGGAATGGCTAATATAGTAGTTTTTCTAAAGAAAGGGAAGGCCCCGCAAACTCCGGCCTCATATCGGCCAATAACTTTAATTAATAGCAATGGTAAAGTGTATTCTAAAATATTCGCTGCCCGGTTATCTGTGGTAATCAAGAAGTTGGTAATACCCCGACAACATGGATTTGTCCCCGGTAGAGATACGGCAGAACATATTCAAAGAGTTATTACGCTGTTTGATGCAACAGAAGTGGCGGAGGAGCCCATGGCTGTTGCCCTGTTAGACGCTGAGAAAGCATTTGACTGAGTTAGCTGGAAATATCTCTGGAAGGTTATGGAGAAATATGGCTTTCGAGAAAAGTTTATCGTGGCAATAAAAGCCATGTATAGGTCCCCATGAGTAAGAATACAATTAATGGGAGGGCAGTCTGGATGCATCCAAGTGGGGAGAGGTACAAGGCAGGGATGCCCATGCTCTCCACTATTGTTCGCCTTATATATAGATCCTCTGCTCAGACAGCTTGAAGGGAACAAGCAGATTATCCCTGTACGAAGATATGGTTGGGATACAAAAGTTCTGGCTTATGTGGATGATATTGCCATTATAACCTCCAACCCGGATGCAGCACTTAAAGAAATCGAAGAGGTCACGACTAAGTTCGGGACATTTTCTGGGTATTTGTTAAATAGAACTAAAACTCAGCTATTGGTTAATCAATATACGAATTCACAGGACAATCGGAGGGTGGAGTATGCAGTATACCTGGGCATCAGTATTTCACCAAGAGTAGGAGAAATCATCAGCCTGAACTTAGACCCAATATTGGCAAAGGTCAAAAATGATATGCATAGATGGAATAACTTCCATATGACTATAATAGGGAGGTGTAATATGGTCAAAATGATTCTTCGCCCAAAATTATTGTATCTATTCCGGACCATACCTTTGAACTTTACAAAATCTCGGTTTGAAGATATGGAACGGATAATTATGAGATTTATTTGGGCATATGGCAAGTGCAGAAGATCGGCTAAGCTTATGTCTCTACCTTGTGAAAAGGGGGGGTGGGCCTTGCCTAATCTGAAGCTATATCAATTGGCAGCTGCATTCCAATATATGTGCCCATCATGGGGGGAAAGACCAGGGGAGAACAGGGTGGAAGGTACCCCCAATGTCCCTAATATCTACGAACTGCTTGTGGGTTCTGCCTCAAAGGGGTGCTTGTTAACTTTCCACGAACCAGGGTAATATAAGAAGACCCGGTACAAGGTATTAGAGGCGGCCTATAAATGCTGGCGGCCATGGCGTACAAAGAATGGGCTCGGAAGATTTAACTACTATACCCTAATTAAGAATACTCCGTCGCTCCCGGAAATTGTTAAGGATAACTATATGGTAAAATGGACCTCCAAAGGTATAGCGAGGCTAGGAGACTTTTTTGATGACGTTGGAATAAAGACGTTTACGAGTCTTCAAGAACGGTATGGCATAGAACAAATGGATTTTTTAAATTTTTTACAGGTACGAGACTTTCTGAGTAAGAAAACAGGTGGGCCACAGGGGTATTAAAGCAACCAATTGTTAAAAAATATTCTGGGAGAATCTAACATGACTATCAAAGTAATTTACTCCGCATTAATGGCAGAGCAACCCAATGACTTGGGGAAGCATAGTGAACAGTGGAGCGGTAAACTGGTGGATGGAAGTGCTAACTTTCTTAATTCACTTGAGTTAGGTCATACTATGTTACTCTCTTCGTCTCTACAGGCACAACATTATAAAACTGTGTTTGACTTGTACTATACACCGGCCCACCTTGCCAAGTGGGGGGGGTCACGCGGAATTAATTGTCCAAGGTGCGGGGACCATGGAACAGATGTAATCCATATGTTTGCTATATGCAGAGAATTAACGACACTGAGAGATGGTATCCAACTTGTGATAAAAGAAATATTGGGGTATGACGTGGTCCTTACCCCAGAAATCTTGGTTCTAGGGGTTGCTGAACAAATAAAGGAACGACAGAGGGCATTTATTTTTCTTGCCATAGCGGTATATCGATTATGTATTTCTTCCGTATGGTTGAGCACGCAACCACCATCATGGCAGCAGTGGTTGGGCAGGTTAATATCAGTGTATCATCTGTAGATATCCTTGGACGAACAGAAGGGGAGATTGGCTAGGAAGAAAGGGAATGCTATCTGGGGACAATTTCGGAACTGGCTCATGGCTAATGATTGATGTATTAAGTCATTGCTTCCTTTTTGGGTGATAAATTGGGAAATGTCTCTCTCTAATTGAAGAAGAAGGTTTATTTATATATTGTATTTGTTTATTTTCCTCTTTAAAAAAAAAAAGGTAAGTGACTTTAGCTCGTAGCAGCAAGATGAAAGATGATAATGTTTCTTATGACTTAGTTTTGTAAAGTGGAACAAGTAGTTCTAGATAACCAGGTTAAAAAGCTGATGGTTTTGCTTACAGCTGATTGCTTAGTCTGGAGACAAAAGACAGGCTGCTGCAAGTGATAATATCCCCACCAGAATGCATCTGTGCCACTGCACTGGAACTGTGGGGTGCATATTTATTCTGTTTTCAGTGCAGTATGTTTCAAAGTGTAGGATCCGGATCACTATGTGTGCCTAAAACATAGGGATGAAAAGCTGCACCAAGTAAGACCAAGAAGGGTGCATTTATAGCAGCATCACAGTGATGTCACAAATCCAACTGTGTCTGGTACATTTAGCTAGCAGCAAATCACCGTTCCAAGGTCCATGCTCTGAAACAAAATCAACATCATCAGCATCAGTGTAAACGTCTTCTCTTTACATGTTCCAGCACTTCTGTCAAGCTCACGTTTCCAGAAAGCTCAACAGGGTACATTTTCAACTATGGCAACAGAGTAAAATCATATGAGCACTTGTTTAACCAAATAAAATTTCCAGTATATCACCATGATCCATTGATGGATTATAATAAAAAAATAGAGCAGTGGCCAGAACTAGCAAAGCAGCTGTGGCAATTGTAGCTTTTCAATGGACTAGGTTGTCTCCTCAAAACGTGAAAAAGAAAAAAACATAAATAGAATGACACGTTTTTGACAATAGATATTATGAGGGTTCGCCAGAAAAATTAGAGGAAGAGAAGGATGGATCCATCACTATCGATTCTTCAGAAGAAGCCTCAGAGGAAGGTGAAAGATTCATCATGCACTAAGGCGATAGCTGTTGTAAAAACACAAAGAAGAATTGGTCAAACCAACAGGTCTGACTTATTTAAAAAAAAAAATATTGTAAATCGTTATTACAAAACATTTTTAAAAATGGCACAGGTAGACGTTTTTGAAAGTTTTTGCTATTAAGGGTTGAAACAAATCAAAGATGCATGCACTTGTCCTGGCAGCCATTTTGGAATCAACTGGAAGCCCATTTAAAGAGGATCATCCATCTGTGAACATGCAAGCGCATACACCAGCAAGGTTTGCCATTCTGAAATGTTTTCACACTATTCACAATGATGCAGGGGACAGGCAGTGCAAGCACATGGGGTGCAGTGTACTGCAAGTGGTGTCAAGGGCCTAGTAGTAGTATCTGGAAAACTACATGGGGCAGACTTCAAGGGGGCAAAGTTTTAAGGCAAGTTTTCCTTGCAGCAGCAAGGAAATGGGGGGGGGGACAAAGAGTTACAGAATGGGCAGGGCAAGATAAAGTTAAAGTTAAAGTCTCTAGGGTGAGAATTATTTAAAGTCTCTCTCTCTGGGATAGAGAAAAAGCATCAAAGTGTCATCAAAATGGCTTCTTGAATCTGGCTTCAAAATGGTATCAAAGAAAATGGCTGACTTCTCTTCATCCGGTGGGATTAAATAAGAATAGTTCCAAATTCTTCAGGGTCTTCCATTGGAGGGTCCATGGGGTGGTTTCTCTTTAACCAATGAATAGTGTCCTTCTCTTAATATTCACCTACGCATAAGGTGTCCTTGGAGTTTTGGAACTCAAGTAACAACAAAGTTGCCAATTAATTCTGCATCAGTGTCCTCATTGTCTGCACCTGCAGAAACTGACCTTGCTTCAAAGGGGATGAAACTTGCCTAGCACGCAACTTTTGAGATAAGTGTAGTAGTCATTCTACTGGAAAAATACAGCTTTTAAAGTTTAAAACACGTCTTTGTTAATACAAGTGAAAACTACGCAGTTAAAATTGAGACCAGGCAACTAGGCCAAAGCCTCTGATAAATTTAAGCTAAGCATATAACAGTTTTAACAAGAAAATCATAAAATACATCTGCAATTATGACGGATTACTACATTATCGATTTTTCATGATTAATTAAGCTTGTTTATACTAATGGCGAACTACTCCGTGGGCAAATTTTTCTACATACATTAATTTTCTTTGCTAAAATCACGTTGTCTTATATGGTTTCGTATACATGATATATGAATATTTGTTAGTCTGTCTTTTTCTGCTTCATCAATCCCTCCTCTCATGACTAATTATGTCATCACATTCAATCTTCCACCACAAATTTTATTCCATTAAAATTCTGTTTTAATAATTTAGCATTTCAGTCAATTCCCTTTTTCTTTTCACTCCCTTGGATTTTTCCCTGTATATTTTTACCATTTCTTTCTGTTCTTTCTTTTCTATTCTTCTCTTATTTCTCGATTTCAGTATTTTAATAGTATTCAGTATTTCCATATATCCCCGAATTCCTATTAAGCAAATCAGTATTATTAATATCCATTTGACTATTTTCAGTAATATACCGTTCCAAATGTTGCTGAGCGAATTTCCCACAGAAGCAAATCCTTTTCCAACCTTTTCCCATACTCCTGGTTCTTTCAATTGTATCAAATCTGCACTATCGTTAGTTACATTTGCAAGCATATTTCTAATTTGTTTACTGTTGTCTGGTATATAAGAACAACAGTGACGTGCACTAAGCATTTTGCAAACGCCACCATTCATTGCTATAAGAATGTCTAAAGCAAGCCGATTTTGAAGAGTCATAGCTCTTTCTGCAGCAAGTTCAGTATCCATCAGGATCATTGCTCCTGAGAAATTTGTCAGCATGTTATCCACAATAGTAGACAACTTTTGTATTTTGATTGAATTCAATATAACTCCTACTGAAGGAATTTTTGCTCCAAATATGTCTCCTATCACACCAGAAGCTGTCTCCCTTTTCTGAATATGATGTAATTCAGACAGCTTTGGAAATTTCTTTAAGTCGTCTAGTTGATAAATCTTTGGAAATACTATTCCCAAATAACATCTCCCATACCATCCTTTTGGAAGACGATAATAGGCATTGAGCCCACAAATATAATATACTCCTGGAGTAGCTGTATCTAGGCCATTTAACATGAACGTCCATTTGTTCTGGAATAAAAAAATATATGTTTACATTCAGTCGTTCCTACAAAGATTGTGTCATAATATTATTTAGGTCTATATATACAAAGTTTCCCTACGTGTATTGCATCTAAAGCTAGTTTCCCTTGTGTCTTTATTGCAGCAAAAGCATAGTTATCTACAGATGTCCTTTTGTGTAATTTTTTTTCAAATTTTTCCTTTACCATTTTCCTTCTATCTTCAGTGTGATCTAAAAAGCTTTTCTCTACTGGTGAAAGCAAGCATCTAAGGTTTTCTTTATGAGCGTGAACTGTGGAAAAAGGTGATAATGGTTCAAAGAAACCTCTAACTAACTTTATGTAATAATCTCTTGCTACTTTACTCAGGTACTCAATTATGGGGACATAAGAAAATACAACATAATGATTAGAATAGAAGTATTGAATATACTCTTGGCCATAAAATCTGGTTAGTAACAAGCTACATGTTATTCCATACGTAAGAGGCATGCTATGATATGTCACCCCATCTATTACTGAGGTAGGTATTTGTGTACATACGTAACAGTCTTTCACGTCCATTGTATCAACACACTCATTCAGCAAGCGATAGAAGACATTAGACAAATGTTCTTTCTTGTCATGTAAATATTTTACATCTTGTTCGAGTTTCTTCAAAGGAGTTAGTTCAGTATTAGTTTTAAAAGCAGAAGCATCAATCATGTCTCTTTCATTCTCTCCATGTATTCCAAAAATTATTGAGAAAATTATTAGTATACATGCAATTATTAGACCTATACACATGTATTTACAACATTTCATTTTATGTCTTTGTGTAGCGTAGTCTGTCATGATCTATAGAGAATCAGAAAGTTGAAGATAACTTATCAAATCAAATGTGCAGATCTATATATGTGTAGGATCAACGAGTTCAAAGTTCACACGGTTTTCTTTAGCAGCTTAGGGCCAGATGTAGCAAAGGTTTTTACCCATTATGTGTCTATGGGAAAAAGTCTTCTTACATATGGCCCTTAGTCTCTTATCGGTTTAGCAGCTTTGTCTCAAAATCGGTTTCAAAAGTCAATCAGGTTATCAATGTCTTATTCGGTAATGTTCATGAAATTTCACTTTTCAAGTACCAAAGTGACGTTCTGCTTCTTTGTTTTCAAGACTAAGAGATAGAAATGAATCTGACCAATCGTTAGTGGCTGTGTATGCCCATTCTGGACCAGAATATCTTCTGCTCGCTATTCTTTTTCTTTTCAATTTTGCATCTCCTTTCGATTTCCTTTCGCTTATGTCTTGTTCTTTGGCTCTGTCTTTTTCTTCATTCAATGTTGTTATGAAAAATACTTCTTTTATTTTCTCCTTCAACTTTGGCCCTTTATTTTCGTTTAATGTTTCTTTAGTCTTTGATTTCACTCGTGATATGCTTTGTCTCAGTTTCGCGTTGCTTTCACCTGATGGACCTGCAACCAGTTCTGGAAGATTTGGAACAATTTCGCTTTGCTCTGTCTTGTCTCCTTCCTCTAGGAGGTCAATCAGGTTTTCTCCTTCTTTTCCCGTATCGTCTGCTTCTGGGAAAGCCCTCCTCTTATCAGGCTCTCCTGCTTCTTCACCTGAGATAGGATCTTTGTCACCTCCTGAGGCTCCTTCTCTGTTGTCCACAAAAGGATCAACTTCGTCCTCTTCAGAGAATATTTCTTCTGTTTCAATTTCTTCTTGTTCCCTCTCAGGCTCCTTTTGTTCTGTCTCAGTGCCTGGTACGTTCCTGTCAGTTGTGGGTAATTTCAGTTCTTCAATTTCCTCTTCTGTGGCACATATCACCCTTTTTGTGTGACTGGCGTGAATCCAGTTGGGAACTCCCGCACACTTCACAGCGGTGGTAGTTGTCAGAATCACTTGAAAAGGTCCTTCCCAACGGGGTTCCAAACACGACTTCCTCACGTGCTTCTTTATCACAACCCAGTCACCTGCTTTCAGGGCGTGTCCTGGACCTTGGATCGGTGGCAAGGTGGTTGCCTTCACCTGGTGAGAAAAAGAGCGGACCACATGAGCCAGACCTTTGCAGTAGTCCAATACCATATCATCAGTAATATTTACAAGAGCATTCACAGGAACTGCTGGAAGTCTCATGGCTCTGCCCATGAGAATTTCGTGTGGTGATAGTCCAGTTTTTCTATCAGGTGTGTTTCTCATTGACATTAACACCAAGGGCAACGCGTCAGGCCATTTCAAGTTTGTGGATGCACATATTTTCGCCATTCTTGATTTCAGCGTGTCATTCATTTGCTCCACTAGTCCTGATGCTTCAGGGCGGTAGCTACAATGCAATTTCTGCTCTATGTTCAATGCTGCACATAGTAATTTGATTACTTTGTTATTGAAGTGACTTCCCCTATCTGATTCTAAAGAGATCGGAAATCCGAAACGTGGTATTAGTTCTCTCAAGAGTAGTTTTGCAACTGTGTGACTGTCATTTCTGCGTGTGGGGTATGCATCAATCCAGTGACTAAAAATACACACAATCACCAACACATATTTCAGGCCTGCATGCATAGGCATCTCAATGAAATCAATTTGCATCCTGCTGAATGGCCCACCTGCTCTTCCAATGTGGCTCAAATTTACTACTGTTCCCTTCCCTGCGTTCATTTGTTGGCAAATGACGCAACAATGGCAAACTTCTTCAGCAACTTGGCGGAATTTGGGATTAAACCAATCAATTTTGAATAATCTAATCATGGCATCTCTTCCAATGTGTGCTTGCCCATGGTATAACCTAGCTATTTGTGTAAAAAGACTATCTGGCAAAACTAATCTCCCTTCACTTGAAACCCACAAATCATCTGTTTTTTTTACGCATTGCAACTTACTCCATGAGTGTTTTTCATCCTTACTAACATTATTTTGTAGGAATTTCAATTCTTCTATTGTGTCTACAACTTTTAGCGCAAATGCTTCACTTGGTTCAAGTTCTGGCTCACTTATCAAATTCTATTCGTCTCTGAGCAATATACAGTTCAATGCGCAAAACCTTGCGACTTGGTCTGCATATCCATTTCCCAAAGAGACGAAGTCTTGTGATTTCGAGCGTGCACTGCATTTTACTACTGCTACTTCTCCTGGTAACTGGATAGCATGTAACAATTCTCTTATTCTTTCACCATTTTTCACTGGTGATCCTGAAGAGGTCATAAAGCCTCTTTGTGACCATAATTGTCCAAAATCATGCACTATTCCAAATCCATACTGACTGTCAGTGTAAATGGTGACTTTCATTAATGCGGAAAGTTGGCAAGCTCTAGTAAGGGCTACTAGTTCCGCTACTTGTGCAGAGTAAACCCCTTGAAGCCAAGATGCTTCTAGAACACCAGTTATTGTACATACAGCTTATCCTGCTTTCAATATTCCTAGTGCATCTCTTAAACATGATCCATCGACAAAAACAATTTGATCATTTTCTTCCAATGGAGTATCTTTGATATCAGGTCTTGGTTTAGTACAAAATTCAGTCATTTGAAGACAGTCATGCTCGATATTATCGACGTTTTCAATTTCAACATTTTCACTGGGAAACAAAGTTGCTGGATTTAACGTAGTGCATCTTTTTAACTGCACATTAGGTGATCCCAAAATTATTGTCTCGTACCTTGTAAGCCTAGAACCAGTCATGTTCTGTGTTCAGGAACGTGTCAAAAGTATTTCAACTGAGTGAGGGACCATAACTGTTAAAGGATGTCCCATCACTATCCCTTCACTCTGATTTAAGCTCATACCAACTGCTGCTACAGCATGCAAGCATCCTGGTAAGGCTGCTGCGACTGGATCCAAAGTAGCTGATAAATATGCTACTGGTCTGTTTACGCCACCATGGGCTTAAGTCAAGACAGACAAGTAACATGCATCACGCACATGACAAAACAATGTGAAAGGCTTTGTATAATCAGGCATACCTAAAGCTGGAGCTCTGCACATGCATTCCTTTAATTCAATAAAGGCATCCATTTCATCTCTTTTCAACATTATTTCATCCTGTGCATCTTTCTTGGTCAGTTTCAGTAAAGGTTTGGCTAAAGTTGAGAAATTGGGAATCCATTGGCGACAATAGCCCACCATTCCCCAAAACGTTCTCACCTCTTTTCTTGTTTTGGGTGGACTCATTTGAAGTACACTCGTTATTCTTTCTTTCATTATTTTTTGCGTCCCTTTTTCTATTTGGTGACCCAAATATTTTACTTTCTTTTGGCAGAGTTGCAATTTCAAAGGAGACACTTTGGCGGTCATTCTGACCGCGGCGGGTGGCGGTTGCCGCCCGCCATGCAGTCACCGTCGAATGACCGCCCCGCGGTCAAAAGACCGCAGCGGCCATTCCAACTTTCCCGCTGGGCTGGCGGGCGACTGCCAAAAGGCCGCCCGCCGGCCCAGCGGGAAAGCCCCTGCAACGAGGAAGCCGGCTCCGAATGGAGCCGGCGGAGTTGCAGGGGTGCGACGGGTGCAGTGGGACCCGTCGCGATTTTCACTGTCTGCTAAGCAGACAGTGAAAATCTTTGTGGCGCCCTGTTAGGGGGCCCCTGCACTGCCCATGCCAGTGGCCCCCACGACACCCGTTCCCGACAGGCTGGCGGGAAGGGGGTCGGAATCCCCATGGCGGCGCTGCAAGCAGCGCCGCCATGGAGGATTCCCTGGGCCAGGGGAAAACCGGCGGGAAACCACTGGTTCCCCTTTTCTGACCGCGGCTTTACCGCCGCGGTCAGAATAGCCCAGGAAGCACCGCCAGCCTGTTGGCGGTGCTCCCACTGCCCTCCGCCCTGGCGGTCAGAGACCGCCAGGGTTGGAATGAGGGCCTTTGTAACCATTCCTTCCCAAATGGTTCAGTAGGGCAACAGTGTCAACTGTTCAGTCATTTTCTGTCTTGGATGCGATCAGTAAATCATCAATATACTGTACTAAGGTTGATTCAAAAGGTAATTCCAATGATTCCAAATCTTTCTTTAGAATCTGATTGAAAATTGATGGTGATTCCGAAAACCCTTGAGGAATTCGACACCAACTGTAGACTCTGTCCAGGAATTTGAAGCAAAAGAGAAATTGACTGTCCTCATGAAGAGGTGCAGAAAATAAAGCTTGTGATAAATCGAAGACTGAGAACCACTCTGCATCACAGGGAATTTGAAACATTATCACAGCTGGATTTGGTACTACGGGACAACATTTGACTATTATGTCATTTATTTTTCTCAAGTCTTGAACAATTCGGACCTTCCCACTTGGTTTTATTAGTCCCATTATTGGTGAATTACATGGACTACTCAGTACTTCTTTCAGTACTCCCTGTTTCACAAATTCGTCAATGAGTTGGGCGACTTTCATGAGAGTATATTGTGACATATGGTATTGTGGAGTCTGTGGAAAATTTGCATTAGGTTTTACAGTCACTTTCACTGGTTCTGCTCCTTAGATCAATCCTACTTCTTTCCCTGTCATATCCCACACTTCCTTCTCTACAGTTTCTTGTAAATCAGCAGGAATATCTGCTTCAGTGAGCATAGGCTAAAGAGTAATCAGGGGATACTCTTCATCAACAGTTTCCACTTCTTCTTCTTCTAAACTGTCCTCTTCTTCCTCTTCACTGTTTGTCTGAATTTTAATTCCATTATGTGAGCACATAATCGAGCATCCTAATTTGCATAACAGATCTCTTCCTAATAGGGATATTGGACTCGAGTCACAAAGCACAAATTTATGTAACCCTTCAAAGTTATCAATTTTGACTTTCACGGGATCAGTAATTGGGTTTGTCAGATACCTATTTGCCACTCCCACTACTTGAACTGTTCTCCCTGAAAGTGGCAAATTTGGTACTTCGATGCTTCTAACTGTAGAGCGTGTAGCTACTGTGTCAACCAAAAATGAAACATTGTGACCCATAACTCTTCCCTCCACATATGGTCCCTTTTGATCAACTTCCAAAGATGCCGCAAGCATACAATTTCCATCCTCTTCTGAACTTTCACTCTCCCATTCATTGTTTATTCCATTCTCACTGTGTAACAGGAATTGGTGTACTGTGTTACTTTGATTCATTCCTTGACCTGTAACCTGTGGAGGAAGCATTACTTGTTGCTGATTCATTGGTGCTAAGGGTACTTGCATTTGCTGATTAGGTACCATAGAAAACTGCTGTTGCATTGGCTGTGATTGTACCATCTGTACACCGGGCATTTGCACATGCTGTTGTTGCATAGGTTGTAGACCTTGCATCTGATTTACATTATTTGGGAAATTTGGGTTTGGACCTCTCAATTTTGGTCCTCTCATATTCTGAAATATATTGACATCATTGTTTTGCTGACCTACACCTTCCTGCACCAACATTGGGCACTCCCGTCTCCAATGTCCGACGATTCCGCACGTGTGACAGGGCATCACTTTCTTCATTGCCTGTATACCATTAGGAATCACAACAGTATTTAAATCAGGACCATTATTCACAAAACCTCTTCGGCCTCTGCCTCTCATCTGTGGCTGAAACATAGCATTTCCCTGCTGTTGCTGCTGCGGCAACTGTTGTTGGAAACACTACAAACCTGTCTGAGCTGCTCTAATCTGCATCTGCATCACCATCACCTTTTCTTTCAACCTTTTCTGCTTTGTCTCAATTTCATCACTGCAGTATTTTGCATAGTTCAACACTTCATCGATCGATTTTGACTGCCAACAAATCAAATGCATTTTAATCATCTGGCTAATTTCGGGTCTCAGCCTTTCCACAAATCTGAATACAAAATGGAGCATGTCCTTTGCCTCAATCGTTTCCGTGCCACTGTAATTTTTAAATGCTTTCAACAATCTCTCATAGTACGCATATATCGACTCCTTAACTTCCTGTGCTGTTCTGTCGATTTTCTGCCAATCTACATTTTTCGACGCAACTTTCGTTTTCAAATGCTCAATCACTTTATGGTATAAGCTCATTACCCTAGGCGACGGTGCACCTGTATCCCTATCTCTTTCTGGTTCACTTGTTGGCCAATCTACAGCCCTTTTACAATCTTCCCACAAATCTGCCTGAACTACAATTTCGAATAAGGTATTCAGGTCTTCCCAAAGACATTTTGCGAGTTTCACAAATCTATCTGTTTGTTGATACCATTCGATTGGTTTCTCTCTTAACGTAGGGTAATCATCTGTAAAAGATTGTATGTCACACCTGTGCCATGGTACATGGATACGTTTTCCTCCTGCTGTTTCTCTCATCGGTAACATGGTTATAAGATCATCATTCTGTTGTGCTTTCTCATTCCGATCTGGGCTACTTTCTTTCTTCTTATCCTTTTTCTTAGCCCACCTACTCTCCCACTTGTCTAAACATCTCAAAACCTGTGCGCTTTGCAATATTTCTTTAAGTTGTGTTTTCATTCCTGCAGACCTCATGTGTTCAAAATGTTTTGTCTCAAAGTCTAACCTGTAACTTCTGCTCAAATGTTTGGTTTTATTTATGTCTATTTTGTGTCTGTCTGCAATTTCTTGTAAGCTCTTATGTATGCTGCTTACTTCTCTTGAAATTCTAGGGCAAATGTATCTCAGCTCTTCTTCTGTGTATGATTCTAACCTGTTCAGGCCCATCGTTCCATCTACGAGTTCACCCGCTTCCATGCCCAATCTTATTTGATTCAAATATTCTTCTCCTTTCCCCTTGGGTGTACTCTGTGAGGAATTTAGACTGTTCAACCATTGTGTTAACTGTTGTGCGTTTAGTCCCATTAATGTAGCATCTACGTCTACTACTACTGATGGTTTCTGTAATATTTCTGTTTTTGAAGTTAGCAGTACTATTAGTGGTGGACTAGACCTTACCACAGTTGACGGAACACAAATTGGAATTGGTCTAAATTCCAGCAAAGACCCAGATCTATTTGAAAGTGTTCCTACGGGAGTCGTTTCTAGGGTATTTTCTATGTATCTTCTTCCTGTCTCATTCTGCGTCATTACACCTTGATCGCATACATTTGGCTTTGCTTGTATATATAATGGTACTGGCGGACCTACAGTGATAGGCAAAGATATTGCATCTGGATTCTGTCTGTTAACCAAATTCTGCGGCATGTTAATTCCCACATTATGGTTCATCATTGCTGGCATGTCTAACTGTGTCTCTGCTGTTTGAATGTACTTTGGCACTTCTTGCATCTGCTTTTGAGGCATCACAATTTATGTTGATTCAGTTTGAATCAATGTCGGTCTTTGGTAATTCTGTCCTCCCTGCACCATTAAATTAGAAGTCATTTCCTTTGGACCTGTGGCTGGTAATCATTAACAGGTTTCAGTTTAGCCATGTCAGGATATATTCTCTGAACTTGTGGTATTTCTGGTGTAAAAGGCATATCTGGACTACTTTGCCTCTGCAATATTCTCAAATTCGGAGTTACAGTACCCTGTATTGGTTCTGGAGGGGCAGTACTAGCGCTTGGGAAATTTTCATTTTCCACATATGGTGGTGGACGGTCATTTAGCAATTGCAGAACAAACTCCTCATCGTCTGATTCGTCTGACCTTTTCGAGTTTTTCTTGTTTTCTCTATCTGTGGACTGACTCCTGTTTGATTTATGGGTAGCTTTCTTTCTTTCCATCTCTGCTTCGTCAGTAATTGCTGGAAACAATTTAATTCCCTGCAATATGTCTGATCTCCAAACCTTTTGAGTACTATCCCATCTAGCATCCGCTAGTGTCTTTTCTACCTTTCTGACTCTTGTCTCGAATTTATTTTGTGTTTGCCTTCTAGCCATTAGTTCCCAAATTGCTAATGCTTCAAACTGTGCTGGTCTCGGAGGTATTTTCATGTCGTATAGCGCAAATCTTAAATTCCCCAAGATTCTTAGGTTAAACATCCCATGGATGGGAAATGCTACACTTCCATGCTTTTCTGTTAATTTACACCATTGTTTTAACCAAAGACATGGTGCGACACCCTTTTCTTCAATTACGATGTAAGCTGGTGTACCCTCAGGCGGTGTTTCTTCTCCTACATTTGCTTTAATATATACATCTCCCCTCGAGTAACTCTTAAATGCTTTGAAAAATTTCATCTTTCTGTCTTTTATTTTCTCAAACTGTAATCAATAAGTGACTTTTAATTCCCAGAATACTCTTCGCTTGCCTTTCCCCACCAATTGTGCTTCATGGACTGCGTCCAATCCGTGTGCGACCCTTCTCACCAACCAACCTATCTAAGCACGGCTCCTAGTGACGTCACACTCACACACTGTGGCTGACAAAGTCTTGCGGCTTGTCCTCCTTCATTTAGCTTCACTCAAAACTATTTTCTGCAATATATCGCGAGCACTAATCAAAAAGAAGAAAACAAATCTGTCGGTTTACTACAGGAAAGGTAATACAATTGCTTCAGAAACCTTAGGGATTTTTCACTAGCCTCTGTTGTTATTCCATCTTTCTCGGTTTCCCACTTTCGCAAGCAAAATTTGACCTGCAACTTTTACTCTCAACTGATCAATGAACTATTCTAGTGCACTTTAGAATTCGTCAAATCTCAAAGTCAAAAATTGTCTTTTATTCCTCGACATCCGTACTGACTTGTTGACCATGCCGGATCAAACTATTAAACCGAACAGATTACAACATCAATCAAGTGTCTCACACACTTTTCAACATACTCCTGAGTCTCTTGACCTTGCAGGGCCTGTCTCAACAACAACAACCACGTGGACAATTTTTCCTGCACAAAGTGCTACACACGTATGAAGTTCGATGACTTCCCTACTCTCATACTTTGGAGTATCACTCCTCTAAATTTTTGATTGGAGTTCGCAACCCCCTAAAATTCCTCAAAAACTTCACAATTCATCTGCAGCATAAGCTATGCAAGCGCAAAACCCTAACTTCACTCATACTGTCACTAGAAACGCTGAAAATATTCTCACATCTCCATTTCCTCCATTCGCAAGCTCCGAGATTCTGGGAAAGTCATTGGGGATTTAGGGCATCATCATCTCTCCAACTTGTTTTGTTAAAGAAAATTCTAACTTAAATCCGTCTATTGTTCGGATGGGGTCCCAAAGGGCCAAACCATCAATCTCTGCTACTTCTACTGATAGTGTGTCCAGTCCTTATAAATTACTTATAGTTTGGACACGCCGGAGGTCGGTGAACCTTTTGACCGAGTTGGCTTTCTCCTCATCCATGGAATTGTCAGACCCCCCCCGAATCAATAATCAATAAGCATTTATAATCAATTAACCAATACTCAATTAGTAATCAAACAACTAATTAGTTAAACAGAAAATTCAGTAATTAGACACACCATGGCCTTCCAGTTATGAATAACCACACTGGTTTATTAAAGGTTAATGAGTTTATTTTCCCTATATTAACAAAGCTAACACAATATAGGTAAGTCTCAAAATCAAATGATATACATATACGAACATTACTAGCTGTCCATAACGACGGAAGAAACGCAATCAACGCAAAATCTGGATTATAATGCACTCGGTTATAGCAATGCAAATCACTAATAAAAGTAACTGAATTTGACTAATTGCATACATTGGTCAGCATAACAAGATTTTAATTCAGCATGGTGCATCAATTGAATACCTCAACTGACCTCTGATTAGCATTGGCATGTGGGGCTTCATGCAAAACGAATTTAGTCAACACAAATTTAGAAAACTTCTAGCTTGGGCTCTGTCAAAATAAGCAGTTGGTACCTAAGAAGGAAAACACAATGCACAATACATTTATCTTTTCATAATTACCAAATACAATCAGCATTCAAGGTATGTCTTTGTCCTTCAGATACCGGTTCGATCAGCATGGGGCAGACTTTAAGGGGGCAAAGTTTTAAGGCAAGTTTTCCTTGCAGCAGCAAGGAAATGGGGGGGGACAAAGAGTTACGGAATGGGCAGGGCAAGATAAAGTTAAAGTTAAAGTCTCTAGGGTGAGAATTCTTTAAAGTCTCTCTCTCTGGGATAGAGAAAAAGCATCAAAGTGTCATCAAAATGGCTTCTTGAATCTGGCTTCAAAATGGTATCAAAGAAAATTGCTGACTTCTCTTCGTCCGGTGGGATTAAATAAGAATCGTTCCAAATTCTTCAGGGTCTTCCATTGGAGGGTCCATGGGGTGGTTTCTCTTTAACCAATGAATAGTGTCCTTCTCTTAATATTCACCTACACATAAGGTGTCCTTGGAGTTTTGGAACTCAAGTAACAACAAAGTTGCCAATTAATTCTGCATCAGTGTCCTCATTGTCTGCACCTGCAGAAACTGACCTTGCTTCAAAGGGGATGAAATTTGACTAGCACGCAACTTTTGAGATAAGTGTAGTAGTCATTCTACTGGAAAAATACAGCTTTTAAAGTTTAAAACACGTCTTTGTTAATACAAGTGAAAACTACGCAGTTAAAATTGAGACCAGGCAACTAGGCCAAAGCCTCTGCTAAATTCAAGCTAAGCATATAACAGTTTTAACAAGAAAATCATAAAATACATCTGCAATTATGACGGATTACTACATTATCGATTTTTCATGATTAATTAAGCTTGTTTATACTAATGGCGAACTACTCCGTGGGCAAATTTTTCTACATACATTAATTTTCTTTGCTAAAATCGCGTTGTCTTATATGGTTTCGTATACATGATCTATGAATATTTGTTAGTCTTTCTTTTTCTGCTTCATCAATAGCACACAGTGGTAATGTAATCCCCAACATTAAAGGGAACTACTTTCTGCATGGGTGATAACACTGTTCTGTGGCAGTATGCCATCACTCACTCAAAAAGAAACCAATGGCTGAAGTAAGCTGGCCCACTTCCCTATGCTGTATGTTGTGATTGGTAAAAGCGAAATGGGAATGGCCTAAATTAAACCAATTGGTTAATGCCAATGCTAAAAAGAGTTTTAAAAAAACACCACTTCAAATAATCTTGGCTCTTTTATATAAGGTATATAAATATAAACAATGGACGTGTGTGCTCAGTGTGAGAGGTATACAGACAGATAAGGGCTCAGTAATTCTAGCCAAGGGATAAACAAACAAAGATACAAATAATTCAGTCGTCAGGTCAACAAACAAAAGCCTCTGCGGATGCTGTAGCTTCCTGAGGGAACTAAATATTCCACATATATCACACTAACCTTGAATTCCTAGTTGAGCTTTCACAATTAAAGATCGTAAAGACTACACTATTTGTGAGACTAACATGGAAAAAAGCACACCACTTTTCATTGGACACAGGTGCCTGGAAGTAATGACTGGTAGATCGAGTGGCAATGCAAAATTATTACTGTTTTTGGCATGAGGGTCTTTGTAAAAGCGTGTTCCACCTTCCATATTTTAAATTTCAGTCATTAGGGTACATCACGCTGAATGACAGAGAGTAGTACCTGATTAGCCCTAATAGTACACCAATCAATGCTGTGATTTATAAGATCAATCTGTCAACTGTTTGGTTTTTCTGAGATGTACCATTTTTGCATCACTTCTGAAATCTCATTCGTCTCATTTGTCAGGCCCTTTGCAAGGAACAGGACCTTATAGTTCTGCTCTTCTGCTAAGCTCTGCTCACACTTCATATGGCCAAAGAGAGAATGCACTGTTTTTCAGAAATAACTTTGCTGTTACATCTTGGTTTGTCCTCCCATTTTGAGTTTTCCTTAGGAGTAATGCATATTGGAAACTCCTGGGCTGTTAAAGAAGAGAGAGTTGGAGAGAATAAGACGTTTCAGTTGTCTTGACTGTCTTCCATTGCAGATGTGCCAACTATTAAGCCTAAATCAGTGACAAACTGTTAGAAATGGGGTCTTTGGTTGACAGTCAGGTTACCCCCTCTTAAAGCAAGGACCCTCACTCTAGTCAGGGTAAAAGAGAATCACCCTCAGCTAACCCCTGCTTACCACCCTTGGAAGCTTGGCAGAGCAGTAGGCTTCAGAGTGCTAGGAGTAACTTAATTAAAACACTACAAAATTACACAACACAGGTTTAGAAAAATTGAAAATATTTATCTAAACAAAACAAGACCAAACCGACAAAATTCCACAATACGCAAGTCAAGTTATCAATAAAAATGCAAAAAGTGTCTTTAAGTAGTTTTAAACACTCACTAACACTGCTAGCATAAAAAAGTACCCTGGGTGTGTCAAAGATAACCGCACACGGGCGAGTGTGCATCAAAAAGGGCTTGCCATGTGTCGATTCCACTCACAAGCGGGATCTTGCGTCGTTTCTCCTTTCGTCAGGTCGGGGACCGTCATTTCTTCTCTCCGAAGGAGAGCGATGCATCGATCCGCTCAGCACTCTCCGGTCCAGGCAGGCCTTGCGTTCTTTTTAAATGTCCAGCGGTACTTGCGTCGGAAATCCAGCCGCACGATAATCCGAAAACCACACAGCGCAGGTTGCGATCTCCCAGCCTCTGTCAGCGATGCTGCGCGTTGTTTCTCCTGCTCCGTGCGGTGATTCTTTGGTTGCGGTTCCAGCGAGCAGCGATTTTCAGCCGTGAAGCTGGTGCGTCGTTTCTTCAGCCGCAGATCAGAGTTGAATCCACATGGTGCTCTGTGCTTGGATTTCCTTTTCTTTAGGCTGCCAGCTACTCCTTTCAGGGTCCCAGGAACTGGAGGAGCACCATAGGGCAGAGTAGGAGTCTCTCCAGAGACTCCAGGTGCTGGCAGAGAGAAGTCTTTGCTGTCCCTGAGACTTCAAACAACAGGAGGCAAGCTCAAAATCAAGCCCTTGGAGAGTTCTTCTCAAGATGGAAGGCACACAAAGTTCAGTCTTGGCCCTCTTACTCTGGCAGAAGCAGCAACTTCAGGATAGCTCCACAAAGCACAGTCACAGACAGGGCAGCTCTTCTTCCTCAGCTCTTCTCCATGCAGAGGTTCCTCTTGTTTCCAGACGGGTTTCTCAAGCCTGTGGTTTTGGGTGCCCTTCTTATACCCAATTTTGCCTTTGAAGTAGGCCTACTTCAAAGTAAAGTATCTTTTGAGTGTGAAATCCTGCCTTGCCCAGGCCAGGCCCCAGACACTCACCAGGGGGTTGGAGACTGCATTGTGTGAGGGCAGGCACAGCCCTTTCAGGTGTGAGTGACCACTCCTCCCCTCCCTCCTAGCACTGATGGCTCATCAGGATATGCAGGCTACACCCAGCTCCCTTTGTGTCACTGTCTAGTGTGAGGTGTAACCAGCCCAACTGTCAAACTGACCCAGACAGGGAATCCACAAACAGGCAGAGTCACAGAAATGGTATAAGCAAGAAAATGCTCACTTTCTAAAAGTGTCATTTTCAAACACACAATCTTAAAATCAACTTTACTAAAATATGTATTTTTAAATTGTGAGCTCAGAGACCCCAAACTCCACATGTCCATCCGCTCCCAAAGGGAATCTACACTTTAATCAGATTTAAAGGTAGCCCCCCTGTTAACCTATGAGAGGGACAGGCCTTGCAACAGTGAAAAACAAATTGAACAATATTTTACTGTCAGGACATATAAAACACATTACTATGGGGGTCATTCCAACCCTGGCGGTCGGTGTTAAACCTGCGGCCAAACCGCAAACAGGCTGGCGGGGTAAAAAATGGAATTCCGACCCTGGCGGAAACCGCCAACAGAGACTGCCACATTACCACACTGCCCTCCACGGCGGCACAAACAAACAGCGCGGCGGTCACCGCCAACAGACAGGCGGGAGACAACGTACCACCCACTGTATCACAAGCTACCAATCCGCCACCTTTTCCAGGGCGGTAGCCCCGCCGATAAAAACACGGCGGAAACAGCCATTTCGAAGGGAAAACGCCCACCTCCATATACCGCACGAGGAATCAGGACAGCATGGAACCCGAACTCCACATACTCCCAGCGATAGTGTTCCTACTCCTCTACCAGGAGCACGAACGCCGGTGCAGAAGACAACTGTGAGTACAGCACCTACGACACAGGGGAGGGGGGAGAAGAACATATTACGGGTACACACATACGCGACACACCCACCCTCACCCTCACCCACTACAACACACACATCAATGCATAGCAACACATCAGAGTGAGACCCCCAAACCCCCCGGAAGAATGCAAATACAAAAGGAAATGATTCTAACATTGGAATATATTGTATAACTGGCTTAAAAATATATCTACACATCAAAAAATCTTATATACATAAATGTACAAGTCCGAGCATTGTAGCATGCATTGTCCGTGGACCACTGGGCCCAAATCACATGGGCAAAGCCCACACAAGATACCTGACTCCAACGGAGAGAACACTGCAGGGGCATCAGATAGCAAAACTACAGGCACCTCAGGGGGTAGGGAAGGGGGGGCACCTCAGCCAGATGAGTGAATGACGCCAGATCCACGAGGGGCCTCCATGGCCACTGTTCAATCCTGGGGAGTGCAAAGCCACAGTCTCACAAGTCTCTGCAGTGGGTGGTTTGCCCACTGGACCATCCTGGGGAGTGCAAAGCCACAGTCTCACAAGTCTCTGCAGTGGGTGCCAATACACAACGAGGTGCCCCTAACATATACAGTAAACAACAAAATGAAGAAATCACATGTTATTACGATAATCAGTCCATAATGCTACCAATGAGTCTTAGAGTGAATCAGTACAGGTAATCAATCAGTCCAAGATTTATTAAGAGTATGATTTCATATTGATCAGTCCACAATCCAAAGCAATATGTACTTCCAACTTCCAGCCAACACGTGTTTCGTCTTTGGGAATAATTAACATCCCTTACGACTTCTTCAGGGCTAGAAATTATAAACAACACACATAAGTTAGGACCAATATGCTCAATCGTCAAAATTCACAGAAAAAAAAATTCACAGAAAAAAATGTAACTGAGCCCAAAGAGAGGTGAAATGAAAGTTTAAGATACACCCAATCATGGTGAAGAAAACATTTATTTTATAACACATTCAGGAGAACTCAGGGACCATACACAAATATCCACAATCAAAGGAAAAAGCAAACTTTATGCCACACCCATGTGAGCAAATACTAAAGAATTCCAAAATAACCAAATTCACACCACCCATAGTGCAAACCTTAAAAAGATGTACATAATTCAATGTTACACAACAATACCTTGAACCTCCAATGACACCATTAATACTACTCAGTGATGTCAGGTCATCCGTAATTGATAACTTGCAATGTCAAAATCCACCAAGCATAGGTTTCAATTCACTGCCAAATAAGAACATATAATTCTCAATGTAATGTAGTTAACATACATGTGTCCACCAATTAACAACCCATAATAGCCAATATTCTATAAAGAAACTAGTCAAACAACAAAGATCGGTGTCTAATACTGTGACTGCGGTGATATTTATAATTAAATAGTCGCTAAAACATTAATTGTGGTAATGCCCAAAAACAGCAGTCATAAAAGTGAAGTGATTGAAGGACAATGTTTAAATCTGACTAACCTAATATCGCCTGCCACTCTACTCACCCCAATATTCTCAAATTGAAGATTCACAAATGTAAATCTTGGCGACTCCGTATCAGAACGCCAAGTGATTCAATCAATACCTCCGGAATCCAAATACCGATGCCTCCAAGTCAGGACGCCCAGCGAGTATGCTGACTCCGCGCATACGAACTCGGAAGTATAAATATACTTCCGGGTTCTTCCCCATTCAGTCTTGGGGATAACAACATCAAAAACGGACTGTGATTCAGCCGTTTTGATGTAGCCATCTCTGATAAATACATAAACATGATAAATTGCCTCGTCACATGAACTCAACTCTAACTGTGCCACTCGCTAATGATAATATAAATAGCAATTAACGCTAACTCCGCGCACACGAACTCGGAAGTATAAAATACTTCCGGGTTCTTCCCCATTCAGTCTTGGGGATAATAATATCACAATACGGACTAGGGTTCAACCGTTTTGATGTGGCCATCTCTGATGAGTACACCAACATGAAAAATTACCTTGTCATATAAACTAAATGCTGACTATGCCACTCGCTGAAAATAATATAAATAGCAGTTCACGTGTTTTGCTATAACCAGTAAGTCAGCATAATGAACCAACACAGTTCAAATAATTCCAACTATAATTCACCAAATATTAATGTATTGGGGAGAGAAACACCAGCTATAATTGTCACCAATTTACAAAATATGCCCAGTTCCACATATTAATCAACACATTCATGACTTGAGTACGCTACAATTACACAACCTACAATCACATTATCAGTCACCACATGAAAAAAGGGATGAGAACAAAGACTATACAAGAATAGAGAGTCGATTGAATAGAAAAGAAACCCCCTCATTGCTTGAATTTGTGACGTATTTGAGAATCTTGGTACACAACTTATGAATACAAACCAGTCATATGGTAATTATATGATGATGCACCCAATGCGCCACCTTTACATACTTGTGCAGTGTTAACATATTCAATATGATTGATACAACAAATTAACATCTATTGACAAAATTAATCACCCAAGAAAAATTCCAATTCTCTATCGGAATTCAAACCTGATTCTACTGCTCTTAATCTCATAATCCACAAGGCTTCTTGTCTGCGGAAGTGTAATTCTCTGTTGCCACCCCTGGGGTCACGAGGGATATGTTCAAGTCCCAAAAATTCAAAGTTTCTATGATCTGATTGTGAGTTACAGTACATTATATGTGCCACCAAGGGGTATCTCTCATCCATATTCTTAAGTGCCCTCATGTGTTCTCCTATTCTGATTTTAAGTGGTCATATCGTACTTCCAACATAAATTTTAGAACATTTGCAACGTATTACATATACAACAAAATTGGAATTACAATTCATAGTAGAGCAGATTAAGTAAGATGAACCCTCATGAGAGAATTCCTTTACCTTATGACACGCCCACCGACAGACTCCACAAGAACCACATTTAGAGAAACCCACTACTCTTTGGGATAGCCAAGTTTTATTTGGGGAGACTGTGGTGAAGCTTGGGCTTAATAAAGTTTTGAGGGTTTTGCCTCTACGAAATGATGTAACTACTGTTTTAGGCACCACATTCTTAAGTGATACATCCTGTACTAGTATTTTCCAATGTTTCATAATACATTTCTTCAAAATCAAGGATGCATCATTATGATTGGTTATAAACCTTACCACATTGGATTTCACATTAATCTCCTTCTTTTCTTTAGGTTTCAGAGTGACATTTCTATCCAGATACCTTGCTCTACGTCGAGCTTTCTTAAGGATCTTTTTTGAGTAGCCACGGGTTATGAATCTCCTCTCCATATCATCCATTTGCTCAGCAAATTCATCATCTATGCTACAATTCCGTCGTGCCCTCAAGAATTCACCATAAGGAATCGCTGTCACCTGATATCTGGGATGAGCACTTTTGGCATGTAAAATAGAATTACATGCAGTAATTTTCCGAAAAAGTCTACTATGGATTTTATCATCAATGGGAAAAAGTTCAACATCTAAAAACTCAATCTTGACAGCACTATATTGATATGTGAATCTCACATTCATATGATTAGAGTTTAGGAAATTACAGAATTCCACAAGTTTATCTTCGCCACCTGTCCAAATCATTAAGCAATCGTCTATGTAACGACCCCAGAATAAAATGTATGTTTGCCAGGCATCAGTGCCAGGACCCCAGACCCATATGTGTTCAAACCACCCCATAAATAAGTTCGCATAGGATGGAGAGAACTTAGAGCCCATGGCTACACCTTGTTTTTGCCGAAACCATGTGTTGTTGAATAGAAAGAAATTATTATTCGTAATCATATTGATCATATCTAATATCATTTTGGTATGATCCCACAAGCTTACAGATCTTTTGTTTAGGAAAAATTTTAGGGCTTCTAAGCCTAAATCATGTTTAATACATGTATAGAGTGACACAACATCTAAAGTCACCAGAAGCATACTACTATCCCAATCAATATCACTCAAGATACTCAAAATATGTGTGGTATCTCGGATAAAAGAAGGAAGGTTATGTACCAGTGGTTGCAGAAAAAAGTCTACAAATTCTGATAGTCTTTCCGTGGGACTAAGTATACCCGAGACAATGGGTCTCCCTGGTGGGAAGGGTAACCCCTTGTGTATTTTAGGTAGAGTGTATATACACGGATACCGGGGATGATGTACCTTTAAGTACAAGTATTCATCTTTATTCAGTAATCCCTGCTGTTGCCAGACCAATAAGTTCTTATTAATCATGAGTGTAAGGTGAGGAATTGGATTATATGCAATTTTCTCATAACAGGACAAATCATTGAGTTGTGACAGAATTTCGTTATCATAATCCACTTTATTCATTATGACCACGTTTCCGCCTTTGTCTGCTTGTCTAATGATGATATCTTTATTAAGTTTTAATTCATGTAAAGCAGCTAGTTCCTCCGTATCTAAGTTCATTAGTACATGTCGAGATTTATTCTTGGCTAAATAATTGTCATAATCTTGACATACCACATCAAAAAACTTGTCTAAAGAATTGGAGACTACAGACCTTGGAGTCCATCTGGATTTCAATCTTAAACCACTCGAAACACTCATGTTTGAAATAACATCTAAATCATGCAAAATTCTCGATGTGATGTCAGGATCTTCATCTCGTTCAGCTAAAGATACCAAAACTGCTGTATCGTGTACATCCTCAATAGATAAAGCACTGGAAGAAGACTCAATAGCCTCAGAATCCATGATCCTATCTGGAATATTTTGAAAATGCTGCTTCAACTTAAGTTTGCGTACAAACTTAAATAGATCAATTTTTGATCTACATGGGTCTCCAAAATTACTAGGACAATAACTGAGACCTTTAGATAGAAGGTTCTTAATCCCTGTTGTCAACACCAAACCTGATAAATTGACTATGTTGATTGACGATTCATCCTCAGAGTTTACATTTTCTTGTCTCGGGATCTCGTTTTGACCCCTACCACTTCTTTGGTTGTATTGACCAGTACCTCTGCTACCTCTCCTAGTTTTTTTGTTGTGTAAGACATCTCTCTGTTTGGAGCATTTCTTCCCCTTCTCATCCTCATTAGTTCCAATAAAAAATTATTACCACTTGAGCTTGCTTGAACTGAAGTACTAGCGCCTTCTTCCGCTTCACTGTCACTTGTTACTGAGGTACTGACGGAAGTTGAGTCTGACGATTTTAGTCTACCTGAATCACTGGGGAGCCCCCCAGTGTGAAACAGGTAATCATATTTACTTGAAAAAGTAAAAATTCTACCCGTCAAATAGTCTAACTCATCCAGCTTTAATTAACGTGATTTCATCTGCATGATATCATCTTGATGTTGGGGCAATACGTCTTCCAGGATTTTATAGTTTTTCTCAGTAGCTTCTCTGAGGTTCAGATTATTAATTTCCTTTTCTAGAGTACTGATTTCAATTTGTAATTGACTTACTTTTCTCTCGGAATTAATAATCAGAATATCCATAAGTTTCAAAGAACTAGCTGTGAGTTCCTTTTCCCATAATGCTAATAGATCTTCATCTAGATCATCGTAAATTGGAAAAATCTGAGAACGCAAACCTCGAGGGATACGGTTCAACTTTTTATATTGCTTCAACGTTACCCCATCCCACCATTTGGACAGTTCATTTTTCTTAATCTTTTCTAATTTAATGAATTTATTTCTAAGGCCCTCCTTTTGTGGGTTACCACTCGATTTATTGAAAAAGGTACCTCCCTTTGATAAGTTATCAAATAATTCTTCTGCTGCTTTGTTTCTATCCATAGTCATACAATTATACTCATAGGGTGGCACCCAAGCAGCCTCCTCTAGATAAACAGAAAACACAAAGAACCGGGTGCAAATTGAGGAAATATGGCGCTCAGGGTGCCTAATCCACCCCAAGTAAATAATGGGGAACCCCACTAGGGAAACACCCAACCCTGTAAGGTCAACAAAAAAACCTCATAAATCAGACAATACACAACGAGGTGCCCCTAACATATACAGTAAACAACAAAATGAAGAAATCACATGTTATTACGATAATCAGTCCATAATGCTACCAATGAGTCTTAGAGTGAATCAGTACAGGTAATCAATCAGTCCAAGATTTATTAAGAGTATGATTTCATATTGATCAGTCCACAATCCAAAGCAATATGTACTTCCAACTTCCAGCCAACACGTGTTTCGTCTTTGGGAATAATTAACATCCCTTACGACTTCTTCAGGGCTAGAAATTATAAACAACACACATAAGTTAGGACCAATATGCTCAATCGTCAAAATTCACAGAAAAAAAATTCACAGAAAAAAATGTAACTGAGCCCAAAGAGAGGTGAAATTAAAGTTAAAGATACACCCAATCATGGTGAAGAAAACATTTATTTTATAACACATTCAGGAGAACTCAGGGACCATACACAAATATCCACAATCAAAGGAAAAAGCAAACTTTATGCCACACCCATGTGAGCAAATACTAAAGAATTCCAAAATAACCAAATTCACACCACCCATAGTGCAAACCTTAAAAAGATGTACATAATTCAATGTTACACAACAATACCTTGAACCTCCAATGACACCATTAATACTACTCAGTGATGTCAGGTCATCCGTAATTGATAACTTGCAATGTCAAAATCCACCAAGCATAGGTTTCAATTCACTGCCAAATAAGAACATATAATTCTCAATGTAATGTAGTTAACATACATGTGTCCACCATTTAAGAACCCATAATAGCCAATATTCTATAAAGAAACTAGTCAAACAACCAAGATCGGTGTCTAATACTGTGACTGCGGTGATATTTATAATTAAATAGTCGCTAAAACATTAATTGGGGTAATGCCCAAAAACAGCAGTCATAAAAGTGAAGTGATTGAAGGACAATGTTTAAATCTGACTAACCTAATATCGCCTGCCACTCTACTCACCCCAATATTCTCAAATTGAAGATTCACAAATGTAAATCTTGGCGACTCCGTATCAGAACGCCAAGTGATTCAATCAATACCTCCGGAATCCAAATACCGACGCCTCCAAGTCAGGACGCCCAGCGAGTATGCTGACTCCGCGCACACGAACTCGGAAGTATAAATATACTTCCGGGTTCTTCCCCATTCAGTCTTGGGGATAACAACATCAAAAACGGACTGTGATTCAGCCGTTTTGATGTAGCCATCTCTGATAAATACATAAACATGATAAATTGCCTCGTCACATGAACTCAACTCTAACTGTGCCACTTGCTAATGATAATATAAATAGCAATTAACGCTAACTCCGCGCACACGAACTCGGAAGTATAAAATACTTCCGGGTTCTTCCCCATTCAGTCTTGGGGATAATAATATCACAATACGGACTAGGGTTCAACCGTTTTGATGTGGCCATCTCTGATGAGTACACCAACATGAAAAATTACCTTGTCATATAAACTAAATGCTGACTATGCCACTCGCTGAAAATAATATAAATAGCAGTTCACGTGTTTTGCTATAACCAGTAAGTCAGCATAATGAACCAACACAGTTCAAATAATTCCAACTATAATTCACCAAATATTAATGTATTGGGGAGAGAAACACCAGCTATAATTGTCACCAATTTACAAAATATGCCCAGTTCCACATATTAATCAACACATTCATGACTTGAGTACGCTACAATTACACAACCTACAATCACATTATCAGTCACCACATGAAAAAAGGGATGAGAACAAAGACTATACAAGAATAGAGAGTCGATTGAATAGAAAAGAAACCCCCTCATTGCTTGAATTTGTGACGTATTTGAGAATCTTGGTACACAACTTATGAATACAAACCAGTCATATGGTAATTATATGATGATGCACCCAATGCGCCACCTTTACATACTTGTGCAGTGTTAACATATTCAATATGATTGATACAACAAATTAACATCTATTGACAAAATTAATCACCCAAGAAAAATTCCAATTCTCTATCGGAATTCAAACCTGATTCTACTGCTCTTAATCTCATAATCCACAAGGCTTCTTGTCTGCGTAAGTGTAATTCTCTGTTGCCACCCCTGGGGTCACGAGGGATATGTTCAAGTCCCAAAAATTCAAAGTTTCTATGATCTGATTGTGAGTTACAGGACATTATATGTGCCACCAAGGGGTATCTCTCATCCATATTCTTAAGTGCCCTCATGTGTTCTCCTATTCTGATTTTAAGTGGTCGTATCGTACTTCCAACATACATTTTAGAACATTTGCAACGTATTACATATACAACAAAATTGGAATTACAATTCATAGTAGAGCAGATTAAGTAAGATGAACCCTCATGAGAGAATTCCTTTACCTTATGACACGCCCACCGACAGACTCCACAAGAACCACATTTAGAGAAACCCACTTCTCTTTGGGATAGCCAAGTTTTATTTGGGGAGACTGTGGTGAAGCTTTGGGCTCCAAACAGAGAGATGTCTTACACAACAAAAAAACTAGGAGAGGTAGCAGAGGTACTGGTCAATACAACCAAAGAAGTGGTAGGGGTCAAAACGAGATCCCGAGACAAGAAAATGTAAACTCTGAGGATGAATCGTCAATCAACATAGTCAATTTATCAGGTTTGGTGTTGACAACAGGGATTAAGAACCTTCTATCTAAAGGTCTCAGTTATTGTCCTAGTAATTTTGGAGACCCATGTAGATCAAAAATTGATCTATTTAAGTTTGTACACAAACTTAAGTTGAAGCAGCATTTTCAAAATATTCCAGATAGGATCATGGATTCTGAGGCTATTGAGTCTTCTTCCAGTGCTTTATCTATTGAGGATGTACACGATACAGCAGTTTTGGTATCTTTAGCTGAAGGAGATGAAGATCCTGACATCACATCGAGAATTTTGCATGATTTAGATGTTATTTCAAACATGAGTGTTTCGAGTGGTTTAAGATTGAAATCCAGATGGACTCCAAGGTCTGTAGTCTCCAATTCTTTAGACAAGTTTTTTGATGTGGTATGTCAAGATTATGACAATTATTTAGCCAAGAATAAATCTCGACATGTACTAATGAACTTAGATACGGAGGAACTAGCTGCTTTACATGAATTAAAACTTAATAAAGATATCATCATTAGACAAGCAGACAAAGGCGGAAACGTGGTCATAATGAATAAAGTGGATTATGATACCGAAATTCTGTCACAACTCAATGATTTGGCCTGTTATGAGAAAATTGCATATAATCCAATTCCTCACCTTACACTCATGATTAATAAGAACTTATTGGTCTGGCAACAGCAGGGATTACTGAATAAAGATGAATACTTGTACTTAAAGGTACATCATCCCCGGTATCCGTGTATATACACTCTACCTAAAATACACAAGGGGTTACCCTTCCCACCAGGGAGACCCATTGTCTCGGGTATACTTAGTCCCACGGAAAGACTATCAGAATTTGTAGACTTTTTTCTGCAACCACTGGTACATAACCTTCCTTCTTTTATCCGAGATACCACACATATTTTGAGTATCTTGAGTGATATTGATTGGGATAGTAGTATGCTTCTGGTGACTTTAGATGTTGTGTCACTCTATACATGTATTAAACATGATTTAGGCTTAGAAGCCCTAAAATTTTTCCTAAACAAAAGATCTGTAAGCTTGTGGGATCATACCAAAATGATATTAGATATGATCAATATGATTACGAATAATAATTTCTTTCTATTCAACAACACATGGTTTCGGCAAAAACAAGGTGTAGCCATGGGCTCTAAGTTCTCTCCATCCTATGCAAACTTATTTATGGGGTGGTTTGAACACATATGGGTCTGGGGTCCTGGCACTGATGCCTGGCAAACATACATTTTATTCTGGGGTCATTACATAGACGATTGCTTAATGATTTGGACAGGTGGCGAAGATAAACTTGTGGAATTCTGTAATTTCCTAAACTCTAATCATATGAATGTGAGATTCACATATCAATATAGTGCTGTCAAGATTGAGTTTTTAGATGTTGAACTTTTTCCCATTGATGATAAAATCCATAGTAGACTTTTTCGGAAAATTACTGCATGTAATTCTATTTTACATGCCAAAAGTGCTCATCCCAGATATCAGGTGACAGCGATTCCTTATGGTGAATTCTTGAGGGCACGACGGAATTGTAGCATAGATGATGAATTTGCTGAGCAAATGGATGATATGGAGAGGAGATTCATAACCCGTGGCTACTCAAAAAAGATCCTTGAGAAAGCTCGACGTAGAGCAAGGTATCTGGATAGAAATGTCACTCTGAAACCTAAAGAAAAGAAGGAGATTAATGTGAAATCCAATGTGGTAAGGTTTATAACCGATCATAATGATGCATCCTTGATTTTGAAGAAATGTATTATGAAACATTGGAAAATACTAGTACAGGATGTATCACTTAAGGATGTGGTGCCTAAAACAGTAGTTACATCATTTCGTAGAGGCAAAACCCTCAAAACTTTATTAAGCCCAAGCTTCACCACAGTCTCCCCAAATAAAACTTGGCTATCCCAAAGAGAAGTGGGTTTCTCTAAATGTGGTTCTTGTGGAGTCTGTCGGTGGGCGTGTCATAAGGTAAAGGAATTCTCTCATGAGGGTTCATCTTACTTAATCTGCTCTACTATGAATTGTAATTCCAATTTTGTTGTATATCTAATACGTTGCAAATGTTCTAAAATGTATGTTGGAAGTACGATACGACCACTTAAAATCAGAATAGGAGAACACATGAGGGCACTTAAGAATATGGATGAGAGATACCCCTTGGTGGCACATATAATGTCCTGTAACTCACAATCAGATCATAGAAACTTTGAATTTTTGGGACTTGAACATATCCCTCGTGACCCCAGGGGTGGCAACAGAGAATTACACTTACGCAGACAAGAAGCCTTGTGGATTATGAGATTAAGAGCAGTAGAATCAGGTTTGAATTCTGATAGAGAATTGGAATTTTTCTTGGGTGATTAATTTTGTCAATAGATGTTAATTTGTTGTATCAATCATATTGAATATGTTAACACTGCACAAGTATGTAAAGGTGGCGCATTGGGTGCATCATCATATAATTACCATATGACTGGTTTGTATTCATAAATTGTGTACCAAGATTCTCAAATACGTCACAAATTCAAGCAATGAGGGGGTTTCTTTTCTATTCAATCGACTCTCTATTCTTGTATAGTCTTTGTTCTCATCCCTTTTTTCATGTGGTGACTGATAATGTGATTGTAGGTTGTGTAATTGTAGCGTACTCAAGTCATGAATGTGTTGATTAATATGTGGAACTGGGCATATTTTGTAAATTGGTGACAATTATAGCTGGTGTTTCTCTCCCCAATACATTAATATTTGGTGAATTATAGTTGGAATTATTTGAACTGTGTTGGTTCATTATGCTGACTTACTGGTTATAGCAAAACACGTGAACTGCTATTTATATTATTTTCAGCGAGTGGCATAGTCAGCATTTAGTTTATATGACAAGGTAATTTTTCATGTTGGTGTACTCATCAGAGATGGCCACATCAAAACGGTTGAACCCTAGTCCGTATTGTGATATTATTATCCCCAAGACTGAATGGGGAAGAACCCGGAAGTATTTTATACTTCCGAGTTCGTGTGCGCGGAGTTAGCGTTAATTGCTATTTATATTATCATTAGCGAGTGGCACAGTTAGAGTTGAGTTCATGTGACGAGGCAATTTATCATGTTTATGTATTTATCAGAGATGGCTACATCAAAACGGCTGAATCACAGTCCGTTTTTGATGTTGTTATCCCCAAGACTGAATGGGGAAGAACCCGGAAGTATATTTATACTTCCGAGTTCGTATGCGCGGAGTCAGCATACTCGCTGGGCGTCCTGACTTGGAGGCGTCGGTATTTGGATTCCGGAGGTATTGATTGAATCACTTGGCGTTCTGATACGGAGTCGCCAAGATTTACATTTGTGAATCTTCAATTTGAGAATATTGGGGTGAGTAGAGTGGCAGGCGATATTAGGTTAGTCAGATTTAAACATTGTCCTTCAATCACTTCACTTTTATGACTGCTGTTTTTGGGCATTACCACAATTAATGTTTTAGCGACTATTTAATTATAAATATCACCGCAGTCACAGTATTAGACACCGATCTTTGTTGTTTGACTAGTTTCTTTATAGAATATTGGCTATTATGGGTTGTTAAATGGTGGACACATGTATGTTAACTACATTACATTGAGAATTATATGTTCTTATTTGGCAGTGAATTGAAACCTATGCTTGGTGGATTTTGACATTGCAAGTTATCAATTACGGATGACCTGACATCACTGAGTAGTATTAATGGTGTCATTGGAGGTTCAAGGTATTGTTGTGTAACATTGAATTATGTACATCTTTTTAAGGTTTGCACTATGGGTGGTGTGAATTTGGTTATTTTGGAATTCTTTAGTATTTGCTCACATGGGTGTGGCATAAAGTTTGCTTTTTCCTTTGATTGTGGATATTTGTGTATGGTCCCTGAGTTCTCCTGAATGTGTTATAAAATAAATGTTTTCTTCACCATGATTGGGTGTATCTTTAACTTTCATTTCACCTCTCTTTGGGCTCAGTTACATTTTTTTCTGTGAATTTTTTTTCTGTGAATTTTGACGATTGAGCATATTGGTCCTAACTTATGTGTGTTGTTTATAATTTCTAGCCCTGAAGAAGTCGTAAGGGATGTTAATTATTCCCAAAGACGAAACACGTGTTGGCTGGAAGTTGGAAGTTCATATTGCTTTGGATTGTGGACTGATCAATATGAAATCATACTCTTAATAAATCTTGGACTGATTGATTACCTGTACTGATTCACTCTAAGACTCATTGGTAGCATTATGGACTGATTATCGTAATAACATGTGATTTCTTCATTTTGTTGTTTACTGTATATGTTAGGGGCACCTCGTTGTGTATTGTCTGATTTATGAGGTTTTTTTGTTGACCTTACAGGGTTGGGTGTTTCCCTAGTGGGGTTCCCCATTATTTACTTGGGGTGGATTAGGCACCCTGAGCGCCATATTTCCTCAATTTGCACCCGGTTCTTTGTGTTTTCTCTGCAGTGGGTGGTTTGCCCACTGGACCATCCTGGGGAGTGAAAAGCCACAGTCTCACAAGTCTCTGTAGTGGGTGATTTGCCCACTGGACCATCCTAGGTAGTGCAAAACTACAGTCACACAAGTGGATAACAGTCTCCACTGGTTCTGGAGGGGGCTTTTTGCCCAGAGTGCTTCGTGCAGCAATGCCCAACACAGATGCGGGCCAGCCCCTGCCGCTCATGGGGCAGCGGTGCTTGAGATGAAGGGCCCAGTTCAGCGGTGCTTGAGACGGCGATGCCCTGTTCAGCGGTGCTTGAGATGAAGGGCCCAGTTCAGCGGTGCTTGAGACGGCAGTGTCCAGTTCAGCGGTGCTTGAGACGGCGGTGCCCTGTTCAGCGGTGCTTGAGATGAAGGGCCCAGTTCAGCGGTGCTTGAGACGGCGGTGCCCAGTTCAGCGGTGCTTGAGACGGCGGTGCCCTGTTCAGCGGTGCTTGAGATGAAGGGCCCAGTTCAGCGGTGCTTGAGACGGCATTGCCCAGTTCAGCGGTGCTTGAGACGGCGGTGCCCTGTTCAGCGGTGCTTGAGATGAAGGGCCCAGTTCAGCGGTGCTTGAGACGGCGGTGACCTGTTCAGCGGTGCTTGAGACGGCGGTGTCCTGTTCAGCGGTGCTTGAGATGAAGGGCCCAGTTCAGCGGTGCTTGAGATGAAGGGCCCAGTTCAGCGGTGCTTGAGATGAAGGGCCCAGTTCAGCGGTGCTTGAGATGAAGGGCCCAGTTCAGCGGTGCTTGAGACGGCGGTGCCCAGTTCAGCGGTGCTTGAGACGGCGGTGCCCTGTTCAGCGGTGCTTGAGATGAAGGGCCCTGTTCAGCGGTGCTTGAGATGAAGGGCCCAGTTCAGCGGTGCTTGAGATGAAGGGCCCAGTTCAGCGGTGCTTGAGACGGCGGTGCCCCGTTCAGCGGTGCTTGAGACGGCGGTGCCCTGTTCAGCGGTGCTTGAGATGAAGGGCCCAGTTCAGCGGTGCTTGAGACGGCGGTGCCCAGTTTACCGGTGCTTGAGATGAAGGGCCCTGTTCAGCGGTGCTTGAGATGAAGGGCCCAGTTCAGCGGTGCTTGAGACGGCGGTGCCCTGTTCAGCGGTGCTTGAGATGAAGGGCCCAGTTCAGCGGTGCTTGAGACGGCAGTGCCCAGTTCAGCGGTGCTTGAGATGAAGGGCCCTGTTCAGCGGTGCTTGAGATGAAGGGCCCAGTTCAGCGGTGCTTGAGACGGCGGTGCCCTGTTCAGCGGTGCTTGAGATGAAGGGCCCAGTTCAGCGGTGCTTGAGACGGCGGAGCCCAGTTCAGCGGTGCTTGAGACGGCGGTGCCCAGTGCAGCGGATCTGGCCATGGCGTGGAGGTCATTTGCCACCTGTCCTGTGGCTGGCGGAGCCTTCCTGCCCATCTGTCCTGTTGCTGGCGGGGCACTCCTGGGCTGCAGTGCCGGGCCTGTTGGTGGCCTCCTGCCCACCTGGGATGGGGCTGGCTTGGCCTTCTGGCCAGCTGGGCTGATGGCGGTGTTGTCAGGCGTGCTGCCCTTCCCAGCCTTCCCTGATCGCCTGTGTCCCTTCCCCACCTTGGGCGGTGTGCCAGCTGTCTTCACACTTGCTGCCGGAGCCATGGTAGGGGTTTTTGTCCCTGCTGTTTTCACCCTCTTGCGCCTGCCACTGCCTATCTTTGGATGTTTCTCCGGGGGTGGGCTGCCCTTGCCTTGGCTCCGTACTGAACTTGCTGCCATGGAGGGTGGGGGACTCCACAGTCCATGGCAGACTGTCATGACAGGGCCCGGTTTTGTCGTGGCTGAGGTGCTGACTATAGTCCTATGATATGGACGGGTGGGAGAGTTGGTGGAAAGAGGTTGAGTTTGGACAGGAAAAGCTTCTTAGGAGCAGTGGGACAGGTAGGTGTAGTGGGTATGGGAGTGGAGGAAGAGGTTGTGGTTTTAGGAGTATGAAGTCTGGTGTCTTTGGGTGCAGGTGCTTGGGCTGGAGGCTGTCGTGAGGTGGATGGCTGTTGGGCGGGTGGCTGCCTGCGTTTGTGTATCTTGGAAGAGGGGGGTCACAGACACACTGGGAGAGGACACAGGGGACGTGTAAATGGTAGTGGGGGTGGTGACTGCACGTGTGCGGGGGGTTCTGGTGTGTGTGCTGGTGATGGACGTAGTGGCTGAAGATGTTGTGCATGGAGGTGAGAGTGGAGACGTGACAGGGAGGGAGGAGGGAGACGAGGAGGAGGGGGACACAGTGGAGGCAGTGGGTGTTGGTATGTCTGTATGTGGATGTTGCTTGTGTGAATGCCTGTGTGATGTGTGGTGCTTATGTCTGCCTGAGCTTCTCTTGGGTGTTGAGGTGTGTGCAGGCTGGTCTGATGGTGTGTCAGGGATAGGCAGAGGTACAGGTGATAGGGTCTGGGTGGAGGAAGTTGGAGGGGGGAGGCTAGAGACAGGGACAATGGCTGCCATCAGTGCTGAGGCCAGAGTGTTCAACGATCGCTGTAGGGCAGCCTGACCAGAATGAATGCCCTGCAGGTATGCATTACTCTGGTGCACCTCTCTTTCTACACCCTGGATGGCATTCAAAATGGTAGACTGCCCAACAGTGAGCGTCCTCAGGAGGTCAATGACCTCCTCACTGAGGGCAGCAGGGGTGACTGGGGCAGGGCCTGAGGTGCCTGGGGCGAAGGAGATGCCCACCTTCCTGGGTGAGCGGGCACGGGGCAAACGCTGAGGGGCTGCTGGGAGGGCGGTGCTGGTGCGGTGGGTGGCGGCTGTACCTGTTGTTGCGGGGGTCACAGATGTTGCCGCCACCACAAGGGAGCTCCCTTCAGAGGACAAGTCCGTGTCGCTGATGTTTGCCCGAGTCCCCGCTGTGGAGCTCCCCTCGCCCTCCGTCCCACTGGTGAATTCGGAGTCCGTTGCATGGCCCTCCATGGCCATGTGGGATGCAGGTCCCTTGTGCTCTGATGCCACTTCTCCTCCGCCTGATGATGCTAATGCACACATGAACAGGAAGACCACAAAAAAGGGGTGGGGGGGGAGAAAATAAAGACATGTTGAGTGCATGCATTGGCGACACCGTTGGCGGACAGGACAGATACAGAAGCCCCCTGCACTACGCCGCGCACTTGGGGTCGACTACTCAATCCGTGGAACATGGCCTGCAAGCCTATGGACGACATCTGCACACATAGATGACACAGCGCCTTGATTAGCTGTACTTGGCACCCTACAGAGGTGGGGGGCGGGGGCACAGGGCCATGCCTTACGGAGGGGCCTAGCCTACAGAAATCGCCCTGGCCCAGGGATACCCACAGCCCTCCTCCCCCACCCAGACACCTCCACTGCGCACAAAGTCAACAGAATGAGAGTGTACTCACCCCCTTGTGTCTGCTGTGATGTCCTCACGCGCCCATCCAAATCGGGGTAGGCCACCGCCAGGATCCGGGACATCAGGGGGGTCAAAGTCTGACTGGCACCCCTCCCACGTTGGGAGGCCATCCCCAGCTGAGCCTCCGCCGTCTTCCTGCTCCAGCGTCGGATGTCCTCCCATCTCTTCTGGCAGTGGGTGCCCCGTCTCTGGTGGACCCCCAGGGTCCGGACGTCCTTGGCGATGGCACGCCAAATATCGATCTTCTGGTGGGCGCTGACCTATGTGAAATGTACAGGGGGGGAAAAATAGTCATCACCATCTGCATGCTCAATGTGAGTGGCCCCCCATCCTTACCCTTGCCATGTGGCACATGCTCTCACCGTCGTTTGATGCATGCCTCAATCGCTCCCCTCCCCACCATCATTCATCCACCCCACTCAACACAGGCATTGCCCACAAAGCATGGTCCCAGTGTACTTACCTGTTGGTCTGGAGGACCGTAGAGTAGCGCATACTGGGGGAGGACCCCATCCAAAAGTTTCTCCAATTCCTGAGCAGTGAAGGCAGGGGCCCTTTCCCCAGTCGCATGAGCCATTGTCTCTTCCAGACCGAGGTCACAGCAGCACTTGCAGTGTAGGTCCTCTCCTGTCGAAGATCAGGTATCGAGTGATTAAGCTGATAGAAAATGGCGGTCACGCCCGCGGCGGTGCGTACCGCGGCGGTGCGTACCGCGACTGCCGGCGCACATCTTCATTGGCTCCTGAGACCCATAGGGTTCAATGTTAACCAATGGTGCTTAGTGCCGCGGTCTTCGACCGCCTACCGCCACGGTGTGCCACGCCAGCGCATTTACCTCACATCCCATTGTTGCACTTCACATGTCAGGCAGCCGCCATTTCAGGGGCCCACATGGCTTTCTTTCTACTGCGTCACACATACCTAGGCCTTGCATCAACACTCATACAAGCCATTCAATGCATTGGGAATTGTGTTATGTGCAAGCTGTGGTTATGTACCTGTGGGTTGATTGACTCTGTGCTCGCTGTTGTCCTTCATAGGCACCGTCCGCTGGGACATGCGAGGAGATGGAGGAATCTTCCCGTGTACAGACCGCTGGTGGGCCTGTCGACAATGGAGGAAAGACATGTCATACTGACATACAGGCTTGACCGAGCCACTATCCATGAACTGTGTGCCCAGCTGGAGCCAGACCTGATGTCACCAATCCGCCAACCCACAGGGATCCCCCCTCTAGTGCAGGTGCTGTCAGTGCTCTATTTCTTAGCAAGTGGGTCATTTCAAACAACAGTGGCCATATCATCAGGGATGTCTCAACCTATGTTTTCCAAGGTGTTGTCCAGAGTGTTGTCTGCCCTGCTGAAACACATGCGCAGCTACATCGTTTTTCCTGAGGTGGGGGATTTGCCTACAGTGAAAGGTGACTTCTATGCCCTTGGACATATCCCCAACATCATAGGTGCCATTGATGGGACACATGTGGCTTTGGTACCCCCCAGCAGGAGTGAACAGGTGTACAGAAACAGGAAGAGTTATCATTCGATGAATGTACAGATGGTGTGTTTGGCAGACCAGTACATCTCCCATGTGAATGCCAAGTTCCCTGGCTCAGTGCATGACGCGTACATCATGCGGAATAGCAGCATCCCTTACGTGATGGGTTAACTCCAGAGGCACCGTGTGTGGCTAATTGGTGAATCTGGGTACCCCAACCTGTCATGGCTACTGACCCCAGTGAGGAATCCCAGGACAAGGGCAGAGGAACGGTACAATGAGGCCCATGGGTGAACTAGGAGGGTGATCGAGCGGACCTTCAGCCTCCTGAAGGCCAGGTTCCTGTGCCTCCATATGACAGGTGGTTCTCTCTACTACTCACCAAAGAAGGTGTGCCAGATCATCGTGGCCTGCTGTATGCTTCACAACCTGGCTTTGCGACGCCAGGTGCCTTTTCTGCAGGCGGATGGTCCAGATGGTGGTATTGTAGCAGCTGTGGAGCCTGTGGAGAGTGAAGACGAGGAAGCCGAAGAGGACGACATAGACAACAGGAACACAGTAATACAGCAGTATTTTCAGTGACACACAGGTAAGAATCCACACAGGCATATTACATATACTTAACCACTACTACGTCTCTACTGTCTGTCCTTTTCCCCCAGTGCATGGTAACTGAGTTGTGACTTTCCCTTCCGATTTCAGAGATTTGGGCCCCACTGCGTGACATCTGCTTTGTTTCCCCATGGACTACAGCTGTGTGACAGTGGTATGTTGGCATTACAATGTAAATATGCATTTTGGCACAGTAATCTCTAATACATTTGTACTAAATCACAGCCAGACTCCAGAATGTTTTGTGCAATAACTGTGTTTATTTCTGTGCTCTATATTGGTGGGTGGTTGCAAATCGGTGAGGGGCGATGGTGGAGGATTGTCCATGGCAGAGTCCAGACTAGTATTATCACAGGTGCATTGTCCAAATGGCTGTGGGAAGTGGAGCAGGGGCAGTTTAAGGATGGACAGGGTGACAATGTGGGTCAGTGGGATGACAATCAGGGAGGTATCCTTTGCTGGCGGGGGTCTTGGCATCTTACTCTGTCTTCTTCCTGGATCTCAGGGCCCGCTTGCGGGGTGGTTCTCGTTCAGCAGGGGGTGGGATGCTGGTGGCCTGTTGGTCCTGTGGCGGGGCCTCCTGTCCACTAGCGCCAGCAGAGGTGGTAGGCAGTTCTTGGTCCATGCTAGTGTCAGGGGCCCTTTGTGGTGCCACAGTGTCCGGCAATGTGGTGACTACCTGATTCAGAGCCCCTACAATGGTGCCCAGGGCGGTACTGATGGTTCGTAGTTCCTCCCTGAACCCCAAATACTGTTCCTCTTGCAGGAGCTGGATCTCCTGAAAATTGGCCAGGACCGTCGCCATCGTCTCCTGGGAATGATGGTAGGCTCCCATGATGGAGGAGAGGGCCTCGTGGAGAGTGGGTTCCCTGGGCCTGTCCCCCCCTGCCGCACAGCAGCCCTCCCAGTTCCCCTGTTTCCCTGGGCCTCTGTCCCCTGGACCGTGTGCCCACTACCACTGCCCCCAGGTCCCTGTTGTTGTTGGGGTGGTGGGTTAACCTGGGTGCCCTGTAGTGGTGGACACACCGCTGCTTGACGTGTCCTGGGGACAGAGGGATGGGCCCGCTGGGTGGGTGCTGTGCTGGTGTTCCCAGAGGGGGGAAGGTCTGCTGTGGCCTGTGGCTGTCTGAGGGGAACCGACTGGCCCGAGGTCCCCGATGGGCCGGGCTGGTCATCTAGATCCAGGTCGACAGAGGTGCTGTCATCACTGTGGGCCTCTTCTGGGGGTGGAGTGGACATTTGTGGACCCTCCTGCGCGGTGACGTTGGGTTCGGGTCCTGCAGGGGTATAAATGGATGGTTATTGCATCTGTGTGTGCCATAGCGTGCAATGGGTGGGTGCCCGTGTACCCCAGTGCTGGCATTCCTTTGTGGGGGCTTTTGTGACGGTGGTTTGGGGGGGGATGGGGATGTGCAGTGGGCATGCTTTGGTGATAGGTGTCCATGCTTTGTGGTCGCATGCAGGGCTTGGGGTTGGGATGGGTGGGTTGTGATGGTGAGACATTTGCAAGGAGTAGGTGTGATGGGGGTGAGGGTGGGGGTATGAGTTGGCATGCTGGTGGGGTGGGGGGATGAAGTTGTGAAGATGAGACTTACCAGAGTCCATTCCTCCAGATACTCCTGCGAGGCCCTCAGGATGCAGGATCGCCAAGACCTGCTCCTCCCATGTTGTAAATTCTGGGGGAGGAGGTGGGGGTCCGCCGCCAGTCCGCTGCACCGCGATGTTGTGCCTGGATACCATTGAACGCACCTTTCCCGTGTAGGTCGTTCCACCGCTTCCTGATGTCGTCCCTATTTCTTGGGTGCTGTCCCACTGCATTTACCCTGTCGACTATTCTGCTCCATAGCTCCATCTTCCTGGCAATGGTGGTGTGCTTCACCTGTGTCCCGAAGAGCTGGGGCTCTACCCGTACAATTTCCTCCACCATGCCCCTGAGTTCATCCTCAGAAAACCTGGGGTGTCTTTCCGGTGCCATGGGGTGGTGTGGGTGATGTGTGGGGTGGATTGTGTGGTGCTAAGTGTCGTGATGTGTATTGGTGTGTTGTGTGAACTGCGTGGTAATATTGCTGGGTGAAAGTAAAATGCGCGTCTGGGTGCTCAGATCTCTATTTCTCTGTGCGTGGTCCCGATTCTGGAGGAGTGGGGGTTTGAGGGTGATGTGGGTGTGTGTTTTATATTGTCTTGGGTGTGTGGGAGTGGTGTTTGTATGTGTAACAGGTGTGTGTATTTTGATTTGTCCAATGTGGTTGTATTTTGTGTATTTTGAGCGCGGCGGTGTGTACCGCCAATAGTATACCGTGGTTGAAAGACTGCCCCGTGGATTCGTGTGTCGTGATAGTGTGGGCGTATTTCTGTTGGCGTGACGGTGGAGGTTTGGTCATCGCCAGTTTCTCGCTGGCCTTTTGTGTGGCGGACTTTTGTGGATGTCTGTATTTTGGCGGTTTGCCTGTTGTGGGTCAGAATGACCGTGGTGGTTTACCGTGGCCGTGGCGGTATGTTGGCGGTCTTCTGACAGCGGTAAGCTGATTTTACCGTCAAGGTTGGAATTTCCCCCTATATGTCCTACCTTAACCATACACTGCACCCTTAACTTGGGGCTACCTAGGGCTTACCTTAGAGGTGTCTGACATGTAAGAAAAGGGAAGGTTTAGGCCTGGCAAGCGGTTACACTTGCCAAGTCAAATTTACAGTTAAAACTGCACACACCGATACTGCAGTGGCAGGTCTGAGACATGATTACAGAGCTACTTATGTGGGTGGCACAACCAGTGCTGCAGGCCCACTAGTAGCATTTGATTTACGGGCCCTAGCACCTCTAGTGCACTTTACTAGATACTTACTAGTGAATCAAATATGCCAATCATGGATAAGCCAATTATATACACATTTTGTATAGGAGCACTTGCACTTCAGCACTGGTTAGCAGTGGTAAAGTGTCCAGAGTAACAAAAACAGCAAAATCAGAGTCCAGCACACATCAACAACCTGGGGGAACAGAGGCAAAAGGTTAGGGGAGACCACGCCAAGGATGAAAAGTCTAACACATACGTATATGTCTCTCTCCCAACCGTTCACCTTTCCCATCATTTTAATTTTCCATTTCCCTTCATTTAATATGTCATTGCACAGCCCTCTTTCTCAAGTGTGAGATTAAATGTACACTGTCATCTATTCCTCATTAACTGATCTCACCTTTAGTTTGGAAGATTAGTGTAAGCAGTGGCAAACCTGTGCAGGAGGACAACTTGTTCTCCCGGCCCGTCCCCTGCTTCAGATCAGATGTCCCACCCATCGGACATCATGAAGGTGTAAGACATCAGTGGTAGGCTAGGTGGTCTCTACTTTTCTGTGCCTCACATAGAATCTAATGGAGCAGATAGACTTTATCATACTTCAAGAAGGATAACACTTTCAGACTTCACTTTTTTCTAGACTGGTGTAATACACTTATTTTGAATATACATGTTTAAATATACCGTTTTTTTGTGATAATTTAGAAGGGTTGGTGTCAGTTGTGACATTTACCTTATTCCCTAGTATCATTTCAAGTCAACTTTCGAAGGCCTGCATATGCCTAACGGGACTATTTAATCCATGTCTCATTTCTACCTCTATTAAAGCAAACAATAAGGGCCAGATGTAGCAAGCCGTTTGCATGTCGCAAACTGCGAAAAACGCAGTTTGGGCCATGCAAACGGCCTCCCTCGATGCTTATTCCCAAATTGCGAGTTGGTACCGACTCGCAATTTCGGAATGCGACTCGTAAATAGGAAGGGGTGTTCCCTTCCTATTTGCGACTCGCATCGCAATTCAGACTTGCTTTGTGACCGAGAATGCGGTCGCAAAGCAACTCGCAGTTACCACCAGTGTCACACTGGTGGTAACTCATTCGCAAAAGGGAAGGGGTCCCCATGGGACCCCTTCCCCTTTGTGAATGTCGACAAAAATATTTTTTCAGAGCAGGCAGTGGTCCTATGGACCACTGCCTACTCTGAAAAAACAAAACCAAATGGTTTCGGTATTTTCTTTATTTTGCAACTCATTTACCTTTAAGGAAAACGGGCTGCAAAATGAAAAAAAAAACTGCTTTATTTAAAAAGCAGTCACAGACATGGAGGTCTGCTGACTTCAGCAGGCCACCATCCCTGTGAGTGCAGGGACTCGCTATGGCGTCGCAAAAAGCGACCCACCTCATTAATATTAATGAGGTGGGTCTTTGCGACCCCATAGCGAGTCGCAGAAGGTGTCTGAGACACCATTCTGCATATGCTTTTGCGAGTTTGAAATTGCGAGTCGCACCGACTCACAATTTTAGACTCGCAAAAGCATATCTTGCTACATCTGGCCCTAATTTATCGATTGTTTCTGCTTCGTAGGCCAGGCTTCACTTTTGTCCTTGCCTTGTCACTGCAGCATGGCCTTGAGCAGGAGCAGCTTGCGGTGCTAACAGGGGGAGGGGTGGCGCGCATAGGGGGCAGTGGAGGTTTCTGGGCTGGAGAGAGTCTACTGTGCATTTATTTTTTGGGTCTTGGTGTAGGAAATTGTCAGGGTAGAGCCACAGCTGTTTGGAGCACAGTTACAGCAGATATCTATTGCCAGGAGATGGAGCTATGGCAGAGAATCGGGGACAGGGTGAACGCCGTGGGACAGCACCCCAGAACAAGGGACGACATCAGGAAGAGATGGAACGACCTACGGGGAAGGTACGTTCCATAGCAGCAAGACACCAGCTCACCATACAGAGGACTGGCAGTGGACCTCCACCTCCTCCCCCCACAGCTCACAGCATGGGAGGAGCAAGTCTAGGCATTACTGCATCCTGAGGGACTTGCTGGAGTAGCCGGAGGGCTGGATACTAATAAGTCAACATTTCCTACTAATCACCCCCATACCTGCATGCCATCTCACACCTTCACCCGCACTCCCATCACTCCACTCCGTCTCACACACTGCACCTACACATATGACTAACCACAATGCCAAGCCCTGCATGCCATACCAATGCATGGACAGCAGCCCTCCCAGCCCTGCATGGACACCCATCACCAAAGCATGCACAGCATAGGGGAACTAACAATCACACAATACATCACCATACACAAGCAAAAGGTGGCAGGGCAAAAGCAACAATAGAGGGGAAGCAAGGGATGTACAATATGTCACAGACATGAAGCATAATACATCACTTATATCCCCACTGGTGCCAATCTCAGCGGAGAGGAGGTGCCACAACAAACCAGTCCCCCAATATAAGATGCACCCAGTGATGACAGTTACTCTGGACTTCAGGGTCTGGACCAACAACCTGGGCCATCAGGGACCACTGGGCAGCTGGTCACCCAAGCCCACTCACAGTCCACCACAGAGCCTCCCTCATCACTATCCAACGCCACAGCAGCCACCCAGCATACCCACACTTCTGTCCCCAGGACACTTCAGACAGGGACCACAGGCCACACCTCACACCCAAGACAGTCAAGGACCTGGGGTCAGTGGGCACACTGTTCGGGGGACAGAGGCACAGGCCAACAGGACACTGGGAGGACCAGTGTGCACCGGAGGAGGACAGGACCATGGAACTGACTCTCCAGGAGACACTCTCCGAGATCCTGGGAGCCTACCAACATTCCCAGGACACAATGGGCAGATTTTTGACAACGTGCAGGAGAACAGGCGGCTGCAGGAGGGACAGTATCAGGGGATCAGGGAGGACTTGCAGGCCATTAACACCACCCTGATCTCCATACCAGGTGTGCTGGCAGACATGGCCAACATCATGAGGGAGGCAACAGCACAGCAGTGGGCCTCTACCACTAGCCAGTCCATTGACCAGCCCTCCACCTCTGGTGCAGCTAGTGGGCAGGAGGCACTACCACAGGACCCACAGGCCACAAGCACCCCTTCCTCTGCAGAAAGTGAACCACCCCACAAACATTCCCTGAGAACTAGACAGAAGCCAGAGACACTTACCAAGACAACCGCCAGGAAATTAGACTCTCCTGATTGTCCACCTTGTGTCCCACCCTGTGACCTTGTTCACTTGGAACTGCCTTTGCTCCCCTTCCTTTGGCCCCTTGGACACTGGACCTGTGCCACAAACAGACTGGAACATTACCCTGTACCTTCCTCCGTCATCACCCATTCCCTTACACTCTTCTCTCAATTTCATAGCACTACAATAAACACCATTGAACACAACTTGACTACTAGTATTTTTTGTTTTGAAAATATGCATTTATGGAAAGTCACATCTAGTGCATATGATCTGAGCAGTATGAGAGCATAGAAATAAGGACCTGTAGCTGTCTGTAGTCAGTACATCAGTACACAGCTGTTATAGCATCAACATCTGTAAAATGACAAGCCATAGGTGACAGTAAGTTGAGATGCAAAGGAAGTTAATGCCATCATGCTACAGCCACACAGAAAACACCAATAGTCATAGTAATGGTCAGTTGCACTGTCTCACCTGTGTGTCATTGGAAGTATTGATGGATAACTTATGTTCTGTTGTCCTCATCCTCACCCTTTTCATCCTCATTATCCTCAAGATCTGCTGCTGCCACAGGGGCATCTTCAGTCTCTTCCTCCTGCAAAAGGGGTACATGCTGTCTGAGGGCCAGGTTGTGCAACATGCAGTATGCCACTACTATCTGGCAGACCTTCCTGGGTGAGTAGCACAAGGATCCACCTGTCAGATAGAGGCACCTGAACCTGACCTTCAGGACGATGAACCTTCTGGTTCGCCCATGTGCCTCATTATAATGTTCCTCTGCCCCTGTCCTGGCATTCCTCACAGGGGTCAGCAGGCACAATAGGTTTGGGTAGCCAGAGTCACCTGCAAGTAGTGAGGGATAAAATTTAGCCTCACACAATGCTATAGAGATGACACCTGAAGGCATACACTAACATACAGTGGGTGGGGACCAAGGCTCACCTATTAGCCACACCCCGTGCCTCTGTAGTTGGGCCATCACATTTGGGATGCTGCTGCTCCTCAGAACAAGAAATCATGCACGGACACAGGATACTTAACATTGACGCAGGAGATGTACTGGTCCACCAGGCCCACTATTTGCACATTAAGTGAGTGGCAACTCTTATGATACCTGAACACCTGTCCATTCTGGCGGGGGGACAAACGCAAAATCTGTCCCATCAATTTCCCCAATAATATTGGGGATATGTCCCATTGCATAGAATCCTGCCTTCACAGTGGCCAAATCTTCCACCTGGGAGAAAGAAATGTAGCTGCACATGTATTTCACCAGGGCAGACAAGACTCTTGCCAGCACAATTTAGAACATTGGCTGTGACGTTCCTGCTGCCAAGCCCACTGTCACTTGGAAAGAACCTGTTGCCTGGAAATGGAGCACTGATAGCACTTGCACAAGAGGGGGGGATCCCAGTGGGATGACGGATAGCAGATATCAGGTCTGGCTCCAATTGGGCACACAGCTCAGTTATTGTGGCCCTGTCTAGTCTATAGATGAGGATAATGTGCCTGTCCTCCAGTGTAGCAAAGTCCACAAGGGCTCTGTACATGGGTGTATGTCTCCACCTCCTATACATCCACAGCATTAGGTATCTAAGGGACACATAAGTGAGTAGGCTGTCACCATTTGATCAATGGAACCACAACTTTAGTGTACATACTGAATTTAGGTTATGGGACAGTAAGAATGGCGTGGTATGTCCTAATCTAGGCTGTGACGCAGTTAATGTTGATGTGACCGTTGTCCTCCCACATGAAATGGTGACCGCCTGTCCTGTATGTAGGGACAGGTGGAAGTGAGGTAATTCCGCCCACGTTGGGAGTCGTGGTGGAGGGCGGTCTTGCAATTCCTCATTGTATAATATGGGGCTCTATGGAGTACAGTGGCCAATGGGGATCTGCGTAGGCGGTGACAGTGTACACCGCCGTGAATGTGACCGCCATTTTCTATCTGATTCCTCACTTGTTTCCTGACCTTAAACACGAGAACACCTACACTGTGTGTGCTGCTGTGACCTGTGTCTGGAACCTACCATGGCCCGTGTGACCGGGGAAAGGGCCCCTGCCTTCACTTCGGAGGAGTTGGAGCGACTGGTGGATGGGGTCCTACCCCAGTACGGACTGCCGTATGGGCCTCCAGACCAACAGGTGAGTACACTTTGGGCACTATGCATGTTGGATGGATGCATGGAGATGTGTGTGCAAGCATCATGTCATCGGGGGAAGGAATGTCTTGTGGTGGTGTACATGGTGTGGTACGGCCGACGTGTGTGTCAACGGTGATGGAAACAGGATTGCTGGGCCATTTGTGTGACAGGCTGGATTGTATGGTTAATGGTGTTCTCCTCTCTGTATTACCTCTGCAGGTCAGCGTCCATCAAAAGAAGGGATTTTGGCATGCCATCGCCAAGGACGTGTGGACCCTGGGGGTCAATGGCAGGTGGAGCACCCACTGTTGGAAACAGTAGGAGGACCTGAGACACTGGACACAGAAGACCGCAGAGGCCCAGCCGGGGATGGCCTCCCAATAAGGAAGCGGTGCCCGTCGAAACCTGACCCCCCCTGTAGGCCCGCATACTGGCGGTGGCCTACCCAGAGCTGGATGGGAACTTGAGGGAATCAGAGCAGCCACAAGGGGGTGGGTACAGTGGTCATTATTAAACAATTTTGCAGGTGCTGTGGGATCCGGATGGTGGATGTGAGGTAGTGGGTGCCTCTAAGGCCAGGCCAAACATTGCAGCGTGAGTCAACTCTAGGGTAATGGGTGGATGGCAAATGCAGGTAACCTAGCTTGTTAGCATTCCATTAAAGTCAGGGCTTGGTGGGTACCAGGAGGGGTGCAGTTGGCGGTGTGTGGCTCTCATCTTGCCATGGCATCTAGCCAAACCACTGGCAGTGCAATGCATAGTGCTCAAGCCTGATCCCTGATCTAAGAAGCTTTTCATTGCCCAACTTGACCTCTTCCCTCCCCCTCCCCCCGTCCTGCCTGTAAGAGCAGGGTCCCATCGACCCAGCCCAACATTTCAGCCGACTTCTTCCCGGAAGGATAAGGAACATGTTCAACATCTTCAACCTGCCATGAAGGGGAAGAAGCCCTCAACCCCTGCCAGGAAGGGGAAAGGTTCCATGCCTCATGCCATGAAGGGGAAGAAGCCCTCAGCTCCAGCAGAGGCTGTCAGGATGACACCTCCACCACCACCAGGGGTCACGGGGCCCCCACCGCAAGCTGAGGAAATGCATCTTTCACCACCAGCAAAGGCTTTCCAGGAGGCACCTCCATCTGCCACCACAGTTCAGTCCTCGCCACCAGCAGAGGCTTCCCAGGAGGCACCTCCATCTGCCACCACAGTTCAGCCCTCGCCTCTGGCAGAGGCTGCCCAAGAGGCACCTCCATCTGCCACCACAGTGCAGCCCTCGCCACCAGCAGAGGCTGCCCAGGAGGTACCTCCATCTGCCACCACAGTGCAGCCATCACCACCAGCAGAAGCCATGTAGGTCGCCCTCCAGGGGCTGCTGTATGAGTGGCCCCCACCAGAACCAATGGGAAAGTCACTCACTAGAGAGACTGTGGCCTTGCACTCCCCAGGACAGAGAAACAGCCATGGAGCCCCCTCCAGAACCAGTGGACCTTTTCAAGTATTCAGCTGAAGTGCCCCCCATCCCCCTGAGGTGCCTGCCCACTTGGAAACTCATGCCCCTACAGCGTTCTATCTGGATGAAGTTAGGATTTGAGTTGGGCCTTGAACTGTGCCCTGTGGCCATGTGGGCCCTTGGTACATTGAACTGGGCAGTGGCCCTTTGTGTACATTTGTACATATCTGTTTCCTGTAAAATTGGATTATTTATTAGCTGTTGATATCAATACATTCTCCTTAGTACATTCTTGTTGTCCTTGAATTATTCTGCTGTGTATTGTGTGCCATTGCTTTTCGTGTGCAGCTGGTCGTGTGTATGGTGTGTGTGTGTCATGCGTGTGTGTGTCACTCTCGTTTTTCTCCCTCCCTCCTTTGTGTGCTAGGGAGCTGTACTCACCATCATTGTCTTCGCTGGCGTTGGTGTTCCAGGTGGAGCATGACATGGAAGAGCATCGGAAAACCTTGAATTTCAGGTTCCATGGCGGCATTGTTCTTCCCTGTATCTCTGATGGTGAGTCCTTTCTCTTCTGTGATGCGTTTCAGCTCTGCTTTTGATGGTGTTGGTACCACCCCGGAAAACGTAGTGGATTGATGTGTCAAAATATGGTGGGCGGTACTTTGTCTTGCGCCTGGCTGTTGATGGCTACCACCGTGGTGAGTGTTGTTTCCGCCCTGACGGTTGGTGTGGTGCATTGACTATGAGAGTTATCACCACCATGGTCATAATTTGGTGGTAATTACCACCAGCCTGTTGGCGGTATCACCGCCACTTTATCACTCAACGCCAGGGTCATAATGAGGGCCTAAATTAGTTGGGAAAGCAAATTACAACATTAAACCAATAATTTAAACTTTACAAAATCTCCCACCCTTATCCCCTCCAACTCCAACAAATTGCTACTAAAATAACTTCCAATGATTTTTTTTTTACAAAAAATTAAATTCCATATACAAACTTACAAACTGTAATAAAATGAACTAAACACAATTAATAGAATACTAAAAACCTTTAATACTAAATTAACTCACATTTCTCAAATTAATAGGAAGTATATTTATCCCTTAAAGTGAAAAACAATATTATACATAGCAATTTATAAAAAGATATTAAATACCTAAAGAACATAGGCCCTCATTACAACATTGGCGGTAAAAGCCACTTACCGCCATGTAGAAGCCCGCCAACACACCGCTGCGGACGCAGAATTCCGCTACAGCTATTATGACCCTCATCTCGGAATCTGCCAAAAGTCAGACACCCACACAAGGCCACCACACCAAAGGTCAGTGATAAACTGGCGAAAACAAAACCTCCACCGTCACGCCAACAGAAATACGCCCACACTATTATGACACACGAATCCAAGCGGCGGTCTTTCAACCGCGGTATTCCATTGGCAGTACACACCGCCGCGCTCAAAATACACACACATTTACAAAAAACAGCCACATTGGATGATTCAAAATACACACACCTGAGACACATACACACACCACTCCCACACAGCCATTACAATATAAAACACACACCCACATCACCCACAAACCCCCTTGACAAAAAATACAGAAAGAAGGCCAGAGAGAGATACCACCAGCAAGTACAACAGCATCCACAGGCACATAACACCATCACCCACACAACTTCCACGCACCTCACACAACACACCACTACATATCACCACACTTATCACCACACACTCCACCCCACACATCACCTATACCACCCCATGGCACAGCAAAAACACCCCAGGTTCTCGGAGGAGGAGCTCAGGGTCATGGTGGAGGAAATCCTCCGGGAAGAGCCACAGCTATTCGGATCACAGGTGCAGCACATCTCAATTGCAAGGAAGATGGAGCAATGGCAAAGAATAGTGGACAGGGTCAACGCAGTGGGACAACACCCAAGAAATCGGGAGGACATCAGGAAAAGGTGGAACGACCTACGGGGGAAAGTGCGTTCCGTGGTCTCAAGACACCACCTGTCGCGCCGCACCGCGCGGCGCGAGCCGAGAGCTCGACTTCTGCCGGGCGTTCGGCTCGGGCCGCGCACCGCGTTATTAAGACGCGGCGCGCCCCCAGCCTCTCCTGCGCGTTTCGAGGCCCCAGATTTGCTTGGGGCCTCGTTCTTCCTTCTGCCTTTCACTGTCCCAGGGGTCTCTGAACCCTCTTACCTGTTTTTCTTCGTTTCTTTGTCCTTTCTTCTTTTTGCAGTCTGTTGTGTGCCTTTCTTTATGTTTTTTCCTCCTTCCCAGATTCCTGTGCTTTCCCAGCATTCCTTGTTCCCTATTCTCTATGGTTCCTCTACTATTCTGTTCTATGTATTGTTTCCCTATCTAAGATGGTGTCCTTTTACTTCCTGTTTTTTGGTATATAAGGGCTGTGTTTTTCCTCTTTCTTTGCGCTGCAACACTTTCTGCTCAGTTAGTGTCTTCGCTCCTGATTTCCTTGCCTTTTGGTTTTGGATTCAGCATTCTGTGTTTTCTGATTTTTGCTCCTTTTGGATTCCTGTTTGTTTGTTCTTGTTTTTCTCCAGGAGTCTTCCTGTTTGGAGGTTTTTTTCCCCTTTTTAAGGGTTTTTTTCCCTCTGGCGCTACTTTCTGAAGGGCACGGTCTGTTCTTGGTGTCTCCATTGCCTACAGCACCGTGGCTACCAGAAAGAGTCGCCCCTTTTTGGGCCAAAGCCGAACATTGAAGATTCACGCCACCAGATCTGCAAATTCCAGGCGCAAGCAGCACGTGAGTCGTGACAGATTGCAGCGCCAAACCATTCCGACGTCCTCAAACACCATGGATAATACAGTGGCGGCTGCTGCAGATCCGGAGCAATCTCTGTTGACCACGATTCAGCAACAAGCCCAGGAATTGCAACAACTACGTAATGAAAATGCTGTGTTACGACAGGCTTTGGCCCTCCGCACCAGTGATGTTCCGACAATCTCCGCTTCTACCCCTTGTTTCTCTGGTGAACCAACCAAGCTTCGCGAGTTCTTGGATGCTTTAACGGTGTATTTCGCCTTCCGACCTACTCAATTCTCCCACGACAGGACCAAGGTGGGTTATCTTATCAGTGCCTTATCCGGTCCAGCCTTGGCCTGGGCAACCCCGATGGTGTCCTCCAACGACCCTGTATTGTCAGACTATTCCGCCTTTGTGAGTCGCTTCAAACAGATGTTTAGCCGTCCTGGATTGGAAGCCTCCGCTGAAGAAGCCTTGTGCGACATCCAACAAGGCTCCCAAGACGTCCTGCAATATATAACCCGTTTTCGTCAGCTGGCGGCAGAGACCACTTGGGTGGAACGTACTCTGGTAACATTATTTCGTAGAGGACTCAAAGAAGAAATAAAGGATGAACTAGTGCATTTTACCAGAGCGGAAGATCTTCGTGGCCTGATGGATCAAGCACTGTCCATCGAATATCGTCTTCAGGAACGGAGATCGGAAAAGAAAAGGAGTAAAGGGTTTGCCCAGCCAAGTAGCTCACGTGCATACCTGCAGCGTTCCGAGGAACCTCGCACTCCTGCTAGAGACATCGAAGGGGAACCCATGCAGGTGGATACTACCCGAGGTCCGCTCTCTGCTAGTGAACGAGAAGACAGACGCAAGAGAGGGTTGTGCCTGTATTGTGGTTCTGCTGGTCACATGCTCCGTACCTGTCCAGTACGTCCGTCCAGGCCTTCGGGAAACGCCATCTCCCGTCCTCTGTAAGAAGGGAGGGGACGGGATCTACAGCTATACCTTCCATCAGCTCCTTTAATGACAATACAACTGCCTTGTTCATCTTTCCTGTCCTGTTACAACTTCCTGACGGTCGTCAAGAAAAGACTATGGCATTACTAGATTGTGGTGCTAGTGGTATATACATGGACAAGACGTGGGCTGCTGCTAACCTAGTTCCTACTCAAGCAAAAGAAGTACCCGAACAGGTACACACTGTGGATGGATCTTTGATATCCTCTGGTCCTGTAGACACCACTACCCTGATGTTAAGTCTACAGGTGGGAAACCATCAAGAACACATCTCCTTCGATCTTATTACGTCCCCTAACCATACCATCATTCTTGGAATTCCGTGGTTCATCAGACATAACCCATATATACATTGGGTTACCCGGACAGTCTCTTTGTCTTCGCAATTTTGTCATGAGAACTGTTTTACTTCCGACAAGTATTGGTCTCCGAAAAGATCCTTAGCTACTGAAGGTGCCACTGGTATGTCCATTAATACGGTCCAAGGGGTCCCAGACCACTATTTGGAGTTTCAGGATGTTTTCCAAAAACCGTCAAAACCTGTGCTACCTCCACATCGAGAATATGATTGTGCAATTCCATTGGAACCCGGCACAATTGTTCCTTTTGGGAGGATGTACTCCCTCACGGAACCCGAAAAGGAAGTTCTAAAGGAGTATCTGGACGAAAATATACAGAGTGGTCTTATTGTTCCATCGTCGTCTCCGGCTGGGGCCCCTCTCTTTTTTGTGCCCAAGAAGACTAAGGATCTTCGTCCGTGCCTGGATTTTCGAGGTCTGAATAAAATTACCATTAAAGATCGTTATCCTTTGCCTCTCATCAGGGACATACTGGAAGCTATCAGAGGGGCCCAACGTTTTACTAAATTGGATTTACGAGGAGCCTACCACCTTTTACGCATAAGAGAAGGCGACGAATGGAAGACAGCATTCAGGACCCCATTTGGCCATTTTGAATATAGGGTTATGCCGTTTGGTCTTACTAACGCCCCCGCAATCTTCCAGAGATTTATGGACTCAGTGTTTTCAGACCTACTGAATCAGACAGTCGTGATCTACCTAGATGACATTCTTATTTATTCTAGAAATCCTGAACTCCATACTTCCCATGTGAAACAAGTTCTTCAAAGACTTCGTGATCATCAACTATTTTGCAAACCAGAGAAATGTGAGTTCGACATGACGGAAGTCAAATATCTGGGCTATCATTTAAGTCCCACCGGCATAGCTATGGATCAAGAAAAGGTACAAGCTATCCTAGAGTGGCCTTCTCCTTCTACCATAAAAGAAACACAATGTTTCCTAGGTTTAGCAAACTTCTATCGACAATTCATTCTAGACTTTGCAGGTCAGACTAGCCACATAACTCACACCTTAAAGAAGGACAATTTAAAGAAGGGGTTTGTCTGGACTGAGGCTGCTGAAGCAGCCTTTCAAAGCTTAAAGAGAGCCTTCACCCAAGCCCCCATCTTAAGACATCCAGATACCACCAAACAATTTATAGTAGTAACTGATGCTTCTGAGAGAGCCATCGGAGCTGTCTTACTCCAACGACAAGAGGATGATGGCCTTGAACATCTTGTTTTCTATTTGTCTCATATCCTTTCCACAGCTGAACAACATTATTCCGTACTTGAAAGGGAATTATTGGCTCTGAAAACAGCCTGCCTTGAGTGGAGACAGTTTCTGATGGGTTCCAAGGAACCATTTGAGGTGAGGACAGACCACCGTAATTTACAATGTTTAAGAAATTTTGTGTGCCAGAATAGTCGTCAGGCCCGCTGGGCCTTTTTCTTCAGTCAGTACGATTTTTATATTACATATATTCCAGGATCTCAAAACATTCTGGCTGATGCTCTGTCTCGCCGATATCCAGAGTGTTCTCCTTCCTCATCCCAGTATCTTCTAGAACCCAGTAAGATCATTGGAGTGGCTCAGTCTTTCCTGGAAGAAGTACAACAAGAATACGTCAACCTATCGGACCATGACATAGAAGAACTAAGACCATTATTGTACAAGAAACAAGGATATTTTTATTACCAAGACCTGATATTCCTCCCTACAAACAAGGTGCAAAAGAAAGCATTACAAATGTGCCATGATTCCCCTGTAGCTGGTCACAGAGGCATCAAAGCCACACAAGAACTACTTTCACGATTTTTCTGGTGGCCTACCTGGAAACTGGATGTGGAAAAATACGTTCAGGCCTGTCCCATATGTGCCCAAGTCAAAATACCTCACACCAGACCGGCAGGATTACTACAGCCTTTGCCTGTTCCATCGGCCCCATGGCATACTATCTCTACTGATTTTATGTGTTCACTCCCACCATCAGCAGGAAACCGGGTTATCATGGTCACAGTGGATTCTTTCACAAAAATGGCTCATTTCACTGGCCTAAAAAAGCTGCCTACTTCTCAAGAACTAAGTCAAATATTCATAGATCATGTCTTCCGTCTCCATGGACTTCCACATACCATAATATCTGATAGAGGACCTCAGTACATCTCCCGATTTTGGAAGCATTTTTGTAAAACACTGAATATAAATAGAGCCCTGTCTTCAGGGTTCCATCCTCAGACCAACGGACAGACTGAGCATCTGAACCAAGGACTAGAGCAATATCTTCGATGCTTTTGCAATTCTACCCAAAGTAACTGGAGCACTTACCTCTCTTTAGCTGAATTTTCCTACAATAACTCAGTCCATAGTGCCTCCAAGGTCACTCCCTTTTTCTGTTCCTATGGTTTTCATCCTACCTCTTTCCCTACTTCTCCGCAATCCAACTCTCCTCTACCTGCTATTAACTATTTCTCCAAACGCCTTCTCCAACTCCATAAACTAATTCGATCTAATTTGTTACATACCAAGATGTATATGAAGAAGGCTGCAGACAAGAGACGTACAACCAATCCAAATTATCATCTGCAAGATAAAGTCTGGCTCTCCTCCAAATTCTTGCCCTCACGTCTCTCTCAAAACAAGTTCACACCTCGTTACTATGGGCCTTTCCGTATTCTCCAGTTGGTCAATCCTGTCACTGTCCGTCTTCACTTACCCCATACATGGAAGATCCATCCGGTTTTTCATGTTTCTCAGCTTAAACCTTATGTGCCTGATCCTTACTCACGTCAGTTTCCTTGTCCACCTCCTGCCCTTGTGGATGATGTTCCTGAATATGAAGTGCAGGAAATTTGTGACTCTCGTCTTTTTCATAAACGACTTCAGTATCTGATTCATTGGAAGGGTTATCCTCTCAGTGAATGTTCATGGGAAGATGCCTCTTCCGTTCACGCTCCTCTCCTGATTCAACGCTTTCACTGTTTATTCCCTCTTAAACCTGGGCCTTCGGGAGGGGGACCTACTGTCGCGCCGCACCGCGCGGCGCGAGCCGAGAGCTCGACTTCTGCCGGGCGTTCGGCTCGGGCCGCGCACCGCGTTATTAAGACGCGGCGCGCCCCCAGCCTCTCCTGCGCGTTTCGAGGCCCCAGATTTGCTTGGGGCCTCGTTCTTCCTTCTGCCTTTCACTGTCCCAGGGGTCTCTGAACCCTCTTACCTGTTTTTCTTCGTTTCTTTGTCCTTTCTTCTTTTTGCAGTCTGTTGTGTGCCTTTCTTTATGTTTTTTCCTCCTTCCCAGATTCCTGTGCTTTCCCAGCATTCCTTGTTCCCTATTCTCTATGGTTCCTCTACTATTCTGTTCTATGTATTGTTTCCCTATCTAAGATGGTGTCCTTTTACTTCCTGTGGGTCACTTCCTGTTTTTTGGTATATAAGGGCTGTGTTTTTCCTCTTTCTTTGCGCTGCAACACTTTCTGCTCAGTTAGTGTCTTCGCTCCTGATTTCCTTGCCTTTTGGTTTTGGATTCAGCATTCTGTGTTTTCTGATTTTTGCTCCTTTTGGATTCCTGTTTGTTTGTTCTTGTTTTTCTCCAGGAGTCTTCCTGTTTGGAGGTTTTTTTCCCCTTTTTAAGGGGTTTTTTCCCTCTGGCGCTACTTTCTGAAGGGCACGGTCTGTTCTTGGTGTCTCCATTGCCTACAGCACCGTGGCTACCAGAAAGAGTCGCCCCTTTTTGGGCCAAAGCCGAACATTGAAGATTCACGCCACCAGATCTGCAAATTCCAGGCGCAAGCAGCACGTGAGTCGTGACACCACCTGGCGGTTCAGCGGACTGGCGGCGGACCCCCACCCCCTCCCCCACAACTAGCAACATGGGAGGAGCAGGTCTTGGCGATTCTGCATCCTGAGGGCCTCGCTGGAGTAATTGGAGGAATGGACTCTGGTAAGTCAAAGCTTTACTATTACATCCCTCACCCTACCTGCATGCTATCACATACCCCCACCCTCGCCCTCACCCCCATCACACCAACTCCTCACAAATGTACCAAAATCACAAACCACCCATCCCAACACCAAGCCCTGCATGCAACAGCAAAGCATGGACACCCATCACTAAAGCATGCACACTGCACATAGCCACACACACCCCTAAACCATCATCACACAAGCTTCCACACAGGAATGCCAGCATTGGGGTACACGGTCATCCACCCATAGCACACCATGGAACACACAGATACAATAATCATGCCTTTCCACCCCTGCAGGACCCCTACCCAATGTCACCTGCAGGAGGGTCCAGACATGTCCACTCCACCCACAGAAGAGGCCCACAGTGATGACAGCAGCTCTGTCCAACTGGATCTAGATGACCAGCCCGGACCATCGGGGACCTCTGGACAGTCGGTTCCCCTCACACAGGCACAGGCCACCACAGACCTTCCCCCCTCTGGAAACACCAGCACAGCACCCACCCAGCGGGCCCATACCTCCGTCCCCAGGACACATCAATCAGCTGTGTGTCCACCACTACAGGGAACCAAGGATAACCCACCACCCAAACAACAACAGGGACCTGGGGGCAGTGGCAGTGGGCACACGGTCCAGGGGACGGAGGCCCAGGAACACAGGGGAACTGGGAGGGCTGCCATGCAACAGGGGGTGGAAAGACCAAGGAAACCCACTCTCCACGAGGCCCTCTCCTCCATCATGGGAGCATACCACCACTCCCAGGAGATGATGGCAACGGTACTGGCCAAGTTTCAGGAGCCCCAGAGCATGCAGAAGGAACAGTATTTGGGCTTCAGGGAGGAACTCAGAATCATCAGCTCCACCCTGGGCACCATCGTAGGGGTACTGAACGAAATACTCAACAACAGGAGGGACACTGTGGCACTACAAGGGGCCCCTGACACTAGCATGGACGATGAACTGCCCACCACCTCCGCCGCCGCTGGTGGACAGGGCGCCCCACCACAGGACCACCACACCAGCACCCTACCCCCTGCAGACGGAGAACCACCCCGCAAACGGTCTCCGAGATCCAGGAACAAGACAGAGAATGATGCCAAGACCCCCGCCAAGAAATGAGACCACCCGGATTGTCATCCTACTGTCTCACTTTGTCACCCTGTCCATAATTAAACTGCCCCAGCTCCACTTCCTATGCCCATATGGGCAATGCACCTGTGAGACTAATAGACTGGACTCTGCCATGGACACTCCTCCGCCATCACCCCTCACCATTTAACTTCCACCTCCAATATTTTGCATTTAAATAAACACACCTAAAGCACAAAATGATCTGGAGTCTGTCTGTGATTTCGAAATAGAGTATTTGCAATTACCGTGACAAAATGTTTTTGAAATAGTAATGTCAACATACCTATGTCACACAGCTCTAGTCCATGAGGAATTTAAGCAGATGACACACAGTGGGACCCACATCTGTGAAACCGTAAGGGAAAGTGACAACTCAGTGACCATACACTGGGTGAAAACAACAGACAGGATAGAGGTAGTCGTGTAAAAGTACATGTATTAGGCAGGATTGTATTTTCACCTGTGTTTCAAATTTTGCTGGATCACTGAGTCCCTGTTCTGCATGTCTTCTTCCTCTGCTTCATCCTCATCACTGTCCACAGGCTCCACAGCTGCCACAACACCGCCATCTGGACCATCCTCCTGCAGAAAAGGCACCTGTCGTCGCAAAGCCAAGTTGTGAAGCATACAGCAGGCCACGATGATCTGGCACATCTTCTTTGGTGAGTAGAATAGGGATCCACCTGTCATGTGGAGGCACCTGAACCTGGCCTTCAGGAGGCCGAAGGTCCGCTCGATCACCCTCCTAGTTCGCCCATGGGCCTCATTGTAGCGTTTCTCTACCCTGGTCCTGGGATTCCTCACTGGGGTCAGTAGCCATGACAGGTTGGGGAACCCAGAGTCATCTGCAAATGGTGAGGGGCAACTGTTAGACACACACTAACCTGGAGGGATAACCCCAGACAACCATTCCCACTGTCTTGCTTCCAGGGGCTCAATTAATAGCCACACACGGTGCCTCTGGAGTTGACCCATCACATAAGGGATGCTGCTATTCCGCAGGATGTAGGCGTCATGCACTGAGCCAGGGAACATGGCATTCACATGGGAGATGTACTGGTCTGCCAAACATACCATCTGTACATTCATAGTATAATAAGTCTTCCGGTTTCTGTACACCTGTTCTCTCCTGTGGGGGGGATCAAAGCCACATGAGACCCATCAATGGCACCTATGATGTTGGTGATATGAGAAATCACCTTTTACTGTAGGCAAATCCTCCACCTGAGGGAAAACGATGTAGCTCCGCATGTGTTTCAGAAGGGCAGACAACACTCTGGACAATACGTTGGAAAACATAGGCTGGGACATCCCTGATGCCATGGCCACAGTTGTTTGAAATGTCCCACTTGCAAGGAAATGGAGCACTGACAGCACCTGCACTTGAGGGGGGATTCCTGTGGGATGGCGGATTGCTGACATCAGGTCTAGCTCCAACTGGGTACACAGTTCCTGGACTGTGGCCCGGTCAAACTTGTAGGTGATTAACAAATGTCGCTCCTCCATTGTCGACAGGTCCACCAACGGTTGGTACACCGGAGGATGCCGCCATCTCCTCACATGTCCCAGCGGACGGTGCCTATGAAGGACAACAGCGAGCACAGAGTCAAACAACTCAGAGGTACGTACCCACAGTTTACACAGAACACCAATCATACATAAAAGGTGGCCTGTATGTGTGTTGAGACTAGGCCTAGGTATGTGTGACGTGGTTGAAAATGAGGCCATGTGGGCCCCTGAAATGGTGGCTGCCTGACCTCTAAAGTGGGACAATGGGATGTGAGCTAACTGCGCTGGCGTTGTACACCGTCGCGGTAGGCGGTCGGAAACCGCGGCACAATGCTGCATTGGTTAACATTGGACCCTATGGGTCCCAGGAGCCAATGACGATGTACGCCGGCGGTGATGGTACGCACCGCTGCGGACTTGACCGCCGTGGATGTGACCGTCATTTTCTATCACTTCAATCACACGATACCTGATCTTCGACAGGAGAGGACCTACACTGCAAGTGCTGCTGTGACCTCAGTCTGGAAGAGACAATGGCTTGTGCGTCTGGGGAAAGGGCCCCTGCCTTCACATCGGAGGAGTTGGAGAAGCTCGTTGATGGGGTCCTCCCCAGTACACGCTACTCTATGATCCTCTAGACAAACAGGTAAGTACCCAGGGAGCCTGTTGTATGGGCTATGCCTGTGTGGAGAGGGCTGGATGTAAGAAGGAAGGGGGCAGAGTGTTGCATGCATGTAAGACGGTGAGTGCATGTGCCACATGGCAAGGGTAGGGATGGGGGCCACTCACTTAGACGGTGCAGTTGGTAATGACTTCTCTTCTTCCCCTGTACATTTCATGTAGGTCAGCGCCCACCAGAATAAAGATATTTGGTGTACCATCACCAAGGACGTCCAGACCCTGGGGGTCTACCACAGACGGAGCACCCACTGCCGGAAAAGATGGGAGGACATTCGCCGCTGGAGCAAGAAGACGGCGGAGGCTCAGCTGGGGATGGCCTCCCAACGTGGGAGGGGTGCCCGTCGAACCATGACCCCCCTGATGTTCAGGATCCTGGCGGTGGCCTACCCGGAGTTGGATGGGCGCTTGAGGGCATCACAGCAGACACAAGGAGGTGAGTACACTCTCATTCAGCTGACTTTGCGTGCAGTGGAGTTGTGTGGGTGGGGGAGGAGGGCTGTGGGTTTCTCTAGTCAAGGGCGAGTTCGTAGGCTAGGCCCCTCCATAAGGCATGGCCCTGTGGCCCCCCACCCCACCCCTGTGTCATCTATGTTGCAGATGTCATCCATAGCCTTGTAGGCCATTTCCGAGGAATTGCACTGTGCAGCTCAAGAGCGTGGCGTAGTGTAGGGGGCCTCTGTGTCTGTCTTATCCGCCAACGGTAGCGGTAATCCATGAACTCAACATGTCTTTCTTCTGTCTCCCCCCTTTTTTTGGTCTTCCTGTTCTTGTGTACATTAGCATCATCAGGCGGAGGAGCAGTGGCACCGGAGCACGAGGGAGCTGCATACCACATGGCCCTGGAGGGCGAGACTACGGACTGGGAATTCACCAGTGGGTCGGAGGGCGAGGGGAGCTCCACGGCGGGGACAGGAGCTGACACCAACGACACAGACTCGTTCTCTGATGGGAGCTCCCTTGTGGTGGCGGCAACATCTGTGCCCCACGCATCTACAGGTACAGCCGCCACCCCCCCACCAGCACCGCCCTCCCAGCAGCCCCTCAGCCTTCGCCCCGTGCCCGCTCACCCAGGAGGGTGGGCATCACCTTCACCCCAGGCACCTCAGGCCCTGCCCCAGTCACCCCTGCTGCCCTCAGTTTCGGCAGTCTACCATTTTGAATGCCATCCAGGGTGTAGAAAGGCAGTTGCAACAAACTAATGCATTCCTGGAGGGCATTCATTCTGGTCAGGCAGCCCTTCATCGAGCTTTTCAAACTCTGGCCTCAGCACTGATGGCAGCCATTGTCCCCGTCTCTAGCATCCCCCCTCCAACTTCCTCCACCCAGACCCAATCCCCTGTACCTCTGCCTATCCCAAGCACACCATCAGACCAGCCAGCACACACCTCAACACACAAGGGAAGCTCAGGCAAACATAAGCACCACACATCCCACAGGCACTCACGCAAGCAACACACACATGCAGACATGCCAACATCCACTGCTTCCACTGTGTCCCCCTCCTCGTCATCTCCCTCCTCCCTCCCAGTCTCGTCTACACTCACACCTGCATGCACTACCTCTACAGCCACTACGTCCCTCACCAGCACACCCACCAGCACACCCCGCTCACGTGCAGTCACCACCCCCACTACCATTCACACGTCCCCTGTGTCCTCTCGCAGTGTGTCTGTGATGCCCCCTCCCAAGATACACAAATGCAGGCACACACCCACCCAACAGCCATCCACCTCACGACAGCCTCCAGCGCATGCACCTGCACCCAAAGTCACCAAACGTACACCTCCTACTACCACCACCTCTTCCTCCACTCCCAAACCCCCTCCAGCTACCCGTCCCAGTGTGTCCAAAAGAATTTTCCTGTCCAGCCTTGACCTTTTTCCCACACCTCCCCCACCCCGTCCATCTCATAGGTCCCAAAGTAGCACCTCAGCCACAAAATCTACGGGACCAGTGGTGCCTGTTGTTACAGGTATGTGGAGTGCACCGGCCACCAGGACAGCCAGTGTGGCACGGAGCCACAGCACAGCCAGTCCCCACCCCTGTGAAGCATCAGAAGTTGGCCAATGCCCAGCGGGAGAGGGGGAAGACTCCAGCCACCAAAGCCACTCACAGGGGTCCCGGTGAGAGTGTGGAGTCAGCTGTTACACCTCCCAAGGTGGGGTAGGGCCACAAGAAACCTGGCAAGTCTGGAAAGAGCTGCACGGGGGAGAAGACTGCCATCATCCCCTCTGCCCAGGAGGCCACCGCCAGCCCCATCCCAGCTGCCCAGGAGGGCCAGCCAGCCCCATCCCAGCTGCCCAGGAAGGCCCCGCCAGCCCCAGCCCAGCTGCCCAGGAGAGCCCGCCAGCCCCAGCCCAGCTGCCCAGGAGGCCACCGCCAGCCCCATCCCAGCTGCCCAGGAGGGCCCGCCACCTCCAGCCCAGCTGCCCAGGAGGGCCCCGCCAGCCCCAGCCCAGCTGCCCAGGAGGCCACCGCTTGCCCCAGCCCAGCTGCCCAGGAAGCCACCGCCAGCACAAGTCCCGCTGGGCCATGAAGGACGGTTCAGCACAAGCCCCGCTGGGCCATGAAGGACGGTCCAGCACAAGACCCGCTGGGCCATGAAGGACCGCCAGCACAAGCACCACTGGGCCATGAAGGACCGCCAGCACAGGCACCGCTGGGCCGGGCACCACCAAATCAAGCACCGCTGAACAGGGCACCGCCAACTCAAGCACCGCTGAACAGGGCACCGCTAAATCAAGCACCGCTGAACAGGGCACCGCCAAATCAAGCACCGCTGAACATGGCACCGCCAAATCAAGCACCGCTGAACAGGGCACCGCCAAATCAAGCACCGCTGAACAGGGCACCGCCAACTCAAGCACTGCTGAACAGGGCACCGCCAAATCAAGCACTGCTGAACAGGGCACCGCCAAATCAAGCACCGCTGAACAGGGCACCGCCAACTCAAGCACCGCTAGCCCATGAGCGGCAGGGGCACTGACGCAACTGGGTCCGTCACGGGTGAGTGATGCACTCTGGGCACCAGTTCCCCTCCAGAACCAGTGGAGAGAGCCATCCACTACCTCTGTCCTTCACAGGATGAAGCACTCTGGGCACCAGCCCCCCTCCAGTACCAGTGGAGACTGTCATCCACTACCTCTGTCCTTCACAGGATGAAGCACTCTGGGCACCAGTCCCCCTCCAGAACCAGTGGAGAGATCCATCCACTACCTCTGTCCTTCACAGGATGAAGCACACTGGGCACCAGTCCCCCTCCAGAACCAGTGTAGACTGTCATCCACTACCTCTGTCCTTCACAGGATGAAGCAGCTGTCATCCACTACCTCTGTCCTTCACAGGATGAAGCACTCTGGGCACCAGTACCCCTCCAGAACCAGTGGAGAGATGCATCCACTACCTCTGTCCTTCACAGGATGAAACACTCTGGGCACCAGCCCCCCTCCATAACCAGTGGAGACTGTCATCCACTACCTCTGTCCTTCACAGGATGAAGCACTCTGGGCACCAGTCCCCCTCCAGAACCAGTGGAGACTGTTATCCACTTGAGAGACTGTGGCTTTGCACTCGCCAGGATATGGCAGTGGGCAACCCACCCACTGTAGAGACTTGTGAGACTGTGGCTTTGCACTCCCCAGGATTGAACAGTGGGCAAACCACCCACTGGAGAGACTTGAGAGACTGTGGCTTTGCACTCCCCAGGATTGAACAGTGGGCAAGCCACCCACTGTAGAAACTTGAGAGACTGTTGCTTTGCACTCCCCAGGATAATGCAGTGGGCAAACCACCCACTGGAGAGACTTGAGAGACTGTGGCTTTGCACTCCCCAGGATTGAACAGTGGGCATTGAGCCCCCTCATGGATCTGGCGTCGTGCACTCATCCGGCTGAGGTGCCCCCCCTTCCCTTTCCCCTGAGGTGCCTGTTGTATTTCTATCTGATGCACCTGCAGTGTTCTCTCTGTTTTGATCGGGTATCGAGTGTGGGCCTCGCCCATGCATTTTGGGCCCAGTGTTCCACGGACTATAAATGGTGCAATACCTGGACTTGTATTATTGGTGTATATATTTGTTTATAGTGTATATATATATTTGAGTACTAGATTTAAATATATTACAATGGTTACACTCATTTCCTTTTGTCTTTGCATTCTTCCGGGGGGCTTGGGGGTGTAACTGTAATGTATCAACATGTATTAGGGTGTGTGTTGTAGTGGGTGAGGGTGGGGGTGGGGGTGTTGCGTGTGTGTGTCCCTGTTTTTTGCCTCCCCTGTGTCGTAGGGGCCGTACTCACCGTGGTCTTCGCCGTTGGCGCTCGTGCTCCTGGTAGAGGAGCAGGAAGACTATTGCAGGTAGAATTTAGAGTTCCGGTTCCATGGTGTCCTCGATCCTCATGGGGTGTGTAGAGGTGAGCGTTTTCCCTTCGGAATTCCTGTTTCCGCCTTGTTTTTATCCACAGTGAATCCACCCCGGAAAAGGTAGCGGATTGGCCTGTCATAATAGTGTGGTCGGTACATTGTCTCCCGCCTGTCTGTTGGCGGTGACCGCCGTGCTGTTTGTTTGTACCGCTGTGGTGGTCGGAGTGTTAAAGTGGCTGTCTTTGTTGGCGGTTTCCGCCACGGTCGTAATTGCAATTTTTTTACCGCCGGCCTGTTGGCGGTCTTACCGCCGCTTTAACACCGTCCGCCAGGGTTGTAATGACCACCATAGTCTTGCCCTCTCTTTTCTCTCATAATATTGTTGTCATTACAATGTTTTTTACCCTATATTTGTAAATCACAATATTTTTTATAAAATATTTTGGGCCTCATTATGAGTTTGGCGGTCTGTACGCTGCCATGGTGGCGATTGTGGTCTGCCCGTCATCGGCTTGGCGGTCGGACCACTGAATTACAAGTCAACATCAATTCAATAATTTATACTTTATTCAGTTGTTAACAACCATCAAAGTGCACAAATCAAGAATCACATCAATAAATACATATTAATACAAGACAAAATATCATACACGATTAATTATCACCATCAATACACACAATACAAATTGCCAAAAGCCAATAAAAGAGCTATAAGAAAGATATAGTTAAATATCTTTGCCATTTAAACCAAACACATAATAGAAATTGACTAATTGCAAATACTATTGATAAAGAAGTATCAGTTTTTTAGATCCTTAAAGCTGATAGGTATCTTGATACCCCAAGGTCAAACAAATTGGGCGGATCCATTTTCCACATGGACCCGATAGTCTGGACAAAAAAAGAATACATGGGCCACAGACTCCCCATCCACTTCACATGCAGGACACTCATTTACACCTGATCTGTACCCCATTTGCTAACAAAGTACTTCAGATGTAATGAACCACGTCTAAAACAAATATATACACTTTTAGGTAATGGGGGGTGATCACATCAAGAAATGGCTCAAAATATGCATGGGGTTTGAATCCCAGAAATTCAGTTGTTAAATGACCATCTAAAAATATTGGGATAGTTTAACCCCTAAGTAATCAAAACTATTAACCCTCTACAAGGGTTTGTTGCCCACCCAAATTGTAACGTTCATTGGAGTACGCTTGCCAAAAATCACAAATCTAGTTTTTTTAGCATATAAAACTAAACCTCTCAAAGATCAGAAATGTATAATTTTATCGACGAGGAGCTGCAGCCCCATAGGTGTTTTAGATATTAGTAGCGAGTCATCCGCAAATAAGAGGATAGGCATCTTTTCCTTATTAATGCTAGGAGAGTCATTCTGACAGTCAAGAAGAGCTTCCACCACATCATTCACAAAAAGAGTGAATAGCATGGGTGCAAGCACGCACACCTGCTGGTCACCGCATCCAATGGGAATGCAATCCATTAGCTCTCCCTGACTACCCCGTCTAACCTGGGCATAAATCAAAGAATACAATCTTATGATCAGATTTAGCAAGTAACTCTGCACACCCATGTTTAGCAGCACTTGTCATAATGTGCTATGGGGAGTGAAATAGAATGCTTGTTTAAGCTCAACAAAGGCTACATATAGGGCCTCATTATGACTTTGGCGGTCTTTTGGGAAGACCGCCACAGTGGCTGTAATCTGACTGCCGTATTACGATTCACAATGTGAAGACTGCCAAAATACAGCCAAAAATACGAAGGACAGGAAACTTGAGGACAGAAAAGAGGTGGTCCCACCACCAGCACTGCCAGTCCGTCAAAAATCCAACCACCAGATTATGAACCACATAAAACCATTGGCGGTGTGAACCGCGCCGGTCTCAACTCACATCAGTCAGAACACAACACTACATTGGATAGTTTGAATACCTCACACCTGATACACATCGACACATCCACACACCCAACACACCTACTCACTTACTATATAACACATTCCTACACAGCTTACAATCCTTTGTAACCAAAAAGCCATTCAGATACTTAGAGAAGGCCAAATGTAAAAATAGCACTCCTACACTATAGGTACACATATACATCTCACTCGGCGCACACGCCACATCAGCACAGCTATCACAATACACAGATCACAAGCATACACAATCCGCTACAACCATCTTGCACTCACAATGCAGCACCCACACCTCACCAAAGGATAGTCGACAAGGTCAATTCTGTAGGCAGTCAACCACACACAAGGTACGACATCAGGAAGAGTTGGAACGACCTATGGGGGAAGGTTCATTCCATGGCATCCAGGCACCAGACAGCTGTGCAGAAGACTGTTGATGGGCACCCACACCCTCCCCCACAGTTCACATCATGAGAGGAGAAGGTCTTAGGCATACTGCATCCTGGGGGCTTAAATGGAATAGCTCAGGGACTGGAGTCTAGTGAGTAGGCACGTTAACTACAGGCTGATCAGATCACTATGACTCTCAGAATGCACCAACCCATCATTGTGAAAACCTGGATTGTACACATCACATTTCATGCATGTATGACTAATGTACTAGATACACCAATTATATTGTTCTACTGAGGACCAGTACAAGGCAATGACAACAGTACAATGGCCACAAAAAGCAAAACTCAGATACAGCTCAGTTACCATTCCCAATGGCCACAGATCAAAGATTCCAAATGTGAAATAGACAGACCTAGTTTGGAAAGTAACATGGCAGACCTCTCAGAGTTGTGCCTTTATATCCCTCCCCAAGTCCAGCCCTTCCACCTCCACCACCTCCTCTGCCTCCCCTGCAAGTATTCATGCCCCTCCGCCTGCCAAGAAGCATACCCCTCCCAAGGGTTCCCAACCCTCTCCCAAGCCTCGACCTAAGCCCCACTCCCAAAACCAAGCCCAAAGGTCCACCTCCCAACCCTATGCTCAAATCCCACTCTGCCCCCCCAATTCCTGAGGTTCCTGTCTGCCCCCTGGATGCCCCTACCTGTGGATATTACATGGCAGTCAGGAGTAAAGGTTATATCTTTGACCTGCCGCCACCCCCGCAACAGCACCGCCCTCCCAGCAGCCCCTCAGCCTTCGCCCCGTGCCCGCTCACCCAGGAGGGTGGGCATCACCTTCGCCCCAGGCACCTCAGGCCCTGCCCCAGTCACCCCTGCTGCCCTCAGTTTGGGCAGTCTACCATTTTGAATGCCATCCAGGGTGTAGAAAGGCAGTTGCAACAAACTAATGCATTCCTGGAGGGCATTCATTCTGGTCAGGCAGCCCTTCATCGAGCTTTTCAAACTCTGGCCTCAGCACTGATGGCAGCCATTGTCCCCGTCTCTAGCATCCCCCCTCCAACTTCCTCCACCCAGACCCAATCCCCTGTACCTCTGCCTATCCCAAGCACACCATCAGACCAGCCAGCACACACCTCAACACACAAGGGAAGCTCAGGCAAACATAAGCACCACACATCCCACAGGCACTCACGCAAGCAACACACACATGCAGACATACCAACATCCACTGCCTCCACTGTGTCCCCCTCCTCGTCATCTCCCTCCTCCCTCCCAGTCTCGTCTACACTCACACCTGCATGCACTACCTCTACAGCCACTACGTCCCTCACCAGCACACCCACCAGCACACCCCGCTCACGTGCAGTCATCACCCCCACTACCATTCACACGTCCCCTGTGTCCTCTCGCAGTGTGTCTGTGATGCCCCCTCCCAAGATACACAAATGCAGGCACACACCCACCCAACAGCCATCCACCTCACGACAGCCTCCAGCGCATGCACCTGCACCAAAAGTCACCAAACGTACACCTCCTACTACCACCACCTCTTCCTCCACTCCCAAACCCCCTCCAGCTACCCGTCCCAGTGTGTCCAAAAGAATTTTCCTGTCCAGCCTTGACCTTTTTCCCACACCTCCCCCACCCCGTCCATCTCATAGGTCCCAAAGTAGCACCTCAGCCACAAAATCTACGGGACCAGTGGTGCCTGTTGTTACAGGTATGTGGAGTGCACCGGCCACCAGGACAGCCAGTGTGGCACGGAGCCACAGCACAGCCAGTCCCCACCCCTGTGAAGCATCAGAAGTTGGCCAGTGCCCAGCGGGAGAGGGGGAAGACTCCAGCCACCAAAGCCACTCACAGGGGTCCCGGTGAGAGTGTGGAGTCAGCTGTTACACCTCCCAAGGTGGGGTAGGGCCACAAGAAACCTGGCAAGTCTGGAAAGAGCTGCACGGGGGAGAAGACTGCCATCATCCCCTCTGCCCAGGAGGCCACCGCCAGCCCCATCCCAGCTGCCCAGGAGGGCCAGCCAGCCCCATCCCAGCTGCCCAGGAAGGCCCCGCCAGCCCCAGCCCAGCTGCCCAGGAGAGCCCGCCAGCCCCAGCCCAGCTGCCCAGGAGGCCACCGCCAGCCCCATCCCAGCTGCCCAGGAGGACCCGCCACCTCGAGCCCAGCTGCCCAGGAGGGCCCCGCCAGCCCCAGCCCAGCTGCCCAGGAGGCCACCGCTAGCCCCAGCCCAGCTGCCCAGGAAGCCACCGCCAGCACAAGTCCCGCTGGGCCATGAAGGACGGTTCAGCACAAGCCCCGCTGGGCCATGAAGGACGGTCCAGCACAAGCCCCGCTGGGCCATGAAGGACTGCCAGCACAAGCACCACTGGGCCATGAAGGACCGCCAGCACAGGCACCGCTGGGCCGGGCACCGCCAAATCAAGCACCGCTGAACAGGGCACCGCCAACTCAAGCACCGCTGAACAGGGCACCGCTAAATCAAGCACCGCTGAACAGGGCACCGCCAAATCAAGCACCGCTGAACATGGCACCGCCAAATCAAGCACCGCTGAACAGGGCACCGCCAAATCAAGCACCGCTGAACAGGGCACCGCCAACTCAAGCACTGCTGAACAGGGCACCGCCAAATCAAGCACCGCTGAACAGGGCACCGCCAACTCAAGCACCGCTAGCCCATGAGCGGCAGGGGCACTGACGCAACTGGGTCCGTCACGGGTGAGTGATGCACTCTGGGCACCAGTTCCCCTCCAGAACCAGTGGAGAGAGCCATCCACTACCTCTGTCCTTCACAGGATGAAGCACTCTGGGCACCAGCCCCCCTCCAGTACCAGTGGAGACTGTCATCCACTACCTCTGTCCTTCACAGGATGAAGCACTCTGGGCACCAGTCCCCCTCCAGAACCAGTGGAGAGATCCATCCACTACCTCTGTCCTTCACAGGATGAAGCACACTGGGCACCAGTCCCCCTCCAGAACCAGTGTAGACTGTCATCCACTACCTCTGTCCTTCACAGGATGAAGCAGCTGTCATCCACTACCTCTGTCCTTCACAGGATGAAGCACTCTGGGCACCAGTACCCCTCCAGAACCAGTGGAGAGATCCATCCACTACCTCTGTCCTTCACAGGATGAAGCACTCTGGGCACCAGCCCCCCTCCAGAACCAGTGGAGACTGTCATCCACTACCTCTGTCCTTCACAGGATGAAGCACTCTGGGCACCAGTCCCCCTCCAGAACCAGTGGAGACTGTTATCCACTTGAGAGACTGTGGCTTTGCACTCGCCAGGATATGGCAGTGGGCAACCCACCCACTGTAGAGACTTGTGAGACTGTGGCTTTGCACTCCCCAGGATTGAACAGTGGGCAAACCACCCACTGGAGAGACTTGAGAGACTGTGGCTTTGCACTCCCCAGGATTGAACAGTGGGCATTGAGCCCCCTCATGGATCTGGCGTCGTGCACTCATCCGGCTGAGGTGCCCCCCCTTCCCTTTCCCCTGAGGTGCCTGTTGTATTTCTATCTGATGCACCTGCAGTGTTCTCTCTGTTTTGATCGGGTATCGAGTGTGGGCCTCGCCCATGCATTTTGGGCCCAGTGGTCCACGGACTATAAATGGTGCAATACCTGGACTTGTATTATTGGTGTATATATTTGTTTATAGTGTATATATATATTTGAGTACTAGATTTAAATATATTACAATGGTTACACTCATTTCCTTTTGTCTTTGCATTCTTCCGGGGGGCTTAGGGGGTGTAACTGTAATGTATCAACATGTATTAGGGTGTGTGTTGTAGTGGGTGAGGGTGGGGGTGGGGGTGTTGCGTGTGTGTGTCCCTGTTTTTTGCCTCCCCTGTGTGGTAGGGGCCGTACTCACCGTGGTCTTCGCCGTTGGCACTCGTGCTCCTGGTAGAGGAGCAGGAAGACTATCGCAGGTAGAATTTAGAGTTCCGGTTCCATGGTGTCCTCGATCCTCATGGGGTGTGTAGAGGTGAGCGTTTTCCCTTCGGAATTCCTGTTTCCGCCTTGTTTTTATCCACAGTGAATCCACCCCGGAAAAGGTAGCGGATTGGCCTGTCATAATAGTGTGGTCGGTACATTGTCTCCCGCCTGTCTGTTGGCGGTGACCGCCGTGCTGTTTGTTTGTACCGCCATGGTGGTCGGAGTGTTAAAGTGGCTGTCTTTGTTGGCGGTTTCCGCCACGGTCGTAATTGCAATTTTTTGACCGCCGGCCTGTTGGCGGTCTTACCGCCGCTTTAACACCGTCCGCCAGGGTTGTAATGACCACCATAGTCTTGCCCTCTCTTTTCTCTCATAATATTGTTGTCATTACAATGTTTTTTACCTTATATTTGTAAATCACAATATTTTTTATAAAATATTTTGGGCCTCATTATGAGTTTGGCGGTCTGTACGCTGCCAAGGTGGCGATTGTGGTCTGCCCGTCATCGGCTTGGCGGTCGGACCACTGAATTACAAGTCAACATCAATTCAATAATTTATACTTTATTCAGTTGTTAACAACCATCAAAGTGCACAAATCAAGAATCACATCAATAAATACATATTAATACAAGACAAAATATCATACACGATTAATTATCACCATCAATACACACAATACAAATTGCTAAAAGCCAATAAAAGAGCTATAAGAAAGATACAGTTAAATATCTTTGCCATTTAAACCAAACTCATAATAGAAATTGACTAATTGCAAATACTATTGATAAAGAAGTATCAGTTTTTAAGATCCTTAAAGCTGATAGGTATCTTGATACCCCAAGGTCAAACAAATTGGGCGGATCCATTTTCCACATGGGCCCGATAGTCTGGACAAAAAAAGAATACATGGGCCACAGACTCCCCATCCACTCCACATGCAGGACACTCATTTACACCTGATCTGTACCCCATTTGCTAACAAAGTACTTCAGATGTAATGAACCACGTCTAAAGCAAATATATACACTTTTAGGTAATGGGGGGTGATCACATCAAGAAATGGCTCAAAATATGCATGGGGTTTGAATCCCAGAAATTCAGTTGTTAAATGACCATTTAAAAATATTGGGATAGTTTAACCCCTAAGTAATCAAAACTATTAACCCTCTACAAGGGTTTGTTGCCCACCCAAATTGTAACGTTCATTGGAGTACGCTTGCCAAAAATCACAAATCTAGTTTTTTTAGCATATAAAACTAAACCTCTCAAAGATCAGAAATGTATAATTTTATCGTCGAGGAGCTGCAGCCCCATAGGTGTTTTAGATATTAGTAGCGAGTCATCCGCAAATAAGAGGATAGGCATCTTTTCCTTATTAATGCTAGGAGAGTCATTCTGACAGTCAAGAAGAGCTTCCACCACATCATTCACAAAAAGAGTGAATAGCATGGGTGCAAGCACGCACACCTGCTGGTCACCGCATCCAATGGGAATGCAATCCATTAGCTCTCCCTGACTACCCCGTCTAACCTGGGCATAAATCAAAGAATACAATCTTATGATCAGATTTAGCAAGTAACTCTGCACACCCATGTTTAGCAGCACTTGTCATAATGTGCTATGGGGAGTGAAATAGAATGCTTGTTTCAGCTCAACAAAGGCTACATATAGGGCCTCATTATGACTTTGGCGGTCTTTTGGGAAGACCGCCACAGTGGCTGTAATCTGACTGCCGTATTACGATTCACAATGTGAAGACTGCCAAAATACAGCCAAAAATACAAAGGACAGGAAACTTGAGGACAGAAAAGAGGTGGTCCCACCACCAGCACTGCCAGTCCGTCAAAAATCCAACCACCAGATTATGAACCACATAAAACCATTGGCGGTGTGAACCGCGCCGGTCTCAACTCACATCAGTCAGAACACAACACTACATTGGATAGTTTGAATACCTCACACCTGATACACATCGACACATCCACACACCCAACACACCTACACACTTACTATATAACACATTCCTACACAGCTTACAATCCTTTGTAACCAAAAAGCCATTCAGATACTTAGAGAAGGCCAAATGTAAAAATAGCACTCCTACACTATAGGTACACATATACATCTCACTCGGCGCACACGCCACATCAGCACAGCTATCACAATACACAGATCACAAGCATACACAATCCGCTACAACTATCTTGCACTCACAATGCAGCACCCACACCTCACCAAAGGATAGTCGACAAGGTCAATTCTGTAGGCAGTCAACCACACACAAGGTACGACATCAGGAAGAGTTGGAACGACCTATGGGGAAGGTTCATTCCATGGCATCCAGGCACCAGACAGCTGTGCAGAAGACTGTTGATGGGCACCCACACCCTCCCCCACAGTTCACATCATGAGCGGAGAAGGTCTTAGGCATACTGCATCCTGGGGGCTTAAATGGAATAGCTCAGGGACTGGAGTCTAGTGAGTAGGCACGTTAACTACAGGCTGATCAGATCACTATGACTCTCAGAATGCACCAACCCATCATTGTGAAAACCTGGATTGTACACATCACATTTCATGCATGTATGACTAATGTACTAGATACACCAATTATATTGTTCTACTGAGGACCAGTACAAGGCAATGACAACAGTACAATGGCCACAAAAAGCAAAACACAGATACAGCTCAGTTACCATTCCCAATGGCCACAGATCAAAGATTCCAAATGTGAAATAGACAGACCTAGTTTGGAAAGTAACATGGCAGACCTCTCAGAGTTGTGCCTTTATATCCCTCCCCAAGTCCAGCCCTTCCACCTCCACCACCTCCTCTGCCTCCCCTGCAAGTATTCATGCCCCTCCGCTTGCCAAGAAGCATACCCCTCCCAAGGGTTCCCAACCCTCTCCCAAGCCTCGACCTAAGCCCCACTCCCAAAACCAAGCCCAAAGGTCCACCTCCCAACCCTATGCTCAAACCCCACTCTGCCCCCCCAATTCCTGAGGTTCCTGCCTGCCCCCTGGATGCCCCTACCTGTGGATATTACATGGCAGTCAGGAGTAAAGGTTATATCTTTGACCTGCTTGTATTTTGTTAGGGCAATTTTGGTGTTGGCTGATTTTGTTTGTGTGTGAGTAGGTTTTGTGTTAGTGGCGGTTGTGCTACCAGTTGTGTCTGGGCAGCATGTGTGGCTGTGTACATAGCATTTGTCCCCCAGTGATGGGTGTATATTGTGTGATGGTTTTATGTATGTTGGGGACACGTTATTGTGTTGGTATTGTGTGGTGTTTGTATTGACATGTGTTATTTGCAGTGTGATGTGCCTTTGTGTGGTTGTACTGTGTGTGTGAGTGTGTGTGGGGATTGGTAAATCAGATCTGTGTGAGGTGTGTTTGTAGGGTATGACGTATGCCTCGTTGTTTAGATGTGTGATTGTGTGTGTTAGGCCCCTGGTGTTGTTATGTCATGTTGTATGTATGAATTGTCAAGTGGTGGTGTGTATTGTGGGTGCTTAACAGTGCTTAAAGGTGCTTTGGTGTTGCATTTATGGAGTAGGTGTGTGGTTCAAGGGTGTTGTGTGTTGTTGTGTGTGACTGTGCTGGTGCATGTACCTTGGGGTTAGAATGTGTTTTTGGCATGTGTGTGTGTGTGTGTGATGCCCGAAGTGTGTGTATGTGTGCGGGTGTGTTTGTGGCTGTGTGTGAATGTACATGTCAATGTAAGGTTACATGTGTGTGTCATCACCACCACCTGTTCCTGGTTGGTGTGTTGTGTGTGTGTGTATATGTACTTTGACATTTTGCAACAGTGACAGGTAAGTGTGTGTACTCATGGTTGCTGTCATCGTCCGTGGTTCTGGAGTCTTTGGGCCAGCAGGAGCAGCTGGAAGACCTGTAGTTCTGGTTCCATGGCAGCTCTGGATGGGTATGGCTTCCTGAAGGTGAGTGTCTCAATTTTTACTGTTGGTTTCTGCCAGGGTTTCCGTGGAGGTGTGACTTCGGTGGAAACCTTGGTGGTGTGCAGCCCTGTCATATGTCAGATGGGAACATGGTCTCCGCCAGCCTGCAGGTGGCTACCTTCGACCATGTCCGTCTGATCTCAGTGGCGGTGCCAGTGCTGACTTGGCTGTATTCTGTTGGGAATACCGCCATGGTCATAATTTAGTGGTCTTCTCCGCCTGTCTGTTGGTGGTATGACTGCCACCGCTGACATGGTGGTCCTGAGTCTGCCAAACTCGTAATGACTCCCATAATCTTTGCTTGGATAAAAATATGTGTTTCTAGTAGAGAGTAGCCAATCTAAAAGCTTGATCCAAGGTACTAGTCAGGGGACGGAAACCAGTCTGGAAAGGTGACAGGATTCTCCCCCCTTCTACCCAAACAAGTAGTTTATCTAAAACATGGCTGGCAAAGATCTTTTGAAGATTATCAATCAGGCTTATTTGTCGATAATTTAAGGGGTCACTGGCATCACTTTTCCTAAAGATTGGAATTATCTCCACACCTCTCCAGGATCTCAAAAGCACTCCGCCCTCCGAGATAGCATTAGACAGCAAATTTATATAGCTAGTCCAGATCAAGGGCTCCTTTTTTTATAGTTCACCCAGAATTTTGTTGGAGCCTGGTGCTTTAGAACATTTTAAAGATTCAATTGATTTGGCTGTATCATCTAAACGGAATGTAACAACACCATCATCAAAGTCCTTCCAATGTCAGATGATGTGTCCTTAACAATCATCTCAACTGCATTATCAGAGAACACAGAGGTCCTCATTTTGACATTGGCAGCAAATGCTGCCTACCGCCATGGCAACGGCTGCCAACAAACCGTCTCCGTGTTTACCGACCGTCCACCTAATTATAACCATAGGTAGAATTCTGCCAAAAGGCTGGGGGAATTCCCTCTACGGTCATGGCGGCGGACGGTGGTATGGTGGCGCTGATGCCAGCAGCAGTGCCAGGCCTTCAGAATGCCGCCGACTGTATCATGAGCCATAATACGACCTAGTTGTGTTTTGCTGGCGGACACTGCATCCCGTCTCCTGCCGGAGGACCATATGCAAGCAGGTAAGTCGGGTTCTCCAACAGGAGAGGAGGGTGGGGGTGTTGTGTGAGTGTGTGGAGGTGACTGTGTTTGTATGCGTGCATGCATGTGTTATGCGTGTGTGCATGAATGGGTGTGTGTGTAAGTGCATGTTGTGTCATGTGATTGCGTGTGTGCCTGGATGTATGTCAGTGAGTGTTGCTGTGAATGTTGCTGTGAGTGTGTATGAATGTCTTCATGCGTGGGTGAATGTAGGAATGCGTGTGTGAAGGTGTGTATGTATGTGAGTGTATGTGTGTATATGTCGGGGGTCAGGAGAGGGAGGGAGAAGGTGGGGGAGGACACTGGGGAGGGGGGCAAAGGAGACCTTTATTAGTGCCAGGGAAGGAATTTCCTGGCATTGATAGTGCCTATTACCGTGGTTTCCGTGGCGGTACAAAAACCACAGAAACCATGGAGATGGGCGGCCTAGTGACGGCCGCCGGGCTAGAGATTGTAGTCTCCAGCTCGGCGGTCGGTGTATTAACTTGGCGGTTTGGCTTTGGCCAAACCACCAATGTCATAATAGTGGTGGTATATACCGCCAGCCTGTTGGCGGTACTACTGCCACTATTACACCGACAGCCGGGGTCGTAATGACCCCCAGAATCTCTAGGGGCATATATCTTGGTGAAATGAGAGACCTAGCTATCGAGTTGGGTGTGATAGTTGTATGAATTCTTACTGACAGTTTCAGTTTGGGTGGCTAATACCAAAATGTGACCGATTAACCTTCTTTTTGGCAGCGACCAGCATCTCCTGCCAGATCGATTCATCCCATAGTTTCCTAGCACTATTAAGACCAAAGCTATAATTCTGTCTAGCAGCACTATTCCTTCTCTATCACACTGTTTGACTGCATTCCTCAGATTAATCTTTGTTGCTTTGCAGCCCACATCAAACCACTTAACAGTAGCTCCCTTCCCAGCCTTCTTACACCCTTGTTTATAAATAGTTTCTGTAAATCATCAAATAACTGATTATGAATACTAAGAATTGGGATATTTGAGAGTGGATGGTCGACATATTGTGATAGATGGCGCACAACGAGACGATAAATCTCACAGTATTGCTTTTGGTTAGACACTAAAGTCAGCCATGAGATGTAGAAGTGGCTATTACTTAGAGTTGGTTCTATAGCTAGGGCTGCAAAACATTTTTTTCCCCTAACAGAGCTGTCCTCAACAAAGTCAAAATCAGGGAGTTAAGCTCACTGTCAAATTAGGCATCTACTTTAATGTCCCCTAGGAGAGGCCATAGTCTGACGTCTAACAATATATAATCAATGATGCTATTGTATAAGTCATGTTTAAAAGTAGGTGCCCTCGCAAAATCAGAGAGAGTGCGGCCATTACAAATCCTTAAACCCTTGCCAACTGTCAATGATGCAATTTTAAGGGTATTATCCAAGAAGTTACAATACTACTTCCCTGTCAGAGGAGGGATTTTCCACAGTTCATCCTCAAATTCTGTTACCTCATTTATGAGTGGGGAGGGCTCAAATTGAGTATTGAAAATCCCCCACTACTATTATTCTTATGTTGGGATGTAGATAGTCCAATGTCTCCTCCAATTGGGATAGAATGGCATTTTCCTTATTCAAACGGACAGACCTCACATATATAATTATGAAGGAAACAGTATATTAATGCCCATCATATCAGGGGAATCTATTCATAGAACCCTACGCGACCCGAGGAGATAATTCCTAAGCAGTATTAATAAACCACCACTTGCCCACCCAAATTTCTCATAAAGTTTAGCATCCACACTAAAGGAGTCAAAGCCATTTAAATATACTTCTCAGTGCCCCACGTCTCTTGAAATGTCATAGGCTTCTATATAAGCTAACCATTCTGGATCTGATAACTAGGGCCTAGCTCCCACCAAATTCCAACACAATAAAGTAATACTATGACAAAATGTCCTACTCCCCATGCAGCCTGCATCTTTTTACATCACCAAAAATGGCCCCACTTAAGATAACCATGCATTGCCAAATTGCCATAATTGCTATTTTCAACATTCCCTCTTGAGGTAATTCCCACTTGCAAAAGTTTAGGGTCCCCACAACTTGTAACTATAGCATTTTTATCAAAAGTTGCATCAGGCACACAATACGAAGAAACTTCCTGATATAACACTTGGGGTCCTTGGATATCAATTATTGGGTTAACGCAAGCAACAACTCCCCTGTACATACCACCCATAGATCCTTTGCTGGGGGCGGGAGACATATTTCGATCTGCAGGACAATTATGAAAGTTATCACAACAGACCAGTCAATATATCTTATCGAGATTGGACACCCCACTCTACCTATGGTTGAGTGTTGTTGACGGGCAGTCACCCAGGGATCTTCCTGTGTGGTGTCCAGCTGAATTATCTGTTGGGGCAGACAGTTTGAGTCTTATACCAGTCTTTTGTCTTCCTGAGCTATGGCACATATGCAGATCAAAATTTATAAGATTCTTTGTCAATTCATTGGAGGTTCCTGTGGTGTTGTGTGTCTTCTCACATGAATGATGACAAACCTAATCAGAGAGAGACATCTATGCTTTATCCTGAGCCAGTAAAACATCTTGTTAATCAAGGTGTCTTCACCTTCAGGCACATCCTCCTTTAGCTTTGGCACTTGTGTTAAAAATATTGTACTACTGGGGTTTTCCATACCAGCCTGAGACTGAGAACTCGGCCACACATCTGGGTGTAATTCCCCAAAGGAGGAGGACTTTTTTTTGCCATTATGGAGGACCATAGCAGCAAAGTAACGACTGCTACAATGGAAATTCGTGGAAGCAAGGGAGTGATTGAGCATGCTTGGTACAATATTACCACGTCAATCACAAAGATTCGGAGGCGTCAAAGGAGGGCTAATCTTTTGCTGCCACCCTGTAGGCCCTATTCTAGCCTTCAGATTTCTGTTCCTGTCCCTGTGTTGTACACGAAATCCCTGGCCCTTTGAGTGGCTGATAAAATGCAAAGAGAGACCTTGTTTGCCATGTTTTGTATTTCAGGTAGAACCGTGCCATCTTCATACGCCTGCGCCTATGCTGACCCAACTGCAGTTCAAGATTTTCAACTTTACTACACAAGGCAGTTATTAATCTACGAAGTTCATCCAACCTGTGGTGGATAGCCATAGGCCCAGAGTCAGCTGCCTTATTCAGGGCGTCATTATCCATTTGGGTACTAACAGAATGTAGGGCAAAAGTACATGTAGAAGATGGTAAAGAAGTTGAAGGTGCTGCTAAGATGGCAAACCTATTTGCACAGGGAACACCTTCATTTATAACAATTGTAGGTGATAGGGGATATCTAGGTGTGATCACTGAGTCGCAGGAGAATGAAGTCTGACAAACTGAAGGTACTACTTCCCCTTCAACTGGTAATGAAACATCACATAAGGGCTTACAGTGAGAGGAATCGGGTTGATTTCTCCTTTTAGCAAATGTGTCTGGCATCTTGGGCTGTTTGCATCTGGAACCTTTAGCTTTTAGTAAAGACTCAGCTTCACCGATAACATTATCTATTATCTATAACGAGTCAGACGGGCCTATGGAGCAAAGATGATCACGGTCCCGCCAGCATGGCAAGGCAGCACAGAACACTGCAGTTATGAGGCAGCAAAAACAAGCAGACAGAGACTGTTTATGCAGGACACATTATAAGGCTGAACACTGTCAATGTGACCTTGGCGGTCCAACCACCATGTCTCAGCAGGCGGAAGTGGAAAGTATAAAGGGAGCAACTCACCCGCAGACAGCCTAACACACCTAGTATCGCCATGGAGCCCATCACACATGTCCTGCCACTGCTGTTGATTATCAAAGGAGCCCAAAATCCACACCTCCGTGGACACAACTGACCGTAAGTACACACACCTACCTGTGTCATTACTCACAAAAACAGATCATTGCGTATCATCCACATGATATGGGGTAACGCTAAAGGCACCAAGTACACGTGTCATTGTATGCACAGTCAGAGTCATTCACACAAAATGACACATTCACAGCCATTAAACACCCCCTTTGGGCAGGTGACTCACACTGCACCAAAACGCTACACAAAAACACACATCTGACCATCTCAGGCATGGGGACAGTGAAATGCACACAACATTGTGCCACACAATACCAACATCACATCTACCAATACAAGTGACACAAATTGCACACATGCCATGGACTGCTCTCACATTCAACACATATATGTATGGATGTGTCATGGAACACAAACCGCACTCCCATTAAACAACCCTGCAATGGACACACACATCACCCACAATGCAACACAATGGAAGGACAATGGGATGCACAATAGATAGAGAAACAAATATACAAAGCTCACTATGCAAACAATATCTGCAAACTAGGGATGGGACATCAGGAGCACTCAGGAAAGGTTGCTGCCCTGGGACACATTCACTTTGCACATGCCACTAAAACAACATTTGCACAGAGACTGACCATTCAGGTATCTCGGTCATAAACAATGCTAAGCCAAGTGACATGCCCATCTGCACAACGTGGAAGTGCAAGTCAAGAAAGCACATACAGCAGCAACTGCATGGGTCAGACATCTAGATGAAGTAGCTGCTAGATGCACACAGCAAAATGAACACATGCACACTCAAATGTTAAGGTAGCTAGCAGAATTGAACATCCTCCATGTCCATACAAACAAAACTTGAGCTTCCACACATGAAACAAATGTATAATCCATATCAGTGGCACAAGTCTAACACCTTACATGCTGACATTGGACAACACAATATAAAATACTTACCATACCAACCAGAACACAATGCAATGAAACTGCAATTGCATTTACACTCACATATCCATACAGTCAACATCTACCTTTGTCTTGGGTGACACCAGCACTGCCCACAAAGTCAGATATTGCAAACAACACAAATGGATCAGCAAGCAGGCTGAACACACACAACTGTAGGCAGACAACACAAATTACTCAGGAACAGCATAAAGGTAGGAAAGGAATTGCAGAACAAAAGTGCACCCACAAAAACAACTGTTTGGGTTTATTTGATAGCATATTAGAAATGTCCAAGGCCATTGGTCAGTCCATCAGTCTTTAAAGTGCACAGTACAGTGCCAACACTTGCCTCCTATTACTGCCAGGGTACCTCCACAGAAACAGCATCAAGTGGGCCAACAGGCACCTCAGGGATCATCCTGGGGGGCGGAGTTGGGATCGGTAAGTTTGGGTTTGGGAGGGGTGGACTGTTTCTTAGGAGGGATGGGCTTCTTCTTGGGGGAGGGGTATGGGTGCTTGCAGGGGGCAGGTATGACAGGGGAGGACTTGGAGGTGGAAGGGATGGGTTGGGATGTGGATGGGAAGCTCTTGGGTTTGGGACAGGGTGGAAGAAATAGGAGAAAGGGCAAGGTAAAAAAAAAACTTTTTTTAGGAACACAGGATGTTCATCAGAAGGGGGTGGGGATTTGAAGGTCTATTGTTTCGGTGTGGATGTCTTAGGTGTGTGCGTGTGTGAAGTATGCTTCTGTTTGGGTGGTGTCTGTTGCATGTGTGAGTGTGGGTGTTTGCATATCTTGGGGCTGGGAGGTAGAGGTGCTGGGTGATATGGGAGTGGTGGATGTGTGTGTGTGTCTGTTGGGGTGATGTTTCAGGTATGGTAGACATGATGGATGTCTGTGTGAATGTTGGTGTAGTATCTGCGGGTATAGTGGGTGGGTAGATGTCAGAGTGTCTGTTAGGGTGGTGTCTGTGGGTATGGTGATTGTGGTGGGTGTGTCACTGACTGTTGTGGTGGTGTCTGTGGGTATGCTTGATGTGGTGTGTTGGCCGGTGTGGGTATCTGGGAAAGTGGTGGCTGATGTGTGTGTAGGAATCTGTTGAGTGCTAGCATGCTGGTGTGTTTAGTTGTGTTTGTGTTTATGTGTGCTGCTTTTGTGTGTTGATGTGGGTGCATATAGATCTGTCCGTGTGCTTGAGATAGGTAGGGGAATGGGAGATTTGGACTGGGAAGAGGGAGATGGAGGTGGGATGGAAGGTGGGGGGTGACTGCTGCTATCAGTGAGGGGGGCAGAGCCTGAAAAGATCTCTGTAAGCCAGACATGGCAATCTGAATGCTTTCCAAGAAAGCATTGGTCTGCTGAAGTTGGCTGGTCAACTCCTGGATGGCATTCACAATGGCAGTCTTACCCACAGAGATACTCCTGAAGAGGTCAATAGCCCTCTCACTCAGGGAAACAGGGCTGGCCGGAGGTGCCTGTGGCAAAGGAGAAGCCCATCCTATTGGGTGAGCGGGCTCGGTCAACTGGGTGGGGAGCAACAGAGTAGGTGGTGATAAAACTGGAGGCGGCAGACAAGGATGGTACCGGAGTATGTCCCGATGGGTGAACCACCACTAGCGAGTGCCAATGGAGGAGAATCTGATGATGAGGTTGTAGATCCCATCTCATCTGTGGAAACTCTCCGGGCTACTTGGTTCGATAAGTAAGTGGTCAGTGATGTCTTGACCCAAGATCCTGTGGTGAGATGCTTCCCCACTCAGCTGTATCCTGTCTCCTTGCCTTCCCTGGGCTGATCTGTGTGCATTCCCACAGATCCTGCACAAGGTCATGCAGACATACATTTGTCACATAGTCAATAATACAACAACCTGAAATGATGCTTCCAGAACATGCCATGTTGCTGACAACAGTTCAATAGCCTGGAGAAGGTGACATGAAAATATTCATGTCACACTGGAAACATATCAACAATGCACACATCACCATGTGAACTTTGTCCCAGTGGAGTCATGGAGCTAGTACCAATGTTGCTCAGATGTGCCACCCATTTGGTATGGAAATGTACACTGTAGATATCATGTGCAAAATGTCAGGGAGATAGGTTCCTAAAATCCACAACACAGTGAATCAGCAAGTCCCATTGAAATCACCACTAATGTCTGGCACCCCTTACAATGACATACCTTGATTGCATCAGTCGACACCATTAGTCCATTGGATGTTGTAGAGACCTAGGTATTTGCAAATACTTGTAGAAGGCCCTTGTCAGACTTGGCATCCTTGGTGTGGACTCCCCTAACTGTTTGCCTCTGTTTCCCAGGTTGTTGATGTGTGCTGGACTCTGTTTTTGCTGTTTTTGTTACTCTGGGCACTTTACCACTGCTATCCAGTGTTAAAGTGCAAGTGCTCCTACGCAAAATGTATGCGAAATTGACCTTCCATGATAGGCATATTTAATTTACTAGTAAGTCCCTAGTACAGTGCACTAGAGGTGCCCAGGGCCTGTAAATCAAATGCTACTAGTGGGCTTGCAGCACTGTTTGTACCACCCACATTAGTAGCCCTAGAAACATGGCTCAGACCTGCCACTGCAGTGTCTGTATGTGCAGTTTTAAACTGCCAATTCGACATGGCAAGTGTACCCACTTGCCAGGCCTAAACCTTCCCTTTTCTTACATGTAAGTCACCCCTAAGGTAGGCCCTAGGTAGCCCCATGGGCAAGCTGCAGTGTATGTTGAAGGTGGGACATGTACTTATGTGTTTTACATGTCCTGACAGTAAAATACTGCCAAATTCATTTTTCACTGTTGCAAGGCCTATCTCTCTCATAGGCTAAAATGGGAGCTACCATTAAATGTTATTAAAGCGCAGATTCCCTTTGGGAACAGACAGACATGTGGAGTGTGGGGTCTCTGAACTCACAATTTAAAAATATATCTTTTATTGAAGTTTGTTTTTAGCTTGTGTGTTTGAAAATGCCACTTTTAGAAATTAGTCATTTTCTTGCTTAAGCCAATCTGTGACTCTGCCTGTTTGTAGATTCTCAGTCTGTGTCAGTTTGACAGTTGGGCTGTTTTACCTCTCCTCTAAATGGTGACACAAAAGGAGCTGGGGTGGAGCCTGCACGTCCTGATGCGCCATCCGTGCTGGGAGGGAGAGGAGGAGTGGTCACTCACTCCTGAAAGTGCTGTGCCTGCCCGCACACAATGCAGTCTCCAACCCCCTAGTGTGTGTCTGGGGCCTGACCTGGGCAAAGCAGGATTTTACAAGCATGAGAGACTTTCCTTGGAAGTAGCTGAAGAACTGAGGAGAAGTGTTGCCCCTGCCTGTGACTGTACTTTGTTGGGCTATCCTGCAGTTGCTGCTTCTGCCTTTGCAAGGGGACAAAGACTAGACTTTGTGGTATATTCCCGCTTGAGAAGAATCTCCAAGGGCTTGGACAGAAGTTGCCCCCTGTTCTGAAGTCTCAGGGCCATCAAAGACTTCCCCTGCCAGCACCTGGAGTCTCTGCTGAGACTCCTGCCCTGACAAGTGGTGTTCTATGCAGTCCCTGGGCCCATGAAAGAAGCTGGTGAAAATCCAAGAAAACCGACTTCTGATGACTCCGGACCGACGCCGCTGCCGAATCCTGTGACACCGCCTGCAACCGACTCCATGGTCCTCGCTGGAGTACTACAACCCTCGTAGGCCTGACACCGCTGCAGCCCTGGCGAAGTCCGCGACTCTGCGGAAGTCACCGCACAACATTGTGACTGACTCCATCTGAAGTGCACTGATTCAATGCTTCTTACACACGCCGCCTCACCTCCACCGCTCTGCAGCAAGGACCTGACGCCTCTTCGTGACTCCTCCTGCATCCTGCAGCACCAGAACCGATGTCGCCTCGGATTTAGCAACGCTGCGATCCCTGACTGTGCGCACCGACTTGTTCTCACAGTTTACTAAGGTATTGTACCTGGGGGTCTGCGTGACTTTGTACCCGGCGCCATTGGTGTTGGATTGTTGGGAACGACTCCATCACAATGATGTGTTATCACCTATCACCTCATCGAAGCATTTTGTGTTTCTAAGCATATTTTTGAGTTCAATCTTCAAAAATTCATAACTTGACTTGAGTATGTCAGATTTTTGTCATTTTGGTCTTCCTGTGTTGCATCATTTTGTCGTGTTTTAACTATATTACTGCATGTATTGGTACAAATACTTTACACCTGGTCTCTGAAGTTAAGCTTGCCTGCTTGTGCCAAGCTACCAAGGGGGCGAGCGGCGGTTAACCATGAGTGATTCTCCTTTACCCTGACTAGAGTGAGGGTCCTTGCTTGGACAGGGGGTAACCTGACTGCCAACCCAAGTCCCCATTTCTCAACATTTTGCTCATCACTGTCTCCATTTTGGTCATGCAAATGCAGATGTCTGTGGATGAATGGTTGTATCCAACGATGTGTGATACCAACAAAAAAGTAAGTCACTCTATTATGCATGACAACAGTCTGGTTACAAACCTTCCCCATTACACATGCGCAGTGCCCTTTGCTACACCATGCCACATCAATGGCATGGAAATGCCGATTGTGGCTACAATATCTAGTCATATACGGGTACTATAGTTGTACATGCCAAATAACATGCTATGACGGGTGAGGGAGTGTGTCACCATTGACCAATAATCAATGGTGACACACTTCTGTATGTGACACCATATGAAATGTACTCCCCTTCCAAATGTGCTTTTCCACACACAGGTTGGCATGCACATATATGTGAGGAAATACATAAATTATCCCATTAACACAGTTAGACCATACATGGAACAGAAGCTTACAAATGTTTTCCAGAAGCAAAATGGACACTTGGTGACTTGTCAGCACAAGGAATGTTGGTAACAGTGATGGCACATACTGTAAATCATGTCAATGGACATTCCCCACTTACCAAGGGAAAGTATTGATCTGTAGCTGCACCCAACGAACAATGTATGTTCTGTCACATGTATGATGGCCATCTTCACATTACAGACAGTAGTGAGGCACCAGCACCTGTCACACGCTAAAGACAAGTAGTCTCTGGATGGCATATGCCAATATACTCATTTGACCTGATACATGGCTGAGGATAGTGATTCAGCACTTCCTTTCTTTTGTCCTATAAAACTGAGGAGTATTGGTCTGTTGCATAGAATTTACATCCACTAAAACAACAAAAAAACAGTACTTGATTGATCAATGTACACAGCCATATGATGTCCCTGGAGAGCAAGTTGTATGTGGATTGTCCACAGTTGTGCCCTAGGTCGTTGTGGCAATAGGCAAGGTACATCAGTATGCACCACATGACATGTCTACACAATCACTCATCTACTGTGTTACACATGGCTCATCCCTCATTGTCAGGGGGAGCTGTCTGAACACATTCACTTGACAATCTGACAGGCAGGAATATGACCTGTGCTCACCCCCTTGTGGCTGCTGTGCTATCCTCAAATGCCTATGAAGGTCTGGGTAGGCCACCGGCAGAATGTGGTCCAACATGCACCCAGTCCCAGTTGGGAGGACAGCCCCAGCTTGACCTCACAAAGCGCTCCACGACACCGGACCAGCCTACCTAAACAACAGACTCAGCTTCTACACCCCCACCCGTCAGCTCCGCTCCACTAACCTCGCCCTCGCCGTCGTCCCCCGCATCTGAAGAAAGACCTCCGGCGGCAGATCCTTCTCATACCTCACCGCCAAAACCTGGAACACCCTCCCCACCAACCTGCGACAGACTCAAGACCTACTCACCTTCATAAGACTCCTCAAGACCTGGCTCTTCGACCAGTAACACCAGCTCTCCCCCCCCAGCGCCTTGAAACCCTCACGGGTACGTAGCGCGCTTTATAAATTCAATGATTGATTGATTGATTGATAAGATCTTCCAGGCAGATCATCTCAGGTCCTTTCACCTCTTCCAACAGTGGGCGATCCACCGGCTGTGGGCCCCCAGGGTCCACATCTTCTGGGTGATGGCTGTCCATAGTTCCTTCAAGAGATTACAATCACATGTTTTTACACAAATGGTTGAGTCGCATACATGTCAGAAATATCAAGTTAGAACTTTTCAATTTGTTAACCGTCCAAGTGTGAAACACGCAAGCCAATAAGTTCATGGACATGACTACAGACATATATATTTCCATATGCAGACACGCCCACTACCCTGCTCATGGCCTACAATGGCTAAGCAAGCTTACTGACATCAAGTAGCCCAAGCTCTAGCAACCTGTACTGTGATGTGAGCCTCAATGAAACATTACACACCTATGTGGCTTCTGAAGGCTAAATTCCTTAGGCCTGAATGGACCAACACATTCTTACTCTGTGAGTCTGATTTACTGCATACAGTATCACAGGCAACTAGCATAATACAAACTTCACCAATACACTTGAGTGACAATCAAGGCATGGTGGGTACAGAAAGTGTCTTCCTTGTCCATGTGTGGACATGTGGCCTACCAAATGAAGACTCCTCCCACTTCAGGGGGTGGGGCTATGCACCTGTATCACAGAACAATCCTTTGGACATATGTGTTCATCCTACAGAGATGGCATCCAACATACAAATGCATGCATTGTACAATTTCTGCTACGTGACCAAGCTACTGAGTCACTTATCATGGCCTCTGGAATCAACACACTGCAGTGTGGGACTGCCATGTGTGCAATAAACCAGTACAGGACAAATATTACTTGTATGAATGTGACAACAGAGCTGTAGGAGTAAAGGACCTTTCATGAGTCAAAGACACACATTGACAATCATTCAAAATGCACATATGGACTAGTTTAGTGATTTACCTCAGTACCCATTTCTAATCTAGTCAATAGATTGAGGCATTCAGAGCAAGGTTTCCCACTAGAGCATCATATTGTCCACATAACAGGATCTGTTGGTGTATAGGGAATGGGCACATTGCCACAGTTGCCTATTCACAGTGACTGTCCCACAGCCTAGACTAGGTTCCATATTGGGAGGTAAATTTGGTAGGCCTTGGTCTCTGCAGGCTAAGCATACAGAACCTACATGATACTCAATTTCCATTAATTCCTTGCATAACAGTACATCTTGTGGCCATCAGCAATTTGGCATGTGTGTGTGTGCCAACCTGAAGGGCAGAGTGAGTCAGGATATGGATTCCAGACAACAGTTTGGCAAGGTCAGATGTGGGTTGAAAGACCTGTGGTACTATAAAAATTGCTTACAAGATCCTCAAATGACTCATACAAGAGGTATACACAGCTCATGGGGTCAAACACATGCATGTTGTCCAACATTTACAACCATGATCAAGAAAGATCAGTGGATGGCAGTACAGTAGAGTCTCCTTACTAAGTTATGTGCATCCAAACACAAGGAGGATCTAGGAGCCCAAAAACCTCACACAATACAATGTGACTGAACTTACCATATGGTACTCACCACCAATACCTGCACAATGTACATCCCATTGATGCCACACAGACTGCAACAACAGGCACACAAGAAATCTAATTGGCACCCAGGGGCACACTGTAGCCTGTGAAGAGGGAAAGGATGGTGAAGTACAGAGAATCAGGGGCACATGAGGTACTTAACTGCCCCTATGGTGAGCCACAGAGCTGTTCATACAATGGTAGACCTCATTGTCAAGCCTCTGCAACTCGTCCTGCATCACCTGCTGGGCATGGGATGATTGCTCCCAGAGGCGGCACACAGCAGCTCACGTCATGGAGATGTTGCAGCAGTGTCAGGAGTCAAGTGAGTGAATCCAGTGAGTGAATGCCACGTACTCGGTCGTCACTGCCGGCGGACACAGCCATTGGGCCATGACCACCACTGGCAACAACATTAGCCTATGGCTGTGTCTGCTGCAGTTGCAAGCGCCGTGACGACTTCCCCCGGTGGTTGTGGGCAGTTCCTAATGTCCAGTGGAGTAGGTCCTACATCCGGTATTTTGGCTGCCTGAAATGCTGTATTGGGCTTTGTAAACTGTGTCACAGCTAAAATACATGTTGTGTTGCACCACAAACATCCTTATCATGCCTTGTTATGTAGGTCCTTCTATTCAACAACCATTATAGTATATTTCAGGGCACAGATGGCATTTAAGAGTGGTGCATGGTCCACCACCACTGACGGTCTTTTTGGCGCTCAGAATATACAGTAACAATTTGAGGGGCAGTTGTGTTGTACATCTATGAGTTTTGTCCAAATACATGTTTTGGACACTTGTGTTGAAAATCATGGGGGTCACTTGTGACCCTGGTGTAGTTGGCAGCTGTAATGTGCACTGGGTGTCTATCCAGTCAGAAATGCTTTGTCACATGGTATCATTGGCATGCATCATGTATGTTGCTGAGGACACACTGACAAATGTCACAACTCATGTCGTGTCACACATAGGTACCCTGGGAGACGAAGGATGCGCTAACCTCCTGTCTAGCACTCACTGCCAGCCCTTCAGACCATGGAATAACTGCCTGGATAGGCAAACAATAGTGGAATTACGCCGTCATTTGAAGCCAGATCTGATGCCAGCTGTCAGTTATCCAACCAGCATACCACCCATTGTACGAGTCATGTCAGTATTGGACTTCCTAGCCACAGGGACCTTCCCACATATAGTGGCCCTATCTGGTGGTATGTCCCAACCAATATTCAGTCTAATGTTGAAGGTTTCCTCTCTGCAATGGTGAAACACATTGACAGCTATTTCAGGTTCCCCCGACATGAGGATTTAGCCAATGTGAAGGCTGATTCTATGGCTTTGGCTGCATCCCACATGTGGTGGGGCCATTGATTGCACACATGTTGGATTGGTGCCACCACAGGCCACTGAACAAGTCTATCACAACAGAAAGAACTTCCAATTCATCAACATGTAAGTTGTCTGTTTGGCAGATCTCCACATTTCAATCATCTGTGCTCATTATTCGTGTCCAGCGCATGATTCCTTCATTATGCAGAACAGCACCGTACCACAGATGATGTCACAACTGCACCCAGAGAGGGCCTGACTGGTTAGTAAGACACATCTGTCCTGATTGTGGGTGAGCAATGCCAGGTGTTACAATCATCAAGTCGGTGACTCATTGTTGCATTATTTCCCATTCCTTAAAAGGAGACTCAGCATAACCAAACCATCCTAGGTTGTTGATGCCACTGAGGAATCCAACTATGCCAGGGGAAGTCTGCTTCAGTGAACCCCGTGGAAGAACATGGAGGCTAGTGGATTGGGGTTTTGGTCTCCTCAAAGCCAGATTTTGATGTCTTGACCGGACTGGTGGAGTAGTCCTCAACTTACCTGGGAAAGTGTGTCAGATCACTAAGGCATGCTGCATGCTCCACAACATCGCCTTGTGCAGGAGTATCCCGTACATCCCAGAGGAGATTGAGCATACAGTGCCTCCTGGTGAAACTCCTGAAATGCCAAGTGAGGATGACAGTGGTGAACAGGAAGCAGCCAACATGCGGGAAGATCTCAACAGTTTTTTTTCATGAGTGTAAGTATGTCATGTGATGTCATGACTGTGTACATTGAACTGTAGTTTGAGTATGTGTGGAGTTGAGTGTTTTGGAAACTGCTAGGGAGGTGATACTCTGCAATATTCATCCAAAGGCTGCTTGATAAGAAAGCTTTTGACACATCCCCACTTTGATGATGTTGCTTTGTTTGTGTCAGTTTCCTTGCAATGTACTTTGGCTTCCATTTTCTTGCTATGTGACTTGTGCCATAGGTATGGCTTCAAGCCAATACTCCTTGCTTTGTTCTTTGTACAGGTACCTTCACCATGACATCTTCATGTGGGCATTTCAGAGTTACGACATTGGCAGGTATCTGATGCTGTTCTAACATACAAAGTGGACATGGATTATTCCAGATAATGTAGGTCACAGAGTTTGGATGTATGAGGCTTGCACCAAGAGAGTTTACACAGTGTTTAGGTGGAGATACAGAAGTTTATACCGGACTTGTTTTGTGTCTTGTGGTGGGACTGATGCATCATTTGTCTCATCATGTTGTCATAAGATATGCAGTCCTAGCTTCTGACCAAGTCATTTTACTTTCATATTGGCTAAACACTTTTTTTTCTCTGACTTGTATATATGGGTAGATGTTTTTCATAATTGCAGGAAAAAGTTCCTGTGCCACAACACTGACATATGTTTGTGTCAAACCACCAGATGCATGGCAACTGGATTATTAAGAGCCTGTGATCAGGGTCTGTTGTACTGCCATCTGTCTGTATCTTGGATTATGTGATGTTGGATTACTTTGTGTGGTATGTGCTATGGTTCAAGCTGGTGACATCAACCACTGTAATGTTTACCTATTCTACAGGACAATGTCTGGCAAACCCCTTCCTTTCATGGTGTGGCGGTCTGTACCTTGAAATATGTACTTTGACTCAGTATGAGTAACACATTATTGTTTCTAAGAGTCCCACCATATTGACAGCCTATGTGATGTACACTGGAACAAATTTTTTTGTTTGAATATACACTTGTACTTATGTGTTGACGTATAATGGTTGCAATCCTGAGCTGGATACTGTGTACCTATAACATATGCCTCCTTGCACAAGTAGCTTGTACCTTCCTGTGGTTCACATGGTCTCACATCTTAACATAGCAAAAAGTTTAAAATTAAGCAAGCAGACAATGAGTTTGTGATGGGTAAATTTATTACAATGCTAATGCAGAAAATAAGTTTGGTACGTGAAGAGACAAAAAAGTAAAGTGAAGGGCTCAGTCATGATGAATAAATCATTGGAGTAGATGCCACACCATTGGGAGTCCGAAGTCCAGAGTACTCCTCCAATTGGAACTGGTAGGTGGGTCAGGATCAGTCAACAGAGTGAATGTGTAACACACAAAGGAGGACCTTAAGGAAGAGGTAATTTGCTGGCATTGGTGGGTGTTTTGCCATCTGCACCTCCTTGATTCTTTGCTGGATGTCCCTGTTTGCATGGGTGGGAGGGGATCTAATGCTTCAGAGGCAGGGGTGTATAGGCCTGGTTCTTCCTCAGACATGGCCTCCCTTCCAGTGGCTGGCACTGATGTTGATGTTCCTGGTGTTGATGAGCCAAAGGAAGGGGTAGACGGTTCAAAAACCATGCTCAGGGTGGTGTGAATGTCCCTCAGCAATCCTTTTAGGGAGGCCATGAAGATATTGTGAGCCTCCATCTGTTACCGCATATCATTGTGAATGTCACTCTGTAGCTGCTTGATCACAGAGTTCATTCAAGCCCTGGCCCATCATGCCTTGGGACTTCTGATAGCCCACTAAGACATGGCTGATGCTGTCCTGGTCAGGAGCCACCCCAGTGACTTCAGTCTTTTGGCCTACAGGATCCCTTCCACATACCATACCCCTACAGGCCTGTACCCTTGTCACAGGGTGCCTCTCCAACTTGTTTCTGAACCCTCATTGTCAGAAGTGTTCAGCTGCAACTTAGTTTCTAGGACTGTGGGGGATGAGATGGTAGACACTGTGCTAGGTACACAGGTTTGTGGGCAAATGGTTGCCTGTGATGTTGAGGCAACCAGGCTGGGAAGTGTTGACATAGCCACACTGAGACTCACAGTTAATGTCTGACCAGGTTGCCCAGATGGGCCAGAACCATCCTCCACTTCCAGATATCCAGGAGTGTCTTCTTCACTTAGACTTTCATCAGGGGGGGAGGTAGTGGCAGTCTGTTCTTTGGCCCAGTGGCAGCTCAAACTGTTGATGTAAAACGTACAATGTTACTGGTTGTATTGTGACATCTAACTCCAACAGTTCAGTGTTACAATAAGCAGAGATCGTGTGCAAAGTTAAGTTCCAGTATTGACATGACATTCGTGAAGAATGTCAATTCCATTTAAGGGAAGCAGCTGCTGAAATGTGCAGATCGTTAGCACTTGGGAGGATGGCCTGAGAATGTCATCTTGCCACCAGTGCAGGAAAAACAGTGGCTAAGCAGAACATGACTTATGACTATAGTCATTTTGAGGCTTAGCTGATTGTGATGCAGGCAGACTCAGGGGTTTGATGTATATGTGACTGGAATGTGGTCAGTGCAGTGTAAATGTGTCTTGTTAGAAGTGGGGTGTCTGGTTGGCAGTCAGTTTGCACTCTATCCAAGCAGGAACACTCTCTCTAGTCAGGGTAAGGGAGATACACACCTAGGACAACTCTTGCTCACCCCTTTGGTAGCTTGGCACAAACCGTCAGGCTTATCTCGAAGGCAATGTGTAAAGTATTTGTACAATCACACACAGTAACACAGTGAAAACACAACAAAAGGACTCAGAAAAATAGCCAATATTTATCTGAGTAAAACAAGACCAGAATGATAAAAATCCAACATACACACGCAAAGTTATTAATTTTCAAAGATTAAGCTTCAATATAGTGCCTAGAAACAGAAATGCTTCAATTTGGTGTTGTCATGGAGTTACATGGACCCCAGGTAGAGTACCTTGTGAAAGTGAGTAATCAAGCCGTCGCACGGAGTTGGGGATTGAGGCGTCGCTAGATCAGGTGCGGTGTCATTTCCGGTGCCGTGGAGCAGGGGAGTGGAGGCATTGGTGTAAGTGGTCGGTTCCTTGCTGCGGAGCAGTGCATATGAGGCAGCATTGGTGTGAAGAGCTAGTTCCCTATGCTCAGGAGGGGCTGATGTCTGGCAGTCAAGATGCAGTGGAGCGACCTTACAGGCTGTGGTCATGCCACAAGGCTGCAGGTGCCATGGCGGAGCCAGGTGTTCAGACATCGGTAACATGGCACTTTGGACTCACAAAGTCAATGAACATCAGAGGCTGCTACAGCGTTAGGCCTGCGATGCCGGTCGGGGTCGCCATACTCCAGCAGGGACCACAGCTTCAATTGCAGGCGGCATCACAGGGTCTGGCAGCTGCACCAGTTCAGGCATTGTCCAAATTCGGTGCACTTGGGTTTTCTTGGTTTTTCACCAGCTTTCACTCCCAAGGGCCCAGAAACTGGGGTAGGAACTACTTGGGCAGTTAAAGTCCACAGAAAGTGAGCCCAGAGGCTGGTAGGTGAAGTCTTTGCTGTCCCTGAGACTTCTTAACAGGAGGCAAGCTCAGTCTAAGCCCTTTGAGAAACTTCACAAGTGGGATACACAGCAAAGTCCAGTCTTTGCCCTCCCGAGGGCATAAGCAGCAACTGCAGGCCAACCGAGCAAAGCACACACAGCAAAGGGGCAGTACTACTCCTCCAGCTCTTCATCTCTTCAGCTCTTCTCCTTAGCAGATGTTCCTCTTGATCAGAAAGTGTTCCTAAAGTCTGGGGATTTGGGTCCACTACTTATACTCCTTTCTGCCTTTGAAGTAGGCAAACTTCAAAGGAAAGTCTCTGTTGTTCACAAGATCCTACCGTGCCCACACCTGGCCCCAGATACACACCAGGGGGTTGGAGATTGAATTGTGTGAGGACAGGCACAGCCCTGTCAAGTGTAAGAGTATCTTCTCCCTCCCCACTATAGCCCAGGAGACTCATCAGGATATGTAGGCTACACCCCAGCTCCCTTTGTGTCACTGTCTAGAGGGAATTCACAACAGCCCAACTGTCAGTCTGACCCAGATGTAGGATGCACAAGCAGACAGAGGCACGGAATGGTTAAGCAAGAAAATGCCTAATTTCTAAAAGTGGCATTTTTAGACTAACAATCAAAAAAATAACTTTACCAAAATATGTATTTTTCAATTGTGAGTTAAGAGACCCCAAACTCCCTATCTCTGTCTGCGCCCAATCGGAAACTGCACTTGAAAGATATTTAAAGACAGTTCCCATGTTAACCTATGAGAGAGATAGGCCTTGCAACAGTGAAAATAATCGAATTTAGCAGTATTTCACTGTTACGTGTCCTACCTTTAACATACACTGCACCCTACCCCTGGGGTTACCTAGGGCCTACCTTAGGGGTGCCTTACCTGTAGAAAAAGGGAAGGTTTGGGCCTGGCAGGTTGGCACACTTGTCTGGTCAAATTGGTAGTTTAAAACTGCACTCACAGACACTGCAATAGCAGGGCTGAGAAATGTTTACATGGCCACTCGTGGGTGGCACAATCAGTGCTGCAGGCCTACTAGTGTTATTTGATTTACTGATTTACAGGCCCTGGGCACCTCCAGTGCACTTTACTTGGGACTTACTAGTAAATCAAATATGCCAATCATGGAAAAGCCAATAACACATACAGTGTACACAGAGCACTTGTACGTTAGCACTGGTCAGCAGTAGTAAGATGCCCAGAGTACCAAAAACCAGCAAAAACACAGTCCAGCATACAGTCAAAATACAGAAAGCAGAGGCAAAAAGGGGAGACAATGCCAAACATGCCAGGTCTAACTTGTATGTTGCCAAAACCATTCTGGTTGTGCACCTTGAGGTCTTAGGGATCATTGTCCTGCACAGTGGGTAAGGTGTCATTTCTGAGCTCAAAAATGTCATGTTTGGTTAACAAGTGAAGATGGATCTATGTTGAGAGATACGTCTGTGATTTGGGCATAATCTGTGCTTGATCACTCCCAGGTGAGTATAATTCTTTTGTGAGTTGACAAACAGATGTATTGTAGCATGTGACCACTGTGCTGGTGATTGGAGTTGGAGAAACAGATCCTCCTGGGAGTTGCAGTCATGTCACTCGCTATACTATACACACTTGAAAAATGTTATCCTCCCAGGTGAGTAAACTTCATTTGGGAGTTAACAGACAGGTATAGTTAGGGAAGTGACCACTTCGCTAGTAGTTTGAGTTAGAGAAACGGGGCCTCCTGGTAGTTGCAGTCATGTCACTGCATACTACACACACTTGACAATTGTTATCCTCCCAGGTGTGTAAACTTCAATTGAGAGCTCACATATAGATGTGTTTGGGCAAGTGAACACAGGGCTGGTGTTTGGAGTTACAGAAAAAGGGCCTCCTGGGAGTTGCATTCAGGTCACTCCCTCTGCTTCCTAACACTTGACAAATTATGTCCCCCAAGGTCATTAACCTTCATTTGAGCGGTCACTAACTGATAGATTTGGGCAAATGAATACTGTGCTGGTGTTTGGAGTTAGAGAAACAAGGCCTATTGGACTTTGCATTTAAGTCACTCCCTCTTCTTTCTACCATCATACAAATGGTACCCTCCCAGGTGAGCAAACTTCATTCGAGAGTTCACTGACAGACAGTTTCTGCCAAGTCAACCCAGGTCTGGTGTTTGGAGTTACAGACTCAAGGCCTCCTGGTCTTAGCAGTCATGGTAGTCACTGTACTAACCACACTCAAATGTTATCCCCCTAGATGAGTACACTACATTTGTGGTTTACCAAACAATAGTATTTCGAGAAGAGAACACAGGGCTGGTGAATGGAGTAACAGTAGCAGAGCTTCCTGGCATTAGCTATCATGACAGTCCCTGTAGTACACAGTCTATACAAATGTTATCTTCCCAGGTGAGTTCACTTCATTTGAGAGTTACCAAACATGTGTATTTGGGCAAGTGGTCACTGTGCTGGTGTTTGGCGGTACAAGAACAGTGCCTCCTGGGAGTTGTAGTCAGGCCACTCTCTCTACTACACACACTATACACATGGTATGCTCTAAGGTGAGTGCATTTTAATTGAGAGATAACAAACAAGAGTGTTTTGAGAAGAGAACACTGGTCTGGTGTTTGGAGTTATAGAAATCGTACCTCCTAGTTGCAGTCATGTCGGTCCCTGTACCGCACACACTATACAACTGTTGGGCATTACATATTTGTATGCAGACTTCATTTAGGTTTGGACATACATTTACTTGTTGAGAAATACCAAATGAGTCCTGGAATTATTATTGTATATTGAAAGGCTTTTAGGCCCCATTTGGACATATGACATGTGATGGACCTTAGTTGTGCTTTTGGGTCCAACAATACAGGTTAACAGTGTTTACAGTCTGATACTCTGGGTATTTAATGTTGGTAGGTTACGTGAACAAGACAGTGGGTAAAGGTGAGATGTGAGCATGCCTGATATAGCATTTTGGTGATTTATTTTGTGTTGCGGCTTACCAGACTCCACTCCCCCAGGTATTCCTGTCAAGCCCTCAGGATTTAGGATGGCCAAGGCATTCTCAGCCCAGGGAAAGAGATGTAATGGGGCACTGGGAGGGCCACCACCAGTCTTCTTGTCCTGCAGCTGGTGCATGGAGACCAGGGCATCGACCTTGCCTCTGAGGTCGTTCCACTTGTTCCTGATGTCCTCCTTTGTGTGCAGGGTGATGCCTACTGCATTGATTCTGTCAACTATCCTGTCCCACATTTTGAGTTTCCTACTGAGAGGAGTGTGCTGGACTAGGCTCCAAACAACTGTTGTTCTACTTTTATGATTTCATCTAGCATGACTCTAAGCTCAACTTCTGAAAAATCTAGATTTTTTAAACGTGACATGGTGGCAAAAACACTAGGGGTGACAGCGACTCACTAAACAGGGGAAGTGTAAAATGGTTTGAATGGACAAAAGTGTGTGCAGGTTGTTCTATGGGATGGTGAAACAAAGGTGTGCCTAATTTATGGAGAGTTTGTGAAAGTTCACTCTTGCTTCTGTGTTTTGCATTGAAAATGCAAAGTTTTGTAGTCTGTGAAGGGTGTGTTTTATAATATCCTTTGCAGGTGTGTCCACTGTGGAAATGTGTGTCAGGAGTGTTGTTTACAAATTCATCCAATGTCCAGTTGTCTATTAGTTTGCTGACCGCGAACCGCCGCGGTTTGGTCTGGCATTGGCTGACCACCATGGGGGACCACCAAGGTGACTGTGTCTTGTAATATGCCAGGTGGATGGTCGCAGTGCTGTCGGCGCTGGAGATTGGACCGCCTATATCCAGGAAGCCACACAGCTGACAGTCTGCCATTTATGCTTGGTGGTCCTGCCTGTATAACGTGTAATATGGTGGTCTTTTTGGGACAACCAACACGGCGGTCTGGTGGTCCAACTGCCAAACTCGTAATGAGCCCTTTGTTTTAATACTGCTATAGTAAACACATCTTTGCAAAGTTATACAACACTGCTAGGTCAGTACCAATACCCTTGTCTTCTTCACTCCTTCCTATTCATTCATTGTTCTACCAGGAGTCGTACAACTATTAGGCCAAGGTTAAGCATAGCATTAGGATGTCTACAGGTCTTAGGTAGGATTACCGTAAGTGATGACATAAAATAAGGTGTTAAATTGTTAGTGTTAGTTAAGAGTTTGTGTTGGTTAAACTAATGTTGGGTTAGGGTAATCTTAGAGTAATGGAAGTTATAAGTGATGTAATGACCTTAAGATGAAGGAATGGCGAAAGGGAGGCAGAGTAAGCCATACAGGGTACACCCAGCAAGAATAAAATAACAGACAGAAAGACAGGTAGACAGGATTAGACTATGTTTAATGATTGTCTTTGTGCAATTAAGATACATAGATGGGTGTGTTTAAGATTTGCATGTTTGTACTTTCTGTTAGCTTACATGTTAGGCACATCCTTCTTTATGAAAAGGTTTTGTAATTTAATTTTGGGTATATAGTTACCCCATCACTGTAAGATGTGTGTCATTGAAGGAAAACAAGCAGCCTAATCAGCCTGGCTGCCCTTTTCACTTCATACCTACTAAGCCAGTAACATGAGCTCATATACTGTTCTTTTCTTTATGGCAGCACCTACAATCAGTTACAATCTGCAGTGTATGATGTATACTGGAATGTTCTAGGTTTCCTGACTACTACACATGAGGCAAGGATTGCAGAATCTCCTGATGCACATTGTTGAAGCCTAAACCTGAAGATCCGTGATGAGCTATCAGGCTGCAGGTAATTGATCTCCCTCACTAGCACTCAGGACCACCTTGTCTTTCCCCACTGAGTGACAGGCAATGAGAAAACATATTTAACAAAAGTAATGCATGACTATAAGCATATTTCATGAATATTTTGGGTGACAGGGAATTTGTGAAGTGCAGTGCTTCTCACGTAGGGCCTACTACAGAGACGATGAGCTGAGATGCTTTTGCAGCACTGTTGTAGACATTAATGGCAGCAGCGTCTATTTTTCTGCCTCTGCTTTATTTATTTTTAACTTTGCCAGCGTTACATCTGTGTGACGCTGACAAAAGTTGGAATACGTTTGAAGGTGTAAAGCATGTTACCTTGCTGCTTCAATAGCAGAGCCGTGCTATAAAAGGGCTGATTTATAAATCTAAAGTCAACAAAGAGTATATATGGCTTACCACACCATCCTCAAAGACAGATCTATCTGCAGCACTTGAGCTCTCCTCAACATTTGTGTCTGCCTCTGGCCATGTAGGGAATAAAAATGGCACACATATTAAACACAATACATGAGTAAAAAACAGTCACACTTGTCCTTCATTTTTATCTGATCAATAATTTGTATCCTGGAAATATAATTTTTTCTACCACACCTTCATACATGCTCTTTATCACACTATGCTATACCTGAAGTGTGAAAACCTGGACCTTCACGAAGATGGAGCATCAGTGCAGGAGAGTTGTATGACAGAACAGTGCATGCCATTATCACACATGCCTTTACAAGCAGTTTTGACAACACATCTACCACTACAATGCACCTCAACGCATGTCATTACCATGCACAATCATAGAAGAACATTAAAAGTACTAATATTAAGTATACCATTCCACGCATACCATCACCACATTAATATTTACAATGCAATTATTTTATATATGGAAAGCCTTACTTAAAATGTACTATAAATGGACACAACACAATGAAAAACAGTGCACTACAGGAAATTGTCATATACATTTTCTACAAAAAATGCATATGAAAGTAGAGCAGACATCTTCATAAACAGTTCTACATTTTTTAGATGAATACAGTAGCCCTTCCTTCATTTGAACAATATCTATATACTTTGTCCCCATCCAAGATGGCTGTTGCAAATTGTGGAGGTCAAAACATTTTCTTACACCAAACAAATTATACGTTTTCAGTCAGAATCTAAACCTTGTTAATAAATACATTCCAAAAACATATTTTATTGTGAATTATCGAATACACAAAAAAAATATAAATTCAGCCTTTCTCTATTTTGTGCGCAGTGGTACAGTGACTTCGATTGTGATCACACACACCAGAGAGAGGAAGAGAGAAAATCAGATTGGTGTTCACACACTGTCATCTGTTTGCACAAGTAAGTATAATGTTCACATTAAACACCCTTACCAGAAACACCCCCTAAAACAATTATTAATATTGTTTTTTTTAATTTACACAGATTATCCAGAATAGCTCCACAGTATATTTCAACTAAATTTACTGGCATTGTAACAATGTTAGTCAATGTACAAAGCTTTTCTCGATTTAAAAAAAAGAAATTAAACCTATAGTGTTTTTAAAAACATTGCATGATAGGGATTGAGATATACAATTACTAATTTAACACTGCCTTAGTACTTACTTCAGGGAAGGTGCTTGACAGAGTCTAGGGGGCAAAACTTCTATTCTAACTCCGCTGGACACTTACCTCACAGAGGGTGCTGGACATTGTTTGGGGTGCAAAATTACTATTCAAACTCTGTCAGGTACTTAACTTAGGGAAGGTGGCGTGCTGTGTCAGGAGGGGCAAAATGACTATCCTAACTCTGTTGGGTACTTACCTCAAGGAAGGTGCTGGACAGTGACTAGGGGGGCAAAATTACTATTCTAACTCTTCTGGGTACTTACCTTTGGAAAGATGCTTGTCAGTGACTTAGGTTCAAAATTATTAATCTATCTCCACTCGGTACTTACCTCAATGAAGACGCTGGACAGTGACTGGGGGGCAAAATTACTATTCTAACTTTGCTGGATAATTACCTCAGGGAAGTTGATGGACAGTGACTGAGAGAAAACCTCACTGATGAAACACCAAAACCAAATTCTTATCTTTTCTTCCACCAATAGACTCTACAATCCCAAAAAATATTTTTGAAACTCCATTTGGACATAAAAAAGTTGATCATCTCAGTTAAAAGCACTGCATGTAAAGATAAAAACCTTTACTGGTAAATATTCTATTAAAATATATACATAACCAAATATTAAAACATTCTTTCCAAAGGCTTAGAAAATAACAACTATGTTATTGTCATTTTATCTCAAAATTAATATCTGAAGTGTTACAAACAGACATAAAAAATATTTTCGTTTAACAGGTACATTCCTGGAAAAAAACAAAACACAGTTTTGCAGTGTATCAATCGAATGACTTCACTTTTTTCAAATTTCTCAACAGAGCAAAGTGGAAAACACTGAAACCCAACAATCCAACTCCTATGAAAAACAAAACAAAAATCACCAAGCAACGAAAAACCAGTTTAGAAAGCCACAAATCTCATCTCAGGTAAATGCTATAAAATGCAATTCCTAGCCAAATATAACAATTTTCTTCCTACAGACAACAAAGAATTACAATTAAAATTCTGTCATTTTTCACAGGAATAAAAATGTTTTTTTTTCAGCCTCACCACAGTGTCTCAAATTATCAATCAAATCGTTTTCCTTCAGCGGGTACATTGTTCACAGACAAAGCAAAGCACAGTTTTGGACTATAATATTCATAAAACTTCAGCTTTTTCATATATCTTTACTGATCACTGAACCCTGGAAAACAGAAACCAAGCTGGTTCGAAAAGGAAATGGGCTGCTGAAACATGGTGGCTATCTTTAATGTAAGAAGAGGTTAACTATGCCCAGGAGTCATTGGAGGGGGGGTGTGTGCAGTATTTTTCATCCCATTGCAAAGGCAGAGTGGTTACTCTGGGGACCAGAGAGCATAACCACTCTGCCTCTGTTATGAAGGTTGAAGTCAGAGAAAATATGCAACAGAGAAAAATGCTAACTTCCACCTCCAATGAACCGTGTAGCTCGGTTTTGAGGGAGGTAGCCAAAACTATCCCAATGCATATAGCTAATAATCTGTCCACAATACTCAATTTGAGGAGAATGGTTCAGAGGCACAAACAGGCAAGTAATCCTCGAAAAGTAACAACACAATCCTATTCTGAAATAACGTCCCCTCGAACTAACAGGTTCTTATTCTAATGAACCTTTCCTCCTCTATGACACCGAAAAACCTCTTAAAAGAATACTAATACTCAGCACACCCCATAACTTAATGACCCTTGGGAATAGTGAATTTTGGATTATGGGTGGGGCTTTTAAATCAACATCCCATCCATTCACCCAAATGTACACTATTCATGCTAACATGAACGCACAACTCTCCCATTAGTGTACAGCTTTCTGTCTGATAAGCAATTCTCAACATGCACTAAATTTGTATCAGTTATAAAGGCCAAAACTATAAATAAAAGTCCTAGGAAAGTTATAATTGACTTTGAATTGCAAATAATTATTGCTATAATTACAATTTGAACTGAAACCCAAATTCATGGTCTTTTTCATTATTCCTAGGCAAATGGGCGTACAATTAAAAAAACATCCTTAATTGAGGAGTACATATCAAGCAGTAAACTACAAAATAAGTTGAAAAATGTACCAGCTTTGTGTTTTGTACCACCTCAGTGTGTAGATGAGTTCCAGACACTGATTACAGAATCAGATTATTTTTTACTCAAACCAAGTAAAAATTGTCTCAGCTCCTAAATTACTTTGAGAACACATGGATGGGCTATCTAAGCAGAGTGTATCACAGGAAGAGGCCACTGTTACTCAACCTGCTTAAAGGGTGGTGCAAAGACAAAAACGTCATATACGGATGGCACAATTCTTTTAACAAATCCATTTGAAGATCTCACCCTAACCTTTATCATTTCTTTGAAATTTTGAAGAAAGGACAAAGGGCCTGATTACGAGGCTGGAGTTCTTGAGATCGCCAGACTCATGGTGGCAGTCAGGACCACCGCTGTTGTGGCAGTTCAACTGCCACATTAGGACCTTGGCAGTTAGACCACCAGGGTACCGCCGTCTCTGCTGGGATCGATGATCATGAGCAGCGGAGGTCAGAATCAACCAGAGTGGCACTGCATGCAGCGCCACATTGCTAATTATGACCTGGTTCTCCTTCAGCCTTTTCATTGTGATATCACTGCCATGAAAAGGGTGGCAGAAAACAGGTGCGGGCAACAGGGGGGCCCCTGCACTGCCCATGCATTTGGCATGGGCAGTGCAGGAGTCCACCTGCCCAACACCCTGTAGGCCAAACATGCTGCACCATATTTACAAAGTGGCACAAAGCATGCATTGCGCCACTTTGTACCCCTTGTGCCACATTATGTCTGCACCAGGCATATTATTTATGCAAGGGGGGCAAAAAAAATGATTTTTTTGTGTCATTTTTTATGGGATTTTTAATGCCTGCTTATAGCAGGCATTAAAAGGAGGCTCCCATTTGTTTCCATAGGCCTCTGGGTGCTTTCCAGGATTAGCAAAAAAAAAATTACACTAGTGCAAAGCGCCGAACTAGAGTAAAAAATGATGACCCTAGTTCCGTAACTAACTCCTTGGTGCACCGTATTTTAAATACGTTGCACACATGGTGGAGCTAGGGGGTGCTAAGTGGCACAAGAATGTGGAGCTGCACTAGGTGCAGTGACACTTTTCATGAATCTGCCCCTAAATTTCCAAGAAATTAGAATGGCACAATCATTGTCTGGTAGTCTGAACCCTTGTGTTTAAAAAAAAAAGTAAAGAAATGTCTGAAAGACTATTGATAATGCTCCAGCTATTAGAAACAGATGCAGGACCACCAAAGACAAGCCTGAAAGTAAAAAGAAAAAAATGATAATATTTTTGCATTGAAGTTAATAGGACACCGTGGGAAAATACTTAAAATATGTATTAAGCACTTTTTAAAAAAAAGTTATGCTTTGGAAAAATATTTTATACTTTTAAATTTTATATATTTTTAAAATGTTTTATAAAAAATATTAATTGTTTAAAATAAACAACATATGTGTTTATCTTTCTAATAAAAAATAAATACAAAATGCTTTAATGTTTCTAAATTTTAATTTTAATGGTTTTAATTTTCAAATATATGTTAGATATTTCACAAATTATCCCTCATTTTATAAATGAATATATTATTTATTATATATTACATTTATGTTTATAAACTAATACTCTGGCATTAAAATTAATACCTGAGTATGAATACACTTCCTCACCCAATACTCCTATATCCTTTGTATCCTGTCCCTAAAGGTGTGCATTACACCATTTGAAATAATTTAAATAAATAATTATAGTACTTTAAATAATATATTTTAATGTTTAGAAATCAATACTCAGGTACTAAAATCAATAACTAAGTATTAATACTCTTCCCCACCAAATACAACAAAATCACATGCATCTCTTCCCTAAAGGTGCATGTCACACCCTTAGAGATATTTTAAATAAATGAATATATTATTATAAATATATATTTTTTTTTAAATAATTCCTGAGTATTTATACTCTTCTCCACCCGATACTCCTTTATCCCTTGCATCCTGTCCCTAAAGGTGTGTATTTCGCCCTTGGAAATATTTAATTAAATAATACTATTACTTAAAATCATATCATTTAATGTCTATGAATTCTCAGGTATTAAAAGTAATACTTGAGTATTGATTCATTTCGCCATCAAATACCCCATATCCCTTGAGCCTATCCCTTAGAGCTACATAGAAAATATTAATAAAATAAAATACAAAAAATAAATAAAAATATTTCGACAATAATACTCAGGTATTACAATTAATTTTTAATAATAAATGTTATTATTCTACAAATTAATATGCCATCTGCTTACATACATACACAGCTGTATATGTACCCAATAATTTGTGGTAAAGGCATGTGTGGTAAGTGCATATAGCTGTAATGTGTGGTAAAGGCATGCGTGGTAATGACATACGTGGTAAAAGTGTATGCATTGTACTGACATGCATGGTTAAGACATATGTGTGGTAATGACTCAATGCTACATATATTGTGTGTTTAAGACTGTGTTGTATTGGTTGTTGCCCATGCAGGAGGATAGGAGTAATAAGGAAGCTATAACTTCTCTCCCTCAGTTCTTGCTTATCAGTCTAAACCACTGCCCTTCTAATAATATCTAAACATTAAATAATAGATAATCCCTCAGTTACTGTCTCCTTCCCTGTCCATCCGTCAGAAGCAGATCCTTTCCTCTCAATCTAAATATTAAAAGAACATATACATTGCATCCTGATGACCTCAATGAACCACATTAAAAAAAAGGAAATAAAAGACACTTACCTCGCTGCACATTCTTGCTCCGGTCCCAGTGTTGTTCTCTCCTCTAGCGCGGGTACAGCCAACTTCCCTAACCGTTCCTAGAGCTGCTCTCATATCATGAGCACAGCACCAGGATTGGATAGAGCAGGCTCCATCAGCGCTCCAAAGGGCACTGGAGGCCTGTGCTTGCTCTCAGATTCAAAATGTGCATGTCTGACTGTCGCAAGACATCCAGCCGAAGAGACATACACACTTTAAGCTTAAAGTGCCCAGACCCGCACTCCTCTCCATTGCTGCCACTCAGCAGCGGCCCTGCCTTATTGGGTTTGCCAAATTAATGGAAAATAAAATGGTAATAATTATTATTACCATTTTATTTTTTAACTGGGGCATTTTCATTAATGGGGCAACACTCCTGCGCCCTAACGGAGAAGCCACCCCTGCCATGCTGACAGCAGCTTTCCTTGAGCTGTAGCAACACAAACTGACATTCTGCTGCTAGCCATGAGTCTGCGCAGACTTGTGGCTGACAGCAGAAATGATAGCTGGCAGTACACCCTTATTGTACCACCTCCCTAAGGTATGCAGAGACCCAGGGGATCCCTTTACCTGGAAGACATGGTCTAGGCCATGGAAGACTGGAGAAGCAGGGGCTCCGAAGATTTACCTTTTACTGCTAAGACACAATAGCACCTGTTATTTGGATTCACAATACATTATTCACTCTAATAGCTACCACTGGAAGTGATGTGTAACAATTATATTAATTATTGTTCAGAATAGGCTAGTATTAAACATAACTTACCAGGCAGCATCTCCACCTACATCCTAGTGTTTTGTAGAGAGCACCTTCCTGTCCCACACCATCTACCGTTCGGTGTTCGTCGTGTCACTGGCTACATCCATAAGTGGTACTTCTGTGCATTTAGCTGATCACATTCTCACAGCACACAAGCCACTCCTGGAGACGATAACCTTTCCAAGGCCTGCCGCCTACTACCGAGATAGAGAGGAGATGTTGTTTCACACATAAAATATTAGTGATGCCATTTGCCAATTGGAAATAAATAGTGCACAGCTTAGAGACGTGGCGGTGCCACATTGCTTCCGGCTTGTCTTCCATCTCCTCCTTCTTCTGTTGCTGCTCATAAAAAAGAAGAAATACATTTAATAAATGGTAAAATGAATAAAAAAATTAAGGCAGAATTGGAAAATACAAACGAAGCAAAAAAGTAGGCAAGACAGCGATACTAAAGAACAAATATAACACTCTGGAAGGAAGGAACATGACCGTAGTGAAATTGCTGATACCTGTGTACACAATAACAGCTGCAAGCTTTCTGTGTGTATGTGCCCACCTTGCTTTTCTTCACCTTCAGACCAGAAAAATAGAGATGTTTGGAAAAGCAAATGTACACATGAATGGTTGGTTGAAATTTTTTCTCTATGAAAAGCTTAGCAAGATCCCACTTCTTGCAGACGTGAAATGTATTTCGTTTGGAAAAATTGATGCAATTTCACCCGGGGCTAATTAAAAAGAATCATTTTATTTAAAGCCCACATTAAAAAGTATAATGTGCCAAGGGCCAGATGTATCAAAGTACCGTTAAGCATTTCCTAAATAGCGAATTTTAAGAAATCACTATTTGAGAAATGCAAAATGGTAAGTATGAAAATAGGGATTCTCCAATAGCGAATTTTTAAAAATTTGCCATTGCTAATGGGAAATCGCTATAGGTAATGGGACTCCATTCATCCCTATGAGCCTGAATGATTCATAGGTGCGAATGGTTTTGTATTTCCTAATTTGCGAGTTGCTTTTAGATGCAAATCCAAGGATGCTGGGGTCCTAAGGCCCCCTATGATGCACTCAATTCCCTTGCCCCTATGATGCACTCCCTTCCCGCAACAAAATGTGCACATGTAAAGTGTACACATGCCCTAGGGGCATGTGTGTGCTACATGGCACTTTAGAAAATGCATTTTCAATGCATTTTTAAAATTGCACATAGTTACCACCAACTTGAAGTTGGTGGTAATTGCATTTGCTACATGCCCAGTTCACATTTAGGAAATGCATGATACGTGTGCATAGGTAATCGCAAATAGATATTCCCTATTTGCGATTTCCTATTTAGGGATTCGCAAATTGCGATTCCCTATTTGGAGTGGATTCCCTAAAATTGCACTGTGATGCCTTTCATACATTGTTAAAAGCAATTTTGCATTCGCGAACGGTGGACTATTGCGATTTGCACCGTTTGCAAATGCTAAATGTATTGATACATCTGGCCCAAGCTGTCCAAAGTAACAGGAAGGTACATCTTGGCACATTACAAAATGTTTGTAATAAATATTCCTCAAAACAAAAATTGTCTGCATCTGTCAGTTATTTGGTGGCATCGTAAAAAACAATAGCGTTGGATTCCATCTATTTGGTATTGCGCCGGTTTCTGCATAGAAATGCACAGCCGATCAGCTCAACATTATTTGGTGATTAAGGCATGATTACAAATTGCTTTTTGAAATGGCTTTCGTAAAGTAGTATATTTTTTAAATATTACCTTTGTCTACAATAGAGGGTGGTATTTTCCACCACATACCATTTGAAGGCTATAGCAGGTCAGGTAGTGAAGTCACACAAAATGCAAAAAAAAGTTGGATACCTCTGAATTTTAATCACTGTTATTGAAAACATGTATGTATGGAAACGGAAGAACGTTCCCTTCTAAAAATCTGTGCAAAATTATGGAAAAAAATAAAATACTAGGCATAAAAGAAAACGTTAATTGCTGAAAGTGTGCTTGATCATGCTTACATTTCTTTGCTTCTTCTTGGGCTAAACAGTTATGGCATTTTAAGTTCAACATCTGTGTCACTGTATTAATACATTATGTGAAGCAAGACATCCTGCTGTAATCAAGCTAATCATGGAAATAAGTAAAAAATAATTCTAAAATAGCTCAAATTAAGCAATATAGTCCCACAAAATGACACATTAAATATGTTGGGTAAAAGTAACAAAATGTAAATTTTACAGTAATTAGTTCATGCATTAGAAGAACCACTCACACAGCAAGACTTCGGTGATTATGTTTGTCATAGTATTAGGAATTAATTGCAAATCCAAACGTTTCCTAAAAGAGTGCTGAAATTAAAGCCACTGCAAAGGACAGCAACTGTGGGCCGATAAAGCATCACGCTAGTCTTCTTCCTTTTTTAAGTTGACAAAACATAAATCATTTAATAAAAAACTAAAAATAGTGAGCAACAATAATTTTAAAACCATGACTGTACACTAAGGAACAATGAAGGTAATTCACTTTACTTACTTCCTTGTCTTTTGCTGTCTGCATTCCTTGTGCTCTTTATTGCTGTATATTCCTTACTTCCTCCTCACTTCTTCCCTCTTCCATTCTTTCATCCTACATACCCTTTTCTTCTTAACTCTGAGCACTCTGTGCTATACTGTTCCATCATTCTTTATTCTTTTATTTTTATCCTACCTCAATAGGTGTTACTTTCTCTCTCATTCTACAAATTTCATCCATTCACTTAAGTCTCCCTCATTGCATGCGCTGTTTTTGTAGTACAGCAAATGACCCTAAACCTTTATGTGCATCGCAGTATTGGCCACACTGTTTGTCAAAAGTGTTTGGTTCTTTAATTACAAAATCCTGCTTTAAGAGGGCCTCAGGCACTAGGCAGTATTTGTTCAGAACAAAGTCAGAGCTTTATGCCACTTGCTTCTTTCTTCTGCTTTCAGTTCCATTCTTCCCCTGGCAGGCATGTTCATTGTGTTAACTTGCCACCGTGTGCTGGGGACTCTTGGACACACCGCACTCTTGAAGCCTTCTGGTGTGGCGATCTTTTAACATTCCAGGGACTGCATTGTTTTCCTTGTTCTGTAATTACTTTCAAATACACTTCTTGCTGTTTTATGGATTCCTGAAATAGTGTATGAAACCTTGTCTACCCCCATGATTTCTAATTTATTTAATGCTTGCTTTGGCGAAGATTTATAGCTCTGTGTTACATTTGGTCATGTTTATACATGAGAATGTGGCATCTCAGAGGTCTCTCTATCTCTCTCTAATGGCTGCCAGCGGTGAGTGTATGATTGGTGGGACTCTCGCAACGGAATAATGTTTTATTCTTTTAAACATCCACTGAGTTCGAATCGATACAGCTTCATCTGTAACCAGCTGTGCTGCTCTTGCAGTGTAATTCTTTGGACTCAAGACTTCAAAATAAAACAGAAATAAGAAAAAAAATGATCAAGTCTACTGGTTAGGTTTTGTTTCAAAACTAATAAAAAGCATAAGGAAAGTGTTTAATAGTTTGCAACCGCTTTTTATATGTGTATTAAAGGGTTCACACTGAATTCAGATGGTCGTAAAAAAAGCTATTGAGTTAGATCTAATAGCGACAAAATAGATGAACCCCATAATTACTATTTGTTTTTATAAATTGGCCACCTCATGATCCTTTTTTTCAACTCTGCCCCCTGGCTTCCCCTTAAAGGCATCCCAGTGACACCGAGAATAATTAGTGACCCAGTAATAGTAGTGTATACCAATTCAATGTGCTGTGGGTGGCTGACTTTTTTTATTGTGAAGTTACTGGTTGGGCATGTCTGTTTACTACTTATGTGTAACAACCGTTAATTTCTAAAGGTCCCCTGTCTATCTCCATCACTAAAATGGAAAATGCAATCGATGTAGACAAGCACCATGTGTGACGGCAATGGCAGAGGCACCAAGCAGTGCATATTTTTGGAGGTGGAGCCACCACACATTCTCTTTAAATTTATCTCAATATAGCTGAACTGGGTGCACTGAGGGTTTGTTGGGAGAAGCAAACAATACTCCTGCCGCATATGTATCTGACTACATAATCAGAGAGGATTTGTGCTTCCTGCAATTCTGGGATTGCTACCAATTAGTAAACGAAATAGACATTTGCACAATGAAGAAACACACACTTTGACATATATACTTCAGCGAGCATGCCGCCACAGCTTTAATACGGCGTATCATGTAAAGACTAAAGTTCACACATGACAGCCCATGCAGCTGCTACAATTGCCATTTTTTAAATTATCTTTTACAGTATCGTCGCTGTGATTTTTTGGCAATAATTTAAGGGATCCCCAATCCTAGTGATCCCCTATACTCCACATTGATACCCTGAGGCTTAACTATGGTACAAAGCCTGAGTTGGAAGACTAACATTGATTTACACTCCCTAGTTCCAAGGGAGTAGCAAGCCTTAGTCCCCTTCATTGTAGGCCTGGCTCGTGTTACATGAACAATAGTTTTGGTCCATATTACTTGGACCGCATGTGAATCCCTACACCGCTCTCCATAGACAGTAGAGATCCTTTACCCTGTGCTTGTTGACAATACTTGCAAGATACATTTTTGGCGGGTAATCTGCAATAGGATTTTGGATAGCCCGTCGTAGCCATTGCACCAACACATATATTTGGTTACAGAATTTTCAGATATTTCTCCTCGACTATTATTTAGTCAAGGGCCCTGGTTTCATAACTATTTGATTTTATATTTGCTGTCACTGTGTCTTGTAGTTGCACTTGAGATTGTCATTCTCATGGTGAAATCCACGACTGATTATACCATATTTACTGACTGTTTACTAAGCGCTGTGAGGGTCTTTGAGTGTCACTGCACAGTTTTGCACTCAGCTTGAAGGTCGTTATAATGTTAAAAAATATTGATGCAGTCTTTAAATCACTTTGCATCTCTGCGCCACGTAAGCATCTGCTCAAACTACCTATATGTTTTGTGTTTTGTACATTCCATTTTGATATTGGTTATATTGTAAATGTTGTATTTGAACACACTTGGCTTAACAGTTCCACTTCATTGTGTTTATGATAATTTCACTAGTGCTAGACTTGCAGTATAAACCCTTTCTCCACTTAAGTCTTGGAATGCATGGCAACATATGTGCTGCTAGACATGGATGTTTAAATTAGGCCCACCTAGTTTCTGAAATGAATACCTTGAGTGCTAATTACCAGGGTGCCTCAACTCTCCTACATTTAGGGCGTCCTACGCCTGATGCACTATTAATTGGGTGCAAAATACTGATAACAATTTGCGACCATTTTGTTTTGTGATCATTAATATTTTTAACAACTGACAAGTACCGTTAGGTTGGATCGTAAAAACAGATATGGATTGAGTTACAATCCAATTGATCTAATTAATATTCATTAGATAGGTTGCAATTTGTGACTCAGTTTGCTTGACCAAAACAACATGGCTCTGAGGCACTAGAACTAAGGGAGTGGGAGATGCTGCAGCACCTCAAATAAATATAGAAGAAGGCTCAGAGGAAAAATGAACAATAAGGAGTCGTTTTGAAAGGTTTGTTTCTTCCAAAATTAGCTTTATTTTTAAAGGCAGTCAAATGCGAACTGTAATTAAGCAAAGGGACCCCCGAAGAACCATTGCTTAATTTCATTTCATTTATATTTAGACCCTTATTTACACTTGCCCTACTTTGACGTTAGGGTATGTTATAACTTACACTTCAGTTACACTTGCATTTTCCCTTGAGTAAGGAAATGAGGATAAATGTGAAAAGGGGACAAAAATAAAAAAAATGAACACTATCTAGCACATTGGACCATTTAATGTTGAAATGCTCCTAAAACCACATTTTGTTACTATGATTCACAACTAAACTAAAAAGTTGTATTTTTACTTTGTGTGATTCACATACAACTAAAACCATTCTTGTTTATTGACACTCTATCAGAATCTCAATTTTTCAGTTAAGCTTGATGCAAATATGGTCTCAGCAATTAGGCCCTCATTGTGAGTTGGGCAGTCCGAGGACTGCCACAGTGGAGGTCGCACCGCCGCAGGCCCGCCGAGAAGACTGCCATGTTATTCCCATGGAGGTGTTCCCAACGAGACACAGCCAATACACCACCAGTATCGCCAGTGCGGACAGACCGGCATGGACGGCAGCAGGCATCTCCAGTCTGGTGGTGACCATGTTACCACGAGCATATTACGCGGTTGCACACCACCAGGATTTCTGCCGCAATCGGACCTCCACCAAAACCCTGGCAGAAATGAAGCATATAAAAGGGAACACTCACTGTCAGAAGAACAGACACGTTCGGAGCCGCCATGGAAACAGAACTTTAAGTATTCCTACTGGTCCTGACTGCCCTGCGTCTTTGGAACCAGCGACGACGAAGAGGAAAACAACTGAAAGTATGTACACCTAGCACACACTGGAGGGAAAGGGATGGGTACACACATACACACAACACACACAGATGGGGCGGTTAGCGACCAACACACACACACACCCACACACCCACTCCAACAAACACACACCAATACACACGCGCGCACACACACCACACACACACACATGTACCATACACACACCACTCACAACACACATGTACCTGAAACACGCAATCAAGCACACACACAACCCTGCCACAGGACAACACAGATGTACACAACACCACAGTGTCAGAGACCATCACAATCACAACTATACCAATGCTGTGCCAACCCATGACACAGCACACCTACACATGACAACACTTATACAAAACAACACACAAAGATATTCCACAACCACACACCACCAGCACACACCCACACAATGTCCCAAATTACACACCATACTCACACAACACACTACACAGAAAACCTTGCCAGCACCACGAACGAACCCACAACAAGCATGCAATGGCACACAACACCACCACAACACAACACACCACGTACAATCTACAACAAAGCCACACACATGCCTAGAAGCACACAATCATCACATGCACAAAACACATCAATTGCACCTGGGCAAATGTCCAACCCACACTCACACATGCATGCCAGCCCCTACATCTTGCACAGCCAACACACACAACACACACAAACCAATTCACATAAAAACACCATACAGACAATATGAAAGAAAGGTAGGACAAGTATGTCATCATCGACTCCAACATAATGTTGGGCAAGATATATTAAAATATTGACATCAAAATGTAAATATATACAAACAATAAGGCCATTGGCCAGTCCATAATAGTCTGTGCGCAAGGCACATAGTATTGTCCCACCTTGACTCCTGACTGTAAGATATACCTCCACATGGTAGGGGCAATAGTGGGGCAGACAGGCATCTCCAGGGGTGAGGGGGTGGTGGTGGGGGGTTTGGGCTTGGGAGCTGGGTCCTTGGGTTTAAGTTTGGCTTTGGAGGGGCTTCGGTTGGGGGGGCTTTAGGCTTGGACTTGGGAGTGGGTAGTTTGGTTTGGTGGGGTTGACTTCTTTGCAGGGGGAAGAGCATGGGAAACACCACGGGGGCAGGAGTGGAGGTGGAAGTGGAAGAGCTGGACTTGGGCAGGGACTCTGGGTGTTTCGGGGAGTCACAGGGTTGGAGAGGGGCAGGAGACTGGGTGCATTAAAAAAGGAAACATTTTTTAGGTACACAAGGGTGGTCATGGGAAAAGCGTTTTGGAGTGGAGGGAGCGGGACTGGTTGTCAAATGAGTTATTGGGTTTGGTTTGGGTGCAGGTGTGTGCATGGAATGCTTGTATGTGCTGGGTGTATGTTGGATGGGTGAGTGTGGGCGTTTAGGTGTCGCAGGAGGAGGTGCTGGAAATGGCCATGTTGGATAGGTGACTGTGTGTTGAGGTGGTGGCTGCAATGATGTTGGATGTGTTGCATGTGGGGGTGTCGGTGGTTGTGGTGAATGCGGATATGTTGACAGGGTGGATATCTGCGGGTCAGCTACTGTGGGGTCTGTGGATAAGTTGGGAGTACTGGTTGGATCAGGGAGGGGTGATGTACTGCCGGCAGGGGTGAGTGGTGTAGTGGCTGTGCTGGAGAGGTAGTGAGAGAGTCCGTGTAAGGAGTGGGTGTTGCCATGTATGCAGATGTGTGTTGTCTGGGTGCGTGCCAGTGGTGGGTCTTGTGGTGCTTGTGTTTGTCATGTGCAACCATGTCTGCTGGAGTGGATGCCTGCGTGTGAGAAGGTGTACTCTAGCTGGGTGTGGGAAGAGGGGTTTGGGACTGGGATGAGGTAGGTGAAGTGGGAACGGTATACATAGGGACACTGGCTGCCGTCAGGGAGGGGGCCAGAGCCTGTAAGGATCTCTGCAAGCCAGCCAGAGCACTGTGAAAGCCTTCCAGGAATCCATTGCTCTATTGCACCTCAGCTGCCAGTCCCTGGATGGCATTCACACTGGTGGTCTGACCCACAAAGATTGACTTCAGAAGGTCAATAGCCTCCTCACTGAGGGCATCAGGGCTGACTGGGGCAGGGGCAGAGGTGCCTGCTGCAAAGGAAATGCCCACCCTTATGGGTGAGCAGGCACAGGCAACTGGGTGGGGAGCTACTGGGAGGGTGGTGTTAGTAAGGGGAAGTGGCAGACATGGATGGTGCAAGGGTGGTCGTCGATGGGTCAGCCGCCACCAGAGAGTGTCCACTGGAGGAAGGATCCGATGATGATGTTGAAGAACCGGTCTCCCCCGTGGCACTCCCCTCGCCCTCCATCCCACTGGGTCCCTCAACCTCATTGGATCCAGCCTCCTGGGTCCCGTGGGCTGCTGCATCCCCACTCGCCTGTGGCCCTTCTCCTTTACCAGATGATGCTGATGCACACAAAGGGAGAGAAAGAGAGGGGGCAGCGAAAAAGAGTGGTTGGGGAATAGTCAAAACCTAACTCTCATTGACAATGCACTCTAAGTCTGCCAATTCCTATTACACATGCAAAAGTGTAAGCCTTAGTTTACATTATATGTGCACACAGCTAGGAATATGGACATGTGGAGGCTGTGACTTTCTGTACTACTAGGATTTTCCTTGAACATATGACAATTCACAGCAGTGAGGTCCCTGGGTTATCATCTTAACTAGTAGCACTCCATTTTAGGTAGGCCTAGTCCACACACTGACATCTAAATGAGCTGCACTTGCTGTACCATCAGCCCTCATCTTAGAGCAATTAGCAGTATTCCATTGTTGTGTCACAATACATCCCCAAACTCAGATGGTGAGGCATGATTGCATAGTCAGCTATCAGGCCAATACTCCAGTCTCTTTGAGGCCCTTCTTATGGAGGACTTGTAAAGCCAGACCCACATACAGCCAATGGTAGCTATTGTACCATGCCAATGCAAACACAGTTGCAGTAGGAGACTTAGGGGGTCATTACAACATTGGCGGTAAAAGGCGCTTACTGCCGTGCAGAAGACCGCCAATACATCGCCGCCGCGGCGGCATTCCGCCACAGCTATTATGACCCACATCTTGGAATCCGCCGAAATTCAGACACCCACACAACACCGCCACACCAAAGGTCAGTGATAAACTGGCGGAAACAAAACCTCCACCTCCACGCCAACAGAAACACACCCATGCTATTACGACCCACGAATCCACGCGGCGGTCTTTCAACCGCGGCATTTCCATTGACGGTACACACCGCTGCGCTCAAAATACACACACATCTCCAAAACACCGCCACATTGGACAATTACAAATACACACACCTGATACACATACACACACCACTCCCACACACCCAATTCAATATACAACACACACCCACATCACCCACAAACCCCTACGACCAAAAATTAGACAAGAAGGCGACAGAGAGAGAGCACAGAATAGACAACTCCACTACACAGAGGCACATAACACCATCACCCACACAACATCCACGCACAAAACACCACACACCACTACACTCACCACAACCATCATCACATACACCACCCCACACATCACACACACCACCCCATGTCACGCCAAAGAAACCCCTGCTTCTCCGAGGAGGAGCTCAGGGTAATGGTGGAGGAATTCGTCCGGGTAGAGCCACAGGTATTTGGCTCACAGGTGCAGCACACATCAATAGCCAGGAAGATGGAGTTATGGCGCAGAATAGTGGACAGGGTCAACGCCATGGGACAGCACCCAAGAAATAGGGAGGACATCAGGAAGAGGTGGAACGACCTACAGGGGAAGGTGCGTTCAACGGTCTCCAGGCACAACATCGCCGTACAGCGGACTGGCGGCGGACCCCCACCTCCTCCCCCACAACTAACAACATGGGAGACCATCTTGCATCCTGAGGGCCTTGCAGGAGTCGGTGGAGGATGGGACACTGGTAAGTCAATTCGGAACTATCATATCCCCCACCCTACCTGCATGCTATCACACACCCCCACCCTCACCCCCTCCCCTATCACTACAACTCCTCACTAATGTACCCATGACACCAACCACCCATCCCAACACCAAGCCCTGCATGACACAACTAAGCATGGACACCCCTCACTAAAGCATGACCACTGCACATACCCAGTACACCCCCCCAACCATCACCACACAAACCCACACACCGGAATGCTTGCACTGGGGTACACAAACACCCACCCGTTGCACACCATGACACACACACATGCAATAATCATGCTCTTATGCCCCTGCAGGAACCCGAAGGACCATCACCACACCAGAGGGTCCAGACAACACCACTCCACCCCCAGAAGAGGCCCACAGTGACGAGAGCAGCTCTGCCCTACTGGATCCTGATGACCAGCCCGGACCATCGTGGGCCTCAAGATAGTCGGTTCCCCTTGCACAGGCCCAACACCGACCTTCCACCCTCTGGTAACACCAGCACAGCACCCACCCAGCGGGCCCAAACCTCCCTACCCAGGATAGGTTAATCAGCGGTGTGTCCACCACTACAGGGCACCCAGGGTAACCCACCACCCCAACAACAACAGGGACCTGGGGGCAGTGGTAGTGGGCACACGGTCCAGGGGACGGAGGCACAGGAACACAGGGGAACTGGGAGGGCTGCTGTGCGACAGGGGGAAGACAGGCCAAGGGAACCCACTCTCCAGGAGGCCCTATCCTCCATCATGGGAGCATACCACCACTCCCAGGAGACAATGGCGACGGTTCTGGACAAGTTGCAGGAGACCCTGCGCCTGCAGGACGAACTGTATTTGGGGTTCAGGGAGGAGCTCAGGACCATCAGCTCCGCCCTGGGCACCATCGTAGAGGTGCTGAAGGACATACAGATGACCTTGAGGGACACCGTGGCACTCCAAGGGTCCCCTGACACTAGCCAGGACGATGAAATGCCCACCATCTCCGCCGGCGCTAGTGGACAGGACGCCCCACCACAGGACCACCACACCAGCACCCCACCCCCTGCAGACGGACAACCACCACGCAAGCGGTCCCTGAGATCCAGGAACAGGACAGAGCAAGATGGCAAGACTCCCGCCAGGAAATGAGACCACCCTGATTGTCCCCCCACCGTCCCACTTTGTAACCCTGTCCATACTTAAACTGGCGCAGCTCCACTTCCTATGCCCAGATGGGCAGTGCCCCTGTGACACTAATAGACTGGACTCTGCCATGGACATTCCTCCACCATCACCCATCCTCATTTTCCAACCCCCTCCCATTTCTGAGCACTTCAATAAACACCCTTGAAACACAAAACAATCTGGAGTTAGTCTGTGATTCAATAAAAATGTATTATCAATGACAGTGTCATAATGGGTGTACCATTCTAAAGCTAACATACCTATGTCACACATCACAAGCCCTTGAAGGATGCAAGCAGTTGACACATAGGTAACCACACCTGTGAAACCGTAATGGAAGGGTACAACTCAGTTACCAAATAGTGATTTAAATCGAAAAACAGGATAGAGTAGACGTGTGAAAGTAAATGTAATGCTAAAAATTAAAATGTTCTCACCTGTGTCTCATTGGAAATATTGCTGTATGACTGACTCCCTGTTGTCGTTGTCTTCTTCATCAGCTGCATCCTCATCACTGTCCACAGGCTCCACAGGCTCCACAGCTGTTACAACACCGTCATCTGGATCATCCTCCTGCAGAAAAGGCACCTGGCGTCGCAAAGCCAAATTATGGAGCATGGAGCAGGCGATGATGATGTCGCACACCTTCTTCGGTGAGTAGAATAGGGATCCACCTGTCATATGGAGGCACCTGAACCTGGCCTTCAGGAGGCCGAAGGTGCGTTCGATCACCCTCATAGTCTGCCCATGGGCCTCATTGTAGCATTCCTCTGCCCTGGTCCTGGGATTCCTCACTGGGGTCAATAGCCACGAAAGGTTGGGGTAACCAGAGTCCCCCAATAGCCACACCCGGTGCCTCTGGAGCTGACCCATCATATCAGGGATGCTGCTATTCCGCAGGATGTAGGCATCATGCACTGAGCCAGGGAACATAGTATCTACCTGCGAGATGTACTGGTCTGCCAAACAGACCATCTGTACATTCATGGAATGATAACTCTTCCTGTTCCTGTACACCTGTTTACTCCTGTGGGGGGGACCAGAGCTATATGGGTACCATCAATAGCACCTATGACGTTGGGGATATGTCCAAGGGCATAGAAGTCACCTTTCACTGTAGGTAAATCCTCCACCTCAGGGAAAATGATGTATCTCCTTACGTGTTTCAGCAGAGCAGACAACACTCTGGACAACACGTTGGAAAACATAGGCTGGGACATCCCTGATGCCATGGCCACAGTTGTCTGAAAAGACCCACTTGCAAGGAAATGGAGCACTGACAGCACCTGCACGTCAGGGGGGATTCCAGTCGGATGGCGGATTGGTGACATCAGGTCTGGCTCCAACTGGGTACATAGTTCCTGGATTGTGGCACGGTCAAAGCGGTAGGTTGCGATGGCATGTCGCTCTTCCATTGTCAACAGGTCCACCAGCGGTCGGTACACCGGAGGATTCCGCCATCTTCTCATATGTCCCAGCAGACGGTGCCTACGAAGGACAACAGCGAAGAACCAGTCATTATTCATCCAGGTATGTACCCACAGTCACACACAAGACTACACCACTCACAAAACCCTTCATGTATGTGTGTTGAGTGTAGGCCTAGCTATGTGTGACGCAGAAGTAAATGGAGCCATGTGGGCCCCTGAAATGGTGGCTGCCTGACCTCTAAACTGGGACAATGGGATTGTGGGGTAACAGCGCTGGCGTCACACACCGTTGCAGTAGGCGGTCATAGACCGCGGTGCAATGCTGCATTGGTTAACATTGGACCCTACGGGTCCCAGGAGCAAATGAACAGGTGCGCTGGCGGTGATGATGCGCACCGCCGCGGACGTCACCGCCATTTTCTATCTGTTCAATCACTAGATACCTGACCTTCGACAGGAGAGGACCTACACTGCAAGTGCTGCTGTGACCTTGGTCTGGAAGCGACGATGGCTGCTGTGTCTGGGGAAAGGGCCCCTGCCTTCACTGCACAGGAGTTGGAGAAACTTGTAGAAGAGGTCCTCCCCCAGTACACGCTACTCTACGGTCCTCCAGACCAACAGGTTAGTACACAGGGAGCACGTTGGATGGGCTAGGCCTGGGTGGAGAGGGCTGGTTGGAAGAGGGAAGGGGGCAGAGTCCATAGAACATTAATGCATGGGAATGTATGGGCCACATGGCCAGAGTAGGGAGGGGGCCACTCACAACGACGGTGCAGTTGGTAATGACTGTTCCTCTTTCCTTGTGCATGTCATGTGGGTCAGCGCCCACCAGAAGAGGGACATTTGGCGTGCCATCGCCAAGGAGGTCCGGACCCAGGGGGCCCACCAGAGACGGGGCACCCACTGCCGTAAGAGATGGGAGGACATTCGCCGCTGCAGCAAGAAGATGGCGGAGGCTCAGCTGGGGATGGCCTTCCAACGTGGGAGCATGACCCCTCTGATGTTCCGGATCCTGGCGGTGGCCTACCCGGAGTTGGATGGGCGCTTGAGGGCATCACAGCAGACACAAGGGGGTGAGTACAACCTCATTCTGCGGACTTTGCGTGCAGTGGAGGTGGGCTGGAGGTGGGCTGGAGGTGGGCTGTGGGTGTCCCTAGGCCAGGGTGAGTTCGGTAGGCAAGGCCCCTCCATAATGTAGGCCATGTGGCACTCTACCCCACGTCAGTAGAGTGCCAAGTCGAGGTATAGTTGCCCCTGTGGCATCCATGTGCGCTGATGTCCACCATTGCCATATAGGCCATATTGAAGAAATTGCATGTGCAGAGGGCAGGAGCACGGCGTAATGCAGGGGGCTGCTGCGTTTGTCTTGTCCGCCAATGGTAGCGGTATGCCATGCACTAAAACCCTCTTTCTTCTGTCTCCCCCCCTTTGTCTGCTCTCCCTGTCCTTTTGTACATCAGCATCAACAGGCGGAGGTAGAGTGGCACCGGAGCACGAGGGAGCTGCATCCCACATGGCCATGGAGGGCCACATCACGGACTCTGAATGCACCAGTGGGACGGAGGGCGAGGGGAGCTTCACGTCGGCCACCGGGTCACCAAGCAGCGACACGGACTCGTTCGATGATGTGGGCTCCCTTGTGGTGGCGACACCATCTGTACCCCCCACCTCTACAGGTACAGCTGCCACCTCCCCTACCAGCACCGCCCTCCCAGCAGCCCCTCAGCGTTCGCCCCGTGCCCGCTCACCCAGGAGGGTGGGCATCACCTTCGCCCCAGGCACCTCAGGCCCTTCCCCAGTCACCCCTGCTGCCCTCAGTGAGGAGGCCATTGACCTTCTCAGGTCACTCACTGTTGGGCAGTCTACCATTGTGAATGCCATCCAGGGTGTAGAACGAGAGTTGCAACACAGTAATGCGTTCCTGGAGGGCATTCATTCTGGTCAGGCTGTCCTTCAGCGAACCCTGCAATCTTTGGCCTCAGTACTGATGGCAGCAATTGTCCCTGTGTCTAGCCTCCCCCCTCCAACTTCCTCCACCCAGACCCAATCTCCTGTACCCCAGCCCATCCCAAGCACATCTACAGACCAGCATGCACACAAGTCAACACACACAAGTAGCTCAAGCAAACATAGGCACCACACACACCACAAGCACTCACGCAAGCCTCAGCCACATACAGACACAACAACATCCACTGCCTCCACTGTGTCCCCCTCCTCCTCTTCTCCCTCCTCCCTCCCAGTGTCGTCTACACACACACCTGCATGCACCACATCTACAGGCACCATGAATTGCACCAGAACACCCAGCACCACAAGCCGCTCACCTGCACTCACCACCTCCACTGCCATTTACACGTCCCCTGTGTCCTCTCCCAGTGTGTCTGTGACGCCCCCTCCCAAAGTACACAAACGCCGGCAATCACTCACCCAACATTCATCCACCTCACGACAGCCTCCTGTACCTGCACCTGCACCCAAAACACCTAAAGTGACACCTCCGACAACCACCTCCTCTTCCTCCACTCCCAGATCCCTCCAGCTACCCATCCCAGTGTTCGTCAAAAACTGTCCCTCTGTAAAGTTGACCTTTTTTGCCCCCACCCCCCCTCCAATTCATCAGTCCCGTCGTAGCACCTCAGCCAAAAAGCCTTCAATACCAGTGGTGCCTGTTCAAGGTTTTTGGAGTGCACCGGCCACCAGGGCAGGCAGTAGGACCCAGAGCCAAGGCACTGGCAGCCCACCCCCTGTAAAGGCTCAAAAATTGGAGATTGGACGACAGGACCGTGTTAAGACTCCTGGTGGGACAACAACTGACCTGGGTTCGGAGGGGATTGGAGAGTCAGCTGTGACTCCACCAAAGGTGGGGAAGGGCCAGAGGAAGTCTGCCCAGCCTGTTGTGAGTGTCACGGCGGAGAAGTGCGTCATCATTTCCGGCAGTCGAGACACAACCGCCAGCACCGTCGTTACTGGTCCACAGACCACCGTCATAGTCACAGCCCAGGTGGGCCCAAGTATCGTCACTGGTCAGGAGACCACCGCCACCGCCGGAGTCAGTGCCCAGGAGGGCCCCACTATCGTCACTGGTCAGGAGACCACCGCCACCGCCGGAGTCAGTGCCCAGTAGGGCCCCACTATTGTCACTGGTCAGGAGACCACCGCCAGAGTCACAGCCCAGGAGGGCCTGAGTATTGTCACTGGTCAGGATACCACCGCCACCGTCGGAGTCAGTGCCCAGGAGGGCCCCACTATCGTCACTGGTCAGGAGACCACCGCCAGAGTCACAGCCCATCTTGTCCTAGGATTGCTGGTATGCACCCAGGTCTTGCGAAATAGATTTCTGGTTAATGACTCCCTTGGCTGCCATGTCCTCTAGCCCACAGGTGTCCTCCCACAACCCCCGCAGCCCTGTGCCTGTGCCACAGGCATGGTGTGCCCAATCCCAGTGTCACCAGGACCTTCATTGTCTTGGGTTTGAGGGTTTGACTCTGGTCCCTGTACTGCGGGGCACGCAATTGATTGACCTGTCCTTTTGACACAGGTCTGGGGATGAGGGGTTGGCTGTGATGTTGTTGCCACTAGGTGGGGGGGTTGGTTGTGGGCCGGATGAGGCTGGGAATGGAGGACTGACCAGATGTACCCAATGGCCAGGTAAGGCGTCACTGTCCATGCATCCTGAGGCATAGTTTTCACTGGGGCCTTCCTCCTGGGGGTGGCTGTCTGTCTCTGACAATGTCTCCATGGTGCCAGCGGCTGGGGTACCTGTGAAAGGAGTGGAAGAGTGTTACCTGGTGCAGGTGTGATTGGTTGTCTGTTTGTCCGATGCGTACAGTGGCTTAAGTTGATTCCCACTCATTGCAGCACTGCAGGCATTGTTTGTGGATTGTGAGGGAGATGACTCATTACATTGTGAAATGGGGCATGGGGATTGCATAACTGTCATTGCCATGAGTTTTCCTCATTCTAAGAATCCAGTTAGTGTGGGGGGTGTGAGGGTTGTACATACAGATGTTGTATTGCGTAGTCTGGATAACATGTATTTCAGTGGATGTGCAGGTGCATTGTGGGAGTGGTAGTGATTGTTATTGGCATTGCTATCAGTGCACTTGGGTGGGACTGTGTGGGCATTGTGGCTGGGTGGTGTTGTGGCATGCAGGGGAGGGGTATTAGGTGATTGGGTGTGAGGTGGAGTGATAGGATGGTGAGGAAGCATGCTGGACAGGAGTAGTTGGTGCCAGGGGAGTGTTAGTTACTTACCAGACTCCAGTCGGACCCTCAGGATGCAGTATTGCCAAGACCTTCTCTTCCCACAATGCGGACTCTAGGGGAGGAGGTGGGGGCCCACCCCCAGTTTTGTGAACGGCAATCTGGTGTTGTGATGCCATGGAACAGACCTTCCCCGTAGGTCATTCCACATCTTCCTTATGTCCTCCCTTGTGTGTGGGTGGTTACCCACTGAGTTGACCCTATTGACAATTATCTGCCAGAACTCAATTTTCCTGACATTGGACGTTTGCTGTACCTGTGCTCTGAACAGTTGTGGCTCTACCCTGAGTGTTTCATCGACCATGACCCGCAGCTCATCGTCTGTGAAGTGTGAGTGCTTTTGACGTGACATGGTGGTTCTGTTGTGGGTGGTGGTGTGTGTTTTGTGCAAGGGAACAGTTTGTGGTGGTTGGTGTGGTGAGGGCTGTTTATCTATGTGCGCTGTTGTTATGTGGTATTTTGTGCAATGGTAATGTGTGTATTGTGTGGCTAGTGCAGTGGTGTGGTGTGTGATATGAGTGTAGTGTGATCGTGGCTCTGATATTGAAGTGGTGTGTCTACCGTGTGTGCATTCCTCTTTGCCAGTGTGTGGTTTTTTTTGCTGGTTGCAAAGGATTGTCAGTGTGTGTGGGGGTGTGTTATTTGGTGCAGTGAGCAGGTGTGTTTGGTATGTGTATGTGTCTCAGGAGTGTCCAATGTAGTGTTGTGTTCTGGCTGAGGTGAGTATTTAACCGGAGTGGTTAGGACTGCCAATGGTTTACCACCTTGCAAATACCGTTGTGCTGATTTGTGGGTCGTAATATGGAGGGTGGGATGGGGTCGGCATGGCGGTACTGGTGGTGGGACCTCCTCTTTCCAACCCTCAGTTGTCCTGGCAAGTCGTATTTGTGACTGTCTTTTGGCAGGTTGCACTGTGTGACTCGTAATACGGCTGGTTACAGCTGCCATTATTGTGTTTTGGTGGCCGACACCGCGTCTTTGGACTAGAACGCCAAACTCGTACTGAGGGCCTTAGTGTATTTTGTGACATGAAGTGCGCCTAATAGCAAAAGCAGTGGTATAACTGTTACATAATCAAGAACCAGATGTACTTACAGACTAGTCACAAGACATGGTCGCAAATTGCATGCCAGCATTTTGTGACAAGTATTTTTGGACATTTTCCCAGTTTGCATTTCTTGAATAGCGATTTTTAACAAATCGCTATTTGAGATATGCAAAATGGGATGTATGAAAATTGCGATTCAGAAATAGCAATTTCTTAAAAATTGCAGTCGCTATTAGCGAATCGCATTTAGGGAATTGGACTCCATTCATCCGAATGTGCTTCTAGGCCCCAAGGTGCAAATGGTTTAACATTTCTGCATTTGTGAATTCCTGTTAGGAATTCGCAAATTAGGTAATGCAAATCCAGGGTGCTGGGGGCCTAAGGTCCCCTTAGATTCACCCCAATAAAATATTTGTGGACATATAAAGCTACATGTCATTTTAAAAAATGCATTTTTAATGCATTTTCAAAAATTGCACATGCTTACCACCAAACTTCAATTCGTGGTAATTGCATTTCCTAAATGCCAAGTTCGCATTTTGGATATGCATGAAACATGTGCACTGGTAATCACCAATAGATATTCCCTATTTGCGATTTCCTATTTAGGGAATCACAATTTGCAATTTTGTAAATGGTGTCGCAATTTCAGGGAATCACTATTTTAGTGAGTCTGTGAAATTGCACTGCAAATGCCTTTTATACATTCTGAAAGGCATTTTTGCATTTGCAAATGGAGGAATTTTGCGATTTGCACCATTTGTGAATGCAAAAAGCTTTGATACGTCTGGCCCTTAGTTTGCAAACTGATCTATGTATCAGTAGGTTGGTTTGCAAAATAAGGAACTCCAGGAGGTCACCAAATTACCTGCCTAGTTAATATTTAGTAGGCAAGTTGTAATTTAAACCCCTTCTGATTGTCTGCAACCATAAGGATGGACGGCTCAAGGGTCAGCAGACCACCATCCCAGTCACTGCATTTCAAATGGAAAACCTTTTTTAATGCGTCCCAATTTGACTAAAGGGAATGAGCTGCCTTTTAAACAAAAATGTTTTACATTCTGAAAGAATTTATATTAAATTGGTAGTAGTCTTCCTTTGCCACCTTGAATACCAGAGGGGAAGGCGTTGAAGGAGGGCCCCCTTAAAACTGTACAGTGATTTTCAACTGTAATTTGAACATTGGAATGTTGAGAACTCCATTGAAGACAATGTAGTAGCTCTGGGCTTGTTAAGTCTGGTGTGAGCCTTCTGCTCCAACATTTCAAGTAGCCATATTGCTCTTTTACCTCAGGCTACACCAGTTGTTGAAGGCCCTCTCCCTCATTTTAGGCCCTCCCTGTAGTTCAGGCATGTAACTCGGGTTCAGGGATTTTGGCAACCAGTATAGCCCTTGGCAGTGGGCTATAAAGCCATAATAAGATTCCAATCCATTGATACATAGCTTACTGAACCGTAATTTGGAAGGAAGGCCACTTACGTGCCTCTTCAAAATTGTGATTCAGTAACAATGTTAAACCCATTTGTGTGGCAAACTGGGCCTCTTTCCCGATACCTGGCCCCACTTTTTGCTCCCCCCTTTTGCTGTGTGATGCTGTTGCTTTTGACCTGAAAGTGTACTAAAGTCTGCTAACCAGACCTCAGTACCAGTGCCCTTTCCCTTAAATTGTCCTGAGGGTTGTTCAAACCCAATTGGCAAGGACTTTACCACCCCTGTAGGCCATAGTAATGGTAAAGGGGTCACTAGGGCTGCAGCACTGATTGCGACTCCTTGCTTGACCAGAGTAAAAGTAAGCCTGCATAGCTGCCATGGCAGCCTGCACAAGCAGCCTGCCTTCTCCAGTTCGACTCTATCACACCAAGTGCAGGCACAGTCCATTCACTGCCATAGCACAGGCCAGTCACTGATGAGACAGGCCTCCTATAGCCAGGATGCAGGGTGCAGTGTGTTATGAGTGTGAACATATATGCACGGGCATACAAGGCCCTGTGGCTGCATTGAAAACTCAATGCTACTGCAAGTAACCGGTGGCCCATAGGATAACATGGACAGGCACCCGGGCAGCCCCAGATGTCCAGTCCCAGGACTGCCAAACAGATTTTCCCCTTGTTTGGTGTCAAACACCATGCTTTCTAACCCTGGGCATGATTCTCATGCACAGGGTTAGCTAGCATTTATCCTGGTAGCATCCTTAGAGGAGGTCTACTAACATACCATCTTTCCCCTGTCTTGGTGGGCTCTCCTGAGCCATTTGCAGGCAAGACAAGAGTCTGTCCTCTAGCTGGTCTTGCTAACACTTCTCCCCGGATGGAGACAAAGGACCTAGGCAGGACAGAGGTCCCACCTCTGACCTTTCTGGATGGCTAGTGTTTGCAGAGATCAAGGCGGTGAGCATCAAAGGCTCCACTGCCCTTAATATGTAATTTCTGGTCTCCTAATCAAGAACAGAGCCCTTCCAACCTGACCAAGCTGTCAGGTAGGAAAATTAGTTATTCATGAGCTGAACACTTTCAAAAGGCTAGCCACACCTTTAGGGTGGGCTAGGAGGTCTGTACAGCAGAGGGAAGGTTCTGTCATGTTAGCAAACCTTAGGAATAGTAGGTTCTTGGTAGAAAAGTCTATACTCCCACAGGAAGTCGTCACTTCAGGGGCGGACTAGCAACAGGGACCGGTAGCCCATTGGCCACTATTCCCCACACCTTTAGCAACCCCTAAACCAAGATTTAAGGAGCTCCCCAGGCACCAGAACCTCAGTTCGGACATTAAACCTGAGAAGAATCATAGGGAAGATGCCATCACCGACAACAGGTCTTTTGACCCCACTGCAGCACAAAGAGAGGACACTTAAGGGCCCTGAGGAGACCATATACTAGAACCGTGTGAGTAACATGTGCCTGTGGTGAAAACGCATTGCTCCCAGCAAGAGGGAAAGCAGACTTGCCTTTTGGTTCCAGTCACCTGCAAACTGCAGAAGGATCGTTGTGCTGAAGTCCCAAGAAGTGCAACCCATCGAACTCCTTGTGAATGAGCCATAATAAAGTTGGTTACCTGCACCCTGGGAGTGGTAGTGGGGCTCTCACCAAGTTTTGAGCTACTGGTCCACCCCAGACGACCTCCAGTGAATAAAGTAACAATGGACTACTTTTGCTGCTGCCAAGGCTTGTCGGTCGCCAGCCCAGTACCTGATCTTGTCTCGGACATCACCAGCTGCAGAGCAGTTCCCAGCACAGTGACTGACATAGGCAGCAACCCGCTCCTGAAATCTTGCATCCAGAAAGGGGCGACTTTGAAAGAGGTTTCAAAGCATCTTTGGCACATCCAGCCTGTGATTGACAGCTAAAAGGCTACCCCAGCACCCGGAGCCCCCGGGGTTGGTAGTGAAGATCCTGCTCTGTAATCCAGGTGCTGGGACCCCAAAGGCCTCCAACTCTCTGATGGTAGAGAGTAGTTTGACCCCCAAGTGTGTGTTTGTCGAGTGCTGCAATTTTGACAGCCCCAAGAATCCTGTTAGCACCGAGGACGGCCAGAGCACCTCTGTACCCGTACTCCCTGGACAAGGTAAAAAAGTAGTGACTGTTGAGTCTTGATCTAGGGACCCGCCCAACCTTAACTCCAGGTGGGTTCCAGGGAACTCACCCCACAAGTATCCACTTGCAAGCTGTGTTTCTACCCCATTGACTTCAATGGAACTGTGAGATTTTTAAAAGTACATCTATTTTTCGACGCTTCTCACATTCACAACTCCAGTTGTTTGTAAGATACAAAGTTCATTTTGGTGTCTAAGTTAAAATACAAATCTGCTTTATTTTTCTAAATTGGAGCTGGATTTATTTTGAGTCGTGTCATTAACTTATTGTTCATGTTGGTGCTGCGAAATGCATTACACATGTTCCTCGAAGTAGCTTGACTGCACTTTGCCATACTATCTGGAGAGAGCTTGAGTTTACTGGTGTGAACCTGAGGTTCATTTATGGGTAATGTACTAATATTACACAGTAAGACTCCCAAGTCATACCACATAATACTGTTACCTTGCTACATTGGTCTTTCAGCGGTGCAGATCTTGAACTTGTGTTTCACTTCACCACTCAGACATAAGTGTATTTTTGGGTACACAATGTTTTTTAATCAAGTTTAACTGGAATTGCTAGGGCCCTGTGTTACATCCCCAATCCAATAGGTTTCAACAAATTTTAAAAGTTCAAAAAGTATCTAGATAGTTAGGTAAAATCATGTTTAAACAGTTTTAAAAAGTACCCACCTCCATAGAAAACCAGTGCACAATGGAGAATATTCTGAACCTTGATCAGACTATCCTCTCCATCCTCAAGATCAATGATCTATGTGTGTTGTGTAAAAGTAGGGTCATTAGCTTTAGGACTACTGCCAAAAGAGAGGGCCTCATAGAGGCCCAACCTAATTTGAGGAAAACAGAGCTAAGGAAGAGGGTTTCTCTTCAGAAGAAGACCCTATAGACCTAGGCAGAGAAGACCTGACCCTAGTAAGTGAAGGAGAAGGAGGTGAGGACCATGATTCTCCACCCTTCCCCAGGTCACCCTCACCAGTGGGATGTGATCAGAGTTTCTCTATTAGCCCCCCTACTGGAAGGATGGCTAGGACTTTTGAGAACAGGCTTCAGCAGCTCTCCCTGGAGGAGCGGAGCCTTGAGCTCGAAGAGAGGACTAGCCCTGGAGGACAGAAGGACTAGACGGGGACTAGTTCCCAAGGTTGGTGGCTGTAAAATAACTAGGGAACGTGAGGATTCTTGTGACCCTAAGGTCCCCAAAGGGATTGTCCCCAAGTGCAGTGCAGGAGATGACATTGACAAATGGTTTGCAGCCTTTGAGAAATTTTGCAGAATGAGGAAAGTATGTCCACAGCCCTGGGGCTCTCTACTTTGGGAGTTATTCCCAACTAAGGGGAGAGACCAACTTCTGACCCTTCCTGAGTAATTGGCTGAGTCCTATCCCCACATGAAAGAGACCCTCATAAAAGGGTTTGGACTCACCACAGAGGAGTACAGAGTCAAGTTTCGGGGTACCTGAAAAAGCTCCAGACCAAACTTGAGTAGACTTTGTTGACTCCTCAGTCAAGGCACTTGAAGGCTAGATAGTAGGTAGCAAAGTGGACACTTATGATGGACAGTATAAATTAATTATGAAGAAGTAAATTTTGAGGACTGTACCACAGAGTTATTGAAATAGCATCTAGTAGATTCTAATTTGACTTACCCTGTCGAGTTGGGGAGAAAGGCAGACAAGTGAGTAAGATTAAGAATACACAAGAAATTCCAGGGAGTGACTCCAACCAGGTGGGGTTAGGCCACAAAGGTCAAATGAAGGAGGTGGTAAGCCAACCCACCTCACCTCTGACAAGCAGAGAAAGGTGGGCTTAGGACTTAAAAAGATTCTGGATAACTGCTTGTGTTTTGACTGCCAGCAGCTACAGGGGTGACCAATTCTGTTGCAAGAGGAAGGTGGTTTGCGTTGGGCTGTCCAGTGTAGCGGTGGAGGAGAGCCTCTTAGCATGAAGCTGGGAAACAGAACCAAATGGTAAGCTGGTGAACTCTGAGGGCGGGAGTAGGCACTTCCACTCCATTCTGGTGAGTGGGATCCATGCGATTGGCCTGAGAGACACATGTGCCAGCCACACCACATGGTGAACTGGTTGGTGACTCCAGCTTAGTATGTGAAGGGGGAAACCAAGAAAATAAGTGTAGCCTCCGGGAAGGTCTCAGTTTGGCCTGTATCCATAGTGTCACTGAAAAGGGAAGGTATCCTTAGTTGGCACAAGGTGGTGGTCAACTCTGACCTCACCTTGGATTGCCTCATGGGTGATGAGCTAAACCAGATTGGTCAGAACCCAAGTGGGATGGAGGTCCAGATTACCCCCACCTAGTGTTCCTGAGGACCCCCAAGTGTGTGTTTGTCAAGTGCTGCAATTTTTACAGCTCCTGCGGATCCCGTTAGCAACAAGGACAGCCAGACCACCTCTGCACCAGGACCCTCTGGGCAAGGTAGCAAAGTACTGACTGTTGAGTCTTGGTCTAGGGACTCGCCTTACTCCAGGAAGGTCCCATGGAACTCACCACATAAGTATGCAATTGGACAATGTGCTTTTCCCCTATTGACTTCAATGGAACTGTGAGATATTTAAAAATTCATCTATTTTTCAATGCTTCTAAAATTCACAACTCCAATTGTATGTAAGATACAAAGTTCCCTTTGGTGTCTAAATTAGGATAAAATGTGCTTTATTTTGCTAAATTGATGTTGGGTTTCTTTCTAGTCGTGTCATTTGCTTGGGTGTTGTGAAATGCTTTACACATGTTCCTCTAAGCAGCCTGACTGCTCTTTGCCACACCACCAGGATTGAGCTAAGGTTCATAAGTGTGAACCTGAGGTTCACTTCTGGGTAACATACTAGTATTACATGTTATACTACCACATAATACAACATAGTACTGTCAACTTGCTAAAATCATACCACATAATACTGCCACCATACTACAATTTGTATTTCGAAAATGTTTTGTGAATCACAGAATGGGTTTCGTACATAAGTAAGGGTTTTTTGCAGCAGCAAGTCCTGTATTTGTTACTGAATTCAAGGGTTTACAACGGAAAATACCCTTAGTACATCTAGCTCTAAGTTATTTTTTATTGTTGGAATACACTTTCAATTATATATCCTGTATTACATTTTTTGTAACTTTGAGATCCTGGAATTGTAATATTCTATTCAGGCCCTCTCATTATAACCTCAGAGGAGTAACACTGACCTGCAAAAATGCTAATACTGTAGGATTTGTTTTTTTCCTGAATATAGTATTACTTCCTTATTCTGAATCCCAGTAGACAAGATAGGTCATGAAGCAGGAAAACTGCATGCTCTCAGTTGCGAAACTCAGAATATTGCAATTTGACACACACAAATGTGAGCCGGTTTCATCTGTTAAATGTGTGCAGGAAAACACCAACATTACGCCCCACTTACATTCCTAATTAGGTCCACTCATATTTTTGCACCCCGGATGGTATTTCTGTAGGCCCTGTAATAAAGACCATAGTGTTTTGTTATGCTATGCTGAAGCTGATTTTCATCTGTGATATTGGTCTATGTGAGGAATTTGGATCAGTGAAAACCACTGAACTACTCCATCATCACTTGGCATTTATAGTATTGTATGACGTCTCTTACAGGATCTTTATCTTGGCTGACTGACCTTATTCTTGAAACACTCAGAGACTTATTCAGAAACTCACACTTTTGTGTAAGTTTAGTATTCTTTTTGCTCTGCACAAACTACCTGTTAATAGTAAGTTTACAACTATGGAGACTTCCCAGTCAGTGTGGAGAACCCCACACATAAAATGATAGGCCTGGCCTATCTTTTTTATGTGCAGAGTTCTTCCCAACTACGGACTCTCCACAGGCATAACCTTAATATTAACTTATGAAGTCTCAGTATTATAATCCCGATCGGAGCTCACCAGTGTAGATTTATGTGGGACTCTGTTTTCTAATCATTAGCTGCAACCAGTGGCCGACGCCAGGGAGGGTTTGAACAATCCAGAGGGTTTTTCAAAATTTAAAATACCCTCGGGTGACACGGAAGACCTTCTGTGTCTCCCCCCCCCCACTCACCCTTCTGTGACGTCAGAATGTTGAGATGCACACTGACGTCACAATTCGTTTTCTCCACCGGAGCAGGAAGCAGCAGGTAAGGCAGCTTTCTGCCCCAGTGGGAAAAACAGGCCTGAAAGGGCCTCCCCTCCATTCGGAAAGGCCTTGTTTGAAAGGGGAGATTCTCCCCTTTCAAACGAGGCCTTCCTGAAATGGTTTCCTGGCCGTGGATCACAGCTGTTCTGCCATCCACAGCCACAAAACCCCACTAGACACCAGGAATAACTCTTGGGGAGGGTCGACACCCTCTGAAAATGGGCTGCCCCACACAGGGGCATATTTAAAAAAAAAAAAAATTATTTTACCACTTGGGGTGTGTGATCGCGCCCGCAGGGTTTAACAATTAATAAAAAATATGTTTTTGAAATGAAACTGACAGTGGGTCGCCCATGAGTAGGGCTGACCCCCTGTGGGTGCAATTATCTTTTTTGTAATAGCTGTATGGTTTCTCTGGGGGCCACAGTCCCTCCCCCAGGGAAACCATACAGCTATTACACAAATATATATAGAGCTATATATATTTATCTATATATAGATATATATCTATAGAAAGATAGATAGATAGATATATGTCTATATACAGGGAGATCACTTTTGTCAATGCATGTGTGGTTTCCGTGGGGCTGAGATCGGCCCCCACGGAAACCACACCCACATATAAAAGTGATCTCTTTACATATACATATATAGAGGTCTAGTAGCAGAGATGGCGTCTCGTTGGATGACTGCTGCTCAAGCCCTAACTCGGAATATAGAGGAAAGCTCTGACGTAGGATCAGAGACTGAGACAGCAGATACTGAGACAGCTTCTGAGGGATAGGACAGTGGCACAGACTCTGGGAGGGATTTTTCATTCAGAGGAGTCCCAAACGACAACTCCTCTTCCAGTGATTCTGAGGGAGGTGATGAGGACAGTCCTGCTGTCCCTACAAAAGCTCAGTCTATTCAGAGGGACAAAAGCGGGTAAGCCGAACCCAGAGAGCAGGTGCATGAGGCAGCAAGCACAGAGAGAGTGCTCTCTTGGGAGCTCCCCAATTTAGTTCAGCACCAAATTCTACCACCCAAATCGTATTGTGGAGACATCAAAATGATCTATCACAAAACAAACTGGTTTTGTAAGGCAGGCACCTGCGTTTATGGTCCTGGGCTCGGTGGCCATATAGGGAAGCCTACCAAACCTAGATATTTCTGGGAACTAGATGCCTGGGGAGTCCATGGATGGGTGACTTGTAAGGATTCCTCAAAGTTTTCTTACCCATGAATTCCCTGTAATAGTGAATTCTATTTTTCTTGCATTTTCTCACACAAACTACAGGAATATGCTGGGATCCACAAAATTCCTACCACCCAGTGTTTTCCCACCTGTCCTGATAAAAACACTACCCCACTTGAGTACTTGTACCAAGTAACAAATTAATAAGAGAGGGACCGGGAGATTAGAGGTCCAGTGTACGGTCTCCCAAAACAGACATTATAAATCAAAAAATACACTGTTCCTAATGAAAATGAACTATAGAGTGAAAGAAATATCTACAGGAGCAGGAACCCTCATGCACCACAGTGGATGACTGGCTTCATCATTGGGAAAGCTCCTCGTTAGGCCGGTACTGCAATGCCTAACGGGCTCCCCCAGAGGGGGTGCTCTTAACCGGGGTGCTCAGATAGTAGCACTTCCAAAACATTGATTTGATTTGAGTGGGTGCCCAATAGGGAGTACCCAAATGTCAATGGAGTGAAAGAAAAAAGTTAAAATTGGTTAATCACCAGTGATTATCAATCATAGTTTTAATCTGTTTTATCTGATGAAGACCAAGATTAAAAACAAAATCGGAGAGTAATGGGTGATAAATAATGGTCACCTACTCCCAAAAAAGAGGATAGACAATCTATGGTATCTCTCTCTAACAGGTCTACATGTTTCGCGTCCAAATGGTCCAATCGGATCCCATGACGCTTCCTCAGGACCGAAAAAAGAAAGTCTACTCCATAATTATTAGAATAAATACTCAGTGGTATCTAAAGATAAGTAGTCACTTACTTAGTTCTACTTGTGAGTTCACCCTAAGAAAATAAGATATAATCATGATCAATGTATATAATAAAATTTGCAAAATTAGTGCGTATGTGAAGTTAGTATGATGACAGTGGCTCACTCTAGTGAAAGACAAAAATGAAATCTGATGAAGACCAAGATTAAAAACAAAATCGGAGAGTAATGGGTGATAAATAATGGTCACCTACTCCCAAAAAAGAGGATAGACAATCTATGGTATCTCTCTCTAACAGGTCTACATGTTTCGCGTCCAAATGGTCCAATCGGATCCCATGACGCTTCCTCAGGACCGAAAAAAGAAAGTCTACTCCATAATTATTAGAATAAATACTCAGTGGTATCTAAAGATAAGTAGTCACTTACTTAGTTCTACTTGTGAGTTCACCCTAAGAAAATAAGATATAATCATGATCAATGTATATAATAAAATTTGCAAAATTAGTGCGTATGTGAAGTTAGTATGATGACAGTGGCTCACTCTAGTGAAAGACAAAAATGAAACAAAAAAAAAGGGCTTACCATCCCCAATTTCAGGATAGCGTTCTTAAAAGGATCACAAGTCAGGAAAAAGGAACTTTAATTCTGTATTTTGTAATCAAGAAGAATTATTAACATGGCTAGCCAAAATTATGGCAAATACTTAGTTCTCAATTCGCCGGATCAAATCTAGGGTTCAACATAAAAACAATTGGTATTGATTAGATCATGCACAAGTACAATGCTGAGGCTCCAAGTTTAGTGAAAAGAAATTTAGTAAAATTAATTATATTCTTATCAGTTGTGAAAAATGAATTCCTCATAAACTAATGGACTCAAATCATTGTTAGCGTTATGAATACTTCGATCTAATGTCGTTAAACGAAAAACAAAGAAATTTTTTTTATACTGGTTGTATATAAAGAAAATGCTCCGGTAAGCACGATGTTGTATAGTATTAAAAACCCTTGTTAGCGATGTGTCAACAAAGGCAGGGGCAAAACTCTAAATACATGTCCGTAGCGGATTGCTACACGTAAACATAGTTGTCTGCAAGCACAAAAACCGGGGATCAGAAACAGCAGCGGCTGCGAGCGAGTACGAACGGATCAAAGGGACTTACTTGTAGTTCCTTGTTTAGCAGGCTGATTAACCTACCCCGCAGACTTGTGGCCATAAAGAACGTTGGTGCGGCGTTCTAACGGGGTTTTAAAGCGAAACCCTCGTCAAGAGAGACCGGAAATGTCAGCCGGCTCGCGGCTAATAAAAAGCGGAAAAAGACTTGAATTCGTAGTTCGTTAGAAGTTAACGAACTACAATTACGGAAATGTGGATGGAAGCCGGAATTAACGTGTATCCGGTTGTACAAAATAAAGGTGGACATTAAGAGGGGGGGGCAATCATAGAATCAACGGGTCCTCAATAGTTGATGCTTTATGTGTATTTGTAAAATATTTAATAAAGATAAGAAGCCAAAGGCACTATTAAGTAATAGAGAAATGTCGGAAAAAACAGAAAAATTAAATTCCGAAAAAATAATTAATTATACAGGAAAAAGAAGAAGAGGGAATCCTATACGACAGGCCAATTAACAAAGGTCATTGTTGATGGTAATCCCGAATCAAAAAGAGGGGTAGTAATTATAGCCATAAGATCTGCAATATGTTGTTCATCATAAATGGAATACTGTAGGAAGGCCAAATCTGCAATGGTCATTGTTAATGATAATCCCTAATCCTAAAGGAATAGTAATAGCAAAAAGATCTTAAATATGTTGTTCATCATCAGGGGAATTATGTAGAGAGAGCGGACCAAGGTATGTCATCGTTTAATCCCCGTAACATTGTCCCTAATTTAAAAATCCATCTCTGTTCTATTCTGAAGAGTGATTTCGAACCGTTAGGGAGGTTTTTCGGGGCTTCCAGGACCACCCATTGTAGTTCATCTGGCGAATGGGGGGTATCCAGAAAATGAGCACATAGTTTCGTAGTTATTCTCTGGCATCTAATGTTGCTTCTGTGTTCATTTATACGTATCCTCACTGGTCGAGTTGTCATCCCCACGTAACGTAGGCCACAAGGACATGTGATCATATATATACAGTTTTTTGAGTTGCAGTTAGTGTGTTTTCTTAGGAACCATTTTCCAATCGGGTCAAGATCAAGCGATGTCGTTTTTTTTGTTAACGGGCACACGTTGCAGTTGCCACAGGGAAAATGACCCTCAACAGGAGGAAGATCCCATAAAGTTCTTTGTTTTGGAATGTCGTGTCTTTGTGGACGTGTGTGGATCACAATGTCTTTTATGTTGGAAGTACGTTTAAAGGCAAAGAGGGGTTTAGGTATGGTCGAGCCACCACTTTCTAGGATCGACCACCGGTTGTTAAGCACCTTTTTGATCGTATTAGATAAAGGGGTGAATGTAGTTACACAGGTTATTTTTGACTGAGGAGTTCTTATGTTTTTCTCAAGTAAACACTCCCTGTGGTTGTTTCTAGCTCTTTTTCGAGCAGCATTTACAATCTTAGTAGGGTAATGTCGGTCACAGAGTTTGGTTTGAAGGGTGTCTGCCTGTCGGTCATATTCCTGAACAAGGCTACAGTTGCGCCTTAATCGTAAAAATTGGCCCACTGGTAAGTTATCCCTTAGGGCTTTTGGATGGTGGCTTTCATATAAGAGAAGGCTATTTCGATCTGTCGGTTTATGGTAGGTGCTCGTGCTCAATAGACCTTTATCAATGGTAATCAATAAGTCCAAAAAAGGTAATTGAGTGGTGGACATAGAAGCCGTGAATTTTAGAAAAGGATCAAGGGAATTAATCCAAGATATAAACTCAAAAGACATAAATCTATGGAAACGCTACATAGATGATATTTTGATCATCTGGCAGGGTCCCTTTACATCAACTGATGAGTTTATATCTTGGATTAATTCCCTTGATCCTTTTCTAAAATTGGGCCAATTTTTACGATTAAGGCGCAACTGTAGCCTTGTTCAGGAAGCTCGAAAAAGAGCTAGAAACAACCACAGGGAGTGTTTACTTGAGAAAAACATAAGAACTCCTCAGTCAAAAATAACCTGTGTAACTACATTCACCCCTTTATCTAATACGATCAAAAAGGTGCTTAACAACCGGTGGTCGATCCTAGAAAGTGGTGGCTCGACCATACCTAAACCCCTCTTTGCCTTTAAACGTACTTCCAACATAAAAGACATTGTGATCCACACACGTCCACAAAGACACGACATTCCAAAACAAAGAACTTTATGGGATCTTCCTCCTGTTGAGGGTCATTTTCCCTGTGGCAACTGCAACGTGTGCCCGTTAACAAAAAAAACGACATCGCTTGATCTTGACCCGATTGGAAAATGGTTCCTAAGAAAACACACTAACTGCAACTCAAAAAACTGTATATATATGATCACATGTCCTTGTGGCCTACGTTACGTGGGGATGACAACTCGACCAGTGAGGATACGTATAAATGAACACAGAAGCAACATTAGATGCCAGAGAATAACTACGAAACTATGTGCTCATTTTCTGGATACCCCCCATTCGCCAGATGAACTACAATGGGTGGTCCTGGAAGCCCCGAAAAACCTCCCTAACGGTTCGAAATCACTCTTCAGAATAGAACAGAGATGGATTTTTAAATTAGGGACAATGTTACGGGGATTAAACGATGACATACCTTGGTCCGCTCTCTCGACATAATTCCCCTGATGATGAACAACATATTTAAGATCTTTTTATTCCTTTAGGATTAGGGATTATCATTAACAATGACCATTGCAGATTTGGCCTTCCTACAGTATTCCATTTATGATGAACAACATATTGCAGATCTTATGGCTATAATTACTACCCCTCTTTTTGATTCGGGATTACCATCAACAATGACCTTTGTTAATTGGCCTGTCGTATAGGATTCCCTCTTCTTCTTTTTCCTGTATAATTAATTATTTTTTCGGAATTTAATTTTTCCGTTTTTTCCGACATTTCTCTATTACTTAATAGTGCCTTTGGCTTCTTATCTTTATTAAATATTTTACAAATACACATAAAGCATCAACTATTGAGGACCCGTTGATTCTATGATTGCCCCCCCTCTTAATGTCCACCTTTATTTTGTACAACCGGATACACGTTAATTCCGGCTTCCATCCACATTTCCGTAATTGTAGTTCGTTAACTTCTAACGAACTACGAATTCAAGTCTTTTTCCGCTTTTTATTAGCCGCGAGCCGGCTGACATTTCCGGTCTCTCTTGACGAGGGTTTCGCTTTAAAACCCCGTTAGAACGCCGCACCAACGTTCTTTATGGCCACAAGTCTGCAGGGTAGGTTAATCAGCCTGCTAAACAAGGAACTACAAGTAAGTCCCTTTGATCCGTTCGTACTCGCTCGCAGCCGCTGCTGTTTCTGATCCCCGGTTTTTGTGCTTGCAGACAACTATGTTTACGTGTAGCAATCCGCTACGGACATGTATTTAGAGTTTTGCCCCTGCCTTTGTTGACACATCGCTAACAAGGGTTTTTAATACTATACAACATCGTGCTTACCGGAGCATTTTCTTTATATACAACCAGTATAAAAAAAATTTCTTTGTTTTTCGTTTAACGACATTAGATCGAAGTATTCATAACGCTAACAATGATTTGAGTCCATTAGTTTATGAGGAATTCATTTTTCACAACTGATAAGAATATAATTAATTTTACTAAATTTCTTTTCACTAAACTTGGAGCCTCAGCATTGTACTTGTGCATGATCTAATCAATACCAATTGTTTTTATGTTGAACCCTAGATTTGATCCGGCGAATTGAGAACTAAGTATTTGCCATAATTTTGGCTAGCCATGTTAATAATTCTTCTTGATTACAAAATACAGAATTAAAGTTCCTTTTTCCTGACTTGTGATCCTTTTAAGAACGCTATCCTGAAATTGGGGATGGTAAGCCCTTTTTTTGATTCATTTTTGTCTTTCACTAGAGTGAGCCACTGTCATCATACTAACTTCACATACGCACTAATTTTGCAAATTTTATTATATAAATTGATCATGATTATATCTTATTTTCTTAGGGTGAACTCACAAGTAGAATTAAGTAAGTGACTACTTATCTTTAGATACCACTGAGTATTTATTCTAATAATTATGGAGTAGACTTTCTTTTTTCGGTCCTGAGGAAGCGTCATGGGATCCGATTGGACCATTTGGACGCGAAACATGTAGACCTGTTAGAGAGAGATACCATAGATTGTCTATCCTCTTTTTTGGGAGTAGGTGACCATTATTTATCACCCATTACTCTCCGATTTTGATTTTAATCTTGGTCTTCATCAGATAAAACAGATTAAAACTATGATTGATAATCACTGGTGATTAACCAATTTTAACTTTTTTCTTTCACTCCATTGACATTTGGGTACTCCCTATTGGGCACCCACTCAAATCAAATCAATGTTTTGGAAGTGCTACTATCTGAGCACCCCGGTTAAGAGCACCCCCTCTGGGGGAGCCCGTTAGGCATTGCAGTACCGGCCTAACGAGGAGCTTTCCCAATGATGAAGCCAGTCATCCACTGTGGTGCATGAGGGTTCCTGCTCCTGTAGATATTTCTTTCACTCTATAGTTCATTTTCATTAGGAACAGTGTATTTTTTGATTTATAATACCTGTACCTAGTGCCTGAGTCAGGAATGGATCACCCCAGGGTCAACAGTTGCCCTCATGTAAGGACTGACATTGACTGTTGTGTGATCCATTCCTGACACGGGCACTAGGCCTACCCACACAAGTGAGGTACCATTTGTATCAGGAGACTTGGGGGAATGCTGGGTGGAAAAAGGTTCGTGGCTCCCCCCCATATTCCAGAAATTACCATTGCCACAATGTGCAGCAAACATTTTTTTAAGCCAAATTTTGAAGTTTGCAAAGGATTCTGAGTGACACAACCCAGTGAGAGCCCCTCAAGTCACCCCATACTTGATTCCCCTAGATGTCTACTTTCCATAAATGTATAGGTTTGGTAGGTTTCCCCAGGTGCCCGCTGAGCTACAGCCCAAAATCCTCAGCTAGGCGCATTGCAAAAAACACTTCATTTTTTAATGGAAAAATGTGATGTGTCCATGTCGCGTCTTGGGGCATTTCCTGTTACGGGTACTAGGCCTATCTATCCACAAAAGTGAGATACCATTCTTATCGGGAAACAGAATAGAAGAATAATTGTTTTTCTCTTCATTTTTGCCTTCCAAATGTAAGGCAGTGTGTAAGAAAGAAGTCATTTTGAGAAATGCCCTGTGATTCACATGCTAGTGTGGAGACCCTCAAATTCAGAGATGTGCAAATAATCACTTTTGCTAATCTCCTTATCTTGTGCCCATTTTGGAAATACAAAGGTTTCCTTGATCTCTATTTTTCACTTTTTATATTTTACCAGATGAATTGCTGTATACCCGCTCTACAATGAAAACCCATTGCAAGGTGTAGCCCATTTATTGGCTCTGGGTACCTAGGGTTCTTGATTAAACTACAAGCTCTATATATGCCCGCAACCAGAAGAGTAAAGCAGCTGTAACAGTATATTGCTTTTAAAAATCTGCCATAGCTGGAGAAAGTTACAGAAGAAACATGGAAAATAATGGCTGTTTTTTCAATTCAATTTCAATATTTATTTTTATTTCAGCTGTTATTTTCTGTAGGAAAACCTTGAAGGATCTACACAAATGACCCCTTGATAAATTCAGAATGTATTCTACTTTTCAGAAATGTTTAGCTGCTTGGGACAAGGCATTGGGTTTACACCCATTTCTGTCACTAACTGGAAGGCAGCTGAAAGCACAAAAAATTGTTAAAATGTGGTATGTCTGCAAACCCATTGTTTATGTCATTTGCAGGGCAAAAAACAGATGCTTTCTTCTGCAGCACTTTTTCCCACTTAAAATAACCACACATTTTAGCTGTATTTTGGCTAATTTCTTGGTGTCCTCCAAGGGAACCCACAAACTCTGTGTACCTTTACAATCCATAGAATATTGTAATAAAAGGACTCAAATTTGGCACGGATAGCTTATGTGCACAAAAAGTTAAGGGGGCCTACGGAAGAACTAGCCCAAATAGCCTAAAAAGGGCTCAGCACTGGGTGGGGGGAGGCCCAGTAGCTAAGGGGTTTAATATACATGTAACTCTTTGTTAGACTTTATTATCAAGAGCAGAACTCAGTTTATTTGCTGGTATTATAAAATTGAGCGTTCCGGTGAGTATCCCAGTATTGCAAACAGAGCTTTAATTGACTTTGGGTTTTATCAAACCCAATGACATCACCCTGGTTTATTGGAAAGCAAAATGAGTGGCTGCGGGTATTATGTTAGCTGTCCAAGGGAGGTATGTAACTTTATCTGAGCGAGTGAGTCAAGAACCGAGCTACGAGTTACATCAAGAATACATCAGTTTTCATGAATTGTAGCAAAAAACACTAGTAAAGAAATCCATTTTATCAGAGCTTTCATGTATAAAATGAGCAGTAGGAAGCTTTAAAATTATATTTTAGCGTGCTTTCTCATACAGTTTGTTTACCATTACCATAAGTATGTGCATGTCACATGTAAAGCATGTGGAAATTTAGGTTGCAAATACAGACTTAAAACTGTATGTTAGCAAAATCTCCGAGACTGGCTTTATTTCAAGATTTGATTTTGTGGCCATATTCTATGGGTCAGCAAACTCTGTGCTTAATCTGGGCCCAATGTTTAATGACACAATATACTCAGGTGCTTTATCCCATTGCAAAGTGCTACTTTGGACATGATTTCTACTAAGCCTACAGTATTTTGGTCACTATTTCTCAAAGTATTTGCCGACCATTGTATAACTTAACCCAATTTTAACTTTGGCTTATATTTATCCTTTCATTATATTTAAGACCTGCCTTTTTAATCAACTAGAAGGTGCACTGTCGTTGTTTCTGGAGATTATCTGCAGCAACATGTCATCTACATGGAGACTGTTCTCTCTATAATGACTTTGCATTAACATACCACAAATTATGTATATATATATATATATATATATATATGTAGCAATATGAGCTCAAAATGTATTATTGGACCTTGCTTTTCGGTGCAAAGTATTGGAGAAACCACCTCACCAGAGAAGACAAACTTAACTGTTGATGCCTTGGGGATCACAAATGTTATAAGGAACAATGTCCCCCCCGACAATAATATTGTGACAAGTACTCTGGGGACAGAAATAACAGTACCCAGGTTGTGTCCAATCAACTTGTTAAGAATGTGCTCATTTATTAGTACAATTAAAAACAGGGGAAATAACCCCCACGGGTCACACTGAAACAGGTGTAAAACACACTTACAGGCAAAAAGCAAGTGACACAAAATTCTGCAAAATCACATTAGTTATATACAAAAATATAAAAAAATACATACTGCACCCATAATCAATTGATAATAATCATGAGGGTCAGTGTGCTCAGTAGACAATGTTTTGATCCACCTAAAATAGTGGGATCATCATCAGTATAAGAGAATCTAAGCCTGGGAACAAATGTACATAAATCAATAAGCAAACCTGTCATAACCAAGAAGGAGAAGGGAAAGGAGAGAGAGAATGAAGAGAAGAAACAAGAGAAGACAAGAAGAGAGAAAGATAATAAATAAAAATAATTTCAAAACAAAAATTGCCATAGGAGACAGAAAATACAGCTGTCAGTGAAAACCATGCAAAAAATATTCCATGCCTTATCAACTATGTCATAATGTCAGCATCCTGGCTCTTAAGTATAGTGCCTAGAACTGAATACCAATTGGTGATGGAATCAAATCTAGAGTGTGAAAAGCAGCACACATCAATTACCCCAATCGTGGAAGTGAATACAATTATTGCCAAACAAAGATCAATTACCAACGTCTTCAGAGCCCCAGGCCAGGGTTAACAGGTTTACTCCAAAGGAGTGTATTTCTCTGAGATGGATACATTCAGTAAATGACACTTCTGGCAACTGCCAAACAAGTAGGAACACTATATCAATATAGCCATAATACCAAGTGAGGCGACAAATGAACCAAATGGTCCCCTTGCATACCTGTCAGTATCATACATATTGTCACAAAAAAATGCTAGCCGGGATCCATTATCACAAGTGAGGCAGATTAAGGGTCACTGCCCAGAGTCTGAAGGCTGAACCAGCATTACAATGAAGGGCCCCGTGGAGAGCAGACACAGTCTAGTCTCTCCACAGGATCCTTCGTGACAGGAAAGACATCATGGGACAGGGGATTTGGAGGGGAGGAAAGCAGGGGAGGGATCTTAGGGGAGGGTATATATAGGCAGTAAGGAGAGGGGTCGGCCTCTTCCACGCATAAACCAATTGCGCTGCTGAAGTTTGGCATTAGGCACGGTAGGGCAGGGGTTTTGAGGAGCGGGAGATCATCATGGCTTCAGGTCATGACATGGAGGCTGTCCATGCCATGCTTCATGTTCTCAGTGAAGCTGGCCGCGCAGACCTGCTCTCGGCTGGTGTTCTGGGCCAGGCCTAAGTAGGGATGGCGTGCCCTACCTGTGCTGCAGCACACGGCGTGGAAGCAGCAGTGGCTGCTTGCCAATCGCTTGCAGGGGTAAAATACAAACTGAAGTCGCATCCAAAAAGGGAGCACCCTGTCTTACATTTCAGCTCGAATAGCCCCAAAGCATCATGATAAATGCAGTCATTAGAATGAATTCGAATAATATTTCAAAACGTCTTCACCATAAATGGGTGCAGCAAGTGCTGCAATGTTGTAGAATGTTTTTCACCATAAGTTGGTGCGGCGAATGCCGTATCTCCGGACACGTGTTTTTGGATTGTGTACAAACTGAAGTCGGCAGGGGGGTGGGAGGACGCAGCACGTCTACCCCCCCGACTTCCAGGAAGGGTGGTGAGGCGACAGGTGGAGGGAATGAGGCAGTGATTAATCTGTAAATAAAAAGGTTGCCAGTGCCCAAAGCCCTCCTCTTAAACATGCAGCTGCTGCAATTAGATGTGTGAACATGGAATACTGAGGCAGTGTAATCCTGAAGTCATCTCGGGCCTTTTCAATCCATGTAAAGCCACAGCCTGCCCCTTCAGATCACTCTTGCAGCTTTCTACTTTCTCCCTTTGTGATGCTTTTTGGTTTTTCCCTTCTTCCGTCTTTCCAATATGTGTCTTTTGCTCGCAGCAAATGTTTGAGGCAGAAGAATAAGCCCTGGCCCTCAAAAATAAGTGCTGGTGCTCAGCACCAGAAACAACAACCACAAATTAAGCACTGGAATGAGGGCCCCAGTGGGAGTGGGGAGAGGCCCCTACTACATTGGACCATGCAGGATTTGAGCATGCCTGCAATACAAGCTCCAGGGGTTGTGAGGTCACACCCCTGGGAGAATCACAGGAGGCCAGAGACCATCCAGTAGAGGCCATAGATTGGTCTGCTCTGGACATGGGCGCCAAATGATGGAGTGGGATTAGAGTAGGAGGCCAGTACGGCCTGTGGGTTCAGCAGCATGAGAGGCACATGTGACAAAGGTAGGCAGGTGGTTCGCAGAGAGGCAACGCCAATAGGTGAGGCTGGCAGCAAGATGGCAATGCCAAAGGGGTGCAAAACGGCCCCTGGACGATGGTGGCCTTGCTACAATGAGGGACCGCACACAACAGAGGAATGTCAAGCGCATGGGGGAGATGCTGTGGAGGTGCGTCATGGTGTCCTGGATGCTGAGTATGGGTATGACATGGATGTGGAAGATGTGGTACAGCTCGACTACGAGGATGACGGTGATGAGTGCAAAGATGGTGGATTCGAGAAGGGGAGGTGAGCACAGGAAAAGGGAGGTACAAGGGGCGCAAGAGTGGCACAACCCCCTCTTCATTTGATGTATTACAGGAGCCAAAGTCAGGTGCGAGAGTACAGAAGGTGGCATGTAAGGACGTTAGCGGACGTGGTCACAAGACGGTTCGGAGGCAGACACCAATGAAACTGGGCTACAAAGTAAGGGGGAATGGTGCTGTGGGGTCAACCCCAGCACAGTTTAGGTACACCTCAGTTCAAGTCTATTGGGGTGGGGGAGAAGTCTATACATGAAGTGTCTGGTGCAGGGGCAGAAGTTGCTGCGAGTGCAGATGATACAGTTGCTAAGTGGGATGTACCGTTAGAAGGTGTCGGGGACAAAGGGACTGAGACAGAGGTAGACAGTGACTTGAAAGAAGTGTGTGGACATAAGAAGTGCCTACCTTATATGGGGTTGGCGATGCCACTGGAGTCACATGTGGGGGAGAAAACAGAATCGCATATGGAAGCACGAAAATGTAGATGTATTCAAGCTTCTCCACAAGGAGATACAGGCAAAACAAGGGTCCAAAGAGGAGCAGTGGGAACTGGCGCGTAGGCCGCGGGTTCCAATAACTATGGAAAATTGGACATCTGCTTTCCTCATTTATTGCGATAAATACCCTGACAGGGCCATTGTGATGTTTAAGTATATGGATATCATACGCAAGGCACAGATGCAATATGGAGGTTTCGCATGGCTGAGTTATGATGAAGAGTTAAGGGCGAGGGTGAGCGTGAAACCTGAAAAAGCCATGGGGTGACGTAGATTCTGCATTGTGGATGCATTGGATGGTGTCTTCCCATTCTGGAGCATCAACACACACAGCAAGTGGGTTGCCGTGGCATATAAGCCTTTTCAACCCCACCGCGTCCAGGTGGGGGCAGGTAACACACAGCGTGCTCCAGTCCCCAGTGTGAGAGCCTGTTGGAATTTCAATAAAAGTTTCTGCTTGTGCCACCCCTGTAAATTTAAACACAAGTGCTCCAAATGTGTGGGGGGGGCACCCGGTCATGCAGTGTTTCTCACTGTCCAGCCCAGCGGAACAATGGAGATCTGCCAGGGATGGCAGAGCTCAAGGCGCTCCTGGGCCGAAGGGCTCGTACACCACTTGAGCTTCCTAGGTTGCTGCCTTGGTTGCACATGTAGCCTGAGATGAACATAGTGCAGAGATTGAAATAGGGTTTCAGAGAAGGTTTCCCAGTGGGATATCAAGGACCGCGAGTGTGAAAGTGGGCTGAGCGTTCAGCCAGGGAGTTTTCAGACGTGGTTGCAAACAAATTGAGTGAGAAAGTTAAGGAGAGAAGGATTGTGGGCCCCTTTTACAAGTGGCCTATGGAGGATTTAATGATTTCACCTTTGGGCGCAGTGCCAAAAAAGAAAAAAGCTGAGTTTTGACTCATTTGGAGAATGACTTATCGCGTCAGCGGACACGCGAGTGGTGTATGCATCAGTCGATGATGCCATTCGGCTGGTTCGTGGGTGTGGCAAGGGATTGCAGCTGGCTAAGTGTGACATCAAATCAGCTTTTCGTCTCTTGCCCCTTCACCCATAGGATTTCCTATTGTTGGCATGCAGCTGGATGGGGCTATCTATGTACACAGGGTCCTCCCCATGGGTTGTACTATTTCATGTGCCTTGTTCGAAGCGTTTAGTACCTTTACCTTTTTGCAGTGGGTTTTCACGAAAGTAAGCGGTCATTGTGCAGTGTCGCATTACTTGGAGGATTTTCTGTTTAGGAGCAAGGCGGAATCTGGGGCATGTCACAGGGCATTGAGGTGCTTTAAGCAGATGGCACTGGACATGGGGGTTCCTTGGGCTCCAGAAAAAATGGAGGGCCGTAGTACGGTACAGACCTTTCTGGGTATTGAGCTGGACATGGTGGCACTCATAGCATGACTGCCAGCAGACACAGTGAAAGAGATCGTGGCTTTTCTTCAGCACCTCCAATTGCTACATAGGATTGAGTTGAGGGTGGCATAGCAGCCATAGGGGTTCCTCAATTTTGTCTATAGGTGGTTCAAGAAGGTGGGACGTTTTGCCAGCGCATGGGCCTAGGTATGTCGGGTGCATCGCTATCTCATCACCGGATTTGGATGTCTGTGGGTTTGAGAGAGGACATCAGGGTATATGAGGTGTTTCATACTCAGTTTAATGGTGTCTCCATGACTCTTCGGGAGGAAGATGTGGTGTGGCAGGTCTAGATTTTTTCAGACAAGGCTGGAGCTTTCAGGTTCGGTCTGTTTTGGGACGGCAGGTGGTGAGCTGAGGTGTGGCCTCAAAGGTGGTTGACACAGGGCAGGCGTATAGCCTTCTCAAAATTCTTTCCTTTGTTAGTGGCACTGGGCGTCTGGGGGATGAACTCACCAATAGGGCTGTATTGTTTCATGTGGACAATTTGGCAGTGGTAGAATTGGTAAACAAGCAGAGAGCAGAGGGGATCTCATAGTATTGCGGCTGCTAAGGCATTTCATGCCTCTCTCTTTAACGTTGTATATCAGTTTTAAAGAGCACACATTCCAGGGGTCGACAATTCCATTGCGCATTTCCTGTCTTATTCACAGTGGCAACATTTCTGCACTTTGGCACCTGACGCAGACGAACACAAGACAGCGGTTCATACGGACATTTGGGAGTGGGGTGCATGATGGTCATTAGGCTTGTGGAGCAGTCCTTAGCAGAATCCACTCAGAGAAATTATCGGCTGGCATGGTTTGAGTTTCAATCTTTTGAGGAGCGGTTTTGGTTTCAGGATCAGGATGAGCTTGAGACACAAGTGATAAGCTTTGTGCTGTTTTTGACTAAAAAAGGTTTGTCGCTGGCTACGATCAGAGGCAAGCTAGCTGGGGTATCTTTCTATGGGAAGTTGTTTTTTGGTTTTGACCCAGTAAAGGATGACATATTGGGAAAAATGTTGAATGGGTGGGGAAAAGAAAAGAGGGGGACAAGTTCAGCAGTGAGGGAGACCATTACTTTTAAATTGTTACTTGAATTGTTACACGTGCTGCCAGTCTGCTGTTAGGATGGATATGAGGTGGCACTGTCATGTTTGTGCATGATATGGATGTTCTTTGGGGCTTTTCGGGTGTCAGAGTTGTTGGGGATGGGCAAGGCTGTCAAGGTGAAGCATGGGGAGGTGTGTTTGAAGGGCGACCGTATGGGCATCTGGCTCTGAAAGTCTAAGACGGATCAGCTTAGAAGAGTAAAATGGGTATGACAGTGCAAAGGAGGGAATGCTGTAGCGTTCCTAGTCAGTGAGGGGGTGGTTTTCTGACGCAGGAGGTGTATGGGTATGAGAGCATTTTTTTGGTATGTGAATGGTGCGCAGCTTACAGCACATCAGTTGTTTGCTGTGTTGTGGATGGCGCTGTGAAGGCTTGGCCGTCCGGTGGGTATCTTGGGACTCACTCATTCTGGATTGGGGCGGCAACAGCGGCTGCATGACTGGAGTGGGATTGTCCGCAGATCAGGTGGATTGGAAGGTGGCGTTCGCAATGCTGTGAGTGGATGTGTGAGAATTAGTTGTTTTTGGGTGTATGGTGGTGGGGTCAGGAACAAAAAGAGGGATGTTGAGGCGGGTCTCAATTTCCCTCTATTGATTTATGTTTTCTCCTACAGGATGTGTGCAAGCCCGGGGAGGTCCAAGGTTGTCACTGGGCTGGTCGGCCATTCCTTTATTCACTGGACAGCAAAATATGAAGAGAAGCAGATCTATGGATGCTCTCTTGGACTGCCGAGCAGCCGTCATGAGGTTTTGTGGTGGGGGAAGAGCGGGATGAGATGGGGCAACTTGCTACCTTTTCTGACTTCTATGTTGCCTAATTGGGGTTGCCCTGATGCTTTAGTGCTTCACCTGGGGGAGAATGATTTGATGCACTTTCTGGGCTCACCCTACTGCAACACATGCAATGGGATCCAGAGATGCTTCGGCAAAGAATGGCTGGAACCTGTTTGGTATGCACAGAATTTGTGCCCCAGAGAAAATGGAGGAGGGCAATGAAACAGGGCTAGGAGTAAGCTCAATCGAGCCATGGTTTTTTGCTGGGCACACAACATTAAGGTCTTGACGCATGAAGGGATCAAGGAGGAAGAGGCGGTGCTCTTCCGGGAAGATGGGGTACTTTTTTCGGATATGAGCAATGAATATTACAGCATGGACTTGCATTTCTGACCAGGGGATTTGTGGCGACAAGACGGAAGTCCTCATCTTCAGCTCCACCCCCTCTGCATGGGATGACTCCTGGTGGCCTGCCACTCTCAGAACTGCTCCGACTCCCACCGACCACACACACAAGCTAGGATGCATCTTGGACCCCTCACTATCCATGAGCCAGCAAGTCAACTCCATCTCCTACTCCTGTTTCAACACCCTCCGCATGCTCCGAAAGATCTACAAATGGATACCCACCAAAACCAGACGAACAGTCACCCATGCCTTTGTAAGCAGCAAACTGGACTACGGCAATGCCCTCTACGCAGGAACCACGGGCAAACTCCAGAAGAGGCTGCAACGCATCAAGAACACCTCTACATGCATCATCCTGGACATCCCCCACCACTGCCACATTACAGACCACCTGAAAAACCTGCACTGGCTCCCAGTCAACAAGAGAATCACCTTCAAACTCCTCACCCACGCTCACAAAGAACTGCACAACACCGGGCCAGAATACCTCAACAGACGATGCCCCTTCTACACCCCAATCCGGCATCTCCACTCCGCCGACCTCACCCTCGCAACCGTCCCACACATCTGCAGAACTACAACCGGTGGTAGATCATTCTCACACCTCGCCGCCAAAATGTGGAACACTCTTCCCACCCACCTGCGCCAGACCAAAGACCTACTTACCTTCAGGAAACTTCTCAAGACCTGGCTGTTCGAGCAGTAGCAGCACCTCCCTCCACCTTCTCCCCCCTCCTCAGTGCCTTGAGACCCTCACATGTGAGTAATGCACTTTACAAATCCCTGATTGATTGATAAAGTTGTGGCTCAGGGATTCAGCATAAAAGTGTTGCAGTGGTCTCACTGGTGGGGCAGCAAATAGCCTCATGGGTTCTTGCTGGGTGGCAGTAGATGGAGATGGTGGAGAGTCAGATGCGGGCCTGGCCACCCTTCCAGGGGAAGAAGAAGAAGCAGGTGAAGGATGACAGTGTGGGGGATGCCCGAATAAGGCAGATTATGAAAGGAGAGTGTGGATAGTAGGTGAATGAAGGTGGAGGAGGCTGGGTGAACAGAGGTAAATTGGAGGAACGAAATGGAAAACTGAAAGGTGGGGAGTTTCAAAAGGGGTGGTACAAAAAAGATGCTGGGAAATTGGAATGTTTAAAGCTGGTCAAACGTTTTGTTTTTAATTGCAACTTTGTCCTAATAAATGGCCTTTCACTCCATTTGGGAGTGTGATGGTGATTGTGTCACGATGAAGGGCCCTGTTCAGAGCAGAGACACAGTCTAGTCTCTCCACAGGATCCTTCATGACAGGAAAGATGTCAGGGTACAGGGGATTGGAGTGGAGGGAAGAAGGGAAGGGATCTTAGGGGTTGGTATATATAGGCAGGTAGAGGAGGGGTCAGCCTCTTCTGCGCATAAACCAATTGCGCTGCTGAAGATTGGCCACCCACCCGCCATACATAGGTTGAGAGAGTGGTTAGATGTTAAGGATGGGGGGATTTATTTGGGTTAAGGTTCTGATTGCCAGTTTAGGGCATGTTGTAGTGAGTGGGGCAGTAGATGGGGGAGGGTGGAGAGTCAGATGCGGGCCTGGCCACCCTTCCATGGGGGAGAAGAAGCAGCTGAAAGATGACAGTGTGGGAGATGCCCGAATGAGGCAGGGTATGAAAGGAGAGTGTGGATAGTAGGTGAATGAATGTGGAGGCTTGGTGAATGGAGGTAAATTGGGAGAACGAAATGGAAAACTGAAAGGTGGGGTGTTTAAAAAGGGGCAATAAAAAAGTTCCTGGGAAGTTGGAATGAATAAAGTTGTTCAAATGTGTTGTTATTAATTGCAACCCTGTCCTAATGAATGGCCTTTTACACTATTTGGGAGTGTGATGGTGATTGTGTCACGATCCTGGCTGTAAATAAGGAATAACTATATATTAGTCCCAAAGAAGCAGGAGGGAGATAATCTCTCCATGGGCAATAAACAGAAGAATTAAAGGTCTTACCACAATGTCCGTGAGGTTCACTGTGAGAGAACCCTGAATGCTCACGTGATTTAAGTGCTCGCGCATGGCCCAGAGGTGAGAAATAGAAACAGGACTACTGTGTGTGAAATAATTTTAAGGACCAGTGGTGGTCATATTGGAAATGTAGAAGTCTACATAAGGATGCAATGAAACAGGAAAATAGCAGTAATTAAATACCTGAAGGTTGTCCACAAAATAGAACATTCAAATTAGAATTGTGGCAAAACTAAAACAAGCTCTAAGTTGGGGAAAACGAAAATGTACAAAATGGTCTTATGATACATTGTTCTGATAAACAAACCATTGTTATATAACTGCATACATAACAAATGCTCAGTATATACACTATTAGTTCAAATAGGACCAAACACTATTGCCAAAAACATGAAAGAGGCCAATAAGAATGCACATTGCATTGACACCAATGGCATGGATTAAAAATACAGTAGTACCAACCAAAGTGAATATTCGTAGGGAACGGTGTTAATACACAAATTTGATGAAGCAACCAGAAAGCCTCAACTACTGATCCAAACAATTGACACACACCAAAAAATGATACAAACATAAGACAAGGGAGATATGGAATAAAAATAATGCAGGATTCCATATCACTCAGAAAAAATTGAAAATAATGTAGAAACATTACAAATAGAGTTAGTCAACAGGCTGTGTCAGCCTATTTGTGCATGTATGGCCACACGGTTGCTCAAATGTATTGGGAAGACAACATATCACAAAATGGTTCAAATTAGTGATGTCTAGCCCTCTATTCTAAGTCCACTATGAATACTGCTTCTTCTCAAAATCCATCTGAGTTCCTCCTTGTTGAGAGTAGAAGTGATATCGCCGCCCCGCTCAGGACCCTTTACTACATCAATCTCTTGCCCTCGTAGGTTGTTCTCATTGTTCCAGTGATGGTTCCCCTGCATTTACCACATGCCAATGGTGTAAAATAGTTTTCTTGACCTGATTAGAAACAGATGAGAATGTGGTCATATAAAAAAGTTTATCTGTGTCATATTTTGCTTTAGGGGTCAGGAGAGCTCCCCTTGGACTGTACCATGCTCTCTTCATGGACCTAGTGACTAGCTTCCCTGGGTACCCTCTAGAGAGAAGTTTGTCAGATAGGGCTTTTGCCTCTTTAAAAAAAATCCTGCTTCAGATCATCAAGATTTGCGGATATGGGAGGGAATTCCATAGCCCCCTGGGGTGGGGGCTAGAGTATGCTAATAGTGAGTATCTCTCAGTTGGTTTCCGAAATAGGGACATGTATAACTCACCTTCATGGGTTTTTATCATGAGACCTAGAAAGTTTTTCAAGGGTAAGCTTCAATCACTTGCAATGAGTGTTTAACCGTGCAAGAAGCGCAAATATGATGTCTGTAATGCCTTTCCAATTGAGACAAATATTGTCAGTATGGCATTTCCAAATTGTTATGTTACTATGGAATGGATTATTGTCAGTGAGAATGGTTGTGGTCTCAAGAATATCATGAACAAAATGGCAAAATTGGGAACATAAACCACTTTAATCAACATTCCGTTAATCTGCTGGTAAAATTCAGAGTCAAACTGAAAAAAGTTGTGTTGTAAGTGAAAACTGCAGTAATTCAATAATGAAGTTAGTGGCCACCTGATTTGAGCGTGTCCTCTTTTCTAAAGTTTGATAAATTACCTCAATCCTGTCTGCTTGTGGGACATTCATATACAAGGATTCTATATCCATTGTACACAAAAAACATTTGTCTTTGTCAAAGGTCACATGATCAATCTGATTGATAAGTTCCCTACTGTCTCTAATGTAACACTTTGTGCCAAGCACAAAATCCTAAATAATCAATGTGACGAACAATAGGTTCAAATATGGACCCACAGGCGGAAATTATTTGTCTACCTGGTGGTGATGCTTGACATTTATGCACTTTGGGCTATGTATATATCACTGGTGTTCTATGCGTCTTGGTGTTCAAGAATAGGTACTTATTCTTACTGATGAAGCCCACCTGCAAACCTTTCCCAGTAAGCGCAACAATCTTGGCCTGGAGGTATTTTGTGAGGTCGTTGCTGAGTATCACATAATGCTCAGTATTAGAAATCTGTCTTACAATCTCATTTTTGTATTGGTCAATTTTCTGCACTACAGTCCCACCACCTTTATTAGCTGGTTTTATGCTCAATTAGTTATCCATTTTGATATTATTAAGGGCTTGCTTTTCAGGTAAAGAGATATTGTATGGAAAAAAAGTATTTTGCTGTTCAAGTTTGGAGATGTCCGTAAGTACTAGTTTTTCAAAAGTGTGCGCCTCTGGTTGCATGGAAGTGTTAGGAGACAAGAAGGTGAAGAGTGGTTGGACATTGGTATGTGCGCAGGTAGGGACATATGGGTTGTCTAAGAAAAATGTATGTGTTAGAAATGGCATTTCTGGTTGGCTAGGGTATGCACCTCAGCCAGGCAGAACCTACCAACTCTAGTCAGGGCAAGGGAGTTACACGTCCAAGATAACCCCTGCTCACCCCCTTGCTAGCTTGGCACGAGCAGTCAGGCCTATCCCAGAGGCAATGTGAAAAGCGTTTGCCCAACACACACAACACACGTGACGCAAAATGTACACCACAAAGTAAACACAACACTGGGCTATATAAAAATAAACTGTATTGCACAAAACATATTTAGACCAACATTACACGTAAGCAATACCCTGCTACCTTAGCAGTTGTCAGAACGTTACATAAGTTACCAATACTCTGCAAGAATACGCAGTTGTCACATTAGAACACATAAGTACTCAGGATTCTGCAGCATAAGCAGTAGTCAGGAATTACAGTAAGAATTCTATGTACTTGTCATGAATACATCATACATGCCCATGAAAGGAACATGATTACATCTGGCAAGTCATGAAAAACATATATCCATAATGTCCATAGTAAGAACATTGGGAAAACATATGTTATGCAAAAAAAGAACCTGTTTTTGAGAAAAAGGCACTCCTAGTGCCTGGAAAGAAGAGTATGGGGGGCCCCCGGCGCTCCTGTGCCCTCACAGGGGACATGCTCCAGGGGGATAGAGGTGGCCGGCACCCTCTCCTCTTGATGAACGGCCCCCTCCGGGGGCTCGCGATTGTGGTGGGGTCCTGCCTTGGCTGCCTCACACCCTGCCCGTGGGGTGGGGGCCAGGTGATACCCAACAAATGATTAGGGGGAGAGAGGAAGGGGGCCTTCGTCGAGGTCTCCCTTCCCCGTTTGGTAAAGAAACAAAAATGCCCGGTTTGAAGGAAAAGTAGCGTCCTGCTCCTAATGCAGGGAACAGGGGAAGGTGGGGCTCCCCGCGCCTTCCCCTGAGTCCTACTCGTGAGGCTTGGTAGGTCGGACTCCTCCTGGGGCCCGAGTAGACACTTGCCCGCATCCGAGGCGGTGCGCGAGTGTCTGAAGAAGGTTCCTGGGTCCCCGAGGTGATTCCTGGAGGATGGGAGGCAGCTGGTGCCCCGGCGGGTGCTCCCAAGAATGGACTGTGCCCCAGGGACGCCGACAGGAGCACGTTGGCACCTGCTTTGCTTCTTCTCGTGCCCCAGGGGCACCGGAAAGAGCATGATCATCGCACTTTGGGCACAGCAGATACCCGGGCTGCGGCGGTGATTTTGGGGACCTCAAAAGGAAAGCGCAAATGCCTTGTGCTTCGAACCCAGCCGTGGTGGTGATATGGCCACAGAGATCGCTTCTTGAAGAGCGCTAAGGGGCCCCACGGTGACCCAGGGCTGTGGCGGTGATTTCTGGCAGCCAGGGATCGCTTTAAAAAGCTCCAACAAGTCACACAGGAGCGCTTCTACACCGCTTTAGTCAGTCAGAGCAGTACTCCTCGTGCTGCAGAAAGTTTACAGAGGTCAGGGGACACAGCACCCTGCCTCTGGAGACAACAGATGAAGAAGAGGGTGCAGGGCTGGAGAACCCAGCAGCAGGTCAGCACAACAAGGGGGTGCAAGCAGGTCACAGGTCAGCACAGCAGCAGCAGTCCAAGGTGGTCCTGTTGAGTCCTTTCAACAGTGTCCTGTTCAGCTCCAAGAATGTCCAAAGTGATGTCTAAATTGTGGGGGAAATTCCCCTGTACTTATACTAAGTTTTCCAGTTGTTTTACAATGGGCAGTAGAGTGGGTTCTAACCAGTTACAACTGGTTCTGGGACTGCCCTTTCTTTCCTCCAGCACAGGCTCCAAACATCAGTGGGGGGTAAACGACCCTATTGTGTGAGGCCAGGGCACAGCCTTTACAAATGCAGGTGTGCCCCGTCTCTCCCTTCTCTCAGCCCAGGGAGGCTTTACAATATGTATATGCACCTCTGTGACACCTCCACCCTCCCTGTGTTCAGTCCTTCTGAGAAGTATGCACAAAGCCCCAACTGTCAGTCTGCCCAGACATGGATTGGAGGCAAGCTGCAAAACACCAAAGTCATAAGCACAGATAAATGCACACTTTCTAGAAGTGGCATTTCTGTAATAGTAATAAAAAATACATCTACATCAGTAAGCAGCATTTCTCGCCACTATCACAACCATACCAAACATGCCTACGCTACCCCTCATAAATCAGACAATACCCCTTACACATAAGGCAGGGCATTTCCAATGCAATCCGATGAGAAGGCAGCACTCACAGCAGTGAGAAACCAAGTTAGGCTGTTTGTCACTACCAGGACAGGCCATGCAATATGGCACATGTCCTGCCTTTCTACATACATGGCACCCTGCTCATAGGGCTAGTTAGGGCGTGCCTTAGGGGTGACTTACATGTAGTAAAAGGGGAGTTCTGGGCCTGGCAAGTACATTTAGATGCAAGGTCCCTGTGGCAGAAAACTGCACACACAGGCTCTGCTCTAGCAGGCCTTAGATAGGTTTGACTGGCTACTTCAGTGGGTGGCGCAAGCAGCGCTGCAGGCCCACTAATAGCATTTAATTTACAGGCCCTGGGTATAGGGATATCACTTTACAAGGGACTTATAGGTAAATTAAATATGCCAATTAGGTATAAACCAATCATACCAATTTTGTGAGGGAGAGCAAAGGACTTTAGCACTGGTTAGCAGTGAAAAAGTGCTCAGAGTCAAAACGTCAGCCAACAAAGGTCAGAAAATTAAGGAGGCAAAAAGTCTGGGGAATTACCCTGTAAAAGGGCCAGGTCCAACAGTATGCAACTTTATTTACCAGAAGAACCGCAAGATCTGGGTTTGTAGGTTCAGAAAATTGGGACATAATGTAGTGAGAAAAGATAAACCTCTATTTAGAAGTGATATCTCTGTCTGAGATAGACTAGGGATTACAAATGACATCTCTATGTCTCTATGTCGATATCTCTATGCTGAAGCCGCCCGCCAAGATCTGACCCCCGGGCAGCAGCCAATGCGGCCGCACTCCCGCCGCGGTCATTTTGAGAACCCCGCTGGGCCGGTGGGCGGAAACCTGGTTCCCGCCCGCCGGCCCAGCGGGGATCTCGCCCGCAACACAGGAGCCGGCTCCAAATGGAGCCGGCGGTGTTGCGGCCGTGTGATGGGTGCAGCTGCACCCGTTGCGCTTTTCACTGTCTGCATAGAAGACAGTGAAAACCTGCACGGGCCATGTCAGGGGGCCCCTGCACTGCCCATGCCAGTGACATGGGTAGTGCAGGGGCCCCCAGGGGCCCACGACTCCCCGTACCGCCAGCCTTTTCCTGGCAGTTTGAGGCTGGCGGTAGGGGGACTCGTAATGCCCTGGGCAGCGCTGCTAGCAGCGCTGCCCTGGCGGATTAGAACCGCCGGGGCCTTTGTGGCAGAAAACCGCCGGCCACGTCGGTGCGAAGCGCCGCGGTCGTAATGACCCGGAATGCACCGCCAACCTGTTGGCGGTGCTTCCGTCACAACAGCCCTGGCGGTCTTGGACCGCCAGGGTTGTAATGACCCCCTATATGGTAAAGGGAAGTCTAAAATGCAAAAATAATTTTGTGGGAGCAAACTCTGAATTCTAGCAATTGTGACTATAAAAGTGCTTTGTACATCAGGCCCACTGTGACTCCTGAATTTGCCCAATCCTAAAATCTTTACCCAGTAGATCATGCAACCATCTTTGAGAGACTCAACTTGTGTGCAAGCGTCTGAAACACAGTGCATAATTGGAAACATATGCTTTTACCAGTACAGTCACAATGCGTTCAAATGGAACATGGGGACCGATTGACTTCTCGGTCTCGAGCTCTCAGGAACCTGGACAACAGTTCCTTCCTGATGTCTTAAAAGGCAGAAAATTTGTAAAAATCATCTGAAAACCTTCGTAGGTTGTGAGAGATGGGTTGAATAGGGACCGGGTGCCCCTGCAGCAGAACCGGAGACTGAGGCTTGAGGAGTCGCTAAGCAGGTTTGTGTGCGGAGGCGGCTTCGAATCGGACCCAGGGGAGACGCTTCTCAGCCTGGGTTGACGTCCGGGAGCCCAGAAGGTGCTGCAAGCAGCTTCTCTCCTGTTTTCGGAGGAACGTTGCATTTTCCTGGGGGTATAAAAACATCGGTAATGAAGTGCCTAGAGGAGTTTTTGCTTATGATGCCAAATCGTATCCAAGGAAGGGCGGCGACAGCAGTTGAGGGTCCCAAATCCGAGTTTATCATCGTATAACTGAAGGCTAATAAAAGGTAAGGTGGTGACAGCAGCAAAGGGGGGAACCTGAATGGAGTCAAGGGAAAAAATCAAGGACTCAAAAAGAAAAGAAAGGAGCAAGGTGAAGACGGGATAAACAGCGGTAAAAAGACAGGCACTGACAGTCCTGGAAATCTGCAGGTTTTTTCCTGATGCTGGTATGAATGAGACCAATAAAGAGCCCTTACCTGCACAGTTAAGGGTTACTCCCCCTTGAGAGCCCGAGAGTGGCCCCATCACTGCATTCGTTTTTTAAAGCACTATTGAAAGGGGACAAGGCTTTAGAAGGGAATGCTGTGCTTTCTTCACCTATAAGGGACACAGGCGGTAAGACACAAATGTTGGGAAAATGCCAGAAGAACCCTGAGATATTTGAGGCAGGTTGTCTGGAAAATGCAGTCCTGAGGAGCATAAGAATATCCCTCAAATCCCTTCTATGAGTCAATCAGTGAGGAATACGACGTCACAACCCCTGAGCCCAGGAGCACAGGCAGATGTGTTGAACCTCTTAATTACACTGACAGAAGAAATTAGAGGAACATTTTTGATCTCTGAGCTTAATCAAGTGAAAATTAAAGAGATGTGTGAAGCCATGGAAAGTAAAAAAAATGTGTTGACAGAAAAAATGGGCCAGATTGAAGCTGAGGTTGAGGAGTTGGATAGGCAAGTATCTGAAAAGACAAGAGATGCAGCAACTAAAGTCAGGGAAGAGGAGTGTGTAGGACAAAATAGAATCTCTGGAAAATAATATGAGAAGGAATAACTTAAGGCTTTTGAATGTTCCAGAGGAAATGGAAGGGGGTGATTTTGTTAATAAGAGATTGCATCCCCACAGTAGGAGATTTTAACTTGGAGGAAGACATCCAGAGAGTGCACCAAGATCCATTTAAGAGAAACCCAGCTAGGAAAAATCCCAGGAAAATACTGGTTATCTTTAGATCGTACACCATTAAAGAAAAGATTCTGTCAGAAGCTCTTAAAGTTCACGGGTTTTCTAGGGAGGATTGGTCTTTCTGTATTAGATCAGATATCTCCAGGGCAACAAAGGACAGGCAATAGGAGCTGGGGAAGTACATTCATGAACTCGGGTCCTTAGGAGCAATCGTTTGACTGTCATTCCCAGCAGTACTTAGAATCATGTGGAAAAACAAAATGTTTAATATAAGAGAAACAAAAGAAGTTGGGACCTTTGTGGAACAGATGAAGATGTCAGTCTAAGTTTAGCAAATTAACTAATTGGCCAGGACGAGGAGAGCTCAATCTGGGGATATTTCTTCCCCTAATGAAAGTAGGAAGGGTTCCTGGGGGGACAAAGAGGGGAGCACTAAAGTTTAGATTAATGTTTAGAACACAAGATGTGGGAGCATTTGGGAAAAATAAAATCAGTCCTCATGGAGTCCAGTATCAAAGCACAGGTCACGTTCAGGGAAGGCTTAGATGATAACTTAATTTCCTCCTATAATGTCTAGAAGCAATGGTGCCCATCTGAAGGTCTTAGCTTGAAACACTAATGGCCTCAGGGTAAAAGGAAGAATGTGGACGATTTTTGAGAGCAGAAGATGAAGAGGTAATTATTCTCCAAGAAACACATTCACTAAAGGAGGAGTGGGGGGATATCCTGAGGCAAGCCAGATGAGTGGAACATTGTGTGAGTACCACTCAAACTGAATAGGTTAAGGGTGTTGTTATTCTAGTTAAAAATCTATAAAAGCAATATTGGGTGAGGTCGTGGTTGACCCCAAGGGGCGAGGGCTGACTGTAGAGGTTAAAGTGTGTGGAATCTGGCTAACAATAGCAGGCTATTATGGTCCCAACACTGAAGATCCAGTACCCTTCCAAAACTTATATAATCAATTACTAACTGCCAAGCATCCAGTAGTTTTAGGAGGTGATTTTAATATCTTACTGGATCCAGTCTCGGACAAATCCACTCTTAGAGGTAAGGTGAATTCACCCAAAAATAGATCCTGGGTGAAACAAACAATGGAAGATCTGGGTTTGGTAGACATTTGGTGGCAGAAGGCTAGCGGAGGCTCAAGATTTACTTTTGACAACAAGAAATATGGCCACTGTTCGAGGATTGATTTATTTTTGATACACAGATGTTTGTGCAGGAAGGTAAGATTTGGTGGGCATGCTCCAAGCCATTTATCTGACCACTCGGCTGGAAAATTATATTTGTATCTTGGAGAATCAGTTACCCGCCCCAGGTGGACGGTAAATAGGGCCCTGCTTACTGATGAACAGATTGTGGTAAGGCTGAAATACTGTACTATGGACTTTTTTACTTAAAATCAAGTAACTGCTACACCACGGGTAATTTGGGATACCTATAAGGTCTACATAAGAGGGAAGCTAATTAGTGCAGCAACCTATAGATATAAAGGAGAGAGAAAAAAACAGGTAAAGGGACTGGAGTCTGTGATATTGGAATTACAGCTCAAAATGGATACACCCAGGAACGGATCTCAGGGGGCTATATTAGGTAGGCAGATGAAGGCGGCTAAGGCAGAATTAGAGGGATTTTTAGAAGCTAAAATAGGACAAAGATGGAAAAGTAGTAGGTTGGCACACTATGAATATGAGGAAGAATGCAGTAAGCTTTTGGCCTGAAAAACAGAAGTAGAACAGGCAAGAAATAATATAACATCAATTAGGAATGAAGACACAGGTTGTGTTGTTACTGAGGAAGAAGAGATAGAAGAGGCTTTTGTCTACTTTTTCAGGAAATTCTATACAGAGGAATCTGAGTCTACAGAGGAATAGATTAGGGGGTACCCAGGGGAAATTCCTTTCCCTAGGTTAGAGAAACCATTATGACAAAAGCTGGAAGCAAGGATAAGCATGGAGGAGCTAAAAGAAGCTATAAAGTGCTTAAAAGGGGGAAATCGTATGGCCTGGATGGTCTACTTCATGAATAAAATAAGTCTTTAATGAGTGAGTTAGCCTCAGTCATGTTGGAAATAATTAACAAGATATTCTGTGGGGGTCAACTGATACCAAGGACTTGGAGTGAAGCTACTTTTAGTTTGATTTTAAAACCAAATAAAAATTAATCTCAATGCGAGTCCTACAGAACTAGCTTGTTATTTAACTCACATTATGCAATTTATACTCATATTTTATCAAAAAGGCCTGAAGGGTTGATTGGCAAATTCGTTCCTGAGGATCAAAAAAGTTTTATTAAGGGTAGGCAACTCTCAGAATGAATGCATGAGTTGGGTGCAGTAGACCTGGCATTACAGGATGATTCCCCCTTAGCGGTTATTACATTGATGCTGCTAAAGCATTTGATCGGGTCAGTTGGTCTTTTCTATGGAGGCTTATGAAGAAACCATTATGACAAAAGCTGGAAGCAAGGATAAGCATGGAGGAGCTAAAAGAAGCTATAAAGTGCTTAAAAGGGGGAAATCGTATGGCCTGGATGGTCTACTTCATGAATAAAATAAGTCTTTAATGAGTGAGTTAGCCTCAGTCATGTTGGAAATAATTAACAAGATATTCTGTGGGGGTCAACTGATACCAAGGACTTGGAGTGAAGCTACTTTTAGTTTGATTTTAAAACCAAATAAAAATTAATCTCAATGCGAGTCCTACAGAACTAGCTTGTTATTTAACTCACATTATGCAATTTATACTCATATTTTATCAAAAAGGCCTGAAGGGTTGATTGGCAAATTCGTTCCTGAGGATCAAAAAAGTTTTATTAAGGGTAGGCAACTCTCAGAATGAATGCATGAGTTGGGTGCAGTAGACCTGGCATTACAGGATGATTCCCCCTTAGCGGTTATTACATTGATGCTGCTAAAGCATTTGATCGGGTCAGTTGGTCTTTTCTATGGAGGCTTATGGAGGGTTATAATTTTGGGAATATTTTTTCAAGAATGATTCAGCCCCTCTGTGAGAACTCGGAGGCTAGGATATTGGTCAATGGTAGCCTGACCACAAAATTTTAAATTGGTTGAGGGACTCGTCAGGGCTGTCCGCTTTCTCCCCTTCTATTTGACCTATATATTGAGCCCATGGCAATAAATATCAAAGCTAATCCAAAAATAGAGCCCTGTGTATTAAGAGGTTGGGAGAAAAAAGCACTATATGCAGACAATCTTATGTTATATACTAGCGACCTGGTGAGTTCTCTCCCAAGGATCATGCAATCCCTAGAGGAGTTTGGCAGGGTGTCGGGCTACTTGGTTAATCAGCAGAAGACTGAGATTATGGAGTGGAATACTTTCTTTGAAATCCCGTTAGTTAAACAGGAGATAAGACACGCCCTGAGGGTGCATCTACCCACGGCGGGATCCATACCAGAATTTAATACACTCGAAGCCAAACTGCTCATGGGAAACCTAGAAGGGAAGGGTATCTCTCAAATCTACAAAATGCTAATTAACAACTCCCCCGGTAGCTTAAGTTCAGTTAGGACCAGATGGGAGTCATGGATCGGGGCCCTGGATGAGACGGAATGGAGGGAGACCTTGATGGCGCCCAGGGTGCTGGTGGTGTCGGCTAGACTTCGTGTAGTGCAATTCTATTATTTATATGGAGCTTACCTGACGCATCCAGACTACACAGGGCGGGACTCCGCCCCTCCGCCAAATGTCCACGATGCCCGAGCAAGCCAGCTAACTTTTTCCACATGGTAGGGTCCTGCCAAGTGATGCAGAAATACTGGGATAAAGTGATCCAAGAACTGGAAAGGGCCCTGGGGCAAGAGGTACAAAAATCTGCGAAATTAGTCCTATTAGGAGTTATGGAAGAGATGGGGGAACATGCGCAAAGCGTGCCCTGGCTGCCACAGCCCTGCGGGTTTCCGAGAGAGATATTGCTGCGGCCTGGATTTCCCCCGAAGGCCCATCACTCCGGAAGTGGATAAAGGGGGTTGATTGCTGTGCTAATCAAGAAAAATTGGTATTTGAATCCAGGGGATGTCCAAAGAAATATGAAAGAATATGGGGAAGATGGTTAGAATTATTGATATAGACCGGAGGATGAACACAGAAAAGAATGTTGTAATAGGTTCTGAACTGTTGTACGTTCTGTGGTCTGTAGTGCTGTTGATTGTTAATACTACTACTGGAAATAGGCGGATGATGGAATCCCATATGATGCATGTGCCGTCTGCTCTGTACCCTTTTTCTACCCTTATCCTTTCCCCTGAAAACAATAAAAACTGTTTATCAAAAAAATAAAAAATAAACAGGAGATAAGATACCTGGGACTACAGATTGTAGCTAGCCTAGATGAAGCAGCCCATGTTAATGTTAATAGAGTTTGGGCAGTGACTGAGAAATTATTTAAAAAATGGGCTGCACTTCCACTCTCTCTCATCGGAAGGTTAAGGCCCGTATTTATACTTTTTTTAGCGCCGCATTTGCGCCGCTTTTTGACGCAAAATGGCGCAAACCTACAAAATACAATGGCATTTTGCAAGTTTGCGCCGTTTTTGCGTCAAAAAACTACGCAAATGCAGTGCAAAAAAAGTATAAATACGGGCCTAAATGTTTTGAAAATGATTACAATGCCAAAATGTACCTTTCTTGTCAACACAATCCTGTTAGAATTCAAATCTGCATGGCTCAAAAGGCTCCAGGGAGATTTGACCTCTTTTGTTTGGGCATTTAGAGGAGCTTGTATCGCTTGGAGGAAATTATGCAAAAAAAGATCAAGGTGGAATAGTAGCACCAGATGTCTATAAATATTATCAGGCTTTCCAGCTAAAAAATATAAGAAATTAATGAACGGCAATTTTAATTTTACTCCTTATATCAGGGCTATGACTAAGCATCTTCCAGAGGCAGGGGATTACTTCTTATTTAAATTTGGTAATCCAAAATACTTTAAGTGGTTTAAACTAAACATTCTCAGAGCAGCATGTAAGATGTGGTATCAAATACAACAAGTTCTAGGGATATCATATTACAGCTCATTGGCGCCTGTATGGGATTCACAGGGCACCCTAAAGTGTTTTTACAAGATTAGCTATCCATTCCATTAGGAGAAAGAGGGGTGGTGAAATGGGGTCAAATTATAAAAGGTTATTCCTTAGTATCCTGGTCCACGTTTATGGAGCTAGTGAAGGGGACTGTCTCCAGATTTAAATATTACCAATGGGTGCACTGGGCAAACATGCTTCCAAAGGTAGAGCAAGAGGAAAATATATGAGAGAAGAAGCTATGTCAGAGTTATACTTACTGTGAACAGGTTGCCTTATGGTACTGGATGCTAATGTAAGCAAAAGAAGACCCTTTTCTTTTGCCGATAAAGAAATAGGATAAGGATTTGACATCACTGGATATCGTAAATCTCTGGCAGGCATTTATGGCTATGCTCTGGGTCACAGTAAAATCTGCCTGTCTAAAGAAAAAACATTTGTTTACAGTGCATAGGGTATACTGGTCGCCAGTGAAGATTACAGCTTTGGGGAAGGTGAAGAAACGTTGTCCTCGCTGTAACAAAGAAAGGCCAGATGATGTTCATATGTTCTGGAACTGCCCTGGCTAGGGAGGTATTGGTTGGAGGTGAGTAAGTGTGTTCATGGGTGTGATTAACCCAGAAGTTAAGGTGAGCCTCTTGTTGGTAATATTCGGGGTGACTGGAAGGGAAGATCAAGATCAGAATTTGAGCAGACATTAAAAACACATGTTGTTAATTTTGTTGGCACAAGAGGAGATTTGCTTAAAGTGGGTTCTTCTACAGACACCAACTATACATGAGTGGATTGGATCAGTGATTAACTTATATCACTAGAAAAGAGTGGTATTGAAAGCGAAATAAATTAGTTCTGGTCACTTTGGGAGGAAAACAAATCAACTTGGACTAGGTGTGATGTAATTACTGCTTAGAAATAGTCCAATGATTATGCATCCTTGTACACCTCCTCGGAATGTGAACTGGTGGAGTTTGATTTAGCTGGTATGGCTGGTAGACGAGTTGGGGAACATAGGAGATATGCCTTTCTTGTTGCGGGTTTTTCTTCTGTGCTTCAAACCTGCTGTCTTTCTAGCGTAAACAGACTTACTATGAGGATGTATATTTTTTTCAAACAAAAAACAATGAATTCAAATTGAGCCATATAAATGTACTAGAAAGGGAACACCTATCTCCTCAATATATTTTAGTGCATGTACATTGCAAATACCAAACATCTTTAAAGTCTATCTTGTTAATTAGCACATATACACATATGATATAAGGGTCAGTGCAACACCTGCATGGAACAAAATAATAAGTTTCACAATGCATAAGTACAATGTACAACAGTTACCCTGCAACCCCCAAATTGCTTTGAGAATCAGAATTTTCTATACTACAAAATATATGATGAGAAAGGGTAATGGAAAAAGCACACTCTCCTTTTTGATTCCATAAGCAAATGTATCTGTGTTTTATGACTGATCCACTGGTTGCAAGGCTTGAAATGGATACTAGCTTCCCAGGACTTGCTGTACCCATTTGCAAAGTGGATTATCTCCATGATGGACACCTTACCATAGATCAGAAACAGCTAATGTTCCCTCTCTTGCCCCTTTCATAACATGCTATTTATTTTAGCCGCACAGCTTCTGCTCTTTCAATGAATGAGGATTGCAATGCTGGCACAATGTGAAAGTGACTACACAGATGGAGGCTCACTATCCCTTGCAGGACCTTATTCTATCCCTCACAGTGATTTGCAGTGAGGCATAAATACAAACTAGATGTAATTCTATTTATGTGGTGAGACTTCAAAATCTGTGAAGAGTAACTTTGCACTGGGCCCGATCATTAAATATAGTGCAAAGCACAGACCTCGACGGGTACCAGAACAGAGCCACCTCAAACACAGCTTGTGTCTTATTTTGCTTATTTAACAATTTTCTACCTTTCATTTATGGTCTTTCAATTAAATGGAGGTGTTTTTCAGTCATTTGTCTCCTTCTTTTATGTTTTTTGAATGCCCTTCTCAAATTTGCTCTCAACCCCACTATCTAATGTGTTCAACTACCATTCCTGGATAGGAATTTGATATTATTATTCTTTTTCCCTCTTGCATGCAGTATTTCAAATGTAAATCTTATTTGTTGCTAGAATCATGGATGAACAGTAGAGTGGTTCTTATATAGCTATGCTTGGAGCATAGTCTGACTCAAAAAATCTCATTGCTTTGTCAAATAGAGATACTGCATGTCCCTGACTTTAGCCTGATTTCTGATTCCAGAGTTATAGATGACCTCTTCTATATCTGATAGTTTGAGCCCATCCTAGTTCACTGTGCATAATCTCCATTTGGCAAAGCATTGCGATTGTTTGAGTCAGACTATGCTCCAAGTGAATCCACAATCTAATCTAACCATCTCTGCATAAGCTAGGTAGCTTCAGGCAGTCAAATCAGCTTCCACCAGAATGTGGCAAGGCAAAAGTCGTTTTAGACATCTGCCTTCTTCAAGATACCACTCAACTTTACAATTAAACAAAGTAGTGCTGTCCCACATTGAAGCTGAGGGATGGTCATTGTTGAGTAGGTCACTAAAACTGGACCTAAAAAAGCCCTCCATATTCTTTGCTGAACTTCCTAAGTCCACTAACCAAGAAGAGTGCCTTTGCCTGTAGGGAATTGATGTGGTCTTTCCATTATAATTTCTCTTCAAACCACAACCCTAACAATGTAACTACCTCAACTTCCATTTTATCCAGGTACCATTTGAATTTGAATATTTTGTTTTTATCCATCTTCACAATAGGTATTTGTTTTGCACAGTATTTAAAGAATACTTTCTTTGTATGCCCTTGTATGCCTCTTTCCATCATATTCATATTAACAAGGTCATTGGCATATAAAAGGCATGGTTTGTGGAAACCATTCATTTTAGGACTCAACCTATTCACTGTTCCCAAAAGCTTAGGCAAATCCACTGGAGAAATTTAAATTAGGAGAGGTGTTAGAACACAACCTTGCCACAATCCATTTTTGATTGCTATTTTTCATGACAAAGCTCCTTTGTGTCTACTTCCACTTGAGCCCAATTTCCTCTATGCAGTTCCTGCAGGATCTGGAGGAGCCCGTTTGGGATCTCATGGTTCACTAACGTTTCCCACAGTACTTCCTGACCCACTGAATAAAAAGCTGAATGAAAGAAAGTCCACAAAGCAGCAATATTGACTGCCTCTTATTTTAATGGGCTTTCGTGATAGAGATCATCAACTCAAACAATTCAGTCAATTATGGACTTCCAACATTTAGTATGAAAAGCCTGCTTCTTTTTAATAATAATCTTTCATAGTTCCTTCTGGCTGCACCAAGTTGATCCTTAGACTCAGACTTTCCGGCCTTTATACTACTCTCCTCTTTCTTGATTTTACTTTTTAAGCACCTACACTCTTCATCAAACTGTATATTATTGGTCAAATTCTCTGACTTTTTACTTTTCTCTTCTGGCATACTGGGTTTCAACTCTATTGTTGAACATGCAACCACCTCTTTTATAACATCATCGTACCATTTAATAAATTCTACTCAAATGCTCTCTTCAGTAATAGCATTTTGTTGATGCTTTTCTATGATCTTTTTTTAAGACATTTATGAAATCTACCTGCAACAGGAAAGTCACATTCTTTTTATATGTGTTCTCTGTTTGGATTTCTAGTTGCATAACTTCAAAATGCCCAATCTGTTTAAAAAACGATGACGCCTATTTACAAGCCGCACCCTTGTGGATTTTGATATTTACACTTTCTCCTCCTATGGAGATTGTTTAGTGTTTTCATTTCTGCAATTTGACATGGGTATATTTATTACCTTGGACCACACAATGTGGTCGTTTACTTTAAATCCAGGGGTCCATTTGCCATTTATCGCTACCTTTGGCTTTTAGATTGCCTTTGGTTTTTCTGCTGTAATTTCGATGTCTCATGTATCTTTCATCTCTATAATGTTTAAAGTGTCTATGCAGTACTTGGGCTCGTGCTTCCTATGAAGCTACTCCTCCTAGTTGGGGTTGGTAAGCATTTTTCTGTTTAGATGGTTCCACTGATCACCCATTGTATTAATATGCACATTTGTTTTTTTCATTTTGGTATTTGTTTTTATCTGTGTTTTCTAGGGCGACCGTTTTTGATGACATTTAACAGTTGACTAAATGTAAGTGATTGCTTTGTTCTTTCCTAATGTTAATTGGAGAAGCTATTTTTTGGTCCTGATGAAGCGTCAACGGATCCACCTGGACCTTTGGACACGAAACATGTCGACCCTTTGTTAGAGGTACCACACATTTAGGGATCCTCTAGTAGTGTTTTGAAAGTTGTTGAGCATTGCACTCATTTCTTACTTTCCATCGTGTTTTTAACCTTGGTCTTCATTTCTCTTTACTGATTAAATTTATGTTGTGAGCTTGAAATGAATAACCAATTTTAACAATCCTTTTTGTTCTCCTGGTTTTGGATTGGTGGTTTGTTCCTTCCTTCCACCAGTCATCACATCAGCAATTACGGCTGACAGCTCCCTTCTTGGGAGCACGTCAGGCATTGCAGCGCAGGTCTGACGTGGAGCAATTCCCGATGATGATGCCTGTCATCCAATGTGATGCGTGAGGGCTTTTGCTCCTGAACATTCAGGTTCCCTAGACCTTTTTGTTTTTTAGGAACACTGTACTCTTTATTTGTTTATGACTATTTTGGGAGACCGTACACTGGACCTTTAACCTCCTGGTCCCTCCCTCTCCTTTGATTTTTTTGCCTATTTACAAGCTCCATGTGCCACCTTAACGCCGCCATAGCATCATTTTTTTACACTAAGGTGGCTTTTCTGCCAAGTCATATTTACAAAGGGGCACACTTTGCAACCCCTTGCGCCCCATTATGCTTGCGTCAGGCATAATGTATACAAGGGAGGTGTTCCCGCACAGGGAGGCCTGAAAAATGGTGCAGTGAAATGTACAACATTTCAATGCACCATTTTTCCATCATTTTTAACACCTGCTCAAAGCAGTCATTAAAATGACGCTCCCATTATATTCCAAGGGCCTCCCTGTGCTTTGCTGCACTAGCGTCAAACTTTTTGACGCTATTGTGGCAAACCCCCACAATAGCATAAAAAATGTTGACGCTATTGTGCTAACAACCACCAATGTGCACTGTATTGTAAATATGGCGCAACCATGGTGTCGTTAGGTGCCGGTAGGGTGGCACAAGAAAAGTGGTACATCATCTATGATGCACCACTTTCTTGTAAATATGCCCCAATTAATTCATAAACACATAGGGCCTCATGACGGGTTTGGCGGTGGGGATTACTTATCATAAACATGACGGATATCCCGTCCGTCGTATTACAAGTTCTATAGGATATAATGGAACTTGTAATTCAGCGGACGGGATATCCGTCACAATTGTGATGAAGTAAGCCCCTCCGCCAAACACGTAATGAGGCCCATAGTCAACTAGGCAGCATTGTATACCAGAAATGAAAATATTCCTTGTCGGTCTGTCCAAAGGTACCCTGCCATTTACACTAACTAAACCATTAGGAGCCCAAAAATGTAACAACACATCATATCTGCTAGTCATTGAGTTATCTTGAAATGTAGTAAGAAGTTATGTTGCAAGCTAGCTAGAGTTATTTTAGAAGCTAAGAAGAAGTTATCTTGAAAGCTAGCAAGACAGACTTTTAATCACTTAGGGTGCCATTGTGTGAAAATACGTCTGTATTTGTGTGACAGATGTGAACATAAGTAATTCTACAAGACACAGTTGTTGATCAACCACTCTTAATAAGATGGTTGAGCTTCATGGAATTTTCCAAGAGTTAGCTCTGCACATTGGGATGGTTGATGATGGAGTCAGAAGAGTTTTTTTAAATGTGGTTGCCATCCATCTCATTATAAATAGTGTGATTATGTTCGAATTTAAATATTCAGTTTCTTTGCAGAGTTTCTGTTTCTGATACTCTCATTACAATTGTTATTTCAATAAATGTGGCCAACCTAGCCACTCTTCGGATTTATTTAACTGTAGTACACGGTGAGCTACAGGAGAAACCCCACACTTCCTCTGCTACATTCTCGCCTTTAATTACCAAACAACTTTAATGTGTGATGAGAAATAAATAACCTCTACAACCAGTATAATCTCTGAGTCTCCAATTCAGATTCATGAATGACCTTGCATTTTTCAATGATTGGATCATTAGAGGAAATACTGACACTAACTCAAATTAATTTGCCAATTTTTCTCTCCTTCTTGTCATGGGACAGGAGTTGTTGCATTGTTGTCTGTACTTGCTTGAAAAATGAGTATTTTTAGATCCGTTCACTTTTTCTCTTGTGATACTAGACATTGGGGGTGATTCTAACTTCGGCGGGCAGCGGAGGCCGCCCGCCGAAGTTCCCCCACCAAAATACCGCTCCGCGTTCGAAAGACCGCTGAGGGTATTTTGGGATTTGCCCTGGGCTGGCGGGCGGCCGCCAAAAGGCCGCCCGCCAGCCCAGGGCAAATCAACCTTCCCACGAGGACGCCGGCTCAGAATTGAGCAGGCATAGTTGGAAGGTGCGACGGGTGCAGTGGCACCCGTCGCGTATTTCAGTGTCTGCATAGCTTTGTGGGGCCCTCTTACGGGGGCCCCTGCAGTGCCCATGCCAGTGCATGGGCACTGCAGGGGCCCCCAGGGGCCCCGCGACACACCCTACCGCCATCCTGTTCCTGGCGGGAGTCCCGCCAGGAACAGGATGGCGGTAGGGGGTGTCAGAATCCCCATGGCGGCGGATTCCCGCATCTGACCGTGGCCGAACCGCCGCGGTCAGAATGCCCTGTGGGGCACCGCCGGTCTGTCGGCGGTGCTCCCGCCGACCCTGGCCGCCGGGGTCAGAATGACCCCCATTGTGTCTGGATCAAAGTCACCAACTAAATTGACTACTCAAAAGGGCAACACATTGTTGTTACAGGTTTTGCAGCAGTATCAACTAAGCCATTTCCTCACTAGTCTCTTCATCTATGGAGTCATTAACCACAAAGTTGGATAGAGGGGTATAGTGATATCCTGACTGCTTCGGTATCTAATGTTTCAGTGGCCAGCTCAATGTTTCCTGATTGTTCTAGACTGACAACAAAAGCATCACGTTATCACCATTGATACTAGTGTGATTTGTCCAAATATCAGCAATAGCAATATTTTTGCTTAAATGTGGACTGGTATTTGGAGTGCAAGATAGTTTAATATTCAAGAATATGCTTCATGGTTGCCCTTTGGGGATTGCACTCGGCCTGTAGGTTAACGTGGGAAATATGGTAAAGTAGCCAAGTAGAAGACTTTGGGACATCAGGACCTGGGTTTCAATCCAGCGGCAATGCTTGATTGAAACTTCTGTGTTCCAGGGCAAATCACTTAGGCCCTGATTAGGAGTACGGCGGTCCTGGTACTGCCATGTCCACAGTGGTGGTCCGAATGGCGCACCCTTTGCGGTCCGACCTCCAGATTACGAGGATGGCGGTCAGATCGCCACTACCACCAGGGTCTTAGATCCAGTGGCAGTGATGGTCAATTGCAGCAGTGCCGATGCTGGCACTGGTGTGAAGATCATGACCTGCCTTTCCGCTGAGCTTTTCCTGGCGGGGAACCTGCCATGAAAACCTTGGCGGAGAGGCAGTGAAGAGGCTATAAACTGGGCCTAGGGCGATTTCTCCCATTTGGCAGTATAGCTGGGGGCACATGTTGTGCCACCTATGCCTGCCCTGCCAGTGCACACTATTGCCATGCACATGCCATGCAAGTCCAGTTGGTGCTGGCCAGCTGAGAAGTTGCAGGGAGTCCTTTGGAAGCTTGATCAGTCCCATTAGCTCAAAAAGATCAGTAAATGACTCTTGAAGTCACTTCTAGGGATCTTGTGTTCAAAGCAAGCAGGTTCAATCATAGTTTTTCAAGCAGTAGGACAGTCCTTCTTCTGTATCTTCTACAGTTCCAAGAGTGTTCAGATTTGTGGTTCTAAAGGTGCCACTTTTATGTCTGGTGCCAGCTTTTGTGTGAGGAACTCCCTGGCCCACCCCCAAAACTGGTTCTGGTCAGTTCTTCCCCTTTCCCTGGTCCTGGCTCCAAACTGCCTAGGAAGACAAAGGCAAGGGTAGGCCTGGTGTCAGGTTCCTTTGTGTATGCAACAAGCAAGGCCCTTTGATGTGTAATCAAGGATGGTCACAATGTTGCATAGGCTCTCATTATTCTAATGAGACTACTGGATTTTGAGAAGCAAGATCGTCCACAGTGTGGGAGACTGAGTCTGACCCACAGTGGGTGACACCTGTCGCTCCAAATCCGGGTTTTGCTCCGGCTAACTAGCAGTGCCTCATCTCTCCCAAAAGGTAGAGATGATTGGGCAGCCGGGCGCATGACATATCATACTTCTCAGGGAAGTCGTGGTCACTCAGGTCGCATCCGGTTCTCTCATTCACAATTCGGTCTCATATATAAATGACAATGAAAGCAGTATAGGTTTTAAAGACTGGTTTAATAAAACGACTGCATTTTAGATAGCAAAGTGTGAGCTGCAATAACCAGAACGACACAACATGACAATATTAAAATGGTGACGATGAGAGTGAAGCATAAGAATAACGCTATCATATTGCCTCTAGAATCAATGGACTATTTCCTATCTGAATCATAATTTGAGCACAGCATGTTAAGCTCTAATCCTGCCTTTCAGGTTCCCCTGGGAGGACATCGACCCTCATACCTGAGTAAAGGCCTGTAGTCTGCGTTAGCATCTGCAGCGAAGCATTCAGCAATCAGCATACAGTTGTGGTTCCCTGGCTGGAATCTCCCTCTTGACGTGTAATGGGACTAGGAAGTGTTTTTATAATAACACAGCTAAAGTTCTGATAAAATGTCCCTACGTAAAGATGTGTATTTTCTACGAATGTGGGAGACTAAACTTCTACCACCTTCACCGGCAATGTACCAAACTGCAGCCTTGACTGAAGCACGAAGTAATCAAGAATGTGTTGTTTGAGAACACTGTGCTGGGCTAAGTAAAACAGTTAGATAGAAGAAATTAAAACAAGACCGTAAAACTGGTTATTGTAAAAATAACAATGCAAAGCCGAATAAAATATAACTAGGTCAAAGTGCACAGCGGCCCAGTGTATTAAACTAATGTGCATGGAGCTATAGCTAAAATAGCTACACAACACCCTCCCCTTGTCGGCTGAAAGTGGTTCAAGCCAAAACTAAAATTTCTCAACCTAAAATATATTTAAAACCCTAGTCAATTTCGACAAGTTAAAAGGACACACAAGCACACTACTTGACAATTTAAAACATGAGCATGTGGCTAATAACCGAATTCAATGATAATGTCAGTTTAGAAAAGTTCCAAATTAAGTACGAGTCATGGAAAGTAGGAGATCTTCCACTTCGGCAGGTGACAGAACCGGAACGTCCGGGCCAAAAATGATTGAGTAGCAAGTGTGTTCCATAGCCCCAGTGCCAAAAAGGGCGGCATCCCGTGGAGTGCCCATTGATGAGTTAGTGGCAACTTCCTCCAGGAAGGGTAACTCATAATTAGCTTCACGTAGCAAACGCAGCCTCAGTGCGCATGTCTGGCAATGAACCCTCAGTGAGAACATCAACAGATCAGCATCTATTGCTGGGGGGTGCTGCCGTGAAAGACAAACTTCCAGTGCATGTTCAAAAGAGCACCAAAGGCACCAGAACACGGGCTACACACAAAATACAAAACCGTCCGTAATGACAAAGACCAGCCACACTCCAAATGCTCCAGGAGTATTGCTCCAAAATGCTGCATCATACGTTCACGACACAGCTGCGCTGATGGGAGCGCCGTCATTTGTCCTCATTGCAGCGGGACAGCCATTGCGCATAAACAACAGCAACAGCAGGATGCCAGCTAATAAAGCCAAAGTTATCAGAAATCCCAAAAAATACTACCGAAAATTGGAGTGGATAGCTGAAGATATCAAACCGAATATGGAGGAAAAGGTGTGAACAAAACCAGAACCAACAGCTTTGTAAAAAATGTGCCATTCCATTCATGCTGGACGCATTAAATATTCGTCCCGCGAGTTCACCAAAGTGTCTCAAAAAGTTCGTATTTAACAGGGACTGTATTTCTGCTGATGTCCTTGCCACTTGAAGTGCGTAGATCTTGCGTGCAGATGTAAGGGCCACATGCTTTGAAAACACTAAAGCCTTGAGTCTACTTAACTTGTCAAGATTCACGCTTGAAGTAGCAATGTAAGGCACCCGTCAGGAAGACCCTGTTCATGAATACATCAAACTCACAAGAACTGAGCCACAATGGCCTTCCAAGGTATCAAACAGCTCACAAATATCTGCAAAGCTGATATGTGGTTGACACCACACACATACATGAAACATAACTGTGTGGACATTCATGCCTGACAAGAAGCACAGGTTGGGCAGACCGCTCTAAAAACATTTCAAACGTCTACCTTATCCACTTTCACACCATTGCTTCACTGGGAGAGGACTGCTATGAAGTCAGTTCACAGCATGTGATCTACAGCTACACATGCTACAAATAGAAACTTTTACTTATAGTATATCTATCTGTTTGTAGCGGTAGTGCTATATCTTCACAGGAGCTTTCCCACCACCCGAGATGTGAGAAGTTGCCACAGAGGCTTTATAAAGGGAGTGCAAAGCTTACCAAAACAACATATAACTTGTACTCCTAAATCTCACATTTCGTTCACCATACCGCTATGCTCTAGGTCCCATAACACATTTACCACACCTTCAACTATAATTAGAGATTGAGATACCACACAGGTCATTTTTTCAAAGATTGCAGAACTAATGAACCTTTTGCATGCTAGCCAGAAAACATTTGGTGTCATGAAAAGAGTTTGGAGGCTCATTATATTCACTATTGTACCCCAGGATCATGCCGTTATGAGTCAAACCTAATGCCCTTTCACTGTATTTTGCATTTATCATGTGTATTATACACAGAGATGCACAAGGTGTAGCAGTGGATTATAAAATATAAACTCTTTTCATATTTTCCCCTGGTACTTGGGAATAAATTACATGGGCCTGAGAAAACTGTGAAGATGCTGGACAGATATTTTTTCTGATATGAACCGTCTGTCCTTGCTCATAAATAGCATGTTATGGATGTTCACTTCACAGTAGAAGAGAAAAGTATGCAAGTTATATGAGAATGAGAGGCACACTGGAAAGTGGCATTCTACCTGCTGTTCCACCATCTGATTTAGCGGTGTGGGGCCCTCTGGGTTACCATAGGCAAGCCACAGCAGGCTCTGCTGACAGCAGCCCCTGACCTGGTACTACTGTTTTTCTGAAACATAGTGGTGATCGTCCCTCCCTATTGAGGGTGGGACAACTTTGACTAATTTTCTGAGGATGTGTCTGCCATGCGATGAATGGTGGTACCAGGTAGGAGAAATTTAGAATGTTCCCCGCACGAACACATAAAACTAATTGTGTGTCTGGACATTTATTTTTTTGATTGAGAAAATATTTTTCTGCGTTGGGAGTTTATTTTCTCAATACAACAACATTTGCTGAGCGGCCGCATGAAACATGGTGACCATTCAGCAATCCTTCCGTCGTTTGAAGGGATCCACCACAGCAGCAGCTTTCTTCTCATCACAGCAATCTTTGCCATACAGAGTTCAGATGCTCCTCCACCACAGTGGCAGATGCCATGGAATCCTTCACCCTTGTGAACCAGCAGATTGGTCCGCGGGGTCTAAATGCCCCCCTTAATTATTTGATTCCCCAGAGTTGCCTATTTACTAATTCTTTGAAGTAAGAAGGAAGAGAACGTACCAATAATTACGAAATGGTGAGCAGGTATGAAATCACTGATATATATTAAAAACGATACCACAAAAAGGTTTAGGGCGAAAAATGACAATTCTGGATATTTCTTGAGACTCAATAAAGGGGAAGGAAACAGCAGCTTTTAATTGGTGTGTGTGTATTTGTGAGAGATTGTGTCTATCAGAGAGAGCATGGGTGTGTGGGCATGTCTGTGTTTCTATGTGAAGTGAAATTGAGGGAGGTTTAGTGAAAGAGTGAGTCAGAGTGAGCAATAATAATAGGAAGAGCAAGTACAAGTGAGAATGGATGAGAACAAGTTAGAATGATAGTGATTGAAACGGAATATTACTGTGTATGAGCCTGAGTCACAATCATAGTGAGCCTTAGAAAATCAGAGAATGAGTGAGTCAAAATGAGACTGAGAGAGACTGCTTTTATCACAATGAGTGAGAATGAGTGAGATTGAATGAGAATGAGTGAAACAAGGTGAGTCAGAATGAGACTGAACACGTGATCGTGAGTGACAGTGAGAATCAATAAAACTGAGTGAGTATGAGTGAGCCAGAATGACACTGAGTCAGAACGAATGAGTAAGAGTGACTGATACTAAGAAAGAATGAGTGAGTTGCATTGATATTAAGTGAATCAGAATGCATGGGACGTAGTGAAATAGAGAAAAATGAGTGAGGCAGAGTGAGATTGAGTGAGAATGACTGAGACTTACTGAATGAATGAGACTGAGTGGGACTGAGCGTGAATGAATGAGACTGAGTGAGTATGAGTAAGTCAGACTGAGACTAAGTGAATCAGAATGAGTGTAATTGACTGAATCAGAAAGAACAAGTGAGTCAGAGGGAGATTGAGTGGAAATCAGTGAGTCTGAGTGAATGACTAAAAATGAGTGAGACTAAGGGAGAATTAGTGAGTCACGGTGAGACTGAGTGTGTCAGAACTAGTGAGACTGACTGAGATTGAGTGAATCAGAATTAGCGGAACTAAGTGAGAGTAGGTGAGATTGAGTGAGAGTGTTTGAGTCAGTGAGTCTGAGTGAGTCAGAGTAAGTACAAGAGAGTGCAAGTGTAAATGAGAGTAAGTGAATGATGCTAAATGAGAATGAGTGAAAGAGTAAGACTACAAATGAGTTACTGAACCCGCCGAGTAGAAGTTAGGTTTGTTAACTGGAGTTCAAGCAAAGGATTACGATCCACCACTTTTAAATGTCAACAGCTACCGCTGTATATATGAGACAGGTATAATTAATAATGAGAAATTCAGAGCAGCAAATATTAATGGACAAAGAAGCACTGCAGTTACTTAGAGCTACCACCTTTGATTCATTATGACATTCATTAATATTTGCTTGGCTGTATATTCAAACATATTAATAATCCTTTTCTGACTACGTTGCCTGGTTATTTAAAGTCAAATAATGCCTGGACCAGGTCCTAAAGTGACATTCGATAATTCGTCTATTTTTCCTTTAATTTATGCTTTTTAAATGTGAAACGTTTAATTTTATTTCTTGCTTACACTGTATTGGAACACTCACTGTGACATATGCAGTTTTTGAAACACTGACAAAGTCACCCGTATGTAGGAGTCCTGACGTGCAGAAGAACAGGACATGAATTAGGAACATTATTCACTTGTACACAAAATTAGACAAGTGAAGCAGGAAATGGAAGGGTCAGACTAAAATCTCAAAACATATTCATTCACGCGATAATTATAGGAGTTGGCAAACAATGCTCTTAGGCCCACACATGTTACAAAAAATCGCACTTCACCTTTTGGGAATCTACATCAAGCAGAGTGAATATGGGTCGAGTAATCAAATCTGATTCCATTTGAACGTTAGATGATGCAGTTGCTAACTGTCTGCAACCGGGTACAGAAGCTCAGTCTTTTGCAAAGGAGGGTAAGGAAAGCTGCAGATGACGGATCAAGCAGGGACGAAATCAACAAAGAGCACACTGCCAAAGGAGACCTTCCCACGGTGCACCTCTCTCCAAGACATCCCGAGGCCATATTAGGCCATTCAACACCTCCACAATTGGCTAGAAGAGGGTATGAGATTGCAAAAACGGGCCAGCAAAAAGCACGTGCTAGTGGAAAAGGAACGACAAAGGGGTATTTATGATTTTTTCTTCTGGTTTCGAAGATTCTTGCACCTAAGAAGTTTGCCACAAGTCAAAATTGTACAGATGTAACTGTGCCTAACTCAGACACCTTCTGATCACAGACAATACTATATTTTTTTTAAAGGAAAAAATACCTAATGACACATTTCACTGAGACCACTGCTGTTTTCTTCCCAGTATTTCAAAGACCAAGATAAATATGCATAACCAGTTTCCCAGAATGAAACATTTCCTGAGGGGTCTGCATCCTCATATCCCTACCTCTGTGACACAGCTCGCTGTTAGGTGAAAGGGGAGCAGAACAGACCACATAGGCATTTCTGTGTGAAAAAGGCCACTTTATTGAAAGAGGTGCACATTACATAAGCCAGTTGTGGTTCCCTGGCTGGAATCTCCCTCTTGACGTGTAATGGGACTAGGAAGTGTTTTTATAATAACACAGCTAATGTTCAGAGAAAATGTCCCTACGTAAAGATGTGTATTTTCTACGAATGTTAGAGACTAAGGGCCATATGTACGAACACTTTTTCCCATAGACTCAGAATGGGTAAAAACCTTTGCTACATCTGGCCCTAAACTTCTACCATCTTCACCGGCAATGTACCAAACTGCAGCCTTGACTGAAGCACGAAGTGATCAAGAATGTGTTGTTTGAGAACACTGTGCTGGGCTAAGTAAAACAGTTAGATAGAAGAAATTAAAACAAGACCGTAAAACTGGTTATGGTAAAAATAACAATGCGAAGCTGAATAAAATATAACTAGGTCAAAGTGCACAGCGGCCCAGTGTATTAAACTAATGTGCATGGAGCAGTACCCTATTTTTGCACCCCTGAGCACCCCCCTAAAACCCCCATGTGTGTGCCGTATTTAAAATACAGTGCACCAGGGGAGTAGTTAGGGCACTAGCGTCATCATTTTTTACGCTATTCAGGAGCTTTGCAGGATTAGCAACAAAAATGTTGACGCTATACCTGCAAAACCCATTGAGTCCCACTGTAATCATTGGTGTGCCTCCTTTTAACACCTGCTCTGAGCAGGTGTTAAAAGTGCTGAATAAAATGACACAAAGAAATCTCTTAGATTTATTTGCACCATTGTTTCTGATAATAATACCTTGAGATTCAATACAAGTGTTTTTTCAGCTTTGATAAGTGAAGCCATTGAAAAGAAAAATGGCGAGTTCAGTAAGAAAGTAGGGCCTGACAGTAAAAAAAGATGTGAAACATGATTTATTATGAGCATACTTGAGAGGAAGACAGTGTGAGGCAAATGGAACTTGTCAATTATGCAAGTTTTGGATCCAGCCTAATTTAGAATTCTGAGCCATAACAAATTGAAGAGATATTTGAAGGGCCAGTTATATAAAATGGCCCGGAAGAGTCTGGAAGTTGTTGTTTTGCAAAATAATGATGCATGGAAATTGAGAGATGGACAATATGCAGTGGTATCCCAGTCTTTGTCCATCAAATTGGGGAAACATAACATCTGTATAGCCCTTGAACCTCCTTGTCCACAGAACATCATTCACTATAGCAAAATACTTGGTTACTTTTTGAGATAGCCCATAAATGCATGTGATGAGGAAGGGCATATGCAATGACCTAATGATGGGACAGGACAATGTTATATTATAGTAGTAAAGATTTATCACACACCCTGAGGAAATCCTGTACAATATGGGGGATGGAAAAGGATGGAACCAAAAGGAAGAAAAGTGTCTTGAAGTAAACACACAAATAGATGCGCCAAAAAGTATGGAACATATTCAAGTAACAGTGGTAACTATGTTTCTCCCTTCCCATTTGTAGCACTTACCTTTGGGGTTAGCTGGAGGGTCTGGAGGTTGTCAAAGAGCCAGGGATATCATCCTTTCTAGATCCCAAACATAGCTTCAAGATTAAGCTTTTCAGGGGTGGGTTCTTCCCTCAATCCATAAGACCACATTGACACAGTGTCACTTTTTTAAAAACTGCCCACTCTAAAACCAAATCCCTTACCTTGTCCTCTCTAGAGGCAAAATGACAGAATAGTTTCCATGACTTTACTTCAAGAAGATGGGCCATCTACAGCAGCTCCCTGTAACCGCCATGTGGGCCTACCACCTTGATCTTACCCCAGTGTAATGACACTAACAATGGATTGTGGATTAACAAACTGTTGGAAATGGCATGATATGCTTTGAGATTTTGCCTCCCAAAACCGTTTTTTGATGGCCATAGGACTCTGTGCATTTTAATCCTGCTAACCAGTGGTAAAGGGCTTGTATGTTCCCTTTTAAACCTGGTAAAACTGGAATAGACATAATTGGCACATTTAGTTTACTTTTAAGTCCCTAGTATAAGGTGTTGCATCGGCCCAGGGCCCGCAAATTAAATGCTACTAGTGGGCTGAAGCACTAAGTATGGCACCCACTAAAGTAGCACTATAAAGTGTGCCTCCATGCCCACCCTTGCAGCATGGGTGTGCAGATTTACAACTGCTGTTTCGACCTGGCAACCTAAAGTTTTTACCACGCCTAAAACCTCCTTTTTAATAATTATAAGTCACCTCTAATGTAGACCGTAAATGCCCATAGTGTAGAGTGCAGTGTATGTAAAAAATAGGACATGTATATATATATTTTACATGTCCCTGAAGCACAAATTTGCAGTCAAATGATTCTTTATTCAATCTCAATTAAAAATGAACATACAAAATGCATGATAAAATCACAATTAAACATAAAAACAGATATTAATTTAAAAAACACTCACCGAGGCATGATAAAACGTCAAGTACAGCCAGCAGATATCAAATAATAGAAATAACCTAAAAAATTATAAAATGCATCAAGAAGTGCCAGCAAGTCATATACTAAAACAGCATTGATTTGCACAAATAAAGTGCATTATTTAAAATGAACTGACTGCATTGGGGGTAAAAGGACCTTCCAGTTGTAGGAGGAAAATGCATTTGCATAATAATGGAAGTGAAAACTGTCTAGTAAGGGGGAGGTAAAAATTGCAAAAGAAATCAAAATGTCAAATGGTCTGTGGGGATGACTCATCGCAGTGGCAAACTAGTATATCAGGAGCAGTAAATTGTCCTTGGGGGAAACACCGAAGCCATCTGATAGAGTCTACTCTGAAGCACAGCAGTAGCTTCCATTCCCACTTATTCTGAACAGAAATTAGATAGGAATCCACTGCTTTGGTATTTTGAAGGAGGCAGTATTCCCTGACTGTTGGTTTAATTATTCCCACCTCTGAGACCATACTTAAGGTAAAAAAATTGCCTTTAATCCACCTTTTGTCCCTCTTTGAAATGCTTCTTAACCTTTCAGATGTGTGTGGGCAGCCTAAGGCAAGGGTTGTCTCGCTGATATACCTAAGTCAATGTATGTTAGGGCCATGCAAGCAGGAGAGGCAATCTGATATAATGGCACAGTTATGCCAGCTTCTTCATTTAGCCAAATTGAACACCAAAGTTTGGCTAGATTTAGTTGCTCCTCTACATATTCCAGGCCTAACTCCTGGTGAACTACAAAATGAGGTGTTGAGGGGGGAACACCCAATACCCACGTGCAGACTGTATTTTCCTCTGCTTACACCCTACTAATATCCATTATAATCCCAGACCCCGAGCTGTAAGTCAGGGAAGGGAGTCACTTCCTCCTGTAGATCCTGAGAATGAGAGCGATTGTTTTCCCCCCAAGGTGGCCGCTAGTTAAAAGATGGAAGCAACAGTACACAAAGAGCTCCCAGTACAGGGGGTCCTGGTGCATGCCTCATCAAACGTCAGACCTAGGTAGAGAAACTGGCTCACTCTCTCGATTAGTTTACCCTCAATGCATATGGGATAGGTTTTTGTGTTCTTAGGGCCATATGCCATTAAAAAGGTCTAAGAAAAGTTAGTCTGTAAGTGTCGGTTTTCCATAAAACTCACAAAGCTAGAAATCGGTAACTTTAGGCCATTAGCAGTCCTGGCAAGCCGCACAGAGACATCTGCTTAGAGGAGTGCCTTCATGGGTTTATTTTTATCCCCAGCACACAAGTGACCTAGAAGTGTTCATTCTAGATCATTTATATATATAACATAAATAGTATTGGGGCAAGTACGCACCCCTGGCATATACCTCGATTAACCAGAAATGTGTGGAAGCTCTCACAGTTTGCCCCATGCCTTACGGATGCCTTTAAATCCCAGTGGTGATGTCACAAAGGGTGACCAGAATTGCATCCAGACTCATAGAAAGTAATATACCCCACAGTTTGGAATCATGGGCCAGATGTAGGAAGTGTTTTGCATGGTGCAAACAGCGAATTTAGCTGTTTGTGCCATGCAAAACACACATCGCGATGCTCATTCCCATTTTGCGAGCCGGTAACCTGGTTACCGACTCGCAAAATGGGAATGCGACTCTCAAATAGGAAGGGGTGTTCCCCTTCCTATTTGCAATTCACATCGCAATGTAGAATTGCATTCGCGGTCGCAAAGCAATTCGCAGTTAGCACCCATTTCAAATGGGTGCTAACCCATTTGCAAAAGGAAAGGGTCCCCATGGGACCCCTTCCCCTTTGTGAATGGCTCTGAAAAAATGAAACACAAATGTTTCATTTTTTCGAGTGTATTGCAACTCGTTTTCCTTTAAGGAAAATGGGCTGCAATACAAAAAAAAAACTGTTTTATTAACAAAGCAGTCACAGACATGGTGGTCTGCTGTCTCCAGCAGACCACCATCCCTGTGAGTGCTGCAAATCGGAAGGGGGTCGCAAATTGCGACCCACCTCATTAATATTAATGAGGTGGGTCTTCGCGACCCCCTTCCGATTCGCAGATGGTGTCAGGGACACCATCCAGCATCTGCATTTGCGACTCTCAAATTGAGAGTCGCTCAGACTCGCAATTTGAGAGTCACAAATGCGGATATTGCTACATCTAGCCCTATGTGTGCAATCAAAGGCGCTTGATAAGTCCATAAACATCAGCTGCAAGGTGCTGCCCTTGGCACACTTGTGTTTAGAGACAAGCAGATGGAGATTTAAGCACTGTTCAATGGTGCCAAAGTCTTTCCTAAATCCATACTGGGCTGGGGAAATTATGTTTCTCTCCACTGTCCACTCGAGCACACAATCCAGTATGAAATGCTCAATTATTTTTGTGGCAGAATCATGGAGCGAAATTGGCCGATAACACATAGGATCTTGCATGTATCCCTTTTTGAAAACTGGAACAATAATAGATTTGCGCCAAGATTGGGGGACACTAAAATTGCACACAGAGTTGATGACATTTGAAAACAGCAGTGACCGGAACCCTGAATTTACCTCAAATATGTCTATGGGCGGCCCATCTAGACCAGAAGCATTTTTTAGGGGATATTTTGGATGGCCTTAGAGACTTCCTTGACAGTAAAATTAACACACAAATGTAGTGGTGCATACACCAGCCATTCCTCAGCGAAAGTTGTGCTGAATTGATATATTTTACTCACTTGCTCTATCCAGCTTTCAGGGCCCAAGTGGGTGGTCGTTGAATAAGGGGGACCTCGGGGGACAAGGACCACTCGGACTGATTTACAAAAAGCCTATCCTTAGTCTGGCAGGTAACTACTAGATTATCCCAATTCTCATCCTTAACTTCTGCCTTCCATTTTTTTAGGACCAGGTTATAAGCCTTTCTACAGGCGCTGATTTATCCCTGGTCCCTGGGAAGCTGCTTCAGTGCCCAGGCTAACTTGTCATTAGCTGTTCTACATGCTTTGTCAAACTATGACTTTGTATTACCAGCCTTAGTTTGTATGAGCTTTGACAACTTATCCCTAATATACAGGGTTAGGTCAATAAAGCTAGTTAAAAGTTCAGAGGGCCAGACAACTCTGATGTGCACCCTGTCACCAGATCCGCACTCTTGTTAATCAGCTGATCCACTATTTTGTTCATGTCTGCAGAGTGTCAGATTAGCCTGTGACTCGCATCTTTAGTAATTAGTGGCTGCCTTCTCCCAGTATAGATACTTGCCCCCGTTGGAATGCCAATGGTTAGGGCTAAAGAGTTATGACCACTATACACTGTGGTTAGAACTCTCCCGTCTAAGATGAAACATTCATGCTCCGAGAAACAAAAACATAATCCATTCCCGACCCAGACCCCCTTCCAATGTATGTCACAATGTTAATAGATGCCAGAGCAGGGATGGAACTATCAAAATCATATGATAACAGAAAAGCATACAGTAATCGACCTGTTGGATCGATACCATCCTGATCTATATAACTTAATTCATCTGAATCTGGTGTAAAAGGTGCAAATGAGGGAGAAGGCAAAATGCCCACCTCTGTTATATAGTCACCAGCCAATATTCAATTAAATGGCCCTCGTGAGTGAGCATGGTTTGCTGCTAGCTGTTCCATCAATAAAAAATAGCCCTCTCAAAATCCAGTTATCCCTACCAGAAAAATAATTATTATACAATTAAACATTATGACAACAAGTTTAGGGCCCCACCTTAATTCAAAGATGTATATGTATTCCCCCTCCGTCCGTAATGGGGTTATATTACAAACAATGCCTGCTCTGAACCATGCAGCCAAACCACTCTTTGCTTGCCCTGCATTGGAAGGAGATGCTGAAAGATTGAAACAGGTAAACCTGTCAAAGCAATTATCCTCTTGTGCCCAAGTCTCCAGCAAGAAAAAAATATCATAGGCTTTGACATGGGTAATCGAGTCATCATTATTTAATTTAGAGGACAGGCTAGCAATGCTCCCACTGAGAAATCGAAGATTGGTATTGCACTTGGTTTTGTACTCATAGGCGGAAAGTGATACCTTCCCATACAAACTGACCCAGATGCAGACTGACAAAGGTCCAAGACCTGGATGTCCCTTGAGCACAGGGTCACGGGCAACAAGACAAAGGGGGGAGTTAGGATATATGTGGATGTGTCCAGGGCAGCCCTGCCTTGCTAAAGAAGGTGTTAAAGGCATGAGTGTTAGATAAGGAATGTCCACATATGTAGCGGTATTAGGGCCAGATGTAGGAAGCATTTTGCACGTCGCAAACAGCGAAAATCGCTGTTTGCGATGTGCAAAATGCACTTTGCAATGCACAAAACCCGTTTTGCGATTTGGTGACCTGGTTACCGAATCGCAAAACGGGTTTGCGACTCACAATTAGGAAGGGGTGTGTGGTAACCCATTCGCAAAAGGGAAGGGGTCCCCAGGGGACCCCTTCCCCGTTGTGAATGGAACTGCAAAAAAAATTTCAGAGAAGGCAGTCGTCCTATGCACAACTGCCTTCTCTGAAAAAATGAAACAAAAACGTTTCATTCTTCGTTTTTGTAATGCATCTCGTTTTCCTTTAAGAAAAACGGGCTGCATCACAAAAACAAAAAAAACCTGCTTTATTAAAAAGCAGTCACAACAGACTTTGGGGTCTGCTGTCTACAGCAGGCCACCATCCCTGTGAATGCCCCCACTCGCAAATTGTGACCCACCTCATGAATATTAATGAGGTGGGCCTTTGCGACCCCCTTGCGAGTCGCAGATGGTTTCAGGCACACCATCCAACATTACGAATTGCGACTCGCAAATGGTGAGTCGCTCTGACTCACAATTTGCGGGTCGCAATTCGGAAGTTTACTACATCTGGCCCCTAGTGACCAAAGCCTTGCTGGGGGCACACTCCCTCTTTTTTTGTCAATCAGTGTCCTCAAGGTTGGCAGGGACCACATATCTGTTCCCAAGCAGGGGATGATTACAACAATGGAGTTGACATTGGGGTTGACATCCACTGGACAGTTGGGTAGGTGAGGCCAGATGTCTATGAAAGATACTCAGAGGGAGGGTATTTATTGCTCTGAGCTTTGGTACACCTATCCTGGCTTGAAACTGAGTTCCCCAGCAATTGGGGGCTTATGAAAATTTATAATGATACAATCACCCTGAAACTGACAGGGTAATGGGCTAATCCCCGCCACCCTGCGCACAGAAAAATCTCATCACGGAGTTTGCGGGTAGATCTGTTGTTATTATAACTCCAGTGTGTCATCTTATTTGTGAGATCTAGGGTAGATTCCGTAGCTCCCGATGGTAGGCTTTGGATGTTGGTTAGTATGCCCATGTATGGGCAAGAGGCAGGAGGCAGGCAGAGGATTCAAACAAGATAGTGGCCCAGCTGTGGCCAGGAGGCCAATGTTCCTCCTCGAGGTCCTAACTTTCCTTGATTCCTGGTCACAGAGAATGATCTAAAAAAGTGGTCCCAGTCTGAATAATGACATTGCCCCTATCATCAGGCCCCTGACCTCAGGCCCAATAATAGTTCTGGTTGAAGTTGAGGGCCTTGGTTCTCTTCTGTGTGCTCACAGCTGCTCCTTTGAAGGGCCAGATATCCATCCCTTAGACATTTATGAAGAATTTTCAAGAGATCTTCAACAACTGAGAGGCGCTCATGCAAGGATTGAAGTTTAAGATCTAGGAAATCACTTAACCTTCCGCAGATACTATTCCAAGGATCCTAGGGAACTCTGTGGTATTTTGATGAACTAGGAGCTGAGAACAGCTGTCTTTCGCTTGGGTTTCTAATTTTGGGATGGCCCTCCTTGGGTTTAGATGGACCTTTCTTGCGCTTAGCTGCTGGACCAAGGTGAGGTGACTGCATATCATTAGAGGCCCTACCTGAGCCTTCTCCCTCATGTATTCCTTCCATAATGTTATTACCAGAGGTATACACCCCCAGTAGATACAACATGAGCACTGGCTCTAACACTACCATCAGCCTGGACAACACCACAGGGCTCTGCCAATGGAAGGGGCAGTGAAGTAGAAGGTCTGCATAGTTAATCAGTTGTAAGGGAGAGCCTGTGCTCAGCTAGTTGAATCTCTTTTGATGTAACAACCACAAAACTATCAATAGTAATGTGAGAATGTGTTTGGGCAAGCACAGTTACCACAGAGGTGGCTTTCTGTTTTCCCATTTGCACAAAAAAAGTTATCAAAAGCAGCATTAAAAAAGGGGGCAGGGGAAAGAGAGCAATATGTGAGGGAATTTAAATGACACAGTACCTTAGGTCACACAAGTGCTCCCAGATGAGACAGCAAGATACTCTATGACAAACCCAAGAGTGGTGGCCCACCCCAGCCTCCTCCAAGGGATAATGGGCGAAGACAGGCCTGGTCTTGGACCTGTCTTGGCTCTGGGTCATGCCCGGGCACGTCCTGTGCGCATCCCACGCTGCGGGAGGTTGTGTGCACTTTTAGGTGCAGCTGACTGTCTCTGGGACCGCCTCGGATCTGGTACAGACCAGGGAATGTAGTCTCTCCCTGGTGTCTGGGAAACTGATGCAGCAAGCTGTGCAGGCAGAGAACAGCTTGTGAAAATACCTGTGCTGCGGGAGGCTAAGTGCACCTTTAGGTGCAGCTGACTGTCCCTGGGCTCGCCTCTGGCCTTGTGCAGGCTGGGGAATGTAGTTCCACCCTAGCATCCAGGACACAAATGTGGTAAGCTATGCATGCAGATAACTGCTTGTGTAAACCTCCTTGGCAGTTTAAAAAAACCTCCATAGTTGTTTTTTTCACTGTTGCAAAGCTGGCACTTACAAAGGGAAATACTGGGTTACACAATAACAAATTATAGTGTCAAATTCCAGTTTGAGAGCAGCAAAAATGTTCAATGACTGATTTTAATAACAATTTAAATCCCAATTTAGTGACCAAGTCAGATTATATATTACTATTATGAAAAGTATACTTTGGCATTTTCCTACCTAATCCAAAAGGGACCTTACTTTCAATGTCCATTGTCACCTGACACCTAATGACTCCTCTGTGGTGAAATGAGTATTTCTCCCAGACAGTGGACAAAGGGCCTGGGAGTGGGGAGCAGAAATTTCACTCTTGACAGGATGGCGTAGGAAGGTGCTACGAGCTCCTTCCTTTGCTTATGCCTATGCTTTAATCCCTTTTTCCCCCTAGTCAGGCTGGCACAAAACCCAATGGGGGTAGAGGAATTGTCCAGAACAAATGCTTTTCTCCACACACAGGCTAGCACTGGGCAATAAAAGTGGTCTCACATATTTCTACCCAGAACACTCCTGGACCAGTGAGGAATCGGAAGAGGGACTTGCCTGCAGTATGAAGAACCTAAAGCAAGGTGGGGCTTGCTTGCTTGAACCCAGCACCCTATAAGGGACTCAAAGTACGAGTTACCTGACACCTTGTTTGAGCTACAAGGACACAATAATTTTCCAAAGGTTTCTCTCCCTGCAAATGCCCAGCTGACTAGTTCCAACTGGACCTGCCCAGGACCTGTTACTGGCCTCTACTGAAGTGAGTCCTAATCCCTAAGGGTTCTGGACCCCTGACTGCTGTTAGAGTGTACTCTTTCTGTCCACAGTACAAAAGCTGTGAGGTAAAAACATTTTCCAACTTTCTGCCTGGAAAATCAGTGAAGACTGGGATCACCACTAAAGCTGCAGCCAGCAACATTGAATCTTCAGTTGGTGTCAGCTTGCTGGTTTGCCCTGCGGAAAGAGGTCTGACTTTCAGAAACGTTTCTAAGTTCGAACATAGAGGGCTTTATCTGGCATGGCAATAAACAGCAACCAATAATGTTGAGGCCTTTCTGAGCACAGACTTTGGACTTCACCTTCTCAGAGCTTTACTGCCTTTGTCCATGACCGCACTAGGATCCTGCTCTTCAGCAACCCACCTTCCACAAGCCCTGCTTCGAATTCAGCTTCAAGCTTACCCCAATGACAACTTGTTGAGGACCAATTTTTCGCCATAAAAGTTTCTAAGTATGAAGGTAAGCTTTTCATCAGGATGAACCTGAACCCTGTATCGAGCCTGGGCTTTAACGTGGTTGGCCTTAATTTTTTACTTTTTAACTTTGACCCATTCTAGTAGAACCAGATAGGTGCAATCGACGCTTTGAGCTTTTTGTTTCTATTTTGAATTCAAATTTTTAAAATTCATACCTTTGCTTCTACATATTGGATTTTTTTCATTTTGGTATAATTTTATTTGTTGAAACTTACTCTATTTTCAAACTTTGATTTGGACTTTTCTTGTGTAGTGTATTTACTTTATTACTGTTTGAATGCTGCATACATTATTTACACATTGCCTCTAATTTGAGCCTGGGTGCTTTTTTGCCAGGCTACCAAAGGTTTAAGAACAGGTTTATTTACCGAGAGTTGGTGGTTCACCCTGACAAGGACAGTGATTATTCTTTGAGGTGGGTTCTCATCCCTCCTTCAACCAATATTCCAATTTCTTATACACGCTAATTAGCCCATGTGACAGACACTTGTAATTGGTAAATGAATAGTGATCTAGCGGGCGTGAGTGTCTTGAACTGGGGAGGGAAATAAATTTCCCCAACATGTATTCACCAGTTCCTACAGCATACCCAATCAGTAAGTGTCTTTCTGTCTGCATTAGAGGTGATATCGGCGGTAACAATTGGATCTGTCCAGTTGAAATTCAACTATTATATTGAAGCACCTTCTCCATACCATGGTCAGTGGAGTCAGGTGTGCTACACACCATTAGGTTGTCCAGAAAAGTGGCTTGATCCATGTTAGATGTATAAAAGCTTATTAATACAATCTGTGTCCTGTGTACCCTGTCATTTAATAATACATCCCTGACCTGCTCTCCACCTGTCTTCATACAAAAGTCACTTCAGTATTTCAGACCTTAATCTGATTTTCTAGCTTTGTAAACTTCACAACTCTTTTCCATCCCTTGAGCAGGTGAGATACTGTCCTCACCTAATATATACTAGGCTCAACTATTAACCTTTCAGGAACTATTAAGGGGCGTGGAGCAAGGCAGTCAAAGTACATCATTTAATATCAATTACCTTCCATGAATCACTGTTCAAGGGAAATCAATCGACCAGCGAACCAAGGGTGTAGCAACACTGGAATGTACATTAGGCTGCCTATCTTCGTTGAGGTGACCTTCAGCATTTTATCATCTGTCTGTGGGTGATCCAATTCTGTTTCCAGATCTGAGCACCATGCTCCTGCCTCTGAGAGGGGAGGCATTATCTCCCGAATCAGGATCACTTCCCCACATTATATTTGCATGGGTGTTCTTCAGTGCGATCAGTCACCCAGAATCTCCTCCTTTCTGCTCAATCCCAGACCTTTTAGGATTCTGTATAAAATAATGTTTGCCATTTATTAATTTTAGCTGAGGTAGGAAAAGTTGCATAAATCAACTGTTGAAGTGTACATTATTATAATTTGCAAATATAAGGACCTTGGCCTCATTTAGACCTTGGTGGAGGCGAATACAAATGTAACGGATATCCTGTCCAACGGATTACGATCCCATTATATCCTATCGAGATTGTGATATAGTGGCTGGGATATCCATCAAGTTTGTGGCAAAGTATTCCATCCGCAGAGATCTAAATCAGGCCCTTTGTTGCTTTCAACATTGTGCTGGGTAGTCTTTGTTGTAATTCTGTAAAATCAAGTTTCTATCTCAATAAATTCGAAAGTCTGGCCACCCCAAGCCGCAGCAATGATTGTAGAAGCAGAGGCTTTGCTGGTAGTCTGTGTACCTTCTCTCTGGCAAAAGGTTTGACAGCCCTACTGGTGCTTTTTCATGTCCGCACTCTGCCTCACCTGCACATTGATTCTAGTCCTGCTAACAAAACTAATAAAGAAACACAAAACATATTATCAACTTTCAATATTCTCCAATTGCCTTTCTTGGGTCCAGATTTACTTCAATTATAGAAAAAGCCAATTTTCCTTTCTTGTGAAATTGTGATGTTTATTTTGAGTTTTGCTCCAATAATTTCCATCTATCGTTTAAAAGAAGTAGCTATTTCTTACTGTTGATTTACTATTTTTGCATGAAACCTGCCTTGGAACTTAAAGTTTTCTCTCTTCACTACATTACATTTTACTTGCTTTACACGCTCCTCATCCAAAGATAAGCTTTGAGTTTTGGCCCACCCCTTTACAGGATAAGCCAGCATTACTAAGGCCATCATCATACCTAGTCCTTCTTTTGCTGATTTGGCCAGGTATACCCTGGCACATTTTCCATATGGAAAGATGTTAGAAAGAGGCAAAGCATATTAATTAGGGGCCAGATTTCTTAGTGTTTGCTGTCACCCTTGCACTACGCAAGCAGGCACAAGGGTAACGTAAAACCTAAGTGAGATTTATCAAGCCACGCAAGGCCACCTTGCGTGGCCCTACATGGCTTGATAAACATGGAGTATCGCAAGGCAGCCCAAATCCCTCCTTTGTGTTACTCTGCCTCCAGGGTGGCATTACATGGGTGGAGCGTAGTTGTTCCCATGCAGCCACCCATATCTTTTGGTGCATTTCTAGATTTCCTATTAGTGAATGACTTGGGAATGTGTCAAAACCCTACGTCTCCCCAGAGGAGGCATAAAAAGGAGAAATATGTTTATTTCCCCTAATTATTCTTCTTTCTATGTGTGCTGCATTCTGCAGCACACATAGAAAGAGGAAATGCCTCTGAGGATTGTTTTGTGCACAAACACAATCCTGCCTACAATGCAGACACCCTTGCATCATGCTTTAAGGGTGCCTGCATTGGTGCTAGGCAGCCAAAAGTGTTTGAGTTCTTAGAAAGAACAGGAATGCACCCTAAAATATTAAATACAGTGCATTCCTCCTCATTCCCTTTTACTCAGTGCAGTAAGGTGGCTATCTGCATTGCACTGCATAAAAGCATGATAAATCTGCGCCTAGGAGTATGAATTTAAATGCTTTCAGGGTCAGTACTTATGTACCTTGGTAATCCCACGCTTAGCACTATCAGATTTACCCAGAGCAAAACTACTGCACAAATGTTCTGTGGGACTCTAGAAAATACCGTAAGTGGGCTTTCACCTTTTTATGTTTGCGAAGCGATGGGCAAGGTTTTTGTCTCATTTCAGCTGAAGCCTTTCTTTTCCGTGTTTATGCTTACAATCACTTTCCTGCATTCTCTCTCAGTTTTCATTTATACATTGTGTGTACTGCTGCCTCTGTTGTCTTTCAAGGCACTCTCTTTTATCCATTCTAGACTTTTGAACTCTAAGCCTTTTATAACTGTTTGCATGTCTCTTCACTTCATAAATATTTCTTTGCCCTCTTTTTCCACACTTCCTCTCCCTTTCCATGACTGTCTCTCATTCTCCATTGTAATTGAAAGCTTTCCTGATGCATCTCCCTTTCACAAATGATGGTGTTTAAAAAGGGAAAATGGGTGCTGTACGTTCATTTGAGTCTGGGCTACGTTTAGCAGAAAGACACTGAGTAGATTGGATGGCTACTGGAAGGGGTAGTACACATTCTGTAAATCGGTGGAAGAAGGATAAAAACCCTATGTAGAGACCAACTTTTTTTTAACTTTTGACTTTTGTGGACCCCAACTGAATCACTACTTAAAGCCAGGGACAACTGCCTAAGCAATTGCTATCAGTTGAACCTCAAAACAAATACACAAAAATACAGAAACAAGAATATATAAGTATATATATATCAAACAAATATAAAAAATATTAAATATTGTATTTAATTAGCAAATAAAAACAATCACAAAAAGCGACATTTTAATTTTAATGGGAAGGTTGGAGTTTTTCAAACTTTAGTTTTATTTCTAAAAGGTGTAAAAATATGCAAGATTCCAGCATGTCACTTTGCATTTTTTTTCCATGTAATACATACACTCCTTATGTCGGTACAAACCAGTGATTTAATTGAAGCCGCTGATAGTCCATACTAAATTCAGTTTGTTATACTTAAGCTGCTTCTACAATTCCATCCCAGAATATGGACTTAAATTGTAGTCTATAATTTCAAATTGCATCACATTTACACAGCATTTTACAATTTTCAATTTTACATTGGTTTTTGTCACATGCAGATCCTTTATTATTCGCTTAATGTATTTATTTTCTAAACAGTCGCGAACCCCCTGAGAGCGCATTGCAGACCACCACTCCACAGACCGCAGGTTAAGGATTGCTGTTCTAAAGTTGCTGAGCTGCATTGAGTCAAAGGGAGTGGGAAAAACAGCATCATCTCTACTAAGTGATGGTGCTGTTTTTCTCTCCCACTGTGCTGGAGCACTTTAGGCTGTCATATGTAAACACATACACCATTAAACTACAGTGCAAGGGTGTGTGTATTCTGTAAAGCATAGATTTTCTACTGGAAGGGGAGCCCTCCAGTAACAAACTAGACTTTAATATTTTTCCCACAGTGTATGTGTTCTTAACAATGTAACACATGCAAAGTTTGAAAAATTAGGAAAAATTGAAATATGTCTCCTCTGTTATTCTTGTCTAGATGAATAACATGGTTTTTGGGCAATCCAAGACTACAATTGTTAGAAGAAGGGACTTATGTCAAATCCCAAGGGGAACATCTACGTACCACCCATGGAACGCCACCTTAAGACAAAGAAGCGCAAAGTATCTAAGAACACTACTGTGAGTAACTTTGGCTTACTTTCCAACACAAACCCTCATCTGTGTTAAAAGGTAAATGCCACCACAACACTGTTTTTAGTGTCTGTGTCACAAAAGTCATGCAAACCTAGTACAAAATGTTAACAAATATGCGCCTGACTCTGGTTTTTCGGAAGAAAAGACATTTTCCAGATGAGACTGTAGCACCAGCAATATACGTGCCCTGCATAATACTAACAGAGCTGGAAATCTCTTAGAATTAAGCTTTTCATGCTGAGCACCTCAGTAAAAAATGACATTAAATATACTATTCATTGATAAAAATGTGACACAGAATTGAGCGTGATCCATGTAAATGAATTTTAGCATTCAGAACTCTGATATTATTTAATAATATTCTCAAATGCAATAACCGTTTTGACCTGTTTACTATTGTTGATTGCCCTCTATTTATTTATTTTTACAAGATCAAATACAGTTAATTCTGTGTTTCTGCTCCACAGCATGGCTCCCAACAAGTGAAGCTATTATGCACATTAACTGGTAATTGACCCTGAGTTTATGAACTGGGAAGCCCGAGAGGTAAGCAGAGGGAAAGCGAGTGAAACGGGGCAGGAGGAAGTGTGGGCATGATTGTTTAAAAGATATAGAAGCAGCGCGCAGAGAACTGCCGCCCCCACGGTTTTCTGTCCCACTGAAGTGTGCAACCAGAACCGCGCGCAGTGGTTTATGACGGACCAATGAGCACCTCTAGACAGGCAAGATTACGCGTGACGCAAACACTGCAATCTTTCTGAATGATCGCTGTTTCCTGTACACCTGATCAAGCCGCACTGTATTTTTAGCTATTGTTTACCTGCAAGCCTCGCAAACGAGCAAGTGTCTTCTTGTACTTCCAAAATTCACTTCTGCCTTCTAATACATGAACATTTCTGAAGCGAAATTTCCGAGTGGAAGAAAGACTGTGCCTTCCATGAACACATGACTACTTTGCAACAGTGCGATTTTAGTAGCAATGTGAAGTACCGTGATGTAACTCAAATAGAAGCCTAATTTGAGGATTTTTTGCTGGGCTTTATTAGCGAAAGGTTTCTGCTTTTTTCTCACTGAAATGTGAACAGGCATCACCAAAGATGTTCCTGTGAGCAAAGCAGATTTTATCCTCATTTCAAGGTTTATCGGGATCATGTTCAGGATGAAGTTTGCTACTGACAGAAAAGCTTGGTGAATACTGATTTGGGATTTCAAAATTTATGTAATGTTATAGCACTCTTCATTTTTCATTTCAAAGTTGATCTGCTGAATTTTGACAAAGGCATACAGTTAAAGCGAAATGGTAATGGAGAGATAAATGCATCGTTTTCTGTACATAAGTAGACTTTGTTATGGTGACATCCTGCAGCATAGCAAGTGTGATTAAAATTAATTATTTGGGAATTCCAGGCCAATTACTAGGGGTATATTCCTCCAGATTTGATTTAGAGCCATTTGTCCCAGGCACCAGATGTGGCAATTTATCATGAAGTAATACCACATGCAAAATCACTCAAGTAAAATTGATGCATGCCTAATGTCAGCTTGGATGGGACCTTCTGCTCAAATAGGTTTTTGATAGATATGGGGAGTATCTGAAGACATTCTTTGTAACCTGAATTCTGATGCACTGATTCAGAGATGCATGGAACTATAGAGAAATCAAAAATATTTAACTTCTGTGGGTGCAACGGCTTTGGTTGAGTCAATAATATACCAGAGCTAGGATGAAGTAGCCTTGTGTGCGGAATCTAATGGAAGCAATGCTCTTTTCATTCTCTCACCATTTCCACCCTTGACCACATATACATTAATATGAGAGCCAGGGGTAGAAGCGAGGAAAAAGGAGTAGGATAGAAGAGAAATTAGACACAAGATTTCACCACTCTGTTTAATCATTTCTGTTGGTCAAGAAGGTCTGCTAGATGTGGTGGATCTCTACAAGACAAAGAGATATCTTAAGTAACATGCAAGTAAGTGTTTCAAGCTTAACTACAATTGTGAATGGATAACATTTAGCAACATCTCTATGCAACTCACTCTATGAACTCTGATGTGAAACTGATAATTCCTGAGTACACATGATTCACTGATGGAAGTCTTTTGTGGAAGATGAGTTATAGTTTTTACTTGACGTCCATAGAAATTGTGCATGACATGTATGCATATACAGATGTAATATAGTCCAATCTAAGAATTCTTCCATTTTGTCACAGGATAATCCTTAGACTAATGTAATATAGTCATATATAGGTAAGTCAATAAAATAGTTTAGAGTTCACTTTCATTAATACCAAACCTTTTAGAATAATTCTCTGTATTTCTATTGACCATCAAATGAATCCTTAGAAAGCAGTAGGTCTTGACAATGGAAATCGGAGACCCATATAGCAAGGTCCTGGCTGCAGAAATATTGCATCAAACTGCCTAACAAACGATGCTGTAAACCACAAACATCCTTTACTGGGCACATAAAGCATGAGCCATGCTTAATTTTAGCCGAAGCACCAAAGCAAGAGAGGGAAAACGCAGAAAGTGGAAAGATACAAGAAGAAAAAGATGGAAAAACCATCACAAAGATAGAAAGCAGGAATCTACATGGGCAGGAAGTGTCTGGTGGTGGATTAAATGGGAGTATTTCAGACTACACTGCATTGGTATTCTGTGCACCCACATTTAATTGCACTGACCATGGGCATCTGATCATGAGGGAAGTTATCCAAGATCCTAGATGTCTGTTGTTTGCTCAGAATGAGCAAACATTCATGTCCTATGCGGAATCGTGTTTCATTTGCAGCGTGTCCTCCCTGCATGCATAGCAACAGTCTTGGCAGAGCCTGCACTCGGCAACAGCTGCACAGTCTTCCCCACTGAAAGGATATCAACGCATGCAAACCTGGACCACGGCCTTTCCACACCTAACCCAGAGCAAGCTGCAAGCAGTATCTCCAGCAGGGTTAAATTTGTCCCGATATTTTCAGGTGCTCGGCATTGGCATTTCTTTTTAAACACCAGCACATGTTTCCGATAGTAGAACATGTGGTGTCACTCTCATATTTTTATGACCTGAACAAAATTGTTTAGCAATTCAGTGTATTAAAAAATTATCAAAACTGCACTTCCAGGCCACCCCTGCAGCTTGTAGAGACCTGCAATAGTCCAAAATGTCACACTTGTTTACATGTGGTGGTTAGTAGGTGATGATGGCATTGCCATTCAGCAGCAGTGGCAGTAGTGGCAGGAGCAGTGGGTGGTGTCAGCTGTCATTGAATACCTTTAGCTCTGGCACTTGCATTTTTACAAATTAAGCATTGATTAGTAGTCCAGCCTCATGACAGACAGGCTCTCTTGGCTTGTGAATAACTATTGTTTAGCACTTTCTTCTGTTCAGAAATTCTAGCCTCTAAACAAAATCTTCTGATTTATTGGTAGGCCACGCCAGGCTGGAAGTAACGAAATCTTAAATAAGGGATATTTGCATACAAATGATTAACCCATGATGCCCATCTGTGCTTTAAACAATTATTGTAGGTTTTGACTTCTGAAGGGATCTTATAAAGTAAACCCTCTGACCTGGATAAAGAAATACCTTTTTATAATCAGTAAGATGATTTTGTGTCCCTAATGCACCTTAATCAATATATTGGACGGCTATCAGGTTGGCATGACCTTTGGATACCAGACAGCAGTTAGCATACGTGGGTAGGCCCACAGGCTACGTGGTAGGCAAAAATATTCTTCTTGATGACTTCCCCAGTGCTTACAGCTAATGTGCTTTACTAGGATGGACGTTACACCTGGGCTTTCATGTGATTTTATTGACATAGTCATCACATTTTCATTACATGTTCATGACTACAAGTGACATTAATTAACTGGCAAAAAAACAGATTCATACGTAGGTTTAACAAAATAATGGACTAGCACATAGCAAGAAAGAAAGGATGATGGAAGACAAGGGTAAAATGGCCTCTTGCCCTTTAAGTCACCCCTTCCCTCCACCGCCACCACCATCAAACATAAGCAGGACAATACATTTCACAAAAGACCTACATGTGGCACAACATGTAGGCACATTGAAAGACCACTAGCTCTAGCACTGCCAGGATTGCAGCAGTAAGACTCAAAGAATAAATATTTTACAATCGAGAAAGACATCTGTCGCTTACAGCAGACCACGTCACCTGAACACAGACTGTAAAACAACCACAGAACGATAGAAGTAAATGTGAACATAAACCAAAAAATGAGAGTAAAGATCTGCTCTCTAGAAACCCACTTCTCAATTGCAGTACAAGAAAAGCCCACAAAATCCTGTTGTCTTTTACTCCTCACGTGGTCCCACGCTGGCCCTGATACACATATAATAATGCGCTCCTTATTCTGCCACCATCCATCAGCCCATCAGTCAGAAATACCTGATAAAGAATGTATTTGATTTTCCTATATAATGCAAGAGATAACTGAGACAAAGGACGCATTAATCCAAATGTCTGAATTTGTCTGAATCCAAATGAATGGAATTCAAAAGACAAGAAGTATAATTGTCTTAATATATATACTGTAGTCTCTATAATACTTCCTACTGTAAAAAAAATGGATGTGACTAAAACTTGCCTAAAAGACATTGACGTGTTAAGTATTCCACTTTATATTGAACTTTGATAAATACCATTTTTGAGGTGTGGCAAAAAGAAGTACCCATCCATGCAGTTGATATGAATCAAGTGATAAAAGTTCTTAGCGCAGCACATGTGACACACATCAGGTTTCACAGTTCCCATAAGACCTTTTCTGAGACAAAGTTTAGTGATCAGTTTAAGTATAACAAAAACATAAATAATGTGAACTACAGATAGCCCAGTAATTGAGGTTTACATGAGATTAGGTTTGCATGATAAAAATGTATGTGTAGGCCTAGTAGCCATTGAAAGCAGTAAGTACCATATGCCATTGAGGTAACTAAATGGCAGTAGAGATTTTGCTTTTTAAAGAATTTCGGATATGCAATGAGGACGCTAAATTTGTTTTGCCCCTTAATCCCCTCTCTCTTCCTGAGGGTCCTTCCTCTCTATGTTCCATCTGCTTTGGGATGTATTTATTTCTCTGAAATGACTGCAGTATTTCTGAACTGCAAAAAATATATGAGGCTTCCAAGTAATCTAGGACCTGAGTGAGACCAATAAACAGCAAAAAATGGCCCTTCTTAGGGAAGTATGAGTCTAGACTTCAACGGCAATTTTAAGAAACAACTTGCAGGAGATAATTCTAAAAATCAATCTTTGACATAGTTAATCCTTTTTAAGTCAACCATCAAATCTGACATTTACTGATATGTAATCATAGGTGCTCCAAAGGTGATACGGCGCAGTGCGAGTGATAAAGTGAAACAGTAGTGCATAAATTATATATATACAGTGCAAATATCTAAAAGTGGCTGGTATAGAAACTCAAATAAAATGGATCATACTCAAGCATAAAAGTGTTGCTATCCTTTGATTAAACTCTTTTAAAAACAAGTCAAAATATATCAAGTTGTTGGCGTTTTGACCGATATGCCAACTTGGACAAAGATCATCATCATGACAAAAGGCAATGTGTAGGAGACAACTAGAAATGAAAAAAACTGGTCATCAGTCACAATCATCTAATTTCATTCATTTATTTGTTCTAGTATGGGCACTTGAGAAAGACTTACCTACTAAGGTAAGTAGCCAGTTCGAGTATATGGTCCTTGCGGCAATGGCATGAACAAATATCCCATGTGCAGTAATCACTCGAACATGCATCTAGATGGAAATCAAAATGCCTCATTCCCTTCAGCGTAAGTAGTGCAGTGCTCTCAAAGCTTGGATGAAATAGGTTTCACTGACTATGCAGACAAGACGGATAAGAGTCGGCAGCCTTGCCTACTGCCTTGTGACAAACCAAAGGGGTCAGACAAAATACCATTGATACGTACTCTAGCTGTCGGTTTCGTATATACGAGACGTGCCCAGTATAGAAAAAGATGTGGCTTTCCTTATTATGCAGTACCACAAACAAAAATCCAGGAATCAAACGCAGTTGTGGCATCCAAATCAGAGCAAGATCATCAAGGTCTGAATCTAAATCCTACAAAAGTCCACACGTTTTGAACAGTTGGCCACCCGGGTATAAAACTTGACTGGTCCATTCATACAAGGTGAGGCAATAGGAAGCTCAGGTGGTTCAAGATTTTGACATTGCAATTTATTAAAGAAAAGGAACTATTGAGTCACACAAGTTTGGGGCCTTCCTCTGCTTTAAGAGTTCAATGAGCACAGCTTCACGCATGGAGTATTGGAAGTCTTCAATTTCTGAACCCTCCATATAACACTAGCAGGTGGGAAGGGAGGAGGAAGACATAATAATTATAAAATTCTCCTGAAAATTCAGCTCTCAGTGTTTGTTTTGCATGTTAGAAGCACTATGATAGCTTCCAGTATCCTATACATAGTGAAGGGTTGATCCAAATACAGTCAGTGCACGTCTCCCAAGGGCCACATCCTCAAGGTAACTTGTGCTGCCATCAGCAAGGACAGGAATGCAACAATTTAACCCCTTCGCTGCCAGGCCTTTTCCCCCTCCTGTGCCAGGCCTTTTTTTGCCTATTTGGGGCAGTTCGCGCTTAGGCCCTCATAACTTTTTGTCCACAAAAGCTTACCAAGCCAAATTTGCGTCCTTTTTTTCCAACATCCTAGGGATTCTAGAGGTACCCAGACTTTGTGGGTTCCCCTATAGGAGGCCAAGAAATTAGCCAAAATACAGTGAAAATTTCGTTTTTTTTTAAAAAGATTGAAAAAGTGGCTGCAGAAGAAGGCTTGTGGTTTTTCCCCTGAAAATGGCATCAACAAAGGGTTTGCAGTGCTAAACTCAGCAGCTTCCCAGCTTTCAGGAACAGGCAGACTTGAATCAGAAAACCCCATTTTTCAACACAATTTTGGCATTTTACTGGGACATACCCCATTTTTGCAATTTTTTGTGCTTTCAGCCTCCTTCCAGTCAGTGACAGAAATGGGCATGAAACCAATGCTGGATCCCAGACACCTAAACATTTCTGTAAAGTAGACAAAATTCTGAATTCAGCAAGGGGTCATTTGTGTAGATCCTACAAGGGTTTCCTACAGAAAATAACAACTGAAAAAGAAAAATATTGAAATTGAAGTGAAAAAAACATAAATTTTTCTCTACGTTTTACTCTGTAACTTGTCCCTGCAATGTCAGATTATCGAAAGCAATATACTGTTACATCTGCTGGACTCCTCTGGTTGCGGGGATATATAGGGCTTGTAGGTTCATCAAGAACCCGAGGAACCCAGAGCCAAAATATGAGCTGCACCCTGCAGTGCGTTTTCATTCTATACCGGGTATACAGCAATTAATTTGCTAAAATATAAAGAGTAAAAAATTGCTATCAAGAAAACCTTTGTATTTCCAAAAAGGGCACAAGATAAGGTGTTGAGGAGCAGTGGTTATTTGCACATCTCTGAATTCCGGGGTGACCATACTAGCATGTGAATTACAGGGCATTTCTCAAATAGATGTCTTTTTTACACACTCTCCTATATTTGGAAGGAAAAAATGTAGAGAAAGACAAGGGGCAATAACACCTGTTTTGCTAATCTATGTTCCCCCAAGTCTCCTGATAAAAATGATACCTCACTAGTGTCGGTAGGCCTAGCGCCCGCGACAGGAAACGCCCCAAAACGCAACGTGGACACATCCCATTTTTTTTTAAGAAAAAAGAGGTGTTTTTTGCAAAGTGCCTACCTGTAGATTTTGGCCTCTAGCTCAGCCGGCACCTAGGGAAACCTACCAAACCTGTGTATTTCTGAAAACTGTAGACCTAGGGGAATCCAAGATGGGGTGACTTGTGGGGCTCGGACCAGGTTCTGTTACCCAGAATCCTTTGCAAACCTCAAAATTTGGCAAAAAAACACATGTTCCTCACATTTCTGTGGCAGAAAGTTCTGGAATCTGAGAGGAGGCACAAATTTCCTTCCACCCAGCGTTCCACCAAGTCTCCCGATAAAAATGATACCTCACTTGTGTGGGTAGGCCTAGCGCCCGCGACAGGAAACGCCCCAAAGCGCAACGTGGACACATCCAAATTTTTGAAAGAAAACAGAGGTGTTTTTTGCGAAGTGCCTACCTGTAGATTTTGGCCTCTAGCTCAGCCGGCACCTAGGGAAACCTACCAAACCTGTGCATTTCTGAAAACTAGAGACCTAGGGGAATCCAAGGAGGGGTGACTTGCGGGGCTCGGACCAGGTTCTGTTACCCAGAATCCTTTGCAAGCCGCAAAATTTGGCTAAAAAAACGCATGTTTCTCACATTTCTGTAGCAGAAAGTTCTGGAATCTGAGAGGAGCCACAAATTTCCTTCCACCCAGCGTTCCCCCAAGTCTCCCGATAAAAATGATACCTCACTTGTGTGGGTAGGCCTAGCGCCCGCAACAGGAAACGCCCCAAAGCGCAACGTGGACACATCCAAATTTTTGAAAGAAAACAGAGGTGTTTTTTGCGAAGTGCCTACCTGTAGATTTTGGCCTCTAGCTCAGCCGGCACCTAGGGAAACCTACCAAACCTGTGCATTTCTGAAAACTAGAGACCTAGGGGAATCCATGGAGGGGTGACTTGCGGGGCTCGGACCAGGTTCTGTTACCCAGAATCCTTTGCAAACCTCAAAATTTGGCTAAAAAAACACATGTTCCTCACATTTCTGTGGCAGAAAGTGCTGGAATCTGAGAGGAGCCACAAATTTCCTTCCACCCAGCGTTCCCCCAAGTCTCCCGATAAAAATGATACCTCACTTGTGTGGGTAGGCCTAGCGCCCGTGACAGGAAACGCCCCAAAGCGCAACGTGGACACATCCAAATTTTTGAAAGAAAACAGAGGTGTTTTTTGCGAAGTGCCTACCTGTAGATTTTGGCCTCTAGCTCAGCCGGCACCTAGGGAAACCTACCAAACCTGTGCATTTCTGAAATCTAGAGACCTAGGGGAATCCAAGGAGGGGTGACTTGCAGGGCTCGGACCAGGTTCTGTTACCCAGAATCCTTTGCGAACCTCAAAATTTGGCTAAAAAAACACATGTTCCTCACATTTCTGTGGCAGAAAGTTCTGGAATCTGAGAGGAGCCACAAATTTCCTTCCACCAAGCGTTCCCCCAAGTCTCCCGATAAAAATGATACCTCACTTGTGTGGGTAGGCATAGCGCCCGCGACAGGAAACGCCCCAAAGCGCAACGTGGACACATCCAAATTTTTTAAAGAAAACAGAGGTGTTTTTTGCGAAGTGCCTATCTGTAGATTTTGGCCTCTAGCTCAGCCGGGACCTAGGGAAACCTACCAAACCTGTGCATTTCTGAAAACTAGAGACCTAGGGGAATCCAAGATGGGGCGACTTGCGGGGCTCGGACCAGGTTCTGTTACCCAGAGTCCTTTGCAAACCTCAAAATTTGGCTAAAAAAACACATGTTCCTCACATTTCTGTGGCAGAAAGTTCTGGAATCTGAGAGGAGCCACAAATTTCGTTCCACCCAGCGTTCCCCCAAGTCTCCCGATAAAAATGATACCTCACTTGTGTGGGTAGGCCTAGCGCCCGCGACAGGAAACGCCCCAAAGCGCAACGTGGACACATCCAAATTTTTGAAAGAAAACAGAGGTGTTTTTTGCGAAGTGCCTACCTGTAGATTTTGGCCTCTAGCTCAGCCGGTACCTAGGGAAACCTACCAAACCTGTGCATTTCTGAAAACTAGAGACCTAGGGGAATCCAAGATGGGGTGACTTGCGGGGCTCGGACCAGGTTCTGTTACCCAGAATCCTTTGCAAACCTCAAAATTTGGCTAAAAAACACATGTTCCTCACATTTCTGTGGCAGAAAGTTCTGGAATCTGAGAGGAGCCACAAATTTCCTTCCACCCAGCGTTCCCCCAAGTCTCCCGATAAAAATGATACCTCACTTGTGTGGGTAGGCCTAGCGCTCGCGACAGGAAATGCCCCAAAGCGCAACGTGGACACATCCCATTTTTTGAAAGAAAACAGTGCCTTCCTGTGGATTTTGGCCTGTAGCTCAGCCGGCACCTAGGGAAACCTACCAAACCTGTGCATTTATGAAAACTAGAGACCTAGGGGAATCCAAGATGGGGTGACTTGTGGGGCTCGGACCAGGTTCTGTTACCCAGAACCATTTGCAAACCTCAAAATTTGGCTAAAAAAAACACCCTTTCCTCTCATTTCGGTGACAGAAAGTTCTGGAATCTTAGAGGAGCCACAAATTTCCTTCCACCCAGCATTCCCCCAAGTCTCCCGATAAAAATGATACCTCACTTGTGTGGGTGGGCCAGGTGCCTGCAACAGAATAAGGCCCAAAACTTGAAGAGATAGAAGGGATAGCACAGCGAGTTTATAAGGCCATATTCTTTTATACATCTTTAGACGGACTCTGCTTTGGGGACCCACATAAGTGAGGTGTCATTTTACTTGGGAGACTGAGGGGAAAACTGGGGAGTAGGAATTTTGTGCTGGAGCGGTGATCCTACTAAGAAAAGTCAGGAAAATATGTTTTTTTATGCAAATTTTGAGGTTTACAGAGGAGTCTGGGTAAGAAAATGTTGGGGGAGCCACGCAAGCCACACCTCCCTGGACTCCTTGGGGTGTCTAGTTTAAAAAAAAATCTGGGTTTTGTAGGTTTCCCTAGATGAAGGCCGCACCCAGGACCAAAAACATAGGTGGGCCCTCCCCCCCCAAACACAGGTATTTTTGTAATATATAATTTTGATGTGTGCACATATGTCCGTGATGTGCCAAACACTAAAATTGTGAAAAGAAACACACTTAGGTTATGTGAAGAAGACCCCTCACCCACCAACCAAGTTGGTGGCATGCTTCATCATCGGGGTCCCACCCGAGGCACCTAGCATGTCACAGGTGTGCTGCGACGCCTGATTACAGCGGAGCAGGTTTTGTCATTCTTTAGCACACATACTGGTTGGATTTGGCACGAGGGTGAGTGATGGTTCAGTGGATCAAATTTTATTAACAAGAGATTTCACAAAAATGAAATGCACTGCTAATATCTGAAAGGCAAAAAAGTGAACCAATGACTCACAGCTCGTGAGCTGTAAAGCCGCGACAAGGCACCAACCGCTTTACAGTCCATTCACACACCTTTCATACATGACACGCACAAGACCATTCACACCGCCAGCCACGGGCCCAGCACATTACAACACTCACATCGACAGACCGCGCCACTCAAGGGCCCATCACTTACATACGCCCACATGCCTGATACAAGAATCACACCAGCTGATGGGAGTGAGGACTTCCGTTTGGCTGGCACCGCCAGCCAAGCGCCACCCCACGCACACCGCCAGCCAAGCGCCACCCCAAGCACACCGCCAGCCAAGCGCCACCCCACGCACACCGCCAGCCAAGCGCCACCCCAAGAACCCTTTGCAAACCTCAAAATTTGGCTAAAAAAAACACCCTTTTCTCTCATTTCGGTGACAGAAAGTTCTGGAATCTGAGAGGAGCCACAAATTTCCTTCCACCCAGCATTCACCCAAGTCTCCCGATAAAAATGATACCTCACTTGTGTGGGTGGGCCAGGTGCCTGCAACAGAATAGGGCCCAAAACTTGAAGAGATAGAAGGGATAGCACAGCGAGTTTATAAGGCAATATTCTTTTATACATCTTTAGACGGACTCTGCTTTGGGGACCCACATAAGTGAGGTGTCATTTTACTTGGGAGACTGAGGGGAAAACTGGGGAGTAGGAAATTTGTGCTGGAGCGGTGATCCTACTAAGAAAAGTCAGGAAAATATGTTTTTTTATGCAAATTTTGAGGTTTACAGAGGAGTCTGGGTAAGAAAATGTTGGGGGAGCCACGCAAGCCACACCTCCCTGGACTCCTTGGGGTGTCTAGTTTTAAAAAAATTCTGGGTTTTGTAGGTTTCCCTAGATGAAGGCCGCACCCAGGACCAAAAACATAGGTGGGCCCTCCCCCCCAAACACAGGTATTTTTGTAATATATCATTTTGATGTGTGCACATACGTCCGAGATGTGCCAAACACTAAAATTGTGAAAAGAAACACACTTAGGTTATGTGAAGAAGACCCCTCACCCACCAACCAAGTTGGTGGCATGCTTCATCATCGGGGTCCCACCCGAAGGCACCTAGCGTGTCACAGGTGTGCTGTGACGCCTGATTACAGCGGAGCAGGTTTTGTCATTTTTTAGCACACATACTGTTTGGATTTGGCACGAGGGTGAGTGATGGTTCAGTGGATCAAATTTTATTAACAAGAGATTTCACAAAAATGAAATGCACTGCTAATAACTGAAAGGCAAAAAAGTGAACCAATGACTCACAGCTCGTGAGCTGTAAAGCCGCGACAAGGCACCAACCGCTTTACAGTCCATTCACACACCTTTCATACATGACACGCACAAGACCATTCACACCTCCAGCCACGGGCCCAGCACACTACAACACTCACATCGACAGACCGCGCTACTCAAGAGCCCATCACTTACATACGCCCACATGCCTGATACAAGAATCACACCAGCTGATGGGAGTGTGGACTGCCGTTTGGCTGGCACCGCCAGCCAAGCGCCACCCCACGCACACCGCCAGCCAAGCCCCACCCCAAGCACACCGCCAGCCAAGCGCCACCCCACGCACACCGCCAGCCAAGCACCACCCCACGCACACTGCCAGCCAAGCGCCACCCCAAGCACACCGCCAGCCAAGCGCCACCCCACGCACACCGCCAGCCAAGCGCCACCCCACGCACACCGCCAGCCAAGCGCCACCCCACGCACACCGCCAGTCAAGCGCCACCCCAGCACACCGCCAGCCAAGCGCCACCCCATGCACACCGCCAGCCAAGCGCCTCCCCAAGCACACCGCCAGCCAAGCGCCACCCCACGCACACCGCCAACCAAGCGCCACCCCACGCACACCACCAGCCAAGCGCCACCCCACGCACACCGCCAGCCAAGCGCCACCCCACGCACACCGCCATAACTTTTTTTGTTTATAAACAACAAAGAAACCACTAATTATAAAATAAGCACAAAACTACAAACACAAAAGCTCTAACTAAATACACGACAGATATGCCAGCCGTGAAACATATGAAAATATAAAATAGACAGCTTACGCTCACGGTATTTCCCAAAAGTTTTTCCTTGTGTGGTATCTTCTAAAACAGCTGGGCACACACAGCCCAGGCTTTGAAGGGCATTCGGGGCAGAACATCCGGCTCTCCCTCCGGATTGATCTCCGGGCACATACTCTACATTTCTTTGTGGGCATGTCTTTTTTGGGAGTGGGAGGAATGTGATCTGGAAAGTGCTGATCTTTCAATCTAGCCACATCCTCCACCACTTGTACTCTAGGAACTCTTGCCGGTTCCACCACAATAAGGCTTTCTATCACCGACTCCTGAAATTTAACAAATGTCATCCTTGACTCAGGTGAACAATCCTTGTATACAATAAAGGCATTAAAAGTTGCCAAATGAAATAAATGTAGGGCCAACTTTTTATACCACACATAAGACTTACGAAGAGCAGTGTAAGGTTCCAACCTCTGATCTACTCTATCAACACCACCCATGTGCGTATTGTAGTCCAAAATGCACGCAGGTTTGCGCACTTCCGCAACCTGACCCCAAACAGCCACAGGGGAAGTACTCTCATCATGGATGGTCGATAGCATGTACACATCCCTCCTGTCTGAAAATTTCAGAGCTAGCAGCTCATTATTCCGCAAGGCACTGCACTGTCCCCTCTCAAGTTTTTTACAGACAAGCTCCCTTGGATAGCCTTTCCGGTTAGAACGGATTGTGCCACAAGCAACAGTGTCCACCCTAAACAACTCCTTGAACAACTGCACTCCAGTGTAGAAATTATCTACGTACAAATGGTGACCTTTGTTAAACAGCCGTCTAGCAAGTTCCCACACAATTTTTTCGCTAACTCCAAAAGTGGCCGGACAACCAGGAGGGTCAATACTGGAATCCCTACCAGTGTAGACCCGGAAATTATACACATATCCTGTACTGCTTTCTGACAGCAGATACAATTTAATCCCATACCGTGCCCTCTTACTAGGAATGTACTGCTTAAAAACTAAACGCCCCTTGAAAAGGACCAAAGACTCGTCCACACTTATCTCTTTGCCTGGAACATAGACCTCTGAAAACCGATCCACAAAATGATCAAGGACAGGCCTAATCTTAAAAAGGCGGTCACAATCAGGGTGATCTCGTGGCAAGGCTAAAGCATTGTCTACAAAATGCAGCATACGAAGAAGAAGCAAATACCGATTACGTGTAATAGTTGCAGGAAATATAGGAGTTGCCATCAAGGGACTAGTGTACCAATAAGAAGCCAGGGACGGCTTCCTGATCAACCCCATCAAAAAAGACAAACCTAAAAACCTTTTCATCTCTTCCAGATATGTGGGAACCCAATGAGTAGCTCTAGACTGATGCTTAAGTCTGGCAGCGTTGTCCCACAAATATTGCTCTGCATACACATTTGTCTGCTCCACAATCTCTTCCAAAAATACATCGTCCATAAACAAGTGAAAGAAATGGACAGGCAAAAAGTTTTCCGTATTAAGTCTACACCCTGGGAGACCAGTAAATGCAGATAACTGTGGCTGCTCCATGTTTGGGGCAATCCATGTGTCAGGTCTTCTAATGGGAAACCCTTCAGCCCCAGGCTGCTGCACTCTTGGCACATCAATGTCCTCCTCTAACACAGGCCCTTCATCTGCACTGAGAGTAGCTTCCTCATCAGAAGAATACTCTCGGACAGAAAACTCACTTCCAGAATCTCCTGCTTCCTCCTCTGCCTCAGATGCAGAGTCAGTGTCGTAATCATGTTCTGAAGACGACTCAAAGAGCATGCGAACAACCTGCTGAGCGGTCACTTTGCGGCTAGCCATGATCCTAACAACAAATGGATTGCCAACAACAACTAGCACTAAAATAAGTAATAAACAAAGTGTAGCTTTATCACAAAGAGTTATGTACTACAAAAAACTATACCACTCATTTGCCTGAAAAAGCTACTCACCAAACAACTACTCTGCACAGACACAGCAATCACCAATGATATCCCACTAAAAATAAAAAATAAAAAAGCAAATTAGACATATGACAACACAAACATCACTGTGCTCAAATCTAAGGACAATGTCAAACACACAATACTGCATTTAGTACACCACCTACAAACATGTCATTCATACATGTCAACAATACTCCTTTGGAGTAAATTGCTTTCACTTACCTAAAACATGCAACTTTGCAAACCGCAGGACAACTACTGCCAAAACCGCAAAGATCCACAGCAAAGGAAGCAAAAGCGTTGAACTAGAAGAAATAGAAGAAATCAATTGTTATAATCACAAATGCAAATACTTTGCCAGTTGACAAACACCCCACCACCAAGAACTTAGAAGTTGTCCCTGGTACCTAAGTGGATCCTGCCCCCCTCGGGGGTAGATGGGCGTAAAAGAATTGGCCAATCTGCCCCCAAGGGGGGCAGAAATGGGCAACACCTCTGTGCCCCCTTTAGGGGGCGACCCTTCCCAAAGGGGGCACCCCCAGCACAACACAAAACAAAACAAAAAAATCCCTGCCGTATTGGTGGTTTCTGCCCTCCTTGGGGGCAGATGGGCCTACAAAAATAGGGGCAGAGATGGCCAATACGAACTTTCCCCACTTTAGGGGGGCGACCGTTGCCCAAGGGGTGCCCCCAAACACACACCACACACAACACACAATCCCTGGCGCCTAGTGTGCTTCCACCCCCCTCGGGGGCCAGATCGTCCAAAAAATGGCTGGTCTGCCATCGGGGGGGCCGAAACAGAAAAAAAAAATAGCCCCCCAGGGGAGCGACCCTTGCCCAAGGGGTTGCCCCCAAAATAAACAATAAAAACAAAATCCCTGGTGTCTAGTGGATTTCGCCCCCCCCCCGCCTTGGCGGCAGATCAGCCCAAAAATTGGCAATCTGCCCCCGGAGGGGGGGGGGACGTAATACTAAAAAAATAGCCCCCCAGTGGGGCGACCCTTGCCCAAGGGGTCGCCCCCAAAAGAAACTTTACAATAAAAATAAATCCCTGGTGTCTAGTGGATTTCGCCCCCCCTGGGGGCAGATCGGCTAAAAAAAAGGCGAAACACTAAAACAATTGACCCGGGGGGGGCGACCCTTGCCCAAGGGGTCACCCCCAAAAACAACAATAAAAACAAATTCCCTGGTGTCTAGTGGATTTCGCCTCCCCCCCCCCCCCGGGGGCAGATCCGCCGAAAAATCAGCGGATCTGCCGCCAGGGGAGGGCGAAATACTAAAAAAAATTGCCCCCGGGGGGGCGACCCTTGCCCAAGGGGTCGCCCCCAAAATACACACCAAAAATAAAATCCCTGGTGTCTAGTGGTTTTCGCCCCCCCCTTGGGGGCAGATCCGCCGAAAAATCGGCGGATCTGCCCACGGGGTGGGCGAAATACTGAAAAAATTGCCCCCCAGGGGGGCGACCCTTGCCCAAGGGGTCGCCCCAAAAGAAACCTATTTGAAAAAATCCCTGGGGTCTAGTGGAGATTCCTGCTCCACGATCGCGGGCCCTGCCCGCGATCGTTGAGCAGGAATCTTGTGAAAACAGGCACAGGGGGAAAGGAAAAACCCTTTCCTTTCCCCCGTGTCTGTTTTCACCCCCCCCACCCCCAAAAACGTGCGTGCGCTGACGTCATCGGATTGCCGGGGGGGCGGGGGTGGAAGGGGAAGGTCTTCCCCTTCCATCCCCGCCTTGGGGGGGGAGGGGGGTGCACGGGGGCGCGCTAGCGCTCCCCCATGTTCCCCTGTGCCTTGGACGAGGTGATCTCGTCCAAGGCACAGGGGAACTGTAGCCTTGGACGAGATCATCTCGTCCAAGGCACAGAACAGGTTAAACAATTCAGAGTAAACCAGGGGTATGTGTGCCACATCACAGCATCTCTCTCTCCTTACTCATTCTCCATATCAACAATTTCACACGCCGCCCATGGCATCCTATTCAGATCGCTAGAGATTTACCCGGTCTCTCCACCTCCCTGTAGGCCATATCTTATGTATATTTGCCCAGGAAGTTCCACTTCCTAGCCACATCATTAAGGTCACTAAGTTTGGACCTGATTTGCTCCAATGTGGCAGTATTGTCACCCTGTGCCAACTGGTGCTCCAAAGACTTCAGGTCACCCTCTAGTCCCCTCAAGTGGTCACAAAGCACACATAAGACTATGTATAACTGCCTCAGTTGGTGACTGCCCATTTTGTTCTTACTGAACTCACTGGGCCCTCATTTAATTCAAATAATTCTTCAATTTCTTCCCATAGCAAACACCCTTTTTAGCACAGTACTAGGATTAAGATGCTAGTTGAATCTCACCTGTCCCGTCCAAGAGACCTCCTGCCCAAGGTGAGTGACCTGAGAGGGTATGCACAAGATGCATGGTATCCTGAACACATATTCATGTATCCCTTGAAATCAACCAAAAGCCTAGCCTTGACCAGCTACCATGCATCCCAGAATAAAATGCCCTCTCTAATATTAGGATGCCTTTCCCTCTAGATGTCTGACAATTTGTGATCATGCATCATTACTACTATGTGTCCCGAAGTCAAACCTTTGTAAGTAGGTGGAATATGTGATCTATCCAGGCTTTCTTGTACAACACAAGTTAAATCCTGTCCCCATATTAGCGACTTTAGCTCAGTAGTGAGTACCTTCCCTCACAAACTATCAAAGATGGTGAGATCATCCAGATAAGGCCCATAGCATTTCATTATTGTCAGTTGCAGTGTGCGCAGAAGCCCCAAAAAGTAGAGAATATCACCACCAGTTATCAGCAAGGGAGCCCAGAGGGTGGATCACCCTATTAATATAGCTACCAATCAAGCATAAGAGGAACACAAGGATATTAGATTATGTGTAACCTACTTCTGAACCTGTTTGCGAGGAAAGATGGGCCCCTACCAGCCCAGACAACCAGACAATGGACCCAGGGAGGCAAAATCAGGAGAAGTGCCTCATGCACCTGAGCTCTTGCTATTAAAAGTTTCCCCGCCTGGCACCCCACTAGGCCAATGTCAGCCAAACTCTGGAGGTAGAGAGTAGCAGAAGGCATCTCCTGAGAGCATCAGGCTGGCCCTCTTTAAACTGATGCAGTCCAGGTGAAGGTCCAGCCTCTCCCATGGAGCAGCCAGGTGACAATCTAGGTAGGAGAAAGTGTGTCTCATCTTGCTTGTGTTTTTGAGACCCTTCACATTCCACATCACAAAAACCATCAATTTGGTCACTCCACCCCTACTCACATCAGTCATGTACTAAAATGGAAGTGGAGGACAACTGACCAAAAGGTCTGAATTTGAGTGCAGGCCAACCATCCACGACATACCTGACATGCAATACCAACATACAGGGCAAATAATGGCAATAATAGCCCTAACCACCTTTCTCTCCCACTCCACAATGACAGTTCAAATCCACCAGGGCAGTAAACCGTTCCACCAACCCCAAAATAATCAAATTAGATAACAGAAAAAGGATACAAGACTTATGGCAGTCCTCATCCAAGGGATTAACCCATGGAGCATAGCTGTTTGAAACCCCTCAACTATTATCGAGGGTGTCAGAGGAAACATTAAAGTTTCCCTCTGTCAGGAGCACAGGCTCACCCAAGGGAGACAAACCAGCCAACCATTACATCACCATAAGGGGTAATATTAAAACTGGAATAACATTTAATGCAGACATTAGATAGCAAAGAACCTATGTGATCAAAAGAGTATTTCTTATGTATAGCAATGCATTTTATTAGTATGCACTAAATGATGGCGAATGGCAACATAACAGTATTAAAGTCAAACCATGGTTACTCTAGTCTCAGCATCCTGAAGAATTGAAAAATATTTCTATAGAGTTCTCAATCCAGATTGGCCAGTGGATGAAGCTATTTGGAGGCCTCAGGGGTCCTCTGCACCTGTAAGTCATGAGTCAGCAGCTTTCTTAGGAATTCAGCAGCCCGTTAGGGAGTTTTAAAAATGTGGTGACCTGAAGGCAAGCTGAGTAGAGCACTTTATACTGAATATTTGCTTGCAGGAATTTCTATTTGATTATATTACTCCTTCTGTCCTGTAAAGTCCACAAAGAGGGACAATGCATGGCTGTCCAAGTTTAGGGTGCATTTTTTCCAGACTAGGTGAAGAGCAGTGTCTTGATCTGTGAAATTTAGGAGGCTGGCAATGATGGTTGGGTGCCCAGGATTATGTTTTGCTGTCAAGAGATCTAAACAACCTCTCCATCTGAGAGAAAATATCTGCACCAAACAATTTCACCAACATCCCTTCCACATAGTCCTCTAATTGCCCACTGTTGGAGTTGGTCTCTCAAATTTCTGTTCCAGATGTAGGTCTTGCCTCTCCCCCAAAGCAGCGAGGCACAAGGGGCACGAGCAGACCCTTGTTCTCAGGGCATATGGGGTGAGCTATGAGTTGGTTCAATTTCCACGTCACTTTGCTCCACAACACTTAAGGCTCAAGGCCCAACAAGTGTCCCAACTCCTTCTATATATCAGGACTCCCAACAACAGGGTGAAGTAAAACAGCTCACAAAAGATAGGACCGCTATTCACCGAACCACTTACCCTGGGGCCCAGTCCTTCAGTCATAACCAGGCCCGCTTAGTGTTCCCTTCATATTGTTGATGCAGGCCTAAGACAGAGTTAAAAGATAAAGAAGGATCAGATCAGACCCGGATGAGTTCCCAGACCCCCGTTAGAGCATACTGAAAGACAGTGTACTGTCCACCATTCCAAGTCCTGAGGGCAAGTATGGCCCAATCTAAAGGGCCGCATCTAACAGTACTTCTTCCCCTCCAGGCCCTCCAGGCATTGCATGCACAGCAGCCTATCACGGTGACCCCCACCAACATCCCAGCTGGAGATTACTGCCTTGGCACACCTGGAATCCAGTTCTTAACAAGGAGCACCCAGGCATCGCTTGTCATTCAAATGCACTGGACTGCACTCTGATGACTTATCTGTGTGGCCCAATTTCCAAGCTTCACTGGACCACCATCTTATAATGTAGGAGTGCAGCACAGCAGTTGCTTGGAAATTTCAGAGCCAGCTACAGCATATCAGTGCCACGGTGGTCCCCCATTTTCAAATACATGTGGATTTGAATTCTGTCCTTCAACCACAGGGGCCTCACAAAAGTGTGCCCATCTTGCATGCTGGATCTCTCGCATCCCCATCCATTGATAACTTAAGGAACTGTATTAAAGCTCCAAACAACTGGAAAAGTCTGGTAGCGTGTTTTTGCATCACACATTATCGATATGATGAAACATAATGCTTTGAAAGCTAAAAGCTTTGCCAGAGAGAGTGGCACAACTACAGGATCTAGGTCACATGTGAATCGGATCTACAGTCAACCAGATGTAATTGTAGTGACTCATAGTTTGAAAAAGCCCAAAAGGGTTGCACACTCTGGCAGTGTGGCCAACAGGTGTCATGTAAATCTATAACTAATTGGCTTTGAGATAGGCCCTGGAGAAGGGTCCAACAATGACAGAAGCTAGAAAAGTAATTCTCATTTTAGGGCATAAAATGGATGGTCCACATGGGACTCCAAATTACTAGGACAAGTAAGCTGAAAGGAAGTTTCTGAGTCACCACTAAGCATGACTTGGAGACCTACTGCAACACTTGTCACCAATGCTTGCTGTCTGGAGAGCATGAAGGAAAAGCTAGTGCTCCCTCTGAGTTCTTCAAGCATGTGGGATTCGAAATTGTTAATCCTTTGGAACCTCCGTGCAGTAGAGAACTCATCAGATCCATGAACTACTTGTTGGGGTGATCAGAGGTACCAGCTTTGTGTTGCATTACTGCTATATGTGTGAAACAGTTTGCTACGGTGGTGTTTTCCAGCTTTGGAATCCATGAGGAAGTTATAGATGTCTCAGGTGTCCAGTTCATGAGTAGTATGGTAAATATATCCTTTGCCTCCTTCATGCTTACCAAGATGTTTCAAAAGATTCAAATGAGTGCGTACTGTTTGGGCTCCTGCAGGAGAAACAGGTGAAGATAAACTTAAACCTTGTTTTATGGTTCAAATGTATTTATTAATTTTCAATTAAAAATAAAAAACTTGAGGGGTGTCACAGCACCCCCCAAACCTATAAGGACAAACAGGCAACCAGGCAAGCTGCCATGCCCCACCCTCCCCCTTCAAACCCCCCTTGGGTGCACCACCATATTGTCAGGTCAGCAGGGTTAGGAGTACGATCTCCGAAACGGCTACGTTCCGGTCTGCACTCTAGGGGCACTCTTCCTATCTTGTAAGTGGAGAAGTCACAAGTATTTAGGACAAGTCAGTTCTCCAAACTCCCCAGAAATTAAGGATAGGAAGAGGTGCCATAGCTCCCTATAGGAGTGCCCCTGTGTCTTGAGGGTGAGAGTGAGCTTTTCCATCCTCAAGATCAACCGTACCCTGTGCAACCATCCTAGCTGTGTAGGGATCTGAGGGGTTCCCCAGTGAGTCAGTATGCTTTGTAAGGCTGCCCCTAAGGCTAGGCGGATTTGTCAGCCCGTAGGGACTTTAACCCCAAGGGGTTTGGAAGGCCCAATATGATGTAGGACGGGAAGCGCGGTATTTGGGTGTTCAAGTGGTGATCAATGTTGTTTAAGATTCTCTCCCAATATGAAGACTGCTTCGGGCATTCCCATAGAATATGGGTCAGGGTACCCAGGTCGTCGCAACCCCTCTAACAGAGAGGTGATTGTGAGTGGTCCACTTGATAGAGCCAGGCCGGGGTGGGACACTAGGTAGTAGCAATCTTCGATACAGTCTCTGTGCTGGTTGCGCGGCACGCTGTGTGGTGCGCCCAGCAATAGATCGTTTCCCAATCCCTGGGTTTCATGAATCTTCCCAACTCTGTCTTCCAGCGTGCCTGACTCTGGATTTTGGGTATCTGGACCACCTGTTGGAGCAGATCGTAGAGCTCTTAAATGGCATGTTTGTCTGTCGTCTTTGTCAACAGACATTTTTCATATTGTGTGAGACGTCTACATGCTTTCTCCCTAATTAAGGGATGCATTACCCAGTGGTAGATCTGGAGATAATGCATTCTCTCTGTCTCTGGAAAAGAATGGGTCCTTATTAGGTTTTCCATGGGCAGTATTCCCTCTGCGTCAAACAGATGTCCAATGGAGGGGCATGAGAGAGATGTCCAAGAGCGGTAGGCACAGTGGTCCAGGCCTGGTGTGAAATCCTGGTTCCCCACAAAGGGTGTTAGGGGAGAGGGAAAGGAGGTTAAGTTGCGTGTTCGCGCACTTTGGTCCCATACCCTCATAGTAGCTCTAGTGATGGGGGATCAGTACAGGCCCCACGGCCTATGGCGGCGCGGTAGGAATGGGATCCTCCAAAGGGGGGTGCCCACAATTGCACGGTCCATAAACAGCCGCCGCTTGTCCGAGTCTGGTCTGCACCACTCCACCAGATAACTATGATGGGTTGCCCTGTAGTATTGCTGAACGTCTGGGATTCCCAGACCCCCCCTGTGTGGGAGTTGGTAGGCCAGGAGTCGAGCCATTCTGGGTTTTTTACCCGCCCATAAGAAGCAGTGGATTTCACCCTGCAGCGCCTGGAGTGAGCTCGGAGGAGGCTCAGCCGGCAGTGTCTGGAAGAGAAACAATGCCCTAGGAAGGACTGACATTTTAATGGTGGCTATTCTGCCAGTCCATGATATGGGGTGGTGTTTCCATTTGGAGAAGTCTGCCTTGACACTCCAAGGAGAAGCTGATAATTCATCGTTGCTGATTCTGATACTGTCCTAGCTATCTGGATGCCCAGATATGGGATGGAATCCTTCTGCCAATGGAAGGGGTACTGCTGTGCCAGTAAGTTCACCGACTCCCTCTGGAGCATGAGACTGAGTGCCTGGGACTTTGAAAGGTTTATTCAGAAACCCAACACAGTCCCAAAAGCCTCCACCTCCTGAAAAAAAGCCAGGAGGGCCTTTAACGGGTCATCAAGTGCAACCACCACATCATCTGCATAGAGCGCAATGGTATATTCTTCTCCACCAAAGATAGCTCCAGTGATCTCTGGGCTGTCCCTCACCCTCTGTGCAAAGGGCTCCATAAAAAGAGCAAAAAGCAGGGGGACCAGTTGGCATCCCTGACGGGTCCCGCGACCCACCGGGAAGGAAGTGGATGTCACCCCGTTGATTCTGACTAAGGCTCTCATAGGCTATATGCACTCACTATCCAAGCTTGGAACCAGGGCCCCAGGCTGAACTGCTCCAACGTTGTTTGGAAGTGTGGCCAGTGAACTCGGTCAAACGCCTTCTCTGCATCTATGCTGATCAAAATTAGCTCCCTCCCTGCTCGCTGAGCATTGTCCAGTGTGTGTAATATCCATTTGGTGTTGTCTCCACACTGGTGGTGTGGGATGAAACCCACCTGGTCGGGGTTTACCAATCCAGGCATCAGCGGGTTCAAGCGAGTGGCGAGGATGCCCATAAGCAGCTTGAAGTCTACGTTTAGTAAGGAGATAGCTCTGTAGGAACTGCACTCTGTGGTGTCCTTTCCAGGTTTAGGGATTACCACAACAGATGTGTCCAGCATAGATGGCGGCATCTACCCAGGGCCCATAATGGCATTAAAAAGTTGAGTTAAGATCGGGGCCAGGCTGTACAAAATGTTTTGTAAAAGGGTCCGGGAAAGCCATCTGTTCCAGGGGATTTTGAGGCCTCCAATCAGGCTATTGCTGAAATTACCTCCTCAATCCTAATTGGACCTTCGTGAGGGCTGCCTCTATGGGTGTCAATTTAGTTGTGTGGGCCTGGTTAAGATATTGCTGTGAGGTGCTTGAGTCAGTTTGTTGAAGAGAGTAAAGTTCTTGATAAAAGCCATGGAAGGCCGAGGCAATCTGAGTGTCCCTCGTTACCTCTGATCCCCCTAGGTTCCTTATTACTTCCACCGCCGTAGTCTGCCTCTGAGCCCTGAGACTAGTTGCCAAAAGGTGTCCGCATTAATTGCCGCCCACGTAATAGGAGTGGTGTAGTCGGAGGGCTGCGTATTCTGCCCTGTCAATGTCAAGCCCTGCAAGTTGTGTCCTGGCTGCACTGAGCTGTCTCCAAACTCTCGGGCCCCCGTCCTCTTGTGTATCCTCTCACGTTCTGTCACCTGCTGCTGCAGTTGTGCCCTTTTCTTGCGTCGGATTTTGTTATCTGCCACCGATATCGCAATAAATTCCCCCTTTTATTACTGCCTTGAGCGTGTCCCATAGTAGAGAGACTGGTGTGTCTGCTGTGTCGTTGATCTCTAGAAAAGTGGCAATAGCTTTTGTTATCTGGGCCACCACCTCTGGTCTCTTCAGGAGAGTGGTTTTCAGTCACCAAGGGCAGGGACCCTCGGGCTAGGGGGAGACTTTTAGCGTGAGCGATACTGCCACGTGGTCAGACAACACACAGGCGGTCATTCTGGCTTTCCCGCTGGGCCGGCGGGCGCCCGCCAAAGGAGCGCCTGCCGGCCCAGCAGGAAAGGCCCTGCAACATAGAAGCCGGCTCCGAATGGAGCCTGCGGTGTTGCAGGGGTGCGACGGGTGCAGTTGCACCCGTCGCGATTTTCACTGTCTGCTATGCAGACAGTGAAAATCATGCTGGGGCCCTGTTAGGGGGCCCCTGCACTGCCCATTCCAGTGGCATGGGCAGTCAGGGGCCCCCAGGGGCCCCACAACACCCGTTCCTGCCATCCTGTTCCTGGCGGTGAAAACCGCCAGAAACAGGCTGGCGGGAAGGGGGTCGGAATCCCCATGGCGGCGCTGCTTGCAGCGCCGCCATGGAGGTTCAGCCCTGCCAGGGGTATTCCGGCGGGAAACCGCCGGATCCCCTTTTCTGACCGCGGCTTTACCACCGCGGTCAGAATGGGCAATGAAGCACCGCCAGCCTGTTGGCGGTGCTTCCGTTGCCCGCGGCCAATGAGGGCCACAATGCTCAATATCTATGTCTCTCAGTGTCTGTTGGATTTCTTTAGAAGCCAGAAAAAATCAATGAGAGCATAAGTCTTATGTGCGTGGGAGTAGAAAATGTAGTCTCTAGTTGTAGGGTGGCTTCCTCTCCAAACATCTCTGAGACCCAGCTCCTCCAGCCTTCCTAGCCCCCCATGGATAGGGCTCCCATCCCACCATATCTGAAAGCTGACCTGTCCCAGTCCTTGTTTAGGACTATGTTATAGTCACCCCCTATGAGCACCTGTCTGTCGTGTGTAGTCATAACATCTGCTAGCGCCTGGTGGATGAACCCTTCCTGTTAGGGGCGTCTATAGACACTACAACCACTTGAGTGCTCCCGATGTGTATTCTATAGGCCAGCAAGCGACCATGTATTTCGGCAATCTTGTCTCCCACCCTCCCTCGGAAGGATTGTACTACTAGAAGTGCCACCCCCACCACCTTGGTCTCACATAAGGAAAAGTGTTGTGTTGGGAAAGACCTGGAGAGCAGTCTATGATGGTCTACGGGGCTTAAACTTGTCTCCTCCAGGAGGCATAAGTTGGCTTGCGTGTGTTCTAGTTATGAGAGGACCACTTTGCGCTTGGTTGGGTTATTGAACCCCTTGACATTAAGGGTGACTATTTTAAAAATTGTTTAGGCGGAACGGATGAAGTATCTCCAGCCAATGTGCGCCTATGCATAACCTGTTATCCCCTCCCTTGATTGGATGAGTATTAGTGGAGGCTCCGGTCCCATAGGTGAGATGCATATATCTCTATGTGAGCATTGTGCACCCAACCCCACCCGTAAACAAAACACATTCAAACAACATAGTCAAATTACCCCACTGAGGGGAGCCGGAACTTCCCAGCGTAGTCCTGAGGGTGAACCTAAGTTCCAGGAGCTGGTGTTCATCGGGTGCAACACCTGTCCCTCCCCAATCCCCTCCCTGACCGCTGCAGCTGCATGACTTCTGGGCCAGGTGGCCCCCACCTCTTGTCCTTGTCTGCCTTCTTCCTGTCTCCAGTTATAGACACCAGGACTGCTCTTCTTTCAGATGCTATAGTCTCTCGGTCCGACTTGGTGCTCCCTTGTGGGATAGTCTGCCAACGTGTGTGCCTCCGGTTCCGTGCTCCAGCTTCGACAAATGTTTACACCCCTCCAAGGGGTCCCCCAATTACAGTACATTGCATGCCTCTTTCAGTGAGTGTAGTTGGTGCAGTTTGCCTTCCCATCAGAAAATTAGACGGAAAGGGTGACCCCAGGAGTAGGAAACTTTCTTGTCTCTGAGTTGGGAGGTGATTGGGTGGCTGCCAAGTCCTGATAAAGGAGCAGTGAGTGGCCATGGAATTTCAGTGGGTGCTGTTCTATTGCCATCCAGAGTATGCGGTCCTTCAGGGGGAAGTCATGGATGCAGACTAGCATGTCCGGTGGTGCATGAGATGGCCTCGGTGGTCCCACCCTGTGCACCCTGTCTATGCGTACCTCCCTATCTGAGGTCTATCCTAGTATCTGGAGGAAGAGAGCCCTCACATACATTAATATGTCCTCCTCTTCAGCCCCGGTTGGTGCTCCCTGGATGCAAATGTTGTTCCGCCTTGATCGGCTCTCCTAGTCTCCTGCTGCAGTTGCTCAATCTCCTCATCTCGAGTATTCTCGTGCTCTTCCAGGGTGGCCACTCTCTTGCTGACCTCCTCCAGCTCTCATCGCACCACCTTCAGGTCCACTGACAGATCTCTCTTCACCACCTGTATATTTTCTCTAAGCGATGTGAAGAGACCTTCAAGGAAGGCCCGGGTAACAATGGCCTCACCGTCCGCCTCCGACTTCTCACCCCTATGTCTCCCTGTTACGGAAGCGTCCACTTCGACTTTGTCTGCTGCAGGCCTGGTCAGCATGTCCTTAACGGATCTGTCCTTTTTAGGTTGTGTCGCAGCCATCTCTCCTACCCCTTCCATTGGCCCCGTCGGACTCCGCTCCCCTCTCCTCTTCTTGTTGAGTGTGCAGGTCTTCTAGGGCCCTCGGGACAGGGTTCAGCTAAGGACCCACACTCTCACTTTGTCTCTATGGCCCACTGCCCCCGGGGACCCAGTCAGACTCTCCATGCAGGCCCCGAAAGTCTCTGCCCAGCTCTCATCTTCTCAATGGGTGCATAGACCTCAGCACCCAGTCTGCCGTCATCGTCAAATGTGGGGGTTGCCCTCCTCCCCTTCAAACAAGGAGCCTCTTCTGGCGTGGGCTCCTCCAGACACCCGCCAATGGGGACAAGGGACCCCCCAGCAGCTACCGCTGGATCCCCTGTTCAGGCCCTTCACACTCTTTCAGGTAGAGGCACAGGTCAGACTTCCATGCCATTCCTCTACTTCTTCTGCGTCCTCAGGAGTCAGCCATCCAGTGCTCTCTCCTGCTCGTGCCGGCCAGTTAGCCTCCCTACTCTACTGCCTCTGGGGCCTCTGTGCACCGCCCCCACTCACCAAGCGGGCATGCGGTCCTGGCAGCAGTCTGGCCAGGCTCCACCAATCCCGTTAGAGGACCTCGGTCAACCCGCCACCCTCAGCATTCCACCCGGCGTAGTGTCCACCAGGAGGTCGGGCACACCTGCTCCTCTGTCCACTCCTCTGCCTTTCTCCGGGGTTCTTTGTTGCTTTCCAACATGGACCGGTGCCGCTCAACCTGTTGCCGTCGGCTTTCTACTGGAGCCCTGGAGGTGCCACCATCTTGCAGAGCCCCAGGGATTTCAGACTGTGGGCTCCGTCCTCATGTGCCGACTGTCTCCCGTGTCTCTTGCCCCATTTCACTGATGAGGAGTTGCGAGTCATGTTTCAGGAAATAGTCAGGGTAGAGCCACAGCTGTTTGGAGCACAGATCCAGCAGATATCCATTGCCAGGAAGATGGAGCTATGAGGGAGGATCGTGGACAGGGTGAGCACCGTTGAACAGCATCCACCAACAAGGGACAGCATTAGGAAGAGGCAGAACGACCTAGGGGAGAAGGTGCTTTCCATAGCAGCTAGGCACCAACTCGCCATCCAGAGGACTCGCAGTGGGACCCCACCTCCTCCCCCACAGCTGACAGCATGGGAGGAGCAAGTCTTGGCAATACTGCATACTGACGGACTCACTGGAGTTGCCGGAGAACTGGACACTGATGAGTCAACATTTACTACCTATCACACCCCCATACCTGAATGCCACCACCTCTCACCCTGACACCCATCACTCCACTCTATCCCATACAGTGCACACCACAATTAACAAACCTAAATGCCAAGCCCTACATGTACATCTCTGCCAGCCCTGCATATACACCCACCACCAATGAATGCACAGCATGGAGAACTAACAATCCCACAATACATCATCATACACAAACAAAGGTGTCAGGGCAACAGCAAAAATATAGGGGAAGCTAGGGATGCAGAATATGTAACAGACATAGCATAAGACACCACTTACATCCCCACAGGTGCCCCAGCCAATCTCAGTGGCGAGGAGATGCCATGGATACCCAGTCCCCCACCAGAAGATGCCCCCAATGATGACATAAACTCTGGAGTTCTAGATCTGGATGAACTCCATGGCCCATCAGGGACCACTGGCCAGTCAGCTAACCCAGACCACACCCAGGCCACCACAGAGCCTCCCCCCTCAGTATCCAATACCACAGCAGCCACCCAATGTCCCCAGACCTCTGTGCCCAGGACACATCAATCAGCAGTGTGCTCACATGTACAGGGACCCCAGTCCACACCTCACAGGCAAGACAATTGGGGCCATATTTATACTTTTTGACGCAAAACTGCACTAACGCAGTTTTGCACCAAAAAAATTTGCGCCGGCTAACGCCATTCTGAAGCGCCATGCGGGCGCCGTATTTATTGAATGGCGTTAGCCGGCGTTAGCCGACCGGCGCTGCCAGGTGTGCGTGAAAAAAAACGACGTACACCAGGCAGCGCCGGCGTAGGGAAAAATGGCGTTTGGGCGTCCCAAAATGGGGCAAGTCAGGCTGAGGCAAAAAAATCGTGTTAACCCGATTTGCGCCATTTTTTTGGGGCGCCCAGACGCCATTAACATGACTCCTGTCTTAGCAAAGACAGGAGTCATGCCCCCTTGCCCAATGGCCATGCCCAGGTGACTTATGTCCCCTGAGCATGGTCATTGGGCATAGTGGCATGTAGGGGGGCACAAATCAGGCCCCCCTATGCCACAAAAAAAATTAAAAAAAATACTTACCACAACTTACCTTTTCTTCCCTGGGATGGGTCCCTCCATCCTTGGGTGTCCTCCTGGGGTGGGCTAGGGTGGCAGGGGGTGTCCCTGGGGGCAGGGGAGGGCACCTCTGGGCTCATTCTGAGCCCACAGGTCCCTTAACGCCTGCCCTGACCCAGGCGTTAAAAAGAGGCGCAAATGTGGGGATTTTTGCCCCGCCCACTCCCGGGCGTCATTTTTGCCCGGGAGTATAAATACCACGCACATGCCTGGGAGTCATTTTTTAAGACGGGAACGCCTACCTTGCATCTCATTAATGCAAGGAAGGTGTTCACGCCAAAAAATGACGCTAACTCCATGAACTTTGGCGCTAGACGCGTCTAACGCCAAAGTATAAATATGGAGTTAGTTTTGCGTCGAAAAAAACGACGCAAATTCGGCGCAAACGGAGTATAAATATGCCCCTGAGTGTCCTGGGGGAATTGGCAATGGGCACACTGTTCAGGGGACACAGGCACAGGGGGCCAGGGACAGTTGGATGACAGCTGTGCGTCAGGTGGAGGACAGGCCAAGGGAACCAACTGTCCAGGAGGCACTAACTAATGTCCTGGGGGCTTACCAACAATCCCAGGACAAGATGGGTCAGGTGATAGACATCATGCAGGAGAACCAGCAGCTGCAGGAGGAACACTACCAGGAGATCAAGAAAGAACTTCAGGCCCTGAACACAACCATGGTCTCCATTGCAGGGGTGCTGTGTGATATGGCCAACCTCATGAGAAACTACACATCACCCCAGCAGGCCCCTTCCACTAGCCAGTCAACTGACGAGCCCTCCATATCTGATGCAGCTAGTGGACAGGAGGCCCTGCCACAGGACCCACAGACCACCAGCAACCCTCCCCCTGCAGAAGGTGAACCACCCCACAAACGTTCCCTGCGACCCAGTCAGACACCAGAGACACTTGCCAAGACCAAGACCACCACCAGGAAATTAGCCCCTCCTGAATGTCCCTCTTGTGTACTTTGAACTGCCATTACTCCCCTTCCTATGGCCCCTTGGACACTGGACCTGAGCTACAAACACACTGGACCACTTAGCTGGACTATTCCCAACCATCACCCCACTCCATTTTAGAAGAATTTTCCATAAACACCCTGGGACACAACTTGAGTAATAGTGCTTTACCTACAGGTAATGTACAATGTAATGAACTGTAATGAACTGCATGATCCTGTGTAAAGGTCCAGTAACATGTTGATCCATCCAACAAATGTGTCTCAGCAGTCGGTACACATCACAGCAGTACATGGTTGGAACAACACCAACATCTCCAATAAGGGAAGGCATATGTGACAGTCAGGTAGGATGCAAAGGGAATTAATGGCATTATGCTGCAGTCACATGGTACAACACTAAAATATATAACATTCTTACCTGAGTGTCATTGGAAGTACTGCAGGATCAAATGTGACCTGCTGTCAACATCCTCCTCCTCTTCTTCCTCCTCACTGTCCTCAGTGTCCACTGCTGCATTGTCACCCCTTCCTCCTGCAGATAGAGTACATGCCATCTGAGGGCCAAAATGTGCAACATGCAGCAAACAACAATGATTCTGCAGACCTTCTGAGGGGAGTAGCATAGGTATCCACCTGTCAGATGGAGGCACCTGAACCTAGCCTTCAGGAGCCCGAAGGTCCTTTCTACAATCCTCCTGGTACGCCCATGAGCATCATTGTACCTATTTTCATCCCCTGATCTCGGATTCCTAACAGGGGTCATGAGTCATGACAGTTTTCGGTGGCCAGAATCACCTGCAAGAAGTAAGGGACACACATTAGCCCTGCACAGTGGCATGGGCTATGAACCCTGAAGGCATAAACGCACAAAAATTGGGTGGGGACACAGTCTCACCTATTAGCCACACTCTGTGCCTCTGTAGTTATGCCATCAGCTGTGGGACACTGCTATTTCTCAGGACAAAGGCATCATGCACTGACCCTGGATACTTGACAGTGACATGGGAGATGTACTGGTCAGCCAGGCATACCATCTGGACATTGAGTGAGTAGAAACTCTTCCTCTTCCTGTACACTTGTTCATTGGTTCGGGGGGGGCTAAGGCAATATGGGCCCCGTCGATGGCCCCAATAATATGAGCTATGTGTCCCATTGCATAGAATCCAGCCTTCACAGTGGGTAAATCATTTACCTGGAGAATGCGATGTAGCTACACATGTCTTTGAGCAAGGCAGACAAAACCCTTGCAAGCACAATCAAGAACATTGGCTGTGACATCCCTGCAGCCAAGCCCACTGTCATCTGGAAAGAGCCTGTTGCCAGGAAATGGAGCACAGAGGGCACCTGCACAAGAGGGGGGATTGCTGTGGTGCTACGGATAGCAGGTAGCAGATCAAGCTCCAATTGTTGACCCAGCTCTGTGATGGTGGCCCTGTCCAGACGATGGGTGAGTATGATGTGCTGGTCCTCTAGTGTAGTCAAGTCCACAAGGGGTCTGCACACCGGTGTGTGCCTCCTCCTATTCCTCTGCAGTGGTTGGTACCTAAGGGACCCAAATGTAAAAAAGGAGTGACAACAGGAACCATGAACACACTCCAGCAGTGTACATAGAGCATGTTTGTATGTTGGACACTGGAACTGTGTAGGTGAGTACATTCGACTACAATGACGCACTAATTAATCTGTACATGTGTACCACCATTAGAAAATGGCACCCGCCTGTCCTGTATTCATGGACAGGTGGAAGTGACCTCACTCCGCTGGCGTTCGCGTCATAGCGGAAGGCGGTCTGCACCGCCGTGCAATTCCTCATTGGCTAACATGGCCCTCCATGGATAATGGGAACCAATGACGATCAATGCTGGCGGTGATGGTGTTCACCACCGTGGACGTGACTGCCATTTCCTTTCTACCACTTCACTTACTCCTGACTTTCCACAGGACCATATTTCCACTGTGTGTGCTGCTGTGACCTGTGTCTGGAACAGCCATGGCTCGTGCAATAGGGGTAAGGGCCCCAGCCTTCACGTCGGAGGAGTTGAGTGCCTCGTGGATGGGGTCCTACCATAGTATAGCCAGTTGTATGGGCCTCCAGACCAACAGGTGAGTATACCATGGGTACGTTGCATGCAACATGACTGCATGGAGATGTGTGTGTGCTGGCAGTGTGTCAGGTGGGGGGTATGGCTGGAGGCAGCGTCAATGCAGGTGTACGGGTCATATGTGTGCCTGATGAGGGGAAATGCTTTTGGTGGGCCATATGTGTGACAGGCTGGATTGTCAGATTCATGGTGTCCCACCTTCAGTGTTTCCTCTGCAGGTCAGCGCCCATCAGAAGAAGAGGTTGTGACATGCCATCGCCAAGGACATGCGGACCCTGGAGGTTTATAACAGGCAGAACACCCAATGCAGGAAACGGTGGGAGGACCTGAGACACTGGGCTTGGAAGACCTCAGAGGTCCAGCTGGGCATGGCCTCCCAACGAGGGAGGGGTACCCCTCAGAACCTGACCCCCCTCATGGCCCGCATACTCACGGTGGCCTACCCAGAGCTGGATGGGCGCTTAAGGACATCACAGCAGCCAAAAGAGGGTGAGTACAGTGTGTTTGTCAACCATCTCTGTTGCCTGACATGGGTTTTGGGAGCAGGGTACTAGTCAGTGGATGTCCCAATATGCCAGCTCAGATATTGCTGAGTGGTCCAGCTCAGGTTAATAGGGTGGAAAGCATGTATTAGATAGCTAGGTAGGTGGCTTCTCATGTCAGACAGGGCTTAGCTGGTCCCAGTTGGTGTGTAGCTGGCAGTGTTTAGCTCCTACCTGCTGTGGTATTTAGCCAATGGTATGCCAGTGTGGTCCATACTGTCCATTCTTAGTCTCAGTGTGTGACAGTGATGTTTCTGCCATCTGCACTGTTGGCGCGGAGATTGACCCTGTGCTCCCTTTCTCTCTCTCCCCCTCTCTGCTTTTGTCATCCTGTCCATGTGTGCATTAGCATCATCTGGCAAAGGAGCAGAGGCACTGGCGAGTGAGGGAGCTGCATCCCACGGGACCCAGGTGGCAGAGTCCACCGACAGCAAAGTGACCAGTGGGACGGAGGGCGAGGGGAGCACCATGGCAGGGACAGGAGGTGACACCACTGACTCTGATTCGTCCTCCGATGGGAGCTCCCTGGTGGTGGCGGACCTCTCTGGGATCACCTGGCTACAGGTTCTACCTCCACCCCCGTACCAGCACCACCTTCCCAGTACCCCCCACTGAGTTGCCCATGCCAGCTCACCCAGGAGGGTGGGCATCTCCTTTGCCCCAGTCACCTCATGCCCTGCCCCAGTCAGCCCTGCTGCCCTCAGTGAGGAAGCTATTGACCTCCTGAGATCCATCTCTGTTGGGCAGTCAACCATTGACATGCCATCCAGGGGCTGGCATCCCAGATGCAGCAATTCAATGCCTTCCTGGAGGGCATCCATGGTGGGTTGGCGGCCCTACAGAGATCGTTTCCGGCTCTGGCCTCTTCACTGACGGCAGCCAGTGTTCTTGTTTCATCCATCCCCCAAAGACCAACTACCCAGTCCCAGTTTCCTCACCCCCAACCCATCCCCCACACACATTCTGACAAGCATGCACCCAAAACAACACACAAGACTAGCAGCTCAAGCAGAACACTTCAGACCACAAGCACTCACACAGCCAACACCCAGATGCACACACATCATCCACTGCCTCCCCTTCTCTTCCTCCCTCACAGACACATCCTCACTCACACCTGCATGCACTGCATCAACAGTCCCTGAACCTTGAAACTGCACAGCCTTGCCACTGCCACCACAACAGCAGACCTGTAGTTGTGGATGCCACACATCACATGCGCGGTCACCACCACCACCACCCCATGCAGTACACCCATCTCACTTGCAGACATCACCACATCCATCCAAACATCATGTTTGTTCCCCCCACCCTGTCTGCCTCCCTCCAGTGACAGTGACACACACATGCTCGCACTCAGACCCACAACAGCCATCCACCTCACACTTGCACACTGTCCATGCACCTGCACCCAAGTCCAGCATACCTCCTCCTATAACCACTCCCTCTGCCTCCACACCCATCCCTCCTCCCACATCCTGCCCCATTGTCCCTAAGAAGCTTTTCCTTGCCCGCCTTGACCACTTCCCTCCCCCTCTCCCTATCCTGCCAGTAAGAGGAAGGTCACACCACCCCAGCCCAGTGCCTCAAGCACCCAGTGTGACAAAGCTCCACCCCCAAAGTCTCCAGCTGCCACTAAGGGCACATGAGTGAGAAGCCGTCCCCCGCACCAAGGGCACCCTTCCCCCCAAAACAGAGAGCTAAAGTGCCGCCCCCTCCCAAACAGACTGGCAAGACCATGGGGCCACCTCCAAAATCTAGGGTCAAGGAGGCCCCAACGAAATCCCTGCCCAAGGAGGCCCCCCAGAAATCCAAGGCCAAGGAGGCACCCCAAGGGGCCTCCCAGACATCTAAGACCAAGGAGGTCCCCAGCAATCCAAGGCCAAGGACGTCCCACAGAAATGCCTGGACAACGAGGCCCCCCAGAAATCCAAGGCCAAGGAGGTCCCACAGAAATCCCTGAACAAGGAAGCCCCAACAAAATCCCTGGACAAGGAGGCCATGACAAAATCACTTGACAAGGAGGCCCCAACAAAATCCCTGGACAAGTGGGCCCCATTCGAAACCATGGCCAAGGAGCCCCCATTCAAAATTGTGGCCAAGGAACAGCATCCGGTACCAGAGGCCAAGGAGCAGCATCTGGAACCAGAGGCAAAGGAGCAGCTTCCGGAACCAGAGGCCAAGGAGCAGCATCTGTAACCAGAGGCCAATGAGCAGCATCCGGAACCAGAGGCCAAGGGGCACCATCAATAACCATTGGGCAGCCCCATCCTCAACCTGTGGGCAGGAAGCCCCCTGCTCAACCTGTGGGCAGGAAGCCCCATCTAGAACCAGTGGGCAGGAAGCCCCCTTCTCAACCTGTGGGCAGGAAGCCCCCTCCAGAACCAGTGGGCAGCCAACCAGCCCCCTACTCAACCTGTGGGAAGGAAGCCCCCTCCAGATCTAGTGGGCAGGCAGCCCCCTCCAGAACCAGTGATCAGGAAGCCCCCTCCTCAACTTGTGGGCAGGAAGACCCCTCCAGAAACAGTGGGCAGGCAGCCCCCTCCAGAACCAGTGGGCGGGAAGCCCCCTTCTCAACCTGCGGGCAGGAAGCCCCCTCCAGAGCCAGTGGCCAGGAAGCCCCCTCCTCAACCTGTGGGCAGGCAGCCCCCTCCAGAACCAGTGGGCAGGCAGCCCCCTCCAAAAGCACTGGGCAGGAAGCCCCCTCCAGAACCAGTGGGCTAGGAGCCCCCTCACAATAAGATGCAACCCCGCCCCCTGAGGTGCCTGCCCATTTCCAACATGATGCCCCTGAACAGTGGAGTCCCGATGTTGTCAGGAGTCAAGTTGGAGCTTGGACTTTGCCCTGTGGGCATTTGTGTCATTGGACTGGCCTTTGGGCCTTTATTTATTGAATTCTGCAGTTGTGGATGTATTTGCAGTGGTTGGAACTGTTTATGTTTACTAGGTTTATTTACTCTGGGGTTCTGTTACTGTCATTTCCTGTGCATGTGTTTCTGGGTGTGTGCATGGTGTGTGTTGTGCATGTGTGTGTCACTCTCCCCCATCTCTCCACATTTGTGTGCTAGGTGACTGTACTCACCGTTGTTGGCTTCATCAGCATTGGTGCTCCAGGATGGCCACGGTGTGGAACAGCATCGGGAAGACTTGCAGATCTGGTTCCATGGCAGCCCCAGACTCCTGTGTGTCCCTGGAGGTGAGTGTCTCCTTTTAAGTGATGTGTTTCTGCCCAGCTTTTGGTGTTGTTGCTACTGCCCTGGAAATTTTGGCGGTGTGCTATGTCATATTCTGATGGGTGGATCCTTGTCTTCCGCCTGCCTGTAGGTGGCTACCGCCGTGCTTGGTGTTTGTAACGCGCTTGCGGTTGGTGTGCTACATTGGCTGTCTATGGGAGGGATCACCACCATGGTCATATTTTGACCGTCATTACCGCCAGCCTGTTGGCGGTGATACTGCCACTTTAACCCTGGCCATCAGAAGACCGCCAGGGTCATAATGACCACCATAGTGTTTACACACACAGCTGTTTACCTGGAGGACTGCAGAGCAACGATCCTTTGGGAAGTCAGATGGGTGCTGAGGGTTGGAGACTCTGTGGCCAGGGGAAGCATGGAAGCTCTAAGGAAGACGACTCTATGTGTAAACATCCTTGTTTCCATGTAAAATAACCATATTAGATTAAGTTAAAACTATCATGTTCTATAGATGTAACAGATACTTCCTTTATTAAATCTGGCCACGCTTGGCATCCATTGGTGGTAGTAACAGTATGAGTGGGTAGGGATGCCATTCAGTCTGTACCTGGCAATTTGGTACATTTGTTTGTTTACCTCACTCTCATTTAGTTCACACTTCCTCCATTGTGCTCTTTTCTTGTTTTTTACCCTGCCTCCTCCTCACTTTCTTCAGTGTTTGTGGTTTTGTATTTCTGGATTTTATTCTGCTCTTCAGCATTTTACTATTGACTTTCTGCAATCCTAGACTGATTTGGAGACATTCCCTGCCTGCTTCTTTGTCACTTGACAGAAAAGGAGAAGAGCATGCTCTTCCTGGTTGTGTATCCAATTGTGTACTCAAATATGCTACATTTTCATTGCTTGCATTTATTATCCATTGCCTTTACCTTTTGTAGCTCACCATTTACAGTGGCTTTTACAGTGGCCAGCATCTGATTACCCTAACTCCTCCCTTGTTTTGTTCCCCTGTTTCCTCAAAGCCACTGAAACCAGTGTTGTCTCTGTCAACAACCTTAAGGAGAACTGCGAGGAATGGGGTCAGCAGTGGGGTCTGTCTGCACTCTTGAATCACGTGTTGCCTGAATATTGCTACACCACATGGATGGTGACCATACTACTTACTATACTACTTAACCATACTCAATACAAGGAAATACCACAAATACACTAACACATCCTCCCCCACAGACGCACAAACATGCACATATATTCATCCTCCATCAATAGAAACATATAACCAATTAACAAAGACCGCTGGCCTTAACACTCCTTTAGCAGCAAACTGATACCAGCAGCTCAATGAGAATAACATATTGCCTAATTGAGAATAGGGCTAGAATGAGAATAGATCCTGATCACAGAAGTAGAAAACCAGTATTCTGCTAAGAGTGCTGGAACAGACAACAACTGGCAGAATGTGCACTGTACAAATGCACACAGAATAAACTATCTTTCAATTTCGTCCTGGCACCTTTTGCGTACAAACACATGCCCTTTTACAAGAAGAATGGCCTCTGGAATTTCCAATCCATGATGAAGCCGAAGCTGGCTGGGCTAGGACCGTGTGCCATGGCTTAGATTACAGTGACATAGCCACTGTCAATCAGGTTTAAAAGTAGCATCTGGCACTATATTGTGCCAAGAGGTAGGACAGGCTGTGAATGCTGACAAGTACCCGTTACGTTTAATATTATTACCTACCACTGTCATCTAGTGAGTCAGGGAAATATAAAGCCTGTGCAAGCAAAACTGGAAGTAATTTCTGCCTGGCCTATGCCCTGCACCCAGGTTTAGGTAGATTGTTCTTTGAGATAATATAGAGTATTCATCCCAATTAAATATATGAACAACGCTTGTGTAAAGGGGTGCCTCCCCTATGAGAGCAGACGAGCATTGCCACACTAACAAAATGCCAGGAGAGCTAAAAAGTAAAATGGTAATAAAGTTTATTTATTACCATTCTATTTTTTCAGCACCGCGTCTGGAACCGAGTATCAGGACGCAGCAGGGCAATTGCTTGTGAGTGGCATCAGCAGGGAGTTCTGCACTTGAAGACAGCTGGGTTACAGAAAGCTCAGGCCTGCAGCACTCTTAAGAGTGCTAAGAGAGGCGGCTAGCTCCAATTTTGATATTTCTCTCATGCTGTCCAACAGCATGAGAGCAGCACCAGGATTGTTTAGTGTAGTTTCCTTGGTCCCACATTCGAGGAGAGGTATATGCCATGAGGACGCTGTGAGAGAAGTGCCTTTTAAAAAATATATATATATTTGTATCCCCCACCCCACCACTGTAAATACAAGCCAGCTTCCACTGCTTGTACATCTGTGCCTGCCAAATATGGGTCCTGAAGGTTAAGGGGCTTCTACACACAATATTGCAGGTTGGCTAAAGCTATGACAGCCGCATAGTTAAAGCTATGATAAATGGTATTGTGGCTAGGGATACCTAGAAAAGGCCTTGTAATTGATTTCTGGTCACACCTAGCTCTCAGGTGCGTACTAAGGCCCGTATTTATACTTTTTTTAGCGCCGCATTTGCGCCGCTTTTTTGACGCAAAACGGCGCAAACCTACAAAATACAATGGTATTTTGCAAGTTTGCGCCGTTTTTGCGTCAAAAAACGACGCAAATGCGGCGCAAAAAAAGTATAAATACGGGCCTAAGTACATGGAGGGGGTATGGATATACGTTAGAGTATCCAGGTGCAGCAGCTGTCCCTGACTTGCCCTTTGCTGTCCAGCACACTCTCATGACTCAGAAGCCCTGAAGACAGCAGCAGGACCAGAGGTATCTAAGGATGGAATTGGGGAGGCGTTTAACACCGTGTAATGTCTTTGGTAATGGCAGTGTTTCCTACGTCACTTTTACGTTTGGCATTTTGTTGAATTGATGTTCATGGAAAATTGGGCATTCATCTGCTATTTTCAGAACATCAGATAAGTACGAATGGCATTCTTAGAAAGCATTAACATTAATAAAACACTCCACATGGTCAATGTTATGATACATTCAGAAGTGGAATACATTTACATCATTAAACTAGCTTTAAAATGAAAATGTAGGTTATTGAATAAAAACATTTCCATCTTTTGTACAAACCATTCAAAAATATGTGTAATGTGTGCCAAAATGTGGCATTATTCTTTTAGAGTTTGAATGCGCTTTATAGTTTGTGATTTCAGCTAATGATTACCATTATTCTCTTCTGTAAAACACCTAATTTCAGAAGGATTGTTAATTTATTCTCATTTACCGGATCTCACACAACATTGAAAATGCTTAAGTTATATTTTTGTATAAATCCAGGCTTTTTGAAATAGAGAACATATTGTTATGACTGTTCTCATTTTTGATGCTTAACAGATTCATTAAATAATTTCGTGTTACATAGACATTTTGAATACTTTTATTGCTTTATTTCATACACGACAAAACATTTGAACCTTAAATATCAACGGTACATTGTCAAAATCGATATCTGCCTGCTAAATAAAGTTTTTTCCACCCAATGTATGAATAAGATCGCACGTACTTGAAACCATGGTACGGGTCAGGTAATTCTCACAAAGGGAAATATCGGTGCATGGGCAAATACTGTACAACTTGGAATCGCGTTTCCCATTCTGACAGCAGTTTTCACCTTAAATGGAATTAGAACTTCAGCTCTATTCAGGGCCTTTGTAAAGAGATTTTAAGCTGCCCATTACATTAGGAAGAAATATTGTGTCCGACTTCCACAGTAATGGGTACTGCCACCATTTCATTCCTTAAGACAATATTCACTTTTAATTATGCCTGCTAAGCTACTTCATTTAAACTAAGGTGTTAGCAGTCGCCATCTTTTTTTCTCTATTTCTGCAGATGCTATTCGTGTCTTCTCTGCAGATAGGAGAGTTTGCTCTACTTTTTACATGGTCGGAAACAATATCAGTCTTCATTTGTTCAGGCTACCTGCTGGCTACCTGCTGGCTCAAATTTTGTAAACCTGCGTCTTAAGTATACCTTCTTTTTAAGCACTTTACTCCACTGCCTGATGTTAACAGGATAAAAGAATTGGTGCGTGCTCTCCAAATGTTTTTTTTTAATCTAGGATCTTACCTAAGCCTAAAATGGGCAATTAATTATCATTGAAGTAGCATTATTTTAACTTGTCTCTGGCATCAAGTTGACAGCTCTAGCAAACGTTTTAAGCATTGAACATTGTGGGGACTATAGGATCAGTAGCTACAGACTGCTATGGTTCTGTTGGAAGCACCTTGCATGGGTTTGAAGTAATAAACAAAAATCCTTTTCTTCAATAAGATTGTGTTGGACAACCTTTTAACAAATCACCCCACTTTAAGGGCAGATTTAAGAAAAGTGGCGCTGCACCTAGTGGAGCGCCACTTTTGTGCGCCCTTGGCGCCCCCCTACTGCCACCATGTGTGCGCCATATTTAAAATACGGCACACCATGATGTAGGGTAGGGGGCAATAGCATCATTGTTTTTATGCTATTGATGTACGCTGCTGGAGTAGTGTCAAAATTTTGGCGCTACTCTTCCAGAGTACAGAGGGGCCCATTATATATAATCAAAGCCCCCTTTCAACACCTGCTCTGAGCAGGCGTTAAAAGTGCAAAAAAAACTGGTGCAAGGAAATCTCTTAGATTTCCTTGCTCCATTTTTTTAGCCCTCCCTCACAGGGGAATGCCCCCCTTGCGCATATTATGCTTGGCACAGGCATAACGTGGCACAAGGGTTTACAAAGTGTCGCAATGCATGTATTGTGCCACTTTGTAAATATGGCCTAGGAAAAATATCACCTTAGCATTGCCTTAGCGTAAACAAAAAATGGCACTATGACGGTGCTAAGGTGGCGCTAGGGGCTCTTAAATCTGCCGCTTAGTTTGTAAGTCATTTTAGGCCTACATTTATGTTTCTGGATCTCAATTCAATCAAACGTTTTGGCAGTTAATTGCTTTTCCGCTGTTATGTTTAAGCTTCATCTGGTTTCTGCTTCTACTGACTTTATCCCATGACCAGATGAAAACCCTGATTTTGATGATAAAGTCAATACTTTATTGGCTTTGTAGACTGACCAGTAGGAAAATTTAGCCAATTTTACCACTTAATAAGTTAGATGGGTCTATGTTCCACTAAATGAATTTACATCAGCCAAAAGGTTTTAGCTTCTGAAAGCACATTTGAAAAAATCACCAGTTAGCACTGATCACTGCGGCACAATCGCTTGATTCCTACGTTTTTACTGATTTTCACAGTAAATGTGTTTCTGCTCTTCTACAGGATTTATGAAATGTGCATTAATAAGGTACCCAAGATACAATATTTACAACAAAAAATTTAATTGAAATGGTACAAGTCGTGTAGTTCAGTCGAAACAGGCTAAATGCTACTAACAAAATATTCTTGTCGAACGAATTTGAGGGAACCATTGCTAACATCAGTATGGAGTATACTTCATTTACATATATTCTGCAACAACTGGGATTAAGTGCTGATATTTTTTAGCCCATCCTTACAATAACACGAAGCTACAAGTCCCCAAATTCAATGTGTTATTGCGTAACAGGTCAGGAATGGCAGAAGGTGTCAGGCATCACATGGGGGAACTTGACAGTTATGAATTAGACTAAAGTATTGTTTATCGTCACACGAAGAAGGGACCATACATGACTAGTTTCGCCGGTGGTAGAGTTTGTGGGGAGCTACAAAGAGTTAAACAATGTTCCATCTGTGCACTAGAACATCTCCTGCGTGACCCTGGTTCTCACGAGTTGAAAGCGAAGTGGCTGGCTTTACCTGCACCTCTGTACCAACACTACCGACCACAATGGGCATTTAAGTGCCTGCACATAGGAAACTTTCACTAGTAAAACAAAACCCACAGGATACTGAAAAGGATGCAAGAATGTCTTATTGTATTTGGAGAAAATGTGCATACACATCAAACTGGTGCAGAGCTACGAGAATTGCATTTTTGAAAATAAAAACACTATTTTTAAATGACAGGCTTTTATGTTTTTTCTCGCCGTTGCTGCCTTTCAGATTTTAATTTAGTGCTCTCTAAACTTGAACACGCGCACAAAACACTGTTTTTAACAACATGTTAAGTAAGCTGTGGTAATTTCCCCTCTCAGCGGCACCTGCCAGTTCTGCTCTTGAATAAAGTGACAGAAAAGACTGGTGACAATTGTGGACTGTAAACTGTTCAAAAGTGGTGTCTCAAGAAAAAGAGGGACTATTCTGCTTGGCATGCTTGAATCTATCGCAGAGATTGTTACTTATGAAGAACCTTTTATTTTAAAATAAGAGACTGCACATAAAACCAATTAAGTTTCCTTCAATTAATTCTTTTGAGCAGCATTTTTTCTGGGCTTTGCATTTAATATGTGAACATTGTAGGGGTAGTAAGCGCTATATAAATACGATTACAATACAATACAATACAATTGTATAACACGCACAGTAGTTGCCACCATTGTCTATATATCATCATAGAATTTTCATGTCACCTTAAAGTTGCCTCATATCTCTTACCTGGAAGCCCATATAACTGGAAAGGTCCAAATGACTTTAGGTTTTCTGTATTGTTTCTGCAGTGAAAGGCGGTTTGATGTAGATGTCAGAAGCACACAGAAAGTATAAGTCATAGAGGAGTAGGAAGGGAATGAATTGGCCAAACACCACTTAGAAAAAGAAGCCCAGCGTTTTCCTGTATGATTTAAAGGTAGACTACATATGGAACGATTGAATCTGTAAAGCCACCTGAGTTGAACAACCCAGAGACTCTAACCCTATGTGTTCAAGTGGCAAGCTGTCAGAGTCAACCTGAGAATCATCTGGAGAGACAGGCATGGAAACTGAAGAGGTGAGGGTGTGCAAGGTAGATGGAGGACCCGACCCTGAGACAGACTTAGAAGGAGAGGACTCCAAGAAAGCCTGGGCCAATAAGGGACTATGAGAACCACCTGAACCTTCTCCCTTCTGACCTTCTGGTGAACCCTTGACAAGAGAGGAACTGGAGGGAAGGCATACAGCAACCCCTGAGGCCAAAGGATTGGCAGGACATCCCAAGCTAGAGAAGACAGACTATCTGTACAAAAAGCCGGGCACTGAGCATTTGCTGAGGAGGCAAAGAGGTCCAGCCAAGGTTTCCCGAACTCATCGCAGACAAGATGGAAGAGGGGAAGAGACACATGAAATGTCACTGAGGATGAAATGTTCCTGCATAGGCTCTCTGCCCAAAAATAGAATATAGACTGCAGTCAGACCCAGAATATACTCCTCTGCCCAGAGAAATATCAGTGATACAATCTCATTTAGGGACCTGTACTTTGAACCCCCTGCCTGTTCAAGTATGCCCTTGCCACTTGACTGTTGGTCCTGACCACCACATTTTCATCCGACAAGTTGCCCTGAAAACCCACACAAGCTCTCTGGGCAGCCATCAGTTCACTCCAATTCGAGGGCTGCTGACTCTCCCATGGAGACCAAGGGACACTCATGTCCTAGAGATCCAGCACTGCACCCCAGCCCCACATGCTAGCATCTGTCATAACTTGAAAAGGAATCAGCCACTGAAAAAGGAACCCCTTTCAACAGGTTAACCAAATGTAGCCACCATGACCAACTGTGCACAATCTAATCTGACATAGGAATCAACACATTGTAGTCCCTCGAGATGGGGTCCCAATGGTGGAGGATGTGGTTCACCAGTGGTTTTAAATCAAAACGTGCCCACTGGACTACTGCCCTTGAGGTTGCCAAGAGACCTTGCAACTGCAACCAGCACCTTGCAGACTCTGTCAACAAAGACCTCACACTGACTGGAGGGAGAGCAGTCTGTCCTCCGATATAAAAGCTTCACCCACTCGAGTGTCCAGACATGCACCAATGAAAGTCTTTTCCTAAGATGGCTTGAGATGCAACTTGGACACATTCACCAGAAGACCAAAATCGTATAGGGTAGAGAGAACCAAATCCACATCTTGACTTGCCTTGGTAAAAGAAGGAGCAGACAACAACCAGTTGTCAAGATAAGGATACCAGACAATATCCTCTAATTGCAGAAAACCAACAAGCAGTGCCAATACCTTGGTGAAGACACAGGGAGATGTGGCCAGATCAATTGGCAGGACTTGAAACTGGCAATAAAGACCATTGGATGCAAAGCTCAGGAATCACTGACTCTCCACATGAACGGGAACATGAAAATACACATCCTGTAGATCCAGACTTGCAAAGAAATCCCATTTCTTGAGCATGGGAATGATGGCCTGTAGAGACACCATCGGAAGTGTTCCAACAGAACAAGGGTGCTCCAGTCCTTCAGGTTGAGAATGGGGCAAAAAGGCCCATCCATATTTGGAAGGAAAAACAGAGTGGAGAGAAACCCCAAACCCTTCTATCCAATCGGAACTGGAACAATCACCTCCTCCTGAAGCAGTGACTGTTCCCCAGTCCATAGCCACTAAAGGTTGACAGGGTCTTTTAGAGAAGGAGTAAGTTTAAACAAGGCTGTGGAGTGAATTGATAACCATGTTCAGCTATCAAAGGGACCCAGGAATCCTTAACCTCCTTTCTCCACTGAGGCAGGAACAGCTGAAGATGACCTCCCACCATCATATAGTCAAATCTGGTGCTGCTGGACCTGCTTAAGTGGCAGCAGGATCTTTTTCTCCTATGCTGCCTTCTCCACTATATTGTTCAGCTCAGGAGCAAACAACTCAGGACCCAAAAAGGAAGTTTATGAATGATAGATCTCTGTGAAGCTTCCAACTCCCATGACTTCAACCATAAAGACCGTGATTCAGAAATGGATTTCCCAGCTGCCATCATCAAAGCCCAAAGACTGCAATAAACAGAATCAGAATCAAACTCGCCTATTTATGGATGGAGTCTGAACAAAGCGTGCGTGCATGCTGCTTGTGACAGGAACAATACAGGAGTTGGAGGGGAGCAGCTTAAATTAAAAATATAAGAATAAAATTTGGACTAACATACTATGGCTGTCGTAAGAGGGGCATACAGCCTAGTGTACCGTTTATGTGCCCAGTGACACAAACACTGTTCCCAGAGTGCCTTGTGCCTTGAAATAAAAGATGGCACAGGTTTGCCCTTAAGCTAAGATTCTCTATCCTTTCCACCATTACCAAGTAGCAGCTTTCTAAGCTCACCCCACTTTAGAAGGTTTCGCATCCTACCATCAAACACTCAACACGGAGCTATGCTTGCTTTTGGAAACAATACGTTTGAAGGGAATCACCCCATGAAAATAGAACTATGTATGTGCCATCATTTCCAATACCAAATTTCAAGGCATAAAAATCAGGGAAGGTGCCCTGACTTCTTCCCTGCTTTTAATGTGTTCCCTTTGAAGCAGAACCGGTGATTATTCCTGGAGGCTGGCCTAGGGTGTGGCTATTAGGTAAAAGTGTGATGTAGATTTGGAAAAAAACTCCATTTAGCACACATATCTGATTAGACCACTAAAGTTGGGCTATGCATCCATTCCCCAATGTATCAAATCTCACAAACCTTCAGTAGGCACCTTATGCGTAAATACAGAGTGAGTCCATAAAGTGTAATTATAGCAAATAGGAAGATAATCATAGGAATTGAGCGCTCACAGTAAAATAACACAACAAAATTTGAATCATAATCTTTGGCACAGTGCTCCTGGCAAGAGGATCTTTCTCCCTCCTCTAATGTTTCCAATGGAAACCAAATAGCGATAAACAGATGTCAGGGCACTCATGAGTCAAAGGATCAATCCTTTTTATGAGTTTTTAGTCCAGTGTTATTGTCTTATGCCAGTCTCAACAAAATAAATTTCGCCGTCGGACCGGGATATGTGACAGATACAGAACTCAATTTATTCTTGAAATAGGAAGCTCATTACAGCAACAATAGCCGTCCTTGAAACCAAATCCATGTAGCAACAACAGCCAACACGTGTTTCGTCCTATGAGACATTAATCTCAAAGACTTCATCAGGGCTTTGCTAAGAGAATCTTAAAGCTAGTGAATCCAATCATTCCACAAATCCAATTATCTTAATGTATCAAAATAGATGAATGCCAAGTAGTATTAGAACGTGACGTGTAAAGCAATCTATCAGTCATACAATCCAAAAATTAAGAAAACTGCATTCAAATAATCGCGCGGCGTTCGAAACGTCATACGGCATAAGACAATAACACTGGACTAAATACACATAAAAAGGATTGAGCCTTTGACTCATGAGTGCCCTGACATCTGTTTATCGTCATAAAGTGTAATTATGTTTGAGGTATAATATTTATGTTGATTGCATTTGGCAAACCTGGGAATAATAATAGTAAATAAACATTTTTAGAAATAACAGCCATCTACCAGTGCACGATTTCATGACTGAACCCTTAGGAGAAAAATACTGCTAACTTAAAAGTACTGCATTATTAATATTTTATCAGGTGTTATTGATTGCTATGGACCTCAGTAGTGGCTGTTGCATTGACAAGCCAAAATGCCAGTTTTTCCGGGCAAATTGTCCTTAACTCAGTTTACCAGACTCCTTTCATGAGCGGAAGTAATACTCTTGAGTTTAAAATAAACAAAAAGACAGTGAAACACACATGAGCAGATTCATTTCTCCCACAGCAATGCTGCAGGTTTTGATGATGCAATCCTAGAGGAACATTAACTGCACGGTGTGGCTTAGTGAGCATGATGTGGTAATTTTTGCAGTCCACTGATGACGCTGACAATGTAGTGAAGGATACATTCCTTGGGTAAGTAACTAGTGGCAGGGTTGACAGTGAAAGGGGCTGATGGTCCAAAAGGTAATTATAGCGTCTGCCATGGGAAGGCAGAGCTTCACCTCTCACATCAGTGAAAACTACCACAACTCAGGGTGTGTTATCTTTGATGTGTGTTGCAGGAGAGGTCAGTATTAAGGGTGAATCTAGGAAATTTAGGGTTCAAGGTGAGCCCAGGTGTGAATCCACGCAGCTTCATGCCCTGTGCTTACTAATCATGGCTCTGGGCCTGTATATTGCATTCCTCAGTGAAGAAGAATTTAGATCTGGTTAGGCTCAGTTTTCAGGTAGGTGCTCCAAATTCAGGTCTGTATGAAGGGCGAGGCAGGGTTGTGATATCAAGCTCTACATCTCATTTAGAATAAGCAGAACCTAAGCAGTTCAAGAGGACAATGTTCAACAGCTGTGATCCTTGAACATGGGGATTTTGCTAAACTGTTCTTATTTTGTTAGAAGTGCTAGCAGTTTATAGTGGGAGGAAGAGCAGAGTCCCTAGTAAAGTGCACTAGAGGTGCCTAGGGCCTGTAAATCAAATGCTACTAGCAGGCCTGCAGCACTGACTGTGTCACCCACGAGTAGCCCTGTGAACATGTCTCAACCCTGCCACTGCAGTGTATGTGTGTGCAGTTTTAAACTGCCAATTCGACCAGGTGAGCGTACCCACTTGCCAGGCCTAAACTGTCCATTTTACTGCTACTAAGGTGCTCCTAAGATAGGCCCTAGGTAGACCCAAGGGCAGGGTGCAGTGTATGTTAGAGGTGGGACCTGTACTGATGTGTTTTACATGTCCTAACAGTGAAATACTGCCAATTTCGTTTTCCACTGTTGCAAGGCCTATCTCCCTCATAGGTTAACGTGGGGGTTGCCTTTAATTATCCTTGAAGTGCAGTTTCCCTTTGAGAGCAGATACAGATCTGGAGTTTGGTGTCACTGAACTCACAATTTAAAAATACATCTTTTAGTAAAATTGGCTTTCAATTTGTTTGTTTGAAAATGCCACTTTTAGAAAATGGGCATTTTTTTGCTTACACCATTCTGTGCCTCTGCCTGCTTGTGTATTCCACGTCTGGGTCAGACTGACATTTGGGCTATTGTGAATTCCCTCTAGACAGTGACTTAAAGGGAGCTGGGGGGTAGCCTGCATATCCTGATGGGCTATCTGGGCTAGAGTGGAGGGAGGAGTGGTCACTTACACCTGAAAGGGCTGTGCTTGCCCTCACACAATGCAGTCTCCGACCCCCCGGAGCGTGTCTGGGGCTAGCCTGGGCAAGGCGGGATCTTGTGAACAACAGAGACTTTCCTTTGAAGTATGCCTACTGCAAAGGCAGAAAAGGGTATAAGTAGTGGACCCAAAACCCCAGACTTTTAGAATCTTTCTGGATCAAGAGGAACCAAGGACAAGAGCTGAAGAGCTGGAAGAGGAATACTGCCCATTTGCTGTGTTGCTTTGCTGTGTTGGCCTGCAGTTGCTGCTTCTGCTTTAAAAGAGAGTAAAGGGTGAACTTTGTTGTGTATCCTGCTTGAGAGAGTTAGCGAAGGGCTTGGCGTAGAGCTTGCCTCCTGTTGGAAGTCTAAAGGACCCCAAAAACTTAACTTTCATCTGCCACAGCACTGAGAACTGTGTTTTTTCTGCTGTTCAAGAAGAAAAACCACTGTGACGCTGCCAACGCCGCTGCTGGCCTGAACTGTAACCTGCTGACGCTTCACAGAGCCGCACTGCCCCAATTCGCACCGCAACCCTGGTCTCATCGATGCCGCCATCTGACATCGCCACTGAGCCGCTGCATGTACCATGAACTGTGGGCCCCGCACTCCGGCACTGCCTTTCTTACACCACAGCATGAGCATCCCCGATGATGCCGCTCCTCCCGACACCAGTGCTGCTGCCTGCACCGTGACCTGTGGACACCGCACATGAGGTACATGAAGCACCGTCCCGTCCTGCACCACAGCCCCTGTCCACCGACGCCAGCACCAGGCGCCCCTGTTTGTACCGTGACCCGTGGACGCCACACAGAGCCCATCCCGTGCTGCTCCGCCGACTAGGGTCTACTGACGACAGCGCTTCAGCAATGATGATGACGCTGCCTGCACCGTGATCTAGTGACACCACACGTCACACTGCCCCGCTTCACACCGCAGCCCTGATCTCACGACACCGTTGGATGCTGTCACCAAGCCGCTGCCTGCAGCGTTACCTGTGAGCACCGCATGTGCATCGTCCCGCTTCGCACCGCAGCCCGATGCCATCCACGCCAGAGCTCGTGACATCATCAGCCCACTGTTCAATCCGCAACACGTGTGACTTCAAAGACCCCCGCACTAACCTCTGGAACCGACACCACGAAGCCAGCGACGATTAAAGTTTTGTGCACAGTACCATTTTGTTTTCCATTTTTGACACACAAACAATGACTCTGACACCCTGGGTGTTTTCTACCAGGACATCGGATCATTGTTTGTCTGTTTGTGACAACTAAGTGTTCCCTGTAGTGAAAGTCAGAAAAAAGTACATCAGACCATCTGACCTAAATATGGTGGGGTGTCTCAAGTTCTTACTTTAGTGACCCATTATACCGCCAGGCGATCGGAATAGTTTTTCCAACAGGCATCGCCCTTGAAAAAGGGCACAACTCAAAATATCCCTGAACACAGAGATTCGATATTTCTGATGTCACAGATCCATAGAATGAACACTAGAGGACATACCAGTCCTTCATTTGTAAATAAAAACGTGTCGGTGCCCAAAGCCCTCCTCTGAAACTCGTGGCTGCTGCGATTAAATGTGCGAGCGCGGAATACTGAGGCAGCTTAATCCTGAAGCCATATGGGGGCTCTTTAATTCATTTACAGCCACTCCCTGCGCCTTCAGCTCACTCTTGCAGCTTTCTGTTTTCTCCCTTTGTGACGCTGTTTCGTTCATCTCTTCCTCCGTTTTTCCCACATGTTTCTTTTGCTGGCAGGAAATGCTGAGGGCAGAAGAATAGGTGCCGGCACTCAAAAATAAGAGCCGTGTCCCCCACCGGAAACCACCGGCTCAAACTAAGCACTGGGACATACGAAGCTAATGTAAGGCACACTAAAAACAAGAGCTCCCGTGGCTTCTGTAGCTTGGATTTGGACTGTGGGATTTACGCATTGTGCAGTGGCGTACTTAACATTTCTGGTCCTCAAGATAAAATCAGGCCCAAAGTCTGTACAAAGTTCTACAAACGTAGGCCCCAATACTCGCTTCGAAAAGCAGAGATTGTGATTCCTGAAGCAGAAGGACTAATAAAAGCGCAACGAGAGCAAGTGGAAATTCGCAGATGTTAGTCACGTTATTTTATTACTATATTAGAACTTATAAATTACAGTTAAGACTAATAGTCCCACAAGCCTGCAGCATATGTTCAACGTGTTTCTGTCTTCATTAGGAGCCTATCACACGTGCTAAATAAAGTGGTATTTAGCATTTATAAGCATTTATCAGAGGGCATCAACGAACGTGCTCTGGGAAGCAGTTATGTTACGATATTGCGCTGATTCCAACATGTGAGCATAAGGTCTGAAGAGTGCTTGCAGCTGGCATATTAGCAGCCAGAGCTATCATCCCCCAAAGACCGTAAGACATTCACAGGCCAAATGAAAACCTGCACTCTCTTGGAGTTGAAGCTGTCGCTGACCTCTTCGTAGACGGGGCAGCATATTCGCGAAATAAATTGCTGCAGCTGAGCTTTTAATACGCTCAGCGAGCCTACAAAATGACGAAGGGGACGTGTGTATTTTAGTGTCCCAGCTTCCAATAATGAACATTTTATTTCTTGAGTGCATAATCACTTTATTATCATGTATACATCTAGTAAGTTTAACCGGTCTGTCTGATGACTAAAAAGGGTAGAGGGCAGCCACTGAAATGTTTTGAAGGAAAGCGACGTTCCCCGTAATGGATAACACGTTGTATAGGTGATTTGTAAATAGCTATTTCACTTGTAATACAACAAGGACATTTAAAACACAACTAGTTTGTTTGTGTTTTTTTGTCTACATCAATACCTGTGATTAATTTATCAATAAATATGAAAACTACTTGAACATCTTAGGCATCAGGCAGCAGTGCATTTGCGTCTGCAGAATGTGCTCTCTCGGCTGAGTAATACACGTTCAGGTTTGCAGGCCTGCGTAAACTCCTGGGAGTAGACCTATGGGAAAGTCTATGCTTATAGATGGTGCCAAATTCAGTGAGGTTTTCCATTGAAGCATGTTCATGCTGATAATTTGTGACATTTGATAAGACTAAATTTGAGAGCCGAAAACTTTAGAAAAATTCAGAAATTAACTTTTGCAATCCTGGCATGAAATAACATTTCCAAATTGTAGGACTGTTCAAAGGATTGTTCCCAGCCAGGCTCTGTGGTGTTACCTTTCCATTTTTATCTTGGAAAAGGATTTACTTAATTCCTTCATAAGATCAGATCTTTGAACTTAAAGACAGTCGTGAATATCCACAAACTTTCAAAGTATGTCCATTTTGGAACAAATATTCCAGCCCCTGTGAGATTTACCCACTCCAAAGTCTTGTGTGTGAGTACACCTTTTTCATGGGTGTAATACAGTCTTCTGTGAGTGTCAAACCTGGTTTTTAACTTGTCAACCAGCTAATGTCACCAGAAGGTGGTACATGCTGAATGATTAAAATATCAGCTGACTTAAATGGGACATTAATGGTTTTCAACTCGCACCTTAAACATTTTACTTTCTCAGCAACTCGATTGTACCTCCATATGGAAACTGACATTGTTGCCTTGGCGTTCAGGTGGTTCAGTAAATAGGCAATAGCTTTCAGGCATGTGAAGTCTACCCTGCCAAAATGATGTGTGATCTCATACCAGAGAGGCCCAACTGTCTGTACATGGGCATTTCGGTGTTGTAAAGAAAGCGCATGTAATTATCTTAGTGACATATGGGCGTACAGTCTATTAGATTTGTGCTAGTTTAAAAAACATGCAGGTCTGATTCAGGAAGGTAAACTTTTGGTCTAAGTTTAGACCAAAAGTCTAAGTTTATGACTTTTTGACATTCACAAAGGTAAGATATGATTTGTATCTGTTAGAAATTGGGTTTCTAGTTGGCAGAGGTATACACCCTTGTCCAAGTAGGGACCACAATCCTAGTCAGGGTAAATCACAACACAATCCAAGTTATCCTGTGCTCACTCTCTGGTCGCTTGACACAGAGCATCCAGGCGTGACGTAGAAGGCAATGTGTAAACTATTTGTGCAATAACTCCTACAGTACCATAGTAAAAACACCCCAAAAGTACCCCACACCGGTTTAGGAAAATAGACAATATTTATCTGACTAAAATAAGGCATAAACGATTAAGATCCAATAAGCACAAGTTGGAATATCACTTTTTAAAGATTTCAAAGAGTCTCAGTTCTTAAGAAACAGTAATTGTAGCCTTGTAAGACACAGTATCTGGGATGCATCAAAAATAACAATGCACGAGGGCCGCAGAGGAGGAGATGTGTTGAAAAATAAGGTGCTGAGTCTGATTTTCTGGCGCGGCACAGACGATGCATTGTTCCTTTCCACGCTGCAAGTTGATGCGTCGATTTCCAGGAGTGCAGCCTTGGTTCCTCACTGCAATGCAGGGATGATGCGTTAAAAATCCTTGATGCACTGGTGAGAAGAGTAGGAACTGCTTCGATCCGGTAGGCAATCCAGGGATTTTTCAGCCGCGAGGCAGGCACTGTGCCGATTTCTGCAGCGTTGCGTAAATTTTCCAATGCACAGGGATTTTCTTCTTTTAGGTGAAGCCTTTGTGGCCCTAAGACTTCAGAACAGGAGGCAAGGTCAATCCAAGCCCTTGGAGAGCACTTGTTGTGAAGGCAGAGTCCTTCCAGCAGAGTCAGGGGCCAGCAGATAGCAGGGAAAGAAGCAGGGCAGCAATCCTTCTCAGCATAGCAGTCCAGATGAGTCATTTGAGCAGCTAGACAGTCCCTCTGGCAGAGTCCAGTTGCAGGTCCAAAAGTGTCTGATTTGGTGGGGTCAGAGACCCAGTATATATATAGCCAAAATGCCTTTGAGGTGGGGGACACTTTCAAGAGTGGTTTTGAAGTGAACAAGTTCCACTTTCATCCCAGCCTTGTCTGCCAGGATCCCTGTGGGGGGTTATCAGTCCTTTGTGTGAGGGCAGGCCACTGGCCTTTGAAGTGTAAGGGAATGCCTCTCCACACTTCCTGCCCAGGGAAACCCATTCAGTACGCAGATGAATGCAGATGTGACTGAGTGTCCTGTGTTTATGACTGGCTAGGTGGAATGCACAAGGGGAGCTGTCAACCAGCACAGCCCAGATGAGGATTGGAGACAGGCTAAAAGGCGCAGATGGCAATAAGTGCAGAGAAATGCCCACTTTCTAAAAGTGGCACTTCTAAAATAATAATATTAAATCCAACTTCACCAGTAAGCAGGATTCTCTATTACCATTCCAACCATACTAAACAAACAGGGCTACTCCTTTCAGATCAGAATCTACCACTTAAAAGTATATAATGGTGGCTCTAATGCTGGCCTATGAGAGGATCCGGTTTCACAGCAGAGAAAAATGAATATGTGAGTTTTCCTGTACCAGGACATGTAAAACACATAAGTACATGTCCTGTCTTTTACTTACATAGCACCCTGCCCTATGGGTTACCTAGGGCCTACCTTAGAGGTGACGTATTTGTAGAAAAAAACAAGTTTATAAGGCGTGGCAACTAGTTTTAAATGCCAAGTCGAAGTGGCAGTGAAACTGCACACACAGGACTTGCTATGGCAGGCTTGAGACATGGTGAAGAGACTACTTATGTGGGTGGCACATGCAGTGCTGCATGCCCACTGGTAGCATTTAATATAGAGGCCCTGGGCACCTCTAGTGCACTTTACTAGGGACTTAGAGGTAAATTAAATATGTCAATTGGGTAGGAGCCAATGTTACAATGTTTTAGTGGAGAGAGCACATGCACTCTGGCACTGATCAGCAGTGGTAAAGTGCACAGAGCCCTAAAACCAGCAAAAACAGGATCAGAAAATGGAGGGTGGCAGACAAAAAGTTGGGGATGACCATCCCAAGGCTGTCATGTCTAACGGTATCTTTATGTCCGCACTCACAGTGGATGATCCTCAATCGGGATGGATGATCCGCACTTGGGGCCGATCATCCGACCTTCGACCGGAATCATTGTAATTGCATGCCTCATCACATTATCAATGCAACATGCAACCGTGCACTAAAAACCAGATTAAAGCAGCACTCAATCAAGGCTCTGGTTTTTCCACAACAGCACTGCACCTGCCTGCTCTGAATACTCAGAAGACATACTACCTCTTAGGAAGAAGAAAACCTAAACAGAGGAGCAGACCACCATGATCCTCAAATTACTAAAGAGGAACTACAAAATACTGCATGGTCTCCCCCTCCAACAGCAGCAATTCCTCACAGAAGGCAACCCTATGGCAGCAGTTGACCACGGCTGTCACTGCATTGGTGGAGGACATACAGACCACGAATGACATCAAGAAGAAGTGACAGGATAAGATTAGGAAGTTGACAGAGAAGTACACCAGATTAGAGGAGGCCAGAGCTCTTCCTGGTGTACCAACTAGACCTCAAATACAACTCACCCCACTTGAGAGGGACGTCCTCTCCACCATAGATCCTCACCTGGTCCATGGGTTGCCTGTGAGTGATGACCTGAATGTGGTGCCAGGTAATATGTGATGATACTAACAATTACACTAAATAAGCAATGTCTGTGATACTCCACAAATATGACCATAAATGTTGTCCCAATTATGTGAAATCTGCATGGTAAGTTAGACCTTCATGTGCCTTATCTAGTCCATTGCATTACAAGTTCCATAAGGCTTTGTGATGGCAATTGCAATTTCCAAATCGTCATTCCCAGCGTCTCATCATTGCTGCCTCATCCACCTAACACTGGTAAATGGCAATATACAATGTCCCTCATTCACCTACCACTGCTGGTGGCATGTAGATTCAATTGTGTACGTATGTGACAGGTTGCACATATTCAAATAACTTGGTTGTGTATGATGACTTTTTCTTTTTGTTGCCACACACAGCCAGAGTACAGTCACACACTGAAGCAGAGGTCCCTGCACCATCAGGGAGGCAACGCCATGGAGCACATCAACCTATCCCATCAGCACAAACTGGTACGTAAACATGGCCTGGAGAGGGCGATAATTCCCACATTGTGACGAGCCACCTCATAGCTATTTACATCGAATCAATAATAACAGTGCCAAATCTGGGAAATGAACTAGGCAACATTGTGTGTCGCGTGTCAACTAGAATGTAAATTTAAAACACACATATCATTGTAGGCTCTATGACATTGTCCAGAAATTCACAGCCTGCTGTGACCTCTGAAACATGTTTTGGTGTAATATCTGGTCAGGCATCACACGCTGGGCGGATAACAGACACTGGTAAATATACCTAAAAATGACTTTACCAAATGGTTATGCTCATAAACTGTGGATTGAATGTCAGCAGCATATGTTGTGTGTCTATTATTACTGTTGTCACTCATCTCCATATGCTCACAAATGGCTCATAAGAGTATACCACATCCTAACATGTTGGGTATTGAAAGGTTGACTTAAAATGCATGTGTACAGTATGAACATATGTGTCCCTATTGGCCCTCATATTGGTGGATTTTGTGTAGGTCAGTGCAGCAAGTCTATACATTACAAGTCATTACGCCTCACCTCCCCAGGTGTACACGGTTCTGGCACTTGGGGAACATGTCACAATCCATAGGTGTTGTGTAGGAACACCCCTGCAACATTCATGGAATGCCACTCAAGTGCAAGTGTGGCAACACAGTGATTTGAGCAGCCTTGTCTCACTCTATAGCTAGGAGGTCATTCCAAACCATGCAAAATGGCTTGGCGTGGCATCATAGATATGATTTACTTATGTGCACAGCCAGAGTCGCACAAAAAGTTATGCTTCGCTGCCTTGAGGGGCTCTTAAATAATGTCCCCAAGTCTCATATAGATAGGAGTAGTCACAACTGGTTTGTAAATCCATGACGTGGATACTTGCTAACAAGATACCAGGTAGCAAGTGTTAAAGTAATGATGTGGATGACGGGTGCACTGATGCCAGCTGGCTTGCATTTGGGGAGAGGGGTTGTGGCTAGTAAGGTGGGTGTAGAGGAGGCAAAGCATATCCATCTAGTAGTTGAACTGCACAAAATCAAACCAGTAAAGGGTGGGATCATCCAGCTTCTCCACTTGACCAAATTGTGTGATCCTAGTCGAATGTTCATTTCACTTTTCCTCCCCTTCCCCCATAGTCACAAATGAGTAAACATTGGAATGCAGGACTTCAGGATGTGTGCTGTACATAACGGTACCCAGTGTGAGGTAATATAGACCATGATGTTGTGCGTGTACTTTGGGAGCACAGGCCACAAAAAGAGTGCACAGCAGAAATGGTTAACCTGAAAATTGTGTATATAAAATTTGTACTCTGCAATGCACTGACAAAATCTGATGTGAAAAGATGAACCAGCTCTGTATGTTGTGAAAGAATCCTTTCGGAATTTGAAGATTCCACATCATACTCATGATGCACGATGCCCCTGAAAATTAAGATGTGTCCAAAGGTAGGCAGTGCGGGACACCCTATTTATTTCTGTTCTGTAGCTCTCAGTAACCACCAAATACATGTTTGCCTGTAAGTGTGAAACCTGGTTGAAATGAGAGCTGTGTTGAATTAACAGCTGACTAGTGTTGCTGTTGACCAAGGGACTGCATTTCAGGATCAGGAGGCACATGTGGTCACCGGCCTGTAACTTGCAGATCACTAGTCAATATCTATGGCATGTACATGTAGAATCATCACCATCATCCTTTGCACTTAGATATTGACATGTATGTTACATTACAACTCGTGCCAAGCCTACCCCAGTGATACAGATGACACCCTGCAAGGGTTTGGGAGACATCCTGGCTGAAGCAGTCAAACCCACTGCCATCTGTCCATCAGGTAAGTGTGCCATATAGTGTTATAGACAGTTGATACCCTGCCCATGAGCAATAACCAAATTCTTGTGGAAGGGCATAAGCAGATATCACCACTTTAGGATTATGTCTGGAGTTGATGCGTAAAATGTACCCTGCATAATCAGTGATGTGTGTGTCATGTGTGCATATTCACACAAAAATCATGCAGAACATTAACTATGGTGTCACTTCTTTCACAAGCTGCAGGATCAAGGACCATATCTTCTGCCACATACTCAAGGAGTCAGGTCCAGCAGCTGACACCAAGGGGGATCTCAATACCACGCATAGCTGTGGTTGGAAGTGGTGAGTTTGCTTTTTCATTGTACATCTGCATTGGCCACCTCAATGCCACAATGTGAGCTGTTATGTGTAGGTGTACACAAACCAGGCCATGTGTGTAATATCCATTGATGTGAAGATCATTTGACTCAATCTTTGTGTTGCACTGCATGATATTCTAAGGCAAATACGTAGCCTGTTGCAACCTCAGTCTTGCAGGTGCTGATGACGATGAGTTGAGTCAAGATGTGACAGGCAATCCAACCGGAGAACCCATTCCTCTTCCAAGCTGCCTTGTCAGCTGCCAGAAATGTACAAGAAAAGAAGGAGGAAGTAGAGGAGGGAGATCAGACCTGTATTTCAATGGATGTAGAGGCTGATCCCCTACACACTATCCTTGGCCCACGTGGCATAACATCTAAATCTACATCTGTTCTGGTCAGCACAGTGCCTCCTTCTATACCCCAAAGGATTTCCCGTTCTGGTCAGCACAGTGCCTCCTTCTATACCCCAAAGGATTGCCCATTCTTCATATATTCAACACAATCATCACCGCCACACAGTCCTCACATCCAGGTCAGACATGTTGGTTCCCCTAAACATTTCTACTCTGACAGTGTCTCCCAGGCCTTCTCTCCAAAATCTGAGGTACATGCCAGCCCTGGAAGGAGCAGGTAGCCCCTAGGCACAAATCTCCTCCTCACAACCTCTCACCTGCCTCCCCTCCCTTGCTGGTGGCATCCGAGTCCCTCCCAGGCGGAGAAGGCTGTCAGATGTTCATAGTGGAGTGTGGGAGGAGGATTTCTTTCAACAGCAGCCAGATGTGAGGCAGAACATGTGTGCCATAGGGAATACACTGTCTGACATGTCCAACTTTCTACAGGACATGTGCCAACTCCCACAGATGGTGCACAGAATGACCCAGGTATTGGAGAGGATTGATACGTCCTGGCAAGACATGGGGCACAGGCTAAATTATATCATGGCTATGCAGAAGGAAGAGAGTGCAAGACACCATGCACTGGCTATGAAGATGATGGAGGGCATACTCAAACTGATACCAAATCAGCCTTTACAGTCTTTGCATGGAGGAGAGCCAACACATCTACCTTTAATAAACAAAAAAGAACAGGTGGTAAATGCAAAAATGCTCGCATATCCAAATAAAAATGGGTGTAATGTAAATATAAAGAAGTCCTTTATCAAATCAAGTGACAGAAATATGTTGGGTGCCAACCCGGCAGGACACCTTACCACCCAAGGTGTCCAAAAAACCATTGACGAGGGGATAGTCAGTGGTTGTGAATACGAATACAAAGTGCCAGGGCACACCGGGAGCAGTCCTGTATTATCGATCCCAGTGGTTGTTCAATCAAAGTCGAAGACCAAGATGTGGATAAAAGTAGGAATTTATTCAAAGCATGTATGGGTATTGCCAATCTCCGGCCAATGACCCTGTGTATCGCAAACAGGACAATATACAGCAAACAGCCGACACGTGTTTCATCTCCTAGACTTTGTCAAGGCTGTGGAATAGATAGACAGTGTATATATGTTGAAGTGACAGTATAATGATCTTATAGACGATGTAACAACAAAATCCATAATAAAGCATAAAAATTAAAAATTAGAAGGGATGCTGAAAAAGGTATATACAAAAGACCCAAGTGGGATTACATAGAAGAGGCAAAACAAAAACAAAAAAGATGTGTAGAAGTATATACAGCAACCATGTATGTATATGACGTGGAATAGAACAACAGAAATCCTATGCATGGTGTAAATCCGTGAACCAATGAGACCATATTATAAAGGTATAACCAGTGCGATATATTATGCGGCACCCATGCGGCTAAAATCGTGCAAAGGGTGTGGTAAGTAGACCCCATGAAGTACAAGAGAATTAAAAAATGGCCAACATTGTGTGACAAATGTGAAGAGAATCTAATCAAAAGGTAAAATAAAATACCTTAGAAAATTGTTGATTTAAAGGTAAGTAGGCACATAGGAGTGCCATCCAAAGCAAGTAAAGTTCTGGACTTTTTAAGGCCAATGAAATCCAAGCGGTGAAGGTAAGGTATGGCCCGATACACCTGAAGAAAAATATTAATGTGGTAAAAATGATTGGAGGAGGTCCAAGGTATTAAGGGCAAAGGAGCAAGTAGTGGAGAACAGAATAGAGCGCAAATGGTATTAATGTGGTCATTGTGCATGAAATGAACTGCAGTGCGTAAACTCATCTTGCCCAGGCTTAGATGAGTATATACAATTGTAAATAACCGTAACTAAGTGTGCCGATATGGTGGCCAGTGAGAGAGTAAAAGGCATAATGTAGTCTTCCGAGTCAAGTGAGGTGGGAGGAATGGGAATAGAAGTGGGTCAGGACGCGTTACCGGATAGTAATAGTGGCATGAAGCCAAACCTAATATAGAGAATCGATGTCCCAAAAGTGCGCTGCCAGTGGGGCAAAATATGCGGGTGTAACAGTATGCACCCGCCATAACCGGAGGAACGTTGGTGCGTGGAGGAGTGAGAGTGAAACGGAATAACGTGTATAGCGTGGGCAGGGAGTCATAAACAAGGGAATAAGGACATGAGTAAGTATAGTTCTTACCCGTTGTCATGAAGTGCTACTGTGCCGGATAGCGTTGGTAAATTGAGTAATCCACAGGTAGTGCCATTGTTGATCTTTATAATCATGTGGGCGTGGAGATAGAGAGTGGACTAAGATGTAGAAAGAGAGTGTTTACAAGGCATAAGTAGGAGCCATTTTGGAGAAGGTTTGTGGAGAGAAAGACAAGCGTAAAAAGCACATAAGCCAAAGTAGGAAGCATTATAGAGTGTGCTCAGCCCCATGATTAATGTGGTGGAAGAGTAAGTGCATGTATTCGAAACATTTACCCTATATATGGAACAAAGTGAGAGCCCAATAGGCATGGAAGTAAAACAATATCAGCAATGCGGGAACACAATCATTGATAAATGGGCATGGAGGCCCCCAAAATATTCATAAGCACTGCTTATTTGAAAATTCTGAATCAGAAATATAGAGAGAGAATAAAATAGACATGTTGTATTATGCAATGTAAATACAATACTGACACAGAATAGGTACATAGATTGAAAAAACAACCATATAGCTAGAGCAGAGTTAGAGCTCAATTGACATGGAAGTAATACACTGTTAGCAATGCGAGAATACAATCAATGAACAAAAGGGCATGTAAATGTAGTCATAAGCACTGCTTGTTGGCAGTTTGGAATCAGAAATATGTATTGAGCGTATGTACTACGCAGGTACTACTATCCAATGTGAATCAATGTATATAGTACACAATAAAAATAGTATGTGAGAAGACATCTTAGGTATAACAACGTATACATTGAGACATAAGGCAATGAGAAGGGTTGTTACAGGAAAACATGTAGGTCCCTTTCAACGTTAATGCCCTCCATCACTGCTCTAAGTCTAATGATCCAACTACTTTCTAAGCGTCTTAGAATGAGGGTCCTGTTACCACCCGAGGTGAAAGGTTGGCCACATCTATCCCAGGTGCGGTAATGCCTAGGATTTCGCGTTGTCCATGATGTTTGTTGTAATGTACCGCAAATGGATAGTTGGCATTGTTGTTCCAAAAAGCCCTAACGTGTTCCTCTAATCTTTCTTTCAGTGGTCGAATGGTGCTACCGATATAGATGCGGTTGCAAATGCAGATCAGACAGAATACAACAAATGTCGTATTACAATTGATAAATTTGTTGATTTTGTGTGTGATTGGGGTATTGTATTGGAAATTCACCACTTTGTCCCTGATATAACAGCAAATGTTGCAGTGTCCACATTGATGTGATCCTAACAGGGGTGCGGGTAGCCAGGTACCCACCGGGCCTGATGGTAAAAAGCTGTGACAGAGGTGCATGCGTAGAGTGGCACCTCTACTGTAGGTAATGTTGGGTTTATTAGTGAGTTTCTTGCTTACACAGTTATCCGCTAACAGAAATGGCCAATGTTTCTGTAAGATTCTGTAAATCTGGGAACTCAGTACATTGTAGGGAGTAATAAGGGCAAGTGTCCTCTGTGTTTTCTTCTTTTTTTAGTTTTTTTTGGTTTTGGGGGGAACCAGTAGGTCTGGCCTTTTGGCGTGGCTGATCCTGTTGTTAGCTTGGATCAGAGTGTTACGGGGATAGCCTTTTAAGGTGAAACGGGTGTTCATTTGTTTTAGTTCCTCCAGGAAAATAGTGTCTTCACTGCAGTTCCTTCTGAGACGGGTACGTTCCCCAAAGGATATTGCATTCACTTGTGAGGCAGGGTGCAAACTCTTGAAATTTAGGACAGAATTGCAGGCAGTTGGTTTTCTAAATAATTTCAAGCAGATTTTGTCCCCCTTGATATAGAGAGTGAGGTCTAAAAAGTTTACTTGAGTTATGCTGTGTTCCCCAGAGAGAGTAATGTTAAAGGTGTTGGTGTTGAGATGATGCAGAAAGTGAACAAGTAAGTCCAGACTACCTGACCAAAATAACAGGACATCATCTATATATCTGCCCCAGTATAGGATGTGTTGTATGAGATCTGGTGAGCACTCCTTCCATATGTGTATCAATTCGAAGAAACCCATGTACAGGTTGGCAAGGGACGGGGAAAATTTGGCCCCCATGGCAAACCCTTAGCTTTGTCTGACCATGTGCCATTATGGACGAATATGTTGTTATCTAAGACCATTTCAATTAAATCAATAAGCATGTTCGAGTGTTCTAACAAAGTGGCATCACGAGTATCCAAGAAATGTTGAATGGCAGTCAGACCGGTCACCCTCAGTATGCTCGTGTAAAGAGAAGTGACATCTAAGGTAACTAGAAAATGTCCTTCAGTCCATTCGAAATCACTGATTTTACTGAGTAGATCCTTGGTGTCCCTGATGTGTGAGTGAAGGTTGGTCACAAACGGTTGTAAACATATGTCTATGTATTCTGAAATTTTCTCTGTGGGTGATCCTATCCCTGAGATGATTGGTCTGCCGGGTGGAAAAGAACCTGCTTTGTGTGTTTTCTGTAGAATGTAAATAAAAGGAGCACTTGGTGTGAGGTTAAACATGTAACGGAATTCCATGTCTGTGATAAGGCATCTATCTCTCCATACAATGAGTCTCTGATGTACAAGCTCATTGACTTCCCTCAGTGGGTTATGTGGTAAGGCCAAATGTGCATTAGTATCATTAAGTTGTCAATCTATTTCGCTGATATAGTCCAATTTATTCATAAGGACAATGTTGCCCCCTTTTTCGGCTTCCTTAATGATTATGTTTTTCATGTTAATGAGGGAATTCAAAGCCTCCCTTTCCAGACCGGTAATGTTGTGCACAATACTTTTGTGACCTGAACGGTATTGGTCTTCTAACTGGTACAAGTCTGATGTAACACGTTTGTAAAAGATATCAATGACATTATCACTTGATAAGATAGGTGTGAACTTGGAGGAAGTTTTTAAGCCACAGTGGCCACACTTAGTTACGGTTATTTACAATTGTATATACTCATCTAAGCCTCGGCAAGATGAGTTTACACACAGCAGTTCATTTCATGCACAATGACCACATTAATACCATTTGTGCTCTATACTGTTCTCCACTACTTGCTCCTTTGCCCTTAATACCTTGGACCTCCTCTAATCATTTTTATCACATTCATATTTTTCTTCAGGCGTATCAGGCCCATACCTTACCTTCACCACTTGGATTTCAATGGCCTTAAACAGTCCAGAACTTTACTTGCTTTGGATGGCACTCCTATGTGCCTACTTACCTTTACATCAACAATTTTCCAAGGTATTTCATTTTACCTTTTGATTAGATTCTCTTCACATTTGTCACACAATGTTTAGCCATTTTTTAATTCTGTTGTACTTCATGGGGTCTACTTACCACACCCTTCGCACGATTTTAGCCACATGGGTGCCGCATAATACATGGCACTGGTTATACCTTTATAATATGGTCTCATTGGTTCACGGATTTACACCATGCATAGGATTTCTGTCGTTATATTCTACGCCGCATGCATACACGGTTGCTGTATATACTTCTACACACCTTTTTTTATTATTTTTTTGCCTCTTCTATGTAATCCCACTTGGGGTCTTTTGTATATACCTTTTTCAGCATCCCTTCTAATTTTTTATTTTTATGCTTTATTATGGATTTTGTTTTGCTTCATCTATAAGATCATTATACTGTCACTTCAACATATATGCACTGACTATCTATTCCACAGCCTTGACAAAGTCTAGGAGATGAAACACGTGTTGGCTGTTTGCTGTATATTGGACTGTTTGCGATACATAGGGTCATTGGCCGGAGATTGGCAATACCCATACATTCTGTGAATAAATTCCTACTTTTATCCACATCTTGGTCTTCGACTTTGATTGAACAACCACTGGGATCGACTATACAGGACTGCTCGCGGTATCCCCTGGCACTTTGTATTTACATCTACTTTTACTGTGTCACACACAGCCGTTGGTTAAAAAACATGCACAGGGCCCCTACCAATCTTCGATGGCAACACTCCCCTTGCACATGCCCCCCACTGCACAGCCACATCCTCCCCATGTACAGGCACCACCATCCCTTATACAGGAAGCTCCTTCCCTTGTACATGCACCACTATCCCGTCTCCATGAAGATCCTCCTCTTGAAGAGGCACCACAACCCCTGTCTGTCAAGTTTCCCTCTTTGCACAGGCACCACCACCCCCTGTCTAGGAAGCACCCACTCTTGTACAGCACCACCACCCCCTGTCCAGACACTCACCACTCTTGTACAGGCACTCACACCCCCTGTCAAGGAAGATCCACCCTTTGTACAGGCACCGCCACCGCCTGTCCTAATGGCACCACCACTTGTACAGGCACCTCCACCACCTGTCCAGTCCCCCCCTTAACAGACACCACTACCCCCTGTCGAGGCACCTCTCCCCGTTGTACAAGCAATACCAACCCCTGTCCAGGAAGCTCCCCATGTACAGGCACCACCACCCTCTGTCCAGGCAACTCCCCTACCTACAGAGGGACAGCCACTACACTCACCTGCATCTCATAACCCCAGAAAACACATCTCCTCACAACGATCCTCACCACCAAACTTGAGAAGACGCAAGTGAGATCCCCCAGGAGCACTGTAATAGATGTTTGCATAGAACTATGTAAATAAAAGACATACCACATTTAAATTGAGTGGAGTAATAGTTGATGATGGTCAATTGCTTAATGTGTTTGTAGGCCGCATATGTGTTAATGAACATGGGTAAGACATGTTCATTAGTAGAACCATCTGTGTGCAAAATGTTGAAGGCGTAGCTCAACCACTCCAGATGTATACTGCCATACTTTGATTCTAGCAAATACAAGGAACTACATGTCTCACTGCATTTTGATTAATGTTTTTTTCATTTTTTTTTTATAAAACTGTGATGGAAAAAATGAATAAAAAGCATCGATTGGAAAGGGAGAAGGAAAATCAAGTAATGTTGCTCACGGAGACTGGGCAGGGGACTTGGAGAGGGTTGGACGAAATAAATGAAACATGTCAGGAGACTTCAGGGTAATCAGTCTACATACAAGGGGTAATGGTCATCCTCCTTTCTGCACAATGATCAGATTCTCTGCATCGGTGGCCTCATCTTGGCTGGCTGTTGAAAGACCAGACACTGCACCATACTGGAACACACTGGGAGTACAAGCGGTTCGAAGGGTTCAGAGAACAGTGTGGGATGACAAAAAGGGCGACATGCATGGTGGCATGGGAGTAATGCTAAGACTACGCAGACAGCATGGATTCACTCAAGCAAGGGAGGGTGGCATTGAGGTTGGTCATCTCACAAGCATGTTCCTGTTGTAAGCTACGTAGTTCTTCATGGATCTCCTGGAGGATCCAAGAGGACACACCTGGGTCTGCCTCAGATGCCACCATCTCATCCGGGGATTCCTCCACAGTAGTGACACAACAGGTAGGGTTTTGGGTGGCACATGAGGAAGGTGGGGTGTCAGGGACAGGGATCATCCTTGGGTCTACTGGGCAGGCACTTGGAGGGGGACTAGCGGCAGAGGATGCAGCTGGGTGTCCCCATGGACTGGAGGCCTCAAGAGGTAAGGAGAAGTCAGTGGCAGGTCCAGGTGTTGTTTCAGCCTGCATGGGGACACCTTGGGTGACTCGTGATCTTGTGTGTCAGGGGAGAGCCAAATTCCTATCACCCCTGGCCAGAGGTGTCCAGTTCAGGGCCACCCCCCTTTAGTGTCCACAGCCTGCACCCAATCTTTGGTAAATGATGTAGTGTCCGCACTCCCACTGTCTGAACATGTTCCAGCTCCCTCTTCCTCCTCTTTCTCTTTGGTTGATGAAAGGGGCCGTGCCTGCTGATGTCCCGAGGATGCCCTTCTCTGCCCCTGGTCCTCTCTCTGGTGTTCCTGGCCAGCCAGGACCACTGAAATAGAAGAATATCATGTAGTTATTATACAATTCAGTGCAAGGCACATACGTACATGAAGCAAGTGCTGACTTTGTTCTCCTATGATCTCACAAAGCAATTTGACGTGACTTGGAGCCAAAATGTTTGTGTACTATTACTGTGACATCCTGACATTACTCACGCATTGACATCTGTCACAATTGTGGGGAGTATACACTTCGGTAGAGACAAAGCCTCACCTTCAGCATTATTGAAATCACTGGGCCCGAGCCACACAGATAAACATAGATTTTTGTTGTAAACTTAGACCAAACGTCTAAGTTTACCTTTGTAGATTGTGGCCAGTGTTTCCTGTCCCTGCTACCAAGTCAGCTTCCAAAGTCAGTATGCAAGAGGAGATGGGACACAGTCTGCATGGATCTGTCAACACCTAAGCATGTATCTATGATAATCCTGTAATGTGCAGACTTGATAGTCTTACACTGACTATTGCATGTCATCTGATCTATAGCATGGTATGAACACACAAGTGCTTGATTGGGTGTACATATACAACCTGGCTTTGACTTTAACCTTTGCTAAGTTATAAATCTATGTATTTGCAAGATCCCTCAGATCTTCTAATCTACATTAGATCATCTACATGGCAGGTGCCACATTTGGCATGTCAAGACTGCCTGTTGGTGCTGTACACTAGTTGGCATGTGTGCATGGTTAGTACAGCCTGCGAGACATTACTTATGACATACGAGCCACTGTTAGAAAGATATGTGCATTTGGTTTCCATTGGAAATCTTGGTACCATTGTGTGTGAGACAAGTATCCCAAAGTCAGCCTTTATTCCAAGAAACATGAAATAATATGTTACACTGAGAAAACACACCAAAAGCATGCATGATACCGCATCCAAAATCCAAAAGCTTCTTGACCCCACACTGGGCATTGTTGGTCCATCCCTTTACATTTGCACCCAGCAGTGATAACGCCATTGGTTCACCAGTCATGGTGTTGGCATTGAATTTGCTCCAATGAGGCATTGGCTTTATGAGTACTGCAGCAGTCGCTCAAATTACGTGAAATGAGACATGAGAGACACACAAAAGGCTTGCATGATATTAAAGCCAACATCCAAAAGCTTCTTAACCCCACACTGGACATTGTCTGGCCTTGGTTCACCAGTCATGGTGTTGGCATTGCATTACCTCCGTCAAATGCAGGAGAGAGGCTCATTTCCCCAGTAGTGTTCAGAACCCTACAAGTCCCAGGATGCACTCTGGTTAGTGCATTAAATGTGCTCCAATGAGGCATTGGTCTTATGGCTACTGCAGCAATTGCTCAGATTGTGTGACATGAGACATAAGATGGTACAGCCCTTTCACAACTTACACAATACTGAGAGACACATAATGCAGGCCATGCACTTTCCTGATCCCTACTGTTCAAACTACTCTAGCTCAGCATGGAGGGTTGGCCAGGATGTCCTCAAGACCCTCCTGTACAGTGGTGTAAGGCAGGCTGGTGCACATGGGGCTGGATGACTGGCCCAATAGTTCCTGGGCCCTCAGACACGCTCAGCTTTTCAGGTCCTCCCAGTGCTTGCAACATGTCCTGGCCCGCTGGTGGTACACATTCACTGCACTGCAGCACTGCGCAATGCTTTCTCAGAGTCGGGCTTGTGCTGCATTGCTCGGCTGGACCCCGGGCCCCCCATAAAGCCAAAGGTAATTGTCAAACACCCCCACCAGCTAAAATGTCCAATTTAGCATCACTGAAGGGGGGTGCCTTCTCATCAAGTCCCTCAGCCATGTTGGGGGCAGTTAGAGATAACAGAGCAGCAGGATGGCAGAGGATCCTATCTGTAGGTGTGGATGACTCAGAATGACAATAAAACGACAGCCTGATACTTCCTGTTAAGAACTTCCTGCCTTGTACTTCCTCCTTGTCATTCACTGGAGATATTCTTTGGGTTCTGGCCCATTTTTGGACATTACGCCCCAAGAGCGGATTATCTGCACACAGGGCTTACTCTTCCCATCTGGGGCGTACTCTCCGCACCCGGGGTGTATAATCCGCACCTGGGCATAAAATCCACACTCAGGATGGAAAACAAGGACTAACAAGTGTCAACATGTCAACATGTGGCCTGTGACAGGCCTGTGATAGGCCTTGATGTGCTGTTAGTGCATGGTGTGTGTTTTGGAATAACATTACCTGCTCAGATAGTGGCAGCCACTCCATGTCATATATCTCACAAGGTACCTGTTGAGTTGACAAGAGACAGTGACATTTCATCATAGGGATACATTAGACCTGCATGTCTGATGCATTCTCCATTACACACAATACAAAATCGCTAACAATTTTGAATGTGACCAGTAGGTGTTAGTCTAATGAGGAAGAAAGTTTTTGATCACACAGCGCTGCTAAGTTTCCAGGCCCATTCATAATGTGCTGGCCCAGGCCAGATGATCATGATGAATTTTGGGTCTTGTAGTCTTTGTCATTCATTAGTGAAACATGAACAAAAGTTGAAAATTCCACTATAGTTAACTTGGGGCCTGGAGTGGCATTTCACATGAGGAGCAGCCAAACATGGCAGCTATGAGCATGGACTGTTCATGTCTATACACTGTCTGCTTGTCCCATGGCATACATATGACAGACATTTGGCCACACCACCACATGATTTGCCGCACACACACATACAAGGAGCCTGGTTCACAAAGGGCCTCTGCCCTTATGGCAGAGGACACATAGTTCTGGGAGAGTCTCCACACTTGGAAGGATCTTGACACTGTGGAATCTCAAAGTAGCAATTTCCCCTTGGGTACAGGAACTTACCTTCTGGTGTGGCCTCTTCATCTCGAGGTGAGATGCCCTTTGTGAATAAGACCCCTCTTGTGAAAATGTTAAAGCAGGACTCACACATGTAGACCTTTAATCCCCAGAGTCAATGAGACACTGAGAGACATTGTCCACACTATTCCCTGGCATGTGCACATAACGTATTGCATCATCAATCTCTTGACTCTTGGCAATGGCTGTTGTTTACAGATATCATGTATGGCTTAAAAAGTAGTATCAGGGTCCAATATGTGGACAGAGTGTTCAAAGTCCAACTATCACATTGACAACAGACTGCAAACCAAATGAAGGCCATGACACAACATGTTGCACAGGTGAAAAAAGTGTCAACCAGTTGGTCATGCACGTTCATACCCTGCACTCTATTTTATACAATGGCCCAGTTTCCCAAATTCAGACCTAGATGAGGGTCCAGAGGTACGCTGAAGCCATGATTTAATGCTATGTTGTGCAAAACACAACAGGCTACTATAATCTTGCACACAATTCAAGGGGAGTACAGCAGCACCCCCCCACCCCACCGGTACGGTCAAGACATCTGAATCTTGACTTCAGGAGACCAAAACTATGCTCAATGATGGCTTGTGTATGTCCAAGTGCCCTATTGTACTTCTGCTGAGGTTACAATGGTTGCACATCTCTATGGTGCGAGGAGATGAGGTGGAGAGTGAATATGAGGAGGAAAATGTAGTAATATTTGTAAATGTCCCTCTTGCATTTGTACAGTACATCATACATCATGTACGAAATGGTACCTGCTGTGTCTGTTGGGGGCATGTATGTGGTATGAGGATTAGTCTTGTATAATGGTTGTGCATATTAAAACACAATTATACATATGATACTTGTGTGGTGCTTGATGCATACCCAGTAGCCACATGTTGCCAAATTCTCCAGCTGTCATTCGGTGGGCACGGAGTGACCTGCAGAATACATAGCTGTCATAGGTACTGCCTGGGAATACTGCATGCATATCAATAAACCTACCACTGCCATCACTGACACCCTGCACATTGATGGAGTCCCAGCAGTATCTGTCGCAGAAGATGTGTGCATTGTGGCGAGGTAGCTGAAGAGCCACAGGAGTGAAACCAATTGCACCCAGCACACGTGGGAAGCGGAACATGGGGTAGACATCCTGAGCTACCCTTTGCCTTCTAACCTGTGTATGGGGCATTTGTATGTGGTGATGGGCTCTCCTATTGATGCAGCTCAGTACCTGATGCAGGCATCGGGACTGAGATGCCTGGGAGATGCCCACAGGGTCACCAGAGACCCTCTGAAAAATGGAGGGCTGCTAGGGTCTTGAGAGAGGCTGGGATGGCATGGGAGAGGCAGGTCACAGAGTCAAGTCCCTGCTCCCACTTACAAACCACCTCCAAGATGGGATTTGTGGGAAAATGTATTGTGGCCATGACATCTTGGCTAGACATCGCAAAGAGGTTTATCCTTTGTCTGAAGGTCTTCTCTGCTCTCCTCCTCCTTGTCCTCAAATCATCCTGTTGCATAGCAAGGGTCAACAAACACATTCAGCGAAATGTTGAAAGCACTCAAAGGGTTTGTTTGAGGCAGCTCTGCTTTTATGTGTGAAGCAAGGCTGGGATTGGGTGTGAGCTAAGGAGTTTCCGCTGGAGCTGGGTAGGTAAATGGTAGGTACTGACACAGGTGTATCAGTTTGAAGGATTACCTCCTCTGCCCAGAGGTCAGATGATCCTCCCCAAGTGTGGATCATCTGCCCCAAGTGTGGATCATCTGCTCTGAGTGCAGATGTAAAGATACCACTCAAAGTTACCTTTGGTGAATGCTAAAAAGTTCTAAACTTAGGTGGTCATTACAACCCTGGCGGTCGGTGTTAAAGAGGCGGTAAAACCGCAAACAGGCAGGCGGAAAAAAAACTGAATCACGACCGTGGCGGAATCCGCCAACAAAGACAGCCACTTTAACACTCAGACCGCCACAGCGGTACAAACAAACAGCTCGGCGGTCACCGCCAACAGACAGGCAGAGGACAATGTACCGGCCACAGTATCACAACCTACCAATCCGCCACCTTTTCTGGGGTGGATTCACCGCGAACAAAAACACGGCGGACACAGGACTTCGAAGAGAAAACGCTCATTTCTACACACCCCACGAGGAATCCGGACGCCATGGAACCCGAGCTCCAGATCCTGCCAGCCCTTATCTTCTTGCTCCTCTACCAGGAGCACGAACGCCGGCGGTGAAGACCACGGTGAGTACTGCACCTACGACACAGGGGAGGGGGAGGGAAAAAACAGGGAAACACACATGCAATACGCAACAACCCCACCCTCACCCACGACAACACACACACTAATACAGCATGATACATTACAGATACACCCCCAAAACCTCCCGGAAGAATGCAAAGACCAAAGAAAATGAGTGTAACCATTGTAATATATTAAAATCCAGTACGCAAAAAAATATATATACACTATAAACAAAATATACACCAAGAATAGTAGTCCAGGTAGTGCTCCATTGAAGTCTGTGGAACACTGGGCCTACACGGTATGGGCGAGGCCCACATTCAATCCCCTAAAATGACGGAGAGAACACTGCAGGGGCATCAGACAGCAATAAAACAGGCACCTCAGGGGGAAGGGAAAGGGGGGGCACCTCAGCCGGTTGAGTGCACGACGCCAAATCCACGACGGGGCCACATGCCCACTGTTCAATCCTGGGGAGTGCAAAGCCACAGTCTCTCAAGTCTCTACAGTGGGTGGGTTGCCCACTGTTCCATCCTGGGGAGTGCAAAGCCACAGTCTCTCAAGTCTCTACAGTGGGTGGTTTGCCCACTGTCCCATCCTGGGGAGTGCAAAGCCACAGTCACTCAAGTCTCTACAGTGGGTGGGTTGCCCACTGTTCAATCCTGGGGAGTGCAAAGCCACAGTCTCTCAAGTCTCTACAGTGGGTAGTTTTCCCACTGTTCCATCATGGGGAGTGCAAAGCCACAGTCTCTCAAGTCTCTACAGGGGGTGGTTTGCCCACTGTTCCATCCTGAGGAGTGCAAAGCCACAGTCATTCAAGTCTCTACGGTGGGTGGGTTGACCACTGTTCAATCCTGGGGAGTGCAAAGCCACAGTCTCTCAAGTCTCTGTAGTGGGTGGGTTGCCCACTGTTCCACCCTGGGGAGTGCAAAGCCACAGTCTCTCAAGTGGATGCCTTTCTCCACTGGTTCTGGAGGGGAATTTGTGCCCAGAGTGCTTCATCCTGCCAAGGACAGAGGTGGTGGATGTAATACTCCACTGGTTCTGGAGGGGACTTGGTGCCCAGAGTGCTTCATCCTGCCAAGGACAGAGGTACTGGATGTGATACTCCACTGGTTTTGGAGGGGGCTTAGTGCCCAGAGTGTTTCATCCTGCCAAGGACTGAGGTAGTGGATGTGATACTCCACTGGTTCTGGAGGGGGCTTGGTGCCCAGAGTGCTTCATCCTGCCAAGGACAGAGGTACTGGATGTGATACTCCACTGGTTCTGGAGGGGGCTTGGTGCCCAGAGTGCTTCATCCTGCTTGTGAAGGACTCAGTAGTGTCAGTGCCTTTGGCGCTCATGGGCCAGCTGTGCTTGTTGCGGTGGTGCCCTGTTCAGTGGTGCATGTGGCGGCAGTGCCCTGTTCAGCGTTGCTTGTGTTGGCGGGGTCCTTTGCATTGACTCAGCAGCTGGTGGTCCTGTCTTGTCCAGCGGGGGTGGTGCTGGCGGTCCTCACTGGCCCAGCAGGGCTGGTGGCGGTGGCCTCCTGGGCAGCTGGGCTGGTGCTGGTGGTGGCCTCCTGGGCAGCAGGGCTGGTGGCTGTGGCCTCCTGGGCAGCGGGGCTGGTGCTGGCGGTGGCCTCCTGGGCAGCGGGGATGATGGCAGTCACCTCCTGGACAGCTGGGCGGGTGCTGGCTGTGGCCTCCTGGGCAGCAGGGCTGGTGGCGGTGGCCTCCTGGGCAGCTGGGCTGGTTCTGGCGGTGGCCTCCTGGGCAGCGGGGATGATGGCGGTCGCCTCCTGGGCAGCTGGGCTGGTGCTGGCGGTGGCCTCCTGGGCAGCAGGGCTGCTGGCGGTGGCCTCCTGGGCAGCGGGGATGATGGCGGTCTTCTCCACTGTGCTGCTCTTCCCAGACTTGCTGACTTTCTTGTGGCCCTTCCCCACCTTGGAAGGTGTTGCAGCTGACTCCACACTGCCACCTGTACCCCTGGGAGCGGCTTTGGTGGCTTGAGTCTTCGCCCTCTCCTGACGGGCACTGGGCAACTTTTGATGCTTGACAGGTGGGGGACAGTCCGTGCTGTGGCTCCGTGCCACACTGGCTGCCCTGGTGGCCGGTACACTCCAGATTCCGGTGACCACAGGCACCACTGGTCCCAGAGATGTTGTGGCTGAGGTGCTAGGTTGGGACCTGGAGAGTCGGGCCCTAGGAGACGGATGGGGTGGGGGAGGTGAGGGAAAGAGGTCAAGGTTGGACAGGAAAAGTTTCTTGGGAACACTGGGACGGGTAGCAGGTGGGGGTTTGGGAGTGGAGGAAGAGGTTGTGGTTGTAGGAGGTGTTCGTTTGGTGACTTTGGGTGAAGGTGCATGCGCTGAAGGCTGTCGTGAGGTGGATGGCTGTTGGGTGGGTGTGTGCCCGCGTTTGTGTATCTTGGAAGGTGGCGTCAGAGACACACTGGGAGAGGAAACAGGGGACGTGTGAAAGGCAGTGGGGATGGTGACTGCACGTGAGCGGGGTGTGGTGGTTAGTGTGCTGGTGATGGAAGTAGTGGCTGTAGATGTAGTGCATGCAGGGGTGAGTGTAGACGAGACTGGGAGGGAGGAGGGAGATGAGGAGGAGGGGGACACAGTGGAGGCAGTTTATGTTATTGTGTCTGCATGTGTGTGATGCTTGCGTGAGTGCCTGTGGGATGTGTGGTGCTAATGTTTGCCAGAGCTTCCCTTGTGTGTTGACATGTGTGCATGCTGGTCTGAAGGTGTGCTTGGGATAGGCTGAGGTACATGGGATTGGGTCTGGGTGGAGGAAGTTGGATGGGGAGGCTAGAGACAGGGACAATGGCTGCATCAGTGCTGAGGCCGGAGTCTGAAAAGCTCGCTAAAGGGCCGCCTGACCAGAATGAATGCCCTCCAGGAATGCATTAGTTTGTTGCAACTGCCTTTCTACACCCTGGATGGCATTCAAAATGGTAGACTGCCCAACAGTGAGGGCCCTGAGAAGGTCAATGACCTCCTCACTGAGGGCAGCAGGTCTGACTGGGGCAGGGGCTGAGGTGCCTGAGGCGAAGGTGATGACCACCCTCCTGGGTGAGCAGGCACGGGGCAAAGGCTGAGGGGCTGCTGCGAGGGCGGTGCTGCTAGGGGCGGGTGGCGGCTGTACCTGTAGATGCGGGGGGCACAGATGTTGCCACCACCACAAGGGAGCTCCCATCAGAGGACGAGACCGTGTCACTGGTGTCAGCTCCTGTACCCGCCGTGGAGCTCCCCTCTCCCTTCGTCCCACTGGTGAACTCCGAGTCCATAGTGGCGCCCTCCAGGGCCATGTGGGATGAAGCTCCCTCCTGCTCCGGTGCCACTGCTCTTCTGCCTGATGATGCTAATGCACATAAGAACAGCGAGACCACAAAAAGTGGGACGACGATAGGAGAAAGACATATTAAGTGCATCCATTACCGCTACCGTTGGCGGACACGACAGACACAGAAGCCCCCTGCACTACGCCGCGCACTTGGGCTCCACTGTTCAATCCCTTGGACATGGCCTACAAGGCTATGGCCAACATCTGCACACATGGATGACATAGGAGCCTGACTAGGTGTACTTGGCACTGTACACAGGTGGGGTGGGGTGCCACAGGGTCTACCAGAACAAGGGGACCTAACTAGCACACTCGCCCTGGCCTAGGGAAACCCCAGCCCACCTCCCCCACCCAGACACCTCCACTGCACGCAAAATCAGCAGAATGAGAGTGTACTCACCCCATTGTGGCTGCTGTGATGCCCTCAAGCGCCCATCCAACTCCGGGTACACCACCGCCAGGATCCTGAACATCAGGGGGGTCATGGTGCGACGGGCACCCCTCCCACGTTGAGAGGCTATCCCCAGCTGGGCCTCCGCCATCTTCTTGCTCCAGCTGCGAATGTCCTCCCATCTCTTACGGCAGTGGGTGCTCTGTCTGTGGTAGACCCCCAGGGTCCAGACGTCCTTGGCGATGGCACGCCAAATATATTTTTTCTGGTGGGCGCTGACCTACATGCATTCAGGGGGAAAAGAAAAGTTATTACCAAATGCACCGTCACAGTCATTGGCCCCCATCCCTACCCTTGCCATGATGCACATGCACTCAACGTCGTTTCATACACGCCTCAATCCCCCCCCCCTCTTTCATCCACCCCACTCCTCACAGGCATACCCCATACAGCATGCTCCCAGTGTACTTACCTGTTTGTCTGGAGGACCGTAGAGTAGCGTGTACTGGGGGAGGACCCCATCCACAAGTTTTTCCAACTCCTCCGATGTGAAGGCAGGGGCCCTTTCCCCAGACGCATGAGCCATTGTCTCTTCCAGACCGAGGTCACAGCAGCACTTGCACTGTAGGTCCTCTCCTGTCGAAGATCAGGTATCGAGTGATTGAACAGATAGAAAATGGCGGTCATGTCCGCGGCGGTGCGTACCGTCACTGCCGGCGTACATCGTCATTGGCTCCTGGCACCCATAGGGTCCAATGTTAACCAATTCAGAATTGCGCCGCGGTCTTTGACCGCCTACCGCGACGGTGTATAACGCCAATGCAGTCACCTCACATCCCATTGTCCCACTTTACAGGTCAGGCAGCCGTCATTTCAGGGGCCCACATGGCTTAATTTTTCACTGCGTCACACATACCTAGGCCTTGCCTCAACCCCCCCCCCACAGGAGTGAACAGGTGTACAGAAACTGGAAGAGTTATCATTTCATGAATGTGCAGATGGTGTGTTTGGCAGACCAGAACATCTCCCATGTTAATGCCAAATTCCCTGGCTCAGTGCATGACGCTTACATCCTGCGGAATAGCAGCATCCCTTATGTGATGGGTCAACTCCAGAGGCACCGTGTGTGGCTATTAGGTGAGCACCTGGAAGCAAGTCAGTAGGAATGGTTGTCTGGGTCTGGGGATATCCCTACAGGTTAGTGTGTGTCTAACAGTTGTCCCTCGCCCTTTGCAGGTGACTCTGGTTACCCCAACCTGTCATGGCTACTGACCCCAGTGAGGAATCCCAGGACAAGGGCAGAGGAACGCTACAATGAGGCCCATGGGTGAACTCAGCGGATAATAGAGAAGACCTTCGGCCTCGCGAAGGCCAGGTTCAGGTGACGCCATATGACAGGTGGATCCCTATTCTACTCACCAGAGAAGGTGTGCCAGATCATCGTGGCCTGCTGCATGCTTCACAACTTAGCTTTGCAACGACAGGTGCCTTTTCTGCAGGAGGATGGTCCAGATGGCGGTGTTGTTGCAGCTGTGGAGCCTGTGTACAGTGAAGACGAGGAAGCAGAAGAAGAGGACATCGACAACAGGAACTCGGTGATCCTGCAATATTTCCAGTGAGACACAGGTAAGAATACAAACCTGCCTACTACATGTACTTTAATACTACTACCTCTCTACTGTCTGTCGTTTTCACCCAGTGTATGGTCACTGAGTTGTCACTTTCCCATACGATTTCACAGATGTGGGTCCCGCAGTGTTTCCTCATGGACTAGAGCTGTGTGACATAGGTATGTTGACATTACATTTGAAAGAGCATTTTGACACTGTAATTGCTAATACACTATTTCGAAATCACAGACTGACTCCAGATTGTTTTGTGCTTCAAGGGTGTTTATTTAAGTGCTCAATATTGGAGGGGGTGTAAAATGGTGAGGGGTGATGGTGGAGGAATGTCCATGGCAGAGTCCAGTCTATTAGTCTCAAAGGTGCATTGCCTAAATGGGCATAGGAAGTGAAGCTGGGGCAGTTTGAGGATGGACAGGGTGACAAAGTGGGACAGAAAGATGACATTCAGGGTGGTCTCATTTCTTGGTGGGGGTCTTGGCATCGTTCTCTGTCTTTGTCCTGGATCTCAGGGACCTTTTGCGGGGTGGTTCTCCATCTGCAGGGGGTAGGGTGCAGGTGTGGTGGTCCTGTGGCGGTGCCTCCTGTCCACTAGCGCCGGCGAAGGTGGTGGGCAGTTCATCATCCAGACTAGTGTCAGGGGCCCCTTGTTGTGCCACAGTGTCCCTCCTGGTGTTGAGTACTTCCTTCAGCACCCCTACGATGGTGCCCAGGGTGGAATTGATGGATCTGAGTTCGTCCCTGAAGCCTAAATACTGTTCCTCCTACAGGCGCTGGGCCTCCTGAAACTTGGCCAGTACCATTGCCATTGTCTCCTGAGAGTGGTGGTAGGCTCCCATGATGTTGGAGAGTGCCTCATAGAGAGTGGGTTCCCTTGGCCTGTCCTCCCCCTGTCACACAGCAGCCCTCCCAGTTCCCCTGTGTTCCTGGGCCTCCGTCCCCTGGACCGTGTGCCCACTACCACTGCCCCCAGGTCCCTGTTGTTGTTGGGGTGGTGGGTTAGCCTGGGTTCCCTGTAGTTGTGGACACACTGCTGATTGATGTGTCCTGGGGACAGAGGTATGGGCCCGCTGGGTGGGTGCTGTGCTGGTGTTTCCAGATGGGGGAAGCTCTGTAGTGGCCTGTGACTGTGTCAGGGTAACCGACTGTCCAGAGGTCCCCAATGGGCCGGGCTGGTCATCTAGATCCAGTTGGACAGAGGTGCTGTCATCACTGTGGGCCTCTTCTGTTGGTGGTGTGGACATGTGTGGACCCTACTGTCCGATGACGTTGGGTAGGGGTCCTGCAGGGGTATAAAAGGATGTTTATTGCATCTGTGTGTGCCATGGTGTGCAATAGGTGGGTGACCGTGTACCCCAGTGCTTGCATTCCTGTGTGGGACCTTGTGTGATGGTGGTTTAGGGGGGTGTATGGGTATGTGCAGTGGCCATGCTTTGGTGATGGGTGTCCATGCTTTGTTGTTGCATGCAGGGCTTGGTGTTAGGATGTGTGGTTTATGATGTTGGGACATTTGTGAGGAGTTGGAGTGATGGGGGTGAGGGTGTGGGTATGTGATGGCATGCAGGTAGGGTGGGGGATGTAATAGTTAAGATTTGACTTACCAGAGTCCATTCCTCCATCTACTTCTGCGAGACCCTCAGGATGCAGAATCGCCAAGACCTGCTCCTCCTATGTTGTTAGTTGTGGGGGAGGAGGTGGGGGTCCGCCGACAGTCCGCTGAACCGCAAGGTGGTGTCTTGAGACTACGGAACGCACCTTCCCCCATAGGTCATTCCACCTCTTCCTGATGTCATCCCTTTTTATTGGGTGCTGTCCCACTGCGTTAACCCTGTCCACTAATCTTCGCCATAGCTCCATCTTCCTAGCTATGGAGGTGTGCTGCACCTGTGATACGAATAGATGTGGCTCTACCCGGACGATTTCCTCCACCATGACCCTGAGGTCCTCCTCAGAGAACCTGGGGTGTCTTTGCCGTGCCATGGGGTCGGGTGGGTGATGTGTGGGGTGGTGTGTGTAGTGATAAGTAGGGTGATATTTGGTGGTGTATTGTGCGAGGTGCGTGGAAGTTATGTGGGTGATGGTATTGTGTGCCTGTGGATGCTTGGTAGTTGTTTGTGGTGTCTCTCTCTGGCCTTCTCTCGGTAATTGTGGTCGTAGGGGTTTGTGGGTGATGTGGGTGTGTGTTTTATATTGTAATGGGTGTGTGGGAGTGGTGTGTGTATGTGTATCAGGTGTGTGTATTTTGAATTGTCCAATGTGGCTGTGTTTTATAAAAGTGTGTGTATTTTGAGGCTGGCGGTGTGTACCGCCAATGGAATACCGCGGTTGAAACACCGCCACGTGGATTCGTGTGTCGTGATAGTGTGGGCGTATTTCTGTTGGCGTGACAGTTGAGGTTTTGTTTTCGCCAGTTTATCACTGACCTTTGGTGTGGCGGACTTGTGTGGGTGTCTGTATTTTGGCGGATTCCGAGCTGTGGGTCATAATAGCTGTGGCGGATTTCCGCGGCCACGGCGGTGTGTTGGCGGTCTTCTGGACGGCGGTAAGCAGCATTTACTGCTAATGTTGTAATGACCCCCTTAGACTTTTGGTCTATACTTAGATCAAAAGTCTAAGTTTACCTTTGTGACAGGCCCACAGAGAGGGTCTCTCTTTCCCTCTTGCACTTTGTCTGCCCCGGTTCTGGCATCTGTCAGTGCACGTTACCAAAGAGGGTTACACAAACCTCAAGCAAAAAAAAAGATGTACTATTTTTAAGATCCCTGTGATGTTACTTCTGATCAATATGGAATGTAACTGTTTGTGGACTTTATTAATGAGATAAAACAACCAGTAATTTTATTGGCATCATCTTTCTTTTCACTTATGGTTTTACCAGATTAATGAATTCAGCAGATCTGCCTGTGTTCAAATGTGGAGATGTTTTCATGTTTATCGATCTTGCTGGGCACCCGTTGGCAATTTCCCCTTATCCTTTGTGAGGGTGAGTCACTATGCCTTACAGCCCCACGCAGTAAATCCTTTGTCATCACTGTGTCAAGGGCAGGTTCATAGGCCCAACATCCAGTAATGAGGACACCTATTTTGTTATAGGTCTTCCTTTGTATATAAAGGGAAAGACAGAGTAAAGCTCAGCACTGTATGTTATGTTTATGTTATGTTGTGATTTCTATGTTACGTCCTGGAGTAGTATGTTACTTGATGTTATGTTATGTTATTTGTTATGTCATGCTATGTTGTGTTCTGGTGTGCTATATTATGATATAGACATGATGAAATAAATGAACCATCTAAGTGAAGTAAATTGCTACTTGGGGAAGTGCAATAGAGAGAAAACAGTGGTTCAGGATGATTGCCAGTATACTTACCTTGGACCAAAACCACCTAGCTCTTTTTGCATTTAAACTGGAAACTATATCACATATATTGTGACTGCTGTGTACCATCATTCAGGATTTAACAATTGCCGCTTATTTTAAATGTATCATCTGTAAATCGTCTTTTCTTCAGCACCAAACACTTTCTGCTTTACTGCACATTTTAATACAGAGAACGTGCATCCTACACATGCACTTTTTTAAACCAATCTATCCCTTTGGATGACTGATTAGCATATCCTCATTGATGAATGGTATAGTGGCCTTCCTGTTGCTCACCTGTTGAATAATGTAACCAGATAGAAAGTCAGTTCTTCCTTCAATTGGCAAAAGTTGTAAAGTATGCAGAGAGGGCAATACATGAGGCATGGTGTTTTATTCTGAAGACTCTGGTCCCGAATTAGACTTTGGCGGAGGGGGTGCTCTGTTGCAACAGCAACAGAATCAGTGCTCAATTTGTGCCGGTGTTTTCCAGTGCTCGGCAAAGGCACTTTTTTGTAAACACCAATATAATTTGTGAGAAACCACCACATGGTGGTGCTATGATTGTATTTTAAAACAATGTTCATTAGGGGAGAGCTAAGCTATGTGCTGTAACTTTAAAAAAATGATAAAACTTGAACTTAAACCTGCAGTTAAAAATTGTTGTGGGTTGTGCCAGCTGAAGTGGACCAACGATGAATACCATTGGCCCTGGCAGTTAAAATTTGACAAATTAAGCACTGGACCAAGTACCCTCTCTGGCAAAGCGATGTTCCTCCTGCCTCAGTTAGAGTCATGCAGAACCTGAGTATGAAGTTGCAGAGGCTACTCAGTCTACATGCATGCTACATACATACACCTCCAATGGACCAATGGAATAAGGGCTGTTGGAGGTATGGGCATGTGTTTGCCCACCCTATTTAGAGCGGGCAAACACAAGGCTAGTTTTCACTGTCTGTCATCACCTGGTAAAGCTAGGTGGTATCTAGCAGTGACAACTGCAAAATGATCCCATGCCATGAGATCTCCAGATGACCAAGTGACCATTGATTTTTTTATTTTTCAAAAAGAAAATCCTGCTTTGGGTATTGTTTTTAAATAAAAAACATTGAATGTTTGACATACAGCTCTGTCATGTTGATGGGGCCACTGGTCAAACTCTCAAAACATTTACAGAAATCGCTGTGATGGCAGTTCCTTTAAATGCAAGAGATATCTACTAGGCCAGCAGGCATCTAAAAATTGGGCTGGCAGGAATTTGCTAAGGCTGATGGAGAAAATTCCCATGTGCCAAACTCTAAATCAGGCCCTTTGAAATTTGGAAACCCATAGCCAGATTAATGGAGATATTTTGTCTGAAGAACCTTGCACAGTTTGTGGTCATTCAAGTCTGCAAAATGTAATATGCACTTTAGATCCTTCTGATGAGTTAAAGATGTTGAGAATCAATGAAGGACCTGGGATGAAAAATTACCACAACATGGTCAGAGATTTTTCAATCTCTGAAAACCTTTCCAGCGTAACTCCTTCTAGTGACATCCGGAGCTGTTGAGCTCTGTTTGACCTAGCTCCACCAGCCCTTCACACTCAGAAATGAAAAACTTGATAAAAACCTGTAATAGTTCAATTTAGCAAGAGACGCCATCTGCATCCTCACATAGGCTGCTGTGAGGCACCTATGCCTTCAAACCCCCCAAACCAAAGCTGCTTCTTCAACTTCACCTTGATGAACTAACCAGCATACGTAGCTTTATGAAATCACGGTCTGCATGTAGCCTCTGAGTCCATCCTACCTATGAGGATACTAAGAGCACAAGTCATTAAGGGATTCATTAATCCGCCCCTGTTAAAGTATTAATCTTCACAGGAGCAGATTTACAATTTTTTCTCATTCATAAAACTCACCAATAGCAAACCTGGAAAGCTGCACCAAGCACAGCTTTCCAGACATAACACTGAGTGAATTATGTGATGTTTTTGGAGGGTGCTATTTCCCCAATGTGAAATTGTTGCTAAGGTATATTTACACTCATAAGCAATCAAAATTGTAGGTTTATTTTCTTTTTCACTTTTTTACTGCCCTGGAAAAACATTTTACACATGGAAAAATGATACTCCTAGCAACATGGTGGCCGTGTAATTGCGAGGCTTCCTGCCCCGCCCACTCGGTATCCCGAGGCCGCAGTTGGTGCCGCATTTGCGGCTGAGCAGTATCGGGAGCGGAGGCACTGTGAAGAATCGCCGGCAAACCTCCGGCGTCCCAGGGGATTTCGGCCGCGAAAAGGAGGTGAGAGCGGCGGCAGAGGCAGAGGCGGCGGCTCTCAACTAACGGCGTGCGCGGGAAACAGCACAAACCTAGGAGCCGTCTCGGAGCAGGGCGGCTCAAGCCTGATCGCGGGCTGGAATTTTACAAAAACGTAATGGCCGCTCAGGCCTAACAATGCACAAACAATGCGAGGGGGTTTGCTTTCAGCAAGATGATGAAGGCGCAAAATGAAAGGTCTGCAGCTTGTGCTCACGGGAGCTTCGCGCCGCGTCTGGCTGCTGTTTTAGCTACAGCATTCATCAAGTTAGCTACGGGCAGTGTTGACTGTCGCTCTACTGTATCAGCGGCGCGGATGCTATAGCAAAGGGAATTCCCCCCGGACATCAGCATTTTAGTGACAATTGTTTTGTTACTTATTAAGTGGTCGCGCTCTCTCTCGCCGCAATAGCCACCATAAAGGACTCTGCGCATACCTGCACCCGTTTTTGCTGCCATCTCTGTCATAACATGACAACAATCAAGGGCGTGGAAGGAAAATAGAGGAGAAATGATCTGGAAAAAGTGTTGAAAAGACTCTATTATCCAGGAGAGGGAAGAGGAAGAATCCTAGGACACTATTCTATTATCATCTTCCTTACAAGCGCAGCACTACAAGACTATGTTTGATCTGTATCATACACCAGCCCATCTCGCCAAATGGGGATGTGTGTCAGGAACAAATTGTCCAAGATGTGGGATGCACGGTTCAGATATCATACATATGATGGCTACTTGTGGGGAATTAAAAGCCTCAAGGGAAGGTATCCAATCTGTTTTGAAGGAGGTAGTGGGCTATGATCTTGTTCTTACACCTGAGATCATGGTCTTTGGGACTGATGGCGAAATCGCTGGACCACATAGAGCGTTTATCTTTGTAGCTATGGCGGTGTTTCGAATCTGTATATCAACAGCATGGTTGGATCTACGACCCCCGTCCTGGCAACAATGGTTGGCTAGGCTGCTGTCTGTATATTACTTGGAGATGTCATTGTATGAACGGAAGGGGAGACAGGCCAGGAGGAAAGGGAAGACAATATGGGGTCTGTTTCAAGCTTGGATACAGGCCCATAATGATCGGGGCCACCCCCTTTTGAATTAATGGGCACCACTCCTAGATAGAATTTGAGGGGTGGCTAGGTTTTGTGTTTTGTATTACGTATGATCTAACTTGGCGATGTTTTTCTTCTCATCCCTTCCACCCTATATTCTATTATATTGTAAGCTTTCAGTGTATAATGACTTAAGAATATATGTGTTATATGTTTCCTTCCAATAATAAAAAAAAAAAAAAAAAAAAAAAAAGGAAAAATGATACTCCTAAACCTCCACCATGTTTGGGAGTTGTCCGTTTTGCCTTTCTTACCTAACAGGGGAGGTACTCCAGCTCTTAACGGTACCAAAACTCCAAACCACCAACCATGTCCAGGACAGGATAGTTGTGTATAAGAGTTTGTGAATGCACTCAAACTACTAAATTTGTTGTATTCGCAAAATTACAATGCAAACGACATTGTGGTCCTTTCGCTCCTAACCCCTTGAGTATGGTTTACTACTGCCCACATCATGAAATTACACAATAGTGAAACTATTCATTCCTACAAGTATCTTTTTGTGGATAGCAGTAATATGTAGATGCAGATTGATATAGCCATTAAGAGAGTCTTTTTTAAGATAAATGGCATTGTTAACCAGTTACTAAGTCACATGCCTTAACCTACTATTCCAATCTAAATGGGAATATGCATGTGTTGAATCTATGTTTTCTAATACATACTGAAAAATAAACAATTACATATTTTGGGACTCATTTCACAGGCTAAGGAAGTCTTGGCTACATGTGGGAATTTGCAATCGTAACTGGATATCCAGCAGATTGCGCAATCCAAGGGACATGGCTGTATTACTTATACCATCTAAAAACTGGTAGAATTTGCTTAAGAAATTTGCTCAAAGATTGGGTTTCTGCACTATACCGGTGGGGGAGGGGGGAACATGTGCAAGTGGCAATTATCTTCCTCTGCATGGTCTGAAACTCAGAGTGGTGTTAGCGCACCAGTTAAAGAACACCCCATTGTAACGCAAATTGCAGGAGTGCAACTAGTGCACCAAATTAGCACCTGAGTTAAAAATGAGGGCTTTAGAATTCTTTGGCCATTGTTTTACTTTTTCCCATTGTCTCATACTTAATAAAGCCATAGTTGTTAATGATGACTCCCTTTTACTTTCTTGTAACTGTTTGAATTGTATCTATAGTGATTTTCTATGAATTTCTTTGTGGTTATAAATGATTAACTTGTTTGTTTTTATGAATTATTGTTGAACCTACTCATTATTCTTTCAACTACTTAAGGGGTCTCATTTTAGTGACTAATCAGCCCTCAGCTTCTCCAACAGATGAAGCTTTGAGTAAGTCACCCTAAATGCTGAGATAGTGGTATTGAATATATCTGTGCAGGGTCCACTGCTCAAATTGTTATGAGACCCTGGACATAGCACATCTTTCACCACACCCATGATTTGTTTCCAGCTGCAAAATGCTCAAATCATGTGCCTGCCTGAGGGTTTAGTTAAAATGTGGTTATAACACAATCCAGTTTAAAGCTTGCTCTGAGTTATTTGATGTGGGAAGGAGGTCGCTGGCATCAACTTTTGTGCTTCTCTTATCTTTTGCCTTGCCCAAGAAATAAAAAATGTGGTTTAGCAAAATGTGAAAGGATCTGTTACTTCACTAATGCCTGTTGTAAATTGGGTCCCTAGTTGGAAGAGGTATGCACCCTGTCCAAGTATGAACCACAGTCCTAGTTAGATTAAGTCATATACACGCCTTAAATTAACCTGTGCTCACCCTCTGGTAGCTTGACACAGAGCAGTCAGGCTTAACTTAAGAGGCAAAGTGCAAAGTATTTCTGCAACACACACACAAAGTAACACAATGAAAACACCACAAAAAGGACTCCATGCCAGTTTGGAAAAAAGAGAACATTTATCAGAGTACAACAAGAACAAAATAACAAAAATCCAATCAGTAGAAGTTGAGATATTAATTTGTAAAGGTTAAATGTGAAAAAAATGCTTAGAAGTCACTAGCAGTCAAAAGGTTACTTGAGGTCACAAGGGAGCGGTGGAAATCCAAATTGCAGGCTAACTGTGATGGAGGGTAGGCCGGCTACAGGACCCAGTCAGGTCTGGATAACAAAGTACCTTGGGTGGAGCTTTGTTCAACGTCAAGAGTCAACTGGTTGCCGTTGAGCCTCCCAAAGGGGGTACTACCTCATTGTTGAGCTCCATTGAAGTGAATGAAAAGCGTAGCCATCTAGATGCACCAAGCAACATCGTCTAACAGAATTGACTGGGAACCTGATGTCTGTCAGAGTCGAGATACGCCAGGCCTGCAGGTGTCGTCGAGCAGCTGCTGTACGGCTTCAAAGAAGAGATGTGTCAGCTCCGATCATTGCAAAGGCCCCAATGCTTCAATGTTGAGTTAGAAAAAGCTGCTGAAATGCACTTCTGAGGCCCAGGACTAGAGGGGGCACTTCAGGCAAGTATAAGACTCACAGAAAGAAGAGTACAGCAGCACCAGAAGAGTTGCAGGCAGTCTTTGATGTCCCTGAGACATAGGAGAAGAGAGACTAAGAGTTGGGGGTAATCAGCCCTTTGTGTGGAGTAAGGCCCTTACCCTTTGAAGTGTAGGCCCCATCCTTCCTTCCCAGGGAGTCCCATCAGTATGCAGATGCAGTTGAGTGTCCTGGGTTGTGGCTGTTTGGATAGAATGTACAAATGTATCTGTCACCCTGCCCAGTCCATGCATGTATTGGAGGCAGTCTGAATAGTACACAGAACAGTGAGAGCAGAGAAATGCCCATTTTCTAAAAGCAATAATAAATCCGACTTCACCAGCAAAAAGGATTTAGAATTACCATGCCAATGATATGAAACATGATCCAGCTACACCTTTCTGATCAGGATTTACAGATTAAAAGTATATTAAAGAATTCCCAATGCTGGCATATGAGAGGAGTAGTAGGCCTCACAGTAACGAAAAATGACTTTGGGAGCTTTTCATCACCAGCCATGTAAAACTTAAAAGTACATGTCCTACCTTTTACTTACATGGCGCCCTGCCCTATGGACTAGCTAGGACCTACCTTAGGAGTGACATACGTAATAAAAGCGGAGTTTAAGGCTTGGCAATAGGTTTTAAATGGCAAGTCAAAGTGGCAGTGACACTGCACACAAAGGCTCTGCAGTGGCAGGCCTGAGACATGTTTAAAGGGCCACTTGAGGTGGGACACAATCAGTGCTGCAAACCCACTAGCAACATTTAATTTACAGGCCCTGGGTATATGGTATATCACTTTACAAGGGACTTACAAGTAAATTAAAAATTCCAGTTCTGGGCATACTAATATTACCACGCTTAGGGGAGAAGTGCATGCATTTAAGCACTGGTAAGCAAAGGTATGGTGCTCAGAGTCCTAAGATCAACAAAAAGATACAGTGAAAAACAGTAGGTAAAAGACAAATAGTATGGGGTAAGATCACCCTAAGGTTGCCATCTCTAACAATACCCCTCTTAATAACAGCCTTTCCCAACAAAGAGACCACACATTCACATTTCCACCTTCCACTGCTTTAAGTTATACATTTTACCCACTTCTATTCACCTATGCCCACTTAAGATTCTGCAATATTAAGTTTACACAGTCTTTAACTGGTGGTTGTGCAGTCTCACCATCTTGAAGAAATCATCTATTATGACATTGATAGTCTTTTTCTAAATGACTGATTATGACATCACTGGGAACATACGAAAGGTGTGGGAAAACTTGGGTGATTGCAGAAGCCCCATTACTTTTTGCCCCCCTTTTTCATCCCTACTGGTCTTTTTCTGACTCTGATGATGCCTTGGGCACTGCTAAACAGTAGCAAAACAAAAGGATAATGAATGGAGTGCTGAAACCATTCAAACACTCACCCCCAGCCACAGATCAGGGGTTAATCCATACTTCTATTGCTCACCATGCCACACTAGTTTGATCCCAACGACATGCAAATCAGCCTTGACCCTGTTACCCATGGGAACAGTCCAGCCCAAACTGCCAGGCCAGGTCCTCCCTGTTTCAGAAACAAAAATTCTGAGATCTATTTCAGGGTATCACCCTTCATCAGCCAGTCTAACTTGAATCCAGTGGCACCATGAGCATGGGATCCATGTCTGGGCATACCTTTTCCACTTGGGACAACTTTAGCAACACAAAAGGATGATGGATGAAGCGCTGAAACTTTTCAAACACTTACCCCCACTCACAGTTCTGAGTTTAATACCACATACTTTTTCTGAACATGCTACCCCAGTTTAGACCCAGCCATATGCAAATCAGTCTTCATCCTGTTCACCAAGGGAACAGTCTAGCCCGAACTGCCAGACCAGGTCCTCCCTGGACCAGAAAGAAGAAACCTGGGACCGGTTTCAGGTTATCACCATTCATCAACTAGTCTAAATCCTGTCCTGCGATTCCATTGACCACCTCCTCTGGGATGACCCCTGCCACCATCTCCTCCAGCTCATCCTTGGGTGCGGGACTTCCACCTCCAGTCTGCAGTGCTGTCTTTCAGTTCCTGGCCAGGTTCTCTTTAGTTCTCCGCTTGCAATTGTGGCAGCATGTCCTACATTTGGTGACAGTCCTCTTCACCTTTGCCACACTGTTGACTTTATCTACTATTGCACGACAGGACAGTATAGACTTCCAAGACCTACCACAAATGCATGGTAAGTTGCAGGGGGGGACAATCTGGAAATTAACAAATGGCGAAAGGGGGCGGCACATAGGACACACTGAATGCATGCAAAAGGGTCTCATCTGGACACATTGACCAAGAAAGCCCTATCCCCACTGGAGCGTAATTTTTAGTGACGCTCCGGTGGTGGTATGCACTGTGCCGTACTCACAAGGTGGCATTAAGCCACTTTTTGTGGCTTAACGCCACTTTGTAAATACGGCCCCTTCACATGCAGCACTTTGTGTGACAGAGGCGTGCAATGGGTGTTGATGTGTGTGTGCCACAGCAACACCCATTGCATTTTGACGCTGCCCCAGATTTATGAGTTTTTGTAAACCTGAGGCAGGGCCAAAATTTAACACCAACACAAGGGTGGTGTTAGCCTGGTGCAACAAGGAGAAATGCTTTAATTTCACTTCATTTTTTGCTCTTCCTATGTGTGTTGCATCATGCAAAACACTATTGAAGATTGTTTTTAGCAGGAAGGAGTCTCTTCCTGCACAAAAACAATCTCCCCCGCAGAGTAGCCATCCTTGCACCATGGCGCAAGGGTAGCTGCGTTGGCGCTCGGCAGCAAAAATAGCGCCGATGCAGAGGGCAACACTGGGGTGCAATGTCTTCAATTAAATATGGTGCATCCCTTCATTTTGAAAATGACGGAGCGCGGCGCTGCCAAATGTGGCGCAGTGTTGCTTTCCGTCATATTGGTTAAATTTGGGCCATAATTGCCAAACACTTCAAATGCGCCCACACCTTCCCCCCATATGCACCAACCATTTCTCAACCCTCAAAACAATCGTTTCACTGTTGCCACTGATCCACATACCTATGTGCAACACTCAGTGGGCAACAAGTACTGCGCTTGATGCACAGTGTGGCCCAACAAGAACTGACACACACCTCCATGCATCATTGGGAATGGCCACAAAGTGAACATATACAACATATGGGGCATGTCTGTGATCATCATCTGTGCTGCTGTACAAGTAGCTTCCATGTAGCAAGTTTGCCTGTGTAGTGGGATGGTTGGTGATATGCACAAATGGACACCTTCATGCATAACAACTACAAGTGGTCATGTTGTTGCACTAGGGACCAATCTTACAAGCCCCTAATGCAACATTAGCATCATACCAATTGATGCCAATGTGGATTCAAGCTGCCCATTCCCCTTGTGCTACATTAACAATCTCACACAAGCCTGCATAGATTCACTTTCTACATCCTTCCACCACAATATGCATGTGCCAGATACGATGTATGCAAGGAAATATCCCTTATGCAGGGTAGGAAAGAACTAATGGAGCAGACAATCCATATGATAACCTCATGTGTGAGGCCTGCCAAAGGCAGATGTCAAAGTGATGCAAGCATTGAAAGCAATGGACCTCCCTGTGCTTTGCTGCACTAGTGCCATCACTTATGGTGCCAATGCAGCCAAGCACCACAATAGTGACAAAATTCATTAGACTACAGTGGGAATGTCTACCATGGTGACCAGTAACGTAAATAATGTGCTTCCACCGTGTTGGTGGCTGGGGCAAGGGGCCTGCAAGGAAAATGTGGGATCAATGCACCAAATACATTGAAACTTTGCCCTATGTGTGATGCACAATGCAACACACAATAAACAATTACAATCCGTAGAAATACAGACTTGTCACCCACCCACTTGCCACTCCCACACCACCCTGAGTTCTTGGACTATACTTAACCAAGTTCAGATGTGCAGATCTTTTCAAAGACATCAGAAGCTGAGTGGGTCACACATGTGTTGCATGGGAAGATCACAAATATGCACATGGAATGCCTACTACATGCAGTGTCAGGTGTGGGAGGGGCACATGATAAATACACCAGGATAAGGTATGCAAGGGGCCTCACCTTGGCATGTTAACTATGGCCTATCACTGTCCACCACTAGAGTAGAAGTAAAAGAAATATGCTTGGGAACAGCACTATTAGGTCTGTGTCTAGATTTACTGGCACATAATTACCCATTTATAAAGAAACACACAGTGCAACAGCTCAGCTTGCTCTGCGATGCAACATCAATTCAAATGTGCAGGGATGTGTACTTGTCACCAAGAGTCAATGCAGCCCTCTATTAACCTTGGTAAAGATATGACAGACAATACTAACTTTGCCACACAATATGCATGGTGTAGGGGTACTCCTCTTGCCGATCCAAATGCACATCTGCAGGAAGGAACACATCCTGCTAACTGTAACAGGAATGCTGTCTGCCACTTACTATGTTTGACGAAGATTGCAACACACATTGAAAATAGTCCATAATAGGATTAAAACATTGTCAGTGCTTAGTACCACAACTACAGTGCCATCCCTGAAGTGATTTCCAAAGATAATGCATCCACACATCAACAAGCCTCAAAATTTATCAGGTCCGCCTCCCACCACACATGTTGTCAGAGTGATAGAAGTGGTTTGGCTTTCCACATGCATCCCCCTAGCCATTTTGAGTCAAGTGCTCAGCATCCTGCACCACACAACATAACAACGAACCACCTCATGTGTGTGTGTGTAAACAACACTCAGACCAGCAATGCAGCCATCCATGTAGCCATGCAACAAGTAAACCTAAGATGCACAGATGAGTGTTGCCCTAGAGGAAGGGAGAAAATCATGTTTGCACTCATACACACAAGTTGGTTGAATCTCACAATGGCTGTTATAAGATGCTGGACACACCACTGAAGGTGGCTATGAGGATGCATGTGGACAGCGTACTCCCAACCATCACTCCAGCAACACACGTAGGGTGGCAGATGAGTCAGTTAAATACACGAATATCTGTAAAACTGAATGCCAAGTATTTCTCTACATCTCCACTTGTGGTGTGAGTACACAAACACTCATGGCATGCATATTTAACTTAGTCAAGACAATGAAAGGGGTACATATGTTGAAGACCATGATTAAACAATCAAGGTGGATGTAACACACTGGGAACTGTGGGCTGGCAGATTGTGTAACTGGTGACTCCACAGAAATTATGCTCAGGTGGCATAGTGTGCCATTAGGGGTACATAAATGTGTGCCTTGATGTAGGGGTCAGTACCATGTCACTGAGGCACCAGTAGCAAGTAAATGATGAGCCATGTTTACAGCCAATACAATCAAAGATTGACCTTTCACTATTGTTGAAGGGGTCTCCACATGAACCACCCAACTACCAACACAGAACACTGACCAGTCCTGACACAGCCCTGGACTCTGAGGACCCAGATATTAACTTTTAGAGGACAGCGGTAAGAGTCCAACAGACGCTGGTACAGCAGGTGCGGGTGTGGATGAAGACCACGGTGGGCAGCCTAGAAGAAGTGCAGAGGTGCCTCAGTCTGAATAATGACAACTCTGCTGCCATCAGAGGCACCCACTCTCCTCTACATGGACTCCAGAAGTCTCTGGCCAACATAGCTGCTGTCATGAGGTAGAGGCTTGACCAAATGCCCTCCTAAAGTGCTAGCCGCATGATTGACAAAAGGATGGGGGTTATACAAAATGTCCTGGAGTCCATGCAGTGGGATCTGGCCTCCCTTGTTGAAAACATGGCTGCCTGTCACCGTGATGTGGCTACTGTGTTGCGAAACCAGCAGTTCCTCCTTGCTGCAGTGATGCCTTATACATTCCCACACATGGCAGTTGCCGGGACCTTTGACTCCACATCTCTATCCCCTGATGTTTGTATGCCCCCCTCAACTTCAACAACAGCACCACCTGTGGCACAGGAGGCACCACACTCATCAGAGGATGAAGATGTGGAAGGAACATCTTTCACACAAAAAACACACCTGGTAGCTACAGTGTGTGCCACGTGGACAGTATCTCTTTTGTTCGGTGCTTAGGGTCATCCTAGTGTTGTGACAGCTGGCAACATGCCCTCTTCACTCCACCACTGTAGACTTACCATGCATAGACTGTCATTGTCTCAATCCTAACCTATTGTCTATTTGGAGACCTCCTCACTTATGCTAACCTCTCCTACACGTGTCTTATGACATGTCCCTCACCTTGGATTCTGACAGGACATTCAGTGGCTTGGGATCTCTCATGAGGTCAATGAAGAATACATTATAAATCATTGGAAACAAAACATGTACATGTAAATAAATCACCATAATCACATGTGTTCTGCTTTTTTCAGTGTTCCATCAACTGTCACAAATGTATGCATTGGTTGAAGCTATGTCAGTGACTACAGAACCAAAGGACATGTTTGGCTTTCTGTCAAACACAAAGGCATACAGTAGGACTCAAACATGATTAAAGTGACTGATAGCATTGTGGACGACTACAACCAACTTTATGAGTCTTCAAAGCATGTATTAAACAGGTATCCATGCAAGTTCACATATGGAATGTGTGGTACAGAACAAAAGTGTCTGGAAATTTCCATGATGATTGTACCTGTACAACATTGATGTGAGCAACAAAATAGGCAAATGTGAGACTGTGAGGGGCAGCCGTCAGTGTGCCAGTATCCATTACCCAAATAAGGTGGAGTTCAATGTGCTAAACCTTTCAAGAATGATTGTTACAGACCGTAGCACTAACAATTGATGTTGCATGATTACCTTTCTAAGAATTTGTATCCATACACAATTCAAGTGTCAGGAACGGCCCTGGAAAGTGTCTTGAGTAGCCGATGTCATACCACTGCCAATCAGACAGGTCCTTGGTCACAGGGGATTCACATAGTCACACAGTTAATCAATACTGAATGCATACCTAAAGGCATTTGTCTAACGTGGCCAGTGCAGAAATGGCAACACCCAGGCAGTCAATCATCATGTTCACTGTATTGTCGAAAACTAACAGGATGTAATAATACTAAAAAACACTACCTGTTAAAAACCTAAACTACACACTAACCTACACTAAGTTAACCTATACTACCTTATCTTAATGTATCCCTACAGCTATCTATCTTAATCTAAACTTAAATTATACATGTAACACCACACAATAAATATTGTCCAACCATCCTCCTTAAGAGACAATAGACGGGTAGGACAACATGAACTAAACCTACATATAGACCATCTAAACCTATTGCCTACACAAATATATATTTTGGTGTATTTTTAGATGTAAATTTTTTTTTTATTAAACATAGAGCCCCATACATAACCCCCCAGGCCCCCTCAAAAATAATACCTAAATCCCACCCCCTAACTTTACTATGTCCTACCACTAACCTAATCTATGCTACCTAACCTATGCCTACCCACCTAAAACTCACTAAAGCAATTTAAAATGGAAACTAGGGGAAGGGAAGGAACTAGGAAGCGGTCACTGTCCACACTCAGAGTTTCTTTAGCTTCTTCTTGTTGTATTTTAAGAGCTTAAAGTTACAGGCATTGTCTGTCTCTAGTTTCGACAACCTTGCTTTGACCTCTATCATGTCCTTCCAGATATCTGCCTCGAAGGAATAGCCTGTGGCAGCTGGTGATGGCTGTTGCAGGGCTGCTGGTGTTGTATGTGCTGAGGATGTGGAGGGAGTAGGACCTACTGAGGAAGCCCTGATCCTTGATGTTGAGGTTACACCTTTTTTGACACTGGTTGCAGACTGTTTCGCTGGTCCCCCATGTAGAAGCGCCAAACATGACCCCAATGCCTTCTCCCTATGGTACCTCTTGGCCATCTTGCGATTACCTGTCTGGACTTCGCAGATGTGGTGGAAACAGTTGGCCCTCTTCTCAACGGCACGCTTCGGTGCTGGGGTCATTGTGGCTGCTAAAACATTACGAGAACATTTCATACAAAACTGCTTTGGGTAGAGGAAGAATAACCATGCAATGTAAACAGCATCTTCAGATGACACGTTTTCCACCAGCCATACTACAACAATGTCAAGACCCAAGTCTTTACAAATATGCCTATCCGGCATCTACTGTATCTTGTTCATGTCACAGAGATAAGGGCTATCCAATGTTGCACACTAGGGCCCAGATTTAAGAGGGTGTAGCACCTCCGTCCGCCACATTAGCATTATCATTATTGTGATGCTGATGTGGCCCAACAACGCCAAACTCCCTGTGTCATATTAACAAAGTGGTGCAATGCATGCATTGTGCCACTTTGGCACTCCCTGTGGCACAATATGCCTTGGCCAGGCATAATGTATAAGGGGGGAGTCCCCCGGTACAGGGGCCACAAAAATGGCACAGGGAAATCTAAGAGATTCCACAGTGTCTTTTTTTCAGCTACTTTTAACACCTGCTCAGAGCAGGCATTACAAGGGGACACACCAGTGATTACAGTGGGCCCCTATTTACAGTTCAGGGTTAGCATCAAATTATTTGGCACTAACCCTAGACAGTATATCAATAGCGTAAAATATATTTGACGTTATTGTCACCTATCCTGCGCCATGCTGTGCCATATTTCAAATATGGCACATACATGGTGGCGGTAGGGGGGCTGCTAAGTGGTGGAGAAAAAGTGGTCAATCTGTGCACAAGCATGTTATATCTCCTAAGTACGAGGAAAAACCCTCACCATGCACATCGAATACACATGTGATATGACCATGCTCGCTCACAATTATCACAATAGGTAGATCATGTAGTTTCATGTCCACACATCCTATTTGCTACAATCCATAGACATGTCACACGTCCATCAGGAGAAGAGCTGAAATCTCTATGTGTATTCGACTGACTGTTGCCCTTTACAAAAAACTCCTTGTATGGCTGGTGCCTCACTTCATTTCTGATGAGTAGTGAAGCACCGCTGTTGCAAGTGTCTCATTGATAAGCCCCTTGGAGACCTCAACAAATATACATAAATTGTACCATGTCCAGAGTACTTTAGTGCAACGTGTGGTATACAGTGCAGTAACATATGCTGTGACAAATATGTTGGCAACATCCATGCAAATCTAAAAGCTAGCACCTCTGACACATATCTTGACTGACATCCCTGTGTTTGTGGGCATAATTACCATTTCCCAAGACACAAAAGTCCATTGCTGCACATGTTGGCATCTGTGCATCATACAACTCATTCCACATCCTCAACATAACATCAGACATGATTTTGATACCCATGGATAGATGATGGTGTCTTAATTGACACACATGCCATCTTAACATGTCATTTCATACATCATACTGTCTCACAAACAACCCCAGATCTACACATGTGACATACAAGGTGACACTTACTGGCTGCATCGGGGTCTTCAAACAGGGAAACCTCTCAAATTGTGTAGGGTGAAGGTCCACCTGCAAGACATGACAGGAAAACATAGCTTTGTGATTTTTGAACAAAGAAAAGCATGGAGAACTGTTACACATTTCACTTGTTTAGCTGAGTGACCTAGTCAACTTAGTGTTAGGAATGAACAACTGCCTTCTCTATCATGTCATTCAGACAGACATAGTTAGCCCCAAAAAACATGTACAGATATGGGATTCACCCATACATACTTGTCTCAGATAAATACATTACAATTGTTTTGTTGATAGAATACTGTCCATTGGCAGACGCTTAGAACTTTGTAGTTAATCTATGTGAAAATGAGGCAACCACTCAGATGCTTGACTCTTTTTAACCCCATACTACCACCACATGTAAGATGTGGCACACCAGGGCACAGGTCAGGACACTGACGTTGAAAACTATGACATTATGGTGAGACTTAGCATGCTTTGCACCATACATGAAGGTGCTAAACCTGCTAAATGAATTTAGGCATTTTGATTACAATGGGATTGTCATTTAACCGACCTGCCTTCGGCACAGATCCAAAAATGGCACATTGGAATTAAGTAGATTTCAAGTCTCATTTAGTGTGTGCACCTACAGCAGGAATACACACCTTGCTTTCTTCAGGCCTGGCGCTGCCATCATGTGGCACCAGGCTTTAAAACTGCCACCTTGCTTGCGCTGCACAACTTTTGACATATGGTGTGGTAATACTTTCCTCGATCATCCACATTACCTTCAAAACTATGCACTGATGTTGCAGTAGTAACCAATTAGTCATTCTTACATTTGTGTTTCTGTCATGTCGTTCTGCACAAACATGATTCATTGAACACACACACCCATGACTACCAATACTCCTGCATCATGTTTGTCATCACTTAAACATTTCCACAGTTGTAAAGCCTATCATGGACATGTGCATTTGTGCCTGGGAAACATGAACCCTTGCACCATTGCACATGTGTGTATCATTTTCAGCACTTATATATATATATATATATATATATATATATATATATATATATATATATATATATGCGATACAAAAGGTACAAAGAGAGGAATGTGCAAATTGTCTACAACCAGTGGATTGTTGATCTCTCACGAATGCAGGTTAGTTGAGACACAAAGCTTGCTGTCCTCACCCTTGTCATATCCTACTGTCATGCACAGGCAAATGAGGATGTTGCTATGTAAAAGGGGTACTTACCAACAGGTCTGCCAACGTGAATCACCAGGTGATCCAGGAGATCCCGTTCACGGGCAATGAGGTCAGCCACCGGTGTTTCAGCTGGTTGTCATGGGTTCCACCGAGAAGATCTTGCGAAGATGGTAGAGCACCTTGCCCCACCGCAGCTTCCTTGCCTCCATTGTTTAGCCCATGATGACCCAGCTATTCATAGCCACCATGTTGGGGAAGTAGTGGCACACCAACCATAAGAACCCTCCCAGTTTATCACCACTCATTCTACGTGTCCTTCCCTCCCCCAACATCTTGCAGTTTCCCTCCACTGCAAAATAATAACCCCAAAAATAATAAAACTATACCTCACTGAACCCTAAATACCCTGACAAACATAACTACCCCAAGACAGACACCCAACAATACTTATACAATAACAGGACAACAATGTACAACAATCTTACAAAATTTACAGTATGGACTGGCCACAGACAGGCACAGCACAGAACACTCTAAAACCAAAACTCCTCACACCAGCGCAAGCACTTCACAACCTTTCTTTAATACAGACTACAAGACTGTAAAGTTAAAGTGAAAGTAATTTCACTTTTCCATGTGTACAGCAAGGAAGACATATTACATCACTTCCTGGGCATATGCGTCATGTTTTCTGATATGCGTAATTTTTTTTTATGCATGACCGACATGCATGGAGTTTTCTAGGAAGGCTGAGAAGGTCTGTCAGCTTAGATTCAACACACAGGTGCGAGGCATCATTTTTGCTACATGCAATGTATGAAAGACTACGGTATGCATCTTTTTCTGACACATGACAGCCATGCATGGATTTTTCTATGAAGGCTGACAAGGCCTGTTAACTTGCATGGGATGGGTATGGTACGAGGCGTCATTTTACTGATTAGCGATGTATGAAGAACTACTGTATGGGTCATTTTTTGATGCATGATGATCATGAGTGGATTTTGGAGGGTAGGCTGAGAGGGCACCCAGATACACATACCTAGTTACATGGGCTATGCATCTTTATTGTTTTTATGGTATGACAACATGTGTATGCATGTGTTTTTCACTGTGTACCGGTAACACAGAAATATGTTACCATATATTTGTAGGTGGTGTGATGCATGGGAATACTGCTACTGTTTGCAAATGTGCATGTGTATGAAGACTCTTTGCCACATTCGTTTACACATGCGTACTGAGTGTACATATGTGATGGTGTTCATATTGTGGGTCTACCACATTGTCATGTCAGAATTCTGATTGTAGTTTCACAACACTGTATAAGATAGGATGGGCTATGTGCAATACTTGTTTATGCATATGATACCCTTCACAAATCTTTAGCAGAGAATGCTGTTGACTAAGGTTGGCCTAAGATCCGGTAAACCATGACAATGTGAGTGCAAGTATGTCCACATTCTGGTGTGCTGTAAGGGCCAGAACTCTTGATGTAAAGTAACTTGTGTAACGTATAGTTCCTCATGCATGCAAAATGTTGGAGATAGTGTGCTGTTGTGTAATTGTAGGTATGTATGTGACATGTCTGTGTCTGAAAAGATGTGTTTCATGTATAATAAGTGATGCATCATACAGTGGTGTGGTTAGGGATTTGACTCATACCAAATCTCAATTCAAGCATGAACATATGTAAGCCATTGACTCAAGCCTGTGTAGTCATATCTGTGTTGACTAAGGGCCACATGTACGAATATTTGGAATTGCGATTCCTTAATTATAATTCCATGCGAATCGCAATTAGGGAATCGCAATTCCAAACGTAAGAAACTCTTTTGAGTTTCTTTTGCGATTCCCAGTGGGTCTCACAAACATCACAGGGATGGTGGCCTGCTGCTGTCAGCAGACCACCATGTCTGTGATTGCTTTTAAATAAAGCAATCTTTTTTTTAAACACAGCCCATTTTCCTTAAAGGAAAACAGGCTGTGTTTAAAAAAAAAAATGAAACGTTTCAGTTTCATTTTTTAAGAGTAGGCTGTGGTCCCGCGACCACTGCCTGATCTTAAAAAACGTTTTCACATGCATTCTGAAAGGAGAAGGGGTCCCTTAGGGATCCCTTCCCCTTTGCGAATGGGTTAGCACCAATTTGAAATTGGTGCTAACTGCGATTGTTTTGCGACTGCATTCATGGTCACAAAGCAATCATACATACCCTTTAGATTCGGTATTAGGCAGGATGCCCTGGACACACACCTTCCTAATACCGAATCGCAAAACCCAAATTGTGATTCAGTAACAAGTTACTGAATCGCAGTTTGGGCTTTGTACATCCCAAAAAGTATTTTTCTAGTCGCAAAAAGGACGATTCGTTTGTGACTTGAAAAATGATATGTACATCTGGGCCTAAGTTTCCCAATGTGGGAACTTTTGAACTGGGCACATAATTTTGTAGGTAATCATGTGACACATACACATTTTCATATGTAAATTGTTCTCTTTAGTCCATATGCAAATAGACGGCACCAAGCCTGGTCCACCTAAATGGGACATGTGTGCTAAGGTATTGGTATTATGGCGGTCATTCCACCCGCGGCGGGCAGCGGTAGCGGCCCGCCTGGCGGGAACCGCCGAATGACCGCACCGCGGTCAAAAGACCGCGGCGGTCATTCTGGCTTTCCCGCAGGGCCGGCGGGCGACCGCCAAAAGGCCGCCCGCCGGCCCAGCGGGAAAGACCCAGCAACGATGAAGCCGGATCCGAATGGAGCTGGCGGAGTTGCTGGGGTGCGACGGGTGCAGTGGCACCCGTCGCGATTTTCAGTGTCTGTAAAGCAAACACTGAAAATCATTATGGGGCTCCCAGGGGCCCACGACACCCGTTCCCGCCATCCTGTTCCGGCGGTAAAAACCGCCAGGTACGGGATGGTGGGAAGGGGGGTCGGAATCCCCATGGCGGCGCTGCAAGCAGCGCCGCCATGGAGGATTCCATGGGCCAGGGGAAAACCGTTGGTTCCCCTTTTCTGACCGTGGCTTTACCGCCGCGGTCAGAATGGCCCAGGAAGCACCGCCAGCCTGTTGGCGGTGCTTCCGCGGTCCCCGGCCCTGGCGGTCATGGACCGCCAGGGTCAGAATGACCCCCTATGTGTTTACAACATACACTTGGAATGTACAATGACTGAAACTTTGTTTTTAGTGCCAGATTTACATACTTGCATACAATATGTATGGCAGCGCTGCTCTCAGCCAGTGATGGCACCCTAGTTATCAGTGCTCCATTGGCACTTTGCATGCCCATACAGGCCCATTGTTGTATGTATTGGCACATGTTGACTGTGGTCACCTCTGCTAGTTCACTGTGCGCAAGCAGCCGGCCCCGGACTGTGTCAAGACTCAATGTGTCCACCTCTGGGGATTCTGGGGGTGTTTTGTGGAGATCTGCCATCCTCATGATCAATCATCAGCACTGTGATGCACAGTCCCCTGCAGACATACACCTGCACATTTGTGATCTTATATACTGGGGACTGGCAGCTTGTTTGTGTAGGACATGTCTCATCATTTGCCATAGTTTTCCACAACTTGGCATACGTAGGTGAGATTGTTCCTTTGATGCTTGGTTAGGTCATTGATAGACTGTGGAACTGGGTGATGTCTTTCGACCCGGGGTACAGATACTGTCAGTTGTCACTAGCTCCTGTCACACTTGTTAGTGCTGGCCAACCACATAGCTGTAGTCATTGCCAATGTGACATGAATATATACTGACCTACAAAGTCTCTGTAAATTTGTGTCTGTTGTTACATGCAAACACTGTTGTGTTGTACAGTGAGTTTCAGTCTATGTGTGTTCCTTCACACACATTGATGGCATATCTTGTCATGTATGGTTCTAGTTCAACCTTTCTGTCTCATTCATCACACATACAATTAGGCAAGGGTCTGTGACTTGCTTGGGCAGTGCTTGACTTACATGCATATTCCAAACTGGATTGAATGTGATACACCTGGACATTTATGTGTTCTGATCCTTGTTGGTCACTCTATTTTAGTCAAACATGTGGGTGCCACTGAGAAGTATGTTTTCAGTTATCATGTGTGATAGTGTCATTCAGACTTTGCTTGTTTATCCAGTAGAAACAAACGTGCCATTTTACGTAATTGCTACCCTTTTCCTACCTAGCCCATACATCTGTACAGCAGTCTTCACGTGTATTTCCAGGATTGCTGCAGCCATGTATCAAGCCAACACACTTGTGTGATATATATGTGACAATGTAAATTGTAATTGCTACAGACTATGCCTACTTTCCACCCACACATTCATGTGGTAGTGCATTATTTTGATTCTATTTTTTGTTCCTGGCTATGGGGCAGAATCAAGAAAAGTGGCGTTCCAACCACTGCAACTCCACTTTTCTTGCAGTCTTTAGCGTCCTCCTACTGCCACCATGTGTGCACCATATTTGAAAAACGGTGCACCATGGTGCAGGGTAGGGGGCAATAGCATCCAGGTATTTGATGCTAACGATGTACTGTTCAGTATAAGTGCCAACATTTTGGACCTAACCCTAAGCAGTACATAGGGGCCCATTGATACCAATGGTGTGCCCCCTCTTAACGCCTGCTTTGAGCAGGCATTAAAAGAAGCTGCAAAATATTACACAGTTGAATATCTTAGATAGTGCCATTTGTGCACCCCCACTACCAGGTGTACGCCCTCCTTGGAAATATTATTCCTGGCGCAGTTTTCATGTGGCCTAAGGTGATATAAAGTGGCACAATGTATGCATTGCGCCACTTTGTATTTCTAGTGCAGAGATTTTGGCATCCTTCGGCCACATTAGCGTATGAAACATGATGCTAATGTTGCGCAAGGAGGCGCTAGATCTTCTTAAAACTGGGCCTATGTTCCAAAGTTGTTCACAACTGTTGTGGTGTAGTCATGCTCTCTGAGATATGGGCAAGTTACGAACAGTATGTGATGGGGATAATGAGAATGCCATGAGCATTCTGAGTTAACATGAATTTATTCCAATGTTTAAATGGTGAACTTTGGAGTGCAGTGTCTATGTGAAAAGGTTTTGCACAATTTGTTCTTTTCTGCGCACTCCAGCAGCAGTATTTGCTTGGTCCCCCTCCTCCTGTTGTGCACCATTGTATGCCTGCTCTGCATCAGTTGTTAGATTTCCAAAAGGGGTCATGATCTATGGCTGGATGCAGTAACCTTGGTTCACTGCAAAGGAATGTCAGTAAAAGTGTCAGTCATGCATATTCATATTTGATATGTGCCAGGGCACATGTTTGTATTAAGTGGAGTGGTGATTCGGCTTGCATCTGGTATTATGTGTATTCATGTTTGGATGGATGGTTGCATTCTTATGTGGTGGTGTACTTTCCTATCATGGTTTGTGCCTCAGAGCCCTGGTGATTGTAATGTAAATTCTGTTCTGACAGTTCACCCATATGTGTGGTGTTGTCTATATTTGACCCTCATGCCCAAGTTTATGAGGACCTAGCACCTCCTTGCACCACATTAGCCTCATTTTGATTTAAGCTTTTATGGCCCAAATAGGCCAAAATCACAGCGCCATGTTTACAAAGTGGCATTACGCATGCACTGTAACACTTAGTAACCCATTTGGCCCACATTATGTCTATGTCAGGTGTCATGTATGCAAGGGTGGCATTCCCCCATTAGGGGAAATGCAAAAATGGTGCTGAGGAATCTATGGGGTTCCAATGCATAATTTTTTGCAGATACTTTTAACGCCTGCACAGAGCAGGCATTAGAAAGGGGCACACAATTACGCTAAATGGGCTCCTATGTACTGTGCAGGATTTGCAGCACAAATTTGGCAATAATCCTTCACAGTCCATCAATGGCATCCATTATCTTGACACTATTGCACCTCTTCTGCGCCATAGTGCGTTGCATGTTGAATATGGTGCACAGATGGTGCTGGTAGGGGGTGCTAAGGGGTGCAAGTAAAGTGGCACTGCTCTAGATGCTGCACCAATTTTCTAACATGTGGCCTTTAGTCCCTTCACTTTAGACCTGCAGAAGATTGTTGTTATGGGAATTTGCACCTATGTTGTGTGTTGTGTGTCATGTTACAAGTGTTGCACTTTGAGTGTTGCATGTGAATCCTATCCCTTTGCCCTTGCAATGCCTATCTTGCACAGAGTGTTGTTGTTGCCAATTTCTGATTGCCAAAGCTATATGCATACTGTTGTATGCAATGTATTGTGATGTATTCAAGAGTAAAAGAGTGGGACAGGACAGGGCTTAATGTGCTTTTCTGCACTGTCCTGCATCACAAGTCCAGCCCTGCTAAGTCCCATGTCTCTGCATTCAAATGCATTTCTGCCCTCCCCCTGTACATTGTCAGTAGTTCAGCTTCTACAGTTCACTGTTGTTACCCTTGTATCATGGTAAGGAGAAGTGGGATTTGCGGATATGGTTGTTGGTGTGGTGTGAGGTGTCCATTCCTGCATATGATCTTTAATTGATAGCAATTTTGTATTTCAACATGTGCTGCACTATTCACCACACAAGGGAAAGGTGAACACAATGAGTTTACCTGGCATGTTTTAGCGATATGTAGATGATGATGGCACCACTACAGTGGCAATTGATACCGGTGCTGCCTGTGGTTTCTACAGCATGGTAAATGTTGGGCAGTGCAATATGTGAGTTGTTTGACAGTGGCATGGCTGATGCAATTCACCTAGTTGAGCTAATCCTTGAAATTGTCATGAGTGAAGGATCTATATTTTGTTGTCAACCTATGAACACATATGGTGGTTTGATGCCAGCTTTTGTATATAACGGGACCTTGCTCCACCTGTCCGTCATGTAAAGTGTCAGTCAGGTGGTGCCAGGAAGTTGAAGATTTGGACATATGTGAGGGTGATGTGCACTGAACGTAGCGTAGTGTGGCATGTGGCATATGTGTTGTTGTCAAAACATCTGTGTTTCCCTGTCCATTTGTGTTCAGTGTGGTGTATGTATTGTTTGTCCCACATGTTTGGTGTGTTGTCTGTGTTATGATTTGTATGCTGGCTTACCTACGAGTAGGCCATTGCCATATTGTCCATCCTGGAATTGTTGGTTGAATGTTGAGTGTCTGAAAATGTAAGCATCATGGACACTGCCGGGATATTTTGCTAGGATCAGAGATGTGGAATTCCTATCGCCTAATGCCCGGGACATATTGTTTGGGGTCAAGGGCAAAAAGTTTGCATATTTAATTTGTCTTTTGGAGAAGTAGGACCAACCCCCTGCAGCACACACCCTTTAGCTGTCAGTTTACAGAGAAGGAATTGTCTGCAGTTGAGATAATATGTGTGTCCATATTTTAATGGTGTTCAAACTTGTATTTATTGTTCATTATTGAAAAGCCTTTATTATTAGGGTGAGCGCTGTCAATAAATGTTTTAAGGTTACCCTGCACTACTGACAGTGGTTCCAGTAAAACAAAATGTGTTCATACATTTGAAAAGTTTAACAATATGAGGCTAAGTATAAGGCTCCAAGAATGCTCTCTGATTAGATGCAAATGTTTGCAGAAGCTTGTAAGCAAGAGTGATGATTCCTTGCTGTTTTTTTAAATTAAATGTTCAAAAAAGTTTCGCTACTATGAAATTTAGGTGCTATTTCTTTGAAATAAAATGTGTTGATGCATGCTGGTATTTCCAAAAAATATTGCCAATTGAAAATCAGTGTAACCATTTTCAACAAGAATATGGAAGCATGAAAATGAACAAGCACTGACAAAGCCAACCGATCTGACATTTGTTGTGAGTCTTTTGATTTCATCAATACATACCTTGATTTGACATGACTTTTGTAACACTTTATTGTTGTCGGAGTTATCAGGCCCTTTTCATTGTAACCAACATTGGCAAAAAGCAAAAAAAAGTTTTTCGGTCTTAAATAGCACATTGCCTGCCAATGGGGTAACAAAGGCCCGCAGCCTCTCTGGTGTGGGTGGACCCCTCCAGGGCACCTCCTCAACACAGCACCTACCCTGAGTGAGTCTGGGGGGGCTCCATGTTCTTTGCAGAGGGACCCCCTCCAATTTTGGTATGCAACTGATTGCCACAGTAGTTCCTTGCACTGAACAAAACTACTTTGTGTGCCAATATGCTCCTTGTGGAACAGCAGAACGCGATCATTCACAGTGAAGCCAGCTAATTGATAGAGAAATAGAATTTTAATAAAAACAAAATGTCTGGGTCAAAGACAGACCTAATTAGGGACCCAATTCTTGAAGAACGTCACAAAAGTGCACCCATGCTACATGTCTTTGAATTAGTGGCTTTCATAAATTCACAAAACCTTACAGAAGTAGACCAGGAAATAGTAGTCCTAGAAAATATTTGTGAACGGTATTTTAGCACAAGCAAACATGGATGTGTAGATTTGCTCATGTGAAAATCTATTGAGTGTTTACAAGTTCATGTCTACTCCAACCACTTTTTTCACAATCCTGGAAGAACTGCCATAGCCAGGAGCACATTTCCAACCTTTCTCAGTTTATAGAAAAGATGAGAGAAGAGCTAGTGAACATCCTTAAAACATGCAAGTTAGTAGGTTTGCAGACTCAAAGGCATTCCAGCCCTAGAACGATTGCTTACTGCTTTCTCTAGCCCCAGTACGTAGATCTGCAGAAAGGTACCAAAATAAGGAAATTGCTATAGAAGGGATTGACATTGCAAGTATTCAAGCTCTACTATAGTATTAGCCTTGGCATGACCAGAGATGCAATTATCAGAGCACTTACATAATGAGATAGCTGCCATAATTTGTTGCCACACTACATGGCACCAAAGGGACAAGTACATTTTTTTATAGGACAAGTAGATTTAAGAAGCAACTTGTTCCATGGACGAGTAGATATTTTATTGAACGCCACATCTCTGTAGGATGTTGGAGATTATTCCACAGTGGTCCACAATGGTCTGCACATTGATAGAGTGAGTATGTTTGTTGTTCCTGTGAAGGTGTTCAGCTGCAGGAGGAGGGACAAGTTAGACATGGGTGCAGTCCATTGCACCCAGCACATGCAGGAAGCCAGCTATTTTATAGAATCCTTGCTTAGTCTCTTACTGCAGTTGCTGGGCATTGGGGAACTGGATGTGGTGAGGTATGAGACAGATGACGGCATCAAGGAACATAAGAAGGAAGGCAGAAAGGGATGGTTGGGAGAGGCCATCCACTTGTGCATCAGTGTTCTGTAATTATCCTGAAACCAGTATGTGTAGGACAGAATGAATGAATTTATTGCCTGATTAATTAAAATCATTACAACATGTTTAAAATAATAAAATAGGCAGTAAGAGATACCCTTCCAGTGCCAAGAGAGATGCCTGGTCATGGCACCTTCTATGGAATGCTGTAAAGTACTATAGCACCCAGAAAATTGCCCCAACCTGGGGTCCCAAGATGTTAACCACAGGCTGTTTGCATAAGTAAATACCCATAATACAACCTTCTGCGAACATCAGCCAATTGTTTGCATGTTGACCCAGACCCGTTTCCAGTATCCAAGGCCATTAGGTGACAGGGGAAGATGACTTGGGCGGCAGGAGCCATCTCATCAGAGCCGTTTCTTTGAGCCCCCCCCACCCTCCACAGGTACCCTTGCTAGTTTGGCTCCTTGCCTGACGTAAGGCTGAACACAGCTTATGGAAGAATTTACCGAAACGGGCCTGTTCCATGGGGACTGCTGTGGTAAAGATAAGGCTTAGGGCTTCGTAGCATGTTCTCACCCCCTGTTTCAAGAACAGAGGTTTTAACAGGAGGTGGCGTTCAGACGCCAAACAGGGGCAACAACATGCAAGATGTTTTATTGATTCAGTGTGGTATTTACACAACATGCATTCGTGCATGTGCCCTTGTGCAGTTTTCCACTTCCGTCGATATTCCCAGGCAGGTAAGGTTAAAAGGCGCATCTGAAGGATGTACTGGAACGCTCGTTCTCCTAGTTGGGCTTTTAGATAAGGCTGGCCTTTGAAGGTTGCATACAATTCATGCAGGCCGTCAGCTCCACGAATGTCCCTGACTGTTAAGATATCTTCAGCTCTAGAAGCTTGCACACCGAGCACTTCCAGTTTTTTCTTCAGAACCGCTTTCGTGATGGCAGGGTCTGTAGAGTAGTAAGGGGCCAGGTTGAACTGTTCCTCTGCCTTTGCTAGATAGATGGCCCAGTTGCTTGTTTTATTTTTGAAAATTACTTTCAAAGCCCCCCTGAGGCTACAATCCTCTGCCCTGCTGACACTTTGATAAAACTTTATCATATCTATTTTGCATAACAGATCCATACATATTATATCTAGTTTCAACCGTATCACTGCATGCCTTGTTGATCTGGGGATCTTAAGGATCCTCTTATAGGCTCTCATCTGGGCATTCTCTAGAGTCACTGTCAATTTGCCCAGAAATGCCAGATGGCCATAAGTAATTGAAGGTAATAGTTTTGCTCTTATCACCCTCCCTAGGGATTTGAATGCGGGTGCCATAATCTGCTGATGGAGTTTTGCTAATACGTGTGAGATTTTTACTGCTGCCTGATGTGTTATTCTCCCCATACTTGATAACCAGACCATCAAGTAGTGATATGTATCTTCCAGCTCTATACTTAGAGGACCGAGTTTCCATCTTCTATACATATTTTTTGACTGACGGCTAAAAACCAGAACTTTAGATTTTTCTGCGTTTGCTTTTAAAGCATTTCTTTCATTGTAGTCATGCAGTATATCAAGGGCCCTTATGAGCCCAAACCGGGTTCGGGAAAGGAAAACCATGTTGTCGCATATTGTATTATGGGGAGAACCAATTACCCCAACCTCGGAGGAAACGTTTTACCTCTGCGCAACTCAGCACCCAGGTCAGCTGTATCTAAATAAAAGAGGGTGGGCGCTATGACGCAGCCCTGTTTTAGGCCTTTGTTGGTAAAAATCTTCCTAGTCACGTGTGATTTTGTGATTTTTATTCTCACCCAGGTGTCCGAGTATAGGGCCATTATGAAGCTAGCAATTTCCTTGGAATCCCCCAGGACGCTAGTTTCTTCCACAGGGTGTGCCGCACCACCCCGTCGAAAGCCGCACTATAGTCAATTAAGCATGCAAAAAGTGGTGGAGACATTCGTTTTAGTGCTTCTTGTCCAAGATATGAAAGTGCCAGGACATTATCTAACGTAGAGGAACTAGGTCTAAAACCTGTTTGATAAGGTGGAATTATGCCATTTGCTGAGATCCATTATATCAGCTCTTGCATAGGCTTTACCATCTACATCCAATAAGGCTATCAGCCTGTAGTTTTCAAGGCAAGTAATGTCCCCTTTTTTATAGATAGGTTGAAGTATTGATCCCTTCCATGCCGCCGGAACCACCGAAAAATGATGTGCTGATGAAATCCCCAAATTCTCTACTTTTGGTGGATGGGAGCAGTGTTACCAGATGTTTCCAACGTTCTTCCGTCTCTTTGGTCTTCAGCATCTATAATGCTTTTTTATAGTCTTTCCATGTCGACTTCCTTAATGCATCTGAGGCCGTAGTTTTGAGCCTCTTGTAATGCCGTTCTGCCTGCCGATACCTCTTTTTATACTGTGAGCATTCCTTGGGTACTAGCTGCTTAGCCACCCTGTTCTGTTTACACCCAGTTTGACCTGGCTGCCCTGTATTGCAGAGGTGAGCATGAAGTTTTTTAAGCAAAAGCCCCCATTGATCTATTATTTGACCCGGCCCCTGGTGAAGGTTTATTGGACCATTTGCCTTCTTCCATGCCTCATATTTTGTTTTACAGGGAGCAGACCATTTAATGCGTTTTATGGTGGGGCGTTCTGCGAATTGATGACCATTTGCTTTATACAGGTCATGTCTCATAACCCCTAAAGCAACTTTTATTACCACCGGGTTATGGTCACTTTCAGATGTGTAAACCACCTTGTGGCTTAGGCACCGGCTCAGGAGTCCTGGGCTTTAAAAGATATAGGCCCTCATTACAACCCTGGCGGTTGGTGTTAAAGCAGAGGTAATACCGCCAAAAGGCCGGCGGAAAAAAAATGGAATCACGACCATGGCGGAAACTGTCAACATAGACAGCCACTTTAACACTCCGACCACCACCGCGGTAGAAACAAACACCGCGGCGGTAACCGCCAACTGACAGGCGGAAGACAAGATTCCGCCCACTGTATTGCAACACACCTATCCGCCACCTTTTCCGGGGCGGAACCAACGCTATCAAAAGCACAGTGGAAACAGTACACAGAAGGGAAACCACTCACCTCTCGACACCCAACGAGGAACCAGGACGCCATGGAGCCCGAACTACACATCCTGCCCATGCTGGTCTTCCTCCTTCTGTATCAGGAGCAGGACAGACGCCGTTGAGGACCACGGTGAATACTGCACGTACAACACAGAGGAGGGTGGGAGGGAAAAGAGAGTGACACACACACGCAACACGCAATACCCCCACCCCCACCCTCACCCACAACACCATACACACAAATACATGCAGCAACATTACATATACACACTCTCGCCCCCTGGAAGAACGCAAGGACAAAAGGAAATGATAGTAACAAGTGTAATCCATAAAAATCAGATAGTGCAATTTCAAAAATTATTATATACAAATATGTACACCAACTTCACAAGTCCAGATAGTGTTCCAATCATTGTCTGTGGACCAGTGGTCCCAAAATGCATGGGCGAAGCCCACACAAGGTACCTGACTCGAAACGGAGACAACACTGCAGGGGCATCAGCTCGAAATGAAACAGGCACCTCAGGAGGAGGGGGAGGGGGATGGGGGCACCTCAGCCGGATGAAGCACGACGCCACTGCTGCACAAGGGGTCTCCATGTCCACTGCTTGGTCCTGGGGAGTGCAAAGCCACAGTCTCTCAAGTCTTTCCAGTGGGTGGTTTGCCCACTGCTTGGTCCTGGGGAGTGCAAAGCCACAGTCTCTCAAGTCTTTCCAGTGGGTGGTTTGCCTACTGCTCTATCCTGGGGAGTGCAAAGCCACAGTCTCTCAAGTGGATGCTTTTCTCCACTGGTTCTGGAGGGGGCTTGGTGCCCAGAGTGCTTCATCCTGCCAAGGACTGAGGTAGTGGATGTGAATCTCCACTGGTTCTGGAGGGGGCTTTGTGCCCAGAGTGCTTCATCCTGCCAAGGACTGAGGTAGTGGATGTGACTCTCCACTGGTTCTGGAGGGGGCTTTGTGCCCAGAGTGCTTCATCCTGCCAAGGACTGAGGTAGTGGATGTGAATCTCCGCTGCTTCTGGAGGGCGCTTTGTGCCCATAGTGCTTCATCCTGCCAAGGACTGAGATAGTGGATGTGAATCTCATGCAGTGTGGCTGGTCCCATTCCCTCACATGGGTGTGTGTGCCATGAGATTGCCTGGGAACAGGTAGCATGATACGCCATGGAGGCAGAGACATACCCCACCCTGCTGCGGCTTCGCCTGCCACCTGCAGGTGCAAACAGTGATGAGATTCATGCCTCATGGAAGCTGGGCAGGGTCCAGGATGTCTCCTCCAGCCTCGGACGGCTGCCTGGGGATGATAGCCATGTCAGCTGTGGTGGCACTGTCTGAGCACGTCACAGGGCTGGTGGCGGTGCTTGCAGCGGTGTCTGTGGCAGAGGTGCTGGCGGTGGTGCATGTGTCTGTACCTGTTGAGGGACACAGCAAGACGTCTCCTGCAGCCTCAGACGGCTGCCCACTGAGGATGATGCTGGGGACTGTTGCTGATGCAGCAGACGTGCAGGTGGTGGTGCAGGTGGCGGTGCATGTGGCGATGTCCACCGCCGTACAGGTTGGTGTAGTGGTCGTCAGAAGAGGTGACTCCAGTCCTTCAGTCGGAGCCACCGTGCCCTGTCCTGACCTGCTCTTCGGCTTGTGTCCCTTCCCCACCTTTGTAGTTGCCGCTGGTGTCTTGCCACTGTCCCCTTTTGGTTTGGGGGAGCCCTTGCTTGGTGGTAGATGCAGCGTCTCCCTCTGGGATGTGGGCACCTTCTTCACCTTGGCAGGTGGCGGAATGGCCTGCTCCTTGGCCTCGCTAGGTGGCACACTGGCAGCCCTGATGGGTGGTGCACTCGATGAGACCGCAGTTGCTGGCACCACTGTGCCTGGGGATTTGGTGGCTGAGGTGCTGGGCTGGGACTTGGAAAGCCTGGCCCTAGGGAAAAGACGGGGGGAGGTCTAGGGAAGAGGTCAAAGTTCGCAAGAAAAGGTTTTTTAAACACACTGGGACGGGAAGATGGAGGGGGTTTGGGAGTGGAGGAAGAGTTAGTGGTAGTAGGAGGTGTACGTTTGCTGAATTTGGGTGAAGGTGCATGGGCTGGAGGCTGTTGTGAGGTGGATGGCTGTTGGGTGGGTGTGTGTCTGTGTTTGTGTAGTTTGGGAGGAGAGCTCACAGACACACTGGGAGAAGACACTGGGGATGTGTGAATGGTAGTGGGGTGGTGATTGCACGTGAGCGCTGTGTTGTGATGGGCGTGCTGGTGATGGAGGTAGCGGCTGAGGATGTAGTGCATGCAGGTGTGAGTGGAGACGAGACAGGGAGGGAGGAGGAGGACGTGGAGGAGTGGGACACAGTGGAGGCAGTGGATGTTGCTGTGTCTGCATGGGGATTGTGCTTGTGTGAGTGCCTGTGGGATGTGTGGTGTTTATGTTTGCCATGTCCACTCTTGTGTGTTGATGAGTGTGCATGCTAGATAAATGGTGTGCTTGGGATACAGGGGATTGGGTCTGGGTAGAGGAAGTTGGAGGGGGGAGGCTGGACACAGGAACAATGGCTGCCATCAGTGCTGAGGCCAGAGCCTGAAATGCTCTCTGTTGGGTTGCATGCCCAGAATGAATGCCTCGCAACACCCTGGATGGCATTCAAAATAGTAGATAGCCCAACAGTGAGGGATCTCAGGAGGTCAATAGCCTCCTAACTGAGAGCAGCAGGGCTGACTGGGGCAGGGCCTGAGATGCCTGGGTCGAAGGATATGTTCACCCTCCTGGGTGTGCGGGCACGGGACACACGCTGGGAGGGCGGTGCTGGTGGGGGGGTGGCGGCTGTACCTGTTGATGCAGTGGGCACAGAGGTGCCCGCCACCACAAGGGAGCTTCATTCAGAGGAGGTGTCGCTGTCACTGGTGTGTGCTCCTGTCCCCGTCGTGGAGCTCGTCCTCGTCCTCCGTCCCACTGGTGTCTTCAGACTCTGTTACTTCACCCTCTAGGACCATGTGAATTGCAGCTCCCTCCTGCTCCGGTGCCACTGCTCCTCCGCCACATGATGCTAATGCACGCAAGAACAGGGTGCCAAAACAAAAAGGGGGGAGAGACAGAAGAAACACATGTTCAGTGCATGCAACACCACTACCAGTGGCAGACACAACACACAGGGAGCAGCCCTATGCTCTAAGCCATGCACTAACAGTTCCTAGGAAATTCTCATGCCCATGGGGGACGATGCCTAAGCCCAATTGCTGCACACCTGGAACCCACAGGAGCCTGACTAGGTATAGATGGTTAGTACCACTAGTGGGGTTGGAGTGCCACAGAGCCTGCCTAACAAGGGACCTACCCTACCTAATTACCCCTGGCCTTGGGGAACCCACAGCCTACTTCCCCCAGCCAGACACCTTGTAAAGCATGCAGAGTCAGCTGAATGAGAGTGTACTCACCCCCTTGTGGCTGCTGTGATGCCCTCAAGCGCCCATCCAACTCTGAATAGGCCACCGCCAGGATCCGGTACATCAGGGGGGTCATGGTGAGACGGGCACCCCTTCCACATTGGGAGGCCATCCCCAGCTGGGCCTCCGCCGTCTTCTTGCTCCAGCGGCACAGGTCCTCCCATCTTTTCCAGCAGTGGGTGCTCCGTCTGTGGTAGACCCCCAGGGGCCGGATGTCCTTGGCGATGGCTCGCCAAATTCCCTTCTTCTGGTGGGCTCTTACCTAGAGGAAAAGTGAAGTTAGAATGGATGTTACTATCCCGTACATTTCATCTCACACATTGCCTAAACAGCTCCCGCTCTGGGCCAGACATACATACACACACACTATCCTGACATGCTGGCCTATCCCCCTCCCCACCCTCTACCATCCACGACTCTCCAAACAATCATGTGCCATCCACCATGCTCACAGTGTACTCACCTGTATGTTTGGAGGACGTACAGTTGTGTGTACTAGGGGAGGACCCCATCCACCAGTTTCTCCAACTCCTCCGAAGTGAAGGCAGGGGCCTTTTCCCCAGACACTGTAGCCCTCGTCGCTTCCAGACTGAGGTCGCAGCAGCACTTGCAGTGTAGGTCCTCTCCTGTTGATGGTCAGGTATCATTTGAGGGAACAGTTAGAAAATCGCGGCCACGTCCGCAGCGGTGCGTACCGTCACCGCCAGCGTACATCGTCATTGGCTCCTGGGACCCATAGGGCCCAATGTTAACCAATGCTGAATTGCGGTGCAGTCTTCGACCGCCTACCGCAACAGTGTACAACACCAGTGCAGTTACCTCATTTCCCCTTGTCCCACCTTACAGGTCACACAGCCGCCATTTCAGGGGGCCACATGACAGGCAAAAAAACAGTGTCACATCTATTTAGGCCAAGAATACGGATAGACAGAGGCACATTGTGAATTTGTAAAGTTTTTGCAAAAAAAACATTGTGATACCTAAGTGCTGGATGACCCTCTGCTCACTCTTCTCCTCCATAGGGCACGTCCGATGGGGCAGGTGATGAGATGGCAGAAGCCTCCGGTGTACAGACCCCTGGTGGACCTGTCGACAATGGAAGAGAGACACATCATTATCACTTACTGACTTGATCGTGCAACAATCCAGGAACTGTGTGCCCAGTTGGAGCCAGACCTGATGTCAGCTATCCGCCATCCCACAGGAATCCCCCCTCTAGTGCAGGTTCCGTCTGTACTCCATTTCGTGGCCAGTGGGCCTTTTCAAACAACAGTGGCCATGACATTTGGGATGTCCCAGCCAATGTTCTCTAACGTGTTGTCCAGAGTGTTGTCGTCTGCCCTGCTGAAACACATGCGCAGCTTCATTGTTTTCCCTCAAGTGGAGGATTGGCCAACAGTGAAAGGTGACTTCTATGCCCTAGGACATATCCCCAACATCACTGGTGCCATGATGGTGCACATGTGGCATTTGTCCCCCCCCGCAGGAATGAACAGGTATACAGAAACCGGAAAAGCTACCATTCAATGAATGAGCAGATGGTGTGTTTGGCAGACCAGTACATCTCCCATTTGAATGCGAAGTATCCAGGCTCAATGCAAGATGCTTACATTTTGAGGAATAGCAGCATCCCTTATGTGATGGGGTAACTCCAGAGGCACCGTGTGTGGCTAATAGGTGAGCCTAAAGTCCCCACACAGTTCCATTTGGTGTCTGGGTATGGGAGATTCCCTAATGTTTGGAGGATGTCTAACAGTTGTCCCTCGAAATTTGTAGGTGACTCTGGTTACCACAACCTGTCATGGCTACTGACCCCAGTGAGGAATCCCAGGAAAGGGTAGAGGAACGCTACAATGAGGCATATGGGCGAACTAGGAGGATAATAGAACGCATCTTGGGCCTCCTGAAGGCCAGATTCCGGTGTATCCATCTTACAGGTGGATCCCTATACTACTCACCGAAGAAGGTGTGCCAGATAATCGTGGCCTGCTGTATGTTGCAAAACTTGGCTTTGCGACGCCAGGTGCCTTTTCTGCAGGAGGATGGGCCTGATAGTGGTCTTGTGGCAGCTGTGGAGCCTGTGGACAGTGAAGAAGAGGAGGCAGAAGAAGAAGATGTAGACAACCGAAACAACATCATAATGCAATACTTCCAGTGAGACACAGGTAAGAAGATGGAACTGCTTCCCACATCTCATGCTATTGTTGGAGCTAGCATAAGTCTGCCTTTTTCACTTTGTGTATGGACCTTGACTTGTTACTTTGCCATTCCATTTCACAGTTCTGGGTCCCAATTTGTGCCCTCTGCTATGTTTACTGCTGGTATGTGAACAAGTACATTGACGTTGCTATATTTCAGAGGTTTTGCAATTACACAGTTGTGAAAGCACAGAATGACTCCAGATTGTTTTGTTATTCAAGGGTGTTTATTTCTGTGCAAATAAGTGGAGGGGGTTGTGAAATGGTCTGGAGTGATGGTGGAGGAATGTCCATGGCAGAGTCCAGTCTATTTGTATCATAGGTGCATTGTCCAATGGGACATAGGAAGTGGAGCAATGGCAGTTTAAGGTGGACAGGGTTACAAAGTGGGACAGAAGGGTGACATTCAGGAGGGTCTTATTTCCTGGCGGGGGTCTTGGCAATGTTCTCTTTCTTGTTCCTGGATCTCAGGGACCATTTGCGGGGTGGGTCTCCTTCTGCAGGGGGTGGGGTGCTGGTGGCCTTTTGTTCCAGTGGTGGTGCCTCCTGTCCACTAGCGCCGGCGGAGGTGGAGGGCTGTTCATCATCCAGGCCAGTGTCAGGGGCCCGTTGGTGTGCCACTGTGTCCCTCCTGGTGTTGACAAGGTCTGCCAGCACCCTTACAATGGTGACCAGGGTGGTGTTAATGGACTTCAAGTCCTCCCTGATCCCCAGGTAGTGTTCCTCCTGCAGCCGCTGAGTTTCCTGAAACTTGGCCAGTACCGTGCCCATGGTCTCCTGGGAATGGTGGTATGGTCCCATGATGTTGGAGAGTGCCTCATGGAGTGTCGGTTCCCTGGGCCTGTCCTCGCCCTGTCGCACAGCAGTCCTCCCAGCTTTCCTGTTATCCTGTGCCTCTGTCCCCTGAACCGTGTGCCCACTGCCACTGACCCCAGGTCCCTGATTTTCTTGGGTTGGTGGGTTTGCCTAGGGTCCCTGTAGTGGTGGACACACTGCTGATTAACGTGTCCTGGGGACACAGGGATGGGCCCACTGGGTGGGTGCTGTGCTGGGGTTTCCTGAGGGGGGAGGCTCTGTCGTGATTTAGGACAGTGTCGGGGGAACCGACTGTCCAGAGGTCCCTGATGGGCCGGGCTGGTCATCTTGATCCATGCGTGCAGAGCTGCTGTCATCATTGTGGGCCTCTTCTGTGGGGGGGCTGGATATGTCTGGCACCTCATGTCCGATGACGTTGGGTAGGGGTCATGTTGGGGTGTAAATGCATGATCTTAGTATATGTGTGTGGCATCTTGTGTAATGGGTGAGTTAAACTCTACTCCTGTGCTTGCATTATTGCTTTGGCCCTTGTGTGATTGGTGATTTTGGGGCATGAGTGAGTCTCTCTACTGGACATGCTTTGGTGGGGAGCGTCCATGCATTGGTGTTACATGCAGGGCTTGGTTTTGGGATGTGTGGGTTGTGGTAGTGGGGTATCTGTGGGGTGTCGGGGTGATGGGTGTAAGGGTAGGGGTACGAGTTTGTGATGGCATGCAGGTAGGGTGGAGGATATTGTAGTAAGGAATTGCCTTACCAGAGTCTAGTTCTCCTGCTACTCCTGCAAGGCCCTCAGGATGCATGATCGCCAAGACTTGCTCCTCCCATGTTGTTAGTTGTGGGGGAAGAGGTGGTGGTCCACCGCCAATCCTCTGTACAGTAATCTGGTGTCTGGATACTACTGAACGTACCTTCCCCCATAGGTCGTTCCACCTCTTCCTGATGTCATCCTGTGTTCTTGGATGCTTTCCCACTGCGTTGACCCTGTAGACAATTCTCCACCATAGCTCCATCTTCCTAGCTATGGGTGTCTGCTGCACCTGTGATCTGAATAGCTGTGGCTCTAACCGGATGATTTCCTCCACCATGACCCTGAGCTCCTCCTCTGAAAACCTGGGGTGTCTTTGAGGTGCCATTATGTGGTGTGGGCGATGTGTGAGGTGCTGTCTGTTGTGATGTGTGAGGGGATGTGTTGGTGTGTGTTTTTTGAGGTGCGTGGATGTTGTATAAGTGATGGTGTTTTGTGTCTGTGGATGCTGGTGTTGTGTTAGCTAATCTCTCTCTCTCTGGCCTTCTTTAAAATTTTTGGTTGTAAGGGTTTGTGTGTGATGTGGATGTGTGCTTTATATTGAATTGGGTGTGTGGGTGTGGTTTGTGTATGTGTATCAGGTATGTGTATTTTGAATTGTCCAATGTGGTTGTGTTTTGTACATGTGTGTGTTCCGCCAATGTATTACCGCGTTTGAAAGACCACTGCGTTGATTTGTGGGTCGTGATAGTGTGGGCGTATTCTTGTTGGTGTGACGGTGTAGGTTTTGGTATCGCCAGTTTATCACTGACCTTTGGTTTGGCGTACTTGTGTGGGTGTCTGTATTGTGGTGGATTCCGAGCTGTGGGTCGTAATACCTGTAGCGGAATTCCGCCGCCGCAACAGTATGTTGGCGGTCTTCAGCACGGCAGAAAGCGGGATGTACCGCCAGGGTTCTAATGAGGGCCGTAATCTATTGTGGATATGTCTCTAAAAGTAGGGATGCAGGTGCACACTGCTATATTGCTACGATCAGTTGTTTTTATGTCATATTCATTCAAAAAAGCTTCTAAAGCCAGTCATATGGGGTCTCGAGAGTGGCCCCCTTCCTGGCCAAGCTGCCGAATATTAAAGTCCCCTGCCAACACATACTCATGACCAGGGTGATCATGGACAAACTCTTTCAATAGGGCCAGTGTAGATGTGGCCATCATCAATTTCTTACCTTGGTAGTAGTTAATATATATGTTTATCACTGTGACCGGAGGTTTTTTTTTTCCATAAGGCTAAGCCATGTATTATTAGCAGTAGCATGTTACTAGTATATTTCTCCCACGTTACTAGTTTAGTTTAGTGGCCAGATCTAACTTAACATATGTAGCAAGGCCTCCGATGCGTCTACCAAACAATTCTTTTTTATATGCAGGGGACTGATATATTATAAAGCCCTCTATGGCCATCGGTTCTACTGTCCATGTTTCTTCAAAGCACATTATGAGGGTCATTCTGACCCTGGCAGTCTAAGACCGCCAGGGCCACGAATGACGGAAGCACCGCCAACGGGCTGGCGGTGCTTCCTAGCCCATTCTGACGGGCCGGCGGTTTCCCGACGATTTTGCCCCGTCTGGGCTAATCCGCCATGGCAGCGCTGCAAGCAGCGCTGCCATGGGGATTCTGACCCCCTTCCCGCCAGCCTGTTTCTGGCGGTTGTCACCGCCAGGAAGAGGCTGGTGGGAACGGGTGTCTTGGGGCCCCTGGGGGCCCCTGCACTGCCCATGCTCCTGGCATGGGCAGTGCAGGGCCCCCCTAACAGGGCCCCGGCCGGCCTAGCAGACAGTGAAAAGCGCGACGGGTGCAACTGCACCCGTCGCACGGCCGCAACACCGCCGGCTCCATTCGGAGTCGGCTTCTGTGTTGCAGCCCTCCTTCCGGCTGGGCCTGCGGGAAGGTCAGAATGCCGGCAGCAGTCTTCTGACCGCAGAGCGGCCAAATGGCGGTTCCCGTCTGGCGGGCGGCAACCGCCGCCCGCCACGGTCGGAATGACCACCTATGTCTGCCTTGTCTGCAAAAACCTTAAAGCCAGTGCCGGTTAATAACAAAGCCAGGCCAGCCACGTTCCAGCTAATTATTTTAATTGGATTTGATTCAAGTTTGCTGGTAGTGCTTACAGATCTAAATGCACTTCTTTCTTCTGGTAGACAGTGCTGCTGGGAGCCAATCCCATCCTTGCCCCCTCAAAGTATCATGGCACTCATTTAGCCCACCAGATTCAGCCCTACCTATATTCTTAGGCTCATCCTGGTTGGGATCACCAGATTCCCTTATCAGATGTATGGGTATTTTTTCCCCTGAGAATAGTGGATTCATAACCGAGGAACCTCTCAATACATTGAGATTTTCTCTCGCCAGAGATGGTGCTTGATTTCCGCTGGATGAGGTTCGTGGGTACCAATCTCTGACTTCCTTACTAATTATTAGGCCTTCATATTCAAAGATTCTATCAATATTACTTCGTGCCGACCAGGTGGTCACTGTTGATTCAATCTCGCTAATCCATGTGAGAGTGCTAAAGTTTACCTCTATTAAGTCTTCTGACATTAAGTTTGCAAATGCCGAAATATGATGTAGTAATCATAGGATATTAGATCTATTGAGAATATCCCATGACCCCTGAGTAGCATAGAATGGGGTAAAAATTATGGTTGACAGATCCGTGTGTTCTTGGTAGATTGCAGGCTTTATCTTTAGTACCCTAGTATATTCATAATTTGTTTCTAGACAAATTTAACATTTGTTCTCACTACTCCAGACCCCCTCCTGGCCTGGCCTTAAGATTCCTATTGATTGAGACCCCCTTCTCAACTATCCCCATAGCCCATTGCGGTACAGAGGTGGTATCTACAGATCTCAGATGCTGGTCGATTGCATTGTCACTATTAATTTGTTTATTCAGACCTGCTGCCCTGTTAGAAACACATGGCATATTATTTAACTCCTTATCTGGGTTTTCTTCAGTAATGCTACACCCACCCTCTATGCCCAAAACGTAAGGCACAGGAGTGTAGCCCGTCACCTGTGCTATTTCCGTGCTCCCTGTAGATTCTTGTCCCATTACAGGCAACTCCCCTCCAGCTGGTGAAGGACCCTTTGTTAACCCTAGGGCTGAAATTCTAACAGACCTAGCACCTACTATAGATGGTACTTGACTGAGTGCTATGTTAGAAATCCCCGACCTAGAGTTGATAAGTGGGAGATTATAGGTTTCTTTGTTAGCCAAAACAGCCTTACTGTCACTGATTTGGGGTTTAAACTTGATGTTAGATGAGATATCCTCATCTACAGGGCGGGCGCTCAGTGTGGAGGTGACTACTTATCTCTGCATAAAAATGGGGTAAGGTGCTAATGTATCTGCAGGGTTGCTGGTTTCATTGGGTGGTCTTGCAGTCGGATTCCATCTTGTTTTTCTTTTTACGGATTTACGTGTTTTTTTTTAATCTCCTCTTCTTGTCAGTAATGGCTGTTGGCCATACCCCATGCTCAACTTATGCGGCTTGTTTGACTCTATCATCACCGTTTTCACTTCTTGACTACTTTTTCCCACCATGTTTGTGGGGGAAGGTTGCAACACCATCAGGGGAGGCTCATTTTGGGACTCCTTCGTACTTGTCTCTGAAGTTAACTCATCTAAGCTATTATTTCCCACAGAAATGGAGGGGTTAGGTGGAAACACCATGAGAGGCGAAGGTTTTTGTGGCTGGTCTGCAGCTTTCTCCAGATTTAACAACTCATTTTTTTTTTTCCTCACTATAATTATAGGAGATAGTGGGAGCGCCATCGAAGAGTGGGCATTCTTACATCATGCTCCATGCTAGCCAACCCCTGAAACTTGGATACAGGGGAACTCCCTTTATGGGTGTCCTGTTTCTTACCACCAAGTGACATAGAGCTAGTTGTTTTTTCCTTTACAGTGGCACTCGTAGATCTACATGATTGAATTAAACTGGATAACAGCTCTGGCAATGTTGAAAGTTTATCCAGAATTGCTTCCGTGTGACTCCATCCTCTACCTTCCCCATTGGGGTGCAATGGTCCCACCCTTCTAACTTCCCCATCAGCGCATTCAATTTATTGTCTATCAAGAGCACATTCTGAGCCATCATATGGATTAAGTCTAATTGAATCTCCATCTTATGCGATTGCCAAGACAGCGCCTTAACTGCCGCCAGCAAAGATTTATTGATAGTGGTTATAATGCAGTCAGTGCTGCCCCGCCTCTCGATCCACATTAGGTACATGATTTCCTTTTATTTTTTCTCTGGGATTTCTTCCATAATCTTCTTCACATGCTTTATTATTGGGACAAGGGTCATATGGGCATAGCTCTTCCTGAGTCAATAAGCTGTTTGAGACCTCTGGGTCCCACTCAGAACCCTGTTCAGGGGAAGATGCAGACTCACGAGTATCTATTAGATCTTGGGCCAGCCGGGCCACCTATTGGGTTGGTGCCATATAGTGAGTCTCAATTGGTGGCTGCCGTCGGCTGTCCCTTATATGAACATCCAACCCACTGCATGGCGATCCTGTCGTCGGTGATAGGCTCTTTGCGTTCGCTTGATGTGTTTGTGGGGTGCTGATATTGTTGCTGATGATAGTTCCAGGGGTGTCATGCAGCTGGTTCTTATTATGAGTTGCCGAACTACCTCCTATTGTGGTATCCGCCAGCTCTATCACTTCCCCGATGAGTGAGGCATCCAGGCTGCTATCTGTGTCCACGATGCCGCAGGATTCATGTTGTATTTGTTCTGGTTGCGATGTCTTACTTCCTGGATCGGACCATAAACCTTGTGTCCCCTTATGAGCGATGAAACCCACTGATTCCCCTGCAATATCTGGACCATCCCTAGTTCTTGATAAATAGTTATGTATATATGGTTGATTGACATCTCAAGCCTTTTGCTTCAGGCTTTGGTTTTGGGCCTTTCTGGTGCTCCATGTCGAGTCATTGTAATGCACCTTATGATTGGGCAGAGCTGTGGGATCTGTGCTCTGTATGGAATATGCCGGTACTACAGACTCCATCTTTCCCAACATAGGGCCTCTAGGGCATAGATCAATCGGGCTAGGGGGGTTGTTGTGACAGCAATGATTTTTTTGTCGCTTTTTTCCCATATTGTGATTAGTCCTCGGGCCCAGTGCCTTGAGGGGGCGTCTTGCCCTCAGTGATTTCCTCTGCTGCTTTGGTTTACTCTGATCCTTATATCTAAGAAAACTTTTATGTGCCAGTTTCCAATTATCACCGAAAGATCTGTGAGCCCTCGGTCCTTTCGGGCCCTTGGGTTTGACCTCCTTTATCATATTTGCCAGCTTCATCTGCAGCATGTGCTCACTTTATGAGGTTTATGCTATTTTATGGTTCAGTTTTTTTTTTTTGAGTTGCTGAACTACCTCCTATTGGGGTATCCGCCAGCTCTATCAGTTCCACAATGAGTGAGGCATCCAGGCTGCTATCTGTGCCTACGATGCCGCAGGATTCATGTTGTATTTGTTCTGGTTGCGATGTCTTACTTCCTGGATCGGACCATAAACCTTGTGTCCCCTTATGAGCGATGAAACCCACTGATTCCCCTGCAAAACCTGGACCATCCCTAGTTCTTGTTAAATAGTTATGTATATATGGTTGCTTGACATCTCAAGCCTTTTGCTTCAGGCTTTGGTTTTGGGCTTTTCTGGTGCTCCCGGTGAAGTCATTGTAATGCACCTTGTGATTGGCCAGAGCTGTGGGATCTGTGCTCTGCATGGAATATGCCGGTACTAAAGACTCCATCTTCCCCAACATAGGGCCTCTAGGGCATAGATCAATCGGGCTAGGGGGGTTGTTGTGACAGCAATGATTTTTTTGTCGCTTTTTTCCCATATTGCGATTAGTCCTCGGGCCAGTGCCTTGAGGGGGTGTCTTGCCCTCAGTGATTTCCTCTGCTGCTTTGGTTTACTATGATCCTCATATCTAAGAAAAATTCTATGTGCCACTTTCCAATTATCACCAAAAGATCTGTGAGCCCTCGGTCCTTTCGGGCCCTTGGGTTTGACCTACTTTAGCAGATTTGCTAGCTTCATCTGCAGCATGTGCTCACTTTATGAGGTTTCTGCTATTTTATGGTTCAGTTTTTTTTTTTGTCCTGCAAGCAAGAAGTACTATGCGCCGCCACACCCCCTGGACTTATTGTTGTTCCACCTTGTTTATAACAGGTTTTCCCTAAGGCCGAGGGGGGGCACGAGCACGCTTACTTCTTTCTTCTTTCTTTCCTTTTCTCTTCCCTTCTCAGGTCTCCAGATGCTCCAACTCTCTTGCTTGAGGAGTTGGGCTATGTCTCTGTCCAATGAGAGCACAAACAAGTGTTCAGAACCATCAGCAGGAAGAAACTAAGGGCCTCATTCTGAGGCCGGCGGGCGGCGGTCGCCGCCCGCCTGGCGGGAACCACCATATGGCCGCTCCGCGGTCCAAAGACCGCGGAGGCCATTCTGGCTTTCCCGCTGGGCTGGCAGGCGACCGCCAGAAGGCCGCCCGCCAGCCCAGCGGGAAACCCCTTCCCACGAGGAAGCCGGCTCCGAATGGAGCCGGCGGAGTGGGAAGGTGCGACGGGTGCAGTGGCACCCGTCGCGAATTTCAGTGTCTGCTAAGCAGACACTGAAATTCTTTGTGGGGCCCTCTTACGGGGGCCCCTGCAGTGCCCATGCCATTGGCATGGGCACTGCAGGGGCCCCCAGGGGCCCCACGACACCCCATACCGCCATCCTGTTCCTGGCAGGCGAACCGCCAGGAACAGGATGGCGGTATGGGGTGTCGGAATCCCCATGGCGGCGCAGCTGAGGATTCCTGAGGGCAGCGGAAAACCGGCGGGAGACCGCCGGTTTTCCCTTTCTGACCGCGGCCAAACCGCCGCGGTCAGAATGCCCTTGAGAGCACCGCCAGCCTGTTGGCGGTGCTCTCGTGGTCGTTGACCCTGGCGGTCACTGACCGCCAGGGTCAGAATGACCCCCTAAGTGCCGCCACACCCCCTACTGCTTGCTGTCGCTTATTGCAGTGCTTGGCCTCAGTCTTGCTTTCCACTGAATTACTTATTTAATGCTTCTCATTCCAAGGGGGGGCACGAGCATGCTTGTTACACCCTTCTCTCACTCCTGAGTACTCTTGCTGGGAGACTGTGGCTATAGCTGTGTAATGGCGAGCGCATCTAGGGTACAATGAGCGTGCCTGCGCCTACTCCCATTCTCCAGTCATTGCCAAAGCACCTATCAGAACTTACTTGTTGGACTTACTTGTTGCCTCCATGGTTTCCATGCGGGTTTGTGTGGGTAAAGGTATGTGGGTTATTGTTGAGGTCGTCACTTACTCTATCCTTTGCTGGACCAAGATACCCACACCTGCGTGGCCCCTAGTGACCTGGACCAAGGATGGGAAAGGGTGGGGACACAGGGTACCGCAGCCCAGGGAGTCGCGGTCCCAGATGAGTATCCGGGCTGAGGGCTGCTGAAGGCTGCTCCACAACCCAAAAATTGCCAACCCACTAGTCAAGACCAAGTCAAGTCCAAGTCCAGATAGGGCCCGAGTGGCAGCCACTAGGGGCTGTGTGGCTGTAGGGCTGACTGCAGCAGTAGGCAGCAGTAGGCAGTAGGCAGCGGCCAACAGTACGCAGTCCCAGGTCGGCCCTCTTCACCAGGCACCAGGATCTGACTCCCTGTGGCTAATGCCTAACGCCTGTTTTCCTGCACCTACAGAGGATCCCGGGGCCACCCTCCTAGTTTATAGCGCCGAGCGCCGGTGCAAGCGCAAGCTCTAAAGCCACCCCCTCGCCTGCCCCCTCAGTCCCGGAGCTCACAGTGCAGGACCAGGGGGCTTGGAGGCCTGAGGCCTGATGCCGGATGCCAGGTGATGCTGGGTGTTGCTGCGGGACACAGTCCGTGGACAGGGCGTTTGGCATCCGTCAGCTGCTCGCGCTCCGTGCTCCGAGCTCTGAGCCACTTCCGGGCTGCAGTCAGAGTTCACAGTGTCCTTCCGCTTACACATCCGCCTGTTCTGTTCTCCCTTGTTATATCACTGGGAAGTCCCCAGCTTTTATTTAAGTCGTGAAATGGTGCTGTAGGATAGCCAGGAGTCTGGTCATGATGGTATGGTTTTGTGACTTTCCACTCTTGCTTTGATGTTAGACGCAATGTGGTGGTGTCTGCGAAGAAACAGGGGGAACCCTATCACCCTACCCTGCCCAGGGTAAATACAGCATCAAGAAAGAGAAAAATGACAGGTAGGGACAAATTTAATCCTAAGTTATACGAACAGTCATTAATTCTGTTACTCCTCAGTTTATTTCTTTCTCATATTTATTTAAAAAAAGATTTAGTAGTAAAAAAGGATCTATGATTGTATAATACAAAACTTAGTACACATAACATAAATGTATAGACCGTTACTCAAAAATACTCACAAATAAACCACAGTGAAAAAACAAACCAAGGATGATACCCTACAAATTTGGATAGTGGTCACTCTTGCCTAATTCCACATGTGATCCACTTCTATTAGCTAAGACAATGGGCTTTTCACGTACTTAACTATCAACATATTGTGTATTTCTTTCACACAAACGTGATATAGTGCATTTTAAGTCTTTATAATATAGTCCATTATTCGGTAAGCCCAATGCACTTGCAATAAAATGAAGTCAACGCGTTTCGGCCTACTGGTTTAGGGCCTCATCAGGACTGGAGAAGGGCAATCATAATTTTGTAAGAGAACGAGCGAAGAAAACCAATCGCTTTTACTGTCTTTCGTCCTTAAGCGCTGGGCCAAGCTGTTATTGCTTATTTTAACCGCAGTCACCCAGCGAGGCTCATACCAGCCACCGGGTACGGCGTGTCCTGGTGGCACTTTCTTTTTCGGCACAGATGCGTCGGATCACGTCTTCCGTGTATGGGTCGTTGCTTAGAAACCAGGCGCAATGTGGTGGAGCAGTGGTACAATGGGCTCCTGCTTCAGAAGGTAGAGGCTGATCACCTCTTCTTTCCTGAGGCCAAGGATAAATGCACGCTGGTGAAATATCCTCTCCCTCCTTCTGTGCTACCTTTGTGGCTGCTGTGGTGGTGATTGAAGTTGCTACAGTGGTGCTGGTGGCACTTGGCATTGTCACTGTTGTCTTCTCCTGGTGCCGAATTATAACAGTAACAGGTCCATGCTGTCCAGTTGCCTGCCAATGTTACTTCTGTGTGTTTTCCGTATGTAGTTGGGGCTGAACCTCTTTTTAACACCTGTACTGACCAGGTGTTAAACTTTAGACGCTAATCGGACTTAGCATCATTTTTTTCACCCAGTCCAATGTGTGTGTAGTTTTTCCATCGGGCTGTAAATATGGCGCTATGGGGCTAGTGTCATATTTTGGGAGGGAACACCTACCCTGCATATCATTGTCATAAAACCAGGCAAGGTGAGGTGGCGCTCTGAAAAAATGATGCTAAACAGGAATTTTTGTTGCTGGACTGCTCTGGCGACAAAATCTAAATATGGCGCTGGGTTAGCACCACTTTTGCAAAAAAGGTGGCTCTAACTTTTCTTAAATCTTGGCCTTAATGTTTAAAAAATCATATCTCCGGTTCCCTGTATTGGACTTTTGTCATTTTGATGTCATTTTAAAGCTAAATATATAATCTATTTTTATTAATTTGTATTGGCATTTTATTGTGTTTTGTGTTTTACTTATTCACTGTTTTGCTATTATTAAATGTTTTGCACACCTGTCTCTTAGTTAAGCCTAACTGCTTGTTGCCAAGCTACCAAGGCTAGTGCCAGGACTAATTTATTGAGACCTTGAGTGGACCTAGTGGGGGTTTGTGGTCTATTGGTAAGTATAGACTTACTAACAAAAGATGAGTATTTCGGCTTGATGATCAGATCTGTGAAAAAATACCAAACACAGGTTTGGAGAACCGGCACTTGCTTATGTATTCCACGTAATCTACCTCTCAGTAATAACAGTTGTTGCGGTGCTTGAAGTGAGGATGCCCACCCCACATCTCCCAAATCCTGAGGGTACAACAAATTACGATGGCTCAAACACTCACTTGAATGTTCATTTGCATTGTAGAAAGCAATACAACATTTACTCAAGTCCATAAATCATCCTTTATTGTAATTCCTCGCCCTTTGCCAACATGTGTGTCGTTGTATCCAGGGTGTCACAATTACGTCTTCATCAGGGCTGGAAGTAAATATAAAAATGTATGTCTAACAAAAAAATTACAATACTTCTCCTAAGTAGTGTGCAACACCCTGTGTCAGAGTAATTTGTGGCCACCAGAAAATAAAAAAACATTACACAAGATGGTGGGATTATTGAAATCAACCTCGAACAAATATACAAATATAATACTGATCATCCCAAAAAGTTTGTGTTACTTATCAATTGGCCTCAGCCACAGGGTTAATATTAATACAGTCCACGCGTACCCCATGCACAGGACATCTATAAGTGAAACATATATTATCCAAAAACACACACTATCCCCTGTGTGTAAACAAACATGCCTCACCCAAAAACCATGTGCTGTTTCACCACCAAATTACATGTTGCCATAAAAAATAAACATGACTGACTACCAAATCCAGCGCTTAATCTTTATCGGTACTATTCGCAGGTCTAATAAATGCTCACTCTTTAGTATCGATCTTCGTTCTGTGTTTCAAAAAGATAGATAAATACCTCGAGTATTGCCAACTTTAAATATAAATCTACTCCCAATATTATATCCAAATGCCTCACTCACCACAATTACTTCCAAGTGTTGTTCGTCAAAAAAGTATAGCATGTTGTATTTATTTTTATCTCTGAACGTACACCTAAAGGGACACAATTCACAAATACATTTACCTCCTTATCAAAATCAATATTATTTCTAAAGCTGCAGCCATACAAATACCGCAAATACAATCATTTATGACTTACCTTTCACCTAATCTGTGCCTCTTCTAGCGTGTTCACCACGCGTCGTAGTGTCTACAATGGCCACCATCATTGCTCTTACTTAAGTTACTGTGCTCGTCCAATAACATTGAGGACGGACTCATTTTTTGTATATGACATCTATGCATCCACATAATCTACTTTTTCAACATAATTTTACCTATAATATTTGTCCCATACATTGCCCCATTTATCTTGTTAATGTAGGTCTTATTAATGTAAGTATTAATGAATATTCATGTATTTTGAGTGCTGGATTTGCGTAGAAAATGTAGCTATCTAGAGGAAATTAATACATGCATTTGAAAGTGTGACCACCTGAGTGGCCGTCAGTATTCGCAAAGTGTACTTATTAATGGCTTATTAATATGAAATGTTGAAGCTTATGTTTGATTAATGCATTATGAATTAGCTTTGTTAATTGTAGGCCTTAACGTAGTGGAGGTCTAGGCCTAGTTGCACGGCCTCATGTCAAGCTGCATTTCTAAGGCGTTTAATAAAAAGTCTGCTTAGAGAATTAAATTGTGATTTTCCACTGTGCTGACCTAATGTGCTCATAGCTAAAAGTCTTTCTCATGAGAACTGCTTGCTAGAAGATGCTGTACTAGCTAATGCAACATTGTTTTATGTGATGTGTGAAAGACTGACTTTCTCTAGAGAATACAATGAAGACTCTGACTGGAGTATAAGCTGCAACAATATTGTTACATGACAAGCCGGATCAATGAGAACTGTACAACAGGAGCCAATCATCGACATGTGAACCGTATCCTGGTAGAAATGTAGATTTGAAGTTTTAATTTTATTGGACAAAGTGTAAACATGCGATCCCTTGACCAATAGGGATTTGGGAAGTACATTTAGGAAATCTAACTTAGCCGGACTGCACTGAGAAGAAGACACCATTTGCCCATTTTTCCCATTGCGATACCACCATTATATTGTTGACCGTCTTAAAAAGAGATGTGCTTAACTTTACTGCCTAAAGACTTTGGCCCTCATCACGACCCTGGCGGTCGGTGATAAAGTGGCAATAATACCGCCAACAGGCTGGCGGTACGTACCGCCAAATTATGACCATGGCAGTGATATCTCTGCTAGACAGCCAATGTACCACACCGACCGCCAGGGCGGAAACAACAGTCCCCAGAGCGGTAGCCATCAACAGCCAGGTGGAAGACAAAGTTCTGCCCACCATATTAAGACCCTGCAAACCTCCACCTTTTCCGGGGCAGTACCAATGCCATCAAAAGCCTGGTGGAAACACATCACAGAAGTGAAAGGACTCACCATTGGAGACACAGGAAAGAACCACGCCACCATGGAACCCGAACTGCAAGTCTTTCCGATGATCTTCTACATTGTGCTCTACCTGGAACACCAACGCCGGCAAAGACAACGACGGTGAGTACAGCCACCTAGCACACAAGGGAGGGTGGGAGGAAAACGAGAATGACACACGCACACACGCACCACACACACCCGACCTACACACAACCATATGCATTACAAAAACAATTTGACCACAAAAATCTGCAGAATAATGCAAAGGCAACAGGAATTTACAAAAATGATTGTAATCAGTCTAACAATAAAATCAACAATCCGATTTGGCAATGAAACAGATCTGTACACTTGTATAAAACAAGGACACTGCCCAATTCATAGTTCAATGGGCCCACATGGCCACAGGGCACAGTCCAAGGCTCCACTCAAATCCTGCACCAATCCGGATAGAACACTGCAGGGGCATCAGTTGTCAAATCAGCACGCACCTCAGGGGGAGAGGGGTACCTTAGCTGGATGTGGGAACAAGACCAATGGTTCTGGATGTGGCCCCATGCCCATTGCTCTGTCCTGGTGAGTGCAAGGCCACAGTCTCTCAAGTGGGTGTCTTGCCCACTGGTTCTGGTGGGGGCGACCACACAGCAGCCCTTGGGGGCTGGAATACATGGTGTCCTCCGGCGGTGATGGCTGCACTGTGGTGGTGGATGTGGGAGGCTCCTGCTCAGCCCCTGCACCCTCAGATGGCTGCACTGTGGTGGTGGTTGTGGGAGGCTCCTCCTCAGCCCCGCACCCTCTGATGGCTGCACTGTGGTGGTGGTTGTGGGAGGCTCCTGCTCAGCCCCAATACCCTCAGATGGCTGCACTGTGGTGGTGGTTGGGGGAGGCTCTTGCTCAGCCTCTGCACCCTCTGATCACTGCACTGTGGTAGTGTTTGGGTGAGGCTCCTGCTCAGCCCCTGCACCTTCAGATGGCTGCACTGTGGTGGTGGTTGGGGGAGGCTCTTGCTCAGCCTCTGCACCCTCTGATCACTGCACTGTGGTGGTGGTTGGGGAGGCTCCTGCTTAGCCCCTGCACCTTCAGATGGCTGCACTGTGGTGGTGGTTGGGGGAGGCTCCTGCTCAGCCCCTGCACCCTCTGATCACTGCACTGTGGTGGTGGTTGGGGGAGGTTCCTGCTCAGCCCCTGCACTCTCTGATGCTGCACACTCACGGCTGGCAGTGGGGACCCTGTGACAGCTGCTGGTGGTGGCTGTGTTTGGCTGGCAGCTTCCGCTTGTGTAGATTGCCTCCTCTCCTCCTGCTCATGGGTTGGGGATCCCTTACCCTTCTAGGCACTGGTGGATGGGCTCTTCCCCTTCTGCCTGCTGGTGCAGGCTCCTTCCCCTTCTTTCCAGCTGGTGCAGACTGCTTTCCCTTCTTAGCAGCTCCTGCAGACTCCTTCCCCTTCTTAGAAGCTGCTGCAGGCTCCTTCCCTTTCTTAGCAGCTGGTGCAGACTCCTTCCCCTTCAGTATTGTTGGCCTGGAATCCCTACCACCATGAGTAGGTGGTGCTACCACTGGGCCCGTGGACTGTTTGGCTGAGGTGCTTGGCTGGGTCCTTGCTACCCTGCCTATATGTGCAGGACAGGGGGAGGGGTAGGGAAGAGGTCAATCTAGGAAAGGAAAAGCTTTTTAGGGATGTTGGGCTGGAAGGAGCGAGGAATAATGGGAGTGGAGGATGAGGGAGTGGTTGTTAGAGGTGTTTGTCTGCTGGATTTGGGTGCATGGACTGTATGCTGTTGTGAGGTGGATGGCTATTGGATATGTGAGTGCTTGCATTTATGTACTTTATGAGGGGGGACAGAAACTGTGGAGAGGACACAGGTGACGCGTGCATGGATGGTGTTCTGCTTGGTGTGGTGATGATGCTGCTAGGGAATATTGATGTAGTGCATGCAGGTGTGAATGTAGATGCAACTGGGAGGTGGAGGAGGAGAAGGAGGGGGAGACAGTGGAGATAGTGGATGTTGTCATGTCTGCAACTGAATGGTGTTTATGTGAGTGCCTGTGGGATGAAGTGTGGTTCTTGTGTTTGCCTGTGACACTCTTGGGTGTTGCCTTGTGTGCATGCTCATCTCCCTGTGTGCTTGGGATGGGTTGGGGGTTGAGAAGAATGGGACTGGTAAGTGGAAGTTGGAGGAGGGAGGGTTGAAACAGGGACAATGGCTGCCATCAGAGAGGAAGCCAGAGCCTGAACCGATCTCTGTTGGGCCGCCAATCCACTCTGAATGCCCTCCAGGAATGCATTAGATTGCTGCATCTGGGCTGCTAGCCCCTCAATGGCATTCACAATGGTTGTTTGCCCTACAGAGATGGATCTCAGGAGGTCAATAGTCTCCTCACTCAAGGCAGCAGGGCTGACTGGGGCAGGGCCCGAGGTGCCTGGGGGTGAAGGATGTGCAGTACAGTACAGGATGACAAAACAAGAAAGGGGGGGAGAGTGGCAAAGGATACACAGGGTCAATGACTGCACCAACACCATCGTTGGTGTACACAGCACCCTCAAACAGAGGGAACAGGCCTATGCACTATGCATGGCACTACCAGCGAAATGGCTAGTCAACAAGGAATGAGGAGGGGCACACACTGCCAACTGCAGCACACCTGGGACCCACGCAGCTCTGCCCAGAAGTGACTACTAACAAGCCAGGTAAGCAGTACTTCCCATTCAAACCCTTAGCCACCAGAGGACCTACGCTGCTATGTCTGGCCTGTCCTAGGGTCACCCATGGACACACAACCACCACCCAGATACCACCCCACCAGCCGTAAGTCGTATTGATAGCCACTGTTCTCACCCTCTTTATGCCCTCAAGCATCCATGCAGCTCAGGGTAGGCCACTGCCAGTATGCGGGACATCAGGGAGGTCAGGTTCCGACGGGCACCCCTTCCTCGTTGGAAGGCCATCCCCAGCTGGGCCTCTGCTGTCTTTCGTGCCCAGTGTCTCAGGTCCTCCCACCGTTTTCGACAGTGGGTGCTCTGCCTGCCGTAGACCCCCAGGGTCCGGACGTCCTTGGTGATGGCACGCCATATTCCCTTCTTTTGATGGGTACTGACCTGCAGAGGTAACACATACAGGAGAAAACCATTCGACAAACGACCCAGCCTGTCACACAAACGGCCCACCATACCCGTTTGCATCACCATTGGCACACACATAGCCCAGGGCACACCTTCTACACTGCCAAGAGGAAATCCACCCCCTTAAACGATGTCTTCACACACAACTTCATGCATTCATGCCACATACATCGTGCCCACAGTGTTCTCACCTGTTGGTCTGGAGCAGTCCATACTGGGGTAGGACACTCATCCACCAGTCGCTCCAACTCCTCAGAAGTGAAGGCTGGGGCCCTTTCCCCAGTCACACGGGCCATGGTAGGGTCCAGACACAGGTCACAGCAGCACATGCAGTGCAGGACCTCTCCTATGGAAGGTCAGGAACCAAGTGAGGAATCAGATAGAAAATGTTGGTCACGTCCACAGCGGTGCATAAACTCACTGCCGGCGTAGGTCACCATTAGTCACTGGACCCTATAGGGCCCAATATTAACCAATGATAAATTGCACATCGGTTTACGACCACCTATCGCCAAGGCGCACAATTTCAGTGGCATTACCTCACTTCCACCTGTCCCTACAAACAGGACAGGTGGTCGCCATTTCAAGGGAGGTGAACAGGCCTATCAATTATTGCTGTGTCACTCGATAAATAGGCACATACTTCACTAATTACACTGTCCCCTAACATATTTGCACCTTGTTCAGTTTGTGACAGCCTACTCACTCTTGTGTCCCTAAGATACCTACCGTTGTGGATGAATAGGAGTTGGAGACATAGCCTCTTTTATAGACCCCTGGTGGACTTGGCTATACTGGAGGACAGACACATTATACTCGCCTATGGACTGGACAGGGCCACATTCACAGAGCTGTGTGCCCAATTGGAGCATGACCTGATATCTGCTATCCGTCACCCCACTGGGATCCCCCCTCTTGTGCAAGTGATATCTGTGCTCCATTTCCTGGCAACTGGTTTTTTCCAAGTGACAGTGGGCTTGGCAGCAGAAATGTCACAGCCAATGTTCTCAAACATACTAACAAGAGTCTTGTCTGCCCTGATAAAACACATTTGCAGCTACATTGCTTTCCCTCAGGTTGAGGATTTAGCCACTGTGAAGGCCGGTTTCTATGCAATGGGACATATTTCCAATATAATAGGTGCGATTGACTGAACACATATTTCATTTGTGCCCTCCTCACCAAAATGAACAGGTGTTCAGGAATCGTAAGAGATTCTACTCCATGAATGTGTAGATGGTGTGCTTGGCAGACCGGTACATCTCCCACATCAATGCTAAGTATCCTGGGTCGGTGCATGATGCCTTTGTCCTGAGGAACAGCAGCAGCCCAAATATGATGTCCCAACTACAGAGGCACATGGTGTGGCTAATAGGTGAACCCTGGTTCCCACCCAGTATATGTTGGTGTATGCCTATGGTGTTGACCATATAGGATAGTGTGTGGCTAAATGTTGTCCCTCACTTTTTGCAGGTGACTCTGGTTACCCAAACCTATCATGGCTGCTGACCCCTGTGAGGAATGCCAGGACAAGGGCAGAAGAACGTTATAATGAGGCACATGGGCGAACCAGAAGGATCATCGAAAGGACCTTTGGCCTCCTGAAGGCCAGGTTCAGGTGCATCCATCTAACAGGTGGATCCCTGTGCTACTCACCCAAGAAGGTCTGCCAGATAGTAGTGGCATGCTGCATGTTGCACACCTGGCCCTCAGACGCTATGTACCTTTTCTGCAGGAGGAGGTTACCGGAGATGCCCCTGTGGCAACAGTGGACACTGAGGACACTGAAGATGAGGAGGCAGAGGATGTGGACAACAGAACATCTGTGATACATCAGTATTTCCGATGACACAGGTGAGACAGTGCAATTGTACATTTCCATGACTATTGTTGTATTCTGTGTGGCATTGCCAAGCTGGCATTACCCACTTCTTTGCACTACTTACTGCTAGCTCTGGATATTCATTTTGCAGATGTTGGTGATATGACACATTCTCCTGGTGTGATCACAACAGCCAGCTACAGGTCATTAATTCTATGCTCATTCTATGTACAGTTAATTTGCAATGGTTATAACTGTTTCAATCAATACAAATTTACAATAAAAGAAATACTAGCAGTCGAGTTTTGTCCAAGGGTGTTTAATATAGTGCGAAAATATATAGAGAGGAAAGTGCAATGGAATGGGATGATGATGGAGGAACGTCCAGGGTATTGTTCCAGTCAGTTTGCAGCACAGGTGCATTGTCCATGGGGGCATAGGAAGGGAGCAATGGCAGTTCAAGGTGGACAAGGTGCTGAGTGGGACAAAGGGGGACAATCAGGAGAGTCTCATTTCCAGGCGGTGGTCTTGGCAAGTGTCTCTGACTTCTGTCTGGATCTCAGGGAATGTTTGCAGGGTGGTTCACTTTCTGAAGGGGGAGGGTTGCTGGTGGCCTGTTGGTCCTGTGGTGGGGCCTCATGGCTACTAGCGGCAGCAGAAGTGGAGGGTTTTTCAGATGACTGGCTAGTGGTAGGGGCCCGCTGGTGTGACAAGGCCTCCCTCATGATGTTGGCCATGTCTGCCAGCATCCCTGCTATGAAGACCAGGGTGGTGTTAATGGCCTGCAAGTCCTCCCTGATCCCCTGATACTGCCCCTCCTGCAGCCGCCTGTTCTCCTGCACGTTGTCTAGGATCTGGCCCATCGTGTCCTGGAAATGTTGGTAGGCTTCCAGGATCTCAGAGAGTGCCTCTTGGAGAGTCGGTTCCCTGGTCCTGTCCTCCCCTGGTGCACAGCAGTCCTCCCATTGTCCCTGCTGGCCTTTGCCTCTGTCCCCTGAACGGTGTGCCCACTGTCACTGACCCCAGGGCCCGGATTGTCTTGTGTGCAAGGTGTGGTCTGGGGTCCCTGTACAGGTGGGCACAGTGCTGGTTGATATGTCCTGGGGACAGAGGTTTGAGGATGTTGGGTTGGTGCTGTGGTGTTGGTTCTAGATGGGGGAGGCTCTGTGTGGTCTGTGACTGGGCTTGGGTGTCCGACAGTTCAGTAGTCCCTGATGGGCCAGGTAGATCATCCAGATCCTGAAGTCCGGAGTTACTGTCATCACTGTGGACCTCTTCTGTTGGGGGACTGGGTAGTTGTGGCACCTCCTCTTCAGTGACATTGGCTGGGGTACCTGTGGGGATGTAAATTATGTATTATACTTCAGGTGTCTGACATTTGTACTTCTGAAGCTTCCACTCTATGGTTGTTGCCCCCCTGCCAGCTTTTGCTTGTGTATGTTGCTGTATAGTGGTTATGCTAGTTTCCCTATGCTGTGCATGCTTTGGTGATGAGTGTCCATGCAGGGCTGGGAGGGGTGTCCATGCATTGGTACAGCATGCAGGGCTTGGCGTTGGGATTAGTGTGATGTTATGGTGGCGTGTGTGGGTTGGAGTGGAGTGATGGGAGTGAGGGGTGTGTGTGTGATGGCATGCAGGTATGGGGGGTAAATAATTGTTATAAGTTGACTTACCAGTCTCCAGTCCTCCTCCAACTCCGGCCAGACCCTCAAGATGCAATATTGCCAAGACCTGCTCCTCCAACGCTGTGAGTTGTGGGGGAGGAGGTAGGGGTCTACCGCTAGTCATCTGTATAGTGAGCTGGTGTCTTGCTGCAATGGAACCCCCTGTAGGTCGTTCTACCTCATCCTGATGTTGTCCCTTGTTCTTGGGTACTGTCCCATGACGTTCACCTTGTCCACGATTCTCTGCCATAGCTCCATCTTCCTTGCTATTGATATCTGCTGCACCTGTGCTCCAAATAGCTGTGGCTCTACCCTGACGATTTCCTCTACCATGACCCTTAACTCCTCCGCAGTAAAACGGGGGTGCCTTTGTGGTGCCATGGGTGTTATGTGATGTGTGTTGTTGAGGGTGTGTTAGGTAATGTGTTGGGTGTGTGATGTGGAGTGCGTGAGGGGTGTGAGTGGTGTGTGTGTGTCTAGTTGTCGCAGTGGTCTTGGTGTCAGTCTCGTGGCAATGAATTGTATTCGTAAAGTGTTGTGGGTAATTTGGGTGTGTGTTTTATACTGGTGTAGGTGTGTGGGTTTGCTGTGTGTATGGGTATCAGGTGTGTGTTGTTTGAATTGGCCAATGTGGTGTTGTTTTGTCTGTGGGTGTACATTGTGAGCGCTGCAGTATGTAATGATTTACTGACGTTGAATGTCCGCCGTGGTGATTTGTGGGGCATAATGTGTTGGGCGTTGTTCTGCTGGCTTAACGGTGTGGGTTTTGGTACCGCCACTTCGCACTGACCTTTGGTCTGGCGGATTTGTGCATGTAGCTGTATTCTGTCGGATTGGTGTGTGTCATAATATGGTGAACGGATAATCACCAGCACACCGGTAAGTTGGCGCCCGTCAGAACGGCGGTAAGTGGCATTTACCGCTAATGTCATAATGAGGGCCTTTGCCTTTTCTGAAAAGAGATGCTGAATCCTGATGCCTTGCTGACCAGAACGATGTCCTGATGACCAAGACCTTCACCGCTAGTTCATCCAAACTGAGGATAGGTATATTGACTATGAAGTTGCTTGCTATGTCTATTTGCTTTTGTTTCTAGGTACCACCCGTGCTATTTTGACAGAGCCATAGTTAGATGTTTTTCCAAATCTGTGTTAACTAAATTGTTTTACATGAAGACCGAACATGCTATTCCAATCTGGTGTTAGTTAGTGTCCTCACTAATGAAGTTCGGTACAGGGAGTAACATGTGATGTCTTTCCATTGCTGAATCTAAATGTATGTAATATCATCTGCACAGTTATTCTTATTGTTAATTTGCACTGTTATGTTAGACTGTTTATTAGCTCAAGCTTTGATTAGATTGTGTTTCTTTTGTGGTTTCGGTCAGCCAATGTTGTTTCTGTATGTTTATCAGTTGATTTTGAGATTAACCAACGTGACATTAGCGTTATTAATATAGGGAAATAAATAGTCTAACTTTTATGTAAAGTTGTGGGGTATTTATGACTGCAAGGTCATGGTGTGTGACAATTACTGACTCCTATTGATTACTTATGTTATTGTTTGTTATTAATTATTGATCTGCACATGCTGGATATGTGATGAGATCATCTTAAGTGCAGTCAAAAGGTTCATTGACCTATTTGTGTACCCTTGTAAGGTTACTTATTAAGGTTCGACTTGCCCACAGAGATTGTAGCAGAGAATGATGGTTTGTCTCCTTAAGAGCCCATCATATGGTCCAGAAAGAGAGGTAATAGAGATTGTAAGTGAGAAATAACAGGTGTCCCCAGAGATGGTAGTAGCTTGATGGTCTTGTCTCTTGAGAGCTCATCATCACCGAGATTTGGATTAACTTTTTCAGTGATACAAATTGGAGAGAAAATGTGCCCTCTAAGTGCCTAAAATGACTTTACCAGAATCCCGGAGCTTTCCAATGGTTGTTTGAGGATGTTCTCGGCATTCTAGTGATAGTGTGAATGAAGTAGGTTTTGCCCTTGTAAAGCTTATGCAAATCGCAAATGAATTGTGATGTGTGTGCGGGTTTAGGGAGTTTGCGTACTCAGAATGAAGTTGTAGAAGGAGTGTGTGTACTCCGCAGTGTGAGTGTAGGGAAGTCGTCGATCTTCATGTGTGTGACGCTTTGTTCTGAAAAGTTGTCCATGTGGTTGTTGTACGGACCCTGCATGGTCTAAGACTCCAGAGTATATTGAAAAGTGTATGAGACACATGGGTTTTTTGTTGTAATTTGTCTGGTTTAATAGGTCGATCGGGAGTTGTCGACAAGTCAGAGTGTGAGCCAAAGTGAGTGAAATAATTTTGCGACTGACATCTGGCAAGTCCTATGTGTACCAGAACATACCAACTGATCAGTTGAGAGTGAAATTTGCAGGTCTAATTTTGCTTGCGAATCGGGGAAGCTGAGAAAGAAGGAGTAGCTGTTAGAGCGAAACGCCTTCAGGGAAAAATCTGCAAAGTTTCTGAAGCGATTGTGTTACCCTACCTGTAGTAAACTGACAAATTGGGTTTTAGTTTTGTTTTGTGCTTGCAATCATTTTGCATTAGTTTTGTGTGAATCTTAGTTTGGGAGGACAAGCCGCAAGACTTTGTCCACCACAGTCCGTGTGAGTGTGACGTCATTGGAGCCGTGTTGGGATAGGTTGATTAGAGAGAAGGGTTGGCAGCCGTCTGTGGAGTGCAATTGGTTGAGAAGGTGGGTGAAGAGAATTCTGGGATTAAAAGTCACTTCCTGATTTGATTTTGAATTACATCAAGGTTGGAAAGATGACATTTTTCAAAGCTTGGAAGAGTGCTTTAAGGGGAGATACGTACATTACCACAAGCATAGGGGATATAGCACCGTCAGAAGGTACACCAGCTTACATTGTATTCAAAGAAAAGGGCGCTGTGCCATGTCTGTGGCTAAAGCAATGGTGACAGAGAAGGATGGGAGATTAGCGTTTCCTGCTAACAGAACATTCAATTTGAGGAGTTTAGAGAATTTGAAGAGGGTTCTGTATGATCTGAAAGCCCCTCCGAGACCACCACAGTTTGATGCATTAGCAATCTGGGAGTTAGTAGCCAGACAGCAACAACAACAGAAATTTAAGTGGAGAATGAGAAAGGCAGAAAAGTCACTAGTGGAGACTAGATGGGACCATGCTCAGAAATGTTGGCGAACCAAGACTTTACAGGAGATTAAGTTGTTTCCTGTGATTACACAGGACAGCGTGAGATCAGGGAGGAAAGCTACTAGAAACAGCAACAGAAGCCCTTCAGAGAGTAGGGAGGCTAGAAAATCCTCAACAGTGGAGGAAGAGTCATTGCCAAGACCCCTGCCAGGAATTAAGACTCCCCTGAATGTCACCCTTGTGTCCCACTCTGTCACTGTGTCCACCTTGAACTGCTGTTGCTCCACTTCCTATGCCCCTTTGGACAATGCACCTGTGATACAAATAGACTGTACTCTATCCTGGACATTCCTCCACCATCAATCCAGCCCATTGCAATACCCACTTCACTTATTTTCACAGAAATAAACACCCTTGGAGCTAATACAAGTGTGGAGTCTGTCAATTGATTGAACTATGTATTAGTTTAACAAGTTGTAAACATTGCAATTCAAATGTACAGTTACATATACATAGGTATGACCTGTAGTGGGCAGCAGTAAACACACCGGGAGCCAGAGTGGGGCACAAATATCTGAAAATTGAGATGCCACAGGGTACAGTAAGTGGTCATAGAAATCGGAAAATCAGGCTGCCATGTGCAATGTCCAACACAAAACTGCAATGGAAGGTGAGATTACAGTGTCTTACCTGTGTGTCACTGGAAGTACTGTTGAATTATAGTAGTTCTGTTGTCCACATCCTCTTCCTCTTCCTCTGCTTCCTCTTCATCACTGTCCACAGGCTCCACCACTGCCACACGACCATCTTCAGCCTCATCCTCCTGCAGAAAAGGCACCTGGCATCTCAAGGCCAGGATGTTCAACATGCAACGATGATCTGGCACACCTTCTTGGGTGAATAGTCCAGAGATCCACCTGTCAGATGAAGGCACCAGAGCCTAGCCTTCAGGAGGCCAAAGGTGCACTCAATGATCCTCCTTGTTCGCCCATGTGCCTCATTGTAACGTTCCTCTGCCCTTGTCCTAGCATTCCTCACTGAGGTTAGTAGCCATGAAAGGTTGGGGTAACCAGAGTCACCTGCAAATATCGAGGGATACCTGTTAGCCAGACACTCACCCTTAGAGCCAACCCCACACCCATATACCTACATCAACTGTTTCGGGACCATGGGCTCACTTATTAGCCACACCCTGTGCCTCTGGAGTTGAGACATCACATATGGGATGCTGCTATTCCTCAAGATAAAGGCATCAAGCACAGAGCCAGGATACTTTGCGTTGACATGGGAGATGTACTGGTCTGCCAAACACACCATCTGCACATTCAGAGGGGGGGACAAAGGCAATATGTATACCATCAATAGCACCAATGATTTTGGGGATATGTCACATTGCATAGAAGTCAGCCTTCACTGTGGGCAAAACCTCCCCCTGGGGGAATACGATGTAGCTGCGCATGTGTTTTTTTATCAGGGCAGACAACACTCTGGTCAGCACGTTTGAGAACATAGACTGTGGCATCCCTGATGCCATGGCACTGTCGCTTGGAAGGAACCACCTGCCAAGAAATGGAGCTCTGACAGGACCTGCACTAGAGGGGAATACCTGTGGGGTGGCGGATAGCTGAAATCAGGTCTGGCTCCAATTGGGAACACAGCTCTTGGATGGTGGCCCTATCAAGTCTGTAGGTTAGGATAATGTGCCTGTCCTCCATTGTCGCCAGGTCCACCAAGGGTCAGTACATGGGGGTATGTCTCCATTTCCTATTCATCCTCAGGGGTTGAACTCTAGGGTGAAAAACAGTGAGCAGATGGTCATATTCAAACATATACTAAATTTTTTTACAGATACAGTAGGTGAACGTGTAGCCCCGTTGATGTGCCTATGTCTGCTGTGACGCAGTTAGGTGATATGGCCTGTGCCCCCCTGAAATGGCGGCCACCTGACCAGTGAGGAGGGACAAGTGGCAATGAGGTAATTCCGCTGGCGTTGTGCGCTGTTGTGGGATGCGGGCAAAGACCGCAGTGCAACACCGCATTGGTTATCATTGGGGAGTACGGGTTACAGGAGTCAATGGTGATGCATGCTGGTGTCAACGGTGCGCACTGCCACGGACGTGACCACCATTTTCTATCTGTTCACTCACTTGCTACCTGCCTTTCAACAAGAGAGGACCTACACTGCAAGTGCAGCTGTGACCTGTGTCTGGAAGCAACCATGGCTCGAGTGTCTGGGGAAAGGGCCCCTGCCTTCACTTCGGAGGAGTTGGAGAGACTGATGGATGGGGTCCTACCCCAGCACCATTTACTTTATGGTCCTCCAGACCAACTGGTGAGTACACTGTGAGCACGATGCGTGGGGCATGAATGTATGGCGTGCTGCGTGTGTAAGCCTCGTGTGGGGGGGATAAGGGGTCCTGGGCAGAGTGCTGCATGTATGTTGGTCAATGTATGTGCGTAAGGGAATGGGAGGGATATGTTTGGCCATCAATATAACAGTCCGGACGGTATGAATAATACCTTTTCTGCTGTATCTTTTTCTGCAGGTCAGCGCCCATCAGAAAAAGGGCATTTGGCATGCCATCGCCAAGGAGGTGCGACCCTGGGGCCCTTGACAGACGGAGCACCCACTGCTGCAAATGGTGGGAGGACCTGCGCCGCTGGGCTAGGAAGATGGCGGAGGCCCAGCTGGGACTGCCCTCCCAACGAGGAAGGGGTGCCCGTCATACCCTGACCCTCCTGATGTTCCGCATTCTGGCAGTGGCCTATCTGGAGTTAGATGGGCACTTGAAGGCATCACAGCAGCCACAAGGGGGTGAGTATAGTTTAATAATCATGACTTTGCACGCGTTAAGGTGTTACCTGGGTGGGGGATGTGGGCTGTGGGTCCCCTAGGCCAGGGCGAACATGGCAGGGTAGGTTCCATGTTGGGCAAGCTCAGGTGCACTCCAACCCCAATAATGTTAGTGGGCATCTACTACTGGACAGGGTCCTGTGGGTTTCAGGTGTGCAGCTAATGGCGTTAGGCATTGTACCCCATGGCCTGGTGACTAGCATTGTAACTGGTAGTGCATGGCCTAGTGCATAGGGCTGTTCTCTGTGAGTTGTGTACGTCAACAGTAGTGTTGTTGCTGACATTGACCAAGTGTATCCTCTGTCGCTTCCCCCCCCTTTTTGTTTTGTCACCCTGTCCTTGTGTGCATCAGCATCATCTGGAGGAGGAACAGAGGCACCGGAGCGGGCTGCATCCCACATGGGTCTGGAGGCCGAATCCACCGACGGTGAGGGCACCAGTAGGACGGATGGCAAGGGGAGCACCACGACGGAGACAGGAGGGGACAGTACCGACAGCTACACCTCCTCTGATGGAAGCAACCTGATGGGGTGGACACCTCTGTGCCCACCCCAACTACAGGTACAGACGCCACCCCTGTACCAGCACCCCCTCAGTGAGTTTCTCATGCCCGCTCACCCAGGAGGGTGGGCATCTCCTTCCCTCCAGGCACCTCAGGCCCTGCCCCAGTCAGCCCTGCTGCCCTCAGTGTGGAGGCTATTGACCTCCTGAGATCACTTTCTGTTGGGCAGTCAACCATACTGAATGCCATCCATGGTCTAGCAGGGCATTTGCAACAAACAAATGCACACCTGGAGGGCATTCACTCTGGCGTGGCAGCCCAACAGAGAGCATTCCAGGCTCTGGCCAACTCACTGATGGCAGACATTTTCCCTGTCTCCAGTGTCCCCCTCTAACTTCCTCCACCCAGTCCCAATCCCTTCAACCCCAGCCTATCCCCAGCACACCTTCAGACGTGCATGCTCCCAAATCAACACACAGAAGTGGCTCAGGCAAACACAAGCACCACACTTCATCCCACAGGCACTCACATAAGCACCATCCAGATGCAGACACACCAACATCCACTGTCTCCACTGTGTCCCCCTCCTCCTCCTAGTCCACCTCCCTCCCAGTAGTGTCTCCACTCACACCTGCATGCACTACATCCTCATCCACTACCTCCATCACCAGCACACCTATCACAACACTCCCCTTGCTGGCAGTCACCACCCCCACATCCATGCACATGTCCCCTGTGTCCTCTCCCACTGTGTCTGTGCCCCCTCCTCCCAAAGTACACAAGCACTCAGACACCCAACAGCCATCCACCTCACAACAGCATCCAGCCCATGCACCTGCAGCCAAACACAGCAGACAGACACATCCAACAACCACTCCCTCTGCCTCCACTCCCAAACATTCATCCTCTTCCCACCCCAGTGTCCCTAAGAAGCTTTTCCTTGCCACCCTTGAACTATTCCTTGCCCCTCCCCCCATCCTTCACTTCGGGCCAGGCTGCCCAGAACCCAGCCCAGCACCTCAGCCACCCAGTCCACAGTCACTGTAGTTTCTGCAGCAACTGCAGGTGTGAGAGGCTCCAAGGAGGCACCTGTCAGCACAGCCAGTGTGCCTGCACCACCTGCCAAGGGCAAGAAGGGGCCGCCAGCTAGCAAGGGCAAGAGGGCACCACCAGCCAGCAAGGGGAAGAAGTGAAGACCAGCTGGCAGAAGCAAGGAGGCACCACCATCTGCCAAGGGCAGGATGGGGACAACAGCTGCCAAGGCCAATGTGAAAGGAACTGATGCAGCAGGCAGGATGGATCTGGTGCCTGGGGCTGGAGCGGCAGCTGGGCAAACAACACCAGCCATGGCACATCAGCCGTCCAAGGCTGCAGGGGAAGGGCTGGAACCTCCTGCCACCACTGACAGCACCGGCACCGGCACCTGCACCGCCACCTGCACCGCCAGTAGCACCACTGCCAGCAGCAGCAGCTCCAGTGGACAGCCGTCCGAGGCTGCAGGGGAAGGGCTGGAGCCTCCCCCTACCACTGACAGTACCGCCTCCTGCACCGCCACTAACACTGCCACCTGCACCGCCAGCAATACCACTGCTAGCAGCAGCAGCCCCATTTGGCAGCCGTCTGAGGCTAGGGGGGCAGGGCCTCCCCCCACCAGTGACAGCAATGCCACCTGCACCACCGCCAGCACCGCCACCTGCACCGCCAGCAGCACCACTGCTAGCAGCAGCATCCCCAGTGGGCAGCTGTCCGAGACTGCAGGGGAAGGGCTGGAGCCTTCCCCCACCACTGACAACACCGCCACCAGCCCCGCAACTGCCATCCACTGAGAAGCCATCACCGCCGGTGAGCAGTGTGTAGTCATGACTACATGGGCTGTTGTGTGTCCTGGCCCCTGCAACACCTGTAGGCGTGAGACCCAGGTGAGAGACTGTGATCTTGAACCATCCAGAATGAAGCACACTGGGCACAAGGCCACCTCCAGAACCAGTGGAAGAAGGCATCCACTCACCCCCTCCTTGCCAGGATGAAGCACATTGGGCACAAGGCCCCCTCCAGAAGAAAGTGGAAGAAGGCATACACTCACCCCCTCCTTGCCAGGATGAAGCACACTGGGCACAGGGCCCCCTCCAGAACCAGTGGGCAAACCACCCAATTGAGAGACTGTGGCTTTGCACTCCCCAGGACCAAGCAGTGAGCAAACCACCCACTTGAGAGACAGTGGCCTTGCACTCTGAGGACATCGCAGAGGGCACGTAGTCCCCTCCAGGAGCAGTGGCATTGTATCATCTTCCAACTGAGGTATCCTCCCTGTTGTGTAGCCATTTTAGTTATAGTTCAATGCACATTATTTTAACACACTAGGCCGCTGTGCACTTTAACCTAGATATATTTTATTCAGCTTTGCATTATTATTATTAGAATAACCATTTTTACGGTCTTGTTTTATTTTCCTCTATCTAACTGTTTTTGCCTAGACTAGCACTCTGTTCTCAAACAAGACATTCTTGATCATTCTGTGCTTCATTCTAGGCTGAAATTCTGTACATTGCCAGTGAAAGTGGTAGAAGTTTAGTCTCCAACAGAAAATACACATCCTTACGTAGGGACATTTTCTCAGAACATCAGCTGTGTTAATATATAAACACTTCCTTGTCCCTTACACATTAGAGGGAGATTCCAGCCAGGGAACCACAACTGTATGCTGATTGCTAAATGATTCACTACAAGTGCTAACGCAGACCACAGGCCTTTGCTCAGGTATGGGGGCTGATGTCTTCCCAGGGGAACCTAAAAGGCAGAACTAGAGCTTAACATGCTGTGCTCAAATTATAACTTAGATAGGAAATAGTCCATCGATCATAGTGACAATATGATAGCCTTGTTATTATGCTTCAGTCTTCTCGTCACAATTTTAATACTGTCATCTTGTGTCATCCTGGTTATTGCAGCTCATGCTTTGCTATCTAAGATGCTGTCATGTTCTTAAGCTCATTATTGAAACATATACTGCCTCTGTTTGTCGTTTATATATGAGACTGAATTGTAAATGAGAGAACCGGATGTGACCTGAGTGAACACGACTTCCCTGAGAAGCCTAGTATGTCATGCGCTCGGCTGCCCAATCATCACTATCTTTTGGTAGAGATGAGGCACTGCTAGTTTGCCGGAGCAAAACCCGGATCAGAGTGACAGGTGTCCCCCACAGTGGGTTAGACTCAGTTATAATAATGAGAGCCTACGTGACACCCCATTCCCCGTCCCCCTGAGGTGCCTGTGTGTTTTCGACCTGATGCCCCTGCAGTGTTCTCTCCGTATTGAGGCAGGAGTCAAGTGTGGCCTTGGCCTATGTGTTATGGCCCCATCGGCAACAGACATTTTGGAGTGGGCATTTGTCCCTCCATTTGTATATATTGTACATACTGTTTATTGCTTTAACAAAGTATTTATCTAAATTTGTAATATTACACTCCATTTAATCAATTCATTTTGTCCTTGCGTTATTCCTGAGGGGTACGGTGTGTATATGTAAAGTAGTTGCATCTGTTTTTTGTGTATGGTGTTGGGGGTGGGGGTGTTGCGTGTGCGTGTTACTCTCTTTTTCCTCCTCCCCTCCCTTGTGTGCTAGATGTGGTACTCACCATGGTCGTCTTCACCAACGTTCGTGTTCCTGGCGTAGGAGGAGGAATACCAGCATGGGGAAGCTCTGCAGTTCGGGCTCCATGGCGTCGTGGTTCTTCCTTGAGTGTTGAGAGGTGAGTCGTTTCCCTTCTGTGTACTGTTTCTGCTGTGCTTTTGATGGTGTTGGTACCGCCCTGGAAAAGCTGGCGGATTGGCTTGTTGTAATACTGTTGGCGGTACATTGTCTTCCGCCTGTCTGTTGGCGGTTACTGCCACAGTGTTTGTTGCTACCACCGTGGCAGTCGGAGTGTTAAAGTGGCTGTATGTGTTGGTAGTGTCCGCCGTGGTCATAATTCAATTTTTCTTACCGCCGGCCTGTTGGCGGTATTACCGCCGCCTTATCACCGACCGCCAGGGTTGTAATGAGGGCCTATGTTCGTTACCGAATAAATTCTGGTGAACAGGGTGTTCATGTTGTTATAGACAACTGCCAAACTCTTTTCTAAGTTTTCCTTCTCTATTTGCCTTAAACGTGCAGCAGCTTCTATCTGAGAAAGTTTCAATATCTCATTATACATAGCATAGATGAATGTTTTACAGCGCTGTTTCCTGTGACAAGAAGTCCTGCAATTCTATATCTTCAGCAAGTGTGTTAAGGTGTTCTTTAACTAGGGCTAATGTGTTAGACTGTACGCATTGTTGGCACAGTTTACTCACACTGTATGTAGTAACTATCCCCATGTGTTGACCTGAGAAAAAGTGAGGATCTAACTGGCTAATCTTGAAACCCCCTAAGGGAATTTAAAAACGTGCCTGACATCCATTGTGCCTATTAGCCAAACTAACCACATGCTGGGACTGGAAAGTGAAGAATTATAGGTACCAGCCTGAATCTTTGCATCTAGCTCTTCTTCTGTGTTATTTGGGAAGAATTGCCAATCATTAAACTTAGCCACTGTGGGGATACTGGGCGCGTTCATTTCTTTTATTTTTGCTAATCCTATGCAGGACGTCTGTTGAACAGTGTCATTTAAAAAATCATTTGTACAGGAATCAGGCATGCTCTGAACAAGGCTTCCCTACCCAGTATTTGCCAATCTTGTATTCCCCATACATTTTTTAAATCAATAGTGTTCTTCCAGTGATCGTAACGTTCAACGGCAAAACAGGAAACAAAGGAATCTGAATGTATCAGTTTTGTATCTGTTAGCAAAAAATTTCTAATTTTTGAAGGAGGCATTTTGAAAAAATATGGCTCGGAATTTCTTGTGTCATGCCTAGAAAAATAAGTGAATTTCTCTAAAGAACTTTTCGGGCTCCCCACTGGTGGTGTCGAACAATGTTCCCACTGTCTGTAATTAAGTACCGGTCTATGTCTAGTTGCACTGTGCAGGTAGTAATGCCCCCAATTATTGTAGCAGAACATTTCCCTGTAATACATTGTATTTACATATACATCATCACTTTCAAATACTGAATAGTCCTTTATATCAGTTAACATAGAATCAACTGTCTCGACATCCCAATCATCAGATACAACAGTGGGTGTAATAACATCTGCAATATATATTTTAAATACATTTGGAATTTGAATGACCTCAGTAGGCCCGTATATTTCAAATGGAACTTCGTCCCACACAATCCCATCAGAAATGGGTACGGCTGAAATGTTCACCGGGGACAAGTCTCTGGGGACCTTGTGTGAGGAGTGATATAGAGTTAAGGCTTCATCCACTGGCGCGAAAGGGGTGTGTTAAGGAATGTAATGACCATTTATAAGCAAGAAGAAAACAGTCACGAAGCCAATCCATAGAAATAAGGTAGAAAATGTTAGGCAGAACCATAAATAGTTCCAGGTGTATATTAAGTAATTCATTTTGAGCCATAGATATAGCTTGCTTTTCTTTTCAATCACTGGAGTGGATGAGTTTGAAGAAAAGTCATCAATGTCTATGAAATAACCAGAGTCAGTCTCTGCAAAGACAGGAGCAAGTGAAGTACTTGTAGATGGGTCCATTTCATGTGGAGGCTCATAATAGATAGTGCCTTCAGTCTGTGTTGTATTGGTGTATAAAACGGCCAACTCTTGAACAGGTGTTGCAGTTGAAATGGTATCATGAACCAGCAAGACCTCCCCATGGTCGAAGATGAATTTATAGCATTGTTTGACATTGTTGCATAGTCCACAGTAGAGTTGTTTGCTCTATTCTGAAGAGGTATGTCCTGTTGGGTAGTGAGAGGGGATCGGGAACTTACCAAGAGACCTCTGGGTCTACTGTGCAGGATAGGCCACATGGTGTAGTTTGACTTTGTCAATTGAAACAAATCTGTTTCCTCGGGAACCAGGCAACGGTGGCAAGATGACAGTTCTGGTACCTGGTATTCCCAGGACTGAGACCGGTGCTCTGTAGGATGGACCGAATTCCTTCTTCACGGCAATCTTTTCACAAACCAGATCCCCAACTTTAGGATTCCAGCAAGTGGAAGTTGTTGGTATATCCCTTATTCCTAAGGTGGCAGCATTGATGGATGATTTATCATCTCGAAATTGCAGAAGCTCCTGTAAGACAGTGAGACGTTCATTTATGTCAAAAAGTGTTTCTGCTGCCACCATACCAGAACCATCAAGATCTGGGACATACATAGGTATCCCAAAGAGAACCTCATAGGGAGTTCGTCCCCCCAAGGACCGTCTTGGCAGATTATTCAGTGCTCTCTGGACCCCATATAGTTGATGAATCCAGCTGCGGCCAGAACCTAATACTCTAGCTGTTAAGGACTGCTTTAGATCACGGTTCCGCCTCTCCATGACCGAATTTCCCTTGGGATGGTCCGAAGATGAGTAATGGAGTTCAACACCCATCATCCCCATAGTTTCCCTGAATGCCCTAGAGGCAAATGCAGGGCCCTGGTCCGAGTGGAATGCTGCAACCGCATATGTACCGATAAAGATCAGCAAATCTTTTATAACAGTTCGAGCGTCAGCCAACCGCTACGGCAATATCCATAGGAATCTAGAACAAGAATCTACAGCGACTAGGATGTATTTGTATGCACCATCAGGTTGGAGTGGACCACAATGGTCCAGGTACACACATTGTAATGGCCTGTTGGACTCTACGAGGGATGTCTGTGCTGGGCGTTTGATATTGGAACCCTTTATTTTCTGGCAAATGTCACAACAAAGGACGTATTTCTTTGTCTGTTTGTATAGACCTGGCCACCAGAATCTTTTCTGCAAGAGTGTTACTGTGGCTGAAATACCAGCATGAGAAGAAGCGACACCCTCATGTGCTGCTTTTACTAGATCTAATCTCTGGTCTTGGTTGGGGACTGCTCGATCTCCAATCCCAGGAAGTGTTGCATAGGCAACATTCTGTACATTGATATGGTAAGAATATTTTGTAGGGTATCCTTTTGGGAGAGACTGGCCTTCAGCCGAAGCTTTCACGGCAGTCACTATTTCATTATCCAATCTCGTATGGGAACGAGTCACTGCAGAGACAGAAGCTGTAGCTACTGCTGGTTTGGCTGCTTCGTCTGCCAAAGTATTGCCAATAACGTGTACTCCTACACTTCGGTGGCCCAACATATGTACTACATGGACGCACAGTAGCTTATCCTTAAGATCAGCCACTCTCCCCCATAATGTCTTATGTGTTATGGTGTTTCCTTTAGAATCTCTAAACCCTTTCAGTTTCCAATGATTAAGATAATTATTGTAAGACTGAAGACAGTAATGTGAATCACAGACTATCAAAGTCATTCTTCTTGCCTCTGTTTTTTCTAGTGCTAAAATAAGGTCTTCGAGTTCAGCTAACTGAGCTGTGCAGTCCCCTAGGGTCTGCATTCAGGTATTATAAGGTTGGAAGACTCCATCCTTCATCACTCCACTCACGGCTGCGCATGCGGCTGAGTATTGATGTTTGGTACCTACATCCGGTTGAGCTGAACCATCAGTATAAATGACAGTATGGTAGTTGTCTAAAGGCAAAATATGTAGAGGAGCGGGGCACTCCTGTTCGTATTGGAGAAATTCTTGTGTCTGAAGTTTTGGATCAAAAATGTAATCAACATTAGTAGTGGTCAGAGAAGTCACCCACTGAATCCAACGTGGATGTAATGCTTTAGCGTTAGGAACGCTCGCTTTGGTGACGGCCTCTAAGGCTGGCACCAGGGTAACGACAATGATGCGTTTCTCTTGGGCAAGTGGCCTCTCTTTTATGACAGCCATCTGAACTGCAGTTAGATTTTTTTCTGTGGGTGCAAAGCCTTGCTCTGCATTTGAGAATAAATGTGATATATATGCTATGGGCACTGTGTCATCCTCACTGAAGGTGACATAAGTAAACCCAGTGGCACCAGCAATTATTCTGATGACCAAATTAGTTTTATTGTCACATGTGTGCAAGTGTTTAGCTTCCAGCATGTCCTGTTGCAACTCCCTAAGGATTTATGTGTGTTCAACTGTGCAGTATCTGCTAGAAAAATCAAGACGTATTAAGTCGTATAGTGGCTTGATACTTTGTGCATAGTCAGGAATGTATGTTCTGCCAAAATTGAAGAAACCAAGTAAAGACTGTAGTTTCTTGTGTTTGGTGTGTGCAGTTGTGCACACTTCTCTAGGAAGTGCGGGCCAGGCTCTTTCCTTCATTCGATAGCTGGTATCCCAGCAACAATACACTGAGATAGACAATCCTACTTTTCATAATGTTGAATTTATAACCTACTTCTGCAAAATCCCAAAATTATTCGATCGACCCTTAGAAGATGAATGTTCAGGTCGTCGTCTCTGAGATAAATGTCGTCCACATAGGATAACGTCTCAGGATCAATATCATGTAATATTGATGTTACTCTGGCTCAGGATAGCCCTGGACTATTCTTATAGCTCTGGGGTGAATGGCAAAAGCATTTTGTGAGCAAAATGAGAATGCACTCAGGTCCTGACTTTCTTCCTCTAATTCTGGCTGAAGAACCCGTTGGAGATATCCAACGTTGTTTTATATTTTTTGCGCACTATATTGTTTATCAGTGCTGTGCTACGTGAATTTTGTATAGCATATGTACGTGTATGGCTGTTTAAATGTCTGTAGTCTAAGACTATTCCATAGGAATGGTCTGGCTTCGCAACCGGGAATATCAGGTTATTCATTGCAGAGGCACAGGGCTCAACTACCCTCTGATATTCTAGCTGAGTGAGGATCTCCCTCACTGGAGCTTTAGCCTTGTGTTTAACTGGATATTGTGTCTGAGGCTGGGGTGTAGATCTGATAGGTATTACATGACATGGAGAATCCCTGTCCCAACCTATATGATTGTAGTATAATGCAGGTGCCTGCGCTAGAGCCCATCTGACAGCGTAGGCTTTCTTTTCCGCCTATGGAACAAGATTAGAGAAAGAAGGCAAAATGACATTTTCCCCATGTGGGAGCTTACGGACATGTTCGGGCGGCCAATCCTTTTCGGCCAATAGGATGTCACAATTAAGTTCATCCCAAAAGATCACACCGATGGTGCGTACCACGTCTCCCTCAATTTGGATCTTCAGATCATAAAGTCTATCAGGTGGGAGTGCGCGCCCGTCCGCTGTTTCAACTGCAATAAAATCCCTAGTTGCTGTCACATCCAGATGATCTTTCAGACCCCGGCGACATATCGTGACCTTTGCTGCGCTGTCTAGCAGTGTCACTGCCCACGGCTTGTTCTTCAGCAATGTTCTCAAGTGCATTTGCATTTTTGACTGATAGTGCTGCCACCTTTTTCTTTTTAAACTGTGGCTTTTGCTGGAAAGTCTTGTCTTCTTTTTTGGCTGTACACTGTACAGAGTCTTTCTTTTGTTTCACGTATTCAGGACGTCAATCAGGACGGCCCCCTCTCTCGCTAGAAAGTAACGAGAGGGACGCAAATCAGTATATCTATCAGGAGTTTTTATATTCTACCAATTTCTGAGAGTATATCTCCTTTCGGAGTTCTCCGGATGCAGAGAGTCAGCTCTCTGCTTCTGTCTGTCTTTGAATTGTCTTGGTTTCTCCCAGCACTTTTTCGAACCCTCTTGTGTCTGTTTCGTACCTTCCTTAGGGGCGGTACTCTGTCCTTCCAGCTTCTTTGGCTTGGCTCCCAGACTATCCCTTCCTATACAAGTATAGGTGTCAGAAATAATTTTTGGTAGCAGTCTCTCTTGTTCCAAATGTGGAGTTACTCGGAGATGCTGGTGTATAGCCAGTGCTACCACTTCCCCTTTAACGTTACTGAATATTATCAAGGATACAGCGTCAAAATTACGCATTAATTTCATCCCCAAATCTAGGGCAGGTGCTGCCCCATGCTCATTCTGTATTTGTTTTAACACTTTAGGTAAATTGGGTACCATACGTGGTAGTATATATTGCAGCGAAGACTGTACCCCATGTGGCACAGTCATCCACCAAGGGAACCATCCCAAAGGGCAAGCACATTGTGAAAATTCCATGTTTCTCCTGTGGTCCCATATGAGGAAACACAGCTTCCAGCTGATTTGTTTTCTGGGCTATCCAGTAAGGTATTTTCTCCTGCTCTGTGGGTACTTTACCCATAATAGTATGCACTGTTTGTGGATTAATCCCAGTAGCCAATTGGTATCCAGCAGGTGATGGTGGTGCTGGACGCGCTGGTGTTGTGTTCAACGTCCACATTACGAACTGAACAAGCGGTCTATGTAATGTTACTATTTCATTATATAAGATTCGCAGATCTGCTGCTTGCAAATTTTGTATACCAGGGTGAGGTGTATATGTGGCAAACATAGGCCACGTAGGTTCATCATTACTTAAAGGACCTAATTGCACGTGTTGTATTACATGTGGTAGGGTGCCTTCAAACCAGTTCTAATGCTCCTGATACGAGAACGGTATTTCATGATACTGGTATGCTTGGTACCGCTGTGGTACATTAGCAAATATATATGTGTGAAATGTAACTGTTCTGTGGTCTTCCTCCGGAAAGGTGACCAAAGAGTAAAATATTTCTGTTTGGTAAGCTTCATTAGCTTCTACTATGAAAGTGACGTCGCCCTCCTCTTCTGTAATCCCATGCACTACTAGGTGTAATGTTAATGCTTGTCTAGCATTCTCAGGAATGTCTATGGCATTAGCCATATTGTAAAATGGGTGAAGAGATAGAACACCAAGTGGGGAGGGGAATAAAGTATTTTTTAAGAGTTCGAGCTCGAACAACCTACAGCCTAATTAGGTGTTTCCTGTTCAGCTGAGCCGGATTTTCCCAAAGACCATAGACGTTTCCGTATAATGTTACTTGGGGTACCTGTTGTCTGTAAGACAGTGATAATCGGGGGAACCGTAAATTAGTACCTAAACACCATCGTTGGTGGTGCCATGTCGTAGTTGGACTCTTTCTCTAGGCAAGACTGCTGGTTTGCGGATGACAGTACGTATGTTTGTAGGTGACTATGCCTATCCTACAACAAGACGCAACTGTAGTTCCAACCCTTCCAGCTCACTAGCAGTACCTCACTAAGGGCCATATGTACGAACACTTTTTCCCATAGACACAGAATGGGTAAAAACCTTTGCTACATCTGGCCCTAAGAACCCAAACAGTTGAAGGTGATTTGTGGCAGCCTTTACGCATGGACTCAAGAGTATGACATCTCAGGGAATGTTGTGGTTAAACTGAGATTACCCCTTTCTCACAGATACATCATGTCTTAACCAAAACACAGGCAATAACGAAGCTGCAGTAAGGTTTCAATTATTTGTATTTAACACAATCTGCAATCTACGGTAAATTGCATGGGCTGCAATGATTAGGATAATGAACAGTGCAAGAGACAGAATTGTAAAGACAAGAGTCATGATTATGAAGACCCCCACCATTTTGCAATAACATGGAAATACATAGGCCCATATTTATACTTTTTTTGCGCTACGTATGCATCACTTTTTGGCGCAAAAGCGACGCTAACTTACAAAAAACAATTGTATTTTGTAAGTTAGCGCCGCTTTTGCATCAAAGAATGACGCAAATGCGGCGCAAAAAAAGTATAAATATGGGCCATAGAGTGTATAATATGTCCTAATACCCTATCATAATAGGTCTAACCTTCTACCTAGAGGAGAGCTGGGCATGATAAACCTAATCTGCTAATGCCATGTCCCTGGAAGGAGCCCCCAACCCTTGTTACCTTTGAATGAGGTCTTGTTCTCAGACTCTGTAGAAACACGAAGTCCGGGTCAGCGTCAAGGCGACGTGCAGCATCGATAGCAGCAATGGTATCTGGTCGAAATACCTCTGATTATCTGTCTAAAGTGTAATGTATTTATACAGATCTACTTGGACCCCTGACAGAGGTTGTTCCCAAACAATAGCTAAAAAGGCATGCTTGGGACAGTAATTAATATAAACAATTCCCTCAAAAGCGTGAAGAGGGAAAGTACCTAACATGAACACCTACAGTTTCTTTGTCTTTTGTCGCTTGATTTGATGCCTTAGAGCGGTGGCACTGATAACATGAATTTAAACAAATGGCCTAACTATAAACACGACAGCCATCTTAGAAGAATTAATTAAATAAGTGGGCTAAGACAGAGCAAGCTAAGTAGGGTAAAAGTCACTAGGTGACTGGGGCACGAGTCTGCAAACCAAAGGTTAAGCTAACTCCTTTTATCCCATTAAAACAAACTAGGATTCACTACAATAGTAAAGAAATTAGAATCTTACTTACTAATCTGACTAGTGAGAGTGCTGATTTGTAAGAGTTGAGGGAGCCAGGTGTTTGGGATAAAGTTGGCAAAGGATTTGCTTCACTGGGAAATTGGCTCAGCAACACTGGGAAAGGGATATTATTGAAAATAATACAAGGGATATTGATTATTGTGGTGTACTTAGTTGGAATATGGGGAATATTTAAATTGGGTAAAGGAATTAAATTAAAGAAGACAAGGAATAATCCGAGGAGTGAAGAAAATAGAAGGAAAAATTGTTTAGGGAAAATTCAAAAAGGGAACAGAGATTTGAATGGGATGAAATGACGGAATTTTAGCTGATGCAAAAATTTGTGAAAGATGGTTTGGTGTGATGACACATTTACTCATCAGAGGAGAGATTTTTAACACAGGTCTTATTAATGAAATTATTAGTGAATATTTATGTATTTTGAATGTTGGATTTCCGTAGAAAATGTAATAATCTAGAGGAAAATAATGCACACATTTGAAAGTGTTACCATGTGAGTGGCAGCCAATGTTCATGAAGTATACTTATTAATGTCTCATTAATATAACATTTTGAGGCTTATGTTTTATTTATGTAGTAATAGGTCGTATTTAGGGATACACATTATGTATTAGCTTTGTTAATTGTAGGCCTTAATTTAGCAGAGGTGTTGGCCTAGTTGCATGGCCTCTTGTCAAGCTGCGTTTCTAAGGCGTTTAAAAAAATGTCTGCTTAGAGAATTAAATTGTGATTTTCCACTGTGCTGACCTTATGTGCTCTTAGCTAAAAGTCTTTCTCATGAGAACTGCTTGCGAAAAGATGCTGTACTAGCTAATGCAACATTGTTTTATGGTAATGTGTGTAAGACTGACTTTCTCTGGAGAGTACAATGAAAAGACTGACTGCAGTATAAGCTGCAACAATATTGTTACCTGACAAGCTGGATGAATGAGAACAGTACGAAAGGAGCCAATCATCGACATGTGATCTGTGTACAAGTAGAAATGTAGTTTTGAAGTTTTCATTTTATTGGACAAAGTGAGAACATGTGATCCCTTGACCAATAGGGATTTGGGAAGTATTTTTAGGAAATCTAACTTAGCCTGACTGCACTGAGAAGAAGACACCATTTGCCCATTTTTCCCGTTGCAAAACCGGCATTATTTTCTTGCCCGTCTTGAGAAGAAATGTGCTTAACTTTACTGCTTAAAGACTTTGGATTTGCTGTCCTGATGACGAAGACTGTCACCGCTTGCTGATCCAAACTGAGGATAGGTATATTGACTATGATGTTGTTTGCTATGTCTATTTGCTTTTGTTTCTAGGTACCAACCACACTATTTTGACACAGACATAGTTAGATGTTTTTCCAAATTTGTGTTGACTAAGGCCCTCATTACAATCATAGCAGTGTGGCCCGCCATATAATGGACATGGTCATGGCCGCCAGCGGCAGCCGTCACCCACCGCCAGGCTCCTGCCGTCAGGCAGCCTGGCAGTGGGTTGAAACACCATCCGACAGGGTAGCTGCGCTACCCTGCAGATGATCTGCGTGACGGGTGCAACTGCAACTGCCGCACAGAGGCATTGACGGCGGCTCTATGTCCCGGCCGAGCCTTTCTGTGAGCTGGTGGGCGGAAACAAGGTTTCCGCCCGCCGGCTCACAGAAAAGTTAATTATCTGGCCGGCGGGGTTCCAAGGTCGCTGGCAGTCAGTGTTTTGACTGCCAGTTTGAACACTGCGGTTGTTTCTGCCGTGTTCATAATGACCACCTAAATTGTTTTGCATGAAGCCCAAAGATGCTATTTTAATCTGGTATTAGTTAGGGTCCTCACTAATGAAGTTCAGTTCAGGGAATAACATGTGATGTATTTTCTTTGCTGAATCTAAATGTATGTAACATCGTTTGTGCAGTTATTCTTGTTGTTAATTTGCACTATTATTTTAGAATGTTTAGTAGCGCAAACTTTGATTAGATTGCGTTTCTTTCGTCATTTCAGTCAGCCAGTGTTGTTTCTGTATGTTTATCAGTAGATTTTGAGATTAACCTACATGACATTAGTGTTGTTAATATAGGGAAATAAATATTCTTACTTTTACATAAAGGTGTGGTTATTGATGACTGCAAAGTCATGGTGTGAGACAATTACTGACTCCTATTGATTACTAATGTTATTGTTTGTTATTAATTATTGACTTGATCTGCACATGCTGGATATATGGTGGGAACATCTTAGGCACAGTCAAAAGGTTCATCGACTTATTTGCATCCCCTTGTAAGTTTACTTGTTAAAGTCATGTGCGCCAACAATCTCCCCTACATTCTATTTTACGTACAAGAAAAGCCTCATGCTGAATAGGACGAAACGAGTTGTCTGAGGGCTAGGAATTACAATAAAGGATGACTTATGGACTTGAATAAATGTCGTGTTGCTTCCCACTTTGCAATTGAATTTTTGGAAATGCAAGTGTGTTCTTGATCCATCCCAATTAGACTGGTGAAAGTCCATTAATGGCAACCAAATTAATCTTATTTATATTGTCATGTTGTTAAGCCCTGACAACGGTGAAATTACAGACACATAAGAAAAGTGTCAAAGGTCAAACACAGTAAATTATGCTAACACTTATAGAGTGAAATTATTTTGGAAATCGATAATTGTTTCCTCCAATTGTGGGAACATTCTTCTTCTGTCATATTTCCCCTGGATTCTTTTGCTTCTTTGGGTATAGATTTGCAACCATATTCTCAAGTTGGGCACTGATAAACTCATGAGCGATTCTCAGTGTTTGTACAAGAGTGCCTAAAATCCAATTTGGATATCCCCAAATAGGATGTCTGACTTTTAAGTAGGGGCAAAGTAAAGTGATATTGATATTGTGGTCCGTCAGTCGCAGTGAGTGTGGCAGTCTAGGTCCAACATCTGTTTCCCTTCAACACCCCCAACTCCAGACAGACAAAGCATGCATTTCTTTAGTACCTGTATTGCCCATATGCAGCTATACAATTTGTGGCATAAAGAAAACGGCTTCCATTTGATGTTATATCAGCATCATCATTCAGAATCTATTCTTCAAGAAACTGCTATGTTAGAGATGAAAGTGGCCATTTTATTGTGGAGGAATACAGGAATGCAACTAGATACTCCAATTAGGTCATGGTTTGTAGTATGCACGAAAACAAGGGAACTTTTTTTCAGAACGTTTCTAAATGGCAACAACTACTGAAGCAGAATGCCTCATCCTGTACATTATTCCTTTCCAAGCAAAGGGGCTTCATTTGTACATCTGCACATCTGTCTGTCAATTCCCTGGCCAGGGGCACTATAGTCTGCACAATTCTTCATTCATTAGTCTGTATCGCTTAAATAGTTGGGAAAAATATTCTGCAAAATATAGACTTCAGACTAGTGCTTTATGAAACTCATGCACTGTGCATGCCCGTTTTAGACACTGTAAGAATTTGAAGTACTAGTTGAGGGGAGTGATAACCTACTTTAAATAATAATCACAATTCTTGCCATGGTGAACCACAAAAGTAACTAACTATACCTGTGCTTAACAATCTAGTAGCTTGTCACAAGGCAGTCAGGATTAACTTAGAGGCACTGTGTAAGGTGTTTATGCAGCACACAAATAGTAATATAATGAAAACACAACACTAGAAAAATCCCAAAGCAAGTTAGAAAAATAGAAACTATTTTAATACATAAAATAATATAACAATGACAAAAATCCAATAAGAAGAACCAGAGATATAATTTGTTAAAGTTTGAAATAAAAAAAGAGTGCCAAAACCACAAAGCACCAACCACAGTGTCTGGTCACACTAGACAGGTAAAAGTCAAAAGTTAAGCCCAACTGCCATGTGGTGTGGATTGTATACATGGATCAGGTTTGTCCTAGCTGAAAGTTTATCTTCAGGCTTAAAAATGTTTTATGGAGCAAAAGGGGTCATCAATGAGTTGTCGATAGAGCAAGATGGATCCAAAGCAGGGCTAGCCAACAGTGAATTGCTGAAGCGCATGCTCCCAGTGTGGGTGAAGTTTTAAGTCCTTGCCTGAGAAGCCCTCAACATCGATCGGATGCTGCTAGGCCACAGCCACTATGAAGCCTTATACTTTTAGACTTAGAAACTTTTCTGGAAGTCAGACCAACTTCAGCATGGCAAACCAACAAGGTGGGCCAACAAGCGATTCAACTTTGACAGCTACAGGTTCATGGTTATCCTGGTCTCTGTCAGTTCTCCAAGAAGAAAGTAGGCCAAGCATTTCTAAGTCCCAATTCTTTCAGTTTGGGGAGAGAAGGAGTCCTGTCTAAAACCAGCAAAGAGTTCAGACCTGGGGGCCCACTTGGTGATTAGGATTCACTCCCACAAAGGCCAACAGCAGGGTCCAGGGCAGATCCAGTTGGTACTTATAAACTTGGCAGTTGCAGGGAACGGTCCTCCGGAAGAATATTGTGTCCCTGTAACTGAAACAGGAGGTGACCCTTGGAGTCACTTCTGGGGTCCTGGGGCCCTGGGGCCCTGGGTTAAAGCAAACAGGTTCAGTTTTGCTTTGGGGTCTTCAGACAGCAGAACAGACTTTAGTCTGATTCTTCAAAGGGCCAGGAGTATCGTGGGAAGGGTAAAGGGGATGCCACATCTATTCTCAGTGCCAGTCTGTATGTGAGGGGAAACTCTTGACCACCGCCTAAGAAATGGGGTAAACATTCCTAGGTGTGACCCTACCCACCTTTGCAGCACTTCTGTAAACCTTCCCACAGTACCATTTTCTCCTAAATTCAACATGTTAGAACCTTTCTTCCCCTGGTGAGAACTCCCTGTGTCCTCCCAGCTGATTAGCTATGGCAATGGGCAATCCCTCTCTTGTGGTCACTCCAAAGCAGTTATAGGGCAGTTCTTTCTCCCACTAGGTGTGAGGCCAAGTTGTCTTGGAAGTCAAAAGGGAAGCAGGAGTAGGTATGAGGTACATCTAACAGTGTCAAGGCCGGCATCCTGTGAAGCTTATAAAGGGACTGCGTACTTCCCACAGCCTCTCTAGCCTTAAGGAAGAAAAGACCTCCTCACACCCAAGTAATTAGTCTACTTTCTATGAGAATCCAAACTCAGCAGTCATGTGACACTGGATACTGGCAGTAAGGCCCTTTTTGGCTTTAGGCAGGAAAAAGACAACTTTTTAAAAGTATAATTTCCAAAATAGTCATTTAATTTCTGACCATTACATTGGATTTTATATTACTATTAAAATTAGTCCTTGAATAATTTTTCTAGCTGTTCCCAAACTGATATTATGCATTATAAGTTGTTATAGTTGAAACCAGTGTTTCTTATTGGAGATCAACCGTTACAGTAGTGAAAAACAAGTTTGGAGTTTTTTAACTGCCAGCATATGTAAAACATTAAATATAGATGCCCTACTTTTTAAATATCATGCCCCCTGCCCTATTGGCAATTATGGTCTACCTTAGAGATGACGTATAAGTATTAAAAAGAAATGATTCATCTGGCAAAAGTTTTATTTTAGCAGATCAAAATGGCAGTTTACATCTGCACACCCAGGCTGCAATGGCAGGCCTCATTACATGTTTTACAATGCTGCTTTAGTGGGTAGCACAATAAATCCTACAGCCCATAAGTAACATTTAGTTTACACGCCCTAAGTACATGGGGTGCCATTTACTAGGAACTTACAAGTAAATTAAATGTTCCAATTAGGGGTATGACAATTCTAACATGTTGAGAGAGAAGAGTATAATTACTTTACCACTGGTTAGCAGGAATAAAGCGTGCAGAGTCCTATGACCAGCAAAAAACAAGCTCAGCAAAAGGAGGCAAAAATCTGGTAGAATACAATTACTTACTTTACTCAGTAACATAATTTATTATTTGTTATCACAGTATTTCTTGTGTATAATAAATATGTAACTCTCAAAAACTCATCTGCCCATGAATGCAACAGAAATGTTATAAGCGAAAAGAGCTCTATGTGTATGTGAAAGAAAACAGACAAAACCTAACCACAGCTATCCCCATCAATGACTGGATAAACTATGAAATATATTAGTGCTTAAATTAAATTTGCTTTTTAGCAATTATGCCATTCACATTTAACACTCTTCTCAGCTTTTAAAACGTTTGAAAATAGGAAAGTCATTATTGAAAAAAAGCTATTTATCAGCTGGCTATAACGCATCAGTTAAAGTATTTTCAAATTCAAATTTATTACAATTAGTTAATAAAAACAATTGTAATGTGCATTCTAAAAACACACATCATTAATTGTATTTGGATTAAATGCTTATCAGGTCACCTGAATAAATAGATATGGTAGCAACCTGGATGTAGCCAACATTTTGTGATTTAATGCAAAGTTTCCCTACTTTTTCTGAAGCCATATTCTCTCACAAATCTAGAAACAGAAGCGCGCCAGATTATATAGAAGTCTCATTCTTTGCTGAATGGGAGCCACAAGTGTTTGCAACCCTGTTGAATGAGGTATAGAATCTTGAATCTTCACAGACCCCACTTAGTTGCCTTGATCAGCAGAATCCATGTCTCCTCTGTGCCTCCTAGAAATGCTGTTAACAACCATAAGACTTTGGTGAGCAGAACTACACTTACCTGCATGCACCACACTTACTTCTTGAGGCCATACTTTGTTAAGCAAAGGAAAATAAGAAAGAGGTTTACAAGTAGTGGTTTTCTATTTTTTGGCTCACTGGAAGAGGTATCAATACTGGTTTCCTGCATAAGGGCTCATCGTCTGATCCTCCATGCATCTCAACATGAAGGATCTTGCTACACTACTTTCTTTGCTTACTGCACCTCATTCCCTTGTTTCTGCTTATCTATGTTCTTTTTTGAATTTGGAGTTAGACATTTTGCAAGTCTTTTCTTCTGAGCTCTGGTTTGAAGTCTGGTGTTAGAAATATATTTCTTTAGTCTTTTCTTCTGAGCTCTGGTTTGAAGTCTTGTGTTAGAAATCTGTCTGTTTATTTTGTCTATTTTTATTTGTGTGTCTTTGAGAGTTTTTCTGGAACCTATTTGTTTTTTCCTCTTTTAGGTAACTCCATGTTGCTCCTGTCTTCTAACACAATTTTCTTGGTGCCTTGCTGAGTTTCTCTTCATCTTCCTCTCAGTGACTCTGAAGGACATTGATAAGACTTCAGGAGAAGACTGCCCTTGCAACCCCTTACTCCTGAAGAAAAAGATAAAGGAAGTCTAATAGTCTGAGAAGCCAAACATTCCAAAATCAATTTGACTCTAATATTGATCAAATGTAGGGATTTACCTGTGGTTGTTCAAACTCTCAATGTGAGTTCAATCTTTGACAGAAGAGAATGCTGCTTGATGCAACAAACACAGCTGTCAGGGGTCAAATTAAGCTAGACTCTTTTCTAGCTACAACAGAGGGTACCAATTATGAAGGATGACAAAAACAGCTAAAGGAATTTAAATGTTTTAACCCCATCAGTTTATTAATGCTAGGTCCAAGTTTGCATTTTTGATTAGTAATCTTTGTGGAAATAAATTGACTTAAGCAAAACCTTTGGTCATTACTAAAGATGTGGTTCTGGATAAGTATCCAGCATTTATAGTATTGGTCAAAAATGTTTTATTTCTATGAAACACACAGATGTTCTGTTGGATTTTCATCAGCCCTCTTTAGATATGATCATACATGTTACCCGGTTTAAACTAATGGCATTAGTAGTATATTGGCCATTAAAGGTATGGTACCCTTTGCGTTGTCAAGGGTTATGTGATGAAATGAAGTTTAAATTAGCCACAGTAACTCAATCTTTGGAAAGGATTAATAGAAATTTGCTCACTGATAGAGTATTGTATCATGGAGAATAAAACTGAGCGGAGGCATGGGCAAGTTCATGCCCTACCTTGTTGCAACCTTCAGTTACTAGGACCACCAAAGTAACTGAAAAAACACAGAAGAGCGCAGGCATTTAGGTTCCATTAAAGAATCTCCGTTTATTTTGCAGTCAAAAGTGTCATGTTGCAGGGATATGACTAGTTTGCCTTAAGAGGCAGAGCACCTCTAATGCCTGCCTTTAAGAAGGGAAGTGATTGCAGGTACATCCAATTCATTGCTCAATTTCAATACTCAATAACAATCATAATGTTACTACAGTCAATATTCATCAATATTCATTACAATTAGTACTGGGTATCCTGTACTGGTCTACTAATTTCAGTCTTGAGAATTCCATCGTGATAGACTGTGGAGCTACAGGATAATTGATGGACAAGTTCTGATCTAATTACATCAGATTCCAGTAGTTATAAAATAAGTTCCTGATATAGTTGGAGCAGCAAATGGATCTATTTTAAGTTCTGGTCTAGTGACTGAGAGGAATGTCTCACTAGAGTTGTCCATAGGAACTACATATAAGCCCAGATTTATGAAAAAGTGGCGCATCAGCTCTGGTGCGCCACTTTTTCTACACCACATACTGGCACCTAACGACACCATGGTTGCACTGTATTTAACATATAGTGCCCGATGGCGGCAGTTAGAAAAATAGTGTCAACTTTTTTTATGGAATTGTAGCGCTTTGCTACACTATCGTCAAAATGTGGGATGTAACAAAGTGCAAGGAAGCCCATTTAATTTAACTGGATGTGTCATTTTACTACCTGCTCTGCGAAAGCGTTAAAAATTACAGAAAAGTAGCACAGTGAAATCTTTCAAATCTTACTGTGCTATTTTTGCGGGCCTCCTCGCGGGGAAACACCCCCCTTGCATACATTATGCCTGACGCAGGCATAATGTGGCGCAAGGGGATACAAAGTGGTGCAATGCGTGCATTACACCACTTTATAGATATGGCAAAATGACGCTAATGTGGCAATAGTTGGCGCTAGCCCTTCACAAATCTGGGCCATATAATTTTGTTTTTTCGATTTCATAGCCTCCCCTCCTGCTCCTATCATTTTAGAAATTCCTTGACTCAGTCTTCACAATACTTATATTAATTGCACCACAAGAGTATTGATTTTGTCTTACACATTTTGTGCTTCTCATTGTGTATGCTCTGTTATTTACTCATCTCCTGCTTTATTTTGTCAAGATTCCTTTTTCTCCCACATGATATCAACATTGTCACACATTCCTGCACATTTTCTTGAGCTTCAAGATGTGTTTCTGAAATCAGCTACTAGAGTCTTTCTGCCATCAAGGAAAAAGAATTGTCACATCAAGTTAGTTCTGTTATTCCATTTAGCAGGGTGTATCCTCTATCAGGAACCTGAAAAAAAGGCAATAATACAGTATTAAGATGAAAATCAATACAATGGACCTATTTCTAAGTCTCGTTCTGTAGCAGAAGCACAGTTATTTTTGTGGCTAAGAAGGATTTGTCTGACTTAATGTTTTACACAGATAACTGCGGTCTTAATAATGTAGTCATTAAGGACCATTGTCCACTGCCCTAAATCCAAAATATTATGGAGCCTGTTTAGGGTGTCAACATTTTTATCAAGCTAGATTTAAGGGGTACATGCCATCTTCTGAAAAGTAAACATTATGATGAGTGGAAGACAGCATTTTCTACTCCGTTTGTGCATTATGAATCCTGAGTGATGCCATTTGGGCTTTGGAATGCTCACATCAATTGCTAGCCAGGTTATTACAGCCCTTAGAGATTCTAATTGAAGCTTGGACTTCATAGATTTATTGTGGAATTACCTGTTAATGATGGATGTACAACGATCATAGTAACAATGGATAGGTACACTAAGATGGTACATTTTAGGTTAATGCTAGGATTACCAACTCCAGGGTTGGCAGAAGATATCAGTTGCTCCATTTCTTACCTACAATGTTATTGCTGACAGAGGTGCTCAGTATATCTCAGAGTTTTGGAAAGCAGTGAGCAAAGGTTATTACCATCAGTCCAATGATCAGACTGAGTGATGAACCAGATACTGGAGCAATGCCTGCTATGTTTTGTTAATGATGCACAAGACAACTTGAAGATACTCTCGCCTTTACCAGAATCTGCACATAATAGCATTGACCATTCTCCCAAAAGGTAAGCTCTCTTTTGTTTTGCTTTATGTGGTATGCATCCCTGGGTGTCACCCTTGGATTTAGTAGTGGATAAATTGGTACCTGCTGTAACTGATTTTTTTATACTTCACAATTTTGCCAAAATCAAACCACTAATATTTAAAAGATATGTGCAAGATCAACTAACAAGAAAAGAAGGGTAGGGTCTGAATAGCATATAGGGGATATGAAGTGTTTGTCTACCCCAATGTTGTCTACTAAAGATATATCTCAAAAGCTTGGCCCATATTTTGCATTTCTAAGATTATTAATTCAAATTCAATTAAGTTGCAACTTCCATCCAGAATGTCACAGAAAGGCCACTATCCCACCTCCACTTTTGGTTGAGGGTCATGCAGAGTTTTAAGTGGCTGAAATATGTGCATAGGTAGTATCCCAAGGTCAGTTGTACGTTTTGGTTCACTGGAATCAATATGATATCTGTGTCTGCACCTGGAAACCAGTACATCATATTCGTAATCCCATTATGTCTTTTTGTATAGTCCATCCCTGAAGGTTTGAATTATCCTCTTGTCAGATCATTTATGCATTTTACAGATCTTTTGTGGGGCAAGAGGCATACTATTATGCCACACTGAACGGAAACTGCAAGTCTTCACGGACCTCCTCAAATGAGGACTAGAACCTTGAGTTTGTGTAGACCCAACTCAGTTGTTTTAAGCAGAAGGATCAGTGAATCCTACATACCTCCTAGAAACATTGTTACCAAACACAAACCTTTGAGGACAAGAGGATGTACATTTACCCTGCAGACAACACTCTTATTTTGTGGGGCCACACTACCTTGAACAAAGGAAAAATGTCCTAAAGCAGTGCTCAAAATCTGATCATCCATGCATCCCTACATTTGAGGATCTGTCTTCATTGCATAATTCACTCTCTTCACATCGTTTCTGCTATCCATGTTCTGGTAAGAATCCTTAAGTTAGGATGTTTTCTACTTTTCCCTTCTGAGGTCTAGTTAGAAGTCTAAAGTTAGGATTTTGTTTTTTTATTCTGAAACTTATTTACGTTTTATTCTCTTATGTACTTCTATTTCACTTCTCTCTTCTTGCATAACTTCTTGGTGATTTGCTTGGTGTCTCCTCATCTGACATTACCTGACACCAATAGAAGGCTCCAGAATTCCCATTTTAAAACTTTAACTGGGCTTATTTTTTTATTAAAATTGCTCCTAATATTTTTGCACAATTGTATTTAACCATGATCACCCCAAAGGTATATGAAAAGTTACATTTTTGTATTTACTTCATGAGATTTAGCATCCCATGATATCACTTTTTTTTTTTTAGAAATGTACTGTGAATTGTGGTAATTTCCTTTCTTACACAATGACAGAATACATCTAGAAATATAGGAAGCAAAGTCTATGAGGCATTTGAGGTTCAACCAAAAAAGTAGCTGTGCAATAACTGTTTGCCTTTAAGGAAACCAAGAAACTATTCAACTTAGTCTCCACCCTTTTAATACCCAAGATTTAATTATACTAGGAGAAATACTCACAAGTTCTTTGCAAGAACGTTGTAAATCTTTTTTCAGTTTAAAATATCTTCCATGAAGGTCAGTATCACGGTGCCTGAGAAGCTGGATGTTGGTTAAAATGTTTCTCTAGCTTTTTAAGAAAGTTAAACCAACCAATATCCACAAGAGCCAGAATGGGTCCTTTTATCTTTCCAGAGACTTTCCCCCATATGATGTCAAGTCCACTAACATTGATTTCTGCACCATGGCACTGTTCTGGCTTGAAGTACACAATGTTATGCTAACTCAGTTATCTTGCAAAAAAAACACTAAATTACTCCATGTCACTGTTCCTTCTTTTCTACATGAACTCTTTTGACTTCGTAGGTTCACATGGTCCCCTATCTCTTTTACTTTTCAGTGTTTGCCTGCCTTCACAATTTTGAGTAAATTTATACGACTGGGCAAAGGGAGCTTTCAAGGTTTTTTATATACAGGATGAACAAAAATAATGACAAAATACACCCCTGACGAACCCTTCTTTTGACTGAAATGCCTCAGTACATGAACCAGTGTTGTTAAAAATGCATAACCATGGACATGTTATTATGTAGGTATCATAGGAAATACACCCTATCTCTATCCTCCCCCAAGGTTAGAAGGATAGTTTGGCTCTATTTATTCTATCAAAGGCTGATGTAAGATCCCTGAAGGATATATAGATAGAACCTGATCTGACAACTGTGTACTTGTTGATAATATGACAAAAGTTCAGACTCTGGTCATTTCTACTGAGACCAGGTCTAACCTCATATTGCAATTCGAAAATGCTATGATTTTCCTCAGCCCATGATGTTAACCTATTGAGAATTACTCTCCCAATAACCTTTGCCACAGAACTGATGAATGACGTTGGTCTATAACAGTGTAGAGTGGTCTTGTCACCCTTTTTAAAAACAGGTATGATTATTGAGGTAGACCACAATGGTAGAATACCTTTTTTTTTTATCGAAGCGTATATCGTAAGGGTGAGAAAGGAAGCTGATACGTTAGGTTCACTGGTGTACAAGTAAGGAGAGAGCCCATCCAGTACAGGAGCCTTTTTTTTTGTTAAACCCAGGATTCCTGCTTTCACCACCTTCAGGAAAGAAACAAATTAGAGGTGGCCAGACACCTGAAAAACACATTTTTATGCAATTAGCTGGCATTATATTGTAGGTTCCCTCAAAATACTTCACCTAACAGTCAGGCAAACTATGAGCACTGACAGACCTGGTGACAGAGTTGGAAAAAATAGACCAGTTTATGATTTCCCAAACCACTGAACTTACACAGACAACTGACGTGTATCAATTGGCCCGGGCCTCATCATTTAAAAAATGTCCGCCTATTGACCTAAAATTTATAACAGGACCAACAGCTAACTATCAAAGTCTTATCTCGCAGGCAGGCCATCAGCACTGTCTCCAAATTTCTGTGGTCCGTGAACACTCTTTATCAAACTATGTAGTTATTTGTGAGGAGGTCGACTGACTGGATACAGTGAAGAGTCCTAGTACTTTGTTAGATATAGAGATGGACTCACTAAGAATGCCAATGTCTGATGAGTCTTCAGTCAAACAAGCTACAAAGTCTGAGGCACAACTTTTACACAACTATGTCATAAAATCATTAAGGGCCACCTTTAATCACCTCAGGCTCCTACCCTTGTCAGACAGTTTCACTGAGCTATTTTACCCTAAGTAGCCCTTTCCCTGGAGTCACACCCCAAGTAGTGAGAGACAGGAAGGGACCTAATCACTAAATCCATCAGGTTCCATCATAATGTTCCTAATTAAGGAAAAGAGGGAGTCTGAAACAAAAATGAAGTCAATAATGGAGAGGCACGCACAACCCGTAAAGGTAGGCGATATGAGAATATCCATGTAATTAACAATTTTTTCCAGGGAGAAAACAAATTAAACTTTATGTAGGATGCTATTTAAAACATTGCTTCTCTAAAATGTTCCAAATAGAGAATGTTAGAAATGGGGTCTCTAGTTGGCAGAGGTATACACCCTTCTCGAAATAGGCCCACAATCCTAGTCAGGGTAAGTCACAACACAATCCAAATTATCCTGTGACCGCCCTCTGGTAGCTTGGTACTGAGAAGTCAGACTTAAGTTAAAAGGCAATGTGTAAAGTATTTGTGCAATAACTCATACTTTAACACAGTGTAAACACCACACAGGTTTAGAAAAATAGATATTTCTCTGAATAAAATAAGGTAAAAACGACAAAGACCCAACAAGCACAAGTTGAAATATCACTTTTAAAAAGTTTAAAAGAGTATCAATCCTTAGAAATCAATATTTGTTTCTTTGTAACACACAGTACCTGGGATGCATCAAAAATAACGATGCATGGGGACCGCAGATGACGAGATGCGTTTAAAAATAAGATGTTGCATTGGATTTTCCAGCACGGCACAGAACAGGCTTTGGGCCTGATTACAACTTTGGAGGACGGTGTTAAACCGTCCCAAAAGTGGCGGAAATACCACCTACCGTATTACGAGTCCATTATATCCTATGGAACTCGTAATACGGTAGGTGGTATATCCGTCACTTTTGGGACGGTTTAACACCGTCCTCCAAAGTTGTAATCAGGCCCTTTGTTTCCTTCCACGCTGCAAGGGTTTGTGATGTTTTTCCGGTTCGCAGTCTTGGTTCCTCACTGTGATGCGGGGTATTTTGGGGACAGGGACAATGCATTGAAAATCCTTGACACGCAGATAGAAGGAGCAGGTGCTACTTCATTCCAGTAGGTGGTGCATCGTATTTTCTAGTGTAAGGCAGGCGCTGTGTCAAATTCACCATCAGGAAGTCAGTGCTGCTTTGTTCCGGTCGGTGGTGTGCAATTTCCCAGCCACGATAGAGGCTTTGCATAGATTTCTGCAGGCGTTGTATAGATTTTTGACGCACAAGGAGTTTCTCGAAGAGGTGAAGTCTTTGTTGGCCCTGAGACTTCAGAAACAGGAGGCAAGCTTAATCCAAGACCTTGGAGAGCACTTCAGGAGGAAGGCAGTATCCTTCCAGCAGAGTCAGAGGCCAGCTGGGCAGCAGGGCGACAAACTGGGCAGCAGTCCTTCTCAGCAAAGCAGTCCAGATAAGTCCTTTGGGCATCCAGACAGCTCCTCTGAAAGGGTGCAGGTGTAGGTCCAGAAGTGTCTCATTTCTTTGGATCAGAGGCCCAGTTTATGTACCCAAAAATGCCTTTCAGTGGGGGGGGAATTAAAAGAGCGGTTTTGAAGAGCACACGTTCCCCTTTCAGCCCAGTTCTGTTTGCCAGGATCCCTGTGTGGGCTGTTATCAGTCCTTTGTGGAGGGCAAGTTACTGGCATTTGAAATGTAAGTGTGAGCCCCTCCATCCTTCCTGCCCAGGAAGACCCATTCAGTATGCAGATGAATGCAGATGTAACTGAGTGCCTTGTGTTTATGTTTGTCGGGGTGGAATGTACAAGGGGAGCTGTCAACCAGCACAGACCAGACAAGGACTGGAGACAGAGGCCCTCATTCTGACCTTGGCGGGCGGCGGAGGCCGCCCGCCAAAGTCCCGCCGTCAGATTACCGTTCCGCGGTCGAAAGACCGCGGCGGTAATTCTGACTTTCCCGCTGGGCTGGCGGGCGGTCGCCTTCAGACCGCCCGCCAGCCCAGCGGGAAAGGGGCTTCCACGATGAAGCCGGCTCGGAATCGAGCCGGCGGAGTGGAAGCTGTGCGACGGGTGCAGTTGCACCCGTCGCGTATTTCACTGTCTGCGCAGCAGACAGTGAAATACATGTAGGGGCCCTCTTACGGGGGCCCCTGCAATGCCCATGCCAGTGGCATGGGCACTGCAGGGGCCCCCAGGGGCCCCGCGACCCCCCCTACCGCCATCCGGATCCCAGCGGTCGGACCGCCGGGATCTGGACGGCGGTAGGGGGGGTCGGAATCCCCGCGGCGGTGCAGCAAGCTGCGCCGCCGTGGAGGATTCAATGGGGCGGCGGTACACTTGCGGGAGCCCGCCAGTGGTGCCGGTCCGACCGCGGCTTTACCGCCGCGGTCGGAATCCCCATTGGAGCACCGCCGGCCTGTCGGCGGTGCTCCCGCGGTCCTCCGCCCTGGCGGTCAAAGACCGCCAGGGTCAGAATGAGGGCCAGAATGTAAGGCACAGATGGCAGTAAGTGCTGAGAAATGCCCACTGTCTAAAAGGTCCTTTGCTAAAATAGTAATATTAAATCCAACTTCACCAGTAATCAGGATTTTCTATTACCAGTCTGACAATACCAAACAAGACATGGCTACTCCTTCCTGATCAGAATCTACCACTTAGAGTATATATGGTCAGTTCTAATGCTGGTCTATGAGAGGAGCAGCCCTCATGGTAGTGGAAAATGAATTTAAGAGTTTTTCGCTACCAGGACATGTAAAACACATAAGCACATGTCCTGCCTTTTACCTACATAGGACCCTGCCCTATGGATTACCTAGGGCCTACCTTAGGGGTGACTTATATGTAGAAAAAGGGGATTTTCAATCTTGCAAAGTAGTTTTAAATGCCAAGTCGAGGTGACAGTAAAGCTGCACACACAGGCCTTGCAGTGGCAGGCCTGAAACATGGTTCAGGGCATACTTATGTGGTGGCACAATCAGTGCTGCAGGCCGACTAGTAGCATTTAATTTACAGGCTCTATGCACAGGTACTGCACTTTACTAGTGACTTACAGGCAAATTAAATATGCCAATTGGGTAGGAACCAATGTTACCATGTTTACGGGAGAGAGCATTTGCACTTTAGCACTGGACAGCAGTGGTGAAGTGCGCAGAGTCCTAAAACCAGCAAAAACAGTGTCAGAAAAGTGGAGGATGACCACCCTAACGTTGCCAGGTCTAACAGAGAACATTGTTGATTGCATACCTTGGCTTTAAGTAAGGGCAAGCCTTCAACCTTAAACATGGAGGATTATTGAAATGATCTAGTAGCCTAAGGAAAGTAGTGGAATGGCACATCTCCCCAAAATATTCTACAAACGATCAGAGAAATAAAGATGCTCAGGATTATTGTCTTTTGAATGAGTATTGTAAAAATGAAATAACAGTAATTTGCCATGTTTAGAAAATGTGATCAACAAAGCCTGAAGCTTTGATGACCCCTTATAAAGATCGGCAGGCGGACACTTGACAGAGAGTGAAATCATCATTAACAACCGTCCCTTAGCTCTGACGGAATTTGAAGCAACTGCCGACAAGGCAAAACAATTGTAAACAACCAGATCAAAATAATCTGACGAATCCCAAGTTTCCTGCAAAACAAAATCACCCAAATGTATTGATATATTTGAGCTATATTTGATTATATTGTTTGCTATTGAAAACAGCAGTGTTCCAACTTATATAATCAATACAAAAATAAGCAACATCGTCAGTATCAAAGGTTGTACCATTCCCTTATGATTATGTTATTGGGGGGCCAGGCACATGGGACTTAGTCAATTCATTGCACACCATTAAATTCAAAGGTATAACATGATGGGATGTATACATTTTAAGCATATGTTTGTTAGCCAAAATGGTTCATTGCTGGCATATAAAAGAAACCAAGGAAAGAAGCATTGTGGAGGAAGAGAAACCGTGAGTTCAGGTAGCCTGAGTCTACACTCGAGCGTCCACCCCTGGGCGATTAAAATTGACAGTTAAACGATCACCTTTGAAGCATTTGTGGTCACCCCTAATCAAGCTTACTCGTCTCACCATATTGATATTATGACCATTATAGCCTTCCCCGTGACATATCTGCTGATCCAATGGATACCCTATTTTTCAATTCGGATTAACCCCTTGGACGCCATGGACATAATGGTTACGTCCCTGTCTGCAGCACTGAGGCGCCACGGACGTAACCATTACGTCCTACTACTAGCCCTTGGGGGAAGCGCTAGCATGCCACCCGAGGCCACCCCCCCACCCCCCCATGGCAGGGCTGGAAGGGGAATCTCTTCCCCGTCCACCCGACCCCCTCCAGTGATATCTGATGATGTCAGAGCGTGATCGCATGCAGACCTCATCAGAGGCCGCCCCACCGCACTGGGCTGGATCGGAAGTGAAATGCCAAAGCATTTCTCTTTCGACCATGTGTTGGGGGCCTGATAGGCTTCAAAGGTAAGGAAAGGAGGTTCCTTCCCTTTGAAGCCTCTCAGACCATTTCAGCAGCCGGATCGTAAAGGGATCCAGCTTCTGAAATGCCCACAAGACACCAGGGATTGTTTTCCAAATGGAAATTGGCAAAAGGGGAGCGACCCCTTGGGCAAGGGTTGTTCCCAGGGGGGCAATTATTTTCAAGGCCTTTTCTGCCCCCCACCCCGGGGGAGATCAGCCTATTGTTTTTAGACAGATCTGACCCCAGGGGGGGCAGAAAGCTCTAGGCGACAGGGATAATTTTTGTTTTTTTGGTTTTTTAGAGGTGGGGAGTGACCCCTTAGGCAAGGGTCACTCCCCTAGGGGGAAAATTATATGTTGGCCATTTCTGTCCCCCTGGGGGGCAGATCGGCCTATTTTTATTAGGCCAATCTGCCCCCAAGGAGGGCAGAAACCACTAGACACCAGGGAGTTTTTTTTTTTTAAGGTCAATTTCACGCAAGCGGAGTGACCCTTTGGCAAGGATCGCTCCCCTTGGTAAATGTATTTTAGGCCATTTCTGCCCCCCCCTGGGGGCAGATCGGCCTATTTTAATTAGCCCGATCTGCCCCCAAGGCGGGCAAAAACCACTAGGCAGCAGGGATTTTTTTCAAATTGTTTTTTAGACGGGGAGCGACCCCTTAGGCAAGGGTCGCTCCACTGGGGGGAAAATTGTGTGTAGGCCATTTCTGCCCCCTCCCCTTGGGGGCAGATCGGCATATTTTTATTAGGCCAATCTGCCCCCATGGGTGGCAGACACCACTAGACACAAGGGAGTTTTGTTTTTTTGCGGCACTTAGGCAAGGGTCGTTCCCCTGGGGGGCAAATTTATTTTAGGTCATTTCTGCCCCGCTTGGGGGCAGATCAGACTAATTTTATTAGGCCTATCTGTCCCAGGGGGCAGAAACCACTTAGGCACCCTGGATTGGTGTGTGTGTATTTGTGTGCTTTGTTTGGGGGGGCAGCCCCTCGGGGAAGGGTCGCTCCCCATGGGGGCACATTACTGTTGGCCCAAGGGGGCAGATCGGCCTATTTTTGGAAGGCCCATCTGCCCCCACGGATATGCTTTTCAAAATAAGAGGGTGGGGGTATGGCCATACCCCCACCCCAAAAAAATACATTGGGCCAAATTTGTTCTGCCCACCAGTGGTTCTTCCCTGTCACAGGCACTTGGCCCACCTACACAAGTGAGGTATAATTTTTACTGGGAGACTGAGGGGAACGTTGGGTGGTAGGAACTTTGTCAAGGTGCGGTGATCCCACACAGAAATGTGGGAAAAATGTGATTTTTGAGCTAAATTTGAGGTTTGCTGAGGATTCTGGGTAAAAAAACATTGGGGGATCCACGCAAGTCACACCTCCCTCGATTCCCTCGGGTGTCTACTTTTCAGAAATGTTTATGTTTGGTAGGTTTCCCTATATGGCTGCTGAGCCAAGGACCAAAAACACAGGTCCCCCCCCACAAAAACAGGTAGTTTAGTATTTGATCATTTTGATGTGTCCACATAGTGTTTTGGGGCATTTCCTTTCATAGGCACCAAACCTACACACACAAGTAAGGTATCAATTCTACCGGGAGACTTGGGGGAACACTGGGTGGAAGGAAATTTGTGACTCCTCTCAGATTCCAGAACTTTCTGTCACCGAAATATGAGGAAAAGTGTTTTTTTGGCCAAACGGTGATGTTTGTAAATGATTGTGGGTAACAGAACCTGGTGAGAGCCCCACAAGTCACCCCCTCTTGGATTCCACTAGGTGTCTAGTTTACAAAAATGTACAGGTTTGGTAGGTTTTCCTGGGTGCCAGCTGAGTTAGAGGCCAAAATCTACAGCTTGGCACTTTGCAAAAACAGCTCTGTTTTCTTTGGGAATATGTGATGTGTCCATGTTGTGTTTTGGGGCATTTCCTGTCTCAGGCCCTATGCCTTCCCACACAAGTGAGATACTGTTTTTATTGGGAGGCTTGGGGGAACGCTGGGTGGAAGGAAATTTGTGGCTCCTCTCAGATTCCAGAACTTTCTGTCACCGAAATGTGAGGAACAAAATGTTTTTTGGCTAAATTGCGAGGTTTGCAAAGGATTCTGGGTAACAGAACCTGGTGAGAGCCCCACAAGTCTCTCCATTTTGGATTCCCCTAGATGTCTAGTTTTCAAAAATGTGCAGGTTTGGTAGGTTTCCCTATGTGCCGGATGAGCTAGAGACCATAATCCACAGGTAGGCACTTTGCAAAAAACAGCTCTGTTTTCTTTGGGAAAATGTGATGTGTCCACGTTGTGTTTTGGGGTATTTCCTGTCACTGACGCTAGGCCTACCCACACAAGTGAGGTACCATTTTTATCGGGAGACTTGGGGGAACACAGAATAGCAAAACAAGTGTTATTGCCCCTTGTCTTTCTCTACATTTTTTCCTTCCAAATGTAAGACAGTGCGTCTATTTGAGAAATGCCCTGTAATTCACATGCTAGTATGGGCACCCCGGAATTCAGAGATGTGCAAATAACCACGGCTTCTCAACACCTTATCTTGTGCCCATTTTGGAAAAACAAAGGTTTTCTTGATACCTATTTTTCTCTCTTTATATTTCAGCAAATGAATTGATGTATACTCAGTATAGAAGTAAATTCCATTACAAGGTGCAGCTCATTTATTAGCTCTGGGTACCTAGGGTTCTTGATGAACCTACAATCCCTATATATTCCCGCAACCAGGAGAGTCCAGCAGACAAAACGGTAAATTGCTTTAAAAAATCTGACATTGCAGGAAAAAGCTACAGAGTAAAACATTGAGACAAATGGCTGTTTATTTTAGCTCAATTTCAATATTTATTTTTATTCAGCTGTTATTTTCTGTAGGAAAACCTTGAAGTATATACACAAATTACCCCTTGCTGAATAGAGAATGTTGTCTGCTTTTCGGAAATGTTTATCTTTCTGGGATCCACCGTTGGTTTCACACCCACTGTCACTTACTGGAAGAAGGCTGTCCCAGTAAAATGCCAAAATTGTGTTGAAAAATTGGGTTTTCTGATTCAAGTCTACCTGTTCCTGAAAGCTGGGAAGCTGGTTATTTTAGAACTTCAAACCCTTTGTTGATGCCGTTTTCAGGAAAAAAAACACAAGCCTTCTTCTGCAGCCCTTTTTTTCCCATTTTTACAAAATACTAAATATTTGCTGTATTTTGGCTAATTTCTTAGTCTCCTTCAGGGGAACCCACAAACTCTGGGTACCTCTGGAATCCCTAGAATGTTGGAAAAAAAGGATGCAAATTTGGCATGAGTAGCTTATGTGGACAAAACGTTATGAGGGCCTAAGTGCGAAGTGCTCCAAATAGCCCAAAAAAGCCTGGCACCCGAAGGGGAAAAGGCCTGGTAGCAAAGGGGTTAACTTTCTTGCAATCCCTCCTTCAAATGCAGTACATTACATAGGACACCATATAAGGTGATGCGTCGGATGGCAGCGGAAAAGGCCACTGTACCATTATGAAACTGACTTGTGTTGCCCGTCTCAGCATTTCTAGAAGGGTCCTGATGGGTGTGGAGGTAGTGAGTGAGGGGTTCATATGTCCGCAAAATTCAATATAATTGGGGCAGAGGAAGCATCAGATGACATGTTGTCAAAAAGTCAGCACAGGAGTCACATGTATGCATTTATTGGGGTACTGCTATCAAAACATACACATTGACATCATGTTGGTGAGTAAACAGAATTTAATTATTTCTCACAGATCTCCCAGAGGTACATAGTGATGACATCAATGTTGAATGGAGAGAGTGGAGGACACAAACATGGCAGCTGAGGAACCCATCCTCATTGCCAGTCACCCAAGCACAACACCAGCCCAGTATAGCACTACCTCACTGTCAACACACGCAGAATCAATGGAGGACAACAGTCACTCTGCAAACCTGTCTCACCCAGCACCCATGTTTTAGGTAAAGGCACCAGCATGTTCCAGGGCATGGGTGGTGTCGGCATCATGAGGCACATCACGATCTGGATCCAGAAGCCAACACATAGTTGTTTGGAAGCCTTGAGGCATCCATGATCCAATTTCAATTTCTGCAACACAAGCAGATGAAACTCATGAACAGGATGCTGCAGGACATGCAGCAATGTGTTTCATTTGGATTTGAGAACATTGAGATGCAATTGGCAACCATGACTTCCAATGTGATCAGCCTTACAATCATCATACAGGAATTATGCCAGCACATGGGGCTGACCATGCCTATCAAAGGTGTAGAGATCGTAGCATTACAGCTAGAATAGATGGCCTAACCAATCCGAGTGGTCTTTTGGCTCATACCAAGTCCACTCTACCAAGGAGAAAAGTTACCTTGCAGGTGGATACTGGGCACTTTTGTGGCAAAGAGCCTAGGGCACATCACATCTGTGGGTGAAGTGCTACAAAACACTCAGATACCAGGTAGTGTTGTAGGTGCCCCTCAGGATTGTGAGGACATCAAAAGTGCTAGCAGCATCCTTGTCAGTGATGCACATGTCCTGTGACACAGGAACAGCCATACTCCAGTTGGAGAACAAGCAGGGGAAGGCCATGTAGGATGTAGCCACAGAATGCTGTGATGGACATATTATATTGTTAGGTCATATTGGCATAGTTGTAGTTATTTTGGTGATGTAATTATCATTTGTTTGTACTTTACTGACCACTTGGTTATCATTCAGTTTACAAATTAAACTATGGATACAGTAGCCTGACACTAAAGGTTGCTTTAGTTTGCTGCATCTGCTCTACTTGCTTCATTTCTGTGAGTGTAGTGTAACATAGAACTTGCCTTGAGAAGTAATTTGTTGCAATGTGATCCTGTCAGTGTCTCTCCCCCACTGCTGTACTCTGATCTTCAGGCTGCTGAAGATGCGGTTCTGGATGCTCATCTTCAGAATCAGTGTCCTTCAAAGTGATGGGTGGTCAGCCCCTAGTTGCTCTGTTGTGCAACATGGTATATGTCACAATTTTGCAGGCTGTGTCAGGAGTATACTGTTGTGCACTTTCACTCTTATGAAGGCACAGAAATCTTCATTTCAGCATGCCAAATGTCTGTTCAATCAATGTTCTGGTGCATTGATGAGCAGTGTTGTAACGCCTTTTGTTTTGGTTTGCTGGAGCTGTGTATGGGGTCAGTATTCAATGCCTTAACACATACCCACCTTCACCTGGGAACAAAAAACATAAGTGTGAGCATAGAAGAACCTGAGATTTGATGGTCACATTCATATGTGTTATGATGCAGCATCACATTACCTAATAATCAGTGATCCTCAAAATCCCCTCTTTCCATGTGTTGGTGTATTCCACTGTGCCTGAAGATATATGAGTCATGGGTGCTCCCTGGGTATTTCCCCACTATATACGTAATTACATTGGTCCTCATTACGATCGATCGACGCTGACAGTCGACAGAAGACCGCCAGCACGCAAAAGCCCGCTGGCCACATAATGAAAACCCAACTGGGCCTGAACATTGACTCCAGCTCCAAATGGAGCCGGCAGCAATGTGGCAGTGTGGCAGGTGCAGCAGCACCCGTCGCGCATTTCACAGTCCGTAAATTCGGCAGTGAAATGCGCTACAGGTTTGTGCATGGGGGCCCCTGCACTGCCCATGCCAAGGGAGGCCTTAGTCACTCATTCCACCAGCCTTTCCCTGGTGGTGTAAACTGCCAGGGAAATGGCTGGTGGAATCAGACTCATTATCCGGCGGCCAGCACTGCTTGATCTGAAATGCCGCCACCTCCAGGCTGCCTGGTGGCAGGAGCCTGGCGGTGGCATCGTTTCATCCGTGGAGGTTCTGCCACGTTCATAATAAGACAGACTGGACCGCCATGCCGTTGGTGGAAATTACGGCCACCGCCGGCATGGCGGTCCAGAGAGCCATGTTCATAATTACCACCATTATGTTCATCACATGAGGGAATGTGTATTTTCCTGTTATGAAACAGGTATTCTATGGGGGCTAGAGGACAACTAGGAACATGTGTTCCACATAAACACCCTAGGACATGGGGGAATTTGGCCAACCTATACATGTTTAATGTAGTGTTTTGAGATTCCTCTGCATTCCTGGGTAGGGATATGTTTTTGTTGATATTAAGGAGTCTGGCTTCTAGGAACTTCCCCCAAAAACTCAAAAGCACACCTTGTGACACCCCACCAGCAACAACAATCATGCCCTGGTAGCTGCATGAGGCCAAAAGATGCAGTGAACACAACACCTGCACATGAGTGGGGATGGAAGTGCTGCTCAGGGTACCGCTTTCAATAAATGGTTTCAGCAATCAAATCTAATATCACTGCACCACTTGGCCACTTAGCCTGTATTTTACAAGGATATCCTCCTCTGTCTGTTGGAAAATGGTAAGCCTGGTTCTGAAAATCCTCTCCTGTCTCCTCCCCCTCTGCTGAGCATCCAGGAATCCTCCTTGCAATCACATAAAATGCAGCTTTTGTGGAAACCTTGATGCGTTCTGGGCCAGCTTTTATAATTTGCACACTGGAATCAGTGCAAAATTGCATGTGCAAATGGGTGTTTTTGCACCTAGTCACTAATTGCGACTGCCACGAACATTAGCTTTGCGAGTCGCAAATACCGATTCTGTATTTGCAACTCACAAATAACGGCCACAAAAATAGTGATTTGCAAATCGGTCCATCTCTATTTTTGCTTAGTGAATGGCATCTCTACATAATAAAACACCACTTTTTCAGTCGCTAACCTATGTGTGACCAATTTGCGAGTCGCAAATTGTTCATACATCTAGCCCTGTACGTTGATATAGCGTAACCCAGTACTCTGCTATGGAAGAAACAGTCCTGGCACAGTGAAGAGTGTCTTTTTAGACTTTTCACTGCCATTGCATGTAAAATAATTACTCTACATGCCCTTCTTTTTGTTTTTCAATTTGATGCATCCTGCCTTATGTGCATTTAGTGATCGTCTTAGGAGTGACCTGTAGGAATTAAAAAGGAAGGTTTAGATTTGTTTTGCCAGTCTGAAATGGTTGTTAAAAACTGTGCACTCAGGCTATATTGGCAGGCCTGAAGTTAAGTGTAGTAAGCTGTCTCTCTATATGGTGCAATAAAAAAAAGGAACCTCAGCAGAGAGTCCAGTGGATCGTCAATTGGCTTGCAGAGGCAAAAGTAAATAGGACTATTGCTCTATTTTGTAGTAGTGTTAGAGAGCGTTTAGGCATATCAGAGGGTAGTGCTAAACATTTGTACTCACAGAGGCAATAAATGAGACACAGACTCAAAGAATAAATCTGAGACCAATTTAGAAAAATAATACTTTTGTTTATATATACTTCAAACCCAAGAACTTTGTTACAAGGTAAGTACGTTTTCAAGCATAATATATTTTAATTTCAAAAATTGAAACAGTGCAATTTCAGGATTCTTCAATGTTAACCTACGGAGGAAAACAATGTTCAGCAAAACACATGTTAATAATGACTTATGAGGCCAATCTCAGAAAGTTAGGATAAGTACTGGGCACTCATCAGAGCCACTCTAGCAGGTCACTCCGGGCAGCACTGGGGCACCAGGTGCAGGGGTGCAGCAATGCATCAGGTGCCCAATGGATTTCAATCGGAATTGGTTCTTGTGAAGACAGACTGCAGGCTCTGGCTAGGGAGCCAGTTAGGGTCAACAAACAGATAGGTTGTAGACTTGGGGTGCTTGGGGACATAGGTGTGCCTTTGGTACTTTTCTCCAGGGCCCAGGGGTGCAGGATGCAGGGTGTCCTTAGGCATTGGGTTTCTCGTTCTTGGGCACTCACGGTCAGGGGCTCCTGCATCGCCTGGGAGTCCAGCAGGGGTGAAACTAGGGTGGACTCAAGCTCAGGGGAAATAGGGGACAGAGTTGACACCAGGGCACTCCTCAGATTGGGTATGGGGCGACAGGTGCAGTGGTTACTGAAGGTGTTGAGTTTTCTCTCACCACAAGGCCTCAGAAGAGGGGGCCTGTGTGCTCAGGCTGCAGGCAACTTAGGGAAGTCCAAGAGGGATGAAACCTGAGTGGACTCAGACTCTGGACAGCTGGGGAACCTTGCTGGCACAATTGATTGGCTACACCTTGGGTCGTGGTTGCCAGGTGAAGCGGTTGCTCGAGGTTTCGGGTCTTTGCTTTTCGGGAGGCTGCAGAGTCCTTTCTCAAGACTTTGCTGCGGAGCAGATCTGCTGTTCATGGGAGCCTGAGTTTTCATGGAAGGCAGGCAGCCCTCCTGGGTTTCTGAGGCTCAGCTGTAGGACGAGTCATCTTTATGGGCAGAGTCAGCCGATGTCAGCAGGCCGGTGGGGCTGGTACCAGGTCAGCAGCTTTTTCTTTTCATCTTCTGTAGGTGTGACTCTTCTTTGCCCTTTTCTTCTTGAGTCATCATGATTGGAGTTCTAGGGTTCAGGGGTGCCACCTAAATACTTAATGTAGGGGTGTTATGAGGTATGCCAGGTGGAAGCCACAGGCTGACCACCTTTAGTGTTACTACCCACTTATAATTACCACTTCCGCTGGGAAGTGGGTATAACCCTAATCCTAGAGACCTAATTCCTTCCAAGCAAGATGGAGGAATTTAAAAAGTAGTGTACGCTTATGGACTGGCATGAAGTTGGCACACCTCCTACTCTGACTAATTTTCCCACCTGTTCTGCTGCCAAAAGTGGGGTCAGGACAGGGTGGGGGTCAGTCATCTGCACCATCTGGAGAGAACTGGGTTGCATTGCAAAAGCAGTTAGTCCTTTGAAGCCCCAACCCTGGAATGTCCATTCTGCCTGGGTGAAGTACTAACACCCCCGCCCAGTGCAGGCTTTTGTCCCTGGCGCTCAAGAGCTCTGGCTCTCCCCTTGAGGTCCAGCAACATTCCTAAGGTGGCTGAACTGCTCAGGACCAGTCAGTCAACACACTAGTAGCTGGTAGGTTTTCAGGGGGCACCTCTAAGATGCCCTCTGGGTGCATTTATTAATACATCCCTCACTGGCAGCAGTGAGGGTTTTTTAATCTAAGATTTTTGACACCAAACATCCCTGTATTCAGAGAAGCCATCATGTAGCTGGGGAACTCGTAGTGACCAGTGTCCAGCACATGAACTTAAAATGGCTTCCCTGATCACTTACTATGTCTGAGAATTGACAAAGACATAGCAGGGGCATATCTGCTTGTGCAGACTGGCCCTTACATGTAATAAAATGCACCCTACCTTTGAGGGGTGACGTACATACCCTGCCTGCAGTGTTCAGGGGACATTGTACAAAGGCTTTGTGCCATGTCATGTTTTCACTTTTGTCTGCACCAAGACACGCAGACTGAAATAGCAGCCTGTCATGTGCTTGGTGAAGGATCCCTTAGGGTGGCACAATTTGTGCTACGGCCCTTAGGGACTCTCCCTAATACACCAGGCCCTATGTACTAGGGGTACAATTTATTAGGGACTTACTGTGGCTGCTAAAGGTTTTGCCAATTGGGATAAATGACTGTACAGTTTTGGGGGAAAGATATCTGGTACTGGGTTCCTGGTTAGCAGTAACGCAGTGCAGTTTCACTCAAAATTAAACCAGAAACTGGGCAAAATGTGTTTTTGGGGGGTAACCATGTAAAAAAAATGCACTTTCCTACTATAAGCTCGTCACTGCTACTTTCTGAGTGCTGCAGCCGCCTTGTAGGATGTAAACTACAGACCCAGCCCTGGGTGCATGTAGTACCATATACTAGGGACCTGTAAGTATATTAAATGTGCCAATTAGGTATATGCTAATTTGACCATGGCTGACATCATGGAGAGCAGAAGCACTTTACCACTACTTAGCAGGAGCAAAGTGTGCAGAGTCCTATGGCCAATAAAAATGGGTTCCGCAAAATAAGCAAGAATCTTAATTACCCTGCAGCAAAGGCATATTTCCAACACCCTACCAATGTAAAAACAATTAAGATATAAAGTTGACAGGTTTGAATCATAGGGAGTAATAGAACAAATTGAAAGTTTGGAATGATGGACTCTATAGTATTTGCCTCAAAGGATGGGCAGAAAGGGCACAAGTCTAGGTGTCAACCTTTGAGACCTTAACTTCAACACATGGGTGGGTAGACAACATCTACCAAGAATAAATGAAATGTTCAGTCTCATTAACTGAGCTAATTTTTGTTTAGCAATGTTTTAGATCTATCCTCTGCTTACCACCAGGTTGCCTTAAAATGGAAGATCAAGGGGGTTATTCTAACTTTGGAGGAGGTGTTAATCCGTCCCAAAAGTGACGGAAAAGTGACGGATTTACCACCAGCCGTATTACGAGTCCATTATATCCTATGGAACTCGTAATACGGCTGGTGGTATATCCGTCACTTTACCGTCACTTTTGGGACGGATTAACACTCCTCCAAAGTTAGAATAACCCCCCAAGTCTCCTCAGCCTTTTATTACTCCTTTCGGGTTATACACCTTTTGTAGAATGCTGTTTAGATTAGCATCCATGGCAGTGGTATTCCAGATGGGAATGCAGCCTAGCCTAGAACAGGCTTCTCCAATGAGTAGCTCGCGAGCAACTTGTAGCTATTCAGGTACCTGAAAGTAGATCTCCTGTGTGCTGTTTAGTTTACTACATTTGAAGGTTTTGCTTGGCTGCATTAAACTAAGTACAACAAAATTGACATGTGCTTATCCGAGATGAAACTGTGTATTTTTCAGACCTGAAAAGGTTGTTTGACGATAAATGATTGATTTTCCAAAATATATAAGAAGCTGATATTTAATTGGTAAATCATGTGGCACTGGGGTAATCATATAACTAATGTTATTACATGTGTACCAGGAGTTGCAGCCATGGCTGCTATGCATTACCCATGTAAAGGTATTCCACACTGACAAAACATTTTTATGTTGCTTCGGGCAAACCTGCCTGATGTGATGCACTGAAGTGACCATTACTGGCAACTGTGCTCTGAGGGGAATACTACCAGTAATCTTGCATAGGGTGGCCACCAATGTAATTTTGTCTGATGTGGTCATTATTACAAAGTTGACAATATTAGTAGCTCTTAATGATTTTCACTGAGCATAAGCAGCTCTTATTACAAATAAGGTTGGGGAACTCTGGTCTTGAAGGTTTGTGAAACATCATGAATTTTTAGGGTGACATACTAACATCTAGTTATTTTGGGATTGGGCATGATACCTTCTTGAGAAAAGGTTGTTACTAATCTCAGAAATATTTGTAAAATGGATACATTTAAGATTTGAGTTAGGTTATCTCAGTCACAAAAGTTCTGGTGATAGGGTTAAACCCAAACACAAATTAGTTAATACTGTAAAAAAGGCATCTCAAGAAGGGCTCAAGTAATTTTCATCCCCTCCAATCCTTACTTAAAAAAGATGCTCATTTAAGCATAGTCCAAAGTATCAAGATGCTTTCCCATTAGCCAAAGATGCCATAGTTAATACCCCCTACCATTTGGAATTTCAATGTTAAATGTAAAACTATACTCAACAGTGGAGGCTTCTGTTGATCTGGAGAATAGATCACAAAACATTATCAGCATTTTCTACCAAAGGGATTGAGAGAACTACTTACTGCATAGCCTAATGAGTTTTGAGTTTAGATGGGTACAATTTTTAATCCCAGGTACTGGTAACCTTGCTGCACAATGCCTGGAGCGTCAAGATGGAGGTTGCAATAGCCAGACGGTGGGGTTCAGGGACAGAACCAGGTCATAACGAGTGGTGGGAGGTCATGGACAGATGTGGTATACTTGAAAGGGAAATATACTACGATAGGGACAAAGAAATTAAGGGGCATATTTATACTCCGTTTGCGCCGAATTTGCGTCGTTTTTTTCGCCGCAAAACTAACTCCATATTTATACTTTGGCGTTAGACACGTCTAGTGCCAAAGTTCATGGAGTTAGCGTCATTTTTTTGCGTGAACACCTTCCTTGCGTTAATGATATGCAAGGTAGGCGTTCCCGTCTTAAAAAATGACTCAGATGCTATTGCGTCGGATTTATACTCCCGGGCAAAAATGACGCCCGGGAGTGGGCAGGTCTAAAAAACCCGCATTAGCGCCGGATTTTAGCGCCTGGGTCAGGGCAGGCGTTAAGGGACCTGTGGGCTCACAATGAGCCCAGAGGTGCCCTCCCCTGCCCCCAGGGACACCCCCTGCCACCCTTGCCCACCCCAGGAGGACACCCAAGGCTGGAGGGACCCACCACAGGGACATTAAGGTAAGTCCAGGTAGGTATTTTTTTTTATTATTTTTTTGTGGCATAGGGGGGCCTGATTTGTGCCCCCCTACATGCCACTATGCCCAATGACCATGCCCAGGGGACAGAAGTCCCCTGGGCATGGGCATTGGGCAAGGGGGCATGACTCCTGTCTTTGCTAAGACAGGAGTCATTTCAATGGGGGATGGGCGTCGTAAAAAAATGGCGCAAATCGGGTTGAGGCGATTTTTTTGCCTCAGCCTGACTTGCACCATTTCTGGACGCCCATACGCCATTTTGCCCCTACGCCGGCGCTGCCTGGTGTACGTCGTTTTTTTTAACGCACACCAGACAGCGCCGGCGGCTAACGCCGGCTAACGTCATTCAATAAATACGGCGCCCGCATGGTGCTTCAGAATGGCGTTAGCCGGCGCTAATTTTTTTGACGCAAAACTGCGTTGCCGCAGTTTTGCGTCAAAAAGTATAAATATAGGCCTAAATATGAGAAGATATGGGGGAGGTGGGAGAGGGGATATGCAAACACTGATCTTGAGGGAAAACCAAGGCCCCAGAGCATATTGACAGTAAAGGAAGGAGAGATGGGAGCCAGGACAACACAGAAGAGTTATAAAAGGGTTCATGGAAAGAGGAGGGCGCAAGAATGGAATGCCATGTATTATTAGACCACCACAAGAAAGAGAGGGGGTAAACCCTACAATGAGAAATGTACCGAAGGGGGGGTGGGATTTTCAGTTATTATTATATAAGTCTATATGACTATTGTGTTACTAGAGGTGTCTGCAAAGTACTGTTACAGCCTGATGTATCACACATGAAAATAACAATCAAATGTGTTTCCAAAAAAAAAAAGATGGAGCTTGTAGTCTAGGAGTGTTCTGGACCCCTCTGTCATCTGCTACAGTCCATCGCCCAGCAGGACACTGATTAACCTCCCTGAAGTGCAATGAAGAGCCCACTGCCCTAGCCGCGTGGGCGGCAAGACGTGGGTGGCCGCTCGTACCTTGTTCCAGAAGTGCGGCTGCTTGGTGCTCCGGGCACCACCCGACGTGGCGGCCCCATCGGGAGCGAGCGTAGTCAGCCAAGAGTGGGCCAGATAGGACGACTGGTGTCGACGGGTCTCTGCTGCCGGTGACACACTGTTGTGTGTGAGAGCATTCTATGGCCTCATCTGGTAGCATGGTGGTGAGGCGAATGGGGTTCCTTGATTGCGGACAGCCTGGAGGTGGCCTGAGGAAGCTGCACCAGCCTAACACTTGGATGCTTATCACCTCCCGGAGCCACTGAGATCTGTGTGCTACTCCTGCCTATTATCCATGACCCATGCTCCTCAAGGAACTGCTGGTGATCACCACACGCAGTCAGGTCAGGCGAGAAGGCCCTGATACCTGGGGCCTAATGATGTACTCAGCTGAGTCTACCTGTGCCTCGTGGTGGTGTGTGTCAGGCAGCAGATCGGCCCCCTGAGTGGCCTTAATACTGAAGGACTGGAGCCTGCATGATATGCCTGCTTGGGGACTGCCATGGTCAGGGAAACACTGCATGCTGAGGAGTCCCCATTGAACAGACATCCTGTGAACTGAGTTGGGCAGATGGCCCGCAGGTACACTGGGGAGTACTGGAACATGTGTGCTTGTTGGAGGAAACCTTTGCGGAGTAAGCGTGGGTGACTGGTGGCTGGGGGTGCGCTGACACAGTGCCTCTTTCAAGACTTTGCTCCCTGGGCCTTCTGTTTTATGCCTGCTAGGTGTGGGCCCTGATGTGGGGGCTGTTGCCTCATGGCCAGTTATTGACAGTGGGCCCTTGCTACGACTAAGTGTTTATACCCCTGCACAGCCACCCAGTGGTGGGGGTTCTGGTTGCTCACTGGTTTATGGTTGACCTCCACCACTACTCCACTTCGCGCTGCATTGGATCCCCTAGGGGTTGCCCCGTGATGGGAAATTCCTGAACTTCCTGATTTCAGCATGTGACCCGGGAGCAAGACCCTTCAGCTGGTGCCTGGGGGGGTCCTTCCAGGTGATCCCCCTGCCACCCCTCCACCAATTTGGCAGCAATGGGGGCACTGGCTCGACTACCACTGTAACCTACACTATATGGTGTTCATATCAGAGTCAGATCCAGTATCATCCGCCATTGTCCTCCTTGGGTCCACCTGAGGGACATGAATCCAGTCTGGTTGGTTGTCTTGCAACTTGGTGCCATGACCCAGGGTTGAAGTGCAGTGGTGACTTCCCCCCATTCCTGGCTGCTAGAACTGTTGTGACACTGTGACATACAGGTTAGGCCCTCACCTCCATTAGTCGCCAGTCCTCAAGGCTGCCTTGGTGAAGGGCAAACTCAATTACCCAGCCTCCTCACAAGTTCCTATAGACCAATACACCACAGGTCTTACACCTGAAGGAGCGGCTGCAGCTGGCCTATTGACATCTAAAGAGGGTGACTTAGCCACAATCTTTCAGGCCATACACATGTCGAAATCAAAATTGGCAAGGTCCAAGCGGATGTGGCCCTACTGCACCAGGACTTGCTTAATGCCATGGGCAGATTGACTGACGCAGAGGGCCGCCTTCCCACAGTGGAAGATGAGGTAATGGATGTAAAATTGAAGTCACCTGCCTCCTTTAGTGTACAGTCAGACTCCATTGGCTCATGGAGAATGCTGAAAATTGATCATAGTGCAACAATCTCCACTTTGTGGGTTTCCCGAAGAGTGTGGCGCCACCATGCACTCAATAGTTCCTAGATCAGTGGATTAAATTATTGATGCCATCTGATAAACTGTCCCCCTAGTTCGCTGTTGAGAGGGAATAAAGACCCCTTACTTATAAGATACTTGTAGGAGCCATGCATAGACCCATTGTTATTCGCATCCTTCATTGAAAAGACAGATGGCCTGATTACGAGAACAGCAGTCTGCAGACCGCCGTACTGACTGTGGGGGTGCGACCGCCGCATCCTGTAGCAGTTTGACCCCGGATTTAGACGGTGGTGGATGGACCACCATAGGACTGCTGCCAGTACCAACTCCTGACCCACCATGGCGGCGGTCAGGAGAGCGGTGTAATATGGCGGTGGTGCCGGCAATGGCACCGCCATCCATATTACGATCTGCTTTTACGTCGACCTTTTCATGGCAGGGACAATGCCATGAAAAGGTCAGAGGAAAGGCAGAGAATGAACCACAGGGGGGCACTGCACCTATATTTGCCCATTTTGTGGGCAGTGCACTGGCCCTCCGGCCAGCACAGCCGATATGCGCACTTTGTCCCATGGCAACAGTGCTCATACCAACTGTGCTGGTGACGCAGTCAGTGCAGCTGGCTTTGGCCTTAGGGCTGAAGCCAATGCCACCACACTGACTGTGCCACAGGTGCAGTGGGAAAATTTAATGCAGCGGTTGGGAGGCTTCCAGCTCGGTCACGTCCTCCCAACCGCTGCATTTGTGGTATGGTGATCCAACCGTCAGGGTCGTAATTAGGCCAGAGATTCCATCCTGAGTGAAGTCCTGTCTGACATTGATTTGTGATATAAGGATTAAATCCTCATCTTCCCGAACTACACCAAAGAGGTGCAAACCCAAAGCTACTCCTATGCGGCGGTCAAACAGAAACACAAAGCACTCAATCTCTCTTATATGCTTCTGTAACTGGCACGGCACAATGTTATCTTTGCCAATAAGTCCCATTTCTTCGATACCCTGGAGACGGTTTAGGAATGTCTCATGGAGGTGAAGCGATTCCACCAACCGTGGCAGTCCCCTCCTTCCAGATCGATAACCTCCTTGATGGCAACTGCCAGTTATGTTCCAAAACCGAAGAGGTACCGCACCCGCTCTTCCAGGAACTGTGGAACCGATAGGGCAGAATCATCATCTCCCCATCATCATGTGAAAGGGAAGCTGATGCCCAGTCTGAACCTGATCCTGTCTGCTGATGATGACAGCACCCTGCCGGACCTGGATCGAGAGGCCGCCCTCAATCTTCCTGCCCTGCATGCACCTGAGACTGGTTTGTCCCAGAACCTTGTGATCTGAACTGCTGCTGCATCCCTGGTGCTGGCTATGCTGGGCCACTGGTTTCTTTTGTTCTTTATGTGTTTTCCTTTCTGCTGGTCAATGTAGATCCTGTACTGAGGAGGGGTCCTCCACTCCACGCCTGTCTACTAGTTGATTTGTTCCTTAGGTAGCAATTTGTGGGGGACAGATGTCTCTTGGGTTGAAGTATGGGGTGGGGGCTGACGGGGGCAAGGACGTTTGTACTGTTTTGTTGTTTAGATTGTTGTATTTCTTAGTTACCACCACACTCAAACACTACTTGCAGTCACATCATTCCTGTCATGACACGGGATGTGCCACTCTTCGTCACACACATAAGACAACTTCCAATGAATGGTCTCCCTGGACATTCAGTGTACCTCCCGCTGTGCTGCACTCACGATACCCCCTTGCATGGACATGGAAGCCTTTTCATATAATGTCCAGGAATTTCAATGGGCTGCTTGATAGTGTGAAATGTTCTGCATGCCTGAAATATGCCCACCAATTCCTTCCCACCATTCGGATATTACAGAAGACACACCTCATGGCTAGCAGATGCCCATTCTGCTCCATCAGCACTGTGATCAGGTTTGCGACTCTGGATACACAAGAGGTTCCTGAGGGGTCACGTTCTTCCTTCGCTGCACCTTTCCTATGGCCATCACCCAGATGGTAACAGTTCTTCAAGGCTGGCACATAGCCCTCACTGCTACTGTAGAGGAACGTACTGTTAATTTTGTGTGCTCCTATGTCCCCCCCTGAGGACCTTGACGCATTCCTCACTGAGCTCTCAACAGTCCTATTGGTGCTTCCAGGGGGCCTTACAGTAGTGGGGAGGGTCTTCAATGTGGTCCACACCCTGGACTTAGACTCCACTGGTCCCCCAGGGCTTCTTGCTGAACTGGCAGCAGACTGCTTACATAATGGACCTCTGCTCTATGCCTCCGTGTTATCTGGAGTTTCTGGAACCCAAGGCAGTTACAGTTTATTCACACATCTGCAGCACATCACACTCACTCACGCATTCACCTTATCATCATGCCAGTCCCAGACTGCCTTCTGGTATCCCAGATTCACATTCTCCCTAGAGGTATCTCTGACCATACCCCACTTCCCCTACATCTTGGGTCGACCACTGACATGCTGCACCTTTATATGTAGACTCAACGCATGGTATCTTCAAGACAAGACTTACACACAGGCACTGGAACAGGAATTAAAGGAAAAAGGAACAGTCTCAAGCCCAATGAATGACACAATTGGAGGCCTGCGCACTTCTCTTGGAGGTACATCTTCCCACTGACCCCCAAGGTGGCCCTCTTTATTAACTTGAATTGATACGTGAAGAGATCTGCCTTCTGATGATCAATGCTGCAAAACAATTGTCGTGAACTTCGATCACTCGTGTTCATGGTTGGAAAGACATAAACAGAAAGCTGTTGTTTCAGGAACTTCAAGATACATACACTCTCTCTTTGTCATAATTCTATAAATACCTACAGTGAAGACACATGCTACAAATGCGCTAACCACATGATACTCCTCTCCCAGAATTCAGTACCCTAGAGGCAAAGCTTCTCATGAGTGCGATGGGGAAGGGAGGTGCCTCTGGATAGGAGGGCTGGATGGGGACCCTGGAGGATGATGACTGGCGAGATACATTAATGGCCCCTCAAGTCATAACAGTTTCCTGGTGGCTACACCTGATACAGACCAATTATATTCATTGTGCTTTCCTTATTCTCGAACATTTGCATAGGACAGGCATTCTTCCAAGTCTGCTCCAGATGTTCTTATACTCCTGCTGACTTTTGCCACATGGTCTGATCATGTCTGGCAATTCAGATTTACTGGACTGCCATTGTGGGGGAACTGTCTGTTGTACTGGGCTAGGCGGTACCCCTTTCTTCACAGGCCTTGCTGACGGGAGTCCTGGATGATATAGGGGGCGTATCAGGCTTTCCTGAGATTGACTGCCATCTGGGCCAAGTACATCATTGCAGCCCGCTAGAAGAGTCCCTCCTATGTTGTTGCAGTGGCGACGTGGGGTAGACTGATGTGCACAACCAAAAAACACAGTGTTTGAGGCCCAGGGGTGTCCCTCTAAACATGAGCATATCTGGGGGAAATGGTGGGGGCACATGGAATAGTACCTATCTACATAAAATATATTTCTTATTCTAAGAGATGCTGTTCCTGCTTCTGGTGCTTGTCTTGATGTAACACAAATTGTAAGTTGGTACGATCTCCAATTTATATATCCTCGATGACCATAAATTGGTGTGTTTTTCCATGTCAAAACTCAACATTTTTTTTAAACAAAAAATGAAAATCTTGCTGCACACTGTCTGTATGACATGCTTATTAGAAAAAGCCTGCAAGAGTTAATTGTGTAATGACCGTGAATATTCCTGCTCTTCTTGAGAGAGAAGATCGCAACCATGTTTATATTAAAAAACAGGAAGGATGAGTAACTAGGTACAAGAGATTGCCTGAAGATGTTTAGCTCTATCGGAATGTCAGAATCGACATTCCCATAGAGGGATCTCTTCATAAGGTCATAAAACAGTGCCTCCTGAAGGAACGTGGCAATGTTGGAACACATTGCAGATCTTGCTCATGAAGATCTCTTGGGGTGGAGCCTCAGGAAAAATAAAACTCGAGCTGAGTATTTGCTCTCGAATATTGATTCTATTCTAGAAATAAGGTAAAGGATTGAGACACACGGGGGTTGAGTGACAAGACCGATTCTATTCTGAAGGCCATGTTGTCCTGTTTCGAAGTACCATAAAATACTCTGGGACAAGCTAGGTATAGACATTATTGGTCCCATTAATCTACCTACTGTTTCCAATAAATATTTGTTTTTTTTCTGGTAAATTACCATTCAAATTGGATCACAACTGGGTTAGTAAACAATTCACTACTAGATTTCTTTTACAAATTGTAAGGGACACATTTTCAGCTGAAGTAGGGAAACGTTTCCTCCCAGCTTTACTTACGCAGATCATGCTGTTTCTGATAGCTAGAACACACTTAGGGCTCTAAAAAATATTGGCCACGTTTGTAGTATTTATGGACCCTTTGTGACTGAAATTACAATTTATCTTTCCTGTTGGTGGCGGGGCCCAGGATTACAAAATCCAGAACCTTATATGTTGATATCTCCTGTTTGCAAACTGTTGAAAATGCGTAGCTGTCTTCTGGCAGTCCCACAGTGAATTTCATCTTATATTGTGTACCAAGAGTAGGGCCTAAACTACCTTTCTTATTTATTAGGCCTTTGCCTCTTCTGAGCAGAACTACTATCTGGACAAGATCGGAAACTAATTTCATCTTGTGGGACTGTCTCAATCTCGATAAATCACAATCTATCCCATAGCTTGTGCCTCTCTAATACATCATTCATTTTTTCACAAAATGCTCCTCTAGTTTCTTAAATGTAATTTGGTTAACATGGAAATGTACCTCTCCTCCTTTCCCTTTGTTCAATGTAGCTTCAGGTCATTTTTCAAAACCCTTCCTACCTTGTACACCTAGATTGTTTAGTGAAATATGCTGTTTAGTTGAGAAGAGAATTTTCTATTTCTCTTGCTATCAAGTATGATTTGAATACTCTTACCCATTTTTTCTCAAGAAGTATAGGCTCCCCTATTTCATACAAATAGGATCATAATAACAGCTTCCAAGCTGGGCAGAGTATGCAACTAATATCACAGATGAAGCAGAACACTTCAATAGGGCGATGAAAATAGCAAAATAAAGAATTACATAAGATACAATGAAGTATTGGCCAAATCGTTATATTAATAGAATGCATCAGCCATTTTCTATAGTGCCAGAGTGCTTAAAGTTAGATTCAGTCTCATTTTTGGTATTAGTAGGTCTTAGTGATGTAGAGCCCCTTCATACTTCATAGTTTAATCAATCAATTAAAGTTGGTTCCTTTGTAATGTTTGATTAGATGTAGAAAGTTTACAAAAACGTAAAGAGAAAAAGGACCAGCTCCTCAGTCTGTAAGTGCAAGGCTTGCTAAGGAGGTGACATTCAAGGTTCTACCTGGAAAAAAGTCCTCCGATCTAGAGGGTCAAATGAAATTGGAAGCCTTCCCTCACTGTGGCTCAACAAGAGAACTAGACTCAACCTGGTAGATTGAAAGAGGCTGAGAGAGAGAGATGCTACGGCCATTACCCTATCCCCCTAGAACACCGAGAAAACTTGTGCTTCTATAAATTTGAAGCACAGTGTCCCATAATGAAGAGAATGCTGGAGGCCAATAAAATTAGAACAGTACCAGCGAAATTAGAACAGATGGCAAATTGTGGTCAACTGAGAAGGGCACAGAGAGCAAAGTAACGCAAACCAGTTAGCAGGATGGAGGCCTAGCAGAACAACAGTGAGGGATCCGGGTGAACTGTGTCAGCTGGAAATCAATGGGAACAGTGTCTCCTGGGATCCAAAGCCCTGGGTGCTCTGAGTTGCAGAAACCACCTGAGGCTAGTGGAAGTAAAAATAATTCCCTCACAGGTGTGCCAGACAAGAAAGAGGAGAGTGGGCCATTACCAAATAGAGTTTATTTCTGACAACTGATGTGAAGGCCAGGAAAGTTCCACGGGGTCTTGGTTGGTCAGACCTGACTCACACTCAGTTATCAAATAAAGTTAATTTCTGACAGCTGATTTGTAGTCACTTTGGAGCATCGACTACAACACCTGTGATGTACAAAGCCTCATTTCCATGTAAGTCAAACATCTGCACGGACCTGGCCTTTAAGAAGGTGTTCATGTACTCATCTTGCCTATTTGAGTGAGTTGTTGTATTGTGATAATCTGTTACCAATAGAGTGACAAGTAATATTTGTGGCAGATTTCAACCTTCCTGAAGTGATTTTATAAACTGCCAGAAGTACTGATACCTACATAGAAGTAATTGTGAGTAGAAGTGGCCATAAGGTGAGAGAACATGGGATCGAGGTGGCGACATAAAATTGGCCTCTGTGCATTATTCCGTCCCCGTAGCCAGTGAAGAGAGAAAAATAACTCCAAAGATGAGCAGCTGGTCTAGAGTTTCAAGGTTTTGTAAGACCAATGTATTTAAGCTCTTCTCTTGTTCTGGATAATGCCTCACACTAAAATTCTCAATGAGCTTCCAATGAGTGTGGATAATGGCGAAAATGGGAAGGAAGAGAAGAGAAGAAGTAGAAAGGAAGCTGAAGATAAAATTCATGAGTCTCAGATACAAGTATTTACACTGATTCACTATACTGCCTCTGTCTGAAGAACTAAACTATATTGAGATTCCTTCTTAACAAATTAGGGATAACTTTGAAAGCTTGGTCCTTTTTGCAACTAACCAACTGCTCTGGGGTAGGTCCAAGCCAAAAATGGTGATGGCGATTTGGATCTGCAGCCCACAATCACAAAGATCCTGCACTATAAAAAAGGTGTTCAGCACCCATAACTGTCTCAAAAGTGGGGAAAGCACAGAGACTCCTAAATGGAACATACTACCAACAGGTGACCCTGGATTGATCCAAGTTACAGCAGTCCAGTGGGAGACTCAAGTTGGCACCAACCGTACCTGAGAAAGAATGAACTTCACTGTGAAGTGAGTAGAACAGATTAGGAGGCAGACCAACTGAAGCCATAGGTGCTGCAACATAATGCAAACTCCTTTCTCTCTCAGGACACCAGCAAGCACATCATCAGACACGGACATGAGGAAGTTCATAGGAGGGTGTGTTAGGAGGAAAGACTAGTGCCTCTGTAGTTGCAGATCAGTATGCTTGAGCACTTGGTCTCTGAGAAGTATACTTGGGCCATAACTGATTACAGGACTAGGAGGCTGTAAGAAATTGGGTTATTAGTTGAGAGGAGTGGAAGCCTCACTCACACAAAAACCTCAGTTCTTGTTAGGATGAACCACAAAAGTCAAGAAATTAGCCTGTGCTTAACCCTCTGGTAGCTTGGCACAAAGTCAGACTTCACTTAGAGGCAATGTGTAAAGTATTTATGCAGTGCACAAACAGTACGACACAAGAAAAATCCCAAACCAATTTAAGAAGATAGAATCCATCTAATTAAAAAAAATGATAGCAAAACAAACAAAATCCGATAGAACCCTGTGGATTTTCACCTTCTTCTTTAGGAGGAGCATTTACTGATTCCAGACAAAGATCTAGGACCTGGGGTCACTACTTGGTGATCAGGAATCACTCCAGCAGAGGCCAGTGGGAGGGCAGAGGCAGGTCCAATTGGTGATGGGTGAGTCAATTGGTGATGGGTGAGCTAGAAAGGTGCAGGGAGGCCTCTAGAAGATAGTTATGTCCCTGTAGGTCACACAAAAGGTCGGCTAACTGGCCCCAGGCCCCAGGAGTCACTCTGGGTAGCCTGCGATCAAGGCTAGCAGGTCCAATCATCCTTCTTCATACAGTAAAATAGCCCCTCCAGCAGCTGGCAGTTGGGCAGTCCTTCATTTGAATTTTCCACAGGTCCAGGAATGTTCAATGAGTGGTTCTGAGGGGGATCATTTTAATACCTGGTGCCAGCCTTTGTGTGAAGGAATTTCCTGGCCTACCCTCAAAACTGGTTTTCTTTGACTCTTCTCCTTCCTCTGGTTCCCCTGCCTACAAACTGTCCAGGATGACAAAAGGTATGGAAGATCTGGTGTCAGGTTACTTTGTGATTGTGCCTTTGACGGCTCACTGTGTGGGACTGGCTTTGGGAAGCAAGGAAAGGTCTCATAAGAGATGTGGTTCCTGTGGTGTGGGGGAGCTGGAGTTGTGGGGTGACACCTCCTAACTTCTGGGTGGCAGCAGCTGAGTAACAGCTTGTTCTGAATTGCATGGTATCGAAAGAAAAATGAGACTAACTCAGCAGCATATGTGGAAAGCAAAACAAAAACATTCCTGGAACAAAAAAAACATACACAATCCATAAAAGAAAAATAGAAACAGTATGAGACCACTCACTTGCGATCAACAACCTGCCTCAGAATCATATAGTTATAAATTTGGTAGGAAATTGCAAGCAATCTTTTTGACACAAGCAACACACTAGATATTAAGACTCATTTACACTGGATATTTGTCTTTTAGAGCATTCCACTGAAACTAACCATCTATTCTGGCCACAAATATCACCAGTAACAAACTGTGTTATAAGAAGAACCTATGACATAAGACAGCATGACTATCAACATGATATTAATCATGTGATTTAGTACCAATGCCAAAGATGGAAAATATGTAGGCCAAAAGTTGAATGGCCTCTGCACACAATTCAGGACACACATATCAGCAAAAATTAGTAAGAAACCTGACCAGCCTCTGGCCAATCATTTTAACCTTGTGGTGTGTGCCATAAGATTTGAAGCTTTTACCTGTGAAACATGTCTTAAAAAGAATAACTACTGGAATCCAGAGAAAACATCTTGATGTACCATGTCAAATGATTGCATCCAGATGAATTGCACACCATTGACAATTAGGCTGGGGCGTAATTTAAATTATGCTGGAGTAATCATAGTGGTTTTGTTATTCCTGCATTACAGTTGACATCGATCTACCGATAATTTAGCATTTACTCCTACTCTGTTAATTATGAGTAATTTGGGGGTAAACAATTCTACTGCAATAGCACATTTATGGGCAGATTTAAGAAAAGTGGCACTCCATCCAATGCAGCAGCACTTTTCTTGGGTACCCTTAGAACCACCGTAACGCCATCGTGTGAGCGCCACATTTGAGATGCGGTGACCCATGGTGGTAGCTAAGGAACTAGCATAAAAAATGTTGACGCTAGTTTGGCGCTTTGCAGGATTAGCGTAAAAATGTTTGATGTAAGCCTGTAAAGCACATTGAGGGCCATTATAAATAATGGTGTGCCTCCTTTCAACGCCTGCTCTGTGTAGGCATTAAAAAGGCTGCAAAAAATGGTACAAAGAAATCTTTTAGATTTCATTGCACCAATTTTTCACTGCCCCCCAATGAGGGAACACCCCCTTTGCATACATTATGCCTGTTACAGAGATAATGTGGCACAAAGGGGTTACAAAGTCATCATTGTGCCACTTTGTAAATATTTTTCTGTGTTTTTGCCATAATATCACCACATTAACATAAAAAAAATAGGCTAATGTGGCGATACATGGCGCTAGGCCCTCTTAAATCAGGGCCTTAGTGAGTACAAGTGACCTCTCATGCACACTAATTGTTTTCTACTGCAATTAGTGCTATTTCTTGGTGCAAAATGCATTTCTTGCACGCATTTTGGCTGTGAGGAGGCCTTTTTTGTAATAAGAAATGGCACTAAATGCAGAATTATTCTTTTCCCATACGTAAGTGCAATTTTGTGGAATTCTTGGGTAATTTTGTGTGATTATGCTACACTGAATTATGTAAGTTACACTGATACTGTTGACAATATCACCTGATTGCTGGATATATCAAGAGATCTTATGACCACATTAATTTCACATTCCAATTTTTGAAAATCCAGCAGTATCACCCTTGCAGTCACTGAGCAAACAATCCTGTACGGTTAAATAGAAATATATTTTTGCTCCTTGGTGAGTCCATCTTTTTAACTACAACAGGTGAATTTCTATGTGTTTGTATGTTTAAAATGTGAGCCTAAGTATACAATATAATATTCACTTGAAAAAAACAAAGGTTACAGGGACGTTATAGTTAGGCTCACGTTTTAAATGTACAAAACAATAGAAATTCACCTGTTATAGTTAGAGTAATCGCAACTAATCGCCCATGACACTGACTGATATTGACTTGTGGCTCACCTAGGAGCAACTCTATACATCGTGCTGGGGTGGTACAACGTCCCCCAGCATTCTTGCCTTCTCCCTTATTTAAGGCTGCAAAAGGAGGTGGGGCCAGACACAGGGAGAAGCCCTTGTTAGTGGGGCAGTCAGCCCGTGGTGCAGGCTGCGGTTTTAGCTGCCAATGAAACTGACTGAAGTTGACTTGTGTCTCACCTGGGAGTAACACTGTACATTGTGCTGTGGTGGGACTATGTCCCCCAGCATTTTTGCCTTCTCTCTTATTCAAGGCTGCAAAAGGGGGTGGGCCAGACACCAGGAGAAGCCCTTATTAGAGGAGCAGTCAGCCTGCTCTGCGGGCCGTGATTTTAGCTGCTAGTAAAACTGACTGAAATTGACTTGTGGCTCACCTGGGAGTAACTCTGTAAATCATGCTGGGGTGGGACTATATCCCCCCGTATTCTTGCCATCTCCTTCATTCAAGGCTGCAAAAGGGGGAGGGCAGGCACCGGGAGAAGCCCCTATTACTGAGGAAGTCAGCGTGGGATGCACCTGCGTCGCACCAAGGTGCCTGCCCAGGCCAAGACTGAGCCAAGAGCGGGCCATCTGCACCGGTCAGAGGCCGGAAGAGGCTGGGCTGGCCCACCCCTCTTGTTTTTTATTTTTCAGGGCCTGATTGAAGTTCCCCAGCGATGTTCATGAGGGCTTGATTGCGATACCCAAGGTTATTGATTTGCGGTAAGATTGGCAAGAGGCAGGATACTTATTTAGATGTAGGTATTTTGTGTCAACAGGATATCTCTGAGGAAATCGCTGCAAATGGACTCTCTAGATCTTCCATACTTTCCTATTTAACTACAATGGCTGGAGTGAATAACGATGAAATTAGCAATTGTGAGGAAAGGTTGGGTATTCGATCTAATGCACCAGCAGTTATTGCAGGATCCACAATGGCAGCCTTAGATGTTGCTTCACTACCGAGTCCCAATAGGTCGAGGGATGGAGGGGGCCCAGATGCAATTGCCACAAGTTCCACCCTCACCACTACTGCTGATGTCCATCAACCTTTGTTACAGGAGGAGAATAAGGGTTCACATACAGCATAAGGTCCACCTGTCCTGAAGAACACAAAATGAAAGAAAATAGGCTTTTTATCCAAATGTTCAGGGGCCAAACCCTGGGGGAAGGCTGTGCCCTTTGTGCCCACTATAAATAACAGTGATAATCAGGAGGTATCTAGTGTTATATTTAATGCAATTACTACCAACAGCTTAATGCCTCATTGCAATCTTTGATTGAAGCAGCAGTTGACAGATGTCTAGCCAAATGTATGGACAAACTGTAAGCCACTGAGGTGAGTCTACATTTTATATTGCTCTTTTGCAAAACTAGTGTGTTGGAAATGGGGTCTTTGGTTGGTAGTCAGCTTACCCCCTGTCCAAGCAAGGACCCTCACTCTAGTCAGGGTAAGTCACACACAGTCCAAATTATCCTGTGCCCACCTTCTGGTAGCTTGGCACTGAGCAGTCAGACTTAATTTAGAAGGCAATGTGTAAAGTATTTGTGCAATAAATCATGCAATAACACAGTATAGCACCACAAAAATACACCACACAGTGTTTAGAAAAATATATAATATTTATCTGGTTAAATACAGGTCAAAAGTACAAGTTAAAATATCACTTCAGAGAATGATAAAAGAGTCTTTAGTCTTTAAAAAGCAACAAGTGTCTATTGCAAGCACAAAGTACCTAGTTGGCATTAAAATTCTCCACAAGGAACCACAGAGGAGGAGATGTATGGAAAACAGGGAGGTGTGTGTCAATTTCTCCAGCACACACAGACGATGCGTCGATAATTTTCCATGCAGGGAAGGCTTTGCGTTGATTTCCATCTGCACCGTCTTGGATCTTTTTTGGGTTGCGGGGTTTTCGGACACCCCGAGGATGATGCGGAGAATTCCTGGGCGTGCAGGACGAAGTCACAGGGGCTGTGTCGATCCGGTGGGCGATGTGTGGAAATTTCTGTTGCACGGCAGTCGGTGCGTCGATTCTTCTTGCAGGAAGTCAGGCTGCGTCGTTCCGGCTCGGCTTTGCATCAGTCCAGTGGGCTGTGCGTCGAAGTTCCAGTGTCAACACTGGCGCTGCATCGATCTCCTCTCGGGTAGCCGGGCTGTGTCGTTCCATTTTGGCGTGCGGTGATTTTCGCACCACAATGCAGGCTGGCATTGTTTCTTGCCTGCTGTGCGTCTAATTTTGACCGCACAAGTCTTTTTTGCTCCTGAGACTTCAAGGAACAGGAGGCAAGCTCTATCCAAGCCCTTGGAAGTCACTTCTCAGCAGAACCAGTGAGCTGCAAGGCAGCAGGGCAACAGCAGGGCAGCAGTCCTTTGCAGAAAAGCAGTCAGGTGAGTCCTTTGGGCAGCCAGGCAGTTCCTCTTGGCAGCTTGCAGGTTCTGGTTCAGGGTTTATTCTCCAGTGGTATGTTGTCCAGAAGTTTCTGAGTTGGTAGGGTCAGGGACCCTGCTTAAATACCCAAATGTGCTTTTGAAGTGAGAGAGACTTCAAAGAGTGGCTTAGAAGTGCACCAGGTCCCCTTTCAGTTCCATCCTGTCTTCCAGGGTCCCAGTAGGGGGTGTGGCAGTACATTGGGTGAGGGCAGGCTACTATCCTTTGACATGTAAGTGTCAGGCCCTCCACCCTCCCATCCCAGGAAGACCCATTCAGTATGCAGATGTGTGCAGGTGTGAATGAGTATCCTGTGTTTGGGGTTTGTCTGAGTGGAATGCACAAGGGAACTGTCAAGTAAACCAGCAAGTTGTGCATTGTGATGCACAGAAGGTGTTAAGTGCAGAGAAATGCTCACCTTCTAAAAGTGGCATTTCAAAAATGGTAACATTAATCCAACTTCACCAGTCATCAGGACTTTGTATTACCATTCTGTCCATACTAAATATGACCTTGTTACTCCTTTCAGATCAGAATCTACCACTCAAACAGTATAGGAGGGTAGTCCTAATGCATGCCAATGAAAGGAACAGGTCCCACAGCAGTATAAAAATGAATTTAGGAGTTTTACACTACCAGGACATATAAACTGCACAGGTACATGTCCTGCCTTCTATCTACATATCACCCTTCCCTAGGGGTTACCTGGGGCATACCTTAGGGGTGGCTTATATGTAGAAAAAGGGGAGTTTAAGGCTTGGCAATTACATTTAAATGGCAAGTCGAAGTGGCAGTGAAACTGCACACACAGGCCCTGCAGTGGCAGGCCTGACACACTGTTAGGGTACTACTTATGTGGGTGGCACGACCAGTCCTGCAGCCCACTAGTAGCATTTAATTTACAGGCCCTGGGCACATGTAGGGCACATGATTAGGCACTTACAAGTAAATTAAATAAACCAATTCGGTATGAGCCAATGTCACCATGTTTTAAGGAGAGAGCATGTGCACTTTAGCACTGAGTATCAGTGGAACAGTGTGCAGAGTCCTAAAGCCAGCAAAAAAGAGGTCAGAAAAAGAGAAGGAGGATGGCAAAAATGTTTAGGGGTGATCCTGCAGAAAGGCCATTTCCAACATATCCCCCTTCCAGCCTAAAGCCAGGGTAGGCTAATCAACACTCTGATGGACTTCCTTGCTTAAGGCGATAGAACATGGACATTGGCCCACAACTGCAGGGGCACTTGCAAGTTCTACACCGTTCTGAACTCAGTGAAACTCCTCTGTCTATACTCTCCGGGGCCTCTGAACTGACCCATGGGGAACCCTTCTCCTCATCTGAGGACCCCATCTGTGAAGCTCCTAACTTTAATTTGCTCACAGATGCATCCCAGTATGCAGACAGTACCACCATGGCCAGTAAAGTGATGTTGCCCGTTCCACCCCTTGGGCCTGACTTCTGTCCCGAACAGAGAGAAAACTCTGTTCACAAGGACAGTAACCAAAAAAGGCTACTGACAGCTGTCAGTGTCAGGAGCTAGACCCCAGACCATCCACAGCTAAGTGGAGGCACTGAGGCGGTCATTCTGACCGCGGCGGGCGGCGGTCGCCGCCCGCCATGCGGTTACCGCCAAATGACTGCCCCGCGGTCAAAAGACCGCAGCGGCCATTCCAACTTTCCCGCTGGGCCGGCGGGCGACTGCCAAAAGGCCGCCCGCCGGCCCAGCGGGAAAGCCCCTGCAACAAGGAAGCCGGCTCCGAATGGAGCCGGCGGAGTTGCATGGGTGCGACCGGTGCAGTGGCACCCGTCGCGATTTTCACTGTCTGCAAAGCAGACAGTGAAAATCTGTATGGGGCCCTGTTAGGGGGCCCCACGACACCCGTACCCGCCATCCTGGTTCTGGCGGTGACAACCGCCAGAAACAGGCTGGCGGGAAGGGGGTCGGAATCCCCATGGCGGCGCTGCAAGCAGTGCCGCCATGGAGGATTCCCTGGGCCAGGGGAAAACCGTCGGGAAACCGCCGGTTCCCCTTTTCTGACCGCGGCTTTACCGCCGCGGTCAGAATAGCCCAGGAAGCACCGCCAGCCTGTTGGCGATGCTTCCGCTGCCCTGTGACCGCCAGGGTTGGATTGAGGGCCTGAGTGAGGCCTTTGGATTAGCTTTTTTTCCAGTGGGGGGGCGGGCAGGGAGCTCCCAAGGGGCTCCTGAGGCATCTCAGAGTGGGGGGCAGTAGCCCCAGGGGTCTTCTACCCCTTCTCCATTCTACCTCCCACCAGTTCAGGGGTGGGGCCCTGACACTGGTCAATCAGCCCAGGGTCTGTACCCTGAGGCTGAAAAGGGGACAAGGGTGAATCCTCCCTCACCTTGCCCCTACATCTGGGCTCACGGACCCTCCTCTGGGGAATGGTACTGCCAGATAACTGAACTGTCATTGCACCCTTAGGGGTCACCCCTCTCAGTTCTTCTGACACTAGGGGTAACTCATTTCCCAGAATGCAGTTAATGGGCCCCTGGGGACTAACTATGACCCACCTCTTGGTCACCTCCCCACCCCACTCCATGGATACCAGGGCCATGGGGGGGAAGAAATCCTCCCCATGGGCTGGAGTCACCCTACACACCAGGCTGGAGCATTGCTCTGGTGAAACTGGTCTCTCCACCATCATGGTAAGACTAGCCCCTGTGTCCCTCATAGCGGTGACTGGGACCCCATTGACTCCCACCTGGTGGAAGTGACTACTCCAAACCTCAGGGATCACCAGCTTACCCTCTGAGTCTATCTTCCAACTGAAGGAGATGAAGGTATGGTCTACGACCTGCCCCTGGGGACTACCTTCCCCTAAGGCCACATTGGCCACCCCTGTAGAGGTCCCACCAGTGGGTGAGTTGTTTGGACAGACAGAGTCCCCCTTCCTGTGCTCTAGCTGGGAGCACTCAAAGCAGCGGGATTGGGAATGGGTTGTTTTGGGCCACCGCCCACCATAACACCACCATGTTTCTCATGGGGCATGGGAACCCTTTCCTTCCCCCCTACTCTGGGACTTGTCTGGGTCATCTTTAACCTCCCCCTCACTCTGTTGGGGGGAACGGGAACCATCCTTCTTGGGGTCACTCCCAGGTACCTTTTTGGACACCCTGGTGCTAACCCAGAGGTCTGCCTCCTCAGCAAGCTTTCGAGGATCAGTCAGATTACTGTCAACCAGGTGCTGGCACAACTCTGTAGAATAAACACTAAGCATATGCTCTCTCAGAATTAAATTAAATAACCCTGTGTAATTGTTTACTTTACCATCCCGCATCCATCCATTCAGTGCCTTATCAGAGAAATCAAAATTGTCTACCCAGTTCCGTGTGGAGAGTTTGGTGCTGTCTCTGAACCTCTGATGGTACTTCTCACGTTTCAGCCCAAACTTGGCAAGCAAAGCAGCTTTCACGGGTGTGTATCGGTTTTGATCCTTAGGATCCAATACAAGGATTGTGTCCCTCCTCACTACTGGTACAGACCACCACAAGGCCACCCCCATTGCTCCTCAGAGACCCTATGAGCCCTCAGTGAAACTTCATAAGCAGCCAACCACTTGTCAATGTCATCTCCTACCACATAACTTGGCACTACATTCTTGGGTATACAAATCTTTATTTCCCCAGCAGGCCTGCATGTATGCTGCCAGCATTACTGCTGGACTTAGACTGTCTCGCCTTAATATCCAGCTCCTTGAGACTCAGTTCATGAGCCAACAAAAGTTTATTTTCAACCAAGGCTCTCTCAGCCTCTCTCTCTACTTTCCTCTCCTCTACTCCCATGTTTAACTTTGCCATTTGTAGTTGGAATTCTCTCTCCTCCCTCCTTCCCTCTGCGGTCAGGACATGGCTAGCGACACTGCTTCCTGGTTTACTAGGGGGCACAATTCCATGGGTAACATCCCCCACTACTGTCAAAAAATCCTCTGAGGGGCCATCCTCTGGACCCTTCTCCACAACATCCTCATCTGAATGGGCTTCTGCCCACGACCCCAGCACCTTTTGGTATTCCTCCTTTTTGAGGCATCCTGGGTAGGTACTCCCATCCCCTTGCAGGACCCTTTCAGCTGTTTAACAGTGTATGCCTCCAGCTTAGCTAGGTCAAAATCTTCAGCTCCTACTTTAGACCCTGTCAGAGACATGTTGAATGCGGATTTAGTGTAAACTGTCATGCAGAAAACGAAATTGCAGAAAAAGATAAAAAATCAAGTTGACCTTCAACTGTGGGTAAGTAGTGCACACTTAGCTTTTATATGTCACTACACAAATACAAGTCCTATCCCACCGTTGCTGCCAATGTTAGAAATGGGGTCTTTGGTTGGCAGTCATGTTACCCCCTGTCCAAGCAAGGACCCTCACTCTAGTCAGGGTAAGAAACACACAATCTAAATTATCCTGTGCCCCTCCTCTGGTAGCTTGGCACTGAGCAATCAGGCTTAACTTAGAAGACAATGTGTAAAGTATTTGTGCAATAAATCATGCAATAACACATTATAGCACCACAAAAATACACCACACAGTGTTTAGAAACACATGTAACATTTATCTGGTCAAATACAGGTCAAAACTAGCAAGATTTGATAAGTACAAGTTAATATATCACTTCAGAGAATGATAAAAGAGTCTTCAGTCTTTAAAAAGCAACAAGTGTCTCTTGCAAGCACAAAGTACCTCGTTTGCGTGCAAATTGTCCACAAGGGACCACAGAGGATGAGATGCGTGGATAACAGGGAGGTGTACGTGGATTTTTCTGGCATACACAGACAATGCGTCAATAATTTTCCATGCAAGGAAGGCTTTGCGTTGATTTCTGGTATGCCGTCTTGGATCTTCTTCATGTTGCAGGGTTTTCAGACACCCCGGGGACGATGCAGATAATTTCTGGGCGTGCAGGATGAAGTCATAGGGGCTGCATCGATCTGGTGGGCAATGCGTGGAAATTTCTGTCGCGTGACAGGCGCTGCGTCGGTTCTTCCTGCAGGAAGTCAGGCTGCGTCATTCCGGCTTGGCTTTGCGTCGATTCCGTCAGCAGTTATAGTTAGAGTTCTTTCAAGTAACTATACCTTGTGTGCTAAGAGAACTATAACTTATGCCACCGCCATGCACAGTTAATTACTCCACATATTAAGTCATTGATGGGATCTTGTATGCCATTTTTTATATCACTGCAACGTTTGCAATAATATTATTGATAGGAAAACTGTGCATGGTAAGAGCGCTAGTTATGGTTACCTTAGCACATGAGTTATAGTCACTTGAAAGAACCCTAACTATAACTGCTGAATTTCTATGGTTTTGTGCATTGTAAATTGTAAATTGCAAAATCTGAACCTAACTATAACGTCCATGTAACGTTTGTTTCTTTCAGTGAATATGTATATATATATATATATATATATATATATATATATATATATATGTATATATATATATACAAAATATATGCAAAAAACAAAGGAGAACTCTGGGAAGTTCCCAATTTAGGTGGAGAGCTGCTCTAGTAAAAAGCACTCTGCAACACCAGCGACACTCTAGATTTGCTCACCTCAAATGTCTGCTTATGTAGCAAGGTTTTTAAGCATAGGATCAGCACAGTGCTATCCTCGCCGAGCTAGATAGTGACAAAGTCTTAAAAACTTTGCTAGATAAGCAGACATTTGAGGTGAGCAAATCTAGAGTGTTGCTGGTGTTGCAAAGTGCTTTTTACTAGAGCAGCTCTCCACCTAAATTGGGAACTTCCCAGAGTTCTCCTTTGTTTTTTGCATAATTTATGTGTCACTCTAACCCTGAAAGGGCCTTGGTTTGACTTATACTGGGTGCTCCCTTGTGTCTGGACAAACCCCTCTGAAGAGCTCTAATGAGAGCGAAACACGTGTCAGGGGTTGCTTTACTAATTCCAGGTTTGCTTGGATGGTATTTGACCAGTCCAAAGCTGTAATACTGTGCCTGGAGTGGTAAATGGCTTTTGTCATTTTACAGCTCAGAGAGGATGACACTATGTCAATCCTATGCTTAAAGATTTTGCTGTACAAATGGCAAAAGACTTTGTCACTATCTAGCTCGGTGAGGATAGCACTGTGCTGATCCTATGCTTAAAAACTTTGCTAGATAAGCAGACATTTGAGGTGAGCAAATCTAGAGTGTTGCAGAGTGCTTTTTACTAGAGCAGCTCTCCACCTAAATTGGGAACTTCCCAGAGTTCTCCTTTGTTTTTTGCATAATTTATGCGTCACTCTAACCCTGAAAGGGCCTTGGTTTGACTTATACTGGGTGCTCCCTTGTGTCTGGACAAAGCTATACCCCTCTGAAGAGCTCTAATGAGAGCGAAACACGTGTCAGGGGTTGCTTTACTCATTCCAGGTTGACTTGGATGGTATTTGACCAGTCCAAAGCTGAAATACTGTGCCTGGAGTGGTGAATGGCTTTTGTCATTTTACAGCTCGGCGAGGATGACACTATGTCAATCCTATGCTTCAAGATTTTGCTGTACAAATGGCAAAAGACTTTGTCACTATCTAGCTCAGCGAGGATAGCACTGTGCTCATCCTATGCTTAAAAACTTTGCTAGATAAGCAGACATTTGAGGTGAGCAAATCTAGAGTGTTGCTGGTGTTGCAGAGTGCATTTTACTAGAGCAGCTCTCCACCTAAATTGGGAACTTCCCAGAGTTCTCGTTTGTTTTTTGCATATCATAAGCTGTGGAGGGTGAGGGTGTGAGCTATAGTTCCTTCAGTTAAGTATAACTGGTGAATTTCTGCGCTGCTGTGTTTTTTAATTTAAAACATTGCATTTTAACTGACATTATCACCTAACTATAACATTACTTTGGTCTTTGGGTTTTCTTCTGTGAATTTCTGAGTTTTTTTTAATGTTAATTAACAATATAAAGATATGTCATATTAACTAATGGAGACGTACCCTGCCTCTAAAGTAATACATATAGAAAATAGAATGACAAACAAAACCTTTGAAAAAATGCCTGAGGCAAAGAGTTCAAAGAGGGGAGTGGTCAACTGAAGTTCTGAAATCCAGATGCAGCAGTCAAATCTAAACCTCTATAGAAAGCCAAATATTCATCTTATAAAGTAAGGAAATAAGCATACTTAACTAACTGTCAGAAGTTGAAGTTGACTCTGACAAACAAGCCATATATATTCAGAAAGTGAGAGAGAAGTGCTATCTCACACCTCGCACAATGATCAAAGATCCAGCCGAAATCTTGCACATACCACCACAGGTGCAGTACTAAACAGAAAGTAGGAAGGGAAGAGAGTCAGAAGTTGATGTCAAGATGAAAAAGTTCCATGAGATAGCAGTCTCAGCACATTTGCCATATGAATACCATCCAGCAAGCAGAGCACTTTCTAAGAAGCTGCAGTAAGGGCCACTGGTTCATTGATAGTGTGATCCACATTAGAAACATCCATCCCATATTCACAAAACAAAGTAAATAAACAACAGCATTGCCCATTCTTTACAACTTACACAGCAAGTCACTCATACTACTTGCAATTTTAACATCTACACCTAGCGCAATATGCCATTGTGAAACTCGCAAATGCCACACTATCTGAAGTGAAGGAATCACTCTTGTACAGATATCTGACATACACCATAATGGAAATACTCAAGAACTGCAAAACACCCCATTCCAGCAACTGAATGCTTATTTGTTGCCCATACAGATTTCTTCACATAATTGCAAGATTTCACATAAATTAAGCCTTGCTGCATAAAATACAACAGTTTTTTTTCTATAAAATGTTTTATAATTGATCCATCCAATACATTACAAAATAAGTCCAAACTATGTCAACTTTATTTCATTACCTATATATAAACCTTGTATCATAGACTTATAATATTTTTGAATATTTTTGAATATTTCTCTGACTATAGCAATACAATGAACCAATTAATTCATGTCTGCTATGAAGAATACTGATTAGGTTTCTCCTCAAGAATTTTCATGGAGCTTCAACTACCTCCATACTATGCTAGATATAAATCCCAAGGATGTATTTCCCACCTTTCTTCCACCAATCCCTAAAGAAGGGAGCACTTTATTTTTCCATACTCCAGCATGAGACTTATACATAAAATAGTTCCCGCATCCATTAAAAAACACAGGGGATGTATCCAGTTAATAGTTGTTCCCAGTCATACAATTTAGTTTCAAAATTATGTTTTCCCAGTGTGCACCCGAAATACAACATGTAACAAATGTGAATCCTATTAGTCATCACAGCATCTCGTTAGGACCACAAGTCTGTATCTAAAAGTCTCCATGTTGCAATCCGACCCCCCAACCAAACTACACCCACTCACCCACCCCCAAAAAACTAATTAACCCGATTCTCCCACCCCATAAAAAAAGAACTACCCTGACAACCCAGCCACCCCAATGAACAGAACTACCCCGACCCCCAACCCCAGCCCTAAAACCAGAACTACCTTCACCACACCCCACCCCCAAAACCAAAACTATGCCCACCCCACCCCTAAAACCAAAACTACCCCACCCCCAAAAACAAAACTACCCCAATGGTCCATCACCCCACCCCTAAAAATCAAACTACCCCAAACACTCACCCCCACCTCAGCCCTTAATCCACCACACCCCTAAAAACTACCCCCAACCATGCCCCAACCCCACTTACCAGACCACGTCCTTTCCCGATCCAATCTGCCTTTTTCTCTGCCTTAACACGCATGTGCGTTGTTCAGCACATGCGTGGTTAAGGCAGAGAAAAAGGCAGTCGTTGTTTCGGCAAGCATGGTTACGCTTGCGTTGTTCACGGCATCGTTCTTCCGGAGTCATTGTTGAGGACGTTTCCCCCTCAAACAGATGGATTCTAGTGGTATTTTAGCACTCCACATTGCTTTGCATCCATAATTTGACTTGTTTGATGTCCCTACTCAGTCAGACCATTTTATAAACAATACTGCCATGTAATCTATCCTGTGTGTTAGAAAAATCAAAGATAGGTGGAACCTTCATATAAAAGAAACAAATATCAATAGATGAGTACCGAACAATGAGTTTTCTCCGAACCAAAGACAATTTGGTCAGATAAATCTTTATCTTATGGTATTTAAAAAAGTCTTAGCTTTCTTCATTGTTTCAAATGGCTTGATTTGAAGCTCTTGAAAAACGCATGTAATTTCCAAACCGGTACTTCTTGTCAGGGGCAACAAAACATGTCATGGAAGATGTAATGCATATCCACAGGCCACCAGAATGTGCTGCAGCATACGGACAGGGTATTTTAATGAAATTTTTAATATTTCCACAGACATGAAAGAGTACTGTTATTGACTTTAATGTAACTTATTTTAAAAAATGGGTTCCCAAACCCAAACGATGTATATTGTTGGTCTTGGGGATAAAAGATATAAACATGAATTTGAGTTTGGATTCTTTTATGATTGCAAATACATGAAATAGGAATAGTTCCTGAATGTAACATTCGACTCATGATGACCCAGTGTCTCATATTCTATTTCCAAGCATGCTTAGTTTTGGTAAGTTGCACATTTCACCAATTGCTAAAATTTACTATATATATTCGTCAGGTGTGCACATAGCAAAACACACATGTCTGTAATTTCAATATTCCTGAAATCGCAAATGACATCTGCTCGTTCCCCAACATTAACAGTTTGAATACTTGAAGCACGCATTACGGAAATATCTGCATTTTTTCACAGTACAGATTTAAAAATTGAGGCCGATATTTACAAGCAGCCTGTGCCGCCGGTGAGTCACTTTTTATGCAGGCTGCTCACCCACATCCACAAGGCCACACAAAGCCACTTTGTGTGCCTTTTCATGGCCTTGCAGATATGGATCAAGGCAACAGAGTGTAAGTTGCTGCGTTCCCTTACTTTGCATCAAGGAGGTGTTTCCATGGGCAGAGCATGGTTGTTCCCACTCAAATTCCACGGATTTTGACACATTCCCAGATTTACCAGGTTTTGTAAACCTGGGAATGCGTCAAAAGCCTACGCCATCCCAGGGGTGACGTAAGAGTGACGCAAAAGGAGAAATATTTTTCTCCCTGTTTTTTCCACATTTTGCTCCACACATAGAAGAAGGAATTTGCCTCCATTGATTGTTTTCATGCAGGAAGGCATCCCTTCTGCAATGGTGCAAGGGTGCTTGTGTTGGTCATAGCAGGAGTTTGTGCACCAGCACACAGGGAGAGGACAGAAATTTGCCATATGTTGGTGATACAGCACATTTTGCCCTATCCCAATAGCGCACAGCGACACAACAAGGCACTTGCTGCTCCACCCTATGACACAGGACTTATAATTATGGCCCTTCATCCTTTTAGATTATGCAAATTCAGTTTAGATAAGCAGACATTTGAGGTGAGCAAATCTGGAGTGTTGCAAGTGTTGCAGAGTGCTTTTTACTAGAGCAGCTCTCCACCTAAATTGGGAACTTCCCAGAGTTCTCCTTTATTTTTTGCATAATTTATGCATCACTCTAACCCTGAAAGGGCCTTAGTTTGACTTATACTGGGTGCTTCCTTGTGTCTGGACAAAGCTATACCCCTCTGAAGAGCTCTAATGAGAGCGAAACACGTGTCAGGGGTTGCTTTACTCATTCCAGGATGACTTGGATGGTATTTGACCAGTCCAAAGCTGAAATACTGTGCCTGGACTGGTAAATGGCTTTTGTCATTTTAAAGCTCGGCGAGGGTGACGCTATGTCAATCCTATGCTTAAAGATTTTGCTGTACAAATGGCAAAAGACTTTGTCACTATCTAGCTCAGCGAGAATAGCACTGTGCTGATCCTATGCTTAAAAACTTTGCTAGATAAGCAGACATTTGAGGTGAGCAAATCTAGAGTGTCGCTGGTGTTGCAGAGTGCTTTTTACTAGAGCAGTTCTCCACCTAAATTGGGAACTTCCCAGAGTTCTCGTTTGTTTTTTGCATATCATAAGCTGTGGAGGGTGAGGGTGTGAGCTATAGTTCCTTCAGTTAAGTATAACTGGTGAATTTCTGCGCTGCTGCGTTTTTTACTTTAAAACATTGCATTTTAACTGACATTATCACCTAACTATAACATTACTTTGGTCTTTGGGTTTTCTTCTGTGAATTTCTGAGTTTTTTTAAATGTAAATTAACAATATAAAGATATGTCATATTAACTAATGGAGACGTACCCTGCCTCTAAAGTAATACATATAGAAAATAGAATGACAAACAAAACCTTTGAAAAAATGCCTGAGGCAAAGAGTTCAAAGAGGGGAGTGGTCAACTGAAGTTCTGAAATCCAGATGCAGCAGTCAAATCTAAACCTCTATAGAAAGCCAAATATTCATCTTATAAAGTAAGGAAAGAAGCATACTTAACTAACTGTCAGAAGTTGAAGTTGACTCTGACAAACAAGCCATATATATTCAGAAAGTGAGAGAGAAGTGCTATCTCACACCTCACACAATGATCAAAGATCCAGCCGAAATCTTGCACATACCACCACAGGTGCAGTACTAAACAGAAAGTAGGAAGGAAAGAGAGTCAGAAGTTGATGTCAAGATGAAAAAGTTCCATGAGATAGCAGTCTCAGCACATTTGCCATATGAATACCATCCAGCAAGCAGAGCACTTTCTAAGAAGCTGCAGTAAGGGCCACTGGTTCATTGATAGTGTGATCCACATTAGAAACATCCATCCCACATTCACAAAACAATGTAAATAAACAACAGCATTGCCCATTCTTTACAACTTACACAGCAAGTCACTCATACTACTTGCAATTTTAACATCTACACCTAGCGCAATATGCCATTGTGAAACTCGCAAATGCCACACTATCTGAAGTGAAGGAATCACTCTTGTACAGATATCTGACATACAGCATAATGGAAATACTCAAGAACTGCAAAACACCCCATTCCAGCAACTGAATGCTTATTTGTTGCCCATACAGATTTCTTCACATAATTGCAAGATTTCACATAAATTAAGCCTTGCTGCATAAAATACAACAGTTTTTTTTCTATAAAATGTTTTATAATTGATCCATTCAATACATTACAAAATAAGTCCAAACTATGTCAACTTTATTTCATTACCTATATATAAACCTTGTATCATAGACTTATAATATTTTTGAATATTTTTGAATATTTCTCTGACTATAGCAATACAATGAACCAATTAATTGATGTCTGCTGTAAAGAATACTGATTAGGGTTCTCCTCAAGAATTGTCATGGAGCTTCAACTACCTCCATACTATGCTAGACATAAATCACAAGGATGTATTTCCCACCTTTATTCCACCAATCCCTAAAGAAGGGAGCACTTTATTTTTCCATACTCCAGCATGAGACTTATACATAAAATAGTTCCCGCATCCATTAAAAAACACAGGGGATGTATCCAGTTAATAGTTGTTCCCAGTCATACAATTTAGTTTCAAAATTATGTTTTCCCAGTGTGCAGCCGAAATACAACATGAAACAAATGTGAATCCTATTAGTCATCACAGCATCTCATTAGGACCACAAGTCTGTATCTAAAAGTCTCCATGTTGCAATCCGACCCCCCAACCAAACTACACCCACTCACCCACCCCCAAAAAACTAATTACCCCGATTCTCCCACCCCATAAAAAAAGAACTACCCTGACAACCCAGCCACCCCAATGAACAGAACTACCCCGACCCCCAACCCCAGCCCTAAAACCAGAACTACCTTCACCACACCCCGCCCCCAAAAACAAAACTACGCCCACCCCACCCCTAAAACCAAAGCTACCCCACCCCCAAAAACAAAACTACCCCAATGGTCCATCACCCCACCCCTAAAAATCAAACTACCCCAAACCCTCACCCCCACCTCAGCCCTTAATCCACCACACCCCTAAAAACTACCCCCAACCCCACTTACCAGACCACGTCCTTTCCCGATCCAATCTGCCTTTTTCTCTGCCTTAACACGCATGTGCCTTGTTCAGCACATGCGTGGTTAAGGCAGAGAAAAAGGCGGTCGTTGTTCCGGCAAGCATGGTTACGCTTGCGTTGTTCACGGCATCGTTCTTCCGGAGTCATTGTTGAGGACGTTTCCCCCTCAAACAGATGGATTCTAGTGGTATTTTAGCACTCCACATTGCTTCGCATCCATAGTTTGACTTGTTTGATGTCCCTACTCAGTCAGACCATTTTATAAACAATACTGCCATGTAATCTATTCTGTGTGTTAGAAAAATCAAAGATAGGTGGAACCTTCATATAAAAGAAACAAATAACAATAGATGAGTACCGAACAATGAGTTTTCTCCGAACCAAAGCCAATTTGGTCAGATAAATCTTTATCTTATGGTATTTAAAAAAGTCTTAGCTTTCTTCATTGTTTCGAATGGCTTGATTTGAAGCTCTTGAAAAACGCATGTAATTTCCAAACCGGTACTTCTTGTCAGGGGCAACAAAACATGTCATGGAAGATGTAATGCATATCCACAGGCCACCAGAATGTGCTGCAGCATACGGACAGGGTATTTTAATGAAATTTTGAATATTTCCACAGACATGAAAGAGTACTGTTATTGACTTTAATGTAACTTATTTTAAAAAATGGGTTCCCAAACCCAAACGATGTATATTGTTGGTCTTGGGGATAAAAGATATAAACATGAATTTGAGTTTGGATTCTTTTATGATTGCAAATACATGAAATAGGAATAGTTCCTGAATGTAACATTCGACTCATGATGACCCAGTGTCTCATATTCTATTTCCAAGCATGCTTAGTTTTGGTAAATTGCACATTTCTCCAATTGCTAAAATTTACTATATATATTCGTCAGGTGTGCACATAGCAAAACACACATGTCTGTAATTTCAATATTCCTGAAATCACAAAATGACATCTGCTCGTTCCCCAACATTAACAGTTTGAATACTTGAAGCACGCATTACGGAAACATCTGCATTTTTTCACAGTACAAATTTAAAAATTGAGGCCGATATTTACAAGCAGCCTGTGCCGCCGGTGAGTCACTTTTTGTGCAGGCTGCTCACCCACATCCACAAGGCCACACAAAGCCACTTTGTGTGCCTTTTCATGGCCTTGCAGATATGGATCAAGGCAACAGAGTGTAAGTTGCTGCGTTCCCTTACTTTGCATCAGGGAGGTGTTTCCATGGGCAGAGCATGGTTGTTCCCACTCAAATTCCATGGATTTTGACACATTCCCAGATTTACCAGGTTTTGTAAACCTGGGAATGCGTCAAAAGCCTACGCCATCCCAGGGGTGACGTAAGAGTGACGCAAAAGGAGAAATATTTTTCTCCCTGTTTTTTCCACATTTTGCTCCACACATAGAAGAAGGAATTTGCCTCCATTGATTGTTTTTATGCAGGAAGGCATCCCTTCTGCAATGGTGCAAGGGTGCCTGTGTTGGTCATAGCAGGAGTTTGTGCACCAGCACACAGGGAGAGGACAGAAATTTGCCACATGTTGGTGATACAGCACATTTTGCCCTATCCCAATAGCGCACAGCGACACAACAAGGCACTTGCTGCTCCACCATATGACACAGGCCTTATAATTATGGCCCTTCATCCTTTTAGATTATGTAAATTCAGTTTAGATAAGCAGACATTTGAGGTGAGCAAATCTAGAGTGTTGCAGAGTGCTTTTTACTAGAGCAGCTCTCCACCTAAATTGGGAACTTCCCAGAGTTCTCCTTTGTTTTTTGCATAATTTATGCGTCACTCTAACCCTGAAAGGGCCTTGGTTTGACTTATACTGGGTGCTCCCTTGTGTCTGGACAAAGCTATACCCCTCTGAAGAGCTCTAATGAGAGCGAAACACGTGTCAGGGGTTGCTTTACTCATTCCAGGTTGACTTGGATGGTATTTGACCAGTCCAAAGCTGAAATACTGTGCCTGGAGTAGTAAATGGCTTTTGTCATTTTACAGCTCGGCGAGGATGACACTATGTCAATCCTATGCTTAAAGATTTTGCTGTACAAATGGCAAAAGACTTTGTCACTATCTAGCTCAGCGAGGAAAGCACTGTGCTGATCCTATGCTTAAAAACTTTGCTAGATAAGCAGACATTTGAGGTGAGCAAATCTAGAGTGTCGCTGGTGTTGCAGAGTGCTTTTTACTAGAGCAGCTCTCCACCTAAATTGGGAACTTCCCAAAGTTCTCGTTTGTTTTTTGCATATCATAAGCTGTGGAGGGTGAGGGTGTGAGCTATAGTTCCTTCAGTTAAGTATAACTGGTGAATTTCTGAGCTGCTGTGTTTTTTACTTTAAAACATTGCATTTTAACTGACATTATCACCTAACTATAACATTACTTTGGTCTTTGGGTTTTCTTCTGTGAATTTCTGAGTTTTTTTTAATGTAAATTAACAATATAAAGATATGTCATATTAACTAATGGAGACGTACCCTGCCTCTAAAGTAATACATATAGAAAATAGAATGACAAACAAAACCTTTGAAAAAATGCCTGAGGGAAAGAGTTCAAAGAGGGGAGTGTTCAACTGAAGTTCTGAAATCCAGATGCAGCAGTCAAATCTAAACCTCTATAGAAAGCCAAATATTCATCTTATAAAGTAAGGAAAGAAGCATACTTAACTAACTGTCAGAAGTTGAAGTCGACTCTGACAAACAAGCCATATATATTCAGCAAGTGAGAGAGAAGTGCTATCTCACACCTCGCACAATGATCAAAGATCCAGCCGAAATCTTGCACATACCACCACAGGTGCAGTACTAAACAGAAAGTAGGAAGGGAAGAGAGTCAGAAGTCGATGTCAAGATGAAAAAGTTCCATGAGATAGCAGTCTCAGCACATTTGCCATATGAATACCATCCAGCAAGCAGAGCACTTTCTAAGAAGCTGCAGTAAGGGCCACTGGTTCATTGATAGTGTGATCCACATTAGAAACATCCATCCCACATTCACAAAACAAAGTAAATAAACAACAGCATTGCCCATTCTTTACAACTTACACAGCAAGTCACTCATACTACTTGCAATTTTAACATCTACACCTAGCGCAATATGCCATTGTGAAACTCGCAAATGCCACACTATCTGAAGTGAAGGAATCACTCTTGTACAGATATCTGACATACACCATAATGGAAATACTCAAGAACTGCAAAACACCCCATTCCAGCAACTGAATGCTTATTTGTTGCCCATACAGATTTCTTCACATAATTGCAAGATTTCACATAAATTAAGCCTTGCTGCATAAAATACAACAGTTTTTTTTCTATAAAATGTTTTATAATTGATTGTGACAGGCTATACGGTATAAACCAGACTGGAAATGGCGTAATATAGTAAGTAAATAGAGTTTTATTGTACTTATGTCTTTTCTTCCCTCTTAGTTTCCTTTCTATAGGTAGTTTACAAATGGTAAGTATCTGCAAAGTCTATTGTTTAGAATCCTTCTCTTTTTAATCTTGTCGTTCTTCTTCCTTTCCTTCCTCAGGTCAGCGTCCTCTGGAAACGCGAGTGGCTCCCGGAAGAATACCGGCAAGAAAAACAGAAGAAATACCCCACGGTAAGCATTTAGGTTATTTCCTGGGGTTTATCGTTAAGTAGTAAAAAGGGGAAGGCAAGTGGGATGTTGAGGAAGAGAGTGTATGACACCCGTGCACCATGCAAAAACAAACGTGGTGTTGTCTTAGAAACAAACAGTGCTCCCAGGCTTTGAGGGGACAGTCAGGCTCCCTTCTTACATAGAGGCCTTCCCTTCTTTTTCCCCTCCCTCCTCCTCCCTCTCGTCCCCCCCAGCTCCCTTCCCCTGTGTGTTTTCCCTTTTCTTATCTGTTCCTCCAAAAAGGAACCGTACCTTGGCAAGCCACGACCCTCCGGGGTCGTGGCTGGATTGTGAGCTCCTCGTCTCTGCCGCTGCGTGTGGGAAATTCTCCCTCTCCACTCTGTTATCTCCGGATCCGTTCTCTGGTCTCTGCGTGGTCTGCTCCTGGCCGCCGTCACTCGTCTCCCTTGTCTGCAATCCCAATGTCTGTTTCCTCTGCTCCTTTCCGCCGTTCTCCCTCTCCGGTGTCCGCTCGGCCTTTTTGTCCGTCTCGGCCCGTAAGGTGTTGTGCGTTTCCCTGGAAACAGGGAAACGCCCCCAGGATGCCACGGCTGTTCCCATAGGAACGGCTAAACGCGGAAGTGACGTGTCGGGGCTCTCCGACACGTCACAGGCTGCTCCATCGTGTGGCGTGATCGCGGGCACCCGATCACATTGATCCATTCAATACATTACAAAATAAGTCCAAACTATGTCAACTTTATTTCATTACCTATATATAAACCTTGTATCATAGACTTATAATATTTTTGAATATTTTTGAATATTTCTCTGACTATAGCAATACAATGAACCAATTAATTCATGTCTGCTATGAAGAATACTGATTAGGTTTCTCCTCAAGAATTTTCATGGAGCTTCAACTACCTCCATACTATGCTAGATATAAATCACAAGGATGTATTTCCCACCTTTCTTCCACCAATCCCTAAAGAAGGGAGCACTTTATTTTTCCATACTCCAGCATGAGACTTATACATAAAATAGTTCCCGCATCCATTAAAAAACACAGGGGATGTATCCAGTTAATAGTTGTTCCCAGTCATACAATTTAGTTTCAAAATTATGTTTTCCCAGTGTGCACCCGAAATACAACATGAAACAAATGTGAATCCTATTAGTCATCACAGCATCTCATTAGGACCACAAGTCTGTATCTAAAAGTCTCCATGTTGCAATCCGACCCCCCAACCAAACTACACCCACTCACCCACCCCCAAAAAACTAATTACCCCGATTCTACCACCCCATAAAAAAAGAACTACCCTGACAACCCAGCCACCCCAATGAACAGAACTACCCCGACCCCCACCCCCAGCCCTAAAACCAGAACTACCTTCACCACACCCCGCCCCAAAAACAAAACTATGCCCACCCCACACCTAAAACCAAAACTACCCCACCCCCAAAAACAAAACTACCCCAATGGTCCATCACCCCACCCCTAAAAATCTAACTACCCCAAACCTTCACCCCCACTTCAGCCCTTAATCCACCACACCCCTAAAAACTACCCCCAACCATGCCCCAACCCCACTTACCAGACCACGTCCTTTCCCGATCCAATCTGCCTTTTTCTCTGCCTTAACACGCATGTGCGTTGTTCAGCACATGCGTGGTTAAGGCAGAGAAAAAGGCAGTTGTTGTTCCGGCAAGCATGGTTACGCTTGCGTTGTTCACGGCATCGTTCTTCCGGAGTCATTGTTGAGGACGTTTCCCCCTCAAACAGATGGATTCTAGTGGTATTTTAGCACTCCACATTGCTTCGCATCCATAGTTTGACTTGTTTGATGTCCCTACTCAGTCAGACCATTTTATAAACAATACTGCCATGTAATCTATCCTGTGTGTTAGAAAAATCAAAGATAGGTGGAACCTTCATATAAAAGAAACAAATAACAATAGATGAGTACCGAACAATGAGTTTTCTCCGAACCAAAAACAATTTGGTCAGATAAATCTTTATCTTATGGTATTTAAAAAAGTCTTAGCTTTCTTCATTGTTTCAAATGGCTTGATTTGAAGCTCTTGAAAAACGCATGTAATTTCCAAACCGGTACTTCTTGTCAGGGGCAACAAAACATGTCATGGAAGATGTAATGCATATCCACAGGCCACCAGAATGTGCTGCAGCATACGGACAGGGTATTTTAATGAAATTTTGAATATTTCCACAGACATGAAAGAGTACTGTTTTTGACTTTAATTTAACTTATTTTAAAAAATGGGTTCCCAAACCCAAACGATGTATATTGTTGGTCTTGGGGATAAAAGATATAAACATGAATTTGAGTTTGGATTCTTTTATGATTGCAAATACATGAAATAGGAATAGTTCCTGAATGTAACATTCGACTCATGATGACCCAGTGTCTCATATTCTATTTCCAAGCATGCTTAGTTTTGATAAGTTGCACATTTCTCCAATTGCTAAAATTTACTATATATATTCGTCAGGTGTGCACATAGCAAAACACACATGTCTGTAATTTCAATATTCCTGAAATCACAAAATGACATCTGCTCGTTCCCCAACATTAACAGTTTGAATACTTGAAGCACGCATTACGGAAACATCTGCATTTTTTCACAGTACAGATTTAAAAATTGAGGCCGATATTTACAAGCAGCCTGTGCCGCCGGTGAGTCACTTTTTGTGCAGGCTGCTCACCCACATCCACAAGGCCACACAAAGCCACTTTGTGTGCCTTTTCATGGCCTTGCAGATATGGATCAAGGCAACAGAGTGTAAGTTGCTGCGTTCCCTTACTTTGCATCAGGGAGGTGTTTCCATGGGCAGAGCATGGTTGTTCCCACTCAAATTCCATGGATTTTGACACATTCCCAGATTTACCAGGTTTTGTAAACCTGGGAATGCGTCAAAAGCCTACGCCATCCCAGGGGTGACGTAAGAGTGACGCAAAAGGAGAAATATTTTTCTCCCTGTTTTTTCCACATTTTGCTCCACATATAGAAGAAGGAATTTGCCTCCATTGATTGTTTTTATTCAGGAAGGCATACCTTCAGCAATGGTGCAAGGGTGCCTGTGTTGGTCATAGCAGGAGTTTGTGCACCAGCACACAGGGAGAGGACAGAAATTTGCCATATGTTGGTGATACAGCACATTTTGCCCTATCCCAATAGCGCACAGCGACACAACAAGGCACTTGCTGCTCCACCCTATGACACAGGCCTTATAATTATGGCCCTTCATCCTTTTAGATTATGTAAATTCAGTAAATACAAAAATTTTGGTGAAACCCACAGCTGTCATGAAAGCTGTTCGAGATTAGTTTAATTAATACAATAGATAGCTGCACAGTCCTACACACAGACCTTATTTCACAATAGTGAAATTAATTGTCACACTTGTTTACAATACCGGGAATGGGGCCATGACCAGAGGTTTAATGAGCTTTTGCAGAACATTAGAGACCAACTAGTACTGCTTGCAAGCACACCATTACGCTCACGGAAAGCAAATGCATGTTTTGCATGATTGGTCTGTAGTCAAGACATGAATAAAAAGCAGACATGTTATATACTTGATATGTTTAATCCTAGTATTTAAACTCCTACTATTTGGTCAGGTAAGTAACAGGGAACATAGTGACAAGCATTGGCAATGTCAATAGGTCCGATTTTAAAGGAATGTTGTATGAAAATGTGAATCATTATAAATATATAGCATTGGAATGGATATGTATTTGTCTGGAAGAAAAGAACCATAGAGTAACATTAGTGGCCCTTAAAAAGTGAAAACACAGTTACACTGTCAAGTCAGACCCAGAAATCAATGTACGTTAGTGACTGCTCCTCCCATCTGTGCTACTGCCAGCAACAACAAAAAAATCATAATTTATGCAGTTATCTAAGACACTTTAATGGCATTACAGTGTCAGGTGTGTGCCCCTACAAGTGCAAACGCAGGCAGCTGGATAAACAAACAAAATTATAACAGCTGTGTGGAGGGCACACATTTTTGTGGAAGCACACAACTTCTACCCAATCAAAACATGTACTCCTGGCTCCCAGAGAAAGCCCCTGTCTAGTAATGCTGAGGTATTATCTGGCAACAACTGTACTGTCAAGCCAATCCATAACAGCAGCCATCCAGTATTACTTTACTTACTTACTTTATTAATTGGAAAAGCTGAGACTCGAACTCTGGTGGTGCAATGTGATACAATGGTGATTGAAAATCTAACAGCATATTTTTTTGTGTTGCAGTATTTGTCAATGAGGTGTTTGTATCCGATTTGGTTTCAGAGGTTTCACCCATATTATGTTTGCACCCAGAGTTTTTGCAAGCATAATTTTCTCAAGGAAATACATGGAAGAATGTGTATGGGTAAAACAGTTCAAACATTTGAATATCATGAGGAAAAAATACAACACTTGTTTCTATAAAGTATTCCCAGTTTCGAATGGAAAACTTGGAATTAGGCACAAGAATAGGCAATAACAGCATTCTATAGGGCAGTTTTGACCCTAATTCCCCATCTCATTTGAAATAATCCTGCGAGATTCAAAATGAGATATTTTCCTCACATTGAATTACAGGGTAACAAGAGGGTTGTGGTGGTAAATAATTTAAATGCAGGACCACATTAATGCCCACATTTAAGAAGGGCCTAGAGCCAGCTATTGCCACATTAGCATCAGTTTTTTTAAGCTAATGTGACAATAGTGTGGCAAAAACGCTGCACCATATTTACAAAGTGGTGCAATGCACGCATTGAGCCACTTTGTAAACCCTTGTGCCATGGGAGCGTTCCCTCCCGTTAGGTGACCAGTAAAAATGGCGCAGTGAAGTCTATGGGATTCCTCTGTGCCATTTTTAACACCTACACAGAGCAGGCGTTAAAAGGAGGCACCATTATTTTTAATGGGCCTTTATGTACTTTGCTGGATTAGCGCCAATATTTTTGGCACTAATCCTGCAAAGTACAACAATAGCGTAAATAGTTATGACGCTATTGTACCTAACCTGCGCCATGTGCACCGTATGTTAAATATGGCGCACACATGGTGGTGTTGGGCGGGCGTAATGGGCTGCAAGAAAAGTGGCGCTTCGTGACATGAATGCCACTTTTCTTAAATCAGGGCCTTAGTGTTAGAGTAGCACTGTCCTCTCATCCGTTCTTATGGTTTCTTGAATAAATAGTGTTGAGTTTATCTCAGTGCTTACTTTGTGCTTGTTGTTTCCGTTGCGGAGCACTGGCACTTATTTTTGAGGGCCGGCGCTTATTTTTTCGCTTCAAGCATTTACTGAGAGCAAAGGACACATATAGGAAAGATAGGGGAAGAGAAAAAAGGAAAAGCGTCAGAAAGGGGAAAATCAGGATGATGAAAGAGTGAGCTGAAGGGGCAGGGAGTGGCTGTAAATGGATTAATGAGGCCCGAAAGCGCTTCAGGATTACGCTGCCTCAGTATTCGCACATTTTATTGCAGCAGCCGCGTGTTTAAGAAGAGAGCTTTGAGCACTGGCGCATTTTTATTTACAAATTAAGCACTGGTTAATCTTGACAATATCTTTCTGACTTTTTCAATAGTCATACTGCATTTTATTTTGTTTATGGTTGACATTAATTGCCATTGAGCCAGCGTGTCTTCTCATACTGAACTCTTGCTAATCTATTTCTATATCTTTAGAACAGTATAAGCTTTCAATGTGAAAAAAATATTAAAAAGGCACACAAAAAATGAATATATTGTCCTGCTTCCCTTGAACTGGGTAATAGATGCATTTTTCTCCTACGTGAATGCCGCAAAGCTGTAAATCTGTCAGCGTGGCATTAACGTATATCTTGTACTTTCCATAATAGTTTTAATGCACACAACATCAGTGAATTGGGAGTTTAAAACAGGGACATTTGCCTTAAGTACTGTGGTATATTTGACTTGACAACAGCTTCAGAGTAGAACAAACAGGAGTCTTCTGCAAGATTTATCTCAAAGCCCAAAGAGCGGCATTTAGTGGTATGAGTGGTTATTTATACACGAAGGGTACTTTGCCCCATTATTTCCAAGCCACAAATTTATATGACAAATGTTTCGAACTCGCAGTTTGCAATAAATTGAAGAATTAAACTGCAGGTAAGAATGGTTGCCTGATCGGGGACAGTTTATATATTTTCAGTACTTTGAAAACAAGTTAAAAAGTGGTCAAGCAAACTAGGCATGGTTTTACTTAGAACATGCAATTATATTTTTGTAGAATACCTGGGAACCACTTTCTTCCCAGCTGAGGTAAATACTATTTCAGATTTTTAAACATATTTTTTCTGTTCCTAGCTTGGACGCGTTTTTATTGTAAAGCAATGTGTTGTAGAAGAAACACAAACGAAAATAAATCTGGAAGTTCACATTGAGGTTATATGAGTGCTCGTATTCAGAGATATGATTTTCAGTTTATTTCCACACTTGTGTTACAAAGGTCTTTTGTTTCACTCATTCTATGTGAGACTGGCAGAGACACAACTATCTGAATTTCTATTTATAATGTAGATGGCAATCAGAGTTAATGTATTGCTGTCATTTGTTACTGGAAATATTACTAAATATTGCACTAAATGTTCAATGTATCCGTTCTCATTTTACTAGGAAACAGACGAGCAGTCAAGCAGCTCCAGAATGTCTGCAAGGATTTATCACTGAATGTGCACCGAGGGCAGTCTGTATTCTTTCTGCTGTTACATGTTTAAAGGAGTACACTCAGGCCTCCCTCTCAAAACATTTTGGGGCAGATTTGAGAGCCCCTAGCGCCACCTTAGTGCCGCCACAGCGTTATCTTATTTGACGCTACTGCGGCGCTAAAGTGGCATTTTCCCTGCGCCATATTTACAAAATGGAGCATCGCATGCACTGCTCCACTTTGTAAATTGTTGCGCCACATTATGCCTGTGCCAGGCATAATGTATGCATGGGGGGGCGGGGTGAAAAAATTGCAGAAGGAAATCTAAAAGATTTAAGGGGGGGGGGGGGCGAAAAAACCGCACAAGATTTTGTCGGCACTATTAACGCCTGCTCACAGCAGGTGTTAAAAGGGGGCTTCCATTATTTATAACTGGCTCCTACTGTATGTACTCTACAGGAGTAGTGCCAAAATGTTGGCACTACTCCTGCAGAGTACAGTAATAGCGTAAAAAAATGACACTATTGCCCCCTCCCCTGCGCCATGGTGTGCCGCATTTTAAATACGGTGCACACATGGTGGTGGTAGGGGGGTGCTAAGGGGTGCAAGGAAAGTATCACTGCACAAGGTTCAGCGCTACTTTTCTTAAATCTGCCCCTTTATTTTCCTCACATTCTTAGCACAAAATGAGAGATCACAACTGCTCCCCTAACAACAGTATAAGAACATCCTCGTTGTCTGAAATATATACAGAAACTATCTGAAAACTTTATGCCTCTAACCTAGTACTTCATTTGAGCTGGTCTTGCAAGTGGGACCTACCATCATTTTCCTCTGTAGGCTTTGACCCAGAGCAAGAGAGAGAAAAACACAAAAGGGGGAGGAAGGACATGAAGGAAAAATAATGACAAAGAAAAAACAGGGATGGAAAAGAACCTGAAAGAATAATGTAAAGGGGAGTGTCAAGTGAGGAATGAAAAAAGCATGAGAAAAAATTATGACTACTCAGCATTGACATTCAGCACCCCCTGATCTTTTGTAGCACCAGCTGCGGGCTTCCGAGCAAAAGTTTAGGCCCCAGCACTTATGTTTTTCACAAATAAGCCAATGCTCACATTTAAGCCTGAATTGTGCTAGATGCAAAGGACAGCATAATACACATAGAATTTTGAACAAACAAACCTAATTTTCATTTTTTAATGTTCCAGTGTGTGCTATACTTATCTTTTCTTTTCTGGGCATGTGCTCATGTTAAGTAGTATTAATATAGTACAATATACAAATTGTTGTAACAAGGATGTTTATTAGTCAAATTTCGTTGAAGATTTTGAGACATTGCAGGGTACTGAATAATGTAGAAGTTGTGATGAGCCACATGGATGTGGTATAACTCACGCACAGGTTTATGGTACAATGCTTGAACAGTACCACAACATGATTGGGATGAGTCTTTAGCAGTGGCTTTTGCGGAAGAGCCATGGTACCTCTCAGGAGGACCACACTGGGTCCTGAATGTGTACTGCAGAACCACATTTTTTAATAAATTTAACCTCTTGGTAAGGTCCCTCTGGGTCCCCCCTGAAAGTGCCAGGAGATCAGGGTGTCCCTATCCTGCCCCCTTATACTATTTTCTTTCCAGTTGTGGTTAACCAATCAGATTGCTCAGTACTGCAATACTGGTACCATGGAAACAAAATACCCAACAGGAGAAAAAGTTCCTTTGGCCAATCAAAAGGCACTATTTTACATTTCTGGTACTGCAGGACTCCTACAAGACCAACCATCCAGATATACCTGACTTTTTGGCTCCTTCATGAATACCAAGAGCACCTCTTTAAATGCTAATTTCTAAAAAATAGCTGACCCGATATCCACCAAATCACAAACAGCATGCTTTCTGAGTAAACTTCTAACCTTCTGCTAAATTCTGTTCCACCAATTTTTCTGTTTTCTCATCAATAATTTTATTGGAAATGTTGCAGTAATAATATCAAGGATGCCATACAAGATTTCATCAATGATATAGTATGTGGAGTAATTAGCTGTCCATGGCGAAAGCGTGAGTTATAGTTACCTTAGGGCGGAGGTAAGTTACTTGAAAGAACTCTAGCTGTAACTGCTAAATTTCTAAGGTTTGTGTGAGTAATTCCGAACCTAAGTATAACGTCCCTTTGGTTTTTTAAGTGAATTTCTATGTTTTTTCTAATGTAAATTAATTTGAATTACCATACGTCATTCCACCCCCTGCAATGCATGGCCTATACACACCTATATCACACCCCTGGGGTCACGGCACCTGCACCTCTTATGCCACTTTAAATTAGGATTTTCACTCTTGGGGACAGTGTCCTGTGAAATAAAACAGTGGGCACAACTTTCTAGTCCGGTTGCGGTCAGCCAATTACAGCATTTCCTTTCGCATGTGCATTCACAAAAAAATCATGAAAATTTGTGAATATCGCAAATTGTTTGCGAAGACGATGCAGCCAGAGATATATAAATATGGATTTCTCTGAATTTCTCAAAAACTACTAAACGGATTTACACCAAATAAGCAAAAGATTAGTCTGTGTTCCAAAAGCTAGCTTTCTGCTAAGTTTGCAGTAATTACTTCCAGTGGTTCGGGCAGTAGACATGTCTAAAGGTCATATGGGAATTAATTAACATGGGAAATTCAACTTTTTTGACCCCCTCTTTCCTAGCTCCCGCTTGACAGACCACCCTGAAACTTTCCATGCGCAACACACTGACACCTTTTTTGGTAAATTTTGTGAAGATTCGTCATACTGTGCCAAAGGTATTGTTGTAGTTGGACTCTTGCTGTAGGCAAGACTGTTGGTTTGAGGATGACAGTACCTATGTTTGTAGGTGACTATGCCTATCCTACAACAAATCGCAACTGTAGTCCCAACCCTTCTGGCTCACTAGCAGTACCTCACCAAGAACACAATCTGCAATCTACGGAAAATTGCATGGGCTGCAATGATTAGGATAATGAACAGTGCAAGAGACAGAATTGTAAAGACAAGAGAGTCATGATTATGAAGACCCCCACCATCTTGCAATAACATGGAAAGACATAGAGTGTATAGTATGTCCTAATACCCTATCATAATAGACTTAACCCCGTACCTAAAGGAGAGCTGGGCATGTTAAACCTAATCTGCCAATGCCATGTCCCTAGAAGGAGCCCCCAACCCTTGTTACTTTGGAATGAGGTCTCGTGCTCAGACTCCGTAGGAACACGAAGTCCGGGTCAGCGTCAAGGCGACGTATATCATCGATAGCAGCGATGGTATCTGGTCGGAATCCCTCTGATAAGTGTGATGTACTTATACAGATCTACTTGGACCCCTAACGTAGGTTGTTCCCAAACAATAGATAACACAGCATGCTTGGGACGGTAATTAATATAAACAATTCCCTCAAAAGCGTGAAGAGGGAAAGTACCTAATGTGAACACCTACAGTTTGTTTGTCTTTGTCGCTTGATTTGACGCCTTAGCGCGGTGGAACTGATAACATAAAGCTAAACAAAAGGCCTAACTATAAACAAGGCAGCCACCTTAGAAGAATTAATTAAATAAATAGGCTTAGACAGAGCAAGCTAAGGTTGACGGGGGCACGAGTCTGCAAGCCAAAGGCTAAGCAAACTCCTGTAGTCCCATTAAAACAAACTAGGATTCACTACAGTTTAGGCAAGATTAATTCAAGCTGAGATTAATTCAAGCATCGATCCATCACTGCTTTGTATACTTACTAGGGCATTGTTAAAGTCACAGTTTTTGGGATTGTAACATTCTTGTACAGAAATCAACCCTGCAAGATGAGGTTGGAAGTTATATGTGCACATGGCTCACCTTCAAAACCGCAAATAGGAGTGCTCATTCTGTAGACTAGTGCAAGATTGTTAGGCATGCATTAGGGTTTCTCCAGTTTATTTCAGTGGATCCAATTTGACGGTGCACCCTGTGAGGTGGGCTTTTTCAAAGACAACTTTGGTTTGATGACTCATTTTGAGTGTCCTTTGCGGTGTTCAAAGATCTCTGATTTGGAGGAAGCTATCCATGAGAGCAACAGCATTACTTCTTCATCAGGAGGATGCTCCTAGGATCCCTCAATCTCCCAAAATCTGCAAAAGTAGACCTATGGCCAGCACAAAATATAAAATCTCACACATTGAAAATTACAATGCACATTTTGGGTTTCAAAGTACTTTTTTGTGCTGGCTCCTATTGAAAGGCTTCAATGGTGTCCCTACAGCTGGAAACAGATACACCAAGTCATCCCAGCTCAACCCCTTTGAAATTAGTGTTTTCCAATTACTCATCAGCCTCTTTCTTTCAGCTCACAGCGCCTTCAGAATCAGGAGACAGGAACCCCTGCAGATTACAACATTAGAAATATCCAAAAGCAATTGCCTTCCACCACCCTCTTCCTGTAAGCAGGGTTTCAAGCTAGAGGTAGGTATAACCCTGCTAGTTTTCCTCACATAGACAAAGTAGTGATTCCTCTCTATAGAAATGAACAAGCATCTTCCTACCCTCTTCTATTTTGACATGTTGAGGAATGGTCTCTGCCATGTTTGCTAAAACATTTAAGCTAGAATGTTACTGGCAGGAAAAAACAAGCCTATCCTTAATTATCCCAAAAATGTCCTTTATTTACCTTCCAGCTTTATGGTTTTAGGAAATTTGCTCTTCCTGCAGGGTCACCCGGGATTGTTAAGCTTTTTATTGGGACCATTTTTTTGTTGGCTGTAGAACTCTGTGCACTTTACCCTGTTAACCAATGGTGAAGTGCCTGTGCTCTCTCTGTTAAACATGGTAAAATTGGCCTACACCTAATTGGCACATTTAGTTACTTGTAAGTCCCTATTAAATGTTATTACATGTACGCAGGGCTTGTAAATTAAATGCTACTAGTGGGCCTGCAATACTCATTGTGCCACCCACTAAGGTAGCACTTTAAAACATCTATCATACCGGCCACTACAGCCTGTAGTGCAATTTTAAACTGCCAATTTAACCTGGCAAAATAAACTTTTTTGTCAAGCGTTATTCCTTACTTTTTAATACTAATAAGTCACTCCTAAGGCATGCCCTAAACGCTCTTAGGGTGTCACAGCAAAGTATGTAAAAAGTAATGGATGGAATGCTCAAATGAATTATAAGCAAGGTCAAGACTTCTTTGCATTGGCTGGGTCCAAACTGGCGCGGTGTGGAAAATAATGATGTATTGGGATGCGGTCCAGAGTCGTTACTAGGGGATGAGAATAATTGTAATTGTAATAGTATTTATATAGCGCTCACTACCCCTGATGAGGCGTCGGAGCACATTTCGGAGAGTAACATGCTACTCCGGAACCCAAAAGGAATTAGTGGTGAATTAGTATAGGGAAATATGAGTACAGTTTTAGTATTATTATGAGTTAATTTGAGCCGTGGATATGTGAGTTTGTTAGTTGGATTGACTAGAGTAATGGAGGGGTAGAGGAGGGAAGAATCCATAAGTGTTAATTGGGAGTTTATAGTAATAGGATGAGGCTTGGAATGAGTAAAGGGGGATGGAGGAGGGAAGAGTCTGTGGAAAGGGTTAGGGAGATCATGGTAGCAGGAGGGGTTTTGGATAAGTCAAAGGTGAGATAAATGAGGGAGAATTTAGTAGGGTTGTTTGGGGGATTATGGTTGTAAACTGATGTTTGGGTGAGTTACATGTGGAAGAGGAGGGAAGAGCTTAAGGAGGGTTATTTAGGAGATGAAAGTAGTAGAATGGGTTTGGGATGAGTCAGATTGGGGATGGAGGATAGATTGATAGAGACATGACATCGGGTGATGGTAGACAAAGTAAAGCTTACAAGAGAGTAAAAATATAATATTTTTTATTTATAATTTTATTTTTATATATATACATATATATTTACATATATAATATACACATATTTTTGATCATTATTTTTATTTAATGTATTTATTCATTATTATTATTATTATTGTTATTATTATTAATAATAATAAAACAATTTAAATTACTTATTTATAATTTGAATTTTATTTATAAATTTTATTTTCTTTTTATTCATTTTTTCTCTAGTACAGTAGGACTAGAGTAATAAATAAACAGATATCTACATATGTAGTAAGGGAATATATGTTAAAGGAATATAATAATGGGTATAATATGAGCATTGTATAAACACAGACTTTCAAGATTTGTAACATTTGAAGTTAATTAATAAGTGTAGTTTTCTAACATTTATTTATCTTTACTCAAATTTTGAGTAGCCAAATGCTTATGATAATAAAACATTTGATCAGTGTGATACAAAATGAGAGCAGGGATTCATAAGTATCTAATATAACAACATATATTGGAGCTATGCAATGACCTATGAACATGTTAAGCATAGAATAACATACACATATACATATACACACACACATACACACATGAATACACACACATATACACATATATATATTTATATTATTATACATATATATATATATATACATATATATATACATATTTAAACTGTGAGTAAATATAATTAGTTAAACAGGTTTAAAGAGTATGTTTGTGATTTATTTTTATGACATATTAACGATACATATTTCCTAAAGAATTATACATATCTAGAATATACACATAATCAGATTAAAAATATTTATCAACACAGGTACATGCAATCCATAGCTGTTTGAATATAGTGGTTATGAAGGAAAGAGCCAACTCTTGAGTAGTCTTCCGAAGGCAAGATAGTTATCTGTGGATCTTATGTCTGGGGGTAATGAAATCCATAGTTTGGCTGCTTGAATGGAGAAGGATGTACCGCCTATAGTCTTTTTCTTGTACGGTGGTGTTCTAAGGCAGGGTGCCAATCTTGAGCAGAGGTTTCTTTGTTGAATGTATTTGGTTATTTTGTTTCCGATACACAGCGGTCCTGTTCCATGTATAGCTTTGTGGGTGATACAAAGCAGCTTGAAGGTGCATCTTCTGGCAACGGTTAACCAGTGTAGTGCTCTCAAGGCAGGTGAGATATGAGCTTGTGACTTTACATGTAGTAGTAGCCTGGCAGCAGAGTTCTGAATACCTTGTAGTTTTTTCATATTAGATAGTGATGATCCATGGCGGAAGCCATTGGCATAATCCAGTTTGGATAGTACAAGCAAGATGGTAGTCTGCACCTTGTGTGGAAATCCGAGGTGAAGGAAGATGTGTCGTAGGGTCTTCAAGGTGATGAAGCTTGTTTGTTCTAATTTGTCCACTTGAGCACTCATTGTTAACTTGGAGTCCATGGTAATTCCAAGGTTTTTAACTTCCTCGGATAATTGAGGAGGTGGTCCAAGACCGTCAGGCCAGGTGCACAGTGGGTCATAATTTTTCCAGTCACCAAATATGAGTATTTCTTTTTTGGAGGCATTTAGTTTGAGATGGCTCCAAGTCATCCACTGATTAACGGCTCTGAGGCAACTGAAAATTTATGAGTCTTTGGGGCATTCTAATTTAAGTAGTATTTGTGGATCATCTGCATAGTTGTAGCATGTGAGTTGAAAATCATTGATCAGTTCTGGTAATGATATCATGTAGATGTTGAAAAGCAAAGGTGAGATGATTGATCCTTGGGGAACCCCTGCTTTTGTGAGGTAGGGTTTGGATGAGAGGGGGAAAAATAGATGATCTTAGTTCTTTTTTGAAGGTAGGATGTAATCCAGTTGAGAGCAGTCCCTTCTATGCCGGCTTCGTGGAGTCTTTGAATTAGGGTGTCATGGTCACCCGTATCAAAGGCAGGCGAGAGGTCCAAGAGAAGTCGTGCAACAACTCCATTGTGGTCGACTGTGTTTTTAAGATCATCCCAGATTGCTATGAGTGCCGATTCAGTGCCTCTTCCTGGGCGGAATCCAGTTTGGAAGTCTGAAAGTATGGAATTGTCTTCAATGAATTGTGACATCTGGGCGAATGCTGCCCTTTCTATCAGTTTGCCAAGGAAAGGTCAATTTGCAATTGGTCTGTAGTTGTTGGGGTCCTGCAGGTCTAGGTTTGTTTTCTTTAATAACGGTCGAATGTATGCTTTTTTCGGGTCTACAGGAAAAGTTCCTGTAGTTAAAGAGTTGTTGATGATTATTCTTAGAGATGTGGCAGCAGAAATAGATAAAAGAATGTTCTTGAAGATGTGTGGGCGCAAGGGTCAGAAGGGAAACCGGAAGATCCGCTTACTTCGACCAAATCCATAAATTCACCTTGTGATATTTGTTTGAAGGACTGTAGAAGCTGGATTGGTTTATTCTTAGAGAGTATTTTAGGAAAGGGGTTGGTGCTGATGGTTTTCTTCTGTTTTAAATAGGAGTCTAATGTGCCTGCCTTGGTTCTGTAATGAGTTTCTATTTTTTAGTAATTTGTAATGCGCATGGTTGCCGAAGGCTTCCCTGCGCTAATGCAGGACCAAATTAAGCAAACAAAGCTGGCAATCTATAGAGGAACCAGGAAAGTCTTCAACAGTTTATGAAAAGGCAATTCAGAGTCTTCTAAACAAAGTTCTGCTGGAAGAGAGTTCCATAGATGGTCTGCCCTAAAGGTAAAAGATCTACCTCCCCATTTTCCTTTCTTAACCTGAGGTATGTTAATTAGGGTTGCAAAAGAGGATCTGAGTAGGCATTGGGGAAGGTAGGGGGTTATATTCTGTCTAAAAAAGGCCGGACCTCCTTTAGGATGAGCTCGGTGGACAAAGCAGGCAGCTTTAAAATTGATGTGCTGTTCAATAGGTAGCCAATGAAGAGAGGCTAGAGAGGATTTTGCTGAAAGATGTCTAGGAGTGCCATTCAAAAGACGGGCGGCAGCATTCTGTACCACCTACAGCCTCTTCAAAACATATTTAGGAGAACTCATGAATAAAATGTTTCCATAGTCCAGCCGAGATAGAATTAATGCCTGAAATATGAGCCATTTGGATAAAAAGGGGAGAAACACATTTTCCTACAGGTCCTCAAAATATAAAAACAAGAGGAGGCTAGTTTCTTTGCATTGCATTCCATTGTAAGTTGTGTGTCCATTCAAAAACCTAAGCTTTTAATGATATCTTCAGGCAGGGGGAGGTTGTTTAGTCTTGCCAGGGCTAACGTAAGGGACTGCAGACACGGAGAATTCCCTATCAGCATGACCTCTGTTTTTTCATCATTTAATTTTAATTTGCTATCAGCCATCCAACCAGCAATATCAGACAGGCATGAAGAGAGGATGGCAGATTCAGAATTACTGTTGGTAAAAACATAAATGACCAATTGAGTATCGTCAGCATAGGAAATGACTGATAACCCATAGGGTTCCACTGTCTTTGCCAACGAGGCCTTATAAATGTTAAAAAGTGTAGGGCTCAGTGACGAGTTTGTTGGTGAAATCTTGAGTAGTGGGATGACTTCCTTCCATGCACTTAGGTACTACTGACTGAAGAAATAACAGTACAGCGCCATTCTTTGAATGATTGACTGAGAACAGGAAATAAGTGAATAGAAACAGATATGTTTTGGTTACACTATTGGGGGGTGTTGCACTGTGCAGCCGGTAATGGCTTTTTGAATTACTTGGATGAGAGGTGAATATGTGATTAAACATATGTTTTGACTATTATGGAATATAAAGTAAATGATGTCGTCTGCACTAGAGGTTCGACGCAAGGAAAAATCAAGTAAATTATTTTTTGTGCAATCTGTGGATACCAGTGGATACAACCCAGGTACATCTAATACGAATGTTACACTCAAGTTACAGTTACTTTACAATAAAATGGAGAGACTCTCCAAGAAGGAACTTTCGAAATGGTGGGAGATAGAATCATTACAGCAATATATTGATGTGGAAAGGGTGCAGAGGGGTCTGCGGATTTATACTATTCCAACCTATGAAGATCCAGACCCAGATATGTTGGGCTGAAAATTCGAAGGAAAGCTCAATAAATATGATGAAAATTCTAATCAAATATGCATCTAAAGATAGAAAAAAGATATTGGAGGAAATAGATAAATTATCCACCGAGGTATTGTCATTGGTATCGGTTGAGGTTTTAGATGAATTTAAAAATAATTTAGAAATTAGATTGGTGATATTTGAAGAAGACATTACAGCCAAAAAACAACGGAAACTCATTTGGGACTTCAAAGATTACCAGTCAGGAAGGATCCCAACATTTCATCGTAAATATGACCATATGTGTGTGGAGAATCAAAAGGAAATACCAGAGAACCAGAGGGACATTAATACCAGTGATCATGCAGGAGAATTGAAAGAGAGTGATGTTTCGGATGGTAATCAATCAGATGTGTCTGATTCCGTCTCTGGAAGAGGTTTGGGGGCAGAAAGAAGTGTTAATAAATCTAATTTTTTGAAACAATTCCGCCTCCTAAACAAGGAAGGACAGATACAAGGAAAGAACCTTTTCCCCAGAGAAACAGGGGTCGAGGAATGAGAGGCAAAGGAAGAGGAACCATGCAGCGAAAACACGAGGAAGGAAAAGAAGATCCCAGGCCAGGAGGGTTAGTGACAAGAGCTCGGAAGGGAATGTAATGACCGTAGTGAACTTATCTAGGAGAACGCTAACTGAGGAAAAAACGAGTCTCATATCATTGGGCCTTTCATTCTGCCCAATGAATAATCTATATTATGTACAAACTAGAATTGACCTTTTCCATTTTGTGAGAAAATTGAAGACAAAGAAGTGGTTTCAGATCAAGGTGACAGAAGATCTGGAATTGATTGATAGAGAACCAGTCCGTAAACTCTGTATCTCAGAAATAGAATTGCTACATACAGTATCAAGCTTAGATGAGAATGTTGAAGCACATGAAGACCCGCTAGTTAATTTGGGTGGTTTTGGAATTGAGATTGATTTATCATGTCCTACCCCTTTTAAACCAAAATCTTTGTTTGTACCACAGATTCAGTTTGAGGCTATTGAGTTATTTGAGAGGGATATCATCAAGAAATTGAAAAGAATCAGATACCAGCCCAAAAATAAGAAATATGACTACTTGACTGTGTCACAAAAAGTGGCTATACGAAGCTTGAAAGAAGATCCAGATATTGTCATAAGGCAATCAGATAAAGGAGGGAACATAGGCGGGGCTCCGAATGGAGCCGGCGGTGTTGCAGGGGTGCGACGGGTGCAGTTGCACCCGTCGCGATTTTCACTGTCTGCTAAGCAGACAGTGAAAATCATGCTGGGGCTCTGTTAGGGGGCCCCTGCACTGCCCATGCCAGTGGCATGGGCAGTGCAGGGGCCCCCAGGGGCCCCACGACACCCGTTCCCGCCATCCTGTTCCTGGCGGTAAAAACCGCCAGAAACAGGGTGGCAGGAAGGGGGTCGGAATCTCCATGGCGGCGCTGCTTGCAGCCCAGACAGGGGAAATCCGGTGGGAAACCGCCGGATCCCCTTTTCTGACCGCGGCTTTACCGCCGCGGTCAGAATGGGCAGGGAAGCACCGCCAGCCTGTTGGCGGTGCTTCCGTGGTCATCCACCCTGGCGGTCGATGACCGCCAGGGTTGGAATGACCCCCATAGTGGTTTGGGACAAAGAGGAATATATAATAGAGGGTGTAAGAAAATTGAGAGATCGTAATTGTTATACACGGGTGCAGTTAGTAGATGTGAAGGCAGCTAACACAATATATTATGAAAGACTATGTGATTGGAGAGACAGAGATTTATTGAGTTAGGAAGAATTCTGTTTTCTGAAATGTGACAATCCTATCATTCCCATTATGTATCTACTACCAAAGTTACATAAAAATAAGAAAACTCCTCCTGTGTCTGCTATGGGCTCTTTACTAGAGAATACCTCGAGGTATATAGATTACTTCCTCAGGCCTTTTGTGGAAAGTCTTCCGTCATATGTGAAGGACACAACACACTTTTTGAAACTGATAGATGGTATCCAATGGGAGGAAGACTACGTACTCCTAACCTTAGATGTTACAAGTCTTTACACAAGCAGTCAGCACGAGGCAGGCATAAGGGCTGTCAGACACTATGGCGGTCATTCTGACCTACCGCCGCCCGCCATGCGGTAACCGCCATTTGGCCGCTCCGCGGTCAAAAGATCGCGGAGGCCATTCTGGCTTTCCCGCTGGGCCGTCGGGCGCCCGCCAAAGGAGCGCCCGCCGGCCCAGCAGGAAAGGCCCTGCAACATAGAATCCGGCTCCGAATGGAGCAGGCGGTGTTGCAGGGGTGCGACGGGTGCAGTTGCACCCGTCGCGATTTTCACTGTCTGCTAAGCAGACAGTGAAAATCATGCTGGGGCCCTGTTAGGGGGCCCCTGCACTGCCCATGCCAGTGGCATGGGCAGTGCAGGGGCCCCCAGGGGCCCCACGACACCCGTTCCCGCCATCCTGTTCCTGGCAGTAAAAACCGCCAGAAACAGGGTGGCGGGAAGGGGGTCGGAATCTCCATGGCGGCGCTGCTTGCAGCGCCGCCATGGAGATTCAGCCCAGACAGGGGAAATCCGGCGGGAAACTGCTGGATCCCCTTTTCTGACCGCGGCTTTATCGCCGCGGTCAGAATGGGCAGGGAAGCACCGCCAGCCTGTTGGCGGTGCTTCCGTGGTCATCCACCCTGGCGGTCGATGACCGCCAGGGTTTGAATGACCCCCTATATGAGGGCCAGATCGATATCATACTTGTTACATACTGAAATGATCTGTGATATGATCAATTATTGCCTCAAAAATAATTTCTTTTCTTTTGACAATCAAATGTACCGACAAGTCCAAGGGACAGCAATGGGCACATGCTTTGCACCGAGCTATGCAAATTTGATAATGGGTTGGTGGGAGGAGCAGGCATCCATTAATATACCAGACTTTGAAGATAAAGTAATATTATGGTGTTGATTCATTTATGACATTTTTGTAATCTGGAAGGGTGAAGAAGAGTCTGCAATGAGATTTGTGGTGGCTCTGAATTCAAATGAGCACAATTTACAGCTATGTGAGCAAGTGAATAAGAAACAGATTGAATTTTTGGATGTGGAAGTCACGGTGCAAGATCATCACCTGACTACACGAATACATAGAAAAGTAACAGCTCAGAACAGTCTGTTAAATGCTAAGAGTGCACATCCATCAGAGCTCGAAGAGTATGCAGTACATGGAATGAATATCAGAAAGAAAGTCAGCGTATGTGCATCAGATTTCGTGAGAGTGGATACAGCATTAAAAGTATACATCAAGGTAAGAACCAGGTAGATGATATTAAGAGAGAAGAGTTACTATACAGTAGAGAGGAGGGGCAAAAATCAAATGAGTGTTTGAGATTTATTACTACCTTTTCTAATCAGGCGTTTGCACTGAGACAGATCCTTTCAAAAAGTTGGCATATTTTGCAAACAGACCCTATTCTACACAAACATATCTCTGAGAGACCGTTAATATCTTTGCGCAGGGGACGATCTTTGAGAGATGAGTTGAGCCGAAATATGGTTACAAGAAATCAGATTGAAAAAATGACATCTGGTAGTCTTTTTGGGTTTTATTGTTGTAAAATATGTAAAGCCTGTAAATAATTGTGTGGAAGTAAAGGGTGACAATGGTAATTGGATCCATCAAATCAGTGGTCACTATAACTGTAACATGGAATTTTGTGTATATGGTCTTGAGAGAGCGTAGTTTAAATATTATATATTAGACGTGAAATGCTTATACCTAACGATGCTGCATACAAAAACGATCACAAAATATTATTCACTTGGATGTATTCTTAACGCAATTGTAAGTGTGAAGCTGCTATTATACTTAGATACTAATGTCGATTATAAGAAATAATTGCTTGCATTATGATTAATTGAATATGTTAACATCTACAAGGATTACGTTTATTAGAATCCATGAGTCTTAAGTTAGCGTGAGTTGAAAACTTAGTCGTGTAACTCTCATATTAAAGAATATTTTTCTGTTTCTTCAGTGTGCTGACTCGCAAAAGGCCATGACCCAGCATTTGTTCTTTTCTCCGCTTTATGTAGCAATGATAGTTACATTCCCATCCGCTTGCTAGATGTTGTAGTATAAGATTTATACACTTTGCAACAAAAAATGGAAACTTCCAAGGACATTCGACTATGGACAAAGGAACCTTTGACCTGATGAACGTGCCAGAAAATGAAGTAACCCCGGATGTGCCACCTACGAAAACGTCAATTATGAAGACCAATCAAATTATTATAATTTATCATGGAATGACAAATGCATTACTTAGGGGCTCATTCTTACTTTGGCGGGCGGCGGAGGCCGCCCGCCAAAGTAACCCGGAAGGACTCCGCGGTCGAAAGACCGCTGCGGTGATTCTGAGATTTGCCCTGGGCTGGCGGGCGGCCGCCAAAAGGCCGCCCGCCAGCCCAGGGCAAATCAACCTTCCCACAAGGACGCCGGCTCAGAATTGAGCCGGCGTAGTGGGAAGGTGCGACGGGTGCAGTGGCACCCGTCGCGTATTTCAGTGTCTGCATAGCACCCGCACCCGCGGGAGACCCGCCATGAACAGGATGGCGGTAGGGGGTGTCTGAATCCCCATGGCGGCGGAGCGCGCTCCGCCGCCATGGAGGATTCCCCCGAGCTGCAGAAAGTCGGCGGGAGACCGCCGACTTTCCGCTTCTGACCGCGGCTGAACCGCCGCGGTCAGAATGCTCGAGGGAGCACCGCCAGCCTGTTGGCGGTGCTCCCGTGGTCGGTGACCCTGGCGGTCACCGGCCGCCAGGGTCAGAATGACCCCCTTAATGTATAATTTGATAGGTTGAAGATAGTGGGGTGTAGTGACTATTCAATAGAGTTTTGGGGGAATGTATTATGAAAAAGGGATAAAAACTCATGACACAGGCGATTCAAGGGAATGAGGTAGGGAATGATATTGATTGCATCCAGAAACTCCGTCACTCTATTTGGTGATTTGAGACTTAGACAAAACCATCCTCATCCATAGACTGCCCCATTACACTTTCCCTCCTTATGAGGGAAGTGTCCCCTATCTTTAGATGAAATAGACTGTCGGCGCTCTAACTGATGTCCTGAAGACGAAGACTGATCCTGTATGCTGACTCATTCTGAGGAGGGTAATTATGACAATTGCTATTGTGATTTGTCTATATGCTTTTCCTTTCTAGGTACCAACTGCTGTATTTTTGGTTAGAGACCCTAGACAGATGTTTTCCAAATTGGTGTTCTAAATTGTTTTGCATGAAGTCCAACATGCTGATGCCAATTAGTGGTTAGATTAGGTATTCACTTTGACTGACGCCAACAGACGTGACTGACATTGTGCGTTGTTGAATTAAGGCGTATATAGGCCCTCATTCTGACCCTGGCGGTCTTTGACCGCCAGGGCGGAGGACCGCGGGAGCACCGCCGACAAGCCGGCGGTGCTTCAATGGGGATTCCGACCGCGGCGGTAAAGCCGCGGTCGGACCGGCACCACTGGCGGGGTCCCGCCAGTGTACCGCGGCCCCATTGAATCCTCCGCGGCGGCGCAGCTTGCTGCACCGCCGCGGGGATTCTGACCCCCCCTACCGCCATCCAGATCCCGGCGGTCGGACCGCCGAGATCCGGATGGCGGTAGGGGGGGTCGCGGGGCCCCTGGGGGCCCCTGCAGTGCCCATGCCACTGGCATGGGCATTGCAGGGGCCCCCGTAAGAGGGCCCCTACATGTATTTCACTGTCTGCTGCGCAGACAGTGAAATACGCGACGGGTGCAACTGCACCCGTCGCACAGCTTCCACTCCGCCGGCTCGATTCCGAGCCGGCTTCATCGTGGAAGCCTCTTTCCCGCTGGGCTGGCTGGCGGTCTGAACGAGACCGCCCGCCAGCCCAGCGGGAAAGTCAGAATTACCGCCGCGGTCTTTCGACCGCGGAACGGTAACCTGACGGCGGGACTTTGGCGGGCGGCCTCCGCCGCCCGCCAAGGTCAGAATGAGGGCCATAATGTCCTATGCATTCTGATCTGTGTGCCTCATATATCGGTGTCTTATGTTTGTGATCGTTGCGTTGTCAAAATCTTATCACAGTTGCTATATCGTGACTATGCTCTTTGATTCATGGTTTTGAGGTTAATACTCTTGCTATTAGATTATAATCAATAGGGAATAAAATTCACAAAACTCCAACAAAGGTGTGGTTATTCATGACTGAAAGGTCATGGTTGCGTCAGTAGTTTAACCAATGTCTAAAGTGAAATATATTGTGGTGATATATGTTGATAACATCATTGACATATTGCTTGACATATTGATTAGTTATCTCGTTCTACGTTGTCTCACCACTGGGTCAAAAGATTCATCGGCCTAAAACGAGTCCTAATGTGTATAAATTAGCATAGAGGGACGCGTTAACAGTTCTGGTAGCAGAGCGACGGTTTGGCCCTTGGGGGCCCTAGGACGGAGATTCATTGTTTAATTTGTTTTTCTGTGATAATGCAATTCGGAGGTATGATGGGTTTCTAAGTTCGCCATTGGCTTTCCCGGGATCTCGGAGCCTGCTTAAATGAGTTGGGAATGTTCCTGGCGCCATAGTATGTGTGGTTAGGGTCTTTGCGCTTGCCTAAATCTTATGCATCTTGCAGGTGGTTGTGAAAATTTGTGTGTATTTAGGCCAAATTAAGTGTTGTTTAGCAGGAGTGGGCGTACTCCACAGTATGAGAGTAGGGAAGTCAGCGTACTTCATGTGAATGTAGCGCTTGTTGCTCAAAATTATCCACGTGGTTGGTTGTTGTGTACGGACTTGTTGAGGTCTAAGACTCCGGAGTATGAAGATAAATGTGGTTTATGTTGTAAGCTGTGCGGTTTAACAGGTCAATCGGGCGTGGTTGACAAGTCGAGTTTGAGTTATAATGTGTGTATGAAACCTTCGTGGAGATTTGACAAATTCTAAAGTGCACTAGAAGGAGTCATTGACAAGTCGAGAGTAGAATTTGCGGGTCGAATTCTGCTTGCGTATGCGGAAACTGATAAGGGGAGAGTAGCGGCTGAGGCTTCAAGTGAAATCTTTGTAAAGTTCTGAAGCGAATGTGTTACCCTTCCTGTAGTAAACCAACAGATTTGTGTTGTCATTTTAAGGTGCTTGCAATAATTTGCATTAATTTGTGTGAGTTGTAGGGGTCAGTGAGGAGCAGAAAAGCCGCAAGACTTTGTCAGCCGCAGTATGTGTGAGTGTGACGTCAGTGGTGCTGCCCTGAGATAGGTCAGATGTTGAGAGGGGTCACGCACGGATTGGCTGCCGTTCGTGAGAGGCAACAGGTTGAGAAAGGGCTGATGAAGAGTGTCCTGGGAACTAAGCCATTTCTGATTAAAATACGAAATAAGAGAATCGCAAAAAAATGAATTTTGTCAAAGCATTTAAGAGCGCTCTAAAGGAAGATGTATACATTGTCGCAACCAATGGGGAACCTACCCCACCTGAGGGTACTCCAGCTCACACGGTTATGGAAGAAAAGGATGTTGCACCTTGTTTATGGATGAAACAGTGGCGCAAATTAACCGAGAAAGAGGGGTGTCTAGCGTTCCCAGAACATGGGACATTTAATCCAAAGGTACTAGAAAATTTGAGGTGGATTTTAAGTACGCAGAAACCACCTCCGAGACCGGCACAATACGAGGCTTTGGCGATCTGGGATTTGATGGCTCTTAAACATAGACAAGAAAGGTTCAGAGAAGACTGAGAAGGGCAGAGAAATCCTATGCAGAGGCTAGATGGGACAATGAGATCAAAATGTGGAGACGGGGAATTGTAGACAGGTTGAAGTTGTTCCCAGCAATAACACAGGGAGAAGAGACGCAGGGAAAGAAAGCCTCCTGTAAAACCGACAAAGATTCAGGCAAAACTAAAGAAAATAAAAGGTCCTGGGAAGAGGAAGATGATTCAGATGATGAGGAATTTATGGATAGATTGTTACATGATCGTCCGCCACCATATGCGGTGAGCGACAGTACTCCAAGTACTAGCTTGGATCCTGGGAACCAGGCCCAGGAAAAGGGAGTTCCTAATACAGTACAGACTAGCGATACAGCTTTGATACAGAATGGTGTCAGTGTACCCACTGCACCAGACTTGCCGATACAGTTGCAGCCTCCACCGCAGATAAAGAGAATCTACCCTGATGTTCCAGTACTGGAGACTACTACAAACTTGATAGTGCCGCCAGACCCGATATACACAAAGCCAAAGCTAATACAGATTGAATCGACTCCGAAATTAATGTCTCAACCACCACCACAGCTGATACCAGGGTATAACCCTGTTGCGGGACCACCGTTAGTACCTGTTCCGGGTACATTGGAACAGACCTACGGTGTTGAAGCCCCAAGAAGTCTGGGACCAGGTCAGACACCTGCCGCTATATCGTTACCCATTACTGTTGGTCCCCCCGTACCATTGTATGCACAAGGTAAAACAGGGGTGTGTGATCAGGGAGTGATGACACAGGAAGCGATAAGAGGAGGGTCTATGGGAACTCCACAGATAATGGCTCCTGGAGAACCAGTAATTGAACAGCCCAGGCCCTTAATGGACCTTAGTCCAGTGGGGGCACCTCTCGAAGCGATGCATCAAGCAGGATTGGGAGTTTTAACTCCCCAAACCATGAGTACAAATACCTCACACTCCCCAATGATACATGCAGGGAATATTTCACTGCAGGGTTTTACAGTACAGCAGTTAAATGAATGGTTAGAGAAAACTTATACCTCACAAAAGACTGCAGTGGCTACAATTGAACCTGAGAAAGAAAAACAAGATGAATACTTGAATTTTGTACGACTAGGGGCAGAAGCTGCCGAGTTACTGGAAGGGACAATGGGAGTAAATAGATTGGAATCATACACTGAGGCAGAATTGAGATATTTGTGTCCCAAGATTACCAAAGAGGTAGGCAAAGTACATCAGAGATTAGCAGACAAATACAATATCGATATCGGAAACACTAAGCATTTGAAAAGGAGTTACAGACTAGATTTTGAATCAAAAGATTTTGAACACATGAGATCTGCAGGCATGAAGGCACATCTGAGAGAACTGTTGCAGAGTGCACAAATTTGGGGTGCATTAGAAAAATGGGAAGGCCGATGGGCAAAGAAAAGGGATAAGGGAAAGGGTGATAGTCCAGGATCTAATCAAGCCAAGACCTCGCCTGATCTGGAATCAGTGAAAATATTGCCTATGAGAGAGACAGCTGGCGGTGTTTTAGTACATGTGCCATGGTCTAGAGGAGATATTTTGTCTTTCACAAACGATTATCCTAGATTAAGAGAGAAACCGATTGAGTGGTATCAACAAACGGACAGGTTTGTGAAACTTGCAAAGTGTCTCTGGGAGGACTTGAATACTTTGTTTGAGATCATTGTTCCACCTGATTTGTGGCTCGAGTGCAAAAGAGGGGTAGATTGGCCGACGAAGGAGCCGGCAAGAGATAAGGTGACTGGAGCACCTTCAGAAGAGGTGATGAAATATTATCATAAAGTAATTGAGTTCTTGAAACAAAAGGTGTCGCCGAAGGTGACCAATTGGCAGAAAATCGACCGGACCTCTCAAGAGGTTAAGGAGCCAATACATGCAAATTACAAGAGATTGTTAAAAGCGTTCAAACTTTACAGTGGTACTGAGACTATCGAACCGAAGGACATGAATCACATTGTGTTTAGATTCGTCGAAGGGTTGAGACCAGAGGTTAGCCAAATGATTAAGAATCATTTGATTTGTTGGCAAGCTAAACCGATTGATGAGGTATTGCAGTATGCAAAATACTGTAGTGATGAGATCGAGTTGAAGCAGAAAAAGTTAAAAGAAAAGGTGATGGTGATGCAGATAAAAGCTGCACAGGCTGGAATACAGGGAAATGGAGTTCAGCAGATGATACAGCAACAACCACAAATGAATGGTGTGTTTCAGGCTCAACCAAGAGGTCGAGGGTTTGTGAACCGTGGTTTGGACATGAATAATGTTGTTGTTCAAAATGATGTTCAAGGAGCGAAAAAGATGTCACCATGTCACGCGTGCGGGGGCGTGGGGCACTGGAAACAGGAGTGTCCGAATATGGTGCAGGATGGTGCAGTTCAGCAAAGCACTAATGTTGGTACCTTACAAAATTTGCGAGGCCCAAAAATAAGACATCAAAACCTGAATTTTCAGAATAATCAGGTACAAATGCAAGGGGTACAGCCCATGCAACAGATGCAAATGCCACGTTTCCAAACAATACCAATGCAACCAGTGCAGCAGCAGATTCCTATGGTGCCTAGACAGCAAATGCAATTACCAATGGCTCCGATGGGACAGCAACAGGTGATGCTTCCTCAGCAGGTCACAGGTCAGGTAACAAATCAAAACAATACTGTGCAACAATTCCCATTACGAGGTGAAAATTGCATGAATGAGGATTGGTCAGATGATAGCTCAGACAGTGAGGAGTGCAGGCTTGCAGCATCCTTAGAGGTGGATCAGAGAGGCCCATATGTAGAAGGGAAGGTGATGGGCTATAAGGTTTCATTCCTGGTTGACACAGGAGCTACGCGCTCCACAGTTAGAAGTGCAGAAGTTCCAAGATTACCTCTCTCAGGGCGTACTATACGGGTGGTTGGAGTAGCAAATCAGTACCTGACTAACCCGATTACAGATCCAGTACAAGTTGAAATTGGCAACTTCCAAGGGCTACATAGATTTGTAGTATGTGATTCAAGTCCAGTATCCCTATTGGGAAGGGACTTACTCTGTAAGACAAAATGTTCAATTAGCTGTTCCAATGATGGAATTGAAGTACAGACAAATAGCGATGATGAAGGAGATGAAAGTCAATTTATAGAGGAGGAAGCAGGGACAAATGAAGACTATCCATTGATTACCTTATACCCAATGCATACTTTGATCGACCTACCTATCGAATTGCAAGGAACAGTGACAGAGAAAGTGTGGGATTTGACCGGGAAAGAAGTAGGGTTGATAAAAGGGATAGAACCAGTCAAAGTTCAGATCAAGCCGAATGCAGTGTTCCCACAGGTGTCACAATATCACATGACCCAAGACGTCCTCATTGAGGTGTCACAAATAATTGCAGATTTTCTCAGACAGGGAGTCCTGAAAGAAGTCTTGAGCAGTCCATGTAACTCTCCAATAATGGGTTTAAAGAAGCCCTGTTGAAAAGTTCGAATTGTCCAAGATTTGTGAAAAATAAATGAAATTGTGATAAAATGCTGCCCTGTGGTACCTAACCCAGCAGTAATAATGTTCCAAGTTCCCTGTGATGCTGAATGGTTTACCGTAGTTGACCTATCACAGGCCTTCTTTTCAATACCACTACATGAGGACAGTCAATTTTTGTTCAGTTTCAAATTCCTGGATAAGGTGTACAGTTGGTGCAGAATTCCTCAAGGGTTTTCTGAGTCACCATCCATCTTCAATCAGATATTGAAAAAGGATTTGGAACCTCTTGTGCTGCCTTTTAATTCAACTCTTGTGCAGTACATCGATGATCTGCTAATTGCGTCTAAAACCGGAGACAGTTGTAAATACGATACCATTGCATTACTAAATCATCTGGGAAAGAATGGACACAAGGTGTCACCCAGAAAGTTACAATATTGTCAGAAGGAAGTAAAATACTTGGGACATTTGATAGAGGAAGGGTCCAGAAGAATATCAAAAGAAAGGATAACAGCTGTCTTGCAAATTAATCCCCCAACAACAAAAAGAGATGTCAGGATGTTTTTGGGAATGGTGGGCTACTGTCGTCAGTGGATATCCAACTTCTCAATCATTTCAAAGCCATTAATAAAACTGACAGGAAAGGAAATCAAAGATGAGCCATATACTATAACCCTATCAAAAGAAGAACTTGAGTCATTTATGGAATTAAGAGAATGCATGTGCAGGGCACCAGCATTGGGAATGACAGACTACGAGAAACCTTTTCTGTTGTTTTGTCATGAACATGATGCTTGTTCTTTGTCTGTCTTGACACAGGTCCACAGAGATGCAAATCGCCCTGTAGCATACTTTTCAGCTACCTTGGACCCTGACGCAGCAGCCTTACCAGGTTGCTTGCGTGCAGTTGCAGCAGTTGGTCAGAGCCTTTTACAATGTGAAGGCATAGTCATGGGATACCCTCTGACAGTAATGGTTCCACATTCAGTTGAAATTCTGTTGACACAAACTGAGACTCAACACATGACAAATGCACGTCTCACTAGGTATGAGACAACCATACTGGGGTCGCCTAATGTCACTCTCAAAAGATGCACTGTACTGAACCCGGCAACTTTACTTCCTAATGAAAGTGCTGAAATCAAGGATGGGGAAGAATTTGAACATGATTGTCTTGAGGTGACTGAACTGTGCACCAAACCTCGCCCAGACAAACAGGATACCCAGTTAAAAGAAAATGATTGTATTATGTTTGTCGATGGGTCCTGTCTAAGAGATTCTGCAGGAACACTGAGAGCTGGTTATGCAGTATGTACTATAACTGGCATTGTCGAAGCCTCCTGGCTCGAAAAAGTGTTTTCTGCACAAGTGGCAGAATTGATTGCTCTTACAAAAGCATGCCACGCAGCTGTAAATTTGAAAGTCACTATCTATACGAACAGCAGATATGGATTTGGAATTGTGCATGATTTTGGCCAACTCTGGTCACAGAGGGGTTTTATGACTTCCTCTGGTTCCCCTGTGAAAAACGGTGAACAGATAAGAGATTTGTTACACGCGATTCAGTTACCTCTCGAAATTGCCGTGGTGAAGTGCAGTGCTCACACCAGATCACAAGATTTTGTGTCTATGGGAAACGGCTATGCAGATCAAGTCGCAAGATTTTGTGCACTAAACTGTATATCGTTTAAGGAGCAATGGGAATTGTGACCACAAACTGAAAATGAAACAAGTCTAAATCTAGCATTACGAGTGGTTGATACCTTAGACGAACTGAAAACATTACAAGGTCGTGATAGCAAGGAAGAAAAACGCTCCTAGCAAAGAATGCAATGTGTACAAAGAGCTGATGATTTATGGGTTTCAGACGAAGGAAAATTAGTCTTGCCAAATAGCCTTTTGTCACAGTTTGCCCGGCTCTACCATGGGCAGGCACACCTGGGAAGGGATGCCATGATCAGGTCCTTTAAAATTGATTGGTTTAACCCAAAATTCAGACATGCCGCGGAAATCACTTGCCACAGGTGCGTCATCTGTCAACAGATGAACGCCGGAAAAGGAACTGTGGTAACTTTGAGCCACATTGGGAGAGCTGGAGGTCCATTCAACAAAATGCAAATGGATTTTATTGAAATGCCTGTTTGTGGAGGATTGAAGTATGTGTTGGTGATTGTGTGTGTTTTCAGTCATTGGATTGAGGCATATCCCACACGTAGGAATGACAGTCTTACAGTTGCAAAACTACTACTCAGGGAACTGATACCCAGATTCGGGTTTACAGTTTCTATAGAATCAGATAGGGGGGAGACATTTCGACAATGAGGTGATTAAACTCCTGTGTGCCACACTCAACATTGAACAAAAACTGCATTGTAGCTATCGCCCTGAAGCATCAGGACTAGTAGAGCAGATGAATGGTACTTTGAAATCACGAATGGCAAAAATGTGCGCAGCAACTAATATGAAGTGGCCAGATGCCTTACCTCTAGTGCTGATGTCAATGAGAAACACACCAGACAAGAAAACAGGACTGTCCCCCCATGAAATCCTCATGGGCAGAGCTATGAGATTACCAGCAGTACCTGCAAATGCACTAGTGAATATTACAGATGATATGGTGTTGGATTACTGCAAAGGTTTGGCTGACGTGATTCGCTCTTTTTCTCACCAGGTGGAAGCTAACACGTTGCCCCCGATTGGCGATCCAGGCCACTCTCTACAAGCCGGTGATTGGGTGGTTGTCAAGAAGCACGTAAGAAAATCGTGTCTAGAACCACGTTGGAAAGGGCCATATCAAGTAATATTGACGACTACTACTGCTGTGAAGTGTGCTGGGGTTCCCTACTGGATCCATGCCAGTCACACGAAAAAGATAACGTGTCCTGTTGAAGAGGAACTTGAAGTTTCCAGCACAGCAACTTTGGAGAGAGAGGTCTCGGTCAGAGAACAGTCAAGAAGGAACTGAGATTACCGGAGAGCCCACTGAGAACAGCCTTGTCCCTCAAACAGTCAATGAGTTCGAGAGAGGTGACAGAGTGCCTATCTCAGTAGAGGCAGCAGGAGAACTAAGTCAAGGAGAGGTTCTCCCAGAAGTAGACGAATACGGGTTAGAGCCCGAACCCAACTTAGAACCGGAAGAAGAAAGAGAAGGAGAAACTGTAAACACAAACATGTCAGAGTTTCCCGAACCAGTTGCAGATCCGTCAAGAGAAAACACCATATCACAAGAGGAAGGTGCTGTCCAACGTCCTGAAGGAAAACATCGAACCAAGACACATAGAGGCGATAATTGGCCAGACAAGTCGCATCCTAAGATAAGGGAGGTATCGAATGACACCATAATAGAAGAAAGTGATACCTCACAAGCAGATGATCTGAGTGAGGGAGAGCAACAAGGTGAACGAAGATTAAAAAGAAAAAGAATTGCAAACAGAAGATATACAGGTCCCGAATGGGCATATGCTACAACCTCTGAATGGCAACAAGAGTTCCTAGCATTTTGTTTTGATCGAGAAGTACCAGGCCAATACTACGGCACCTGAATGAGTTCAAGAAAACCTTTTTGGCTAAATTGAAAACTAGAAAAAAGAGAGACTTAGAAACTACCGGAAGTGACACTAGAAAACTGGATTTGACTTTTAAAGAAACCTGATTACGACAAGCTGCTAACCTGAATTAACGAAAAGGGGTCCTGGAGTGAGTGAAGACGCTGTAATATACGCAGGAAAAAAAAAAAAAAGGGTTTATCCTTGAGTTGATTGTTGATCTGCTATTCTGATTCTATACAAACATGGCTTACAATAGAAATAGTAGCAAGGGAAGTAAGGTGTGTGGTTGGTTAGGTCTTATAATAGGTGTTGTGTGTGCAGTGATAATAGTGGGAGTGATTGTAGGAATGCCATGGATAGAGAAAGAAACTATTAACGCTACTTCAAAACCTGAAACTACTACTGCACTAACACCGTGGGAGAGATTTGAGCAGGATGCAAGACATATGCATGAAGGAACTAATGTAAAGGGAGAACTATCAACTAATGTCTTCTATCGCTTACTAAATGAGTACGTGGAAACTATGGATGCGAAAGATTGTTATGTATGTACTAAAATTCCTTCATCTGTGCAGGAGGGGGTTACTTATCATAGCCTCCCTTACTTATGGAATTAGTTGTAGCTTGCTACTAACAAGATTCTATAATCAAGAGCATGTGCAATACTTTTATTCAAATCTGGATGTTGTGTTTTCCTTTGTGCCTGTGATTGAGTTCTTAAATAAATTAGCTAAAGAGCATGATATAAAGATAGTTAGAGGATTCTTTGAGCCAACACTCACATTTGGCACTGCTTACGCACACCGCAATAATTTGACTTGCTTATTATCGCCTGTAGAGAAAAGCTTTTTAGATCACACAGATGATAGACGCAAAGCACTGAAAGAAAGATTAGAAAAAGGATTAGAGAAACATACATATGCAAATGATTATGCTTACACTGCAATCAAAACACAAGGCAAATTAGCTATAGATGCATTACATGTAGGTAGGCTTTGTATATATAGGCCAAAATCTGAACAGGATAATTTGTTTGTGGGAACAAGTGAATGCAGACATGTGTTTTTGTTTCAAAGCAAGTGGACCTTTATGCTGAATGGACAAGATCCAGCAATTCCTGGAATCTATTACATCTGTGGGCTAAATGCTTATTACCGTCTCCCTAAGGGATGGTATGGGACATGTTATTTGGGAATAGTATTCCCAAAGATATACCAGATTGATGACTTAAAACAAATACCTAAAACGTCTGAATTACAATATCCTAGACAAAAACGAGAATCAGTGGCGGCTGTCATTGGTGATATATTTGGAGCCATAATCCCATCAGTGGGGGTTATCTTGAATTCCATGAAAATTCAAAAGTTGTCTACTATAGTGGATAACATGTTGACAAATTTTACAGGAGCTATACTCCTGATGGATACTGAACTTGCTGCAGAAAGAGCTATGACTCTTCAAAATCGGCTTGCTTTAGACATTCTTTTAGCAAAGAGTGGACGAGTCTGCAAAATGCTTAATGAGGGTCATTGTTGCTCATTTATCCCAGATAACAGTAAGAAAATCAGAAGCATAATTACTAACCTTACTAGAGATAGTTCAGATTTGAAAGATCTGAAAGAACTTGGTGTTTGGGAGAAATTTGGGAAGGGAATTGCCCAAGTCGGAAGCTGGTTTACCAACATTTGCAATGAGGTACTTGCAAAAATTCTCATGGGTTTACTGATTGTTTTGATTTGTCTATTAGGATTATGGGGGGCATGTAAAATTAATGACAAAGTAAAAAGAAATTGGACCAAAAGAGCCAGAAGAAATGAAGAAAGGGAAAGAGAGAAAATGTTCAATGAGATATGGGAAAGGGTAAGATGTTGAAATGCGTATTATGCGCAAGGTGAAAAATTAAGATCAAAGAGAAATTTCTGTGATGACGAGCGTCATCAGAGGAGGGACTGAGAGAGCGAAGTTTAAATATTATATATTAGACGTGAAATGCTTATACCTAACGATGCTGCATACAAAAACGATCACAAAATATTATTCACTTGGATGTATTCTTAAAGCAATTATAAGTGTGAAGCTGCTATTATTCTTAGATACTAATGTCGATTATAAGAAATAATTGCTTGCATTATGATTAATTGAATATGTTCACATCTACAAGGATTACGTTTGTTAGAATCCATGATTCTTAAGTTAGCGTGAGTTGAAAGCTTAGTCGTGTAGCTCTCATATTAAAGCATATTTTTCTGTTTCTTCAGTGTGCTGACTCGCAAAGGCCATGACCCAGCATTTGTTCTTTTCTCCGCTTTATATAACAATGATAGTTATGTTCCCATCCGCTTGCTAGATGTTTTAGTATAAGATTTATACACTTTGCAACAAAAAATGGAAACTTCCAAGGACATTCGACCATGGACAAAGGAACTTTTGACCTGATGAACGTGCCAGAAAATGAACTAACCCCGGATGTGCCACCTACGAAAACATCAATTATGAAGACCAATCAAAGTATTATAATTTATCATGGAATGACAAATGCCTTACTTAATGTATAATTTGATAGGTTGAAGATAGTGGGGTGTAGTGACTATCCAATAGAATTTTGGGGGAATGTATTATGAAAAAGGGATAAAAACTCATGACACAGGAGATTCGAGGGAATGAGGTAGGGAATGATATCGATTGCATCCAGAAACTCTGTCACTCTATTTGGTGATTTGAGACTTAGACAAAACCATCCTCATCCATAGACTGCCCCATTACACTTTCCCTCCTTATGAGGGAAGTGTCCCCTATCTTTAGATGAAATAGACTGTTGGCGCTCTAACTGATGTCCTGAAGACGAAGACTGATCCTGTATGCTGACTCATTCTGAGGAGGGTAATTATGAAAATTGCTATTGTGATTTGTCTATATGCTTTTCCTTTCTAGGTACCAACTGCTGTATTTTTGGTTAGAGACCCTAGACAGATGTTTTCCAAATTGGTGTTCTAAATTGTTTTGCATGAAGTCCAACATGCTGATGCCAATTAGTGGTTAGATTAGGTATTCACTTTGACTGACGCCAACAGACGTGACTGACATTGTGCTATGTTGAATTAAGGCGTATATAATGTCCTATGCATTCTGATCTGTGTCCCTCATATATCGGTGTCTTATGTTTGTGATCGTTGCGTTGTCAAAATCTTATCACAGTTGCTATATCGTGACTATGCTCTTTGATTCATGGTTTTGAGATTAATACTCTTGCTATTAGATTGTAATCAATAGGGAATAAAATTCACAAAACTCCAACAAAGGTGTGGTTATTCATGACTGAAAGGTCATGGTTGCGTCGGTAGTTTAACCAATGTCTAAAGTGAAATATATTGTGGTGATATATGTTGATAACATCATTGACATATTGCTTGACATATTGATTAGTTATCTCGTTCTACTGTGTCTCACCACTGGGTCAAAAGATTCATCGGCCTAAAACGAGTCCTAATGTGTATACATTAACATAGAGGGACGCGTTAACAGTCTCAAATGCCCGTGCATGAAATGGTATGTGGTTAGCACTAAACACAAGGCTGAAAAAAAGAGTATTAAAACACATAAGGGCTATCCGCAATCATGATCGCAATTATCCTGTGGCAAGACATTTTCACACATTACATAAAGGGGATGAGAGACTAATTAGTTTTGTGGTCATAGATCAGATTAAACCTAATATACAGGGGCAATAGAGAGAAGCAACTGCGGATTCTGGAATCCAAATTAATCATCAGACTTAATATACTGAACCCAGTCGGGTTAAACTCCAGTGAAGAATTTAATGTACATCTGGGTTGACGATTGCTCAATGAGATAGGTAATTGTATCCTGGAACCTCTAGGAAGTATGAACAATATATAAAGGTTTTAATTTGTGTGGTGATTTACATTTTGTGGGTAGATTTGTTTTGATTTGATTTCAATATGTGTTGAGTTATAATAAGGAGAATGGTGTGCATCATTTAGGGGAGTAGGATGGGGAAGGGCAGGGTGACATTACTAACAGATAGTTAGATAGCATGTTCACTGGAACGGTCGTTAGATGTCACAGGGCTGTTATTACCAATTTTGTGTATGTATACACATGTACTATATACACAAGGAAAGATTTATATATAAGACCAGTGGATAACAATGTATGGAGTAAGTCATTTGGATATAAAAAACTAAGGTTTGTTGCACTGGCATATATGCTAAAATTTGAAATTTATTTAAGAAAATTGGAATCCTGTTAACCCCTTTGCTGCCAGGCCTTTTCCCCCTCAGGTGCCAGGCCTTTTATGTGGCTATTTGAGGCAGGGCGCGCTTAGGCCCTCATAACTTTTTGTCCACATAAGCTACCCACGCCAAATTTGCGTTCTTTTGTTCCAACATCCTAGGGATTCTAGAGGTACCCAGACTTTGTGGGTTCCCCTGAAGCAGGCCAAGAACATAGCCAAAATACAGTGAAAAATTAATTTGTTTTTTTTAAATGGGAAAAAAGGGTTGCAGTAGAAGGCTTGTGATTTTTTCCCTGCAAATGGCATCAACAAAGGGTTGCAGTGCTAAAATTACCAGCTTCCCAACCTTCAGGAACAGGCAGACATGAATCAGAAAAACCCATTTTTCAACATCTGTTTTTTGCAAAGTGCATAGCTGTGGATTTTGGCCTCCAGCTCAGCCGGCACCTAGGGAAACGTACCAAACCTGCACATTTTTGAAAACTAGACACCTAGGGAAATCCAAGATGGGGTGACTTGTGGGGCTCTCACCAGGTTCTGTTACCCAGAATCATTTGCAAACCTCAAAATTTGGCCAAAAAAACACCTTTTCCTCACATTTCAGTAACAGAAAGTTCTGGAATCTGAGAGGACCCACAAATTTCCTTCCTCCCAGCGCTCCCCCAAGACTGCCAATAAAAATGGTACCTCACTTGTGTGGGTAGGCCTTGCGCCCGTGACAGGAAATTCCCCAAAACACAACATGGACACATCACATTTTTACATTGAAAACTGACGTGTTTTTTGCAAAGTGCCAAGCTGTAGATTTTGGCCTCCAGCTCAGCCGGCACCTAGGGAATATAGATCTATATATAGACATCTATACATATATATATATATATATATATATATATATATATATATATACATTTTCACACCAACTTGACACTTCTGTCAACGGCGCGGCACTCACAGGATTTTGACAAAATCTTCATTTAATGGGTGAAATAATACCAGACAAACACCAACGCGTTTCGACCTTCCTGGTCTTGATCACGGTAATTAACCAATCCATTAGGTGCTCTATTTATACTTTCCATCTCATTCATGCCTTTATGTGGCATTCTGGGATATGTAGTTGTTAAAAATATCTATACAACATTTAAGTGTGATAAAACACAATGGGGGTTATTCTAACTTTGGAGGAGGTGTTAATCCGTCCCAAAAGTGACGGAAAAGTGACCGATTTACCACCAGCTGTATTACGAGTCCATTATATCCTATGGAACTCGTAATACGGCTGGTGGTATATCCGTCACTTTACCGTCACTTTTGGGACGGATTAACACTCCTCCAAAGTTAGAATAACCCCCAATATTCTTACACCAAATAACCCTATTAGCTTCAAAACCACTACATCACCCAACCAACAAAAAACAAACCATTGTGTAACACCAATTAAAATTAAAAGCACGGGTCATTCTACATAATACTCAGATTGTACAAATTTGCCATTTTTTTACACATCTATTTTCAAGTACCACCAATGTCTAATTTATCTAATCCACATTAGTGACTTATCCATTTATTTCTGAACCCTAGTAGGACACATACCCCAATTTTTACTTCTTTTTTACTCATTTCCCATTCTCAGCATGTCGTATCCACAACCTTCTTATTTCTTTATTAACTAATTTCAGATCTTCATTCATTTTCTATTTCCAAATAACAGTTTCTCAAATTGTACACTCCTGCCGATTTTACTCATCTATTTCCAAATACCACAGTTATATATGTGTTTTATTCTTATACTTTTAGCCATCTCTCAATCCAAAGATATATTAATGACTTGCATATTCTTTTTGTGATTCCTACTATGACTCATGTCTAAATATTTTCTATTTATCCATTTTCAATTCACTACATGTGGTACTTGCAATTCGCATATTCCTTCATTGGCTGGTTTCAGATCTTAATCAATTTTCTATTTACAAATGGCAATATAGTTCCTCGTCACAGTTTTTAACCTGATAATATATCTAGATTCTAACCGCCTCAGCTTTCGGACTCTATCACCTCCTCGTTCATGTTTCGCTATCGTCGCGATCCCATAATATTTCATATGTAACCAATTTGATTCAGAATGGATCTTTAGATGTTTGGTCATGGCATAGGTAATGTCGTCATTTTGTACCGCTCTGATGTGTTCAAGAATACGCTTTTTTAGAGGACATATGTTACTCCCAACATACCTAAGGCCACATCTACACTCTATCACATAGACCACAAAGGGAGTCTCACACATAATTCTATCTCTAATTACAATTTCATATAGATATGTCTATATATAGATCTACATTTATATGTATATATATATATATATATATATATATATATATATATTGAAGAGCAAGGCGGTTCAGTGTAAACGGCGCCGCGCTCAAGAATACCAGTGCAACCGCTCTGGGTGAACCAACCCATAAATAATATGTTACATCCAAAAATAAGCAGTGCATTCCATCAAGGTACGAGTAATACTTAGTTTAATTTGAAACAAAAGGAACAGAACAACGCGTTTCGACTGTTAGGTCTTTCTCGAGTTCAAACATCCAGTTCACACTGCAGATCTCTTTTATAGGGAAAACCTTTGTACCATAATAGTGCATGCTGGGAATAATAGTTCAAACATAAATAACTCATTTTAAAACAAAATTTCACAGATTAATTTCTTTGAAGGAAAATACAATCATATTGGAATTCCAAAATTATATAAAAATTAATCAGATAACAGATTCACTTCATTTTCATTGCAATTCAAATTCTGTTATTCCCATAATTAGTTAAATTAATTTTGTGCTACTATTAATTTTAATTTTTTTAAACACGTTCATAATAATTGTGTATGTGTAATAAATCCCCAAAATGTATTAGTTGTATATGTAAAATGTTCTAGGATTCTTTTCTTTAATGCACAAATTGTGCTGCCAATATATTTAAGACCACAGTGACATTCTATGATGTAGATTACACATTTTGTGTTACATGTAATTTTCTGTTTAACCCATTCCTGTCCATTTGATAATTTCACTTTTTTCATTGATTGACCTATTTTGCATGCTTTACAGCAATTACATTTAAAAAAAAAACTTTTGCTCCACCTCTAGCCAATTGCTATCTTTCTCTAAAACAAAGTGACTTTTTACCAATATATCCTTGATACTAGGTGCCTTTTTGTATGAAAACAACAGTTTTGGGCCTACTATGGGTCCCAAATCTAGATCTCTGCTTATTATTTTCCAATGTTTACACAAAATGTTTTTAATTAGCGTACTCTCTTTGGTGTACTGCATGATCATTCGCACTGTTTCTTTGGATTCTCTTTCTCTCTTATTAAAAAGAAATTCTTCTCGTTTTTTGGACTAATCTTTAAATTTCTCTTAAGGGTCTTTTCATTATATCCTCGAGTTGTAATTCTCTCATATGTTTCATTGAGTTTCAATAATAAGTCCCTTTCATGAGAGCAATTCCTCCTCATTCTGATGAATTCCCCCAAGGGAATACTATTTACCAAAGGTTTGGGATGAAAACTTTTCCCATGTAACACACTATTACATGCAGTATACTTACGATATACTGTGGTTTCAATTTTGTTATTTTCAATGTAAATAGTAATGTCTAAAAAGTTTATGGATGTTTTACTGGTTTCACAAGTAAATTTCAATCCCACCTCATTATTATTTAGAATATTGAAGTATTGCATAAATTCATCCTTAGACCCATTCCAGATTATAAAAAGGTCATCTATAAAGCGGACCCATAGTAATGCTTTTTCAGCAAATTCCTCATTATTTTTGTTCCAAGCTATCTCCCTCTCCCACCATCCCATCACTAGGTTGGCGTAATTTGGAGAAAATGAGATGCCCATAGCTGTACCGCATAATTGATGATAAATCTCATGATTGAAAATAAAGATGTTATTTTTTAAACACATATCGATCATATCCAATAACATTTTTGAATGTTCTAATTCTGAGATGTTACGTTGTTTAAAAAAATATTCACAGGCATTTAACCCAATTGTATGATTAATAGATGTATAAAGAGAAATCACATCTATTGTAACAAGTAGATAATTCTCATGCCAATCCAAATCTAATAATATCTTTAAAAGATCTCCAGAATCCTTAATATATGAACTAAGTGTCTTTACAATTGGGGCTAAATAAACATCTACGTAATTGGAAACTCTTTCAAACAACGAGTCACATGCCGAAACTATTGGTCTTCCTGGTGGCGACGTCAATGATTTATGAATTTTCGGTAAAAAGTAAATTGTGGGTAACGTTGGATTCTCTTTTTTCAAGTAAATGTACTCCTCACGATCAAGTAGCAGTTGTTGATGCCAAATACTTAATTTTGTAAATAACAGACAGGTCATATTTTTTATAGGATTTTTTGTCAATTTCTTATATTCAGCTGGATTCCTCAATTGTCTATAGGCTTCCGTCATATAATCAGACGTGTTTAGGATAACGACATTGCCTCCTTTATCCGCTGCTTTTAATATAATTTTATTGTTAGCCTTTAGACTTTCAATGCCAGACGCTCTTTCTTAGTTAAATTTTCTGAATTTCTAATTGATCTTTTATTTTGAAGATGTTCCAGATCTTCTAAAACTAATTCCGAGTATAAATCTATTTTGTTGCCTGGTGAAAGTATAGGACAAAACTTTGATTTTTCTTTTAACCCGGATGGTTTGTGACATTTTGTATTAATATCTAATTGCTGTAAAACTTCCATCTCTGTATAATCTTCTACTTGGAAGTTAAGAGTTAAATCAAACAAGGTTTTCAGATCCAAAACTTGATCAATCTTTAGTGGAGTTTCTTCCAATTCCTCTGTGGTGTTACTTTCAGGAGTAGATACTGTCTTTTTCCTTTGCTGTGTGTGATATTTTAACAATTTTAATTTTCTTACAAATTTGTAGATGTCAATACGAGTATCCACAAAATTGTGATGAATTTCAGGATAAAATGAGAGACCTTTATTCAGGGTTTCATAATTCATAATCAGAAAGATTAACTACTAAATTTGATGATTTTGTTATTTCCTCAAGCTTCTGAGAGAATATTGTCTTTTGCCTGTTTCTTTTTGCTCTTCTTGTTTTTCTCTTGTAGACCCTGCCTGATTTTGTTTGTTTCCACAACCACGCCCTCTGATTCTGCCTCTTCCTCTTGATAATTTCTGATCCATGTAAAGAACTTGCATTTCCTCTAAAAAAGTATTGCTAGTATCAGTGCTTTCCCCTTCACTAAGTTCTACTTCTGATTCAATCGAGGTCTCCTCTCCACTATGATTCGATTGTCCTCTGTTGATCCTGGATTCCCATTTCAATTGATCATACCTTTTTGCAGATGTATACACTCTCCCAAACTTATAATCTTTTTCATCTCTTAAAAATGTACTCTTTTTTCGCTGCTGAATTTCATCTTCATAATTATTCAAACGTGTTTCCATGACTTGTCGCAAGGTTGTTTGTCCACTTTTATCATTTTGTTTATTCAACAATTCTTCCAATTCTCTAATTTTAACATTTGTTTCTTCCAAATCTAATTTAGCATGCTTAATTAGAATTGTCATCATGTTCAAAGAGCATTGTGTATTGTTTTCTGCCCACTCTGTCAACAATTCAGGCTTGATGCCAGTATATGTCGGCATAAAAAATATACGTAAGCCCCTTGGGATCCTTTTTACTTCAATATATTTTTCTAGAGATAAAATTTCCCAACTCTTATTTATTTCCTTTTTATAATATTTTTCCAATTCAAAGAATTGTTGTTTTAACAAAGGCTCCTCACTGGAATTAATATCACCTAATGTCGATTTTTCTTCCATGAATGCTTTGGTCGTATCAAACATCTTGGCTGCTGTTGCAGCTCTCTTTGCTTTTCTATCCTCCATAATTGTGAGCAAGATACAAAGTTTCTTTAGTTTTTTTTCCTTTTGTTGCTTTCAATGTTTCAAAATTTACAGAAATAACAGAAGTTGAATTGCAATGAAAATGAAGTGAATCTGTTATCTGATGAATTTTTATATAATTTTGGAATTCCAACATGATTGTATTTTCCTTCAAAGAAATAAATCAGTGAAATTTTGTTTTAAAACGAGTTATTTATGTTTGAACTATTATTCCCAGCATGCACTATTATGGTACAAAGGTTTTCCCTATAAAAGAGATCTGCAGTGTGAACTGGATGTTTGAACTCGAGAAAGACCTAACGGTCGAAACGCGTTGTTCTGTTCCTTTTGTTTCAAATTAAACTAAGTATTACTCGTACCTTAATGGAGTGCACTGCTAATTTTTGGATGTAACACATATATATATATATATATATATATATATATATATATATATATATATATATATATATAGAGAGAGAGAGAGAGAGATGTCTATTTATGTTTCAATAGCTGTATGGTTTTCTTGGGGCCACAGCGGCCCCCAGCGTAACCATAGTACTATTAAAAAAATGATTGCCCCCACAGAGGGTCGCCCTGCTTACGAGTGACCCCACATCAATTTCATTTTTTAATTAAAAAAATCCTGGGGGGGCACGATCGGGCAAGATTGCACTTCCCCAGGGGTAAACCTACCTTTTCTTTAAAAAGGGGGGGGCGGCCCATCTTCTGAGGGGGCCGACCCCCCAAATGATTTCCCTGGTGGCTAGTGGGGTTTCCTGGCCCTCAATCGCCTAGGAAACCGGTTAAGAGAATCTCCCTTTTCAAACATGGCTTTCCCGAACATCGGGGAGGTCTGTTTGGGCCCGCGTCCGTTTCCTGCTCCAGTGGGGAAAACAGATAGTGACATCAGTGTGTCTCATGGCATGCAGATGACACAAAGGGGCAGTTGGGGGGGGCAAAGGGAGACACAGAAGATCTCCTGTGTCTCCCAGGTTTTGTTTTAAAAACAAATCCTCAGGGGTGACCCACCTGAGGATTTTTTAACCCCCTCCCTGGTGTCGGCCACTGGTCGTGACCTACACCAGGGAGGTAGTGTGGGCATCGGCCAGTGGCCGACGCCGGCACCCAAGATGTTAAAGGCCTATCTTTGAAGTCTCCCCAACTTCAAGGGTTCAATTGGGTATATGTACTGGACCCCAGTTTCCTCCAAATCAGTACACTTCTGGATCTGAGGACATTTTGCCAGGAAGAAGGTCTGCTGTGCTGCCAGCAGGGACTGCTTTTTTGCTTACCTACTTTGCTGTGTTGGCCTGTCACCTGCTGCCTCTTGCCTGGGAGTGAGAAGGACCGGACTTAACTCTCTACATACTCACAGTAACCAAGTGACTCCAAGAGTTTGTTGGCTCGCTTCCTGTTTTGAAGTCTCAGGGTCATCAGAGACTTTCACCAACTCTTCTGTAGCTGCTGGACTCTGCCAACTGTGGGTCCTGTCCTGTCCTGCCAAGTGGTGCCAATCCACACCTGGACTTGAAAGGGGACTCTGCAGCTATCCCTCTACAAAAACCAATGCATCAACACTGTTGCACTGGTCACAACCGCTGCGTCCTCCCTCACTACCGATGCATCACCGCTGCCACTGAGGTCGAGGATTCCACAATGCTGTCTGCTGCCCATGATTGATGCATCACTGCCAGTACTGGCTGCATCGCCTTTGCTGCATGGCTCGATAACAACGCATTGCCTTCATCACAAGGAGTTCTACGCCACACTTCAAGGACACTGCATCGATGACTGTGGAGCTTGATGATAATGCATCTCCAAGATGGCGCAGGTTGGAACCGGGCAGCGCCTTTGTATAGCCTCCTTAACGTGTACGCATCCCTCCATCAAAGGTACTTTTCAGTGGCTCCTGCATGGGTCTTATATAGCTAGCCTACCCTCCATCATGGTCGGCCTGAACTTTGGATTAATCCCGATCTAGTGCAAACTCACGTAACTTTTTAGCGCTATTGATTTCTAAGCACTGTATTGCAGTTTCTCCTTTAAAAATTCAGATCTTGAGTTCTACTTATTGGATTTTTGCTGACATGGTCTTGTTTTACTCAGATAAATATTCTAAATTTTTCTTAACTGGCTTGGAGTCTATTTGTGGTATTTTGCACTGTGATGCTGTAATATAAGTGTTGCACACATACTTTACATATTGCCGCTTTAATTAAGGCTTTCTGCTATGTGCGAAGCTACAACAGGGTGAGCATAGGTTAATTCGGGGTGTGTATCTGCTTTACCCTGACAAGGATTTTGGGCTAGATGTTCAACCTTTTGGTATTACGACTCACAAGTTGTGAATGTTTGCAAATCGTAAATTGCAAGCCATAATACCAAATTTAAAACAGTGTCTTCAACACTATTAGGGATTCTCAAAGGGACCTGCCTCAACAATATTTCTGAGGCAGATCCAAATTTGTGACCCAATGTGAATGGCTACAATCACAGGCCTGGTGGCCTGCTGTTGACAGCAGACCATCATGTCTGTGATTTCTTTTTAAAAAAGCAATCTTTTTTTTCTAATGTAGCCCATTTTCCCTAAAAGAAAACGGGATGCATCACAAAAAGAAAACAGAAAAGTTTTCTTTTCATTTTTTAAGAGTAGACAGTGGTCTTTGGGACCACTGCCTACTTTAAAAAAATGTTTGCACCCCTATTCGCAAAGAGGAAGGGGTTGCTTGGGGACCCATTCCTGTTTGCGAATAGGCTACCAAGAACTTGAAGTTGGTGTTAATTGCGATTGTTTTGAACCAGCGTTCACAGTCGCAAAACAATCATACATTTCACAGGGACTCGCAATTAGCAGGGATGCCCTTGGCACGCCCCTTCCTAATTGTGACTCTTTTGTGAATCGGTAAATAAATGACTAAATAACAAAGAAACATTTGTGCATTCCAAAATGCTTTTTTCTGTGTGCAAATGGCCCGATTCTGTGGATCGGGCAGTTTCTGCACAGAAAAAAGCTTTGTACATCTGGCCTGCGGTCCCTACTTGGACATGATGCATAGGTCTGCCAACTAGAGACCCAATTTCTAACAATCAATTTATATTTCAGAGTGACCTTTTGAAGTTTCTGTTATGGAGACAGCAAAAATGGAATATAAAATAAGTTTAGGTCACTATTATTTTTATATTATACCTAAGAATACAACTTTTCTAACAATAATTTTAACTGCCTTGTCATACTATACAATAGTTAATAATTGCTTTCTTCAAGCTTGTGTGCTTTTAGTTGGACAGGCTTCACTCATTTGATTAGGGATGCAGACACAATGATAGGTTGATATGTATTTATAGCTTGTTTTAGTGATTGTTAGCTTATTCTGATTTATTAGCCATTTTTAATTTGCTGCAATTGATTTTCTGGTTCTGCCTTTGCAATATTTGTTTACATATAAAATGCCAATGTAGGTGTAATGTGGAGGGGTTTGGTTGGTGAATGTTTAAAAAAAAAATATTATAACATTTTATATTGGATGCATATATAAATGGTATTGATCAACACAATTCAAACTCAATACTTTTTACTCCATTTTTTGGAGCTCATATTTTTTATGACAACATTTTTACACTCTTCCTGCAGTCTGCAATGGCAGGCCTGCGATCAGTAGTTTACTTGGGTCACTGAGGGTGGCAGAAACAGTGCTTCAGCCTTGGTGAGCCCTTTAACACACATGGCCTGGGTAACAAGGATACCATATCCTAGGATCTTATAAGGGGGTTAAAGTCCTTGCCATCTTGGGATACTAATTTACATATACCAATTTAGGGAGAGAGCCGTGGCACTGGGACCTGGTTAGCGGGACCCAATGCATTTTCAGAGCGTAACCAACAGCACATAGAGCAAAAAGGGCACTTTCCTACAGTACAGGAGCAGGTGGCATTCATGGAAGCAGCATGAAGAAGATGAAGGTGCTCTTACTATGTTGTTGAGAATCTCACTTTTGAGCTCCAAATCAAGTCTTTGTCCACAGCTTGCATTGCTGCCATTAGATCTCTCAGAAGAATGCTCCACCTTATTAGGGAGCAATGGTTATGTCCAAACTGGATTATACCAACAGTTTTTATTTGGTTCTGTCAGCTTTTTTAACCCAACAGCTCCAAACAATCCGGGACTCCGCCACACGTCTTATCTTGAAGAATCCCCAGCGTTCCCCAGTGTCGCATCACCTTTGACATCTTCACTGGCTTGCTGTCATCAAGAGGGTCCAATTCAAAGCACTCACCTTTGTCTTCAGAACTTTCACTCATAAAGGTCCCCTATACCTTAGAAGAAGATTCAAGCCCTATTTTCAATTCAGATCCCTGCGATCTTGTGGAATGCATTGCCGCTCAGCTTGTGGTATAGTCTCTCTGAATCTGTTTTCAGACATAGACCTTCCTTTTCAACACCGGTCTAATGGGCACTTAGATTTGCAGCTATCTCAGGTTTTTCTTTCTTCAGAGCTCTCTACTGGAGCTGGGAAACCTCTTTGGAGGCAGCTGTGCACTCCACAAGTGCTATGAATTGAGCAGAGACAAATATCATAAACTCATCGGTTCCCAGTGGCATTTTAGGAGGCTGGAAACTTTAATCAGGCTCCGCATGTAGTTCAGCAAGGGAGGGCATTGTTTCATCACTTGTGTATTATTCCCCTTGACAGCCATTGTTACATCACATCAGCCTCCTTTCCCATGCAAGGTTCATTTAGAAAGAATGGATAGTCAAATATTTAAAGACTCACAAGATTGGGTTGTTATTTTGGCACTGCTTATGAGAGTTTTAGCTCCATCATTTTCCTGGGCATGACTCAACATTGCCAAAAGGATCAGCAGATCTGACTTTGCCCATCCTTTCACTATAGTGGCTTTTCAGGAAATGACACCATAGTCTGTGTGACAATGATGTTAGTCATTCTATTTTTCATTCAACAAACACTGGTTTACAACATCTACACACCCAAAATGTGATAAGCCTAAAGCCTTGAACCAGTCCTATATACATTGAACTCCGTCTGGGAGAATCTAATGCCACCATTTTATACATTATCTGTGCCAATACAAAAGAGCATTAAACACATGCAAATCACTCTTTACAATGCCCCTTAAAAGGAATGTCATCCAAATAATTAGGCCATTTTTCCCTGGAATGGAAACACTGGCAACACCAAATGAATTTCAGCCCTGTGAAGCCTCATCACTGAAGTACAACTCCATCCCTAATAGCACAGACTCAGTGGTTAATTGTGTGTACCTGCTATCAACCATTGCTATTTAAAATGTACAACTTTAAGTTTTCAATAAAGAAAGTTCAAAGAAAAGTACAGTGAATATCAGCAGGATCATAGGAACTGTAAACAATTGGGAAGAAAGGGTGTATTGTCACCTCTGCCACTCCTGAGAGGTTGGCAGAAGTACACCATTGGTAACATAAATGTGGCATGCACCTCATTATCATTTAGCCACAAATGTTTCGTTTTTGGAATGAGATTTCCACGATTTAATTCAAAACACTGTAGTTATTTAGAAAATAAAAATACTTCAGCTAAAATATTTTTTCATGTCGACTGCAAACATTTGACATCTGGATTACAGATATTAATTTAATTGACAGGAATTAAAAATCGCTTTTCACTTATACCTTAATAACTCATGATGTGGATAACAATTGATTATCTTTAGGAATAACGTTTCAATATTTTAAATCCCGCAAGTGTTCCAAATTTGAATCAATTAAAATGTTCTTTCAATTTATTCCCGAATTCTCAAACTAAGTTGTATTATTCATCTTTGGCTCACACAACTATTTAGATTTGACACCCACATTTTTCCATGTCTAGATAAAACAAATCCCATAAATGAGTTAAAAAAAATTCCTAAGTTCGACTCCCAGAATTATAGAATGATATTTAGGCGTTAATTAGGCATCTAAAATCAGACTCAATAAAAGGTTGTAAAAGAATATTTTCCTTCGTCTCTGACGTGACTTGTTGCCTGATCAACCTCTGGCCAGAGTAGTTATGCGGAGGCATTGGAGGGAAAATTTGCACTCCCTGCTGTTGGTCCCATAAGCAACCACCTAGACTTGAATATAAACATTGTGGTAGTGCGAAAGGGCCTGTCTGTGGCCAGTGCATCTGTGTTTGTGGCAACCCTCTCTTGGGCACCTTCACAGGCCATGAGTTGAGGGGGTGGAGATGGGGAAATTTGCACATTTTTACAAGTGTTAATTGGAATTTTTCCAAAAGTGACCAGTAGTTCTTGAGCTCGGTCAATTTGCACCCTTTACCGGGTGTTTAAAACAGAATGATCCTGACATCCAAAATATCTTTATGGGCGCAAACCCGCTGAGCACAACATTCACAGGGTTTGAGACCTAAAAGATGTCTGTGTGAGTCAGCAAAACCTGTTGCACTTGAACAATGGGTCCTGCAACTCATGAGAAAAGATTGTGAATAGAGTGTCCCTTCCTACTAAGTGCATTCCACAAAGATGTGTTAATGGTTTGTAACCACAAGTAAAGTTGCAATACAATGTTGAGCTTCTGACACCTCACTGGAGGTGGTATGTGATTCGCGAAGGGGAAGCTCACCTCATGACACCGCTTCCCCTTTGGGAATCTTCTTAGGCGGCTACGAAGGGAACTGCAGGGTACCTCTGCTTGTTTCCCTGAAGAATTCCTCAAAACAATTATTATTTTATTTTTAGGCAGTGCCTGACACAACATGCTTTTTTTTGTGAAAAACAGTTTCAATTTGGAAATTTGAATGGAGGATGAGGTTTGGCATACCCATGCACACTATCAAACATGTGTTTAACCCCTACGGTGCCTTGGATGAGGTGTCTCGTCCCAGCACACGGTTCCCGTGTGCCTGGGATGAGACCACCTTGTCCTGCACCGGGCCCAAGGGGGAAGCGCTAGTGCCTCCCCATGGACCCCCCACCCACACCCTCAAGTCGAGGATGGAAGGGGAATCCCTTCCACCCCGATCCCCCCCTCGGCAATCTGATGACGTCAGTGTGCTCACAGCGCGCCGACTTCATCAGAAGCTGCCGAGGACGCGCTGGAAGCCATTTGCTTCCAGCCCGAGGGGAGAAAAGACTTAAAAAGGTAAGTCTCTCTCTTTTGGGGGTCTTGTGGGGGGAACTAACACAGGGAAAGGAAAGAGTTTTTCCTTTCCCCCTGTGCCTGTTTTCAGTGGATTCTGGTCCACGATCGCAGGCGGGACCCGCGATCGTGGACCAGGAATCCCCACTAGGCACCAGGGATTTATTTTTATGTTTATTTTTTGGAGCGACCCTTTGGGCAAGGGTTGCTTCCATGGGGGGCTATTGTTTATCCTATTTCTGCCCCCCTGGGGGCAGATCGGTTGTTTTTTTTGGCCGATCTGCGCCCAGGGGGGTCTAAAACCAGTAGACACCAGGGATTTTATTTTCCTTATGATTTTTGGAGAGCGACCCCTTGGGCAACGGTCGCTCCCCTTGGGGGCCATAAATAATCCTATTTCAGCCGCCCCTGGGGGCAGGTCGGACGTTTTTTTGGCCGATCTGCACCCGGGGGGTAAAAAACCACTAGACCACCAGGGATTATGTTTACCTTATGTTTTTGGGCAGCGACCCCTTAGGCAAGGGTCGCTGCCCCAGGGGGCAGATAGACCATGTTTTTGGCCAATCTCACCCCCGGGGGGGTCAAAACCCACTAGACGCCAGGGATTGTGTGGTGTGTGTGTATGTTTTGTGTGTTTGGGGGCACCCCTTGGGCAAGGGTCACCCCCCCAATGGGGGAAAAATTAGTATTGGCCTTTCTGCCCCCCAAGGAGGGCAGAAACCACCAATACGACAGGGACTTTTTTTTCCCCTTTTTTTGTTTTGTGCTGGGGGTGCCCCCTTTCGCAAGGGTCGCCCCCTAAGGGGGCACAGAGCTGTTGGCCATTTCTAGATCAGTCAATTTTTGTTTTGCCCATCTGCCCCCAAGGGGGGGGGGGCAGAATCCACTTAGGCACCAGGGATCCTGTGTGTGTGTGTTTTGTGTGGGGGGGCGGCACCTCTGGCAAGGGTCACCCTCCAAAAGGGGCACGTTACTGATGGCCATTTCTGCCCACCTTGGAGGCAGATCGGCCTATTTTTTGTGGCCCAACTGCCCCTCAAGGGGGCAGAAGGCAACAAGATGTCAGAGTTTTTTTTTTTCATTCCCTTGGTTTTTTTGGGTGCTGGGGGTGCCCCCTTTGACAATGGTCACCCCCCCTGAAGGGGGCACAGAGCTGTTGCTGGCAGAATCCACTTAGGCTCCAGGGATCTCGTGTGTGTGTGTGTTTTGTGTGGGTGGGGGGGTGGCCCCTTTGGCAAGCGTCACTCCCCAAAGGGGGGCACATTACTGATTACCATTTCTGCTCCCCTTGGGGGCAGATCGGGCTATTTTCTTAGGCCTATCTGCCTCCAAGGGGGCAGAAGTCACCAAGAAATGAGGGGATTTTTGCTCCTCTTAGTTTATTTGTGCTGGGGGCACCCCCATTTGCCCCCTTTGGCAAGGGTCGCCCCCCCAAACAGGGTACAGAACTGTTGGGCATTTCAGATCGACCTATTTTTTTTAGGCCCATCTGCCCCCAAGGGGGGCAGAAGCCACTTAGGCACCAGGGACAATTTCTAAGTTCTTGGTGGCGGGGTGTTTGTCAACTGGCAAAGTATTTGTATTTATGAGTATAACAGTGCCTGACACAACATGCTTTTTTTTGTGAAAAACAGTTTCAATTTGGAAATTTGAATGGAGGATGAGGTTTGGCGTACCCATGCACACTATCAAACATGTGTTTAACCCCTACGGTGCCTTGGATGAGGTGGTCTCGTCCCAGCACACGGTTCCCGTGTGCCTGGGATGAGACCACCTTGTCCTGCACAGGGCCCAAGGGGGAAGCGCTAGTGCTCCCCCATGGACCCCCCACCCACACCCTCAAGTCGAGGATGGAAGGGGAATCCCTTCCACCCCGATCCCCCCCTCGGCAATCTGATGACGTCAGTGTGCTCACAGCGCGCCGACTTCATCAGAAGCTGCCGAGGACGCGCTGGAAGCCATTTGCTTCCAGCCCGAGGGGAGAAAAGACTCAAAAAGGTAAGTCTCTCTCTTTTGGGGGTCTTGTGGGGGGAACTAACACAGGGAAAGGAAAGAGTTTTTCCTTTCCCCCTGTGCCTGTTTTCAGTGGATTTCTGGTCCACGATCGCAGGCGGGACCCGCGATCGTGGACCAGGAATCCCCACTAGGCACCAGCGATTTATTTTTATGTTTATTTTTTGGAGCGACCCTTTGGGCAAGGGTTGCTTCCATGGGGGGCTACTGTTTATCCTATTTCTGCCCCCCTGGGGGCAGATCGATTGTTTTTTTTGGCCGATCTGCGCCCAGGTGGGTCTAAAACCAGTAGACACCAGGGATTTTATTTTCCTTATGATTTTTGGAGAGCGGCCCCTTGGGCAACGGTCGCTCCCCTTGGGGGCCATAAATAATCCTATTTCAGCCGCCCCTGGGGGCAGGTCGGCCGTTTTTTTGGCCGATCTGCCCCCGGGGGGTCAAAAACCACTAGACCACCAGGGATTATGTTTACTTTATGTTTTTGGGCAGCGACCCCTTAGGCAAGGGTCGCTGCCCCAGGGGGCAGATAGACCATGTTTTTGGCCAATCTCACCCCCGGGGGGGTCAAAACCCACTGGACGCCAGGGATTGTGTGGTGTGTGTGTGTGTTTTGTGTGTTTGGGGGCACCCCTTGGGCAAGGGTCACCCCCCCAATGGGGGAAAAATTAGTATTGGCCTTTCTGCCCCCCAAGGAGGGCAGAAACCACCAATACGCCAGGGACTTTTTTTTCCCCTTTTTTTGTTTTGTGCTGGGGGTGCCCCCTTTCGCAAGGGTCGCCCCCTAAGGGGGCACAGAGCTGTTGGCCATTTCTAGATCAGTCAATTTTTGTTTTGCCCATCTGCCCTCAAGGGGGGGGGGCAGAATCCACTTAGGCACCAGGGATCCTGTGTGTGTGTGTTTTGTGTGGGGGGGCGGCACCTCTGGCAAGGGTCACCCTCCAAAGGGGGCACGTTACTGATGGCCATTTCTGCCCACCTTGGAGGCAGATCGGCCTATTTTTTTTGGCCCAACTGCCCCCAAGGGGGCAGAAGGCAACAAGATGTCAGAGTTTTTTTTTTTTCATTCCCTTGGTTTTTTTGGGTGCTGGGGGTGCCCCCTTTGACAATGGTCACACCCCCTGAAGGGGGCACAGAGCTGTTGCGGGCAGAATCCACTTAGGCTCCAGGGATCTCGTGTGTGTGTGTGTTTTGTGTGGGTGGGGGGGTGGCCCCTTTGGCAAGCGTCACTCCCCAAAGGGGGGCACATTACTGATGACCATTTCTGCTCCCCTTGGGGGCAGATCGGGCTATTTTCTTAGGCCTATCTGCCTCCAAGGGGGCAGAAGTCACCAAGAAATGAGGGGATTTTTGCTCCTCTTAGTTTATTTGTGCTGGGGGCACCCCCATTTTCCCCCTTTGGCAAGGGTCGCCCCCCCCCAAACAGGGTACAGAACTGTTGGGCATTTCAGATCGACCTATTTTTTTTAGGCCCATCTGCCCCCAAGGGGGGCAGAAGCCACTTAGGCACCAGGGACAATTTCTAAGTTCTTGGTGGCGGGGTGTTTGTCAACTGGCAAAGTATTTGTATTTATGAGTATAACAGTTTATTTCTTCTTTTTGTTCTAGTTCAAAGTTTTTGCTTCCTTTGCTGAGGATCCTTGCGGTTTTGGCAGTAGTTGTCCCTGGGTTTGCATGTTTTAGGTAAGTGAAAGCAATTTACTCCAAAGGAGTATTGTTGACATGCATGAATTACATGTTTGTAGGTGGTGTACTTAATGCAGTATTGTGTGCGAAATTGTCCTTAGATTTGTGCACAATGATATTTGCATAGACATATGTCTAATTAGCTTTTTTCTTTTTTCTTTTTAGTGGGATATCATTGGTGATTGCTGTGTCTGTGCAGAGTAGTTGCCGGTGAGTAGCTTTTTCAGGCAAGTGAGTGGTATAGTTTTTTGGTATATAACCCTTTGTGATAAAGCTACACTTTGTTTATTACTTATTTTAGTGCTAGTTGTTGTTGCCAATCCATTTTTTGTTAGTGAGGATCATGGCTAGCTGCAGAGTGACCGCTCAGCAGTTTGTTGGCATGCTCTTTGAGTCATCTTCAGACCATGATTACGAGACTGACTGTGCATCTGAGGCAGAGGAGGAAGTGAGAGATTCTGGCAGTGAGTTTTCTGTCTGAGAGGATTCTTCTGATGAGGAAGCCAACCTCAGTGCAGAAGAAGGGCCTGTTTTAGAGGAATACATTGATGTACCAAGAGTACAGCAGCCTGGGGCTGAAGGGTTTCCATTAGAAGAACTGACACCTGGATTGCCCCAAACATGGAGCAGCCACAGTTACCTGCATTTACTAGTCTCCCAGGGTGTAGGATCAATACAGAAAACTTTTTGCCTGTCAATTTCTTTCACTTGTTTATGGACAATGTATTTTTGGAAGAGATTGTGGAGCAGACTAATTTGTATGCGGAGCAATATTTGAGGGACAACGCTGCCAGACTTAGGCCTCAGTCTAGAGCTACTCAGTGTGTTCCCACATATCTGGAAGAGATGAAAAAGTTTTTAGGTTTGACTTTTTTGATGGGGTTGATAAGGAAGCTGTCACTGGCTTCTTATTGGTCTACTAGTCCATTGATGGCAATGGCTATATTTCCTGCAACTATGACACGTATCCCTATTTGCTACTTCTTCGTATGCTGCATTTTGTAGACAATGCTTTAGCCTTGCAATGAGATCACCCTGATTGTGACCGTCTTTTTAAGATTAGTCCTGTCCTTGATCATTTTGTAGATCAGTTTTCAGAGGTCTATTTTCCAGGCAAAGAGATAAGTGTGGATGAGTCTTTGGTCCTTTTCAAGGGGCGTTTAGTTTTTAAGCAGTACATTCCTAGTAAGAGGGCATGGTATGAGATTAAATTGTATATGCTGTCAGAAAGCAGTACAGGATATGTGTATAATTTCCAGGTCTACACTGGTAGGGATTCCAGTATTGACCCTCCTGGTTGTCCGGCCACCTTTGGAGTTAGCGATTGTGTGGGAACTTGGTAGATGACTGTTCAACAAAGCTCACCATTTCTATGTAGATAATTTCTACACTGGAGTGCAGTTGTTCAAGAAGTTGTTGGGAGTGGACACTGTTGCTTGTGGCACAATCTGTTCTAACCGGAAAGGCCATCCAAGGGAGCTTGCCTGTAAAAAACTTGAGAGGGGACAATGCAGTGCGTTGCGGAATAATGAGCTGCTAGCTCTGAAATTTTCAGACAAGAGGGATGTGTACATGCTATCTACCATCCATGATGAGAGTACTTCCCCTGTGACTGTTTGGGGTCAGGTTGCGTGGATTTTGAACTACAATAGGCACATGGGTAGTGTTGAGTATATCAGAGGTTGGAACCTTACACTGCTCTTCGTAAGTCTTACGTGTGGTATAAAAAGTTGGCCCTACATTTATTTCATTTGGCAACTTTTAATGCTTTTATTGTGTTCAAGGATTGTTCACCTGCGTCAAGGATGAAATTTGTTAAATTCCAGGAGTCGGTGATAGAGATCCTTATTGTGGTGGAACAGGCAAGAGTTCCTAGAGTAGCAGTGGTGGAGGATGTGGCTAGATTGAAAGATTGCCACTTTCCAGATCACATTCCTCCCACTCCCAAAAAAGACTTGCCCACTAAGAAATGTAGAGTATGTGCTCGAAGAGGTATTCGGAGGGAGAGCCGGATGTACTGTTCCGATTGCCCTCCAAAGCCTGGGCTGTTTTAGAAGTTACCACACAAAAAAAGAAATTTGGGAAATACCGGGAGCGTAAACTGCCTTTTTTATATTTTCATATGTTCAGTTTCACCTTTGGCATTACTGTCATGTATTTAGTTAGAGCTTTTGTATTTGTAGTTTTGTACTTATTTTATAATAAGTTAGTGGTTTCTTTGTTGTTTATAAACGAAAAAAAATATGATGGCAGTGTGCTTGTGGTGGTGCTTGGCTGGCGGTGTGCGTGGGGTGGTGCTTGGCTGGCGGTGTATGTGGGGTGGCGATTGGCTGGCGGTGTGCGTGGGGTGGGGCTTGGCTGGTGGTGTGCTTGGGGTGGCACTTGGCTGGCGGTGTGCTTGGGGTGGCGCTTGGCTGGTGGTGTGCGTGAGGTGGTGCTTGGCTGGCAGTGTGCATGGGGTGGTGATTGGCTAGCGTTGTGCGCGGGGTGGCGCTTGGCTGGCGGTGTGGGTGGGGTGGCGCTTGGCTGGCGGTGTGCTTGGGGTGGCGCTCCAGCACAAAATTCCTACTCCCCAGCGTTCCCCTCAGTCTCCCAAGTAAAATGTCACCTCACTTGTGTGCGTCCCCAGAGCAGAGTAAGCCTAAAGATGTATAAAAGAAGAATATGTGCTTATCAACTCGCTGTGCCATCCCCTCAATCTCTACAAGTTTTTTAGCTTTCCCTGTCGCGGGCACTAGGCCTACCCACATAAGTGAGGTATCACTTTTATCGGGAGACTTGGGGGAACACTGGGTGGAAGGAAATTTGTGGCTCCTCTCAGATTCCAGAACTTTCTGTCACCGGAATGTGAAGAAAAAGTGTTTTTTTTTGTCAAATTTTGAGGTTTGCAAAGGAGTCTGGGTAACAGAACCTGGTGAGAGCCCCACAAGTCACCCCATCTTGGATTCCCCTAGGTCGATAGTTTTCAAAAATGCACAGGTTTGGTAGGTTTCCCTAGGTGCCGGCTGAGCTAGAGGTCAAAATCCACAGGTAGGCACTTTGCAAAAAACACCTGTGTTTTCTGTGGAAAAATGTGATGTGTCCACGTTGTGTTTTGGGGCATTTCCTAATGCTGTAGGCCTACCCACACAAGTGAGGTATCATTATTATCGGGAGACTTGGGGGAAAGCTGGGTGGAAGGAAATGTGTGGCTTCTCTCAGATTCCAGAACTTTCTGTCACCGAAATATGAGGAAAAAGTGTTTTTTAGCGCCATTTTGAGGTTTGCAAAGGATTCTGGGTAACAGAACCTGGTGAGAGCCCCACAAGTCACTCCATCTTGGATTGCCCTAGGTCTCTAGTTTTTGAAAAATGCAAAGGTTTGGTAGGTTTCCCTAGGTGCCGGCTGAGCTAGAGGCCAAAATCCACAGGTAGGCACTTTGGAAAAAACACCTCTGTTTTCTGTGGAAAAATGTGATGTGTCCACGTTGTGTTTTGGGGCATTTCCTGTCGCAGGCACTAGGCCTACCTACACAAGTGAGGTACCATTTTTATTGGCAGACTTGGGGGAACGCTGGGTGGAAGGAAATTTGTGGCTCTTCTCAGATTCCAGAACTTTCTGTCACCGAAATGTGAGGAAAAAGTGTTTTTTCAGCCACATTTTGAGGTTTGCAAAGGATTCGGGGTAACAGAACCTGGTGAGAGCCCCACAAGTCACCCCGTCATGGATTCCTCGAGGTCTCTAGTTTTCAAAATTGCACAGGTTTTGTAGGTTTCCCTAGGTGCCAACTGAGCTAGAGGCCAAAATCCACAGGTAGGCACTTTGTAAAAAACACCTCTGTTTTCTGTGGAAAAAATTGATCTGTCCATGTTGTGTTTTGGGGCATTTCCTGCTGCGTGCACTAAGCTTACCCACACAAGTGAGGTATCATTTTTATCGGGAGACTTGGGAGAACGCTGGGTAGAAGGAAATTCTTGGCTACTCTCAGATTCCAGAACTTTCTGTCACCGAAATGTCAGGAAAAGGTTTTTTTTAGCCAAATGTTGAGGTTTGCAAAGGATTCTGGGTAACAGGACCTGGTAAGAGCCCCACAAGTCACCCCATCTTGGATTCCCCTAGGTCTCTAGTTTTAAAAAGTGGACAGGTTTGCTAGGTCTCCCTAGGTGGCAGCTGAGCTAGAGTCCAAAATCCACAGGTAGGCACTTTGCAAAAAATACCTGTTTTCTATGGAAAATGTGATGTGTCCTTGTTGTGTTTTGGGGCACTTCCTGTCACGGGCACTAGGCCTATCCACACAAGTGAGGTATCATTTACAGTATATCGGGAGACTTGGGGGAGCACTGGGTGGAAGGAAATTTGTGGCTCCTCTCAGATTCCAGAACTTTCTGTAACCAAAATGTGAGGAAAAAGTGTTTTGTTTTAGCCAAATTTTGAAGTTTGCAAAGGATTATGGTTAACAGAACCTGGTGAGAGCCCCACAAGTCACCCCATCTTGGATTCCCCTAGGTCTCTAGTTTTCAGAAATGCACAGGTTTGGTAGGTTTCCCATGGTGCTGGCTGAGCTAGAGGCCAAAATCCACAGGTAGGCACTTTGCAAAAAACACCTGTTTTCTTTGGGAAAATGTGATGTGTCCATGTTGTGTTTTGGGACATTTCCTGTCGCAGGCGCTAGGCCTACCCACACAAGTGTGGTACCATTTTTATCGGGAGACTTGGGGGAACATAGAATAGCAAAACAAGTGTTATTGCCCCTTGTCTTTCTCTACATTTTTTCCTTCCAAATATAAGAGAGTGTGAAAAAAAAGATGTCTATTTGAGAAATACCCTGTAATTCACATGCTAGTATGGGCACCCCAGAATTCAGAGATGTGCAAATAACCACTGCTCCTCAACACCTTATCTTGTGCCCATTTTGGAAATACAAAGGTTTTCTTGATACCTATTTTTCACTCTTTATATTTCTGCAAATGAATTGCTGTATACCCGGTATAGAATGAAAACCTACTGCAGGGTGAAGCTCATTTATTGGCTCTGGGTACCTACGGTTCTTAATGAACCTACAAGCCCTATATATCCCCGCAACCAGAAGAGGTATGTTGCTTTCAAAAATCTGATATCGCAGGAAAAAGTTACAGATTAAAACGTAGAGAAAAATTGCTGGTTTTTTTACCTCAATTTCAATATTTTATTTCAGTAGTTATTGTCTGTAGGAAACCCTTGCAGGATCTACACAAATTATCCATTGCTGAATTCAGACTTTTGTCTGCTTTTCAGAAATGTTTAGGTTTCTGGGATCCAGCATTGGTTTCATGCCCATTTCTGTCACTGACTGAAAGGAGTCTGAAAGCACAAAAAATCGTAAAAATGGGGTATGCCCCAGTAAAATGCCAAATTTGTGTTGAAAAATTGGGTTTTCTTATTCAAGTCTGCCTATTCCAGAAAGCTGGGAAGCTGGCGATTTAAGCACAGCAAACCCTTTGTTGATGCCATTTTCAGGGTAAAGGACACAAGCCTTCTTCTGCAGCCCCTATTACCCATTTTTTTTTAAAAAAAGAAATTTTCACTGTATTTTGGCTAATTTCTTGGCCTCCTTTAGGGGAACCCACAAAGTCTGGGTACCTCTAGAATCCCTAGGATGTTGGAAAAAAAGGACACAAATTTGGCGTGGGTAGCTTATGTAGACAAAAAGTTATGAGGGCCTAAGCGCCCTGCCCCAAATAACCAAAAAAAGGCCTGGCACCTGAGGGAGAAAAGGCCTGGCAGCAAAGGGGTTACAGCCACTCTCAGGGGATCACAAATAATGTATACCTAATAAATATTCACTGTTTATTTTGTCATGTGGCTACTATTAGACAGATGACATGGGGAAATGGCAGGCAGCCACAAAAACCTGTATACAGTGTACACCCTCCCTTTGCAACCTGCATCTAGATATATCAGGCCCCAAATATGGAGGAAAAAGCACTATGAAGTTGAAGCGGAATTATTTTTAGCACTCAGGATTCATTTATTTTGTCAGTTATTAATATGATACAGTTTGAACTTTGTTCATAATCATTTCACAATCATCTGTCTAAACGTTGCGTGGCTGTTCCCGCTATACATTTTCATTTCTAGTGTGAACAAACACAAATTTCTCAATTTCTGGATTTCCCACACACAGAAAATCTCACCTATGCTGCCTTTGCTCTAAATGGCTTTGAAAACAAAAGAATATTAATAGAATGTTTTAGATTTATTGTAAAAAAAGAAGTTTGAAAAAAGTACAGGTTTCAACCGTGTTCAATAATATCTGCACTCACTTTTTAGTTTTAACTGACACTTGTACTAATTTCCTTAAATGCTCTTTTCGTACCCTTTTTGATCTGTCTGGCTTTGTCGAATTTGATGTAGAGGGTTTGTTCAAATGTACAAAGATTAGCTCTCTTTCCTCTAATAGCACAATTATAGCTATGTGATGTCCAAATCATGAAAGATATAAGAAAAGCGACTTCTAAAGTCGCATCGATTTATTGCAAAAGTGGCAGTAATAAATTTAATTACTACTATTTTACAAAAGATTTTGAAATTGCCCCTAATTTCATAATGGCATTTAGGAATCGCTGCGAAAAAGATTACCATTATTTTCTGTAGTTTGATTTAAGCATTCATATAAAAAAAATAAAATGAATGTTTTTGTTATAATGTATATTGTGCTTGTCTTCATTTTCTTATGAGGATGTATGAATTCGCGAGGCTTCACGGGGTCTCTTAAATAACCTTTCACAGATTTCTGAAATGGTAGGAAATCGCAGCCCCGCTAGCCCGTTATTCCAAGGAATGGAGGATTGACGTACTTAATGAAACCCCATTTCAAGAGTTAACCCAGTGAATTTCAATTTGCAAACTGTCTTAAATAAAAACGTCACTGTGGTGTTTAAGCACTATACATCGTTAACACAGAAACATACCAATAGATATAACATCTTATATTGGCATTGTGCAGAAGAGATGAGACAGAATTCATTGCCCGATTGATGTCGCCAATTAATGTCTTCAATAGAACACAATAAGCAGCATGAATGGAAGCAGACACAACCACACGTCCTCCCACACACACACACGTATCCCTCCCCGCTCTCGTAATTAGTTATGTTTACACTTATATTGTACAGACCGCACACACCCAATTGGTTATGTTCAACCTTACATTGTTGGGACGCTGCATATTCCACAACATCACATCATTTAACCTCTTTCACAAACTGCTGGTCAAAGAGAGCCAATGGTTGAATCGTGAACAATCTACGCATACTGCCATCATTAAGTCCGGTTGAAAGCTGCACTGTCAAAACCCTGAAAAGAGATATTGCAACATCTTGTACCCGTATCCTGTGCACCCTGATGCATTTTATTTTTGTTATTTTGTTATTTTCTTATTTTAGCTCATGTGCACCCAACGGTTTCATGGGACTAGTATGGTAGAAGTAAATGTGACAGCAGCCACTAGGATTGTCATCTGGTATTCAACTAATTCATGACTAATAGGGAAGTCACCAGGTTTTCAATCTACTCCTGTATGAGAGGCGGTACTCAAGCTCTGTATGTTCGATAAGGAGACAGCCTGAACTCCAAAGGTTCTGATTCCAAGGTGAATATTCTAAAATATCTGAAACATAAACTAGTGCTATGTGTTGCACTTGACATGAGACTTGAGTTGTGAAATATGTTAGAAACCTTGGACCTGCTCCTTGGCATTCCTTGTGCACTAAGGACACTAATTAAGTCTACTGTGTTAACACACAGGGATCTAATGGAGACTTGCTATCACGGGAAATATCTATTCCTAAATATTGCTACAATTGTTACATTGCAATCTTTCACCTTTCTAATGGCGTTCCCTGACCTGGGAGAGGTTGACATCTATCACTATGCTGAAATTGTTTATTGTGTACGGTGCAGGGCAAGGTGTGTGTGCATGTGTGTGTGTGCGTGTGTGTACGTGTGTTTTTGTGTGAGTTTATATATGAGCACAAAATGAAATGGTTAAAGCCCACATTTCACAGGGAACCACGGTTGCTTGTGAAATACAGATTTTATGATCACAATAACAGCAACAAACAGCAGTCTGATCATGCTCAGGGCTACTAGAATTATGCAAAATGGAGGACACAATTATGTGGCAACGTTATCTAAATTATGCAGCTAGAAATTCAAAATGGAATGGCACATTATTTGTCAGTATTATTGTTATGCAGTTGAGATATAAACACCATTTTAGCTGAAAACTGCGTTTCAAATTTTGAGGCTAATGATGTGGCATATGCAGTAAATGGAAAACTAGTAGCAAAATGTCTAACCCACACTATTGCCCATTGTTTTAGTAACAATATATTCAAGAAAGGTAAGCAAATCCTAAACATTCTATTTCGAATCAATGTCCACTGTGAGCGGCATGTTCAATTAAGCAACATTTTCTGTCTGTCACCAAATAAACATATAGGCCCTCATTACAACCTTGGCGGTCGGTGTAAAAGTGGCGGTAATACCGCCAACAGGCTGGCGGAAAAAAAAATGGAATTACAACCATGGCGGTTACCGCCTTGCAAAAACCGCCACTTTTACACTTTGACCTCCAGGGTGGTAACGACTGCTGGGCTGGAGACTTCAGTCTCCAGCCCGGCGGCCGTCACTAGACCGCTGGTGGTATCAAGGCCCCGGATACTGCAATGGATTTCATGGGGTTTTGTACCGCCACAAAATCCATGGTGGTAGGCACTATCAGTACCAGGGAATTTGTTCCCTGGCACTGATTGGGGTCTCCCCCTCCCCTGGTACATATGCACCACAAGGTATGGATGGCAAGTATAATCACTGTGCCACTGGTTGTGTCATCACAGCATCCATTGCATATAGTCATATTAACACTACCAACATGACCAAGACCTTTGAGACTAGGTAGTCAGTCAATAACATTCCTGGGGTAATGTCATGGTGGTTTCTCTTGCAGTAACACCTTGCAACTGCCTTGCCTCATTGCCCAAATGCATGAGTACTGCATCTCACAGCACACAAGTCATTGCAACTGTCCCAACAGTACCCAGACATGTGCCGGTAGCACCGCCACACCACACTTTGACAACACAACCACATGAAGCAGCCACCACTCCATCATGCAGTCAGGGTGCCCCCTCGGTGCAGGGAACAATGAACTGAACAGGCGCTGGTGGAATAGCAGGCTGGTGCTTTATCATTGGTAACATGCCACTACCCAAACCAACTAAACTGAAGTAGTGTTGAACCACACATCTTGATGCTGAACTGAAATGTGCCACTACAGAAAATATGTTTCACAGATAGCAAACAGTAGATCACAACAGTTATAAACCTGAGCTGACAACTACTCTGACACAACCCTGTCAGACACATGTGAATGGGGAAATAAACACACACATACAACCCATGGGGTATGAGTGTGAACATAATGGTGTATAATTCCACATTGACGGGCGGGTATGGTGAATGGGCAAGTCCGGTGTTGGTAAGACTGCCAGTGCAGTGTACCCTTTGTGGTTTGCAGTATTAATCACACGTTGGGATGGCGGATGGAAATCTATCTGCTCATGGTAGCTCTGTGGGGCACTTAGTACAACCTTCTTGATGGATCAAATAGACTCAGTGGCACTTTTGGGGTGCATTTGGTGTGACAGGACATGCTGCACTCAGCCCTGCAAATCAGGCATGGGCTGTGCAGGAGCACCCAGGCCACACCACACTACATCACCGACAACCTTTGCATGGGGGTTTCACTGCCATGCAAAGGCTGGTGGAAATGCGGAAAGAGACCTGGAGGGTAATGTTGAATGTAATACTGGTCTCGTGTCACAGGACGCCTGGCATTGGAAGTCTGTAAGGTGCTGGAAACCTGCCAGTTCCAGGCCATTGGCCCATTGACAATAGTTGCCACTACCACCTGTGCTGTTGTAGGTGGTCAAATTTACAATGGCAGTCTGGTGACCATAGGACTGATGCAGTGTAAATGAGAGACCAATATGATACCTGCAGAATCACCTGAAACTAGCTTCAGGCCCTGACCTAAGTACAAATCCTGTTAAGTGGCTATGTCAATAGGCTACTTTACCACCAGGCACTGTAACATATAGAATGATGTATACACCAGAAATGTCATACCCATTTTGGCCATCCCTGGATCTAACCCTGTGCTTGTGTCAATTTAGCTGCACTGGCACCAGGCTGCACTCATGTATCATAGTGCAAAGAGGGCTGCATTGAGGGAGAGGACACAGGTGTGTAGGAAGGCAAACACACCTGCACAGACAGAAGATGAAATTGAACTCTGCCAGGTTCATGAGTGCCATGCACTGTAGCACACATAAACAAACCTCAACATGAGAAGCCATCAATGGTAACAAGAGCATAGTGTCCTGGCAATGCCATCCCTGGGGTGGTGCAAGGTCCCAGCACTGCATTGGTGTATGTGAACCATGTAAGACTGTGACAGGTTAAAATTGACATGTGTGGTGCTGTGACATGTGCACAGCAACACCTATTGCAAGGCCGCACCATGCAAATGGATGCATAAGGAGGGTTGACAATGACAAGATGGTATCAAGCCATGAAAAGGATAGACATCACACCTAGAAGATATGACGCAGACCATTGCGCCAGCTGGACTTTCCTTCATGTGACATGCAGGTAGGGCATAGGGCTGCAGACTGCAGCCATGATGTACAGGAACAATGTTTTGGAACTAAGGGGTGTATTTATAGGCCTCTAGTACCAAAGGAGCATCACTTTAAATAAAGCACCTGTGGCGGTAAGCCCTGCACCGTATTTACAAGGTCACATGAAGCCACCTTTTGTGGCTTAACGTCACCTTGTAAATATGGTCTCTTCTCACGCACACTGTGCGCGGAAGGGGCGTGCTATGGGTGGTGCTGTGGGCCAGCTTTGAGAGGACAGTGGTAGGAGTCCAGAGGGAGCTGGCCAAGGAGGTGTGGGTGGGGATGCAAACTATGGCAGCCAGGCTAGAGGGTATGCGCATGTGCATGGTTATGGCTACTAAACAGACTGCAGTCAACCGACGCACACACTCCCCAATGCATGCAGACCAGCAGTGCCTGAGGGACATAGCTGCTGCCATGAGGGAGAGGGCACAACAACTGCCCTCCCAAACTGGCATCAGCATGCTTGAGAACAAGATGGAATCCATGCACCGGGAAATGGTCTCCCTCAGGGCAGACATGGCAGCCTACCACAGGGATGTTGCTGCTATTCCCAAAAATCAGCAGTTCCTCCTTGCTGCAGTGATGCCATATGTAGTTCCACAGATGGCAGCTGCCAGGAATTGGGAGTCTACTTCTCCAACCACTAAAGTCTGTGTGGCCCCCTCTACCTCCCCACTACCACCATCAAGGGCAGAGGAGACACCACAGACATCGGAGGATGAAGATGTGGAACAGATCATCTTCACTTGTAGGAGTTGTTCCCGGTAGCACCAGCCTAAGCCACATGGGCAGTATTTTCCTTTGTCCTGTGCTTTACATCATGCCATTGTTAGCACAGTTGCAGTAATGCACTCTTCACCGACACACCGTTGACCTTTTTTTCAATGGACTGCAATTGTCTCTCACTTTTCAATTGGCACTTTATGTTCCCCTGCAATGAAAGACACTTTACCCAAGCATTAAACTAAACTAAAAAATTGAAGCACACCTATCCTAACCTAACCTAACCTATCCTAACTATACCTACCCAACAACTGACCCTGTTAGACCTGACAGCCTTAAGGTGGTCCCCCTAACTTTTTGCCTGCCTCCCTCCACTTTATGGACACTGTTTTTGCTGGTTTTAGAACTCTGTGCTCTTTACCACTGCTAACCAGTGCTAAAGTGCATATGCTTTCTCCCTTAAAACATGTTGACATTGGTTTAAACCCAGTTGGCTAATTTAATCTACTTGTAAGACCCCAGTAGTGCACTACATGTACCCAGTGCCTGTAGAATAAATGCTACTAGTGGGCCTGCAGCACTGATTGTGCCATCCACATAAGTAGCCTCTTAACCATGCCTCAGACCTGCCATTGCAAGGCCTGGTGTGCAGTTTAACTGCGACCTCGACTTGGCATTTTAAAGTACTTGCCAAGCCTTAAACTCCCCTTTTTCTACATAAAAGTCACCTCTCAGGTAGGCCCTAGGTAACCCATAGGGTAGGGTGCTATGCAGATAAAAGGCAGGGCATGTACCTGTGCAAGTTATATGTCCTGGTAGTGTAAAACTCCTAAATTTGTTTTACACTGCTGTGAGGCCTGCTCCTTTCATAGGCTAACATTAGGGCTACCCTCATATACTGTTTGAGTGGTAGATTCTGATCTGAAAGGAGTAACAAGGTCATATTTATTATGGCCAGAATGGTATTACAAAATCCTTCTGAATGGTGAAGTTGGAATTAATACTACTATTTTAGAAATGCTACTTTTAGAAAGTGAGCATTTCTCTGCACTTAAATCCTTCTGTGCCTTGCAATCCACGTCTGGCTGGGTTAGTTGACAGCTCCCTTGTGCATTCCACTCAGACAAACCCCAAACACAGGATGCTTAGTCACACTTGCCCACATCTGCATATTGAATGGGTCTTCCTGGGCTGGGAGGGTGAAGGGCCTGACACTTACATGTCAAAGGACAGTAGCTTGCCCTCACACAAAGGACTGCCACACCCCCTACTGGGACCCTGGCAGACAGGATGGAACTGAAAGGGGACCTTGTGCACTTCTCCCCCACTTCAAAGGCACATTTGGGTATTTAAGCAGGGTCTCTGACCCTACAAACTCAGACACTTCTGGACAAGATACCACTGGAGAAGAAACCGTGAACCAGAACCTGCAACCTGCCAAGAGGATCCACCTGGCTGCCCAAAGGACTCACCTGACTGCTTTTCTGCAAAGGAGTGCTGCTCTGCTGTTGCCCTGCTACCTTGCTGTCCTCTGGCTCTGCCGAGAAGTGCTCTCTAGGGGCTTGGATAGAGCTTGCCTCCTGTTCCCTAAAGTCTCAGGACCAAAAAGACTTCATTTCTGCAAAAGAACTCCTTATGTGGTGAAAATCGATGCACAGCCTACAAGAAACGACGCACAGCCTGCATTGTGGTGAGAAAATCATCACACAGCGAACCGGATCGACGCAGCCCAACTTCCCGGAGACGAGAACGCTGCAGCGCCAGCTTTGCAACTGGAAATTCGACACACGGCCCACTGGATCGATGCAAAGCCGAGCCGGAATGAAGCAGCCCGACTTCCTGAGCGGAATCGATTCATTGCCTGCGGCAGACATTTCCACGCAACGCCCACCAGATCGACGCACCCCCTGTGACTTCGTCCTGCAAGCCCAGGATTTCAATGCATCGTTCCCCGGGCATCTGAAGACTCCACATCCCTAAGAGGATCCCAGTCTACATGCAGGAAATCGACACAAAGCCTGCCCTGTGTGAAAACTCAACAATGCATCATCTGTGTGCTCTGGAAAAATTGACGCACGTCTCCCCTTTTTCGACGCAACTCCTCCTCTGCGGTCCCATGCAGAGAATTTGAACGCAAACTAGGTACTTTGTGCTTACAAGAGACACTTGTTGCTTTTTAAAGACTAAAGACACTTTATATCATTTTTACAGTGATATTCCAACATATACTTATTGAATCTTGATCAATTTGACCTGCATTTGTCCATATAGATATTATATATTTTTCTAAACACTGTGTGGTGTATTTTTGTGGTGCTATACTGTCTTATTGCATGATTTACTGCACAAGTACTTTACACATTTCCTTCTAAGTTAAGCCTGAATCTGGTTGCATGCAAGCTGTCCACAAGCATTGCATTCAGCACGCCAACACGTCTGCTTCTGTCATTCAACTGCGGTGAACAGTAAATAATATGCCAATGGGAGACTCACCAACAGGGCCACCGATCACCACACCAACATGGTCAAGCAGATACTACTCTGTGGCCACCAGATCTGCACAGCGATGCTTCAGCTGCTGCTTTTTGTGGCTGCTGCAGAACACCCTCTTCAGGTGGTGGAGCGCCTTGCCCCACTGCAACTACCTCGCCTCCATCCGGTAGTTCTGGATCACATGGCCCCCATCTCCAACATTAATGGCAGGTAGTGGGCTACCAGCCACACAAAGCCTCCCAGCTCCTCCTCCCCCATCCTTGTCATCCTCTCCCCACCTGACATATCTATCAGGTACAAGTTGACATCAATAATGAATATATACAAAATTAAAATAAAGGAAACTTAAGGCCCCTAAAAAATAATCCCAACTAACCCAATTTAACAACTATCCTGGACAGACACCCCACAGTACAAGTGCAATGACAGATACAAAAAACACACACTTTTACCAAAACTGGGACAAAGTACAGTCAAAAATATAAAAACACAAAAGGAGGGACACCACAAGGTGCAATAGAGAGCAACAACACACTACCAACTCAAGGACACAACCACACAGTCAAAAGAGGCACAGACTGTAAAGAAAAACTGAAAGTACACCCACTGTACCATGCCTGTAAACAGGATTTCCTATTACACCACTTCCTGTCCCTGTGCATCACGTTTTCTGCTATGCGTGCATTTATTTGACACATGTAATATTTGCGTGAGTATTTCGCACGCATGACCTACATGCATCTTTTATTTTGCTGCATTACCCTTATGCATCGAATTAACCGAAAATCAGCATTGAGATGAGTACCAAGGAGAAATTCACACTAAGGGCCCCTGGGTCAGTTACTTTGCGTTTGCAGATGTTTTTGATGCATTCACGTCAATTTCTTTAATCTATTCCTGATTGTGTGATTTTGTTACATTGTCTATCGATGCACCCTTCATCAAAATACAAATGGAATGGGCTGGGCTGCAGTGTGGCATTTTGTGTATTGCCACATGTGGCAGTCCATGCAACAATGTGATTTGGGTGTGATTGATCTGTTACACCGATATGTGGGTTACAGGATCAACAGCATGCAAATATTTGCACATCATGCATATGTATGCATGTGTGACAACAGTGTATCCACATATGTATGACAGCCAGTACTATGCAACATTTATGGTATGAGATTGTGAATTATGTTTACTTCTGTGATGTGTCTAGTTGTCTTACAGAGCATAACATTTTAGCCGACATACACAGCTCAGTCATTGTTGGTGATGGCTGATGAATGCTATCCAGGAAATGTTACCCGATAGCTGTCTCCATAAGTTAATCTTGAGTTCATCATGACTTGTGTGTGGACTACACATATGTCTGACATGTGTACATATTTGATACATACTGTGTTTGACACACTTTGCCTACATTCCAACCATATGATGTTTTGAACACAAAGTCAGATTAAACTCATTACATTTAGCAATGGTTCTTGTTTTTGTATGGTGGACCTGCAACCCTAGCTCTATATGTTCTCATCCATTCTGATGTTCATTCCACAGACGTGTCCATGCAAAGTGTGAGGTCTTGTGTACCCTGTGTCAGGATGGGGCCCCATGGCAGTGGCAGGAGGGATTTCCATTGATGTACTAAACAGGCCCAGCTTCTTCCATTGCTTGTCATACCTGGGCTAGTCATGATGACCATTGTCACCAATGATGTCCCCCCCTTGTCACACATGCTCCATGCAGCCAATGCAACTCTCACACTGAGTTCTGTCGGTGGTCTTTTCAAACATTACAGTCTCACCATATTTTGACGTCCACTGCCTCATGTTTGGGGCCCTTGTTGACCTCCTATTTGTACATGTTGTAGTTGTGTGTGATGAGCTATTTTTGTACAAGTTGGCAACATGGATGTAATTCACATTTAAGTGATGAGGCTATTTGTGATGTGTGTGATGGTAGCAGTTCAATCTCATGCATCACATGTGATGTTGCTACAGTACTCATCAGATCAGTGTTTGTAACATGCTCCCTGAGGTTAGACTCGCAATCCTGAGGTATATGTTGTAGAAATTGAAGAGACCAAAGCCGGATTGTGTGAATAAGTGAGGTGTTTATTGACAAAATGTGCAAGGTGAGTTACATGATTATTAAGTGAAGAAGTTCTCAATGATGTGTAGTCTGCGGCATATCCCAGCAGCTGTGTTGTGCTGTTACCCCTCATTTTCTTCTCCACCATCTCCTCATCCTCAGGCAGGTCATCAACCTGCTTATATAAGGGGACATTCATCCGCACACATATGTTGTGCTGGATATCACATATTATTATGCTCTTACAGACGATGTGTGAGGCATATAGGAGGCTGCCTCCTGTGATGTCCAGGCAGCTGAATCTGGACTTCAGGATGCCAAATGTCCTCTCCACAATAGTCTGTGGCCTCCGATGTCCCTCATTATATGCACGCTCTGCTGCTGTGCTTGGGTTGGGAAATTGGGTCATTATCCATGGCTTTATGCCATAACACTGATCAGCTGCAAAAGATTAAATGAGTAAGTTGTTGTTAAGGCTTTCAACTGATTTGTCATGTAGCATGGCAGTTGATATTTTAAGTTGGTTGTGACTCATATGTGTTTGTGGTATGCTGTGAGTTCCTATCCTTTTGTAATGTCTCCTCAGCACTGGGTTGTTGGACATGACAATCTTGTGTTTAGCTCAAGGACCTGGGACATATGATTTGGATTCCAAACTGATGATCATAATGTATGTACTATTTGTTGTGTAGTGCACCTTTGTATCAGTGTGTTATCAATAGAGGGGACATGACACATCCTCACAACAAAATGGGGTCATATATGGTGGCAACATGGTAGCACTACAGAGACTGGAGATCCCATCCATTTTGACATGTGTCATTGCAGATGATGTGAAACACTTAGGGCCTTTGAAATTGGTAAGTGACAATGCACAACACGTCTCCAAAATTGGATATACTGTCCTGCAACATTTAGACAATGCAAGAATGCCCCATGTGTGACAAATTACCAGGCACCCATTTGTTGTTCCCTGCACCAGTTACTCATATGCAGCCGTTCACCTACATTACCTACCTTGCACCTGGGTATTTGGCTAGCTGCCCTGTGGAGGTGGATGTATCTGTGCAGGAAGGGACACCGTCCTACACATATGCTGTTTTAATGGCCAATTGTCTCCTTCTATGTGTGCAGCAGTATGCAGCATGAATTGGTGGCACAATTATATGAGTCTGCTTCCTTATTGCAACCTGAAAACAGCCCCCCTGGGGTGATGTTTGTTGTTGACACTGCCTCAGGTTTTAGGTGACACCTACATCTGAGTCAGCATCATCATGTTATGTATCTTGTGGTGACAGACCTGCAGAGATACACATTGCATACCCCTTCCACACTACATACAGCATGGGAGGGTGGTTGATGTACAATGTGGCTTCAAGTCATTATAAAATGATCATCTGCCAAGTTGTACATAGAGTGCAGGCCATGGCATGGCACTGTGGGCTTTTACAGAGGTCCCTTGGTGATCTAAAGTGGCAGCTAATGTTTGTGGCAGCCATGAGGTGTCCAAGGGTGTGTATCCCTTTGTTACTGGAGGATCATTATAACTACCAGTGTCTCTTCTATCTTCCAAAACTTGAATCAGCATTTATACAGTCAACACATGCAGAGTGCAGGCTATGGGATGGAGCTCAGCTACTTAGCAAATGTTTCCCTTGGGACAGTGCATGTGAGGTCAGTAATGTCCTGTTTTCTCCTACAGGATCCCACTATGGCATCCATGATCTGCACTGTCTGACAGTGACTCTGCCCCATGGTGGGCCATTTATTGTATCTGGTACAGATATGATGGTGTTGTGAATCAGAAGTGTTGCATGTGAGGTGTAGTAGGTGTGGTACCACTTATCACACATCTGGCACATTGTATGTGATGAGCATGCATTGATCTTGTATTCCTATGTGTGTGAGCCAATGCATCAGGCAGATGTCTCTGCACACTACAGGTAAGTCAGATATGTGTTGATGAGATGTAGTTGGTATATGAAGCAGTTGTCTGGTATTTGATGTTTGTTCTGGCAATGATTTGCATGGCATGACTTGAGGGATCTGTGCCTATATGGAACTTAATGACATGGGCATGGTGTATGCCATTGACATGGCTGTGCTATTCTTTGTTTGGTGTACTGTGTGTGAAGTGTATGTAGTAGGCAATCTGTGGGCACTTGTAGTGGTCTGTGTAATTCTTCTGTTAGCAAACGGAACATGTCTGCACCTGTCCTTCACATGGTGTGCCGGTCAAGTTATCAGTGTGTTACGTACATGTGGGTGTATGTGTTTGTGATGTGCACTGATTGTGCTGTACTGCAGCATGGTGCATATGTGTTGTTACCTGCACATCTGTGTTACCCTGGCCAAGTGTTAATGTAGTGGTGTATGTCTTGTGTCTGCTACAGGGTTGGTGTGTTGAGTGTACATTGCTAGGTTTGTTGACTTACCCAAAAGTAGGCCATTTCCATATTGTCCATCTTGGAATTGTTCATTGATCCTGCTGTGTCAGAATATGAAGGCATCATGGACATTCCTAGGATACTTTGCCAAAATATTCATGAATAGTCCCTGGTGGTCCAGTATGGTCTGCACATTAATGAAATGCTTGTGCTTGCAATTCCGGTATAAGTGCTCGGTTGCTGCAGATGGTACGAGCCGGACATGGGTGCAGTCAATTGCACCAAGCACATGCGGAAAGCCATGGATTTGATAGAACTCCTGTTTTTTCTTCTGCTGCTTTTGCTGGATGCTGGGGAAGCTGAAGTGGCAGGTGGCAGAGAAATAATAGTGTCTAATACCTTTGGCAGGAATGCAGAGAACTGCAGCTGTGAGACACCAGGAACCAGGGCACCCGTTGTTTAGAATGAACCACTTGCCAGCATGTGCAGGACAGTTAGCTGTGATTTGTGGCTCAATGTGGTGCAGCAGGTGTAGTATGGCTTGCCGGTTCAGTCTGTAGGGCCTAATGATGTCCTGGTCTCTGAGGCCATGAAGGGTTGTCCTGGTTCTGAAGAGCCTCTCCTGCCTCTCCTGCCTTATGCGTTGCCTTTGTGGGCCGCGTTGTAATGGTGGTGATTGCTGTGGTTGTTGCTGTCCTCTGTGTCATCTCGCAAGCTGGATCAGTATCACCTCCATCTTCTACTGTGGGTTAGTAATGTTTCTTCTGTGTGTTCTCCTTAAGTAGTGATGGGTTTACCTCATTTTAACACCTGCCCTGACCCAGCCATTACATTTTGATGCAAATCGGTGTTAACATAATTTTTTGGGTCTGCCTCCCACTTGTGCGTTAGGGGATTAGAGTCATTTTTGGACAGGAACGCCTACCTTCCATCTCATTGACACAAGGAGGTTTCATGCATCCGAAAAATTACGTTAACACCAATATTTTGATGCTAGACAGGTCTAACGTCTAACGTCAAAATATAAATATGGCATTGAGTTTGCGCTGTATTAGCGTAAACAAAAATGATGATAATTCAGTGCCAACAGAGCATAAATATGCCCCTAAATGGTTTGGTGTGGGTCAACAGGGTAGAAGATTATGTATGGCCGCACAACTTAAGGTTTGATTTAGATCTTGGCGGATGGAATACTCCATCACAAACATAGAGGATATCCCGTCCACTGTATTACAATCTCCATTGGATATAATGGGATCAGAATACGGCGGACAGGATAGCTGTTACTTTTGTGGCAGAGTATTCCCCTATATGCCAAGATCTAACTAAGGCCCTTAATCTTGAGAGAGCACATGCTCAGCACCTGTTTACCAGAGCTGCGTCAGTTGCTACATAGTTGATAGCAATCTTACTCACCCCAGGGAGCCTGCTGTGGAGGCGGACCTCTGGGTCTGCTCCAGAGTGTCAAAGAGTGTAACTGGGAGTGACCCCAAGTAGAGTTCTTTAGGTTCCCCCCAGCAGAGTGAGTGGAAGGTTAACCCTTTTGCTTCTAGGCCTCTGCCGCCCTTCTCCCAGTGCTAAGCCCTTTTTCAGCTATGTGGGGTAGTTCGCGCTTAGGCCTTCAAAACTGTGGATTGCCATGGAAGGGATCAAGAAGATAGGCAAAATATAGCTAGATTTTGAGTTTTGGTGGAAAAATAGGAAGAAAATGCTCTGGAAAAAAGAGTATGGACCTTATTATGAATTTGGTGGCCCCTCCGTGGGGCTGTCAACCTTGCTGAGGAGGATGCCACCTCCATGGTGAAGGCGATTCCCCTGAGCATATTACATTGTTCCTGCCAGGCTAACCCGCGGGATCATTGTAGTTAGTGGATCCCATTGGGCTGCCCTGTGGTAACAGTGCTACGATATTTGCCTCAGCTCACTTAAGGGATACACAACTTTAATGGGGCGGGGGCTAATACCATAGCATGCAGCACACTCAGAATGTGCACTGTCTGCAAAGTGGACAGTGCTTATTCTGATGGTGCTGGACACGGGGGGCCTTGCACTGCCCATGTTGTGGGCATGGGCAGTGCAGGTCCCCTCTGTGGCCCCAGACACTGGCTTTCTGCCAGCATTCTCATGGCGGGGATCCCACCATGAGAAGGATGTCGCAAAGCTGAGTTGTAATCAGCAAGGAGGTGCTGAACTCAGCGCCGCCCTGGCTGAATACAACGCAGACTGCCGTCGGGAACCATGTTTCCATGGGAGATGGCAGTTCCGCCCTCCAGGGCTGTAACATGGCAGTAGGATCATCACAGGTGTGGCGGTCCAACTGTCACTGTGAGGCTGGCGGCTCTTGGACCTCCAGTCTCCTAATGAGGTCCTACTTTTTTTCTTCATAAAAGCAGCATCAGCAAACAGTTTGATGAACTAAAGTCACCATCTCTTCAGCTTTCAGCATCATGCAGATCTGAATCAAAAACCTAATTTTTACCACAGTTTTGCCATTTTTCTTATAAGTTATGCTGCAATCTACTTCCGATTTGTAGTTCAAAGCAGTGTGAAACCCATGGGTGATCCAAAAAAGCTATACATTTCTGAAAAGTAACAAAATCTTTGAATCTGTGGCTACCCATACGAGCATATGATTTAGAGGGTATTTTACAAAATGTCTGATTTCTTAAATGCTGCCCAACATTTGGACGGCACAAATGCAATGAAATCTATTTGGTAGTGGTAATAATAAATATCCTACTATTCAATGCTTTCACACCTCTTCTGATAAAAATGGTGCCTCACTTGTGTGGGCAGGCCTAGCACTTGCAACAGGAAACAGCCCAAAACACAGCATGAATACATCTCATTTTCCTGCTTTTTTGTACAGTGGGCCGCTGTGGATGTTGGGCCTTAGCTCAGCCAACAACTAGGGAAATCTAACTAACTTTCACATTTTTGAGAACTAAACAGCTGGTAGAATCCAGGGTGAGGTGATGTGTGGCTCTTAACAAGTATTGTACCCAGAACCACTTGTAATCCTCAAACTTTGACTTAAAAAACACATTTTTCTCACATTTCTGTGATTGAAATTTCTGAAAGCGGCTGGGAGCCGCAAACTTCCTTCTACCCAGCATTCTCCCAGGTCTGCCAACAGAAATGGTACCTCACTTGTGTGGGCAGGCCTTGGGTCCATTGCGGGAAACAGCCCAAAGCGCAACATGAATACATCACATTTTCCAACTCAAAACTGGCCTGGTTTTTGCAAAGTGGCTAGCTATAGATTTTGGGCCCCAGCTCAGTCAGCACCTAGGGAAAGCTAGCACACCTGTATATTTAAAAAAAACTAGACATCTAGAGGATTCCAGGATGGGTTGACTTACATTGCTCTTACCAGGTTGTTTTACCCAGAATCCCTTGCAAACCTCAAACTTTGACTAAAAACACATTTTCTTCATTTTCCCGTGATGGAACTTTCTGGAATCTGCAGAGAGCCACAAATCTGTTACCACCTACCATTCCCCCACGTGTCCCAGTAACAATACTACCGCACTTGTGTGGCTGGGCCGAGAGCATGCAGCAGGCAAGCATCAAACTAAGGTCAATGTGAGTCTTAGGGATCAACTCTCATTGACCCTTGTTTGATTTTTGCCTGTTGGGGCACTAGGCCAAGTCATACAAGTAGGGTAGCATTTTTATTGGGACAAATGGGAGAACACTAGGGCCCATATTTATGCTTTTTTAGCGCCAAGATGTATAGTTTTCAGGAATGTCTGGGTTTGGTAGGTTTCCCCAAGTGGCAACTTTCCCTAGCCTGAAAAGTACAGCCATTCAGCATAAGAGTAGGACGATATTGTGACTTAGCCCAACTCTGTTACTGATATGTATAAATAAACCATCCAAAATCAGAATTTTCCTTCTTGCCAAAAAGATGGGAATGCTTTAGTCCCCAGGAGGACATAAAGACTGTTGGAGTCAGATTGCCTTGTAGCAATAAAAAACTCCTTGGTGTCTAGTTGGCTTTCTGCCTCTCCAATGGCAGCAGATTGAAGTTAAAGACCAATTATCTGCCCCTTGGGGGAACTGAATTCTGTTGCGGGTCATTTGTTGGGCGGGGATGGGCCCAATGCCTAGGTGGGCTGCCCGCTCCCATTTCTTCCAAAAAAAAAGAATCCCTGGTATGTAGTGGGCTTTCCTCCAATATGCCACCACAGGGGCAGACAGGCATTTGGGCCTGTGGGTAGGGTAAAAGCATTAGCCCATTGCCAATGGGTGCTCTACATCCACATATAACCCCTGGTGGTCCAGTGGGCTTTCTGCCCACATGGGGGCAGATTGGAGGAAAATACCCCCTATCTGCCCCAATGGGGAGAAGAAAGACTACTGGGGAATATATGGTGGATGGGGGCAAGTTCAATTACTGGTAGGGCCACCCTTACCCAATCTGCCTTTAAAAGATAATCACTGGTGTCATGTGGGCTTTCTGCTTCCCCCCTACCGGGGGCAGATAAGGGGTCAGAAACTTCAATCTATCCCAAGGGGGGAGAAATACTTTTGGGCCTGGGTAAGAAGAACACTAGCCCATTGCCAGGTGGGCCACCCTCCTCCAAACAATGTCCCTTTTGGTCTAGTAGGAGTTCAACCCCCACGGGGGGCAGATTGGTGGTAAGAACCTTCAATCTGAACCCGAGGGACAGAAGGACCTTTGAGTCTGAGGGAGGAAGAACACTTACCCATTGCCTGGGGGGGACACCCCACCTCCAAAAAATGTTCCCCTGGTGGTCTAGTGGACATTCAGCCCCCCCCCACCAAAGGAAGATTAGAGGAAGACATCTCCAATCTGTCACTAACTGGGACAGAAAGGTTGCTGGGTAATTTAAAAAGGGTGAAGGCTAGGCCTGATGCCGTGGTTAGCCACCCTTCCCATTTATGCACCTATCAAAAAATCCCTGGTGTCTATTGGCCATTCTCCCCCACCCAGGAGCAGATTGGAGGTTAGAATCTCCAATCTGCCCCCAGAGGGGGCGGAAAGACTTTTGGGTTTGTGGAAGGGTGAGCCTTAGCCAAATGTATAGGGGCTGCTCTCCCCCTTCAAGAAGAGGCCCTTGTGCCTAGTGGAGTGGACCCCTGCTTGAGGATCGCACTCCTATTGCAATCCCCAAGCAGAGATCCAGTAGGGAAAGGTACCATCGGAAGAGGGAATTCTCCCCTTTCCAACAGTGCCTCTCCCATGTGCTTTGGTACTTGAGGGCTGAGATATGCCTCTGAGCACCGGAGCACTGAAAGTGAAATGAGACAATTGGCTCAATTCACTTTCACTTTCTCTGAAATAATGTGAGCATGCCACACACAATGATTGTCATATTGGAGAAAAAAAATAAAAAAGCCTCAGAGTTGGGGAAGCTCTTCCCCAGCTCCCGGGACAAAAATAAATTAAAGGAAATCCCAATGGTGCTTGCACTAGAGTGAATTTTTGCTTTGGGTAGGGTACAAGGACGGCGCACATGAGGACTGGCGCAGAGGACGACACAGAGCGATCCTCCACACTAAATCAGTTAAAGATGACCCAGGCAAGTCCCAGAGAAAGGGGGAGGAAAGAGTTCCCATGCCCCATCTGACAAACAGGGTATTGTTTCTGGTGGCTGGTGGCTCAGGGTGTCCCTTTTCCAAATATGCTGCATTGAGTTTTTCTACTTAGGACATAAGCAAGGTGACTCTGTCTGTCCAGGGAAACTACCCACTGGTGGGAACACTACTGGGGTGGCCAATATGACCTTTAAGGTAAGTAGTACCAGGGTGAGATCAAAGACCATACCATTGTCTCCCTTCGTTGGAAGATAGACTTAGAGGATGAACTGCTGATCCCTGAGGGTGGGAATCATCACTTCATCAGGTAAAGGTGAATGAGGTCCCTGTCACTACACTGCAGGACACCGAGGCTAGCCAGACCATGACAGTAGTTAGTTTAGTTTCCACAGAGCAGTACACCGGCCAGGTATGTAGGGTGACTCAGGCCCATCTGCAAGAATTGTTCTGGCGTTTGGCTCTGGTATCCCTGGAGTGGGGTGGGAGGTGACTAAGAGGAGGATCGCAGTTATTCCCCAGATGCCCATAGACTGCATTGTGGGTTATAAGTTGCCCCCAGTGGCAGGAGAACTGAGAGGGGTGGCCGTGCAGGGTGCAAGGCCAGTTCAGTTTTCTGGGGGTGTCACCCCAATTGGAGGGTACAGGAGTCCAGAGGGAAGGGCAAGGTGAGGGAAGGTTTACCCTGTCTCTTGTTCAGCATCAGTGTACAGACCCTGGAATGATTGGGCAGTGTCAGGATACCATCCCTGAACTGGTGGGAGGTAGAGTGGAATTAAAGTAGTCTGTGCTACTGACCTATACAGACACCTTAGGGGTCCGCAAACTCTAGGAGCCCATAGCGAAATTCTCGGCAGCCCCAGGGCTGGAAGAAAAGCTTACCGAATATCCCTGCTTAGAGCCTTCATCTAGCAGTGGGTAGCCATGGCTCCTGACAATGACAGCTGTCAGTGATGTCTGTTGGTTATTGTCCTTATTGGTAGAGTTTTGCTTGGGTAGGGGAATTGGCCATATCACTTTGCTGACCATGGTAATACTGTCTGCCTACCGAGATGCATCTGTGAACGAGTTAGGGTTAGGTGTTGCACAGATGGGGTCCACAGATGAGAAGGGTTCCCCATATGTCACTTCAGTGGCTCAGGAGTACATAGACCATAGGCTCAAACTGAGTTCAGAGAGGTGTAGAACTAACAAGAGTCCCTGCAGTAGATGGCCATTGTCCATTGAATTTGTTTTTGTTGGCTTTAGAACTCTGGGTACTTTACCACTGCTAACCAATGCTGAAGCACATGTGCTCTCACCTCTAAACATGGTAAGATTGGCTTATCCCCAAATGGCATATTTCATTTACATATAAGTACCTAGCAAAGTGCACTAAATGTACCCAGGTCCTGTAAATTAAATGCTACTAGTGGGCCTTCAGCACTAATTGGGCCACATACTTCAGTAGGTCATGGCAAAATAAACCTTTTCTCAGGCTTCAAACTTCCTTTTTTATACATATGCCACCCCTAGGGTAGGCTGCGGACAGCCCAGAGGGCAGGGTGCAATGTATTTAAAACATAGGACACATACTTTTATGTTTTAAATATCCTTGTAGTTAAGGACTCATACATTTGTTTTTCACCATAAGTGTAATTTCGAAGTGGAAAGAGATAGTATCTTGAAGTTTGGTGTCTCTGGAATCAAAATTTAAAATACCCAACTTATGGTGAAATCAGATTTTGAACTGCAATTCTGAAAGTGCAACTTTTTGGAAAGTTTCTAAAAACAAATGGGGTTGGGCTCGTTTTGGACTCAGCAAAGCTAAACCACAAGAAAATCATACAACAAAGAAAGTGCCAGTACTGACTAAACTCTCACATTCATACTATTTTTATATGCAAGACCACATAACTTTATCAAGGTGAACTACATGTATTATGCAGAAAGGTTCACACAAAAATATTTGACTATATTGTTATAAACAGAAAACACACTTAGTGACATATTGACATACAAAGATTTTGAAGGCTTGTTAGACATTAAAACATGAAAAACAATCAACAACAGTATAAAATTTGCAAAAAATGGACAAATATGTGTCAGTTCTGAAATGTAACTTTAAAATCCAAAAGGGGCTTGCATCAAATTCATTTTATGGCTCCTGACCACTGGGATGACACCAGAGGGAGCAACATAGAACAGAGTTCACACAAGGGTGCCAACATCAGGGATAATGTCTCTTGTCCATTTATGTTTAGTATTCCCTTAGTGCCTATCCAGTTGTTGAGTAACGCTCTCTGGTGTGAGAAGCCTGTGGATACTCTGCCAGTAAGAAGGACTGTTGTGCTGTTGAAGGACTGCCACTCTGCTGGACTCCTGCTTTGCTGTGCTGATCTGCTGCCTGCTGCCCTCTTGCTTGGGCGAGAAGGACTCAACCCTGAGGTGCTCCAAGGACTAGTTGGCTGGCCTCCTGATCTGAGGTCTCAGAGACATGAGACTGTCCTGTAATACACTCCTCTTCACTCCCTCTCCACTTGCTTTGATTCATAGGCTGTCAGTCTTTCCTCCAATTCTCTCCCCATCCCTCCCACTGCTATCCCCTTATAGACACACTATGCACCCGTCACATCATGGACACATCTGATGGTCTTATCCTGAAATCTTCACAGCCTCACCTATTACATCAAAAGTAAAACATTTTCTTGCTTACCTGAACTCGAAACACGCAGACTTAGTCCTGCTACAGGAAAACCATCTCACGAGCCCTGAAGCAGACATGACTGGATGAATAAAGTTATACATAGCAGATGCTCCACTCAGCAGTTCCCCCAGAAATACCCACACCACAAAAATGCTGAGTGGTCATTCTGCTGCACAAATCACTTTCCTACACTATTCTCAAGACAGGGGCCAATTTAGAGGGTAGGTAAGCCTTTGCTTAGGGTATTTGACAAGACCCTATGGCCCTCATTATGACATTGGTGGTAAATCCCGCTTACTGCCATAGTGACAGCTGCCAACATACCACCCCGGTGGCACGTATTCGTTCGCCATATTATGACACACACACACCAAACTGACAGAATACAGCCACATACACAATTCCGTCAGCCCAAATGTCAGTGCTTAAGTGGCGGTACAAACATCCATACCGTTACACCAACAAAACAAACCCCACCACATCATGACCCACAAATCACCACAGTGGACATTCAACGGCGGTAAACCATTGGTGGTACACACCACCGTGCTCAGAATGGACACCCAAATAATAAACTATATAAGATTGAACATTGGCCAACACCACTACAAAACACACAACCACATTACCGACAGCCCCTTACGAGTACAAATCATTGGCACCAGACAGACATCAAGACCACTGTGAAAACAACACACACACACCCATACATCCCTCAGGCACTCCACTATGCACACCCAAACACGCTACCCAACACCCACACACTTCCATATACCAGACAACACCCATGCCCTACAAGGATACCCCCGTTTCACAGATGAGGAGTTGGGGGTCATGGTGGAGGAAATAGTCATGGTAGAGCCACAGCTCTTTGGAGCACAGGTCTAGCAGGTATCCATTGCAAGGAAGATGGAGCTATGGCAGTGAATCGTGGACAGGGTGAACACCGTGGGACAGTATCCAAGAACAAGGGACGATATCAGGAAGAGATGGAACAACCTACGTGGAAGGTACGTTCTGTGGGAGCAAGGCACCAGCTCGCCATACAGAGGACTGGCAGTGGACCCCCACCTCCTCCCCCACAGCTCACAGCAAGGGAGGTGCAAGTCTTGGCAATACTGCATCCAGAGGGACTCACTGGAGTTGCCAGAGGACTGCACACTGGTAAGTCAACATTTACCATTTATCACCACCATACCTGCATGCCATCTCACACCTTCACCCTCACTCCCAACACTCCACTCCATCCCACACACTGCACCAATGCAGATGACTAACCCTAATGCCAAGGCCTGCATGCCACACCAATCCATGGACGGCCAACCCAGCCCTGCATGGACACCCATCACCAAAGCATGCACAGCATAGGGGTACTAACTATCCCACAATACATCACCATTCACATTCAAAGGTGGCGGGCAACGATAGAGTGGAAGATAGGGATGTACAATATGTCACAGGCATGAAGAATAATACATCAAGTACATCCCCACAGGTGTCCCAGCCAATCTCAGCAGAGAGGAGGTGCCATGACTATCCAGTCTCCCAACAGAAGATGCCCCAAGTGATGACAGTAACTCTGGACTTCTGGATCTGGATGGACTACCTGGCCCATCAGGGACCACTGGACAGTTGGTCACCTGAGCCCACTCACAGTCCACCACAGAGCCTCCCCCATCAGTATCCAACACCACAGCACCCACCCAGCATCCCCACAACTCTGTACTCAGGACACGTCAATAAACAGTGTGCCACCTGTACAGGGACCCCAGTCCACACCTCACCCCCAAGACAATCGGGGACCTGGGGTCAGTGGCAGTGGGCACACCGGTCAGGAGACAGGGGCACAGGGCATAAGGGACACTGTGAGGACTGCTGTGCTCCGGGGGGGGGGAACAGGCCCAGGGAACTGACTCTCCAGGTGGCATTCACTAATGTCCTGGGGGTTTACCACCAATCCCAGGACACAATGGGCCAGATCCTGAACAACATGCAGGACAACAAGCGGCTGCAGAAGGAACACCATCAGGAGATCAGGGCGGACTTGCAGGCCCTCAACACCACCATGATCTCCATAGCAGGGGTGCTGTCAGACATTGCCAACATCATGAGGGAATGGACAGCACAGCAGCGGGCCCCTACCACTAGCCGGTCTATGGACCAGCCCACCACTTCCACTGCAGCTAGTGGACAGGAGGACTCGCCACACTACCCAAAGGCCATCAGCACCCCTCCCCCTGCAGAAGATGAACCACCCTGTAAACGTTCCCTGCGACCCAGACAGAAGCCAGAGACACTTTCCATGACCACAACCACCACCAGGAAATGAGACTCTCCTGATTGTCCCTCTTGTGTCACACCCTGTCACCCTGTCCATTTTGAACTGCCTTGCTCCCCTTCCTGTGGCCCGTGGACACTGGACCTGTGCTACAAACAGACTAGAACAATACCCTGGACTTTCCTTCACCATCACAACATTCCATTGCACTTTTCAGTCAATTATTTGCACTACAATAAACACTCTTGAACTCAATTTGAGTGAGACTATTTTATGTGTTGAAAATGTGCATTTTTGGTAATAGCACATCTAGTGCAAATGATCTGAACACTGTGACAGCTTACAATTAATTACCTGTAACTGTCTGTAGTGATCACATCAGGACATTGTTGTCATATCACCAACATCTGGAAAATGAGAAGCCATAGGTGACAGTAAGTTGAGATGCAAAGGAAGTGAATGCCATCATGCTACAGACACACAGATGAACTGTCTCACTTATGTGTCATTGGAAGCATTGACGTATAACTGATGTTCTATTGTCAACATCCTCATCCTCTGCCTCCTCCTCCTCCTCACTGTTCTCAGGATCCACTGCTGCCACAGGGGCATCTCCAGTCTCCTCCTCCTGCAGAAAAGGCGCATGTCGTCTGAGAGCCAGGTTGTGCAACATGCAGCATGCCACTACTATCTAGCAGATCTTTCCGGGTGAGTAGCATAGGGATCCACCTATCAGATGGCGGCACCTTAACCTGGCCTTCAGGAGGCCGAGGGTCCTCTCGATTATTCTTCTGGTTTGCCCATGTGCCTCATTGTAACAGTCCTCAGCTCCTGTCCTGGCATTCCTCAAAGGTGTCAGTAGCCACAGTGCGGTTGGGTAGCCAGACTCACCTGCAAGAATTGAGGGACAACATTTAGCCTTACACAATGCTATGGGGATAACACCTGAAGGCATACACTGACATACAGGGGATGGGAACTCTGGCTCACCTATTAGCCATTCCCTGTTCCTCTGTAGTTGGCCCATCACAATTGGGATGCTGCTATTCCTCAGAACAAAGGCTTCATGCACCGACCCAGGATAATTGGCAGTGATGTGGGAGATGTACTGGCCCTCCAGGCACACCATTTGCACATTCATTGAGTTGAAACTCTCACGATTCCTGAACACCTGTTCATTCTGGTGGGGGGGGTGGACAAACGCAATTTGTGTACCATCAGTCAACCCAATAATATTGGGGATATGCCCCATTGCATAGAATCCTGCCTTCGCAGTGGCCAAATCTTCCACCTGGGGGAAAGCAATGTAGCTGCACATGTGTTTCACCAGGGCAGACAAAACCTTTACCAGTACGATTGAGAATATTGGCTGTGACATTCCTGCTGCCAAGCCCACTGTGACTTGGAAAGAACCAGTTGCCAGGAAATGGAGCACTGATAGCACTTGCACAAGAGGGGGGATCCCAGTGGGATGACCAGTAGCTAGTATCAGGTCAGGTTCCAATGCGTCACACAGCTCTGTGATTGTGGCACTGTCCAATTTATAAGTCAGTATAATGTGCCTATCCTCAAGTGTAGCCGGTGTGCTGTGTCGTGATATGGTGGGCGGTACTTTGTCTTCCGCCTAGCTGTTGATGGCTACTGATCTCCTGCATGATGTTAATGTACTGGCGGATGGTGTGGTACATTGGCTGTCTATCTCACTGCCATGGTCATAATTTGGCGGTAATTACCGCCGGCCTGCTGGTGGTATATCTGCCACTTTATCACTCACCGCCAATGTCATAATGACCACCTATGTGTCTAATTGATCTATGCACCAGTAGGGACGAAAGCAAAATTCCATCTCAATCATAGCCCTATGGAATTAAGCAACACACCTGTCCTGATAAGGAGGACTGGAACTTGCCCCCAGACACCCTGCTTGACCACAGTGGCCCACTTGTTAGGGCCCTAATGTGGATAGAGCGATCCTCCGGAACATTCAGAAGGACCATTGCATTTTTATCATCTGGCACCTTCTTTACCAGTCTAACAAGTCATATACTTAACTCTCTCAGTAAAGACTGAACAATTTTCTCTTTTCCCAACCCCTTATGCCAAAGGTGTTTGATGGTCACATATTCACATGCTAAACCTCAGACTGTTGCGAACAATCCGGAAACCTTGGCGGTTCAACTTCTCTTATAATAAAATGCCTCTACAAACTCAACTTAAAGCCTATGTAGATAATAATATGGGATCTGATACATCAGCATAAATGCTCTGTGGTGCAGTGAAGGCCATCGTTTGGGGTCAACATATGCGTGACATGGCCCTATATAATAAACAAAGGGTGGCCCTTCATACTTTTCTGGAAGTAACAATTTGGGCCCTGACTAGATGCCAACTGCTGACAGCTGGAGAAGGTGAAAATCATCGTAGTGCCCTTTTCTATTCCACGGTAGAACTTGCGCTCCATAAGCTCAGGTAACATCAAGCCAAAAAGAGTGAAAAGGCTGGTAGACTACTAGCAGCCCAGCTTTGACAACATGAGGCAGCCACTCCATCACAAATCCCCAACAGATAGTGGATACTTTTGCAGAGTACTATAGAGCCCTCTACACCTTAGCACGGTCTGTCTCCCCCAACTGAATGATTACTGACAGGAGCTACTCTCGGAAGAGATCACCAGAGAGGAAATTGTGTGGACAATTTCTAAAGGAAGATGATTTTCCTGCAAAATTCTACAAAAGGATATCATCAGGCGTGGCAGAATCTCTTGAGATGGCCTTCAAGGAGGCAGAACAGACGAGAAAGTTAGGGCTGATTTGCAATAAGACCCTCATAACAGTGCTCCCCAAGTCGGGTAAGGACCTGATGTCCTGTGAAAGTTACTGGCCCTTACCACTTCTGAATGAGGATGTCAAGATTCTGGCTGATGTATTGGAAAACTGGCTTAAGAAAGTTATCCCTACACTTACCCACCTCACACAGGTCAGTTTCATCCCTGGCCAAACCTCTTGTAACCATCTCAGAACCCTTGCACATGTCCTCTGACTGGCCAAAGTATGTCGTATGAGGCGCTAGCCCTGTTTCTCGATGCTGAAAAAGCATTCATCCACATCGAGTGGGCATAATCTGTGTACCCCTTTGCAAATTCAGCCTATGAGATGATTTCATGACACAACCTTGGAACAGGTGAACTGTGGGGACATCTTATCTGCACCATTCCCAATCTGACAGGAGACACCGCATGGGTGCCTGCTTTCAGTATTCCATTTCTCGTGGCCCTTCAACCATTGGCTGTGGCTATTCATCAATCGATGGATGTAGTGGGCATTCCTATCCTGGGGGCACTCCTCCAACCTTCTTTATGACAGTGACAGTGGGAAAAAATCAAAGCCCTGCCCCCTTTTCCAACGCTAACGTTGGATGCCATTTGGAGTTACCAATTCTACTGGATGCCTTCTTGCCTTAATTATCTGGGTGCATATATTAATAAAGGTCTGCACTGCATGACAACAGACAATCTTGAACCCCCTCTAGTATGGACCCAAGTGTACTTTGCAAAGTAGGCACACTATAATCTCTCCCTCTGGGGATGGGTGCATGCTATCAAGATGGTATGCTACTGTATCTTATCCATTTCGTTCTGCACTGATCCATTGACAGAGCCATCAAGGGCTTCATATGAGGGGGCCGCCAGACCGTGCCAGGAGATGTCCAAGCTGATTGCCTATAGGAAGTAGGACAGTTTAAGGCTTCCCTCAATTAAAGAGTTCTTTAGCACTCCATCTCGTGCAACTCATCTTTATGCAGCAAAGGATAACAGCCCCCCCCTTTGGTTTTTATAAAATGAAACTTATGACAGAGCCCAACTGGTCTTCACCTGCTCTACACTAACATGGTGCTCTTTCGGTGTGCCAAACACCATGATCCGGGCTATGGCTCAGGTCTATAATTGTGCCCGTACCCTCCTCTCAATTGAGCCCCCCACCTGCAGGAGGGCCCCCCATGCTGAAATGGCAGCATCTGCATCTGGGGAGCATTGCCTAACTGACCTATTTGGCAGCAGACCATGCCAACACTCCTAGATCGTGGATCATGGATCCCTCAGATCCTTTGCAGCACTGAGGGAGGAATTCCACATTTGCAGCATCAGCAATGGAGGATTTTCCTTCTCCTCCATTGCTTCTTCAGCAGCTTGGGTGCGTCACAATGTGTCTTAGTGCCCTCCCCCAATTTTACATATGTCTGCCAATGGGGTGGAGTGATGTTGGGTCTGTAAAACCCTGTGATACGGCACAAGTACTCACAGCCTCAATCACAATTGTGGCTTTTTTGGCAGATGACACTGTGCATTTATAAGATGACGAGGACTGGCCTAAGGTACTTGAAAACTTGAATTGTAGTGTTAGGGAGTCTAGGATGAAATTCTATCTTTTTAGATGGTGCAGGATTGTTACTTGACCCCCTCAAATTTAGAATGTACAGGTCTGCTACACCACTGATGATGCTGGTGTTGCAACCTCTCGGGCTGCAACACGATGCATATATTGTTTGATTGCCCAGAGCTCCGAGGTCTTTGGACAGTGGTGACAAATATGCTTTACTGAACTCTGCCTCTTCCTTCCCATTACTGCTTCAAGTAGGGCTCCTACATGATACAGTAGACATCTCCCCGATGATATATCATGGGTGCCGTTTTCTTGCCACAACATTGTACTGTTTCTGACTGATGACCAATGACATTGTCCTGGGCGGATGGGCCTCCTATGACCCCTGACCCACACTAAGGACTGCCTCCTTATCAAATAGGACATCTTGGGTATTGGAATCTCCACTTCTTACTCCACCTGAAGAGGTACATACATACTGCCTGTTACATATATCGAGAGGGGACCAGCAACCCCTTACAACCATAACTCCCATAACCTCCTCTTTTTTCATTGTTTCCTCCCCTTCCCATCTCCCCACTTTTTTCTTAGCCCCCAACCTCTGTAACTTTTTTTTCCATAGTGGTTGTATTCAGGACTGCAGCTAGTCCCCTTGATTACTTCATAGATTGTATTGCTGTTGTTTTTTCTTATATCCAACAGCATTGTTCTGCTGTGTCTGTACTTTGTACTCTACTTTGCACCTTGCACTTTGATAATCAAAATATAGAATTAAAAGAAAAATCCAACTTCACCATTGAATTTTTAATATTTATGAAAAGGGATCACTGACACAATATTGTGGTCGACAATATCATTGACAAAAACTTGCGTCCAAAATATCATTTACCCCAATATTGTGATCATACCTCTAAAATGGAATATATCAGTAAAAAAATATTGTTGACCCTAATAACATTGTAAAATCAACAAAAATGTAATTAAAAAAAATAGTTTGAAGTGCTAAATGTTGAATATTTTAATATATAATTTTAATATAATGTGAATGAAATGTATTCCACTAATATTTAATACTATGTATAAATGTATAGTTAATAAAACAGTCAAACATGTTTATATAAATATATATATGTGTATATAGGCTTACATATGAAAGCTTATATATGAGGCCACGCTTATCAAGTCTCCTGCCTGGGAGAGGAGACCAGTCCTTGGGGTGAGGACTTGTTGAGATGAGGGAGAGACCTGTTGGGGCTGCGAGGTGGGAACTGTCATAAGGAGAAAGACCTGCTGGGCATTGAAAGGGAGTCTATCTGCTCTGTAGAGACCTAGGGGAAAGGCATCTCTTGTTTGAGACTCTGAGGGTGGATTCACAGCAATGGGGACTCCACTGGGACAGGTAAGAGAAAACATCCTGGCCCTGTGTGGAGAGAATCACTCCTGTGGAGTATAAGGATAGACCAGCTTAGCCTGCAAAGAGAGACTCACTTGCAGTGCAAGAAGAGCAGACATGTTTCTGAGCCTGGAGGGAGAGACTCCTCGGTCTCACGGGGAGGAGGGGCTCAGCTCCCTGTAACTGGGGTGTTACAAGTGTACACTCACTGCTGCCGGCTGGAGTGGGCACCGCTGCTCCTACGCTGCCTGAAAGGTTGACGTGTGGTCTAGGATGACCAAGAGAAGGGAGAAATAGCTAAAATTCTTAAATTGGATGGATCTCCCTGCCTAGGATGCGCATGTGCTGTCGATTATATTTGGAGCTGAGAAACCTGGAGCTCCCCAGCCGATAAGTGCCCCTCCTAGACTTCTGACCCAGGCTCCCTCCCCTTCGTCACTCATATCCTGAACATGCACACCTCAGAATAGGGGCACACATGGGTTGCCCTTATTCAGTGACAATCCTGGGGGAAGGGGTGTTAGGGTCACTTCAGGTGCTAAAATTATGAACTGCCATTGCATTTGCTCCTGGCTGTTTCTGGGTCTTACTTTGTACCAGGTTGTCAATGGGATAGGAGGGGAGGGTTGGGTGGCATTTCGGGAGGAGCAGGATGACTGGCACTGCCTTTTTCTGTTGAAGGGGAGAGGGGGTACTAGCTTTTGCAACCCTTAATGAGTGGTAAGACATTGCTGTGGGGTCACAGGGAGCACACGAAGGTCTCTGACTTCAGGTGTGCAGACCTCTTTCTGTATAGATGGGTCCCTGAGTGATATTCGATGGGCAAACAATGCCATTTGATCTGGGGATTTTGTTTTTAGGAGGGCAGACCATGCCCTGTGCTCTCTTACATTTTACATGAGGTTAGCTTGGTAGACCATGCCCTGCGTAGTGGAATCCTGACGAGAGCGCAAACTGTGCCACCATTCAGTTGTGGCACACTCTGCTTGCTTGCCTGGCACCATCTCAGCTGTGAGAGTTTTTCTTGGTTATCTCACTGCATGGCATACAGGGTGTGTTCTACTCACCTTGAGCCCATTCTACAGTCTCAAGGACATAAATGGCAACATTTTGCTGTCCAGTGTGTGTTACAATTTACTGGACAAATAACACTCAAGCCCCGCTGTAAAGTGCAGCAGAGACCTGGTGTGGATTACTCTGTCCTGGGTTTGTACAGAGCCTTGTACATTACCTTAGCATTATGTGTTCTTTTTGACACAATTTCTAGGTGCAATTTCAGCAATAAACTATACAACTCAATCAACTTAATTCACCAGGTTGAAATAAGGTGCCTGCTGTCAAACGCACCACCCAGCCATGAGGTTGCCAGCAGCCAGATCTGAGTTTTCAACGAATAGCTACATGCATGCTGGGATTTTTAGTTTCTCTGTCCCGTAGTAGGATGGGGCCTACATGTCCCACCATACTTATGAGTGTGAATAAGTGGAGCGGCACTAATCGCATTTGCCAACACTCAGCTTCAACGTGTACCATTGGCCAATGATTCTGACATATGCAGACATCGGATTGCCATGCTGGCCTTTTTCTCCTCCACATCCTGGTATAGGAAAAATAAAGTTCAAGTGGTAAAACTCAAATGGCTATTGAAGGTTGGGTACAAGTGTGATATGTGCTAGAACCTGGGGTGTATCTGATGTGCAAGTCACTTTGTATGATGGAATTTGTAGTCCAGGGTGTATCCTTGAAAACTAAAACTACATGTACTGACTGGAGAGTGCAGCAGTGACTGACTGGAGAGCTCATCTCAGATATGAAACTGCTTGAGATTTCAGTCTGATGGAGTGCAGTCCCTCCAGTCTTGCAAACTCTGTGAATTACAAGAAGTCCGTAAGTAGATGGCTAAAGCTACACAATCTGAAAGGTTTAATAAAATGAGCAATACCACAATGTTTCCAGATATATATATATATAAAACTAATTAAAAAACATAGAAATTCACTTAAAAAACGAAAGGTTACAGGTCCGTTATAGTTAGGCTCACATTTTAAACGTACCAAACCATAGGAATTCATCAGTTATAGTTAGATTTATCTGAAGTAACCATAGCTCGTGCCCAAAGGTAAATATAAATTGCGTCAACGCCATGCACAGTATTCTGGTTAATAATTTTCTACAAATGTGACATTGATATTATCAATGATGTTATCAAAGATGTCATAAGTGATGTATTATGTGGTGTAATTAATAGTGCGTGGTGAGTCCGCGAGTTATAGTTGCTCATTCATAAATTGTTTCAGTTTGCTTACAGCTATGTGGCGAGCAAGCAAATAGTGCACACCCCGAATCCTGCCATTGTGTTTATTGAAAGTTCTTTAATTAAAATGTATTTCCCCTGCCAGTATAAATAATGGCTGGTAATTACTCTCTCCTACTGTTACCCAGGAAAAGGTTCATGATGAAGGAATAATTACCAGCAATTATAGACCTTTGCATAGGACAAACTCAAAAAAGTTGATGAACAGAAGACTTGGAAATGTCTAACCACTGACAATGACTGGGTAGCATTCCAGCCCATTGTTTTTCACCCACTGTGCTCTCTACACAGAGGCCCACCATATGAAAATCAATTTTGACCCTGTTACTCGTGGAAAAACTCCATCCCAAACTTACATCACCTTTGTTTGTCTTGGGTAAGGAAAACTCTAGGTAAGGGTAATAGGGCTATTAGCACCTCTTTAGTGCACTTTGCGGCATCTCATAAAAAGAAAAAAGCTGCAATGTAGCCTCTTCCTGCACCTAACTGGAAGAGAGCACTGGATCTATTGTCAAAAGCTAGAAGAAAGATGCTTAGTGCAACATAGATTCTGTTTGTGTCCTGGTGCACTGGTTAAAGAAAAGCCTCCCTTCCTTTCCAGTGTATCCATGGTTGCCCCCCCTCACTCTTCTCAAGAGAAAACCAAGCCTGATAGCTACAGAAATGGAAAATAATAAACACAGGTCTCTGTTTTTTATTTTTCTCAACTGTTCTCTGACTATATCAACTGGGTAAATACAATCAAGTTGAGAAGTGGCTAATAAAAGACATATTATTATAAATAACAGATTGATTACCCCAAGTTTCAGTCTACCTCTCCTGGAAGTGAATGTGTACTGAGTGTGCTAAGCATCTATAATCTCCCACTGACGTTCACTGTTGCTGACTTCATCAATGGCAGTGCTGATGATTGCCCTTGCAGCCCTCCCATGCCATAGTGTCATGCTCTCACCTGGTTCTGACAGAGGAGATGCTGCTGGACCTATTATTCACCTAGACCGCAGACCGCGATCAAGGAACCCTAAAGCCATAAATCATACACTGCCTTCAAAGGGAAGGGGGTTGGGCTAAAATAAGAAAAGATAGACTTGCAGCCCTGGCCCTGCTCGGCTGCTTTGCAGCACTGCATAAGAGGTTCTGCACTCCCTTGAGCATTTGTGTTGGTGTGGATGTAGTGCACTAGCAACAAGAAGAAGAATATATTACCAATAGTTCTCAGCATGCAAAGATTAAGTAGTTTTTCACAATATTATACACTCACAGGCTTCACCACAAATACTCCATAAGAGCAGGTACAATCAAGATTTAAGGCTGGAGTTTCAGGTACTTCCAAGAATCATTTTACATTCCGTTCTCTGTACGAGTTTGTATACATACAGAGTGCACTCTAATAGGTCCTCTCTCATTCTTATTATGAACAATTTATCAAGAATTTATCAAGAATTGGGCGGTTTTCAGATCAAATATAATTCAAGTCCAGAGCACCCAGTCTGTGAAAGATTTCAGATCACTAAAGCTATTGAAACTAAGGCAGTGTCTGATTTCTGGAAAGCAAGCTTTCTCTATTAAAAAATTAGGTGGTCATTACGAACATGGCGGTGTGGACCGCCATGCCAGGGGTGGCGGTAATTTCCGCCAACTGCAGGGCGGTCCAGACAGCCATATTATGAACGTGGCAGAACCACCACGGATGAAATGCTGCTAGGCGCCAGGCTTCCGCCACCAGGCAGCCTGGCAGTGGTGACGTTTCAGATCCGACAGGGCAGCGCTGCAAGCAGCGCTGGGCGCCGGATAATGAGTCTGATTCCACCAGCTTTTCTTGCAGGTTACACCGCCAGGGAAAGGCTGGTGGAATGAGTGACTTGGGCCCCCCTGGGGGGCCATGCATTTGGCATGGGCAGTGCAGGGGTCCCCATGTACAGCTCCATTGCACATTTCACTGCCTGATTAACGAGCAGTGAAATAGGCGACGGGTGCTGCTGCACCCACCACACTGCCACATTGCCACTAGCTCCATTTGGAGCCAACGTCAATGTTTAGGCCCTGTTTCCACATGGTACGGCGGGCAGAAACACTGTCTCTGCCCACCCAGCTGGATGCTCATTATGTGGCTGGCGGGGGGCTCTGCGCGCTGGTGGTCTTCTGTCGACTGTCAGCGCCGATCTCGGCAGGGAAACCCGTTGAGATTGTAATGAGGGCCTCAGTCTTGTAGATAGTGTTAGGCTTAATCTAAGGGTTAGTGAGCACTATCCTGTGATGAAGAACTTAGCCTTGCCTCTCCTACATAAAACTGGAATATGGAGAAGGTCTTCTTTGTAGCTGTAGCACAAAGAGACAAAGAGAAATCACCACACCGGAAGCGAAAACAACAGAAGTGTCAGAAGCATCAGAATCATAGGAACTGGAGGGAGGCTTGGACAGAGGAAGACCAGAGTGCAGGAGGAATCTGGTAGACTCAGAAGGTAAGAGCAGGGATGATACTTTCTCAGGACAGGAACAAGGCCAAGAACCTACTCAAGTTTTGGTAGTGGTTTGAACTCTTGATGGGTGTAGCAGGCCCTGGGAAAGAGCACCTGCCAGCCCAATGGTTTTGACCTTTAGTGAGAGCAGGTGCACTCAATTAACATTAGCAGGTGGAGTCAGTAGGTCATGGGAGATGGAACCAATAAACAGAAGCATGTGGAATCAATTAACTTTAGCAGGGATAGTCAATAGATCATGGCATTTGGAACCAATATACTGGAAACACATGTCTATTCCTTGAAAATGTGCAAACCGAAAAACAAATTGAACAACAGTAGAAGAATGTTCTAATAGGTTCATATGCTCTGGAAAGGGGCCTGCCAAGGTATTACGTGCAGTTGGAGCACAGGGCCTGATGGGTGTTTGTCCTGGTGTCACACGATGCCATTATATGTCGCAGAGGAAATACAACCTGAGCCCTGTGTGCCAGACCCACTGTTACAGAGGGCGTAAGGGGGGGGTTGATACATAACTGACAAAAGGTGCATGAAAGGCATCAAGGTCTGAAGGTCCAGTGTGAATCAATAAGCAGGGATAGGTTACTTCTCTCCCATTGGTCACAGGTTAGGTTAGAGAGTCACAAGGCCCATTTCATTTCGGTGCAACTCAACGAGGAGAATCCAACACACCAAATCATCCAGCTTTACTAATATGGTTGATTAACTAAATATCCCAGTGGAGAACATTGGCTGGATGAAGAAGCAGGCTGAAAAATGCCCCAAATTGGTGATCACTGTACAGAGGCCCAAGACATAATGCTATAGTAGTTCACCCCACCACTGGCTCCATCCACAAAGCCACTTCTCATTCCAGAAACAATGCTGTTGATAACCTCTTTGCACATATGTCCTTTAGAGCAAGTCTTGCACCTTAATATTTCTTCTGTAAAAAATAAACCTTACGTCTGTGTAAGGTGTGGAAACTGGTGAGGCCAGAGCAGCCGGCTTTGGAACCGGGGAACCAGGTTCTCAAGTGTCTCTATTAGATCAAAATCCTGTGATTCTGAGAAAATCACTGAATCACCCGATGTCATAAAAAAATCTGCATTTGGCATTGTGTAATGTAACTGATGCTCATCTATGAAGTGCTCCAATAGCTTCGGGTCAACTTTGCGCTACATAAAGCCGCAAAAAAAACAATCCTGGTAACAAGTCCAAGGGTGCTGTTGATGCTGTGACTTTAAATTTATATCAATATACGTTGACTATAGTATTCCCTGTATATTAATAAACAAGAGGGCCAAATCTAGAGTACACCACGTGCCCTCTCCCTAAAAGTGAATGAACAACGATGGATATCACAGAGTAGACATCGGCTGGATTACAGCTGATGACGCAGCTTGGCTTGCCATACTCCTGGATTGTGAACGCTTTGCCTGACAGTAAGTAGCCTGTGAAGGTGGTACACTAGCGGGCATAGGGAATCATGATTCTCCCTGGCTCCATCTAGACAGCGCAGGTGTGAGGCCAGGTACTTCTCCCCTAAAGCTTAAGGGGCATATTTATACTCCGTTTGCGCCGAAATTGCGTCGTTTTTTTTGACGCAATTTCGACGCAAAATTAACTCCATATTTATACTTTGGCGTTAGACGCGTCTAGCGCCAAAGTCCATGGAGTTAGCGTCATTTTTTAGCGTGGACACCTACTTTGCGTAAATTATATGCAAGGTAGGCGTTCCCGTCTAAAAAATCGACTCCGAGGCATGTGCGTGGGATTTATACTCCCGGGCAAAAATCACGCCCGGGAGTGGGCGGATCAAAAAAAATGACGTACGGCCGCTTTTGCGCCATTTTTTTGCGCCTGCAAAAGGCAGGCGTTAAGGGACCTGTGGGCTCTGAAGGAGCCCAGAGGTGCCCCCCCATGCCCCCAGGGACACCCCCTGTCACCCATGCCCACCCCAGGAGGACACCCAAGGCAGGAGGGACCCATCCCAGGGACATTAAGGTAAGTTCAGGTAAGTGTTTTTAAAAATAAAAAAAATTTGGCATAGGGGGGCCTGATTTGTGCCCCCCTACATGCCACTATGCCCAATGACCATGCCCAGGGGACAGAAGTCCCCTGGGCATGGCCATTGGGCAAGGGGGCATGACTCCTGTCTTTGCTAAGACAGGAGTCATTTCAATGGGGGTTGGGAGTGAAAAAAAAATGGCGCAAATCGGGTTGAGGCGATTTTTTTCCCTCAGCCTGACTTGCACCATTTGTGGACGCACATACGCCATTTTCCCCCTACGCCGGCGCTGCCTGGTGTACGTCGTTTTTTTTAACGCACACCAGACAGCGCCGGCGGCTAACGCCAGCTAACGTCATTCAATAAATACGGCGCCCGCATGGCGCTTCAGAATGGCGTTAGCCGGCGCTAATTTTTTTGACGCAAAACTGCGTTAGCGCAGTTTTGCGTCAAAAAGTATAAATATGGGCCTAAATATTTACATCTCAAGGCATTTTCAGGGGAAAGGAACTCATGGGTTGCAGAGATACAGCACAGATAAAACGAGAATAGCTTGCAATGTATTGTTTTAGGTGAAATAATGTGACGCGATTTCTTGTAATTAAGATTCTTTATTCAGGGTGTTTTATGATGTAAAGTATCCTGTCTCTTACTATTCCTCTGCCTCGTCCATGTATCTTCTGGCTTTGTCTTTGTTGCATATTGTTCAAGAAGATGACAACAAGAACGTCCTCAGAGCATGCAGATCTTTCAAAGGTTATAGATGAATCTGATTTTCAGAATGCCATTTGCAAAGAAATTACAGAACTATGGATGGATATTCAAAGCCTGTTTTTCTGACGTTAATTTCTTTTTTTTATGTCAAGCTTCTGAAAAGGCTTTGATGAACTGACAGGCACTGGCAGTGTTTCCTTGGGTACATTGTATGTGAAATCTGCATAGTTATTGTTTCCTGGATGCAGTTTAGAATGAACCATCACCATTGCTCCAAAGTTTCAACCCCCGACTATTTCAAAGGTAAAGTTTGATTTTCATGTCCTGTGTTAGAGGTTAAGATCTGTGTTTCACTTCTGGACTATTCTCAATAGGTCGGTAAATAGAGCCCTAATGCATTTCGGCTGTGTTTATCACCGAACCATGAGACGCGAGTTTCAAGAAGTTTAAGTAAGCAAAGAAAGTTAATGTTGCAAAGAATTTTATTAGTCGTGACTGTCTGTGAGGTATTTACCGACATACGCATGATCGCATGATACGTTTTTGCATTGATCAGCGTGTGTCAAATGAGTCCCACTGGCTTTAGCGTGGAACCAGTCATAAAAATGTTAATTGTAATTGCTGCTTTTTATGTATTATACAAAAAAATAAGCATGTATTAATTTCTTGTATCTGGCAACCCATTTCTTTAGATACGTAGGATGTACACAGTTGAATACAACTGTTCGAATACCCTGTTACAACAAGAAGTTTGGGATTGTACGCTCTGTATGGTACCAGACTATTGTGGACTAAATATCGCTTACAAAAATATTGTCCCTCTGGAGTTAATAGTAGAAAATATACACTTAATGAGATTATGGCCCTCATTATAACATTGGCAGTAAGTCCCGCTTACTGCCCTGCCGACTGCTGCCAACATACTGCGACCGCAGCGGTATACCGCTACCCATATTATGACCCACACATAGCAATCTGTCACTATACGTATACAAACACAAGTCCGCCAGCCCAAAGGTCACTGATGAAATGGTGGTATCAAAACCCATACCGTTACGCCAACAGAACTACGCCCACAGTATTATGACCCATAAATCACTGCAGCGGACATTCAACTGCGGTAAACCATTGGCGGTACATACCTCTGTGCTCAAAATACACATACACATACAAAACAACACCATATTGGACAATTCAAACTACACACACCTGACATTCATACACACACAACACCCACACACTCACACCACTATAAAACACACACCCACACTACCCACATCCCTTTACGACTCAAATAAATTGACAACTGAGAGAGAGACACACCAAGAGCACCCACAGAACCAGAGCCACAGAACACCATCACCCATACACCATCCACACACCTCACAGCACACACCCTAACACATCACCCCACACGACCTCACTTCAAACCACACACATTACACCCATGGCGCCACAAAGACACCCTAGGTTCTCAGAGAAGGAGCTAAGGGTCATGGTGGAGGAAATCATCCGGGTAGAGCCACAACTATTCGGATCACAGGTGCAGCAGACATCCATTGCAAGGAAGATGGAGCTATGGCGGAGAATCACAGATAGGGTCCACGCCATGGGACAGCACCCAAGAACAAGGTATGACATCAGGAAGAGGTGGAACGACCTACGGGGGAAGGTGCGTTCCGTGGTTGCAGGACACCAGATAGCTGTACAGAGGACTGGCGGTGGACCCCCACCTCCTCCCCCACAACCAACAACATGGGAGGAGCAAGTCTTGGCAATACTGCATCCTGAGGGCCTGGCAGGAGTAGCAGGAGGACTGGACTCTGGTAAGTCAACTTTTACCAATTATCATCCCCATACCTGCATGCCATCACATACCCCCGCCCTCACCCTCACTCCCATTATTCCACCACCTCCCACACACCACACCATCACAACCCACCCATCCCAGTACCCAGCACTGCATGCACCACCAATGCATGGACACCAGTCACTGCCCTGCATGGACACCCATCACCACAGCATGCACACTAGAGAGAATCACCTAGCCCACAAAATAACTACTCACACAAGGCAAAGCTAACAAGGCACTCACAACCATAGAGGCCAACACACCCATGCACAAGATGTCACACGCAGAAACAATAACACTGCATTTACATCCCCACAGGTCCCCCACACAACATCACCGGAGAAGATGTGCCAGCAACATCCAGTCCCCCCATAGAAGAGGACCATAGTGATGACAGCAGATCTCGCCTGGATCAGGATGGCCAAGCTGGCCCATCAGGGACTTCCAGACAGTCGGTTACCCAGCCACAGTCCCATACCACCACAGAGCCTCCCCCCTCAGAAAACACCAGCACAGCACCCAACCAGCGGGCCCATCCCTCTGTCCCCAGGACACGACAATCAACAGTGTGTCCACCACTACAGGGACCCCAGGCAACCCCACAAACACAGGACGATCAGGAACCTGGGGTCAGTGGCAGTGGGCACAGGGTTCAGGGGACAGAGGCACAGGACAACAGGGAAGCTGGGAGGACCGCTGTGTGACAGGGGGAGGACAGGCATAGGGAACCGACTCTCCATGAGGCACTCACTACATCCTGGGAGCATACCACCATTCCCAGGATGTTATGGGCCAGATACTGGCCAAGTTGCAGGAGACCCAGTGGCTGCAGGAGGGACAGTATCTGGAGATCAGGGAGAACATGAGGGACATCCGCACCACCCTGGTCACCATTGCAGGGGTGCTGGCAGACATGGCCAACACCATGAGGGAGGCAGTGGCACACCAACGGGCCCCTGACACTAGCTACACCGATGAACAGCCCTCCACCTCTGCTGACGCTAGTGGACAGGGGGCCCCGCCACAGGAACAACAGGCCACCAGCACCCCTTCCCCACCAGAAGGAGAACCACCCTGCAAACAGTCCCTGCGATCCAGGCAGAAGCCAGAGAACATTGGCAAGACCCCCACCAGGAAATAAGACTCTCCTGATTGTCACTCTTGTGTCCCACTCTGTCACCCTGTCCACTTTGAATTGCCATTGCTCCACTTCCTATGCCTCCTTTGACAATGCACCTGTGATACAAAGAGACTGGACTCCCTCCTGGACTCTAGTCTACCATCACCCAAGCCCACTGCACATCCACATTACATTTTCACCAATTAAATAAACACCCTTTAACAAAATACAAGTATGTAGTATGTCAAATGATTTAAGTATGTATTCCTTTAACAATCTGTAGACATTGCAAGTAGACTGTACAGTAATGTATACATAGGTATGACCTGTATTGTGCTGCAGTCAATACACCAGGGGCCAGAGTAGGGCACAAATATCTGTGAATAGACATGTCAAAGGGTACAGTAAGTGCCCATAGTAGTGGGGACAGCAGCATGCCAGTACACATTTACAACACAAAACTGCAATGGAAGGTGAAGTTACAGTGTCTTACCTGTGTGTCACTGGAAGTACTGTCTAATGATAGATGTTCTGTTGTCCACATCCTCTTCATCTGCCTCCTCTTCGTCACTGTCCACAGGCTCCACCGCTGCCACACCCCATCTCCAGCCTCATCCTCCTGCAGAAACGGCACCTGGGGTCTCAATGCAAGGTTGGGCAACATGCAACATGCCACAATGATCTGGCACACCTTCTTGGGTGAGAAGCATAGGGATCCACCTGTTAGATGAAGACACCGAAAACTGGTCTTCTGGAGGCCAAAGGTTTGCTCTATAATTCGTCTTGTTCACCCATGTGCCTCATTGTAACGTTCCTCTGCCCTTGTCCTGGGTTTCCTCACTGGGGTCAGTAGCCATGAGAGGTTGGGGTAACCAGAGTCACCTGTAAATATCGAGGGATACCTGTTAGCCAGACACTCACCCTTAGGGCCAACCCCACACCTATATACCAACATACACTGGGTGGGGACCATGGGCTCACCTATTAGCCACACCCTGTGCCTCTGGAGTTGAGCCATCACATATGGGATGCTGCTATTCCTCAGGATATAGGCATAATGCACAGACCCAGGATACTTTGCATTCACATGGGAGATATACTGGTCTGCTAGGCACACTATCTGCACATTCATGGAGTGAAAGCTCTTTCGATTTTTGAACACCTGTTCATTTCTCGGGGGACGGGGACAAAGGCAATATGTGTACCGTCAATTGCCCCAACAATGTTGGGGATATATCCTATTGCATGAAAGTCAGCCTTCACTGTGGCCAAATCCTCCACCAGGGGGAAATCAATGTAGCTGCACATGTGTTTCATCAAGGCAGACAACACTCTGGTCAGCACTTTTGAGAACATTGGCTGGGACATTCCTACTGCCATGGACACTGTCCCTTGGCAAGAGCCACTTGCCAAGAAATGGAGTACAGATAGACTTGCACAAGAGGAGGGATCCCAGTGGGATGACAGATAGCTGAGCTCAGGTCTGGCTCAAATTGGGCACACAGCTCTTGGATTGTGGACCTATCAAGTCTGTAGGTGAGGATAATGCCTGTCCTCCATTGTTGCCAAGTCCACCAGGGGCCTGTACAAGTGGGATGTCTCCATCTCCTACTCATCCTCAGCGGTTGTACTCTAGGGGGTAAAACGATGAGCATCTGGTCAGTTTTCAACATTTCCTCAATGTACAATGCATTGCAGGATGTGACAGAAACAATATGTTGATGTATAGTCCCAAAATGTGCTCATGTCAGCTGTGACGCCGTTAGGTGCCATGGCCTGGCCTCCCCTGAAATTGCAGATGCCTGTCCTGTGTGGAGGAACAGGTGGAAATGAGGTAATGCCACTGACATTGTGCACCGTTGCGGGAGGCGGTCGAGTACCGCCGTGCAACTCCTCTTTGGTTATCATTGGGCACTATGGGTTAAAGTAGGCAATGGTGATGTTCGCCGACGGTGACAGTACGCACCGCCATGGACATGACCACCATTTTCTATCTGTTCACTCACATGTTACCTGACCTTCAACAAGAGAGGACCTACACTGTATGTGTTGCTATGACCTGTGTCTGGAAGCGACCATGGCTCGAGTCACCTGGGAAAGGGCCCCTGCCTTCACCGCTGCGGAGTTGGAGAAACTGGGGGATCGGGTCCTACCCCAGTACCGATTGCTTTGTGGGCCTCCAGACCAAGAGGTGAGTACACTGTAGGCACGATGCATGGGGCATGAATGGATGGTGTGATGTGTGTGAAGACCTCGTGTAAGGGAGGGTGGTGGAGGGGTCCTGGGGCAGCGTGTAGCATGTATGGTGGGCTATGGATGTGCAGAAGGGGATGGGAGGGATATGGTGGGCCATGGGTGTAACAGGCCAGACGGTATGAATGATCCCTTTTCCATTTACATTTTTCTGCAGGTCAGCATCCATCAGAAAAAGGGTATATGGTGTGCCATTGCCAAGGACGTGCGGACCCTGGGGGTCTACAGCAGGCAGAGCACCCACTGTCGCAAACGGTGTGAGGACATGAGACGCTGGGCAAGGAGGACAGCTGGGGATGGCCTCTCAACGAGGAAGGGGTGCCCTTCGAACCCTGACCCCCTGATGTTCCGCATACTGGCAGTGGCCTATCCGGAGCTGGATGGACACTTGAGGGCATCACAGCAGCTACAAGGGGGTGAGTACAGTTTCCATATCCGCAAATTGATTGTGGTGGGGTGGTCTCTGGGTGGGGGATGTGGGCCTGTGGGTGCCCCTAGGCCAGGCCGGACATTGCAGGATAGGTTCCATGTTCCAGGAGCTGATGCACTCCACCCCCAAACATGCTAGTGGGCATCTACTACTGGGCAGGGATCTGTGGGTCTCAGGTATGCTGCTATTGGCGTTAGGTATCACTGTCCATGGCCTGGTGACTGGCATTGTGAGTGTTAGTGCATCACCTAGTGCGTAGGGCTGTCCCCTGTGTGTTGTGTACGCCAACAGTGGTGTTGTTGCTGGCATTGACCAAGTGTATCCTCTGTCTCTTCCCCCCCTTTTGTTTTGTCACCCTGTCCTTATGTGCATTAGCATCATCTGGCGGAGGAGCAAAGGCACCTGCGACGGAGAGAGCTGCATCCCACATGGCTCTTGAGGCTGAATCCACCAGCTGTGAGTTCACCAGTGGGACGGAGGGGAGCACCACAGCGGAGACAGTTCCGACAGTGATACCTCCTTCGATGGAAGCTCCCTGCTGGTGGTGGACACCTCTGTGGCCACCCCAACTACAGGTACAGCCACCACCCCCGTACCAGCACCGCCCTCCCAGCAGCCCCTCAGTGAATTTCCCGTGCCCGCTCACCCAGGAGGGTGGGCATCTCCTGCACCCCAGGCACCTCAGGCCTTGCCCCATTTAGCCCGGCTGCCCTGAGTGAGGAGGCTATTGACCTCCTGCGATCCATCTCTGTTGGGCAGTCAACCATAGTGAATGCCATCCAGGGGCTGGCAGGGCATTTGCAACATACAAATGCATTTCTGGAAGGCATTCACTCTGGGGTGGCGGCCAACAGAGATCATTCCAGGGTCTGACCTCCTCCCTGATGGCAGCCATTGTCCCTGTCTCTAGCAGCCCCCCTCCAACTTCCTTTACCCAGTCCGATTCCCCTGAACCTCAACCTATCCCAAGCACACAATCAGACCAGCATGCACCCAAGACAACACACAGGAGTGGCTCAGGCAAACACAAGCACCACATATCATCCCACAGGCACTCACAAAAACACCATCCAGAAGCAGAAACACCAACATCCACTGCCTTCACTGTGTCCCCCTCCTCCTCATCGTCCACCTCCCTCCCAGTAGCGTCTCCACTCACGCCTGCATGCACTACATCCTCATCTACTACCTCCATCACCATCACGCCTATCACTACACGCCCCTAACAAGCAGTCACCACCCCCACAACCATGCACACGTCCCCTGTGTCCTCTCCCACTGTGTCTGTGCCCCCCTCCTCCCAACAGCCATCCACCTCACAACAGCATCCAGCCCATGCACCTGCATCCAAACACAACAGACAGACACCTCCTACAACCACTCCCTCTTCCTCCACTCCCAAACCTTCACCCTCGTCTTGCACCAGTGTCCCTAAGAAGCTTTTCCCCTCCACCCTTTACCTCTTCCCTACCCCTCCCCCTGTCCTTCACTTCGATACTGGGTGGGCAGAACCCAGTCCAGCACCTCAGCCACCCAGTTTACAGCCACTGTAGTTTCGGCAGCTACTGCAGGTGTGAGAGGCTCCAAGGAGACACCCATCAGCACTGACAGTGTGCCTGCATCATCTGCCAGGGGCAAGGCCAAGGAACAACCACCAGCTGCCAAGGGCAAGGTCAAGGAACAACCACCAGCTTGCCAAGGGCAAGAAGGGACCACCAGCTGCCAAGGGCTAGGAGGCACCACCAGCTGCCAAGAGCAAGGGCCTGCACCAGCAGGCAGAAGGGAACAGGAGGCCTGGTGCTGTGACAGGATCTGAGCCCCCACTACCAACCATGCCGCTTCAGCCATCCAAGGCTTCAGGGAAAGGACTGGATCCTACACCCACCACTGGCAGCACCAACACCAGCACCGCCACCAGCACCGCCACTGGCACCACTGGCAGCAGCCCCAGTGGGCAGCCGTCGGAGGCTGCAGCGGAAGAGCTAGAGCCCCCCCCACAACTGGCAGCACCAACACCAGCACCTGCACTGCCACCATTGTGCAGCCGTTGCCGCCGGCGGATGGACTGTAGTCCTGACTCCATGGAGTGTCATGCATCCTGCCCACAGCAAATCCTGTGCATCTGACACCCAGGTGAGAGACTGTGACCTTGCACTCCCCATGTGCTGCATCACAGGGCACAAAGCCCCCTCCAGAACCAGTGGAAGAAGGCATCCACTCACCCCCTCCTTGCCTGGATGAAACACACTGGGCACAAGGCCCCCTCCAGAACCAATGGAAGAAGGCATCCACTCACCCCCTCCTTCCCAGAATAAAGCACACTGGGTACAAGGTCCCCTCCAGAACCAGTGGAGAAGCCATCCACTAGAGTGACTGTGGCCTCACACTCCCCAGGACCAACCAGTGGGCAAACCACCAACTTAAGAGACTGTGGCTTTGCACTCCCCAGGACATCGCAGAGGCATGTAGCCCCCTCCAGGAGTAGTGGCTGTGTACCATCTTCTGGCTGAGGTGCCCCCCGTCCCCTTACCCCTGAGGTGCTGTGATGCTATTAATTGTGTTTGACCAATGACTTTGTGTTTCACCATTACGCATATTAGTTGCTCAATGTTCACCAGTAGCACATTATGGCCCTCATCCTGACCTTGGCGGGCGGCGGAGGCCGCCCGCCAAAGTCCCGCCGTCAGGTTACCGTTCCGCGGTCGAAAGACCGCAGCGGTAATTCTGACATTCCCGCTGGGCTGGCGGGCGGCCGCCTTCAGGCCGCCCGCCAGCCCAGCGGGAAAGAGGCTTCCACGATGAAGCCGGCTCGGAATCGAGCCGGCGGAGTGGAAGCTGTGCGACGGGTGCAGTTGCACCCGTCGCGTATTTCACTGTCTGCGCAGCAGACAGTGAAATACATTTAGGGGCCCTCTTACGGGGGCCCCTGCAGTGCCCATGCCAGTGGCATGGGCACTGCAGGGGCCCCCAGGGGCCCCGCGCCCCCCCCTACCGCCATCCGGTTCCCGGCGGGCGGACCGCCGGGAACTGGATGGTGGTAGGGGGGGTCGGAATCCCCTCGGCGGCGCAGCAAGCTGCGCCGCCTTGGAGGATTCCAACGGGCAGCGGAAAACCGGCGGGAGACCGCCGGTTTTCCTGCACTGACCGCGGCCAAAGCGCCGCGGTCAGAATGCCCTGCGGGGCACCGCCGGTCTGTCGGCGGTGCTCCCGCCGACCCTGGCCCCGGCGGTCTAAGACCGCCGGGGTTAGAATCACCCCCTATATGTATTGTTCAGTTTAGCTGCCTATTGGCTTTAACATGGAGTTAGCCATTCCGCCTATTGGCTTTGACATGGCATTAGCCATTACATTTTGTATTCAGTTTAGCTGCCTATTGGCTTTAACATGGAGTTAGCCATTACATTTTGTATTCAGTTCAGCTGCCTATTGGCTTTGACATGGCATTAGACATTACATTCTGTATTCAGTTTAGCTGCCTATTGGCTTTGACATGATATTAGACATTACATTTGATATTCAGCTTAGCTGCCTATTGCCTTTGACATGACATTAGACATTACATTTGATATTTAGGTTAGCTGCCTATTGGTTTTAACATAGGGTTAGACATTGCAGTTGAGACATTACAGATGTCTGTGTTTTTCCAAGCTGTGTTTTTCCACAAGATGGACCAAGCTGTTTTCTTCACACCAGACCTTAGCTGATAAGAGCACGTAGATTTTGTGTTTACCTTGCAATCCAGTCTGAGAGCGAATTTGCTCAGGAGAACTGGCCCCTCTCCAAGGTTATTCAGCTCTCACACTGAGTTTGATTTTAAGGATGACTCTGGGCTACAGTGAGTTAGATTTGAATCTGCTTGACTTCAGACTGGAACTAGATGTCAGTTGGCAGTCTCCCGTTTGGGTAGAGAATCTCTTTCTCGCAGTTGACTGGAGTCATCAACTTGCAGACCCCAAAAAGATGAAGCTGAGTATAGGCCATACCGCCTTGCCCATACGGTGATGAATTTGACTTTTATGCTTTGCTTTGCAGTTATGTTATACTATAAATGTCTTCACCTATATTTTCTGTGTACATTGCAACTGAGAAGTACTTTGATATATTTTGCATTATTCCTGTGAGGTAGGGGCTGAATATGTAATGTTACTGCATCTGTTTGTGTGTATGGTGTTGGGAGTGGGGGTGTTGCGTTTTGCATGTCACTCTCTTTTTCCTACCCCCTACCCTGTGTGCTAGGTGACAGTACTCACCGTGGTCGTCATCGCCGGCGTTGGTATTCCTGGTGTAGGAGTAGGTAGACCAGCATGGGGAACACCTGCAGTTCGGGCTCCATGGCCTCGTGGGTCTTCCTTGAGTGTCCAGAGGTGAGTCCTTTGCTTTCTGTGTACTGTTTCTGCCGTTCTTTTGATGGCGTTGGTACCGCCCCGGAAAAGGTGGCGGATAGGCCAGTTATAATATTGTGGGCGGTACATTGTCTTCCGCCTGGCTGTTGGCAGTTACCGCCGCAGTGCTTGTTGCTACCGCCATGGTGGTCGATGTGTTAAAGTGGCTGTATGTGTTGACCGTTTCCGTTGTGGTCATAATTCTATTTTTTTTTAACCACTGGCCTGTTGGCGGTATTACCACCACTTTATCACCGACCGCCAGGGTTGTAATGTGGACCTATATGCTTTAAAACTGTGATTTAAGGACAAAATAATGATGCCAGACTATCTTTTTGCATAGAATATTCAGACAGACAACTAGGCATACATATTAGGATTTCTGTAAATGTAATCAGAAAGCAGAAAGTGGTCTAGAAAGTGTCAGTAGATAGGGGATGATTTAAGAGGACACTGGATTCAAAGAAAGTCTTGTTGGTATAGGAAACCTGAAGGTTTCTTTATGAGGACTGATCAAGTAATCCTTGAAGGGACTGGTATTGAACTCTGTTCTGAACCTCAATAATCTTTGAATGAGCTCCATCTGTGGAAGGATATTCTTCCACATTCTTGGGGCCAGATTTAAGAGCCCCAGCAACACCTCAGCGCCTCCATAGCATAATTTTTTTTATGCTAAGGCGGCGCTAAAGTGGCATTTTACCCACGCCATATTTACAAAGTGGCGCAATGCATGCTTTTTGTCACTTTGTAAACCCTTGCACCACATTATGCGTGCGCCAGGCATAATGTATGCAAGAGGGGCGTTCCCCAGTTAGGGGGGCTGAAAAAATGGTTTAAGGAAATCTAAGGGATTGAGCCATTTTTTCGGCACTCTTAACGCCTGCTCAGGGGCATACCATTATTTATATTAGGCTCCTGTGTACTCTGCAGGAGCAGAGCCAAAATTGCAGAGTACGTCAATAGCGTCAAAAAATTATGCAATTGCCCCCTTCCCTGTGCCATGGTGCACCTTATTTTAAATACAGTGCATACATGGTTGTGGTAGGGGGGCGCTAAGGGGTGCAAGGAAAGTGGCGCTGCACTAGCTGTAGGGCCACATTTATTAAATCTGCCGCTTGGTGTTTTGTTTGGTGTATATTTACGTTCACCCAATAAGCAGACTCCAGAGTCTACTTCACTTCACACCTCTTGACATCTCAAGTCACCAGTTGTTTACTCCCATTCCCTAGTAATGATCTATTTATATTCAGAATAAGAACCCAATTATTCAGCCTAGTCTTATACTGCTCCCACAAACGTATCTGTAGACTACCATGAAGGATCATGTCTCAGCAAGACCCTCTACAAAATATACATGATCCTGCTCTCCAAGCATCATCTGCACCATTGAGATCAATGGTGTATGCTACGCCAATGATACTCTACCTCTCAGACAAACTGCCAACACCCAGACCAAGTTCATCACGTGTGACAAAAGTCACTGACTGGATGAAATACAACTGTTTCAAACTAAACGCAGATAGAAGTCATGATTTTAGGGAAGAACTCATCACCGTGAGACTTTCCTGGTGGCTGGCTGAAATTAGACCCTCACCCGCCCACACCGCCCAGGCCAAGAACTTTGGAATTATCATCGCCAGTGCTGGAGCACCACCAGGACCCGAGAAAGTAGTTTTTACTCTCCTGCCCCAGGTTCCACAACCACTAGCGTTTAGATGAGACACCATCACTTTTCTCACCTATGGAGGTCGACTGGATCTTTCGACTTGGCGAAGAATGTAGCAGTGAAACATTCAATCACAAATCAATGTTATTATACCATAACATTTTCTGGACACTATGAACAATTTAACTCCAAATCAAACTCCAAACCGAATAAAGTTTCAAAACTTTATTACAATCCCAATATCAATGTCCCATAAATGGTGCGCAAAACTAATTTATAAACATACATGAAAACCATAGGCTGACCGAAACGTCTGAAAAGATTCAATCCACTAAACATCAATACTATTAAACACTCCTAATGAATTATGTAAATTACCAACAAAACAATATGCACATTATTTTTTGAATTAAAAAAAGATGATAGTGACATCAGCAAATCACCAAAATACAGTTTAGACAATCAATCTCAGAGCTGGGCAATTCCTGACGCTAACCAAAATTGAGACATGCATGTGTGGGAACAGGCAAACACATGCAGGCAAAAGAAAAACTAAAAGAAGACAAAATTAATTTTGAAAACACCAACTAGCTATAAAATATGCTGTTGTAAGTGACCAACTGAAAAAGGGAGACAAGAAACCACATTTAGTTCTACCTCTCCTCATGGGACAGCAGACAGTAGTTGATTCATCAAAACAGAGCGGTCACCATCTTCCGGCATCAGTTGACAGCAGCATTAGGATAGTGCAGAACATGAATTGCACATAGGACAGATCAGCAGTTCAGAATTAGTTGGCCATTTTAGTAATAAACCATATCACAGAATAGAGCAGTTAAGACTATGATGAGAAAACTCATCAGAAAACTTAAAGAAAACAGTGTGAGATAGCAGACTTAAGCAGGCATTAACTGACTCAAAGAAGGTTGCAAGATTAACTGACTTTCATTCCAAAGTTCATATGTCCCATAACAAAAATCCGTTTGATTGGTCCTTCAGGTGTGCATATACTAGGCATCAGTTTCAGCATCCAATCACTGCAGATGGCATCACCAAGTTCTGTTACATTCAAGAATTTTCCCAACAAATGTACGTTGTCATCTTTCTCTGGTTACAGGGTTCTGCAGTTCCTTTCACACATTCCACAATAAACTAATCTAATATTATTTCACATGAGTACAGTAGTTTCCTGCTCTATTCCACAAGTAGAACAACTATTGTTACATTATTGCATCCGAAACATGCCTATTCTCCTGGAATACGATAGAACATTCAACATAACAACATACAACATAACAGCATAACATTGCTGCCTAGGGAAAGAATTTAGGTCAAAGGGAACAGACTAAACAAATAAAATGTTTCATGACTGCCTGCAAAATGGATCTTAAGGCCTACTCAAAGTAAGAAACCTAAACGCACATTAATACATTAATAAAACCTATTGCACAACTACAAATTCAAATCTAATTATTTGTCTAAAACATAATTAGTTCTGTCAAAGAAATTTAGACATGTATTTATTTTTCTAAACACATATTTCATTATATCAATGTATCAATGTAAGTATGTTTAATTCATATTCCTTTAATACTCATAATATATTTTATTTCTATTGTTTTTACTTGAACATAATACTTTCATGTTAATATCTATTAATAATTCACTTAAAAATAAATGCACAATGTTTTCTTGTTAAACGTGGTGTCAGAACACGAATGGTGGCCACATGGCTCAAAGCAATTCAATCGAGCACATTTTCATTACTATTTTATTTTTCTCTGTTAAGCTTTTAAAACTGTATTTTTATTAGCAGCCATATGCTACTTCTATGCCACTCATTTATTAATAAATCTTGATCTCTCTCACCAGCCAACTCAACATGACCAGTCAAGTCAATGCCATCACAGCCTCTTACTTTCACTCCATGGAGATACTAGGAAAATCTTCAAATAACTTCCCTCCAGCACACACAAAAGCATCACACAAGCCCTTGTCGCAGCAAAGGTGGAATACAGGAACACCATTTACTCTGATATCAGCAAGCAACTCACCAGGCAACTATAAACCATTCAGGATTTGGCCACCAGGATCACACTCAGCCTTCCAGCACAGACACACATGCTTCACACCACTTCTCACCACACCGCCAGGAGTTCCACTGGCTTCCAATACACAAACAAGCCCAGTTCAGACTCCTCACACTTACCTCCATAGCCCTAAACCATACGAGCGCAGCTTACCTTAAGCACCAAATCTAATTCCACAAACCCACCATGCACATTCAATCTGCCAAACTGCTACACACGCATGTTCCATTTATACATAGAATGAGAGCCAATGGTTGGGCTTCTTCTATTCTAAAATTCCACATGAAATTGAAGACATGGCTCGTCAACCAGGCTACCGCTCACCAGCCCTAGGCCAAATTAGACTTGCATCTGCTTTCAAGATACTATATCAGGTGATAGGGTGCTTACAAATAGAAACATAACATAACATAACATAACATAACACAACATAACATAACATAGAAAACATCTATGAGCTTTGTGTGGCTGATCCAGTTCAGCAGCCTCCCTCTGATGTCAGTGTGGCTCAAGATTAGTCCAAATAGCCTCTCCCTATTCTCGGATGAGAGAGGCTCAGCCAAGTTGAAATCGTCTATAGTAATGCAGAGGCCTAAGAATCTACAGTGTTATTTAAACCAAATCCTGATCTGCTGTCAGCAACATTTAGACCTGACTTCACACCCTCTGCACACTGCAAGAAGCTGCATTACTATCATGAGAGCTTAAATCAGAAGAAGCAAGGGTCATCTTTACTTTTCCTGTTCGAGACAGCCCACCATCTGAAACCATAGTGTCATGTGAATAGATGAATACCTGAAAGAGGAGTGCTTGTAGGCACATTCATCCTACGAGGTGTTAGCGCGTCCTACCTTAGTAAGTAAACTTACAAGGGGACGCAAATAGGTCGATGAACCTTTTGACTATGCTTAAGATGTTCCCACCATATAAACCCAGTATTAATACCAACCAATGACAAATAATCAATCATTAGCATTAATAGTCAGTAGGAGTCAGTAACTGTCACACACCATGACCTTGCAGTCATGAATAACCACACCTTTATGTAAAAGTTAGAATATTTATTTCCCTATATTAACAATGCTAGTGTAATGTAGGTTAACCTCAAAATCAATTCATAAACATACAGAAACAACAATGGCTGACCAAAATGATGAAAGAATTGCGATCTAATCAGAGCTTGAGCTACAGCACATTCTAAAATTACAGTACAAATCAATAGCAAGAATAACTGCGCAAACAATATTACATTCATTTAGATTCAGCAAATGAAAGACATCAAATGTTACTCCGTGTATTAAACTTCATTAGTAAGGACCATAACTAACACCAGATTAGAAAAGCATGTTTGGGCTTCATGCAAAACAATTTAGTCAACACAGATTTGAAAAACATCTAGCCATGGCACTATCAAAATAGCTGTTGGTACCTAGAAATAAAAGCAAATAGACACAGCAGACAACATCACAGTCAATATACCTATCCTCGGTTTGGATCAGCAAGCTGTGACAGTCCTCGTTCTCAGGACATCAGTCTGGTCAGTAAGGCAAGAGGATTCAGCATCAAAGTTCAGAAAAGGCAAAGTTTTTAAGTAGTAAAGTTTAGCACGTCTCTTCTCAAGACGGTCAAGAAAATAATGGCGGCCTTAAATGCAGGAAAGAAAATGGGCAAATGGTGTTCTCTGCAGTCTGGCTAAGTTAGATTTCCTAAAACTACTTCCCACATCCTAATTGGTCAAGGGATCAAGTGTTCACACTTTGTCCAATAAAACTAAAATTTCTATATCTACATTTCTACTAGTACATGGTCCACATGTCGACAATTGGCTCCTTTCGTACTGTTCTCATCATCCGGCTCATAAGGTAACAATACTGTTGCAGCTTATACTCCAGTCAGAGTCTCCATTGTCTTCTCCTGGGAAAGTCAGTATCACACACATTACATTAACAATGTTGCATTAGCAATTACTTCATCTTCCAGCAAGCAGTTCTCATGAGAAAGACTTTTAGCTACGAGCATTTGATCAGCACAGTGAAAAATCGCAATTTAATTCTCTAAACAGCCATTTTGTTAAAGGTTTAAGAAATGGAACTTGACATGAGGCCGTGCAACTAGGCCAATACCTCTGCTGAGTTAAGGCCTACAATGAATAAAGCTAGTACATAATGCATAACCCTTAATATGACATATCACTACATTAATCAAACATACGCTTAACCATGAATATTAATAAGCCATTCATAAATACACTTCGTGAAGATTGATGGCCACACTGGTGGTCAACCTTCAAATGCGTGCATAATTTTTCTCTAAATGATTACATTTTCTGTGCAAATTCCACACTCAGAATACATGAATATCCATTAGTAAAATCAGCATAAAAAATCTCTCCTCTGATGACTAAATGTGTCATCACACTAAAACTTCACTCACACATTTTAGCTTCTGCTAAAATTCTGTCATTTCAATCCCTTCAAATCTTCATTCACTTTTTACATTTTCCCCTTTCTTTTCTTCCCTCCTCTGATTATTGTTCATCTTTTTCATTTTAATCATTTCACACAATTTACATATTCCCCATACTCCAATTAAGCAAATCACAATAATCAATATCCCTTGTACTATTGTCAATAATATCCCTTTCCCAATGTTGCTGAGCCAATTTCCCACTGAAGCAAATCCTTTGCCAACTTTCTCCTAAACACCTGGTTCTTTCAGCTTTTTCAAATCAGCACTTTCATTAGTCAGATTAGCAAGCAAGCTTCTAATTTCCTTACTATTATCAGGAATAAATGAACAGCAATGCCTACAATTTAGCATTTTGCAAACTCCGCCATCCTTTTTCTAAAAGAATGTCTAATGCAAGGTGGTTTTGGAGAGTCATAGCTCCTTCAGCAGCTAATTCAGTATCTACCAGGATCATGGCTCCTGAAACATTTGTCAGCATGTTTTCCACAATAGTAGACAACTTTTGAATCTTTATCAAATTTAGAACAACACCTACTGAAGGTATTATTGCTCCAAATATATCTCCCATTATACTAAAAGGAGAATCTCTTCTCTCTCTAATGTGATGTAATTCATTCACTTTCGGAAATTTCTTTAAGTCTTCAAGTTGAAATATCTTTGGGAAAACTATCCCCAAGTATCACATCCCTTACTATCCTCCAGGAAGGCGCTAATAAGCATTAGGACCACAGATGTAATAAATCCCAGGAATCACTGGATTCTGTCCATTCAACATAAATATCCATTTACTCAGAAACAAAAACACATGTCTACATTAATTTGTTCCCAGAAATAAAGTGTCAGTGCGAGATTTAGGCCTATATACACAAAGTTTCCCTATGTGTTGCAGATCTAAAGCTAATTTCCCTTGTGATTTTATTGCACTATAAGCATAATCATTTGTATAAGTGCTTTTTTCTAAACCCTTGTCTAATTTCTCCTTCGATGCCTTTCTCCTGTCATGTGTGATCTAAGAAGCTCTTTTCGAAAGGTGTAAGCAAGCATGTCAGGTTATTTCTGTGCGCATAAGCTGTGCCAAAAGTTAATGGAGATTTGAAGAAACCTCTAACCAATACTATGCCATTATACTTACCTACTCTACTCAGATACCCAATTATGGGACAAATGAAACCATCACGTTGTGGTTGGAGTAAAAGTACTGAATGTACTCCTAGTTATAGAATCTTGTTATTAACAGACCATAACTTATCCAATAAGTGAAAGGCAAATTATGATAAGTAATTCCTTCTTCTACTGATGAAGGAATCTGCATACACACAAAACAATTATTTACATCCATCTTCTCAACATACTCACTCAGCAAGCGATAGAAGACATTAGAAGCAAGTTCCCCTTGTCCATTACCTACATGCAGATATTTCTCAACAAACTTAAGCTACTCTATTGCAGCTAATGCAGTAGCTGTCTCTAAAGCTGAAATATGGTTGGCTTTACTCTTGTCAATAAGAGGCATACCACAACCAATATCACAAACAATATCACACATACAGTTGCCAAACCAATACTCAAGTATTTACAGCACCTGCTCTTCCTATCCTGCTGGTTAATGTTACTCATGATCTGTAAAGAATGAGAAAGTAGAAGAGAAAAATTTAGAATCTAGGGAGCAAAAATCATAAACACAAATCTTCTTTCAGCAGTTATTTACAGCTTCCAGTCTCACTTCCAGGATCCTTTGTCAAAAATTGGTTTAGCAGCTTGTCAAATCAGGTTTTCAAAAGTCAAATCAGGTTATCAAAGTATTTTCCAGGAACTTTCAACAGTGTCTTTTCTCTATGCACTCTTCTCTCAATTTGTTTCCTCAGTTCAGTAGTTTAGGTTCCTTCAAAAATATTGACCTGGAATGTCTTGATCAAAACAAAAAGACAAAAATTATTTCTGCCATTCACTTGTAGTTGCATAGGCCCATTCAGGACCTGCGTACCTTCAACTTGCTATTCTCTTTCTTTTTAACTGTCGACCTCAATTCAATTCTCCTTCAATCAGGTCTTCTTTCCTCGTCGTATCTACTTCTTCCTCGATTGTTGTTTCAACAACTACTCCTTTTCTGTTTGTTTAGGATTCCGGCCACTTATCTCCTTTCAGTGGGCCCTTGGTCAATGCTTTTTTCAGTGTTTAACTAAAAACTTCCTCTTATTCTGCATGGTTTCTCTTGACGGACCTGCAACTGGTTCAGGAGGAGTCAGATCTCATTGGCTTTGATTCACCTCAACTCCTTCCCCCTCGGGATCGGGCAATTGCTCTCTTCACCTCTCAAAATTATCTACTTCTGGGAGAGCCCTCCTCTAACTAGACTCTCCTGCTGCCTCAATAGAGATTGGTTCACTGTCACCCTCCTGGAGGTCTTCTCCTTCGTCTCTCACAGGAGTGACTGGAACGTCCTCAACGGGTTCAGTTCAGGCCTCAGTTCCTCTTTCTTACACTTCTGGTTCTGAGGCTTGTCTTGTCTTGTTATTGGTGCTCTAAACAACTCATTTTCAGTGTCCAAAGGACATGCCACTTTTTTCATATGGCTGGTGTGGATCCAGTTTGGAACTCCAGCACACTTCACAGCTGTGGTAGTAATCAGAACTACTTGGGACCGTCCTTTCCAGCGAGGCTCCAAACACGTCTTCTCCATGTGTTTCTGGACCACAACCCAGATACCAGCTCTCAGGTTGTGCCCTGTGTCATGGATTGGTGGCAGTGTGGTGGCTTCCACCTGTTGAGAGAAAGAGCGAACCACATCAGCCAGACCTTTGCAGTAGTCCAACACCATATCATCTGTCATTCTCACAAGCGCATTTGCAAGCGCAGCTGGCAACCTTATTGCTCGGCCCATGAGAATTTCATGTAGTGTCAATCCTGTCATCCTGTCGGGTGTGTTTCTCATTGTCATCAGAACTAGAGGCAGCGCATCAGGCCATTTCAGATTTGTGGACACACACATAGTTGCAACTCTTGACTTCAAGGTACCATTCATCTGTTCCACTAGTGCTGATACTTCAGGGTGGGAACTACAATACAACTTCTGCTCAGTTTTCAAAGCTGCATACGGAAAAATTAATTACGTCATTATTGAAGTGACTTCCCCTATCTGATTCTAAAGAGATCGGAAACCCAAAACATGGTATCAGTTCCTTAAGCAGTAATTTCGCTACTGTGAGGCTGTCATTTCTTAGTGTAGGGTATGCATCAATCCAGTGGCTAAAGATGCATATAATCACCAACATGCATCTCAAACCTCCACACACTGGCATCTCAATAAAATCCATTTGCATTCTGCTGAATGGACCTCCTGGTCTTCCAATATGGCTCAAATTAGTCACTTTCCGCTTCCCGCGTTCATTTGCTGACAAATAAAGCAACAATGGCATACTGCTTCTGCAACTTGTCTAAACTTTGGGTTGAACCAATTGTGATTAAACAACCTGAATCATGCCATCCCCTCCAACGTATGCTTGACCATGATCATATCTAGCCATTTGGGACAACAGACTGTTTGACAAAATCAACTGACCCTCTCCTGAAACCCAAAACTTATCTTGTCACTGTACATATTTCATTTTGCTCCATGAAAGTTTTTCCTCCCTGTCTACATTATTTTGCAATGTTTTCAATTCTTACAATGTATCTATTACTTTCAATGCAAAACTTGGACATGTTTCATCTTCTTCAGGTAACAGTTCCCACTTTGAATGATATACAGTTCAATGTGCAAAACCTTGCGTCTTGATCTCGTATCCATTTCCCATTCACACAAAATCTTGCAATTTCAGATGTGCATTGCATTTCACCACAGCAATCTTTTCAGGCATTTGGATAGCATGTAACGATTCTTTAATTCTCTCACCATTTCTCCCTGGTGAACCAGAAGAGGTCATGAAACCTCTTTCTGACCACAACTGCCCAAAATTATGGACTATTCCAAATCCATACTGGCTATCCGTATAGATGGTAACTTTTAGCTGAGCAGAAACATAGCACGCTCTAGTAAGGGCTACCAGTTCGGCTATTTGTGCAGAATACACTCCCCGAAGCCAAAACGCGTCTAGGATACCAGAAATTGAGCACAGAGCATATCCTGCTCTCAGTGTTCCCGAATTGTCTCTTATACAGGAACCATTAACAAAGTTAATTTGGTCATTTTCTTTCAATCAGGTGTCTCTAATATCAGGTCTCGGTTTTGTGCACAGATCAGCTACTTCGAGACAATCATGCTCAATGTCTTCCAATTTTTCAATTTCAACATTTTCATTTGGAAGCAAAGTTGCCGGATTCAGCACTGTGCATCTTTTTAATGACACATTTGGTGACCCCAAAATCCTTGTCTCGTAATGGGTCAATCTGGCGCCTGTCAGGTATTGGGATTTCGTCTTTGTAAATAGGATTTCAATGGAGTGAGGAACCATAATAGTTAAGGGGTATCCCATCACAATGCCTTCACACTGTCTAAGGCTCTGTCCAACCACTGCAACTGTATGCAGACAACCTGGTAAGTCTGCTGCGTACTGGGTCCAAAGTAGCTGAAGAATATGCTACTGGGCAGTTTACACCTCAATGAACCTGGGTCAAGACAGACAAAGAACATGTATCACGCTCATGACAAAACAATGTGAAAGCCTTTGTGTAATCAGGCATACGCCAAAGCTGGAGCTTTGCAAAGACTCTCTCTCAACTCAGAAAATGCTTGCATGCAAGCCTGGTCTAACACTATGGGATCGGTGATCTCTTTGTGGGTCAGGATCTATAAGGGCTTGAAAATGACTGAAAAATTGCTAATACATTGGCGACAGTAGCCAAAATTCCTAAGAACATCCTGACATCCCGACATCACTCTGGGTGGTTGGGGGACTCATCTGCAATATAGTCATGACCGTTTCTCTTGATATTTTCCTCAATCCCTTCTAATCTGGTGGCCCAAATATTTCACTTCCTTCTGACAGTACTGCAATTTAAGTGGAGACACTTTGGGGGTCATTACGACCTCGGCTGTCTTTTCGCAAGACCGCTGAGGTACCGCTGTGCTGAAGACCACCAGTGGTGGCGGTCTTCCGTGCCGCGTATTATGACCGTTGGCAGCCCGCCGTCCTTTTTCGTACGGAAAGCCGCCAGCAGCCATACTGGCGGATGGTGGGAAAGTGGAGGTTGCTTAACCTCCACCGCCACGTCAAGAGAACACCGCCCACTGAATCACATCCCATGATTCGGTGTGGTGGTGTTCTGGCGACGGTGTGCTGGTGGCGGAGCTGCCCCCATGGATCCCGTCCCCTCCCGGAGGAACAACGGACAAGGTAAGTTGATCGTCTGTTAGGGAAGGGGGTTGGGGGGTGTTGTGTGTTGTGTGCGTGCATGAGGGTGTGCGTGTGAGAGTGTAGAGGGGGTGAGTGAGTGAGTGAGTGTATGCGTGCAGGGGTGTTGTGTGTATGGGAAATGTGTGCAGGTCGGACGGTGTGCATGTCTGTTTGTATGCATCCGGGTATATGTTGGAGGGGTGTATGTGTGCGTGGAGGGGTGTGTATATGTGCATGTTGGTGGTGTGTGCGTGTAGGGGTGTGTATATGTGCATGTTCGGGGTCGGGGTGTGGAGGGGGGTTGTGCCACCTTTAGGGGGTGGCAGGGGGGTGGGGGGTGTGGGGGGAGGATTCGTGGGGGGTAGCAGGGGTGGGGGAGACCCCTATCAGTGCCAGGGAAGGAATTCCCTGGCACTGATAGTGCCTACCGCCATGGATCTCATGGCGGTTCCCAACCACCCGAGATCCATGGTGGTATGCAGGGTCCTGATACCGTCAGCAGTCTAATGATGACCGCCGGGCTGGAGACCGCAATCTCCAGCCCAGCGGTCTTCACCGTCATGGCGGTCGGAATGTTGAAGTGGTGGATGACCTAATTCAATTTTTTTTTCCGCCGCCCTGTTTGCGGCTTGTTTGCGGTCTTACCGCCGCTTTACCACCGACCGCCAGGGTCGTAATGACCCCCTTTATGTCCATTCTTTCCCAAATGGTTCAGCAAGGCAATCGTGTCATACTTGTACTTGTCACTTGTTTTGGTCACAATCAGCAAGTCATCAATGTACTGTACCAAGGTTGATGGAAAGGCAATTCTAACGACTCCAAATTCTTATTCAAAATCTGATTGAATTTAGAAGGTGACTCTGAAAACCCTTGTGGAATTCAACACCAACAGGAAACTCGATCTAAAAATTTGAAACAAAAGAGAAATTGGCTGTCCTCATGAAGTAGCACAGAAAAGAAGGCTTGTGACAAGTCCATGACAGTGAACCACTCAGCATCACATGGAATCTGAAACATTATCACAGCTGGATTTGGTACCACAGGGAAACATTTGATCACAATGTCATTTATTTTTCTAAAATCCTGGACAATTCGAACCTTCCTATCAGGTAATTATTAGTGAATTACGTGGCCTTCTCAACACTCCTTTAAAACCCCCTTGGTTTACAAATTCTGCAATTATCTGGGCAACCTCTATAAGAATATCCTATTGCATGTGGTACTGGGGAATCTGGGGGAAAATGCATTCAGCTTTACAGGAACTTTAACTGGCTCAACTCCCTTTATCAGATCTATCTCTTTTCCTGTCAGATCCCACACTTTCTCTTTAACCGTTCCTTGTAAATCAGGGGGAAGGGCATTTACTGTGAACACTGGAACAAAATTAATCAGAGGATATTCTCACACTCTGTCTCTGGAGCTGGGTAGTCCTCCTCATTACTATTTGTATGTATCTCGATTCCATCATTCAAGCAAGTAATCGAGCATCTAGTTTTTCAAAGCAAGTCTCTTCTCAGTAGGGATACCAGACTTGAATCACAGAATACAAATTTGTGAAATCCCTGAAAGTTGCCAATCTAAACTTGTACTGGATCGGTAATTGGGTTGGTCAAATGCTGATTTGTTACTCCTAAAATCTGGGCTGTCTTTCCTGAAAAGGGTAAATTTGGAACCTCTGCAGATCTTACTGTAGAACATGTAGTTTCTGGGTTGACCAAGAACGAAACTCTGTGACCCATGACATTTCCCTTCACATAGGGACCTTTTTGATCTACTTCTAAGGAAGCTGCAAGCACACATTCTTCCTCATCCGAACTCTCAGTCACACAGTCATCGTTCATTCCAGTCTCACTGTGTAACGGAAATTGATGTACCATGTTATTACTTTGGGTGGACCTGTGACCTGTTGAGGAAGCATCACCTGCTTCTGTTCCATTGGGGCATGAGGTATTTGGATTTGCTGCCTATGTACCATGGGAACCTGCTGTTGCATTGGCTGCAACTGCGTCACTTGTACAAGTGGCATTTGCACCTGCTGCATGGGTTGAACATTTTGCACTTGATTCACATTATTCTGAAAATTCAGATTAGGACCTCTCATTCTCTGTCCTCTCATATTTTGGAACAAGTTGATGTCACCTGTTTGCTGAACGACACCTTCCTGCACCAGCATTGGACACTCCAGTTTCCAATGTCCGACCGCTCTACAAGCGTGACAAGGCAACAATATCTTCATTCCCTGCACATCATTCTGAACCACTACAGTACCCATGTCTGGACCACAGTTTACATTACCTCCGCGACCTCTACCTCTCATCTGATTTTGAAATACCATGTTTCCCTGCTGTGGTAGCTGGTGTGGAAAATGTCCTTGCATCCCTGTTTCTGCTGCTTTAATCTGCATCACCATCACCTTGTCTTTCAGCTTTCTCTGCTTCAACTCAATCTCATCACTACAGTACTTTGCATACTGCAACACCTCATCAATCTGCTTTGCTTGACAGGAATTCAAATGACTCTTAATCATCTGGCTAATTTCAGGTCTTAATCCTTCCATAAATCTGAACACAAAATGAATTATGTCTTTCGGCTCAATTGTCTCTGTACCATTGTAATGCTTAAACACCTGCAACAATCTCTCATAATATGCATGTCTTGACTCATTTGCTTCCTGAGCTGTCCTGTCTATTCTCTGCCAGTCAATGTGTTTGGGTGAAATTCTAATCTTTAGGAATTCAATCACCCTGTAATAATATTTCATTACCTCAGGAATGTAACCTGATCTCTCTGGTTCTTTTGTCGACAAGTCTACACTCCTTTTGCACTCTATCCACAGATCAGCTGGAACTATTATCTCTGAGTGTTCACGTCCTCCCAAAGGCACTTTGCAAGTTTCACGAACCTGTCTGTCCTCTGGTACCACTCCACTGGTTTTTCTCTCAACTTGGGATAATCATTTGTAAATTACATAATGTCACCTCTGCTCCAAGGGACATGAACAAAATTCCCACCTGGAATCTCTCTCATTGGTAACATTTTCACTGGATCCTTACCCTGCTGCACATTTGCAATTAGCGCCACATAATCCCTTTTTCTCTTATCATTTTTCTTTACTCATCTGCCTTCCCATTTGTCTAATGCTCCCCAGGTCTGGGCACTTTGAAGTAACTCCCTAAGCTGTGCCTTCATCTTGAAATATCTCATGTGTTCAAAATCTTTAGTCTTAAAATTGAACCTCTAACTCCTTTTCAAATGTTTTGTGTTCTCTGTTTCTATGCCAGTAGTTATCTGCCAGGTCTGCTAGCTTTTGATGCACATTGTTTACTTCCCTCATAATCTTCGGGCACAGGTATTTCAGCTCTGCTTCTGCGAGGACTCTAACCTATTCACACCCATAGTTCCCTCAATGAGCTCACCCGCTTCCATTCCTATTCTAGTGTAGTTCAGGTACTCTTCTCCCTTAGGAGCACTCTGCTGTGTATTCAGCTTGTCTAACCATTCAGTCAATTGCTGGGCTGCCAAACCTTGCAGCAAAATGTTGTTAGCCTGTGTCTGTGATGCCTGTTGTACAACTGTTTTCGGGGTCTGTGGTGTCAGTAATTTCAAGCTCTGACTAATGTTGGACCCTGCAAAAAGAACAAGTGATGGACGGAATGCTGAACAATGTCAAACATTCACCGCCAGTACAGAGATCTGAGCCTAAATCCATTGTTTTTTTGCTGCCCATGCCATTCCAGTTTGGACCCAGCCATACGCAAATCAGTCTTGACCCTGTTCCCAATGGGAACAGTCCAGCCCGAACTGCCAGGCCAGGATTTCCCTGGACTAGAAACAAGCATCCTGGGACCGGTTTCGGGGTTTCACCCCTCATCAGCCAGGCTAGCTTGAATCCAGTGGCATGGGAAGCACGGGACCCACGTCTGGGCAAACCCTTCCCAATTAGGGAGACAAATGCAAAAAGAACAAGTGATGGACGGAATGCTGAACAATGTCAAACATTCACCGCCAGTACAGAGATCTGGGCCTAAATCCATCGTTTTTTTGCTGCCCATCCAATTCCAGTTTGGACCTAGCCATATGCAAATCAGTCTTGACCCTGTTCCCAATAAGAACAGTCCAGCCCTAACTGCCAGGCCAGGTCTTCCCCGGACTGGAAACCAGCATCCTGGGACCGGTTTCGGGGTTTCACCTCTCATCAGCCAGGCTAGCTTGAATACAGTGGCATGGGAAGCACGGGACCCACGTCTGGGCATACCCTTCCCACTTAGGGCGACAAATGCAAAAAGAACAAGTGATGGACTGAATACTGAACAATGTCAAACATTCACCCCCCATACAGAGATCTGGGCCTAAATCCATCGTTTTTTTGCTGCCCATGGCATTCCAGTTTGGACCCAGCCATATGCAAATCAGTCTTGACCCTGTTCCCAATGGGAACAGTCCAGCCCGAAGTGCCAGGCCAGGATTTCCCTGGACTAGAAACAAGCATCCTGGGACCGGTTTCGGGGTTTCACCCCTCATCAGCCAGGCTAGCTTGAATCCAGTGGCATGGGAAGCACGGGACCCACGTCTGGGCATACCCTTCCCAATTAGGGAGACAAATGCAAAAAGAACAAGTGATGGACGGAATGCTGAACAATGTCAAACATTCACCGCCAGTACAGAGATCTGGGCCTAAATCCATCGTTTTTTTGCTGCCCATGCCATTCCAGTTTGGACCCAGCCATATGCAAATCAGTCTTGACCCTGTTCCCAATGGGAACAGTCCAGCCCGAACTGCCAGGCCAGGATTTCCCTGGACTAGAAACAAGCATCCTGGGACCGGTTTCGGGGTTTCACCCCTCATCAGCCAGGCTAGCTTGAATCCAGTGGCATGGGAAGCACAGGACCCACGTCTGGGCATACCCTTCCCAATTATGGAGACAAATGCAAAAAGAACAAGTGATGGACGGAATGCTGAACAATGTCAAACATTCACCCCCAGTACAGAGATCTGGGCCTAAATCCATCATTTTATTGCTGCCCATGCCATTCCAGTTTGGATCTAGCCATATGCAAATCAGTCTTGACCCTGTTCCCAATAAGAACAGTCCAGCCCTAACTGCCAGGCCAGGTCTTCCCCGGACTGGAAACAAGCATCCTGGGACCGGTTTCGGGGTTTCACCTCTCATCAGCCAGGCTAGCTTGAATACAGTGGCATGGGAAGCACGGGACCCACTTCTGGGCATACCCTTCCCACTTAGGCGACAAATGCAAAAAGAACAAGTGATGGACTGAATACTGAACAATGTCAAACATTCACCCCCCATACAGAGATCTGGGCCTAAATCCATTGTTTGTTTTGCTGCCCATGCCATTCCAGTTTGGACCCAGCCCTATGCAAATCAGTCTTGACCCTGTTCCCAATGGGAACAGTCCAGCCCAAACTGCCAGGCCAGGTCTTCCCTGGACTGGAAACAAGCATCCTGGGACCGGTTTCGGGGTTTCACCCCTCATCAGCCAGGCTAGCTTGAATCCAGTGGCATGGGAAGCACGGGACCCACGTCTGGGCATACCATTCCTACTTAGGGTGACAAATGCAAAAAGAACAAGTGATGGACAGAATGCTGAACAATGTCAAACATTCATCCCCAGTACAGAGCTCTGGGCCTAAATCCATCGTTTTTTTGCTGCCCATGCCATTCCAGTTTGGACCCAGCCATAATCAAATCAGTCTTGACCCTGTTCCCAATGGGAACAGTCCAGCCCTAACTGCCAGGCCAGGTCTTCCCTGGACTGGAAACAAGCATCTTGGGACCGGTTTCAGGGTTTCACCTCTCATTAGCCAGGCTAGCTTGAATCCAGTGGCATGGGAAGCACGGGACCAAACTCGGGTGGCATGGTGAGCAAAAGAACGATGGATTAAACCCAGGTCTGTGACTGGGGGTGAGTGTTTGCATTGTCAGCACTCCGTCCATCATCCTTTTCTGTTGCTAATGTTGCCCTAAGTGGGAAGGGTATGCCCAGACGTGGGTCCCTTTCTCACTGTGCCACTGGAATCAAGCTAGCCTGGCTGAAGAAGGGTGATACCCTGAAACCGGTCCCAGGATGCTTGTTTCCGGTCCAGGGAGGACCTGGCCTGGCAGTTCAGGCTGGACTGTTCCCATGAGGAACAGGGTCAAGACTGATTTGCATATGGCTGGGTCCAAACTGGGGTGGCATGGTGAGCAAAAGAATGATGGATTAAACCCAGATCTGTGACTGGGGATGAGTGTTTGCATTGTCAGCACTCCGTCCATCATCCTTTTGTGTTGGTAATGTTGGACCCTATCACAGTATCTAGAGGAACTCCAAATGGACTAGGGTCTAGCAAAGATCTCAACCCGTCAAAGATCTGTCCCACAGGAGAAACTACTTGGATATTCTCATTAAGTCCTCTTCTCATCGCATTCTGACTCAGGACTCCCTGTCCACATGCACTGTGTTTCTCTTGTGCGAACAAAGGTACAATAGGACCAATGGTGATTGGCACAGATACAGCATCTGGGCTTTGTCTGATATTCAAGTTTTGTGGGAGAGTAATTCATGCGTTCTGGTTGGTCAGTACAGACATATCTGAATGACTCCCTGTTATCGGAGTGTACTTCGGCATTGTTTGTGACTGCACTTGAGGCAGTAAAAGTGGAGTGGGCTCTGTCTGAACCAAGGTTGGTCTCAGGAAAACCTGTCCTCTAGGTACAATAAAGTTTGTGGCAGTTTCCACAATGGGTACATCAGGGTAAATTCTCTGGGCATTTGGCTGTGGCACCTGAGTTTGGACTACTGGAGTAGTAGGTGCTTTAAGACTGCTCTGTATTGGGCTTTTTGTCAGGGTAGGATTAACCTGCACCGGACTCATTGTAACATTAACCTGTGTCGGAGCTGAAGGATCAGCACTGGTACTCGGACCACTGTCATGTGTTGCATATGGTGGTGAACGATTTCTCAATAACTTCGAAATAAACTCATCATTGTCTGACTCTTCCTCCAATGTCAAAGCTTTTCTATCCTCCACACTCTCAGAAGGGTTTCTGTTAGTCTTTCTTGTATCTTTCCTTCCTTCTCTCTCGCTGTCTTGTGTAATTGCTGGGAACAATTTAATCCCCTGTAGAGTCTCAGTTCTCAGTTCTCCAAAACCTCTGATTGTGATCCCACCTAGCCTCTGCTAGTGTATTTTCTGTCTTTCTCATTCTCCTCTCAAATTTCTGTTGCTGTTGTTGTCTGGCTACAAACTCCCAGATTGCCAATGCCTTGAACTGAGCTGGTCTCGGTGTGAGTTTCAGATCATACAGCACCCTCCTCAGATTCTCTAAACTCCTTAAACTAAATGTTCCATTGGCAGGAAATGCTAGGCTCCCATCCTTCTCTGTCACTTTGCACCATTGCTTTTGCCAAAGACATGGCGTGACATCCTTTTCTTCTATTGTAATGTAAACTGGTGTACCTTCTGGTGGTGCAATATCCCCTATACTCGTTGTTATGTACGTACCTCCCCTTTATGCACTATTTAAAGCTTTGAAAAATGTCATTTTTGCAATGTTTATGTTTCTCTAAATCAAATCAGGAAGTGATTTTTAATCCTGGAATTCTCTTCACCCACCTTCTCAACCAATTGCGCTTCGTGAATGGCTGCCAATCCGTGCGCGACTCTTCTCACTAACCAACCCATCCCAGTGCGGCTCCAATGACATCACACTCACACGTACTGCGGCTGACAAAGTCTTGCGGCTTGTCCTCCCAAACTCAATTTCACACAAAACTAATGCAAAATATTGCAAGGTCTAAACAAAATCAAAATCAAAGCTCAATTTGTTCATTTACCACAGGTAAGGCAACACAACCGCTTCAGAAACATTACGGATTTTTCACTGACGGCTTTTGCTCTAACAGCTACTCTTTCTTTCTCAGTTTCCCTGACTCGCAAGCAAAATTCGACCTGCAAATTTCACTCTCAACTAATCAGTGGGTCTATCCCGGTGCATATAGGACTCCAATTCTAAGTTAAAAAATGATTTCACTCACTTTGACTTACATTCTGACTTGTTGACTACATTCGATCGACCTATTAACCTATTAAACCAGACAAATTACAACAAAAACCAAGAGTCTCATACACTTTCCAATATACTCCGGAGTCTTAAACCACACAGGGCCCGTATACCAACAACCACTTGGACAATGTTTGAGCACAAAGGGCCACACACATGTGAAGTTTGACGACTTCCCTACTCTCACACTGCGGACTACGCACACTCCTTCTACAACTTCATTTGGAGTACGCAAACTCCCTAAACCCTCTCAAACATCACAATTCACCTGCAATTTGCATAAACTGTGCAAACGCAAAACCTACTTCATTCTCTCTATCACTAGAACACTAAGAACATCCTCAAGCAATCATTGGCAAGCTCCAAGATTCTGGGAAAGTCATCTTAAGGACTTAGGGGCACATTTTCTCTCTCAGTAATGATGAACTCTTGAAAGACAAAACCATGTACCGGACCTCTATGATGGGCTCTTAAGGAGACAAACCATCAAGCTGCTACTATCTCTGTTAGCGCGTCTGACCTCAAAAAGAAAAATTACAAGGGGGCGCAAATAGGTCGATGAACCTTTTGACTACGCTTAAGATGTTCCTGCCGTATAAACCCAGAACCCCTACCGATCAATAACAAATAATCAATCATTAGCATTAATAATCAATAGGAGCCAGTAATTTCACAAACCTTGCAGTCATGAATAACCACACCTTTATGTAAAAGTTAAAATATTTATTGTCACACTCCTTGCAGTCATGAATAACCACACCTTTATGTAAAAGTTAGAATATTTATTTCTCTATATTAACAATAATAGTGTAATGTAGGGTAACCTCAAAATCAATTGATAAACATACAGAAACAACACTGGCTGACCGAAACGACAAAAGAATCACGATCTAATCAAAGCTTGAGCTACTATACATTCTAAAATTACAATACAAATTAATAGCAAGAATAATTGCACAACCAATATTACATACATTTAGATTCAGCAAAGAAAAGACATAAAATGTTATTCCATGTATTAAACTTCATTAGTGAGGACTCTAACTAACACCAGATTAGAATAGGATGTTTGGGCTTCATGCAAAACAATTTAGTCAACAAGTTTTAAAAACATCTAACTATGGCTCTATCAAAATAGAGGTTGGTACCTAGAAACAAAAGCAAATAGACATAGCAGACAACATCATAGTCAATATACCTATCCTCGGTTTGGATCAGCAAGCTGTGACAGTCTTCGTCCTCAGGACATCCGTCTGGTCAGTAAGGCAACAGGATTCAGCATCAAAGTTCAGAAAAGGAAAAGACTTTAAGCAGTAAAGTTAAGTACGTCTCCTCTCAAGACGGTCAAGGAAATAATGGCGGCCTGAATGGCAAGATAGAAAATGGGTAAATGGTGTCCTCTTCTCAGTGCAGTCTGACTAAGTTCTATTTCCTAAAACTACTTCCCACATCCTAATTGATCAAGAGATCGCATGTTCACACTTTGTGTAATAAAACTAAAACTTCAAATCTACATTTCTACTAGGACATGGTTTACATGTCGATGATTGGCTCCTTTCATACTTTTCTCATCATCTGGCTCGTCAGGTAACCATATTGTTGCAGCTTATACTCCAGTCAGAGTCTCCAGTGTCTTCTCCTGGGAAAGTTAGTCTCACACACATTACATTAACAATGTTGCATAAGCAAGAACATCATCTCCTAGCAAGCAGTTCTCATGAGAAAGACTTTTAGCTACGAGCATTTGGTCAGCACAGTGGAAAATCACAATTTAATTCCCTAAATAGTCATTTTATTAAATGCCTAAGAAATGCAACTTGACATGAGGCCGTGCAACTAGGCCAAGAACTCCGCTAAGTTAAGGCCTACAATTAATAAAGCTAATACAGTACAACAAGCTTTATTCGGTGATAAAAAAAACATCAAAGCAAAAGAATACTCCTGATAAATACAAATTACTAAATAAAAAGTTTAAAAATAAATACTGTATATAAAAAGTAAAAGGAGAATATCTTCCATTATTAAGAATAAAACCAATAAAAGATCTCTCAGTGCAAACCCTGAGACATACAAATTGCAAGTTACAGTGTTTTTAAATGACGAGTCCGTATATACCATGCAGCCACTAGGAACTTGCTAACTACAAGGATCAAAATAACAGAAGTGTCACTCTTTAAAATCCTAAGGGTAATAGCAAATTGTTTAAAACCCAACATCTGACATGCTGGACAGATCCACTTACGTTGGGGGGGGAGGCGACATGCACTGGACAGAAGAACATTAAATGTTCAGTTGTTTCCAGAGCAGAATTGCAACATGGACATATGTTGGACACGGACGGTGTCCCCCAACTGCCAGTAAAAGGCAATGGCGGTAAACACCCATAACGGAAACAAGCATACAAGCTCTTTCCCAAAGAATCAGGGATGAGATCTAAATAGGGCTCATACTGAAGATACAATTTGAAATCAAGGAATGCATTGGTCAATCTTCCGTGTGTTGTACCCAGGAGATTGTTGTTCCTAATGTAAGACCAATAAGCTATTTTCAGAGACAGTTTATGAGCTTTCCCTATATCCTGTGGATTCTCCCAATAATTCCCAAGTCCCAGAATGCGAAACCAGCTTGACACATGCTTAAACCATGGAATAGAGGCTACTTTAGATCTTTGTGATGCTATTAATTGTGTTTGACCAATGACTTTGTGTTTCACTACTGCGCATATTAGTTGCTGAATGTTCACCAGTAGCACATTATGGGGGTGATTCTAATCTTGGCGGGCGGCGGGAGCCGCCCGCCAAGCGGGAACCGCCAGAAGACCGTACCGCGGTCAAAAGACCACGGCGGTCATTCTGAGTTTCCCGCTGGGCTGGCGGGCGACCGCCAGAAGGCCGCCCGCCCGCCCAGCGGGAAACCCCCTTCCACGAGGATGCCGGCTCCGAATGGAGCCGGCGGAGTGGAAAGGGTGCGACCCGTCGCGATTTTCAGTGTCTGCTATGCAGACACTGAAAATCTTTGGGGGGCCCTGTTAGGGGGCCCCTGCAGTTCCCATGACATTGGCATGGGCACTGCAGGGGCCCCCAGGGGCCCCACGACACCCGTTACCGCCATCCTGTTCCTGGCGGTGAAAACCGGCAGGAACAGGATGGCGGTAAGGGGGTCGGAATCCCCATGGTGGCGCTGCAAGCAGCGCCGCCGTGGAGGATTCCCTGGGGCAGCGGGAAACCGGCGGGACACCGCTGGTTTCCCGTTTCTGACCGCGGCTGTACCGCCGCGGTCAGAATGCCCATGGAAGCACCGCCAGCCTGTTGGCGGTGCTTCCGTCATTTTGTTAGAATGACCCCCTATATGTTTTGTTCAGTTTAGCCGCCTATTGGCTTTGACATGGCATTAGCCATTACATTCTGTATTCAGCTTAGCTGCCTATTGGCTTTGACATGATATTAGACATTACATTCTGTATTCAGCTTAGCTGCCTATTGGCTTAGACATGATATTAGACATTAAATTTGATATTTAGGTTAACTGCCTATTGGCTTTAACGTGGAGTTAGACATTGCAGTTGAAACATCGCAGATGTCTGTATTCTTCCAAGCTGTGTTTTTCCACAAGATGAACCAAGCTGTTTTCTTCACACCAGACTAGACCTGATAAGAGAGAGTACATTTGGGGGCATATTTATACTCCGTTTGCGCCGAAATTGCGTCGTTTTTTTCGACGCAAATTCAACGCAAAACTAACTCCATATTTATACTTTGGTGTTAGACGCGTCTAGCGCCAAAGTTCATGGAGTTAGCGTCATTTTTTGGCGTGAACACCTTCCTTGCGTTAATGAGATGCAAGGTAGGCGTTCCCGTCTAAAAAAATGACTCCCAGGCATGTGCGTGGTATTTATACTCCCGGGCAAAAATCACGCCCGGGAGTGGGCGGGGCAAAAAACCCTGCATTTGCGCCTGAATTTAACGCCTGGGTCAGGGCAGGCGTTAAGGGACCTGTGGGCTCAGAATGAGCCCAGAGGTACCCTCCCCTGCCCCCAGGGACACCCCCTGCCACCCTTGCCCACCCCAGGAGGACACCCAAGGATGGAGGGACCCACCCCAGGGACATTAAGGTAAGTTCAGGTAAGTATTTTTTTTTTTTTTTTTTTGTGGCATAGGGGGGCCTGATTTGTGCCCCCCTACATGCCACTATGCCCAATGACCATGCCCAGGGGACAGAAGTCCCCTGGGCATGGCCATTGGGCAAGGGGGCATGACTCCTGTCTTTGCTAAGACAGGAGTCATGTTAATGGGGGATGGGCGTCGTAAAAAAATGGCGCAAATCAGGTTAAGGTGATTTTTTGGACTCAACCTGACTTGCCCCATTTTGAGACGCCCATACGCCATTTTCCCCTACGCTGGCGCTGCCTGGTGTACGTGTTTTTTTTTCACGCACACCAGGCAGCGCCGGTCGGCTAACGCCGGCTAACGCCATTCTATAAATACGGCGCCCGCATGGCGCTTCAGAATGGCGTTAGACGGCGCTAATTTTTTTGACGCTAAACTGCGTTAGCGCAGTTTAGCGTCAAAAATTATAAATATGGCCCTTGGTGTTTTTCCTTTCTGCTCAGCCTTGGGAATAGGAGAAGTCTAGGAGATCTGGCCAGTCTCCAAAGGCTTGCGTAGTTTTCCCGAGTCTGAGAGGAGGGGGCACGCTTTTGTAAGGATGACTCTGGGCTACAGTGATTTAGATTCGAATCTGCTTGACTTCAAGCTGGAGCTAGACGTCAGTTGCCAGTCTCCCGTTTGGGTAGATAATCTCTTTCTCTCAGTTGACCGGAGTCATCAACTTGCAGACCCCAGAAAGATGAAGCTGAATATTTAGGCCCTGCCGCCTTGCCCATACGGTGATGAATTTGACTTTTATGCTTTGCTTTGAATATATTATATATTTGCTGTGTACATTGCAACTGAGAAGTACTGTGATATATTTTGCTTTCATTGCTGCGACTACTTTTACTCTTTTGAACGTGTGCTTGAAATCTACTAATTCGTCTCTCAAGAGCTTGTGGGTGGGGAAGAATTAACAACAATAAAGGTCTTCTTTGAACTCAGAAGTGCATTCCGGAGAGGTTCTGTAAGCTCTGATATGAGATATGTAGGAAAGCAGAACAATCTTTTTAAAAGATCAAGAAGAGAGTCCATATAACTCACAAGCTCGGGAGTAGTCCAAATTCTTACCCAGAGAAGTAGCGGTCTTAAAGCTATCATATCAGAGATACGGTTAAGAACAAGGTCCAGAAAAATGGGAATCAGGGGGGTACCGCCTGGACACCATACCACTGCGCCATAGGCAGCAGCATTTTGTACTTTAGCTAGATACATTTGTATTGCCGGAGAAGAGGCCTTCGTAACAATACTTTTATAGAAACGCAAAATAGCCCCACATCTATGTTGAAGAAGAGACATTCTCTTGTTAATCTGTTTTTCCCAGTGCAGTTTGTTGGAAATTCTCACCCCCAAATAATCAATTGAACTAACTTTCCCCAGAGGAGCCCCGGCTAAAGTGATAGTACATCTTCTAACTGGTCCTGGACTGAACACCATCAATTTAGTTTTACTGGCATTCAATTCTAGGCCATAATCAGAACAAAAAGTTATCAAACTTATCCACAAGAGCCTGAAGGCCCATTGGGGTCTTGGAAATGAGGAGAGAATCATCTGCAAAAAGCAGAATGGGAATCTTTTGTGCATTTAGGGAGGGGGCATCATTTTGACAAGAAGATACAGCTTGTACCACCTCATTAATATGTAAAGTAACTAAGGTTGGTGCCAGAACACATCCCTGATGAACCCCCCGATGGATGGCGATATGGTCTGTCAATTCTCCCTGGTTACCCCACCTCACTTGAGCATAGGTGCCCTTGTGTAACCGCTGTAGGAGATGGATTATATTCAGTGAGGTACCGATTTTATATAAGACATCCCATAATTTCCCTCTAGGAACCGTATCAAATGCGGATCGTAGGCAACATACAAAGCTAATACATAATGCATAACCCTTAATATGACATATTACTACATTAATCAAACATAAGCTCAATATTTCATATTAATAAGCCATTAATAAGTGCACTCCCTGAACATTGGTGGCCACACTGGTGGGCTCATCATCAAATACATGCATCATTTTTCTCTAAGTTATTACATTTTCTACGCAAATTCAACACTCAGAATACATGAATATTTATTAGTAAAATCAGCATTAACAGAGGTTCTGCATTTTCTTTTTGCAGTGCCTGGCTCAATGTTCTTTTTTCTGATTGCTTTGCTGTTTGTTGTCATAAGAATGGTTCATGGTCACTGTATACCTGAATATCTGCCACCATCTCCTGTGGTACAAAAGTTGCAGCTTCACTCATAGGCCCCTGTTGTGGCAAAGAGTTATCTTTTTGTTAACATCACTGCACATATGTTATCAAATGACATATTCTGTGTTAAGGTTATGTATCAGACTTGAGGGCCAATATAAGTGGTTCAAATGCCACCTGTCCTGTGCATTTCACTGCATGGCCCTATCAGGTCCTTGTCCTAGTCTGAGGGACATAAACACAGTACAGCTCATGAATGTCTTCAACACTTATGAATATCTCTCCAATAATAAACTCTATCTTAACACAGAGACATATCAGGAGATGGTCGCCACTACAATCATCACTCTTGTGGTCAACGTGAACTTGACAGTCACACAGTGGAACACTGTTTGACATCCCAGACTGACAGCTTGAGAGCCTTTCAAAATGATGCATTGTGATATTGATCATAGGTCTGATTCATCTGGTTAATGTTATTTGCAGGAGACTGAACTATTGCTGACAGTGTTTTTTATGCATCATAAAGCCATACACTCTTCTGCGTTCCTTGAATTCTTCTTAGTACAAGGTTATGAGTACTGGACTGCTACCTTTCCACTGTGCACACTTGAGTTAAACAATTGTTGCACGTTTTATTCTGAAACATTATTTCTTTCGAGTATTTTCCCTGTAAAATCTATATTCCTTAATGATATTGTTCAGTGCTTAACATTCCTGGGATTTGCTTTCATTAAAGAATTGCAAGTCATGTTAGTCCGTCAAGTGAAATACACACAGTTCCCAGACTGGAAATGGGAAAGGCTCCATCTTCTGATGACATTAATACACAAATTGAAAATGGCATGGTACAAAATCATCATGAGTGACAAAGATGGTAGCCTCGAGATGATTCCAATTCATGACTGTGCTCCCAAAGTTTTATTTAAGACCATTGGGCCATGAACCAACAAGCCTGACCTGAAAGGCCAGATTTGCAAAAAGTTTGTGCAGAGCAGCAAGTAAAGTTGGTTCATTGCATTGCATGAAAGGAAGAGAGCAGAACTGTGTTGCATGAAAGGAAGAGTGCAGAACGGATGCATAAATTGAATAGAGCAGAATTGCACCATATTTACTAAGAAGTGGCAGTTCTTCTCCCTTGCTGCACAGCTTCCTCGAATATTTTATGTGTGGGGAAGGAGTCCCTTCTTGTACAAAATATATGCTTTAAAGCATTTTCTTCTTTGTAAATGTGTTGTAGAATGCAACACACATACAAATCGAAAGAAACAATGAGAAATGAAAACATTTCTCCTCACAAAACCTCCCTCAGAGAGTTACAGTATTTTAGTGCAAATCCCTGTCTATAATTTTTGCAGATAAGGATTTGCATCATAAACCTTTGGATGGTTGCATGGGAACTCCCTTGCACCACTCATTGAACGCTCCAACTGAAGTAAAATAAGACAAGGAAGCAAATTGGGGTGTGTTGTGTTACTTTTGGTTACAAGCCAACACAAATCACGATTTGCAGTGGATGACAAATTCTATAAATTGACTTTTCTTTAGTCCCCTGTTAAAAAGGTAACACAAACCTGATGCAAAGTCTTTGTAAATCTGAGCCTAGGTATTTACATGTAGCCATCATCACTTATAACATGAGTACATTTTGTCAAACATGGTTGTCAACATCTGACCTTAATTCTGTAAAACTGCATCTTCAACTTATATAATATGAATCTATTATCATTCCTTCCTGGAAGGAGGAAGGTCTAATTTCAATATAATAGATGCTTTGCTACAGCAGATTTCAGACTATTCTGAAAAGAAAGTTGCTAAGATATCTAAGGATTTCAACAGGGAATCATTACATCGCTCCTTCTAGGAAAATATAGAGCAGCTATCTAAACAGATCTGTGACTGGGGGTGAATGTTTGATTGGTTCCGCATTCCGTCCATCCAGTTACGCTATCCCACAGCGTTTGTGTTTTGCTTTGCTTTTGCCGCCCTAAGTGCGCCGGGTATGCCCAGACGTGGGTCCCGGGCTCACTGTGCCACTGGATTCAAGCTAGCCTGCTGATGAAGGGTAAAACCCTGAAACCGGTCCCAGGATGCTTGATTCCGGTCCAGGGAGAACCTGGCCTGGCAGTTCGGGCTGGACTGTTCCCATGAGGAATAGGGTCAAGACTGATTTGCATATGGCTGGGTTCAAACTGGGGTGGCATGGTGAGCAAAATAATGGATGGATTAAACCCAGATCTGTGACTGGGGGTGAATGTTTGATTGGTTCCGCATTCCGTCCATCCAGTTACGCTATCCCACAGCGTTTGTGTTTTGCTTTGCTTTTGCCGCCCTAAGTGCGCCGGGTATGCCCAGACGTGGGTCCCGGGCTCACTGTGCCACTGGATTCAAGCTAGCCTGGCTGATGAAGGGTGAAACTCTGAAACCGGTCCCAGGATGCTTGATTCCGGTCCAGGGAGAACCTGGCCTTGCAGTTCGGGCTGTACTGTTCCCATGAGGAACAGGGACAAGACTGAATTGCATATGGCTGGGTTCAAACTGGGGTGGCATGGTGAGCAAAATAATGGATGGATTAAACCCAGATCTGTGACTGGGGGTGACTGTTTGATTGGTTCCGCATTCCGTCCATCCAGTTATGCTATCCCACAGCGTTTGTGTTTTGCTTTGCTTTTGCCGCCCTTAGTGCGCCGGGTATGCACAGACGTGGGTCCCGGGCTCACTGTGCCACTGGATTCAAGCTAGCCTGGCTGATGAAGGGTGAAACCCTGAAACCGGTCCCAGGATGCTTGATTCCGGTCTGGGGAGAACCTGGCCTGGCAGTTCGGGCTGGACTGTTCCCATGAGGAACTGGGTCAAGACTGATTTGCATATGGCTGGGTTCAAACTGGGGTGGCATGGTGAGCAAAATAATGGATGGATTAAACCCAGATCTGTGACTGGGGGTGAATGTTTGATTGGTTCCGCATTCCGTCCATCCAGTTACGCTATCCCACAGCGTTTGTGTTTTGCTTTGCTTTTGCCGCCCTAAGTGCGCCGGGTATGCCCAGACGTGGGTCCCGGGCTCACTGTGCCACTGGATTCAAGCTAGCCTGGCTGATGAAGGGTGAAACTCTGAAACCGGTCCCAGGATGCTTGATTCTGGTCCAGGGAGAACCTGGCCTGGCAGTTCGGGCTGGACTGTTCCCATGAGGAACAGGGTCAAGACTGATTTGCATATGGCTGGGTTCAAACTGGAGTGGCATGGTGAGCAACATAATGGATGGATTAAACCCAGATCTGTGACTGGGGGTGAATGTTTGATTGGTTCTGCATTCCGTCCATCCAGTTACGCTATCCCACAGCGTTTGTGTTTTGCTTTGATCTAAACAGATATATTCTGTTTCTTCTATTCATCATCTATTTGATCCATTATCAAAACTCAAAATGTTCAAAGAAGGTTTTTCTTTTTTTCACAAAAAACCCAATTCAAACGTGAACTCATGCAACTGTGCTGGGCTTTGCAGTTACTCGCATTCTATTGAATGACTTGGATTCCCTTAAATGAGACAGTACTCTTTGCTCCATACATTCACAATTAACAGCAAACATATCTGGCTAGGAAGGAAGAAATTGGTACTTTCTGTCAAATACATTCTCCAGCTTATAATCCTAACATACTGTTGTTGGTACAGAGACAATCGTCCCGCCTATTGCTAACTTCCACTGCTGTGAATGCTTATTTATTACTCACTTCCATTGGTTGATATGAGCCTGTCATGATACCTATTGTTTAGATCAGTGGCCCCGTCCTTTTCAGTTCCATTGCTTACTCAATGTGACTCCTGTACTTATAGCATGTCCTCACAATCTAATTCTCCAGACATATTTTTTCTATGACTCAATTAGTATGCTTTGCCCTCGTAACTTTGCCAAGCCTGGTTAGTGTTGACAGTTATTGCCTGTATTGTCCTCTCTTGTTAGACAGAACTATGCTGTTCTTGAAAACAGGACCTATATTTTCAGCTCATGTTATGAATGTTATATTTTTTTCAGTGAACTCTGCACTTCTTGTACCCTCACATATTACATCATTCATGAAATGTTTGATTGTATTGACAAATTGATAACATCTCTAGTGGCAGCTGAAATGATGATACTATGCAATGTGGGGCAAGAGTTATTATATTATTATAATATTTGTTGCAGTACACTTTCATTTATGCTACACTAGCTTGGCTTCATAATGAACCCTTACGAAATATGAGTCCAGATTTATTGAGTGCTTATTTGCGAGAGAATTTTGAGGGGAATTACAAAGTACATCTGTCTCTGGTGAGTTATGTTTAATTTCTAACTTGGATTCCTTAGGTTAGCAGAGAGTAGTGCCACAAAAGGTATTTTGTGAAAATAATTCTTGGTGTTGCTTTGTGTCCCGTTGCATAAAGGGGCGTCACATGAGTAGTAGTTGTGAGTATCAGTACAAGCATGCATAGGTATAAAAACAAAACCGAATCAGCTAGGATGGTCGGATTGAGCTTTGTGTCAAAAAAGTAAACCACTTGATGCATTCTCAAAGTTGGGAGAGTGTTTTAATTTCTCCAAACATTCTACACATTGAATATGTGATGCACTGTGCAGCACTCATCCAGTGCGTGGAATGTTATAGAAATTGTTCAGTCAGAGGAGTTTGTACTGGAAAAGTGCACGTCCAGTGCAAAACCTATGCTAGATACCATACACACATCTTTGCAACATGGTATACAGATTTTACATGGTGCAAGACATCCTGTTTGTGCAGCAGTGGAGTAAATAGGAGCACCAGCAGGCCTTTTTACTGACTATGGCTCTTCTCTGCTTTCCTCCACTTGCACAGTGCATAACACTTAGTTGTACTATGTTGTTAAAAAAAATAGATAATAAGTCTGTCCCACAGCCTCGGCTTCAATGTTAGCAATTGAAGCTCTAGTCATTTCTTATATTGTTTAAGGTTCAGTCCTCCTCAGAGGCCTTCAAAAAGCACACTCACCTCACGCCTCTCCAAGTTGTACTATATGCGGTCACAAGATTCATGATCAATAAAGAAAATGTAAACACACCTCTGCAGGTTTTGCCTTTCTCAAATGGCCACATAATGATGCTATTAAACAGAGCCTGCCTCACTTATGGAGCCTTACACCTCAAACATCCCTCATACTGCACTAAAAAATGTATCATTTTTGTAGGTTCGGGAAGAGTATGATCCAATAGGTATAGATGCATCTGTCCACGGATTACAAGAAGTGCACCATGTGTAAATCCTACAAGGGTCTTTTTCTGCTTTCAACTATCTTCTAAAAATTCTAATTAACGAACATTTTCAGACTGAGTAGACTCTGTGTACCACTGTTCTTTACAGTTGCCCTACTTACTTTGCATTAGATTTCCACATTAGGAAAAGGAAGCCCTACAGTGCAAAATTAAAAGATTTTGTTTTCTTTCTTGTTTGTGATCCTTGGCAAAATCATGTTGCCATGTGAAGAAACTATTTCACCAACACTCCATGAATTTTGGGGATGATCTGTTCTCCCCACTCTGAAAGGGGACCTTATTGCAGGCCTTTGTTGGTGCAAATCACTGATCCTTCCCTGAGTGGGACAAAATCATGTAGGAATGGCTTGTAGGCATTCATAAAGTCTCAAGGCAAAGCATGCCTTGATCCATCCATACTGCATTCCTTTTACTTCTACTTAATTGTGTGGTTGTGGGGTACAGTTACACAGTAGTAAATCCATTTACATCTCTTGGGTATCCTTTAGTGAATATAAATGGAGGATTAATTGGAGCCATTTGCATCCATAACCGAACAACTTGATTATTAGTTGGGGTGGCTGATGTTACTGGGGTAGCAGAAGGGACATCCATTGCCTTTTGACGTATATCACAAGAAATTAAATCACAGCGATGTCATTGTACATTTTCATTAAAACCTGAGGCTATAGCTTGTTAATAATCGGTGTTCAATAACTGCAACAATCAAGCATCTGATAACTCTATTAGTACTGCATGGCATATTTAACCACAAGGGTTAATAAGCCGTCCCAGGAGGGTTGCAAAAAGGGTTTAGCAATTGTTAACCTAGGTACAATTAAATTACGTTTCTGCTTTCTGCCACAGTAATCGTTTCTACTCCTGCTCCTCTCCTGTTTTCCTTCTTGGATATCGAGATGACACCAGGGCTGGACTGGCCAATTAGGGGGCTTCGGGCGTTTTCCTGGGAGGCTGGAAGGGTGGGGGCCGGTTTTGCTCATATTGGGGCTGGCTTTGTGACTGGGGGTGGTATTGCAGGTGTGCTGCAATATCAGCCTCCAGTAACAAAAGCAGCAGCAAGTTCGCACTTTCACAGCCCATCCCCGTCAAGGGCTGCTTTGGGTTTGGGTAAACGAGAACCTTGAGTTAAGAAGAAAATGTGGTTTCTTTTTTCAGCGAATCACATACACACTGTTCACATATTCACAGCCACATATTCACAGCCACTGAATATTTATGAATTTTGTGATTCTTTTAACAGTGTTTACTTAATAATTAAGCACGAGGTTATGCCTCATTCTTTACAGCAATAGATAAAACGATGTTAAGAAAATATCAAAAAGAAAAACCTTTTAATTGTTTTCCTCGTCTAAAAAACAAAGCGGTATTCCAGTCTAATTAAATATGAAGATTTCAGATCTTAAACAGTAGCTAAAATAATGTGCTTTCAAAGTCAGGACAGCCTTGAAAGGGTTAATCATGCATTATTCATAGAGCATTCACAGCAAATCCAGTAGTAGTTTTATGTCTTAATTACTTAAATTTACATTGAGCTATACTGATACTATCTCCCTTTTTTGTCTTCCCACAATGGTATTTTATAATAGCTTTTATTAAGACTCACTTGAAAGGAATTTAAAATGAACACATAATTTCTGTTCCTTGCATATTGTAGAGGAGCTAGGCCTTTTTTCTAATATTTGGCATGAAAAGTACTATCTTTTGTGCTCGGTGACACATAGCGCGTTTCTTAAGCTCGGGGTGAGTTTGGAACTGAATTGCCTCCAAAAAGGCAAAGGCTTGCTTTCAGTACATTTGTGTTAAATGGGAAAGGTGATGTAATCGTAATGTATCAAGACAATGTCCCTGAGCGTAACCAATATTTCTAACAGAAATTTACATGTGAACAAATGATCAGCATCAATTGTGGCCACTGGATGTCAAATCTATTATTTTCCCGTGAAAACCATTTGCATGTAAAATGCTGCTTTGGATCATGTGTACGGACACTGAGATTTAAGCAGGACATCACCACATTAGAGGTAAGGGAATGAAAGTGGAAGTGGTGTATTTATAAATGCAGCTTCTTTTTTAACTAACGATGTAAGGGTGTTATATTAGCATTCAGCCTGGTCATGAGTATGAACTTAACTTTTTGTAATTTTTAATAATGTTTTCTTTAATCCCGCAAAATATTAGCACTGTGCCCCCAAGGATTTTACCTGATAACTTATTTTTTATATCATCCCAATGCCGTCAACCGGTTCAGCACCCTGAAGCTCCGATGCAGGACTGTGCATTGCCTTGGCGGCTCTGCCAGCCCAACCCAGCATGACACATCTCAAGGCCGACAAATGGCCTAGTTCAATGCAGGGCAGCACACCTGGAAGCAAGTCCTCGCAAGCCCCAGTGGCTCCTTTTGAACTGGCCCAGTAAGACTCTCCTTGACCTCAGCACTGATGCATCTTTGTACAAGACTTCGCAAGCCCCAGCAGCCTCCTCAATCACGACGATGGACCTCTCATTGCAAGCTTCCATTGAAAGCCGCTGACTTTGCTGCACTATGCCTCTTGGTGCAGGACCTCGCATGCCAAGCTCCACATCACCTGTTTCTCAACACGGACCAGCACAATTAAGCATGTGGACTTCACGCTCCACAACCAGAATTTAAGTTACTCTTGTTGAGCAACCCTTACTGTTCCATCATGGTCGGCCTGAACATGTGACTTTGTCCTGGTCTGGAGCAACCAGATTACCACATGTGGGACTTTGTGCTTTTTGGTGCTATATTCACTGAAATCTCTCAAACCACATATCTCTGGTTCTGCTGACTGGATTGTTGTTGTTCTGGTCTTCTTTTATTTATTAAAATGTACTCTATTTTCCTAAATTGGTGTGGGATTTTTCTAGCATTGTGTTTTCATGTTATTACTGTTTGAAGTGCTGCAAAAATGCTTTACACATTGCCTCTAAATTAAGCTGGCTGCCCTGTGCCAAGAAACCACAGGACTGAGCATTTTAATTTGGGATGTTCTTGTGACTTCAGCCTGACAAGTATTGTGGTTGCCATTGAATAGGGTTTCATTCCCTCCAACAATAACCCAAATTCTTACAGCTTGTACTAGTATTTGCATAATGCATTCCTTCCCTTTAGTGGCCAAAGCACTTGTCTGGTGTGGTGTTGCATGCAGTTTTGCATTTGAGGTGTGTATTATTCGATTTTTTCAGAAACAAAATGGTGTGTAAGATTGTATCACGTTATGCCATATTCAGAACAACTGGTTACTTATAGGCTGATGGAGTCTGTTAAATCATAATTTATGTATACCTAAGTCTTCATAGATTTTCTGAGTTTTATGTGATTGTTGCTTATCCTTATTTTCTTGGATGGAGTGGTCCATAGATTGCAAGTTTGTAACAGAAATTGAGCTTACAATTATGAGGTCCTTTTTTAAGGGACAATGAAGCGATGATCAGGAGCACTGCCAAAATAGATGTAAGAAGTCTGTTTCAGTCTGTGTTTGGACTAGCACTGTAGAAGGACAGGGGATAGGTATGCATAGAAGAGAACTGTGATCATTGTTGAGCCTTTCAGAAACCTAGCAGTTGAGCCAATGGTGCTGAGCATAAAGGAGGTTGAGGGATGATCTGGTTTATTTGCGAGGTGTAACATAATCCAATTTAAAGTTGTGTCCTTAATTCCCTCATTCATTAGTCTTTATGGTATGGGATAATGGGACAGAAGTCAATAATAGAATGAACACCTTGATAAAGCACTCGATGAAATTAACTAAATTTAATCAAAAGAATAAGAGTAACAACATGCTGTCTTGGTATGTTCCCTGTCAAAAGAGCACCAAATAGTAATATGAAATTGCAGGTAGCATGCTTGCTAGCCAGTCCCAAGACACACAGACCAGGTCACTTGTGTTACTGTATTTTTTTGAAGAAATCAGACATTTCATCAAATGTATACAAAAGGATCAATGATCTTTTTGTTGAATGTTATTGCATGGTTCCGGGTGGAATTAACATTCAAGCATTAATTCATTTAAAATCGAGTTGAACTTGGTCTTCTAGCCAGTATTATACAGCATTAATGTGCTTGAGCCTACATGCCTTTTAGAGTCTGTGCATCTTGGGACTGGCCAGCAGGCTTGCTGCCAGCAGTTTCATATGGGTTGATGGTACATCATGTCAAAGGGTGATGAGTGGTCAGGTAGTGTAATGAATGCGTTAGGGTCAATGGTGTTCTTAAAGTCATTCAAAATTGTGACTGACACTGATTTAGTGCCTCTTCCAAATAAAAAAAAAATCTGCGAGAGAGGAGTTTGTTTTGCTCTAGGAAATCAGAATACTATGAGGCGCATTTACAAGAAAGTTGCACATCAGCTATGATGCGCCACTTTTCCTGAGCCCCCCTGTGCCTCCCTAACATCACCATGGCAGTGCTGTATTTGCAATACCATGGCACACGTTAGCACAATAGAGTCAACATTTTTGACGCTTTTGTGGCACATTGATCGACTAGCACCAAAAATAATGGTGTTAATCCAGCAATGCTTGGGGAGGCCCACTGGGGTGTTTCGTATTTTCATTGCAAACCTTTTAACTGGGCATAGTGGGTGCATCCACATGGGAAAACACAGATTAGACCACTCATGACTCTGATATTCTATTTTCCAAATGGGCCTAAGACTGGGGTGCTCGTTTCAGAGTTGGATGTGCTGCCACCTCCGACCTGCACCCATATGGTCTCATTCTAGTAGTGTTCTGCTGCAGAGGGCAGGGAGTTAGTAAAGATCTGAAGTTCAGCTGCCTCCCAACATGATTGTATTACTGGGATCACTCTGAGCAAAGCAGGCTATTTCCTTACTCCAAATAAATGGCAGGCCAGTGAACAGCAAGCTTATAAAAGCTGTCTTTGCTGCACTATGCCTCTTGGTTTTCTGCAAACTTGGGGCCTCATTATGTCTTCGGACCGCCGAAGCCCCTGCAGGCAAAAGTCCACCAGTCCTGGAGGTCTTTTGCCCGCCATATTAGGAGTGTTCTGCTGGGCCAGAGGGTGAAAAGCCCAGCAGAACACCCACCACAACATTGGCCCTGGCTCATAATTAAGCCGGTGGCAATGTTGTGGTGCGTTGGGTGCGACAGCACCCATCACGCATTTCACTGCCAGTAATTCAGGTGTTTACCACCATGGAAAGGCTGGCGGATGGGGACTCGTAATCCCCAGGGCAGCACTGTCCTGGTGGATTAATTACAACTGCCGGATCCACGAGGCTGCAGGCTGGCTGCAGCCTGGCGGTGTCAGCGGTTTGATCATGACGGCTCCACCACTATCATAATGGGGCGGTCGGACGGCCCTGTCTGCGGCAGTCCGACCGTCATCGCAATTGTGGCGGTCTTGAGACCGCCACACTGATAATGATGGCCTTGGTCTTTTTAAACTGCTGTTTCTGTTCTGCCTGTGATTGTCTGAATTTACCTCTTTTCTATCTGCAAACGTGGTACCATTAAACCTGCTGTTTTTGTGCTACCTATGACTGTATGAATTTCCCTCTCAGTTTTTCACAAAGACTGCATTAAGCCTTACCAACCCTCCCCCCAAAAGGTTGTCAAAAAGGCTAAATACACCTCTGTGGCTGACCAGAGTGTGTTTATGAGACTGTTTAATCTGCTCTGTGGTTTAAACTGTTATTGGAAGTATGTGCAACACTCGTTTTTGGCTTGAAAAAGTGATCAGTTTAAGTGCACAAAAAGCAGTATATCAGTGGTTTCAAATTTGTCCCTTACCTGAAAGGTAGAATCTGGTAGCTATAAATTGTGGATTGTGTCTATCGGTATACAAGGAGATTTGGAATAGAGAGGCATCTCCCTGCCCCAGCAGCCTGGGCTTGGTGATTGGCTCTCTAACTCCCAGGCAACCTGAGCCATCCTCTTACACCTGCGCTGGCCCTTTAAGTTTGTGGAGGGAACCCCAAGACAACCACCTCCATTTTGTGAGCCCAGCTTCTCTGTGCCATAACAGCCCAGTGAGCAAGAGTCAAAGAAGGTGGTAAGATCAAAGACTTTGGGCCTCCTTACGACCCTGGTAGCCGGCAGAACACTGGCGGCAATACCGCCAACACTCTGGCGGTGTTCCGCCAGTGTATTATGACTGAGGCGCATTAGCCACGGCCATACAGCTTGCCCCTCCACTATACCGCCAGGCAGGCATAATCCCCAACCGCCAGCCTGTCCATGGCAGTGCACTGCCATGGAAAGGCTGGCGGTAAGGGGGACTTGGGGTGCACCTGGAGGCCCCTGCACTCGCCATGTACTTGGCATGGGCAGTGCAGGGGCCCTCAGGCACAGCCCCATCGTGCATTTCTCTGCCCGAATTTCGGGCAGTGAAATGCGCGATGGGTGCTGCTGCACCCGCTGCACATCCACATTGCCACCAGCTCTGATTCCGTCAACTGGCCCAGCTGAAAAAGTCATGATAGGGGGTCAGCCATACCGCCAGCACTGGCGGTATGTTGGCTCCTGCGGCTTCGGCGTTTTTTTCAAAGACCGCTGAAGTCGTAATGAGGGCCTTTATGTGTTGTCTTGTCATTTTTATAAAATGTGCTATTTTCCTATCAGTGTCTGTTTACATTTTGCTCTCTGTATTTCTGCAAAGTTGTTATTTTACACTGCTACTTTCACCTACTCATGTATGAATTTATATCTTGGTTTCTTGCAATCTTGGTCCTTTTAAATAGCTGTTTCTGTTCTGCTTCTGACTGCCTGAATTTATCTCTGTCTGTCTGCAAACTTGGTACCATTAAACTGCTGTTTTTGTGCTTCCTTTGACTGTATGAATTTACTTCCTAGTTGTTCACAATACTGCATTAGATGTCACCAACACCCCCTTACAAGGCTTTTAAAAAACCTACATGCACCTCAGTGGCTAACCAGAGCGTGTTTAGAAGACTGTTTAATCTGCTATGTGGATTAAATTGTGCTAGGAAAGTGTTTGTGGGGCTCCTTTTTGGCTTGAAAAAAGTGATTAGTTCAAGTGCACAAAAATCATTATTTCAATGGTTTCAAATTTGCTCCTTACCTGAAAAGTAGAATCTGGTAGCTAGAAATTATGAATTGCGCATGTCTACATCCAAAGAGATTTGGACTAGAGAAGCTCCTCCTTGTCCCTGCTCTAGCAGCCTGGCCTTGGTGATAGGCTCTCTGGCTCCCAGGAAAACCTGAGACCTCTTCTCACACCTGGACTGGCCCTTTAAGTTTGTGGAGGGAACACCAAGACAGACAGCTCCATTTTGTGAGCCCAGCTTCTCTGCGCCCTAAACAGCCCAGTGAGCGAGAGTCAAAGAAGGTGGTAACAACCCTTTATGTCTTCATTTAGTTCTCTGTTTTTCTGTAAAGTTGGTATATTAAAATGCTATTTTGCTCTACCCATGTTTATATGAGTTTACATCTTGGTTTTCTGGAAAGTTGGTCATTTTAAACTGCACTTTCTGTTCTGCCTGTGAATGTCTGAATTTACATCTTGTCTATCTGCAAACTTGGTATCATTAAACTGTTGTTTTTGTGCTACCCGTGACTATATGAATTTCCCTCCTAGTTTTTCCCAAAGACTGTCATAGGTCTCACCAACAACCCCTTACAAGGTTTTTAAAAAGCCTAAATACACCTCAGTGGCTAACCAGAGTATGTTTAGGAGACTGTTTAATGTGCTCTGTGGTTTAAACTGTGCTTGGAAATTGTGTGCAGCACTTGTTTTTGTCTTGAAAAAGTGATTCGTTTAAGTACACAAAAAGCAGTATTTCAGTAGTTCCAAATTTGTCCTGTATCTGAAAAGTAGAATCTGATAACCAGAAATTGTGTATTGTGCCTGTCTGCACCCAAGGAGATTCAGAAAAGAGGAGCACCTTCCTGCCCATGCCCAGCAGTGTGAGCTTAAGTTCACTTGCCTCTTTCTATAAGTTTCTATTTGTTGTTGCATCTGTTGCTGTGATTGGTTGCTAGGGCTAGTATTTTCTATTAGCTTAAGGGCTTAGGGTTACAGTTCTGATTGGCGGTCAAGGCTAGGGATCTGATTGGCTACTGGCGCTAGGATTTCCTTTGGACTAAGGCTTTAGGGTTACAGTTCTGTTTGGTTGCCAGAGCTAGGGCTCTGATTGGTTAGTAGTGCTTGAGTTTCTATTGGACTTAGGGCTTAGGGCTTTGGTTTTGATTGCCTGGTATGTCTAGTGCTGGGATTGGTTAATGGGGCAGGTCTCCCATTGGCTCTAGGGTTTAAGGTTATGATTCTGATTGGTTATGGTTAGGGCTAGGGTTCCATTGGCCAATAGGGCTATTTAATCCTAGGGATCAGAGTGTCGCAGCCCTGGTGTCGAGGCTAAGGTCGGAGAGGACAAGGGCAGTTGCCTGTTTGGGCCTGTTTGGGACTGGTCGGGCCTAGGGCCAGAGATGCTGCCATAAGTTTCACTCACCAGCTACCACCTTAAGCCTTCTACATCCACCAACATTCAAGCACACTATCAGCAAAGGCATTCTACTTATACACCACAAACAAAACTCATACAGATATCAGTGTCTCAACAACCACTAAAAAACGCCACAAACCACATCTGTGCACAATTCTACCACAGCTAAAACACTATGGCACCTTAATTCTCACACAAAACACAACTCTATCATTTATCAAAAACCCATTCACACATCACCAACATAACGCAAAGTCACATTATACATAACATTAATGCATCCTGCCACACACTCCCTATTCATACAAAAAAAAGCTCTGTCCTCTACTTCCTCCTAACAGACCCCTATTTATTATGACAAAGCCTATTCTCAGCCTTCCATCACACATCCACCAACACCCTCTTCCTCTTTTTACCAATACCGTCCTTACACTCTGCTCCACCACAAATATTACCTCTTCCAGTGATCAAATCTAACACACTTATAACTCTTGTCCATTTCCTCTTACGCACCACATACACTCTTCTCCAAAACACATCACAACCCCATGTACTATTCAAGTACCACTCAGTCCTTCACAGAAAAACACTACATCAATATTTCCTCTCACAAATCCACAGAAATACCCCAACATAGCAACATTCATTCACCCGTCTCTCATCCATTGCACAATTTAGAGCCTTAGACTATGACCCACATGCTCCACCAGCACCCCAACCCATACTCCTTCCAACCTAAACAGGCACAAACAAAATAAACAAGATACCACTCTTCAAAATTTCGCATCTCAATGTCTATAACACAACAAGGCTACTGTACAAAAAGAACACAGCTCACCATCTCCCTCTCAACCATCATCTCCACCACTGACCCAACAAAATGCCTTCTAAGCCTGCTGGATGAGGAACATAATATATAGAAAAACAAATCTATTATGACCTTCATACAGTTAATATCAGCACTAATGACACACCTGCTACAAGTTCAAAATACACTGACCACTCTTCCACAAAACAAAATTATACAACCACCAAAGCACAATCTCTAAACTGCCTAACCATAAATGCTCAGTCGCTCTCTGAAAACAAGCACCACATCTACAACCTACTCACTGACACACAACCTGACTTACTCTTCATAACTGAATCAGGGGCCATATGTACGAACACTTTTTCCCATAGACGCAGAATGGGTAAAAACCTTTGCTACATCTGGCCCAAGATTTGGAGATGAAATGGCCCCAGTGCTGCATGAAGCCATTCCTTCAGACTATCAAACTATCACACAAAACCATATCAGCAAAAGAAGAGGTGGACTAGTTGTTATATTAAAGTAAGCAATACATCTCATCAAAACAAACGGCATCTCCAAACAAGGTTGTGAGGACCTTATCACCAAATGCAACCCTACACCAACTTCCTCCTGTAACTTCCTCCTCCTTTGCAGACCTCCATCTAGCAATTCAACATTCCCAGACACATATCTGGACACAGTTTTAAACCTTATAGCACCATACTCCAACTTATGCATTCTTGAGGACCAAAACATTTGGCTTTACAAACCCAATATGCCCCATCCAAAAGTTATCATCACTGGCCCAGTTTCATTGAACCTACATTAGATTGTACACAATCCCACACACATCACTGGACACATCATAGATATAATTTTTACAAATTCTGAACTGGTTACCATTCGAAACATCACACGAGTCACATGGTCAGACCATCATTTGGCATCTTTCCAGCATAAAACACAACAAATCGACATATGTAAGAGCGCCTCACATACATCCACCTATCGACCATGGAACAAACAACATTTTGAATACTTAGAAATACAACCGACTGCCAACACTGATCTAGACACAATAAATTGTGTTAAAAAACTTTACCTGTGACTACAGGAAGCTTTCAATATCCTATTATCACTCACAAAAACAAAACAGGACAAAATAAAACAAGCACCTTGGAGAAACATAGCACTAAAAAAGATAAAACAACAAATCAGAAGGCTGCAATTAACCTGGCTCAAAACAAACGACAACAAGATATATCAAGTTTTCCCTTGGTTATATATCACACGTATCCGACGCTATCTCAAGAGAACACAACCACTCCATACATACATAACTATTCCATACTTTCCATATATTCAATACCATTGAAAACATGCGTCCCGGAAAAAGGTTCCTCACTCCTCTTATTGATAGTTGGGTGCTTACCCTTGTTACGATCCCTCCCGGTGTTTTTTACTTTATGAAGCAAAGGAACCTTTTTCTGGGACACAATAGCATGAGCCCTGGATGGATATTTATATTGATTTATGTTATCTATGAGCCTTGATGTTTTTAATGGTATTGGGAGACTATGGCTGTCATTATGAACATGGAGGTCTGGACCTCCACACCAGCGGGGCGGCATTACCGCTAATGGCATGGCGGTCCAGACCGCCATATTCTGAACACAGTAGTGAACTTCTACCACCCACCGCCAGGCCAGAATCGACCGCTGGGCCGACTGTAGGCATATTCGACCCGGCAGAGGAGGCCGGACCGGCAGTGGGATTATGATCCCATTTCCACAATGGATTTCCTGGCAGGATAGCCCGCCAGGTAAACCCTGGCGGAAATCATACGGGTGACAGAAGTACTCATTCCTGTCACCTGTAGGTGATACACCAGCCCCCCGCTGCCACTATAGCCACCCACCCACCCGAACTCCTAGATTCACCCCACCTCGAACCCTGAAAACCGAACCCCCAACCCTCCACCCCAAAAACCCCATGTAGGTAGGCCCCCTAGCTCGACCCTCACCATCCCCCACCCCCCACCCCTACATACACCAAACCCCAACCCCCACATCCTCCTGCACCCGTTCACTTACATGCACGCACGCATACATACACTCAGACACACATCCCCCCCACACATACACTCAAGCTCACCCCCATGCACTCGCACACACACAACCCCCTGGTTGGCGGCAGGGCATTCCACCAAAATCAAAATGACCCCCCCATATGATTGTCCTGAAGAAGTTGGGGAGAAACTTGTGAAGGCCAATAAAACACGTCAACGCATTTGTGATACTGGATCCACTGGAACATGTTATAATTGGAAATAGAAGAAATTGTACTGGGCCTAATAATGAGATTTTCACGACAGTAATTTTATTATAGACAAGGGTGGAGTGTCCTTTTGTTTGTGCCTCCTGAATGCTTTTTTTTTTTAATATTTGGGGGTATTGAAGAGTGGAATTATTTTGTTGTTGTGGAATTGTTAATAATTATATTGTTCATTAACTATGATCTCCCAAACAACCCTACTACATTCTCCCTCATTTGTCTCTCCTTTAACTCATCCCAAACCCCATTTTACTTCTATGATCTCCCCAATCCCTTTCTATAGACTCTTCCCTCCTACATCTCTCCTTTACTCATCCCAAACCTCATCGTGCTACAATGATCTTCCAATTAACACTTCTGGATTCTTCTCTCCTCTCCTCTATACCTCCATTGTTCTTTTCAATCTAACAGACTCAAGTCCTCCCCTAAAATTAAATCATACCTCCATATAGTAATACTAATACTGTACTTGCATTCTCCTATACTAATACACCACTAATTTTTTTGGGTTCTGGAGTAGCATGCTACTCACCGCAAAGCGCTTTGGTGCCTTGTCAGGGGTAGTAAAAGAGTCTGGATTCCCCCCAACCCAGAAATGGTCTCACCAAGGTAATTCCTGGGATGATCTGCTCTCAGAGCTGACCCCTGACCCTCCAAGTTCTCCACTGGGGTCCACAACCCCCTCTGAACCCACTGTCTGGGCTTTTGCACCCCCTCACTATGAGAAGTACTGCCAGACACCAGAACTGGTGGGACACTTGCTACAGCCACCCCCCCCCCCATGTTCTCCTGACACTCTGGGGCCTCCCTCAGCAGATGGCCCTAATGTACAGGCTAGGCTCCCTTCCTGGTGTTCCATTATGGAACCCTCCAGGACCTGGGACTAGATCTCGGGCACGTTGGGCCTCAGCCCATCCCTATTCCCTCTCCTCTGAGACTGGACATGGGGTCCCTCACCCATCCCACTAACTGGGACCTACCTGGGACACTGCAATCCTTCCCTATCTCACCTGGTTAGGAAATACCTAGACCACTCCCCTCAGGAGCACCCCCAAATGCCTCTTCAGACTCTCTTGTACCCACACAAAGTTCTGCCTCCATTGTAAGTTCCCTGGGGTCAGAGAACTCACACTCCACCTGGTGTTGGCGTAGCTCTGAAAAGGAAGGACCAGACATATGCTCTCCAGCAATGACATCACTCAGCCCTTCACAAGAATGAACAAAAGTACCCTTCACTCAACCATCCAGTGACTCACCTTTGAAAAAGCACCCCACATTACCCTCCTGAAACTGGTGAGACAGCACCTGACTGCCCCTGCCACTCAATCCACACTCTTCTGGGATGTCTTCACACTCCATAACCAGGACTTCTATCTGAGGGGAACTCCTCTCCCTGTCACTCTCACCTAGAGTCAGTAGAATGTCCCTCCCACCAGTAGGAACATGACTCCCAATGCCAGTTCCCCAATCCACCTCAAGGACCCTGTGCATCACTGGAGGTACCTCATACCCCTGAACCTCCTGGTGTGTGTTAACTCCCTCCTTCCTTCAAGTAGGGCACCACATCTCTGGGCATCTGCACTTCTTCAGCAGCACTGTATATAGAATTGTTGCTGCCACCATCTGAACTGGACTCAGCCCTCATGGCTTCCAGCTTCAGCTCTTCACAGCTCAGCTCTTGAGCTGCCAACCTCTCTTTTTCCAGGGCTAAGCCTCTCTTCTCCTCAGCCCTCTCAAGCTCTGTATCTGGCTCTGGATTTGAGCTGGGAGCCAATCATTTATTTCTGTTCCCTCCTCAGGGCCACTGCCCTCCTCCTCAGAGAAGTCCTCCTCCTCAGACTCATCTGGTGGTGTTGCCTGACAACGTTTCAACTCATACTGAAACAGGGCTGAATCAAGATCCTCCCTTCTGGATTTCTTATTCACAGTCAGCCCCCTTTCCATGCAGAATGCTTTAAGCTGCCACTTTTTATAGATAAATAGGTACCAGAAGTTGACTTTCATTCTGCAAAGGCTACACAACCAAAAACCACAGTCCCAAGATATCAACAATAGATCCAAGAGGACATCAGAGGACAAAAAGCTAAATCACAAGACAAGTAGTATGTGGTCGCATAGTGGTCTGCATTGAAAAAAGCAGTGTACACTTGATCACTGTATGTCAAGTACAAATATAAGTCCAATCCCATCGGCTGATCACCAATGTCAGAAATGGGGTCTTTGGTTGGCAGTCAGGTTACCCCCTGTCCAAGCAAGGACCCTCACTCTAGTCAGGGTAAAAGAGAATCACCCTCAGCTAACCCCTGCTTACCCCCTTGGTAGCTTGGCACGAGCAGTAGGATTAACTTCAGAGTGCTAGGTGTAAAGTATTTGTACTAACACACACAGTAATTCAATGAAAACACTACAAAGTGACACAACACAGGTTTAGAAAAATAGAAAAGATTTATCTAAACAAAACAAGACCAAAACTACTAAAATCCACAATACACAAGTCAAGTTATCACTAAAAATGCAAAAAAGAGTCTTCATGTAATTTTAAACACAACGCTAATGCTGTTCAGTGAAAATGTACCTTGAGTGCATCAAAAATAACCCTGTACGGGCGAGTGTACGTCAAAAAGGGCTTGCGATGCGTCGATTTCACTCATGAGCGAGACCTTGCGTCGTTTCTCCTTTAGTCGGGTCAGCGTGCGCCGTTTCTTCTCTCTGCAGGAGAGCGATGCGTCGATACGGTCAGCACTCTCGGGTCCGGGCAACCCTTGTGTTGTTTTTCCACGTCGAGCGTTGTTTGCATCAGAAATTCAGCTGCACGATGGTCCAAAAACCACGCAGCGTGGTTTGCGATCTCACCAGCCTCCGTCAGTGATGCTGCACATCATTTTTCCAGCAGCGGTGTCAATCTTCCGGTCACATTGCAGACAAGCGTCGATTTTCAGCAACAGATCAGAGTCGCGTCGATCTTTTCCCTGCATGGTGGTCTGTGCGTGGATTTCTTACTCTTGGGCTGCCAGGTTCTCCTTTCAGGGTCCCAGGAACTGAATGGGCACCACTTGGCAGAGTAGGAGTCTCAGCAGAGGCTCTCGGTGCTGGCAGAGAGAAGTCTTTGCTGTCCCTGAGACTTCACATAACAGGAGGCAAGCTCTAAATCAAGCCCTTGGAGAGTTATTCTCAAGGAGGAAGGCAACACAAAGTCCATTCTTTGTCCTCTAGCACAGGTAGAAGCAGCAACTGCAGGATAGCTCCACAAAGCACAGTCACTGGCAGGGCAGCTCTTCTTCTTCAGCTCTTCAGATCTTCTCCAGGCAGAGGTTCCTCTTGGTTTCCAGAAGTGTTCTAAAGTCTGATGTTTTAGGTGCCCTTCTTATACCCATTTTCTCCTTTGAAGTAGGCCTACTTCAAAGCAAAGTCTCTCTGATTGTGAAATCCTGCCTTGCCAAGTCCAGGCCCCAGACACTCACCAGGGGGTTGGAGACTGCATTGTGTGAGGGCAGGCACAGCCCTTTCAGGTTTGAGTGACCACTCCTCCCTCCCTCCTAGCACAGATGGCTCATCAGGAAATGCAGACTACACCACAGCTCCCTTTGTGTCACTGTCTAGTGAGAGGTGCAACCAGCCCAACTGTCAAACTGACCCAGACAGGGAATCCACAAACAGGCAGAGTCACAGGAATGGTTTAAGCAAGAAAATGCTCACTTTCTAAAAGTGGCATTTTCAAACACACAATCTTAAAATCAACTTTACTAAAAGATGTATTTTTAAATTGTGAGCTCGGAGATTCCAAACTCCACATGTCTATCCGCTTCCAAAGGGAATCTACACTTTAATCAGATTTAAAGGTACCCCCCATGTTAACCTATGAGAGGGACAGGCTTTGCAACAGTGAAAAATGAATTTAACAATATTTCACTGTCAGCACATAAAACACATTACTATATGTCCTACCTTAACCATACACTGAACCCTGTCCTTGGACTACCTAGGGCCTAGCTTATGGGTGGCTTACATGTAAGAAAAGGGAAGGTTTAGGCCTTGCAAGTGGGTACACTTGCCAAGTCGACTTTATAGTACAAAACTGCACACACAGACACTGCAGTGGCAGGTCTGAGACATGATTACAGAGCTATTAAGGTTGGTGGCACAACCAGTGCTGCAGGCCCACTTGTAGCATTGGGTTTACGGGTCCTGAGCACCTCTAGTGTATTTTACTAGGTACTTACTAGTAAACCATCGCCAGACGCATAGTGCGGAATTTGACCTTACACTTAACACCTATATTGGAGTCCAATAGGAAAATCAATCAATCAGTGTCATGACTTGAAATTAGTTTCAGAGCACTCAGCTCTGAAAAGCAGCTTAATAGGGTGGATCTATTCAGAGTTAAATCTACGTCAATGATTGGGATAAAATCTACTATACAAGTATCCACAATATGGCCAAAAGGAGGAGCACCATCCCCAGGAAGAGAAAATTTGAATTAATAGAATCACCCAGCAACCCATAGGGCAGAAAAGGCACAGCTGTTGCGTTCAAGGCTGAAGACAATCCTGAGGGATGGTTGGAAAAAGATTCAGACTTATGTCCTCTTCTGGACTCCTCGGTGGGAATAACAGGCCACATCACCGAGGGAGAATGTAATGACGGAGACAGTGACATTGGGCATGCTTCTGGAGGAGCTAACACCTTGGGAAAGTGTACATTCCTTCTGCCTTTCTTCTTAATCCGCCGGAGAGGTCTTTTCGATTTTTTCATTCTTTTCACACCTTTGCCTTTATATCCTTCTCCCTTACTTTTTTCTACTCCTATAGAAGATGAGGAGAGAGATTCCATCGGACCACTCATTTGTCTTGGCAGAGATTTAAAAATTGGGAATAATTTCAGCCAGGCTGTTTTGACTGTGATGGTTGTTTACACTCGTCTAAATAATAAATCAAATAAAGTCCACTGGTTTCTCCAGCAAAGCCTTTTCATCACACAGCCTACTACATTGATCCGGATTGTCCAGGTTATCCAAGTCATCCAAGTCATCCATGTCAAAAGACTCCCTTGGGGGAACCTTCAGCTCCATACCAAGTGACATGCTAAGCGGAGTAACTCCATATAAGTCCTCATGATGGATTTTGTCTTTCTCCCAAAAAGTAAATATTTGCTTCTGACACTTCAGCTGAACCGCCAGGTTTGCTTTATTCCAAAGGGGATTAGATTTAGATTTTTTACATGATCTTCCTGGGAGCAAGCACCATGAGCGTAGCTTCTTCATGGTCATAGTTATGCCACGCACTCTAGGTCAGGACGGAGTTAACAATCTTAAAGAGTCTCTCAAAAAATCTCACATAGAATAAGGAGCACAGTGGACAAAAAGCCCTCACTTCGAAGTCCACTCAGTGAGTACTAATCAGAAACTTTTCGAATCACTTCACTTCACATATTCCCTCGGACCTGGGCTGACCAGAGCACGAGTTGATAGATCTCCTCAAACTCAATCTAGATCTCCAAGATTGAGACTCAGGCCCCTCCAGCTACCACCGTAGCTGTTCCAACTGACCCTCTACTCCAATTTAGTTATTAATTACAGTCACAATTTGGCCATCCACAGCTCCAAAGATATCTCTGGTTTTCTCTAATTTGCTGGCTGCTTTTACGAATTTGCAAATTATGCAATCTTTACAAGCCGTGCAACAAGCAAATACAACTTAAGCAAGCAACTTAAGCACAGGGCAGCACTTTTCCTGAGTACTACAGGTTTTTAGAGTGTAGGCTTAATCAATAGGCTTCTAAGCGATGGCTTGGGCTTCAGGTCTCACTCCTCCTACTCCCTCCTCGTGCTCCCACAACCAAACCTATCCAGGCCCTCCTGGGTGCTACCACCTCTGCCACTTCTGCTGTTAACAGGCCCACTTTCTCAGGCCACTTTTCTCAAAAACATGGAAGGGTGCCCCACACCCTGGGGAAGGGCGGGGTCACAGGACACGTTCTCTTTTCCTTCCTTTTTCCTCCTTCAGCCTGCTCTTCACCTTACCGCTTTCTTAAGGCTCCTTGGAGCCAGGATACTGCCTGCCTGCCGTGTAACCACCACGACACAACTGCCGAACCACCTGACCATCGCCCTCCAAACGTCCAAACTCTCTAAGCTCCGGCCAAGCGGGCTGCTGCTTCTTTGAAGCCTCAATTTGCTCCGACTAGGCTCGGACTGCGAGCTGCTCAAACACCGTTCCCAGTACTGGCTCCCGCCACCTGGCCCTCGGATTGCCGGGTTGCCTGGTTGCTGAGTTGCCGGCTCCAACAAGGCTGGAGAAAATGCTGTGAATGCTGACTGCCGCCCGATCAAGCAGTGACGCTCCGATTCCGCTTCACTTTCGCTTCGAGAAAAGACACAGTCAAGTCCTATTGCCACTTTTCTCCATGAGTCAATATATCCTTTTGAGAACACACTATTGGGGCCTCACTCACAATACCAAAACACAACTCACAGGTGACCCCTCAACCAACCTATAGTGATCATGCCTTACAAATGCAGTAGCTACTTACTTGACCAACCAGAAAGGGCTTCGGGGCATCATCACAGAACAGTACCAAAGAGGTATGCTACATTTGTACAGTGCAACCGTTTTTTTGACTGGGTCTTTCTGGATGCTCTCCTTTTATTGTTTTTGTTGTGCAACCATTTTACTCTAGTCACAAGCAGCCAGCACGGTCTGTTTGATATTTAACTTCTGGATCGACACTGCACAGACCTTTTCATTCACTACCCTGAATTTTAGAACTGCTTTGATAGGTTCTAGACAAGAGATTACATCTAATATAGAAAAATGGTTCATATTTCATCTTTTATGGGTGGGATGAACTAGAACAGTGTGCAGCATTCTCAATAGGTATAGCACCTTTTGATCACTTCTTTTTTATCAAGGCAGTAGTGTGCATTCTTGATAAACAGTTCAATGATCTTTTTTTGTTCTTTTTTTTGTTATATTTGGTGTAGTATCCACTCATTGTTTACCAGTGACCACCAGTGCTCGATTATTAGTTCGTTCAAAAAGATGTTAAAAATGTAATGAATATATTTGCAGGCGTCCCTTCCACAATCAATAATGGTGATTTGTTACTTCTCACAAGAAGTAATAAATTGTCACTGTTTAACGATTGTTTATGTACAGTAAGGGACACCTTCCTACACATAGACAATCATTAATGGCATTTTGCTTTTTCTATGTGTTTAGAAGAAAAAGCAAAAACGAGGAGAAATAAAAGTATTTCCCCACCTTCCACCAATCTAATGCCACCCTTGGCCCTTGGGGTGGTGTTAGTTTTTGGTGCTGCCTCAGGTTTATGATTTCTCATAAATCTTGGACAGCATAAAAATGCAATGGGTGTTGCGGTGAAACGCCCACAGCAACAGCCATTGCACGCCCATTTCACACTAAGTGATGTGTGTAAAGGGGCCGTATTTACAAAAAGTGGCTTAAAGCAGCTTTGTAAATATGGAGCAGGGCATTGTGCCACTGGAACGCCGGTAAATGTTGTGTTCCGGTGGCGAAATGCCCTCGTAAATGAGACTCTATGCTTGGGGCCCCACTTAATAGAAAAAATATGATTTCTGGGGAAACAATATAACTTTACCAGACAGTTTCAGCATTTGGCAAGGCCTTGTCTTGGCGACCTCCATGCTGCCTCACCATGAACAGGCCATAGCTGCTTCTGTATTATATAAATGCAAGAGTGTAGGGACCGAAGCACTAGGAAAAGAGCCCAGACATTCATTTCTTGTGGCAGTCTTTATCCATGCCAAAAATACAACATTGTTGATTAAGAAAGATTTTTCTATTTTGAGAAATATGCTGCCATGGTCTCTTTGACACCTTCTCTTCTTCCGGAATATTGGTTTCAGTTTAGTTCACTTTTTATTTTTTATGTAAGCATAATAGGCCCCATGAAAGGAGGAATGTCTGGCCAATATGGTGAATGTGACTCATTTGATTCCTGCTGTTGCCACTAAGAATTGGTGACAGGCGCCTAGAGAGACTTCATTGATGATTTTTCTGATCATTGAAGCTTTACATCCAAAGAATCAAAAAATGACAGCTGTGAACATTGTCTTTCTTGCCCTGTTCAAAGCAACGTGGCGGACTGGAAACAAATATGAGGTTCATTTGTGTTACATGCAGCCAGGTCTAAAGTTAGGGGCAGTAACCAAGAACGAGAAAGAAAGTGAACTGGCGGATCCGTAAGAAGTGGAGAGGAAATCTTAAGCCTCCCTCTTCATGAAGTACGCTGGTGGATGCTCCAGGAATCCTGCCCAGCTACTAAGTACTGATGTCCATAAGAAACGATGACAAGCAGCTACGAATATGACTAACTGAAGTAACACCAAGATGACACAAGAAGGAGAAAAGTGATCTCCCTGAAGTAGACCCTTGAGTGAGACCCAGATATCTACAGTACATTGGCAAGAGGTTGTGAGATGGGCGGAGCACCTGAGGGAGAGGTATGGCCAACTAGAAGATGGAAGTGTGGCAGAGAGCAAAGGCAGTAAAAGGGAGCCCTAGAAGTGATGAGCTTTGGGCCATGTCTGATCCTTCTATAGAGAGAGAGACCTTTAGAAGCTCCTTACTGACTATATGTTCTGTTGGAAGAAACTGGATTCATGGCTCCCCTGTGTTTCCATTTATATTTTCTCCCCTTTGTGGTTTCAAAAATTTTGATTGACTTTGAACCGCAGGGGAGGTTTCTGCTCCCTACTCTGGGATTCTGGAGAATGGGAGGAGGACAAAGAAGTCCTGTCCAGGCAAACTATAGAAGTTGTTGCCCTTTTCTTCGTCCTGCCACATTCAATGTTTCATAATGTTCTCCACAAAGTGTGCCACTTCTGTGGCCCTTGTCCACCTGGCTACTCCCAACCATCTTTTCTTATTCCTCAATCTCCAGTTCCTACGCTTACCAACTCACCCTCCCTTTCCTCGTCCTTTAAACCCTAACTGAAATCTGTTATCCCTGTGGATACACAGCATGATGTAAACATGTGCCTACCCTATTTTTAATGTTTAGTGTTTCGAGGGCTTGTAGTGCAGTCAGAAATAGGACTGGCAGGAATCATCCTCTTTTTTGTGGTGCACCACTTTCCTAATGGCAGAACAATGTCTGATCCCAAACAAATTAATAGAGGCCATAATTACTGTCATGCCCTCTAGAGGTAGTATTGTCGCTCAGTAAGATGTGATGTAGGGGTGGGTGATGTTTTGTAGAGTTATTCCCACTGAACATGCATCATTCCAGCAAGAATAAGGTATTTTATGTGCGGCACGCGAGGACTTTCGTGATTCTTTTTGTAGTAAAAACTCCATTTTTTTATTCAGAAATGATATGGCTTTCCTTTCCCTATCGAAAGTTCATTTTATTGTTCCTCTAAGTCGCTTGAAGAACTATCCCACAAGAGGCAGCTACGTGGTAGGAGATATAGAAAAGTAGGAAACTGCATGTGCCACGAATAGCGCAGTAACCACGATTTATGTACATTTTTGCTTCTGTAAAATACTACGCACAACACTAGTATGAGGGTTGCTTTCGGGGAATCGATGTGTGATCAACTGAAAGGATCTTTATTGATATCCCAGTGTTTCACAGATTCATCCTTTTAGTGGCAGTATGGGTATCATACGTAATCAAGATGGCTGCAAATGAACAAATCGAATGGGCCCATGTCCCCAGCACATACTGTTAATGGTACTACTCTCTATAACATCTCTCAGCGGGGTTCTAATACTGTAATCCCAAAACAACACTCATGTCCTTTGTTATACTATCTTTATTAATGGAGTGGAAAAGCTACTTGTCACTAACTGACCACAACAGAACAAACCCTCCATGAGAAAACACTGTGAAACACCATACTAAACATTGCGTGGTAAAATTTCACTGATAAATTAGTCAAATATGGCTCTGTTAAAGATTTTGGGACAAATTTATGAGCCCCTAGCGCCACTGGAACATCACTTTTAGTGACGCTCTGGTGGCACTTTGCCCTGCGCCGGATTTACAAGGTGGTATTAAGCCACTTTTGTGGCTTTCCGCCACCTTTTAAATATGACCCCTTCACACGCAGCCCTTTGCCTGAAAGGGGCGTGTAATGGGTGCTGCTGTGGGAATGCCACAGCAAAACCCATTGCATTTTGACGCTGCCTCAGATGTACGAGTTTTCATAAACCTGAGGCAGCGCCAAAATCTAATGCCAACCCAGGGGTGGCATTAGCAAGGCGCAACAAGAAGGAATACCTTTATTCCTCCTCATTTTAGCTTTTTCTATGAGTGCTGCATTCTGAAAGAGCAAAATGCCAGAAATTATTATTTATGTGCGGGAAGGTGTCCCTTCCTGCACATAAACAATCATTTGAAAATGACTCTTTGGCACTGAAGTGCCAAATGGCCATTAGTGATTGTTTTTCTGCAGGTAGGGACATCTCACTGCACAGAAACAATTGCACCCCTCAACGCAGACATCCTTGCACGATGGTGCAAGAATACCTGTTTTGACGCTGGCAGATAAATGTAGCGGCAGCTCAGGGGACAACACAGGGGTGTGCCGTATTCAGTTTATCCCTGCCTTGTGAAAATGACAGAGCACGGCACTCCCAATTTTAGCCCAGCGTCGCACTCCATCATTTTCCTATATATATCCTTATTTCCTCAAAATAAACACGCAAAATTAAAACCAACAGAAGCAGCAAATAGAGGTCTAATGGGCTAAAAAACACATATCAAGAAGTATCAAGCAAGAGGAAGAGAGGTCTCTGCTTTAAAGAGAAAGGCGTAAAATTCCACAAGGAAGTGGTCACGCTGGAGAAGGCTTCACCTTCAGAGTTGATGCTTTTAGTTCTTAATTTGAACCAGTGGTTGCAGGTGGTGTACCCCAGGATCAGGGCAGGCTCAAGGGCATTATGGCTGGTGCAGACCTTGGGAGGGGGGCATATTTAAGAAAAACATGGATTTAAAAAACTTCCACTGCAGAGTTTCTTGTTTGTCCTGCAGTTTTCAGGGAACAATAAAAATGTCAAGATAACTCTGGTGACTAATATTCCTGCTGGAGAGAGATTGGTGTTTTGTCTAGTTGCAGTTTCCACTCATTATAAAGAAGTGTAGAGGGTTAATATGACTGCTAGAAAGAACGTGTACCAAGCAAATCCCTGACATAGCACAGTGATCTATAAACAGTCTTCAAAGAGCTGCCTGCAAACTGTATGGTATAGGTAGGAGTGTTATGTGTTTTCCCAGATTATTTCATTATCCTTGTGGGTAGAAATAAAGTCTTATTAGTAAAGCCAACCACTGTGGTACGTTTTAAATCCTGATTTGTGTGCCTCTCTAGACCAAACACTCCCAAAAAATGTTTACTAGTATGGGTCACTTGTGACTCATACTCCTCATTATATGTTGTAGATTTTACATACATTTTATTCATTTGCTCTGTATAATGTGTGTGTGAAGTAAAGTGCTCTGACACCCTAAGCTGGTATGAGTAGTGATATAATACAAATGAAATGCATGTTAGAGAGGGGGCTGTGGAACAGTAGGGGGCACCGTTGGAGCATGGCTATTAGGGAATCTGAGGAGACTGCGGTTTTTATGAGAGTGCCAAAAAAACCTTGTCGCTCTGTACGCCACTAGCGCTAAAGCCAGCCTTGATTGGGACTCATTTTTGTGGGCTGGCACTTTATTTTCCCTCATCAGACTTTGACCCAGAGAAAGAGAATGAAAAACACAAAGGAAGGAAAGAAAGAGAAAAGTAGAAAACATTCACAGAGAAACCAGAGATGAAAAAAAGAAAATGAAAGACTGAGATAAAGAAGCGTCAAGATTCTTGCCATGAATAAAGAGGCTTGAGATGGAATGAAGACTAAGAAGCATTGCTCTGATATTGGTAGTGCCGGCCGCAGGTTTCTGATTACATTTTTCCCACAGCACTTATGTTACAAATTAAGCACTAGGCACATCTTTAGGGAAAGAAAAAGTTTGGATGAATTCATAGAATGAGCATGCGTATGCCATTTGAACTTGGCTGGGAGAAGGTCCTTAGTCCTAGAGCAAATGGCCATGATCAGACTGATGTGGTCTGGTCCAGAGAGGTTAGAGAAAAGTGTGCCTGTCCCATTCTGCACTTTCTACAACCTTTTGAGAAGCCATTTCAGGAAATGAAGTTAGATTGCATTCCCATAATCTAACCTCAATTGATTTAAGGCATTTACCACAGGTACAGGATGACTTATGACAGTGAAAGGCAGAATCTTTTTGAGCTATTGAAAATGAAGAAAAAAGCACAGGACACATTGGCCATCTGGGGTTGAATGGAGAGCTGACTAAGGGATAACAGAGGCTTGAAGCTGAGGAAAAGGTGTTATTCCATTTGACAGCTCATCTGTTGTGATGACAAATTGGATGGTTGGAATTTTTGGTGGTTGACTGCCATCCAATAGTTTATCGAGGACTAAAGTAATTAATATTGCTGTTTGTGCTGTCCCTTTGCCTGCTACCAGACTCGGGGAGTGACAGTCTGAAAATCAGCTTGTAGCCAGCCATGTACATTTAGAACTTCGACCGTACCAAAAGGAGTCATTTGGCCAGGATACTCATGTAGATGTTGAATAACAAGGGTGGTATGATCAACCCTTTTAGGACACCCCAGCTAATTTTTCTGGGCTAAGATAAAAACAGGTGCAACACAACGGGCTCATCATGGGGATGGCCTCAGGTACGAAACTTAGACAGCCAGGAGAGCATGGTAATATGATCAATGGTGTCAAATGCAGCTGAAAGATCTGGTAACTACATGATTCCAAAACCCCCATAGTCCACATGGCATCTGAGGCCTTCCAGAAGTGAAAATACCAGTAATTCCATGCTTTTGTCAGGGTAAAGCCAGCTTAAAATGAGTCAAGGATGCCGTTGAACTCAATAAACTCCTCGAGCAGAGCACAGACACGTTTCTCCAGCAGATAACTCAGGTCAGGTAGCAATGATATAGGCTGGTAGTCCTTCAGGTTGAACAAAGCCTTTTTTAATTGTAATTTCACTATGGCTGCTTTCCATTCTAAAATGAAAGTCGCCACTAGAGCGTGAACAATGAAAAAGATTGGCAAATTCATTGAAAAGGAATTTGTTAACTTAAAGAACTGTACGCTTTGGCTTTGCAGGCTTTGGTGATGAAATTCTTATAAACAGCTGCTAGCACATACAGATGATATATATGCCACCCAATTTAAGGAATCTCATCTGAAAAATCTGATGCAGGGATTTCATGCTTTCTCCTGTCACAAACTTAAAATATTAAGGTGTAAAGTAGCCCCCACCAATTCCTGCGGAATGGGAGAACCCTACAAGCTTTTCATAGCGCCCACACCCCAAGACACCTGTATGTGTTGTGTGTGTGGATATATATATTTATATATAACATTTCAGGGTTTCTGACTATCACACTGCAAGAGTTGCTTTGGGTTGAACCACAATTATAGCAGTAACATTACAGCCACACACCTGTAAAATGATGGACCAGATTTACAAGCCCTAGCGCCACCGGTGCGTCACTTTTAGTGACGCTCCGATGGTGCTATTCATGGCACCCTATTTACATGGAGCCATTAAGCCGCTTTTTGTGGCTTAATGCCTTCTTGTAAATATGGGCCCCTCCACACAATTTTCTGATGCAGATTCGATGTGCAATGGATTTTGCTGTGGGCATTCCATGGCAACACCCATTGCTTTTGACGCTGCCCCAGGTTAACGAGAAATCATAAATCTATGGCAGCAGCAAAAACTAACGCCATCCCAGGGTGGTGTTAACATGGAACCACGAGGAGCAATACTTTTATTCTTCCTCGTTTTTGCTTGTTCTGTTTGTGCTGCATTATGCAGCACATATAGAAAGAGCAAAAAGCCATGAATGATTGTTTATGTACAGGAAGGTGTCCCTTTCTGCACATAAACATTCACACCCCTCAATGCAGACACCCTTGCACTATGGTGCAAGGATGCCTGCTTGGCACTGCCAGCTAAATTTAGTGCCAGTGCAGGGGGAAACACACGGGTGCGCAGTATTTGTATAAATATGGAGCATCCCTGAGTTTTAAAAGTGGTGCAACGTGGAGCTGCAAATTGTGTTGCAGTGCCGCGCTGTGCCACATTTTTGGAAATCTGGGCCGATATGTTTTAAAATTTTGTTAGAACTCACTGGTGCATGACGGGAAAGGAAGAGCTGAAACGTACAATCGGTTTATATTTTCTAACAGAAAAAAAATGATGCACGGAAATGTGGTAGAGTCAAGTGTGGGGAAAATAAACGAATAATAATACAAAAACTCGAGAACAGATGTAAGGGAATACAAGTAGTGAGAAAACTAGGCTAGCACCGTCTGTCAATTGAAAGCAGAGAAAGTGGCTTTCTCTACGGGCTTGTCAGTTTTTGTGTTGAAATCTCACTTTAAATTGACCTTTTATTGACGCTCACTACTCTGCATATTTGTGGTTCTTATGTCAGCTTGGAAGCTATTTCATTATCTTTATGGCAGTCCACTGTCTCGGTGTTTTTATGCTTCAGCAGCAGTAATGGAACTGCTGCAGCTTCTAAACGTTCTAAAAAAATCTGAATTAAAACGTTAAAACATAAATGATAACTATCTATGTGTGTGTAGTTCTACAATTATGCGCTCTTAAAATGTAACCTTTGAACAAAATATGTTTTTTACAATTAGATATTGCCAATGAATATACATTAGGACATTACCAGTGACTGATAAAGGAAACATGGTGCTCATGTTCTGAAAGACTAAGCGCCCCTTAGCACCTCCCTACCACCACCATGTGATGCCATATTTAAAAGACGGGGCAGGGTCCGGGGCAATAGCGTCATTTCTCATGACGCTATTGACGTACTCTACAGGAGTAGAGCCAAAATATTGGCACTACTCCTGCAGAGTACTTAGGGCCCCATTCTAAAGAATGGAAGCCCCTTTTAACGCCTGCTCTTGAGCAGGCGTTAAAAGTGCAGTAAAAATTGGCGCAAGGAAATCTCATTGATTTCCTTGCGGCATTTTTCCGGCTCCCCTAACGGGGGCACGCCCCTTTTGCATACATTATGCCTGGCGCAGGCGTAATGTAGTGCAAAGGGTTACAGAGCATTCATTGTGCCACTCTGTAAATACGGTGCAGGGTTTTCGGCCTCGTTGGGCCACATTAACGTAAAAAATAATGACGTGAATGTGGTGCAAGGTGGCGCTCTGTCATTATAAAAATGCCCCTATGTTTAAAAAGTATGCATTATATATTCCTTAAAAGAAAGGACTGTCACGCTGAGAGCCTTGTCACATCGGCCCCGTGAGCACTGGCAGTTGATCTGTGTTAGGTGCTTAAGCGGTTATTTCTATAATTACTGAACCAAACCGTATCTGTTATATCGACCTTAGAAGCATGAAAGAGCTGTGCCATGATTGATTATGTAATCTGTAACAGGGAGAACTATGCTGTGGATATTCAACTCCGTAGCTAACTGAAATAAATGAAATGGAAAGAAAGACTTCCTTTCTAATGGAGGTATATAACTTTACAGTCAATAGAATGGGACAAAAATGGAGTAGCAACTTTTGAGTGTTATAACAGCAACTTTAAAGCTACAGGAAATATGATGTCCTTTAAGTAAGACTCATAATGCAATAAAAAAAAAATCTTGCGGTTACATTACATTAAATATTCTAATAATAATGTATTCAACAAACCGTAGTATATAGAAAATGAAAGGCAAATTCAATCACAAATAGGGGTCATTTCAAATTTTACACCCAAGACAAATATTCCGTATAAGGAAAGGCGGTTTAAAAATCATTAAATCTCAGTGTATAATATAATGTATGTTTTACTGCGCGACTACAAACAACGCGAGTTGATGTCTGAGCTCCAAAGAGAATCAATAAATATGAAACATAATTTCATCAATTTGTTTAAAATCTCATTTCCATTCTCTGTTCTAATGAGTTTAGTACCCTTTATTTGTAAGGCAAAGGAAAGAGCGAGACATGGTCCATGTTAAAATGTAATTGTCTTACATAAGAGTGTTGAGACTTTATTTAGAAAGGAGCATAGAATTGCCATCCTCATAAAAAAGAAGATGCATGACACAAACACACTGTGATGAATTGGTTAATTGGTTGGGGTAAGTGAATCCCTTCTCTAACAATAACCACATCCCTTGTCAGGGTGAACCACAAAAAGCCACTAAATTAGCATGTGCTTAACACTTTGGTATCTTGTCTCAAAATAAATCAGCCTTAACTTAAAGGCAATGTATATGTACAGCATACAAACAGTAAAAAAGTAAAAACACCACACAAGAGCATTCTCACACAAATCTAGAATGTCAGCGTAAATTGTAGTAAAGTTTAATAAGTACAATGATACAAGAACCATAAAAATCCAGTCAGTAGAACTGGAAATATGCTATTTCAAAATCTTAGATAAAAGTAGCACCAAAAAGCATAAAGCAACAACTTTGTTTATCTGGTCAAGACCGACCGCAAAGTCACAAGTTCAAATTCACTCCGATGAAGCACAGGTCTGGTACAGGCCAGAGTTCAGCTCACTGAACAGTGTGCCTGATTGTCCTTGGGCTGAGATGCGAGATACTGTGTCGCGTTGTGTGGGTACCGATGGAGCCGGCGATCGGGGGCTGTGAGTTGCTGCAATGAGTTGCCATGCGCTGCATCAGTTCCGTGGAGGCCACCGATCAGGAGCTGCAAGATGTTGTGATGCAGGTTCTTACATTGTGCTTCATTGCGTTTTGTCAATTCCAATGAGCTTTTAGCTGTGTGGTGATGCTTTGCAGGGCTTTGCATGGCTTTGCACCTGAATTGATTGAACCTTAAGTTAGGTAAATAGGAATTCTCTCTACTGCCACCAAGGGTCCAGGATTTGGGGTGGCACTTCTGGGAGATCAGAGACACACTCCAGCAGAAGCCAGCAGGGCTCAAGCAGGCCCAGTTGCAGGTCAAGGCAGGTCTGGTGAAGCAGGTCAGCTGGGCAGTTGCTGGGAGGCCTCTGGAGCTTGTTGCATCTCAGTAAGTCAGAACAGGAGACTAGCCAGAATCCAGGAACCACAGAGTAACTCCTTGGATTCACTCTGATGGTTCTGGGTTCAAGGAGCAGGTCCAGGCTTCATTTCTCAGGCAAGAGGGCAGCAAGGCTGTCCTTCCAGCAGCAGGGCAGTCTTTCTTCTAAGTCTTCCACATGTTCAGAAGTGATCTGATGAGTGACTCAAAAGGTACAATAGTTATACTTGGTGCCAACCTTTGAAGTGAGGTGGACTCCCTATACTACCTAATCTTCTGGTTCTGGAAAAGTTTGTTCTTTCCCCTGCCAAGGCTCCAAGTAGTCCTGGGTAACAATGTCCTTTGTGTCTGTGCTGAGGGCAGCGCTTTGAAATGTGTGAGCCAGGGAACAACTCCACCCCAATCAACCTGGCAGGGTAGCACATCCAGCAAACACCCTTTTGTCTCACTGTCTCAGGGGATACACAAAGATCACCTGACAAACTATTCACAGTCATGTGACCCAGGGCTCAGGCAGAAGGCACACATGGTTAGGAGAGCAAAATAGCAACTTTCTAAAAATTGCATTTTCAGAATTCGACTTTACCATTACAGAGAGTTTTAAATTACAATTCATTTGAGTGTAAACATAATTTTCCTAATTACTCTCAAACTTAAGTTATCACATATTAAGTGTAATAAAGTAACCTAATGTTATCCTATGGGAGAGTTAGGCCTTGTAATAGTGAAAAATGACTCAAGACATTCTTCACTAACAAGATATGTAAAAGTTAAAAACACATGTGCTACTTTTTAAATACTATTCACCCTGCCTTATAAGCCTTTAGGGCCTACTTTAGGGGTTTCTTGTGTGTAATATAAAAGGTTTAGGTCTGGGGAAAAATATTATTTTGCCAGGTTGAGATGGCTGTTCAAAATTGCAATAGAGACTGCAGCTGCAGATCTGAGACATGTTTAAATGCTATTTTGGTGGGTGGTACAATGAGCGCTTCAGGTCCACTAGTAGCATTTAATTTACAGGACCTGGGGCTGTAGAGTTCTACTTGCAAGGGGGTTACACGTAAAGTAAATGTGCCAATTAGGTATAGGACAATTGTGCCATACATTTTGCCACTGGTTAGCAATGCTAAAGTACACAGAGTCCTAAAGTTGCCACAAACAATTTCAGCAAAGCAGGATGGGTGAAGGCAAACAGTTTAGGGGACTACCACACAAGGGTGTCAGGTCTAACACTGTTACATAATAAATAATCAATTGTTTATGCTGATGACACAAATTATTATGAGGAAGTAAGCAGAGTTGCTTGCTTATGTCACAAGAAACCTACATTGACTTTATTTTTACCACTTAAACGTTGGTTGTCTGCAGTAAAAGTTAAAAAATGGTTGTGTTGCTCAGAAAGTCCTGCTATGAGGCACATTCTGCTTGCAGATATGAGAGGTTCTGAAAGTATTGCCTGCGTGGCAGAGTTAACAATGGATACAGATTGTGATTAGACTTTTAGGTTTTGTTTACCTTTCTTGGAGAGGGTGCTGATTAAACAAAGTGTGATTGTTACCTAGTAGTGCAGTTTAGAACTGCCATGAATTAAATACAGTTCTCTGCTTAGATAATCATTTTCTTTAGGGAAGACAAACAGAATAAGATTAGGGACCAGCTAGATTAAATCCACTATTTACACAAGTAACGTAAACACTGCAAATTATGGAAACTGATTCACAGTCTCTCTCTCTGTCTCACGCACACGCACACACACTCACACACACACACACACAGACACATACACTTACATAGACACACATACATAGGCACACATGCGCACAAACATCTCTATATTCAATTACAAAAACAAGTGCATCCATGGTTGTGAAATAAATCAGAAAACACAATGAAAGTCTCCAGTTATGGTTAGTGCCACAAACTATACCTTGCACACCTGCAATGTAAACTTTCAAACCCCACATGACAGCAAATGATTAAAACTCCGTCGTCCAATCAGATCAGATTAAATTTGTACAAGGATAGTCCACAAATACAGGTTCATAGGCCATCTGTGGAGAAATTATCACAATAGCTCTGTCTTGATTGACATCTTGGCTCTATTTGGGCCTTTCAAAACCAGTTTTGTAACACTAATTTCTCAAAAATAGATTTACACCAAAACAAACAAAAGCACTTAATTGAATGAAGTTCTAGTTTAATGCCAAATTTAGTGTAATTCGGATCAGTGTTTTTTTGGTAACTGAGACCAAAGGTTCCTATTAGAGTCAAAATTTGAAATGTGTTTTTTTATTCCGCTTTATTCCCCTCCTCAGATGGATCTGGACAAAACATACCATGCCAAATCAAAATTAAATAAACTATTTTTCTTGGATAGTTTTGTTCAGAATAATTAAAGAGTGCTAAAGATTTTGCCAAAAACAGCAAATAGATCTATTGCACTAAATACTGTGGCATTTCCTCTAGGGTTGACCAACTTTCAAAAGTTCTGGACTGTAGTCAGGCATTGTTCCCACCCCACTGTGGGTAGCCTAACCTCACATGTGGTGGCTGGTCATGCACAGCATACGTGCTCTTAATATTTCTTTTTTTTTTTTAAGTTTTTCCGGATGCTTAGATCTTATTTGCAAACTGTGAGGCCCAATAAGGTTTGCAGGATTAGGATAGAATTAAGTTCCACAAAGTCAGCATAGGCTTTGGAAGTCCTGTGTTGAAAATATTTTTTGATTTTTATTTTATTACCCGGATGGTGGCTCTGAAAAGGTTCACTATGCCCTTCAAATGCTGTATCTTTTTCATTTTCCCAACACAATGTTCACTGCACTGTGTTGATTAAAGGTGGCCACAACAAAAATCTTTTTGAAAGGGCCCGCCAATCAGAACAAGGAAGATTAGTGAACTGGATTGGTGAATCCAGAAAACACGATTGAACGAAAGGCTCTCCTGTTCAATAGATTTTTTTTTTTTTTAAAGAGTTAGTAATCCTACATGGAATTGCGAATCTGAAGAGGATTCACAAAATTAACAGATTAGAGATCTCTCAAATGTAATCTCTTCATGCCCAACCTGAGTGGTATTTTAAATGCTAATTTCTCTGAAACTACTGAATGAATTCACCTCAGAAGGAGAAAAGAACAACCTTTTACTAAAGTTTTACTTTTATTCCAAATTTGGGGGTAATTCAATTCTGATTTATTTTCTGTATTAAAAATCGTTTGGAAATTAAAATAGTAAATGGCACATTGGACCCCCTTGATATATCTGCACAAACACGAAGAACCCAAAGTATATTACAAACGTTGTTTGGTTAGGCCTCAACTCAAGCTGAGTTGTCAATCAAGATGGAGATATCCAGGCTAGTAGGTCATGGATGGTCTGTGAACCTGGGTTTGTGTACCATTTGAAAAACCCTCAGATTCATTTGAATGAGAGAATTTATTTTTCTTGTTGCATCTTTCAGGTCTGCATGCCCAAAGTAAGTTCTGCAGACTCAAAGATGTAAACTTGGCTGCCACAGCTGAAGGAGAAATATTACAGGTACTATTACAGTACACAGTCTCTTTTCCCCATGTCCTGAAAAATATGAAGAATTAAGAGTGAACATCCCTTGGCCCCAAGGCCACAATGGGGGAGGAGGGCTAATGCAACCCCCTGATGTAAAAACAAATTGGTGACTTTTTACATATTAGCCTGAGTTTGCATTGTTTTCCCCTGCATGACCCTCCAAGTCTGTAAACCTAGATCAGTGGTCCATATAGCCACTATAAAAGTTCTAGGATCCTTGCTTTCATTGGGTTTTGTGGTCTTCATGCCAGGTCTGCAACACCCATGGCAGCCTCTACACTCTGTAGCCAAACCCCGCTGTGCATGGACAAATGCTTTGCAAATTGGGGAATGGCTGCTGCACCACCTGGCCAAAGGCCAAGCTCAGCAGCCAACCCCTGCTGCACCAGCCATGGGAGTTGGGCACAGAGAAATACTACATGTTGTATGTGATCAAAAATAAAAAAATAAATTATTGTAAAAAATCAATTCTAATGTTAAAGTGAAGTTGTGCTTGCTTTGGTTATAAAACCACTACATATGTTTGAAAAAATATAGAAATATAACTAAAACACAGGTAAAATGTAGTTATGGTTGCAAATTCTAACTGCTGAGCCACAGAAATTCACTAGTTACGGTTGGGACTACAATCCAAAAATCACACATTAGGCATGCATACCATAACTCACACACCAAATGCAATGCTTATGACAGTACAATAATTACACCAAAAAGTAATAATATCTGAAAGCATAACATAATTAACAATATATACTCATACCAATAGATATTTCCAAATTCGTAATTGTCTTTTCCATAGCGTTGAGTGCAATATGATATCTAGAATCATATTTAACATTATTCACAACATTTGTATTACATCTGTCACATCAAGGGTGAGGTCCAGAGCATTGCATTTGGTGTGTGAATCATGCTTTCTTTGGTTGTTTTGCAAGTACTGGATTGCAGAGAAAGCCATAACTGGTGAATTTCAGTGGCTTTAGAACTTACTTTTTGTATTGTAGTCACAACATCAATGGTTGTTACGTGCTTAATTTAGGTGGACAAACTGTTCACATTCACCACATTACCTTTGCACAGTTGGAGAAAATCCTTCTGGTGTAATCACCAGAAGAATTTTCTTTTTAATAAATAATGTCGGGACTCGAGTGAAGAACTTCCCACATCCTGTGATTAGGTTTTTCGTTTTAACCAGTGTAATTCACTGTGCTTCCAATGCATTGATGTCACATTGATTAAAAGTTAAACCAATCTGTGCCTTTAGCTTTTACTGGTTTAAATTTGAACAGTGCTCTGGTGGCATATCTCAGATACCCAGCACTGATGCAAGTGTAAGGGGCACTGTTGTAAAGAGGGCAATTTCCCCTTTCAAGTGATGCCCCTCACTAGTGGTTCCCTGCTTCGGGATGCTACAGAACTCTGATCCACCAGCAGGGATCCATCACAAGGAACTGTACCTGAAGCATCCACCAGGCATTGGCAAGTGCTCAGCCCCAAAAAAGCAGAAACAGTTCTTCTGCCCCTCTAAGCTTCAGAGTTGGGTCATTGGGCTGCTACCCCTAATCACACCCAAATGTCAAATAGTCCATTAGACACCAGGGTATATATTTTCTAAGTCATAGTTAGGGTCACATTTCCATTGGAATTGTTTTTCTTCAGTTTGCTAATACCTTTGGCATCGTTTGACTAATCCTCACAAAACTTTCTAAATAAAAGTGGCATCCACTCCAGCTTCTTCCTGTAAAGGTTTGGGGTGATGTGCCAAGCAGGGCCAAGAAAAAAGAAGGGCTCCAATATGAGTTTTCCAAATGCGATTTTCTATAGGAAAATCAAACCGCCATACCACAAAAAGCGTCTGAATGGAGGTACAGTAAAATTCGTAGAAAGCTAGATCGTGGTCCAGAAAGTGGGCTTTTTGTGATATGCTGTAAATCTGGTCAGTAGTTTTAGAAAAATTAAGATACAAAATGTTTGTATATTTCAGAGAGCAAAGAATCTGCAGAATAGGCAAATCTGTAGATAAGATCTGGTTGCCTGCAACTTCACCAACAAAGATGTGATGGCAGCCGTTTTAAGACTAGGGTATTCCACTGTCACGTGAAAAAAGCAACAAAATAAACAAACATGAGGGGGCAGAGTAGGGATACCCTGTCCCTTTGGGCCTGGATGAGAGTTACGAGAGAGGGTTATACATATTTGTGGCTCTAATAAAAGAAAATGGTGGTCTCCCTCCTCTTTTAAAATACCCCCCTGGGGTGGGCCAGGGCCTGGAGTATTTCAGTACTTTAATTTAAATGGGAAGGGTGCATGCAGCCCCCTTCCATGAGCCTCTATGAGGCCCCATGTACACCATCCCCCAGGGCTTTTTATATGATTAAGTGAGGTGGAGCATGGCTCATCCTCCTTGAGCCTGTATGAGGTCATGTGACCCCACCCCCCGGGCCCAATTCTAATTTGAGTGGAGGGGGTCATGCAGCCACATTCCAGAGCCAAAGTAGGGTCTTGGGGACTCCATTTTTCGAGACCAGTATTCTTAACAGGAGAGGGGGGCATCTGCCCCCCTCTTCAAGCCTAGATTGGCCTCAGGGACACCCATCCCCAGGGTCCCATGCAAGCAGTGTCCCAGGGACCCCATTCCCCTGGACACTGCTTTTTCCTGCCCTGGAGAGTGAGGGCATACCCTTCCCACTGTAGGGGGCATGAAACACAGCTTCACTCCTGCCTCAGCGGGATCAGTGAAAAATGCTACTCCCACCCAAGCAGAAGCAAAATGAGTGAATCGGCTCCTGCCAGCACCACTATAGGTGCTGGCTGGGGAGTCAGCAGGGGCTCTAGGTGCCCTTGGACTTCTCACGTGTTCCCAGATGATTTTGGTAATATAGGTGTCTCAGGGGGGCACAGGGCTTCCACTTTGGAAAAAAAACGTCTCCCATGGCACCAGGTATGGGTGCTGGTGGGTAGCAGGGGCCATCGGGCTCTCTTACCTATGGCCCCCAACAATTTTGTTTATGTGGGGGCCCTGGGTTGGTACCTACTTGGCAAAAGAGAAAAAAAGAATAAATGAGTGGCAATAGTTGCTCATTTAGTATTCACTGCTTCATTGAAGGAGAGCTCCATAATGCCCTGGGGGATTTTTCAATATTTTTTACACCTGGTGGTATCTCTAGATGAGGTAGGGGCACAGCCAATCTTTTTGAAATGGGGTAGGGGGCTGAAGGAAGATGCAGTAATATTAAATAAACACAGTATTCATGATCCCATGAGGGCTTACCATATTTTTTAAAGCATTTTGAGCTTGAGCTGTATGCTTTTTAGTTGGAGTGAAGAGCCCCCTCACAGTTGGTTCTATGGCTACATTTGTGGCATGAAAAATGTTTAAAAAAAGACTCTGATTTTATTAAAAACAATTCATGAAAAATAATTTGAGACAATCATTATTATTAAACATTTAAATGTGTGAATTTATGACATATACATTTGATTATAGTTATTGATGATTTTTTGACAAAGCCAGTTAGTCTTGGTTAGAAATGGGGTTTCTAGTTGGCAGAGGTATATACTCTTGTCCAAGTAGGGACCACAGGCCTAGTCAGGGTAAGTCACAACACAATCCAAATTATCCTGTGCCCACCCTCTGGTAGCTTGACACTGAGCTGTCAGGCTTAACTTAGAAGGCAACATGTAAAGTATTTGTGTAATAAATCATACAGTAACACAGTGAAAACAAGACAAAAATACACCACACAGGTTTACAAAAATATATCATATTTATCTGAATAAGATAAGGTTGAAACACACATATTTATCTGAATAAGAAAGGCGCATGCCCCCCCCCCCCTGGGCTTTTCAGAGTCCCGGGGACTACCAACCTCCAAGGGGCTTATTTTTCATTTAATGGAGGGAGGCCACATGCCCCCCGCAGCCCCGGGGACTACCACCTCCCCAGGGCTTACATTCTTTGGAATGAATGGAGAGGTGGGCCCCTCGAATCCCTGGGGTCCACCACCTCCCAGGGCAAACATGAACAAAAAAGAAAGGGGGTTCGTTTTGGCTGTGTGGCCCCCTCCTTAAGGAGATAATGATCGCCCTGCGGGCAACACCTCCCAGGGCTGGCTCCTGCTTTGTCCCAGGATGCCCACCCTTGGGACATATCTGCTTGCTTTTGCTTGGTAGGAGCTTGGTAGGAGAAAAAGCAAACAAAGTCTGCTTTCTGCAAGTGAGAGCTGTCAAACTGCTCTCACTTGCAGAAAGTGAAGTTTTCATCTGTCTTCCCTGCACACAAATATGCGTGCGGGGAAGACAGATGAAAGCATTGCCCTGCAAGCAGGGTGCTGCTATTATAGGCAGCTCCTTGCTTGGTAGACAAGCAGTACCGGCTCCCACAGGACGTGGGGAGCTGGCTAGGACTACGGGGGCCTTCAGGGTCCCCCGTGGTCTTGTCACTCTCTCTCTCTCTTTCATCCCATAGTGGAATAGAAGAGAGAAAGAGAGAAATTGTCATTGCAATGGTCCCTCCATGCGATGACTTCAAAGAGTAAGATTAGGAAGATGATTGAGATGAATGATGTTATAGTTACGTTTGAATGCAGAGCAGAACAGAGTCACTTCTGGGCTAATGGTCAAGGTCTGGTGCTATCACTCTGTACGCTTAATCCTAGTATCGCTTGGCAGTGTGTTTGTTTATTTACTGGTGTTTTGACTAAGAAATCTTCCTAGTAATGGAACATTCACACTTCTTTCCAACCATATGCATGATTTGACTGTCATTGGTATGTCTGTCTGGAAGCATCACAGTAAGGAATCACCTACTGCTTAAAGGTTGCAGTCACAGATCCTCGTACTGTAAGTTGAGGGTCCTACTCCAGGTGTGCCAGTGATCGTTTTCCTTCTTTGATTTCTTTTCAACTTAAAAAGTTTAAGGTTCATACTAAAAGGTGATCTAACTCTTTCTAATTGACAAATACATTTTTCTTTTCAATTTGTTCATAAATATTTCTTTCTGAGTATATCATCCATCAAAAAAACTCTCTATTCCTATCACTCTTTCTCTCTCTCTCTCTTTCTCTTCAAATCTCTTTCTCCCATTTAGACACACACTCAGACCCTTACACACCCACTCACATACCCCACTTGAAACCTCACACAGCCACTCATAGACCCACTCAGACATTCATGCATCCACTCACAGACCCACTCAGACTCTCACCCACCCACTCGCAGATCCACTCAGAACCTCATGCACCCACTCACAGACCCATTCAGACACTCATGCAGCCACTCACAGACCCACTCAGACTCTCACACACCCACTAACAGGCCCACGGAAACCCTCATGCACCCACTCACAGACCTGTGCAGACACTGACACACCCACTAAGACACTGATGCATGCACTCTCACAACTTGACAGAGACTCTCAGAGCCACTCTCATCCCCAGATCCACTTCTCAAACCTATTCTCACACTCAGAGTTGGTCTGCGGCCAACTCCTGCCTCACATGGCCAAAGGGGCTAGGGGGGTTGGTTGCAGAGTCTGGCTGCAGGCCGGGCCTTCCAGGCAACCCCTGCCACACACAGGTGAAGGTTGTGCACAGCACAAGGTTGGGTGCCTTATAGAGGGTTGGCCTCCATGCCCTGTGGTAAACCGCTGCTGAACACGGCCGAAGGCCATGCTCGGCAGTGGTTGAATTAACATATACTAATGAAAATGGCTATACATTTAAAAAAAAATGAAATTCAATAAAAAAACAATGGTTACAGGAATGTTACACCACTCATGACATCTTTGATAACATCACTGATAATATCAATGTAATATTGGCAGCAAAAGTATTGATCAGATAACTGCATGGCAAGGGCACAAGTTATAGTTACCTTAGGGCATGAGTTTCTGCAGCCACCTCCTATATTCACCCAATGCACGCTGCGCACAGGCTTTGACCATGCGCAGCAGGAATTGTCCAAAGGGCCTTGCCTGTGGCCAGTCCCTGTGGCCAACCCCTATAACAACCCAGCCCCTCATGGCTCTTCCTCCTCAGGTCCATATCAGCGTCTGGGACACCATCCCCCAGGGCCCAGCAAAATGTTTTAATTGTTTAGAATTTTTTTGAGGAGGGTTTGGTTGTGCAGCCCCCCCCCCCCCGGCTGATCTCAGCCCAGAGGATAGCATCCCCTGGGCCCTGGCTTAAACATTTAATTTTTGGGGGGAGGCAGGCTGCACAGCCCCCCTCTGCAGTGTGAACTTGGTCCAGGGCACCCCATCCCTGAGGCCTGGCCTAATTCTTACTTGGGGATTAGGGGGTCCCCATGACCCACCCCCCTAGGCCAATCTTGGCCCGGGGATCCCATTCCCCCAGGCACAGCCTAAATATTTTTTTGGACAGGGGGTGTGTGGACCCCTCCCTGGGGCTGATCTTGGCCCTAGTGACCCCATCCCCGGGGATTAGTCATGTGAACTGGGTGACCCCCAGGGTACTGAGTATTAATGTTGGGGACTGTGGAGGGGGGGCTGAAGGACCCGAAGTCCCCTGAGGGAGCCAGCATTTCTGTCACAGAGAGCGAACTGCTTAGCAGCTCCCTCTTTGTGAGAGCAGTTTTCTCTGTGTGCCTGCCTGTATATTTGTGGGCTGGCAGACAGAGAAAACCTACACTCTGATGAAGGGAGAGCTGTTTGACAGCTCTCCCTACATCAGAGCACAGTGTTTGCTGTGGCTTAACGACAGCTGTCAAAGCTGCCACCAAGTCACAGCAAAAAGCTGTGTCCCCGGGGTTGGAACCCCGGGAGATTGGTGGGGAGTGGCGGTCCCCAGGGCCATCAGTGGCTCGAGGAGGGTCGTGTGTCCCAGTCCCACGAAAATAGCACCGGGGGGGTGGTGGTCCCCAGGGCTGCAGGGGGGCTGTGCGGCCCCTCGCACATGATTACATCAATAGCCCCAAAGGGTGGTAGCCTCCAGCGCTGTGAGGGGGCCACGTGCCCCCCCAAACAAATTGCCAAATGCCCCTGGGAGGTGCCAGTCCCCAGGGCTGCAGAAGAGCTGTACAGCCCCCTGCATATGATTACATCTGAGCCTAGAGAGGTGGTGGTCCCCTGAGCTGCGGGGGGGCATGCACCACCTCACACAAGTTGCTGAATGCACCGGGGAGGTGACAGCCCCCACTATAAGTGATAAAAGTCCCAGGGAGGTGACGGTCCCCGAACTACAATAAACAATGACCCCAGAACTTGGGCTACCTGGGGACTTGTGAATTACAAATCAAGGGAATCCGCTCTTCGTTTTCTACAATAATTTTCATTAGATCAACCATCGAATTGTGGAAAAACATTTTTTTTAAATGTTTTTTGCTGTGGGGGGTGTGCCTCTGGGACCCCAGCATCACAGATAAGAAGGCAGGGTGTCTGTTTCCTGATCCCTTTACACCCCTTTACACCCCTGGACGAAATTTCACCAAATATGGCATAATGGTAGCCATTGATTGATTCACAAAGAGCCCTTTTTGTTATTTGGTGTAAATCTCTTCAGTATGAATGAATGAAAGTTTATTTTATTAGTTAAATAAAACCATACAAAATATTCATTCAACATAAAACTTAACAGAACAATATTGGTACTTAATTTTGATTGTTAGTACAAGACTTTGTTACCGCGCTGGCTGTGTACCCTGCGATGTGCTTGTCTACAGGATCTGATACCTAAGCCATTTAGTTCTTTTTTTCAGTAAACGTCTTCTTTCAACAGCCAAGCTGGGCAAATGCAGACCACTTGCACCAAGTTTTCTTCTGCCAGATGACATAGACGGCACTCGTGGTTGCCTACTCGCGGCCCCTTCTTATATTTTGGCATGAGGTCTAGCTTTGAACTTCACCCAGCCTGTGCCTTAGAAAGCGTTGCTTGATTTTCTGTGAGTAGGGTGCAGCCATAAGTGGTGATTCTTTAAAAGTTTTATATGAGTTAAGAATCAATCAACCATGTGACCTTTTAGCCAGAACCTCCCTATCTTCTAGCCAGCTGTATAATTTACTTGATTTATTCACTGCTTTGTTAAAAGCCGGGGTGGGAAGTGACTGGTCCATTTATTCACTGCTTTGTTAAAAGCCGGGGTGGGAAGCGACTGGTCCCATACCTCACCTAAGTTGAAAAGACTTTTACTCTTTTCCAGATACCTTATGTAATTGCTATTCCCTCTTTCTAAGATAATTTCCTGCCAGACTAGATTAGCTAATGAAACCTTTTTGAGCGCGTCTCAGTTTGTAACAGCATCTGATATTGTCGGGGGACGGGCTAGCAACTGCTTCACCAACATGAATTCCAGTCTGACCTGTTCTGGGGAGGCGTGCCCTGGTAACCGAAAAACACACTTATATGTCTTTATCAAAAGCATATCCAGGAGAGCTACCTCCATCCCCCTCATCATTTTGGTCCCATAGGTGAGGGTTGGCAATAATTTTGCTCTCATTATGGCTGTCAGTGGGTTCAGAGCACGACCACAGGTTGAGTTTGATAGCTTGCCAAAGGAATGAGCAAGTGCCTGTGCCTTATTTTTTATTGCTTCTTTTTGTAGCGCATAGTTACATCTGACATCGACGACTACTCCTAGATATCTGTATGAGCTTACTTCCTCTAGGGTCTTTCCGTTCAAGTACCATTTACACTGGCTAGTGGGTCTGCGATTTAGAGTGATCATTTTAGATTTATTATGGTTGATTTCTAATTTGTTTGTTCTTGCATACTCTTCTAATTTGTTTAGCAGTTTTTGCATGCCTATTGTGGTGTTACTAATTATTAATAGGTCCTCTGTGTATAACATATTAGATAGTTGTCGGCAACCCAGGAAGGGAGAATGGGATGACTGATCGTTTAATTTGGCAGAAAGAACTGCTACGTACAAATTAAAGAGTGTTGGGGCCAATACACAAACTTGCTTCACACTGACTGTTGTTTTAACTGCCCTAGATAGGTGAGAGCCTACCCCCAGTTTAACCTTCACCCATGTATTGGAGTAGATCATTTCGATGGCATTTAAAATAGTGGGTGGTAACCCCCAAAGTTGTAGTTTGGCCCACAGTTTGCCACAGGGGACACAATCAAAAGCAGCTTTAAAGTCAACAAAGCACAAATAGGTGGGAGTCTCAGTTGCTTTTGCTCTGTTGGTGATCAGTCCCAGTGCTATAAGGTTTGTTAGTGTTCCTTGGTGAAGCCACTTTGATTTAAGGGCAAAATGTTTTTATCTGCAATCCAGGACTCTAAGGGGGTCATTCTGACCTCGGCGGTAAAATGCCCTTACCGCCGGTCATAAGACCGCCATAACACCGCTGCGGGCGCGGTCAACCGCCACGGTCATTCTGACCCACAACGGCCAAACCTCCAAAAATCCGTCCTCCACTGCAGCCCGCCACATCTGCGGGCAGCGATAAACTGGAGATGACCAAACCTCCACCGTTACGCCCATGCCATTACGACCCACGAATCCACACGGCGGTCATTCAAACGCGGTATTCCATTGGCGCTACACACCGCCGCGGTCAGAATACACACACATCACCAAAACACAGCCACATTGGACAATTTGAAGTACACACACCTGATACACATACACACACCACTCCCACACAATCAACCAACTATAAAACACACACCCACATCACCCACAAACCCCTGCGACCATAATTACTGAGAGAAGGAGAGAGAGACACAGCAACAATCCATAGCAAGACACACTGAGGCACACTACACCATCACACACACCACATAGTAGCACAAAGCACCACTCACCAACATACTCCTCATCACATACACCACCCCACACCTCACCCACACCACCCCATGGCACCCCAAAGGCACCCACGCTTTTCGGACCAAGAACTCCGGGTCATGGTGGAGGAAATCCTAAGAGTGGAACCCCAGCTCTTCGGCTCGCAGGTGCAGCACACCAGTATAGCCAGGAAGGCGGAGCTATGGCAGCGGATCGTGGACAGGGTCAACGCGGTGGGACAGCATCCCAGGAATAGGGAGGACATCCGCAAAAGATGGAACGACCTACGGGGGAAGGTCCGATCGATGGTCTCCAGGCACAACATCGCGGTCCAGAAGACTGGCGGCGGACCCCCACCCACCCCTCCCGAATTTACATCGTGGGAGCAAGAGGTCTTGACCATCCTGCATCCTCAGGGCCTCGCTGGAGTAGCCGGAGGAATGGACTCTGGTAAGTCCCATCTCAACTACTATATCACCCCCACCCCACCAGCATGCCAACCCACACCCCCACCCTCACCCCCAACCCCCCAGCACACATCCTCCCTGACAATGTCTCACCAGCACAACCCACCCATCCCAACACCAACTCCTGCATGCCAACACAAATCATGGGCACCCATCACCTAAGCATGACCACTGCACTAACCCCCCCCCCCACTAACTACCCTCACAACACCTCCCTCAAGGGAATGCCTGCACTGGGGGACAAGGGCACCCATAACACGCACGCTATTGCACACACAGAAACAATAACCAAACTCTCTTACCCCATGCAGGACCCGAACGACAACACACCAGCCAGGAGGGTCCAGAAGTGTCCATCCCACCACCGGAACAGGCCCACACTGAGGATAGCAGCTCTGTCGACAGTGAACCTGATGACCAGCCCGGACCATCGGGGACCTCTGGGCAGTCGGTTCCCCTCAGGCAGCCACAGACCACACCAGACCCGACCCCCTCTGCCAACACCAGCACAGCTCCCACCCAGCGGGCCCATGCCTCTGTCTCTAGGACAGCTCAATCAGCGGTGTGTCTGCCACTACAGGGCACCCAGGCTAACCCAACACCCCAACAACAACAGGGACCTGGGGGCAGTGGTAGCGGGCACACCGTCCAGGGGACAGAGGCCGGGGGAAACCGGGCAGCTCGGAGGGCTGCTGTGCGACAGGGGGGGGAGGAGAGGCCCAGGGAACCCACTCTCCAAGAGGCCCTCACCACCATCATGGGGGCCTACCACCACTCCCAAGAGACGATGGCGACGGTACTGGCCAGGTTCACGGAGATCCAGGCACAGCAGGAGGAACGCTACATGGGGTTCAGGGAGGAGCTGAGAATCATCGGGACCGCAATGGGGACCATCGTCCTGGCCCTCAACAGGATAGAAGACGCGTTGCGGGACCATGTGGCACCACACAGGGCCCCTGTCACTAGCCCGGACCAGGAACAGCCTACCACCTCCGCCGGCGCTAGTGGACAGGAGGCCCCAACACCACGGCAGGCCACCAGAACCCCACCTCCTGCTGAAGAACAACCACCCCGTAAGAGGAGCCTGAGATCCAAAAAAAAGACAGAGTAGGATGTCAAGACCCCCGCCAGCAGGACATACCCCCTGAACTCTTCCCACTGTCCCACATTGCCACCCTGTCCAACCATGAACTGCCTCTGCTCCATCCTTCCACAGGCAAAAGGACAATGCACCTGTGAGACTGAGAACTGGACTCTGCCATGGACATTACTCCACCCCCACCCATCACCCTTATAATCACATGTACCAATATCTAGCCCTGTAAATAAATCACATATTGCACACAAATCAGTTTGGAGTCATGCTGTATTATTAGCAAATGTATTACATATTACTGTTCAATATCTGTTCTGTCAATTAGTGATGACAACATACCAATGTCAATACGCTGTAGTTCATGGGAAAACCAAGCAGAAGTCAGGCACTGCGTCATACAGCACTGAGAAGGGAAGGGAAAATCAAAAATTACCCAAAAATATCTGGTGGGAACTACAGAAAGTACAGATGCAGGAGGCTAGAAGCAATTGGGAAATGGCGTGGGTGATTCTTACCTGGGTGTTACTGGAAATACTGTTGTATCACTCTGTCCCTATTGTCTGTGTCGTCCTCTGAGTCTTCCTCCTCTTCACTCTCCACAGGCTCCACGGCTTCTACAACACCACCATCTGGACCATCCTCCTGCAGGAAAGGCACCTGGCGTCGCAAAGCCAGGTTGTGAAGCATACAGCACGCCACGATGATATGGCACACCTTCTTTGGTGAGTACATTAGGGATCCACCTGTCATATGCAGGCACCTAAACCTGGCCTTCAGGAGGCCAAAGGTTCGCTCAATCACCCTCCTAGTACGCCCATGGGCCTCATTGTAGCGTTCCTCTGCCCTTGTCCGGGGATTCCTCACTGGGGTCAGTAGCCACGGCAGGTTGGGGTAACCAGAGTCACCTATTAGCCACACACGTTGTCTCTGTAGCTGCTCCATCACATAGGGGATGCTGCTATTTCGCATCACATACGCGTCATGCACTGACCCTGGGAACTTGGCATTTACATGGGAGATGTACTGGTCAGCCAAACAGACCACCTGGACATTCATCGAATGATAATTTTTTCTGTTTCGGTACACCTGCTCATCGTCTTTTGGGGGTACCAAAGCCACATGGGTCCCATCAATGGCACCAATGATGTTGGGGATATGTCCAAGGGCATAGAAATCACCCTTCACTGTAGGCAAGTCACCCTCCTCGGGGAAAATGATGTAGCTCCGCATGAGTTTCATCAGGGCAGACAACACTCTGCTCAAAATCTTAGAAAACATAGGCTGAGACATTCCAGATGACATGGCCACTGTGGTCTGGAATGACCCACTGGCCAAAAAATGGAGGACTGACAAAACCTGCACCAGAGGGGGAATCCCTGTGGGTTGGCGGATGGGGGACATCAGTGCTGGCTCCAGCTGGGCACACAGTTCATGGATAGTGGCACGGTCAAGTCTGTATCGAAGTATTATATGGCGTTCTTCCATTGTCGACAGGTCCACCAGCGGTCGGTACACGCGAGGATTCCTCCTTCTCATCGCAAGTCCCAGCGGACGGTGCCTAGGAAGGACAACATGGAGCACAGAGTCAGCCAAACCACAGGTACGTACAGACAGCTTGCACAGTTAAAGAATGGCAATGGGTTGAAAGGCGTGTATGTGTGGCAATGCAAGGCCTAGGCCTGTGTGTCGCAGTCAAAATTAAGCCATGTAGGCCCTTGAAATGGCGGCTGCCTGACCTGTGAAGTGGGATGTGAGGTCAATGCGCTGGCGGGGCACACCGTGGCGGTAGGCGGTCGAAGACCGCGGCGCAAAGCCGCATTGGTTAACATTGAAGCCTATGGGTTTCAGGAGCCAATTACGAAGTGCGCCGGCGGTCGCGGTACGCACCGCCGCGGTACGCACCGCCGCGGGCGTGACCGCCATTTTCTATCTGCTTAATCACTCGAGACCTGATCATCCACAGGAGAGGACCTATACTGCAAGTGCTGCTGTGACCTCGGTCTGGAAGATACAATGGCTGCTGCGACTGGGGAAAGGGCCCCTGCCTTCACGTCTGAAGAGTTGGAGAAGCTCGTGGATGGGGTCCTCCCCCAGTATGCGCTACTCTACGGTCCTCCAGACCAACAAGTGAGTACACCGGGTGCACATGGAATGGGCTATGCCTGTGTGGATTGGGGTGGATGTAAGTTTGTGGGGTGGGGGGCGAATGAGGAGTGCAACGCCCGACAGATGAGAGCATGTGCCATATGGCAAAGTGGGTGGGGGGGGCCAATTACATCTAACATGCAGGTCATTGATGATTTCCTCCTTTCCACCCTGTACATGTCAAATAGGTCAGCGCCCATCAGAAGATCGAGATTTGGCGTGCCATCGCCAAGGAAGTCCGGAACTTGGGGGTCCACAACAGACGGGGCACCCACTGCCGCAAGAGGTGGGAGGACATCCGCCGCGGAACAAGGAAGACCGCAGAAACACTGCTGGGGATGGCCTCCCAACCTAGGAGGGGTGCCAGTCGCACCATGACCCCCCTGATGTCCCGGATCCTGGCGGTGGCCTACCCTGAATTGGATGGGCGCTTTAAGACATCACAGCAGACACAAGGGGGTGAGTATCAGCACATTCTCCTATCTTTCTGCGCAGTGGAGGCGTCTGGGTGGGGGAGGAGGGCTGTTGGTGACATTAGGCCAGGGCGCTTTCTGTAGTGTAGTCCTCTCCCTTAGGCATGGCCCTGTGCCCCCGGCCCCCACCTCGGTAGGGTGACAAGTACAGCCATTGAAGGTCCAGCATCTCCCATGTGCGCGTTTGACGTCTCTTGGCCTGTTGTCTTAGTCAGTAGTACTGAGTAGTGTACCCCGAATGCGCGGCTTAGTGCATTAGGCACCTGTGTCTGTCCTCTCCGCCAACGGTGTTGACATTGCATGCACTCAACCTGGTCTTCTTTTTTCTCCCCCCATCCTTTCTCTTCATCTTCTTGTGCATGTGTGCATTAGCATCATCAGGCGGAGGAGATTTGGCATCGGAGCACGAGGGAGCTGCAGGACACAAGGCCCCGGTGGGCCCAGGAACAGACACCGAGGGCACCAGTGATCCGGAGGGCGAGGGGAGCACCACGACGGGGACCGCTGGTGAGAGCAGCGAAAGCGACACATCCTCGGATGGGAGCTCCCTAGGGGTGGCGGCAACATCCGTGCCCCCCGCCTCTACAGGTACAGCCGCCACCCAGCGCACCAGCCCCGCCCTCCCAGCAGCCCCTCAGTCTTCGCTCCGTGCCGGTTCGCCCAGGAAGGCGCGCGTCTCCTTCGCCCCAGGCACCTCAGCCCCTGCCCCTGTTGCCCCTGCTGCCCTCAGTGCGGAGCTCATTGACCTGGTAAGGACGCTCATTGTTGGGCAGACGACCCTTTTGAATGCCATCCAGGGTGTGCAAAGGGAGGTGCAACAGAGCAATGCGTACCTGGAGGGCATTCATTCGGGTCAGGCTGCCCATCAACGAGCGTTCACTGCTCTGGCCTCAGCACTGACGGCAGCCATTGTCCCTGTTTCCAGCCTCCCTCTTCTTACTGCCTCCAGCCTTTCTCTGTCTCCTGTTCCTCAGCCTATCCCATCCACACCATCAGACCAGCCTGCACACACCTCAACACCCAAGAGCAGCTCATCCAAACACAAGCACCACAGATCCCACAAACACTCACCCAAGCAACACCCAGATGCAGACATGCCAACAGCCACTGCCACCCCTGTGTCCCCCTCCTCCTCGTCTCCCTCCTCCCTCCCTGTGACGTCTACACTCACACCTGCATGCAGCCCAACATCAGCCAGTGCTTCCATCACCACCTCACCCTCCAGGACAGTCCACACTCGTGCAGTCACCACCCCCACTGCCATTTACACGTCCCCTGTGTCCTCTCCCACTGTGTCTGTCACCCCCTCTTTCAAGACACACAAACGCAGGCAGACACCCACCCAACAGCCATCCACCTCACGACAGCCTACAGCACCAGCACCTTCACCCAATGACAGCACACCTGACTCTCCTACAACCACCTCCTCTACCTCCACTTCCATCTCCACTTCTCCTACCCTTTACCTTGGCCCTAAAAAACTTTTCCTGGCTAACCTTAACCTCTTTCCCCCCGATGAGCTCCCCCATCCATCTTCAAAGAGTCCCAAGAGCACCGCTGCCACCACCAGCCCAGCTTCGGGTGTCACTGTTGTGCCTGGGTTCTGGAGCCCACCCGTTGCCAGCAGTGACACATCGATCAGCAGCAAGGACACGTCCAGCCCCCCCCCCGGCAAGAGGACCGGCAAAAACAAGGGCCGCCGTGCGAGGACCGACAGGGCTGCCCCCAAGGAGCAATGTGCGGCCACTTCACCACCCACACCATCTAGGGGAGGCAAGGGCCCGAGAGCCCCATCAAAGGAGCGGAAGGGCAGCAGGAGCGCGGAGAAGGTGGACCCCACATGCCACATCCCAGCTGGGAAGGAGGACACTAAGGAGGCCAGGAGTCCGTCCCCGAAGGGTCCAGAAACGTCACGGTCCGAGGGCGACTGAGCAGGGAGTCCAGGCCAGGTCTGGCTCCCTTGACCTGCTGGATGAGCACCGCTGAACAGGGCCCGCGGTGCAGAAGAGCACCGCTGAACAGGGCCCCGCCGTGGAGAAGAGCACCGCTGAACAGGGCCCGCGGTGCAGAAGAGCACCGCTGAACAGGGCCCGCGGTGCAGAAGAGCACCGCTGAACAGGGCCCGCAGTGGAGATAGGCACCGCTGAACAGGGCCCCGCCGTGGAGAAGAGCACCGCTGAACAGGGCCCGCGGTGCAGAAGAGCACCGCTGAACAGGGCCCCGCCGTGGAGAAGAGCACCGCTGAACAGGGCCCGCGGTGCAGAAGAGCACCGCTGAACAGGGCCCGCGGTGCAGAAGAGCACCGCTGAACAGGGCCCGCCGTGGAGATAGGCACCGCTGAACAGGGCCCGCCGTGGAGAAGAGCACCGCTGAACAGGGCCCGCGGTGCAGAAGAGCACCGCTGAACAGGGCCCCGCCGCGGAGAAGAGCACCGCTGAACAGGGCCCGCGGTGCAGAAGAGCACCGCTGAACAGGGCCCCGCCGTGGAGATAGGCACCGCTGAACAGGGCCCCGCCGTGGAGAAGAGCACCGCTGAACAGGGCCCGCGGTGCAGAAGAGCACCGCTGAACAGGGCCCGCCGTGGAGATAGGCACCGCTGAACAGGGCCCCGCCGTGGAGAAGAGCACCGCTGAACAGGGCCCGCGGTGCAGAAGAGCACCGCTGAACAGGGCCCCGCTGTCTCAAGCACCGCTCCGCTGGGCACCGCCGTCTCAAGCACCGCTCCGCTGGGCCCTTCCTCTCAAGCACCGCTCCGCTGGGCACCGCCGTCTCAAGCACCGCTCCGCTGGGCCCTTCCTCTCAAGCACCGCTCCGCTGGGCCCTTCCTCTCAAGCACCGCTCCGCTGGGCCCTTCCTCTCAAGCACCGCTCCGCTGGGCACCGCCGTCTCAAGCACCGCTCCGCTGGGCACCGCCGTCTCAAGCACCGCTCCGCTGGGCCCTTCCTCTCAAGCACCGCTCCACTGGGCACCGCCGTCTCAAGCACTGCTCCGCTGGGCCCTTCCTCTCAAGCACCGCTCCGCTGGGCACCGCCGTCTCAAGCACCGCTCCGCTGGGCACCGGCGTCTCAAGCACCGCTCCGCTGGGCCCTTCCTCTCAAGCACCGCTCCACTGGGCCCTTCCTCTCAAGCACCGCTCCGCTGGGCACCGCCGTCTCAAGCACCGCTCCGCTGGGCCCTTCCTCTGAAGCACCGCTCCGCTGGGCCCTTCCTCTCAAGCACCGCTCCGCTGGGCACCGCCGTCTCAAGCACTGCTCCGCTGGGCCCTTCATCTCAAGCACCGCTCCGCTGGGCCCTTCATCTCAAGCACCGCTGCGCTGGGCCCTTCATCTCAAGCACCGCTGCGCTGGACCCTTCATCTCAAGCACCGCTCCGCTGGGCACCGCCGTCTCAAGCACCGCTCCGCTGGGCCCTTCATCTCAAGCACCGCTGCGCTGGGCCCTTCATCTCAAGCACCGCTGCGCTGGGCCCTTCATCTCAAGCACCACTGCGCTGGGCCCTTCATGTCAAGCACCGCTCCGCTGGGCACCGCCGTCTCAAGCACCGCTCCGCTGGGCCCTTCATCTCAAGCACCGCTCCGCTGGGCCCTTCATCTCAAGCACCGCTGCGCTGGGCCCTTCATCTCAAGCACCGCTGAACTGGGCCCTTCATCTCAAGCACCGCTCTGCTGGGCACCGCCGTCTCAAGCACCGCTCCGCTGGGCCCTTCATCTCAAGCACCGCTCCGCTGGGCCCTTCCTGTCAAGCACCGCTCCGCTGGGCACCGCCGTTTCAAGCACCGCTCCGCTGGGCCCTTCCTCTCAAGCACCGCTCCGCTGGGCACCGCCGACTCAAGCACCGCTCCGCTGGGCCCTTCCTCTCAAGCACCGCTCCGCTGGGCCCTTCCTCTCAAGCACCGCTCCGCTGGGCACCGCTGTCTCAAGCACCGCTCTGCTGGGCACCGCCGTCTCAAGCACCGCTCCGCTGGGCACCGCCGTCTCAAGCATCGTTTATGGTTCACTGTGCCCACCATGCCTCCTCCTTGACCAGTGGAGACTGTCATCCACCTGATGGACTGTGGCTTTGCACTCCCCAGGATGGTCCAGTGGGCAGCCCACCCACTGTAGAGACATTGAGAGACTGTGGCTTTGCACTCCCCAGGATGGTCCAGTGGGCAGCCCACCCACTGTAGAGACATTGAGAGACTGTGGGCATGGTGGCTCCTCGTGGATCTGGCGTCGTGGACTCATGTGGCTGTGGTGCCCCCCCCTTCCCTTCCCCCTGAGGTGCCTGTAGTTTTTACATCTGATGCCCCTGCAGTGTTCTCTCCAAAGGACTCAGGTCTCCTGTGTGGGCTTTGCCCTTATTTCTCAAGACTTTGGCCCACGGACATGCTGAATTCGTAGGATGTGCAGGACTTGGTACTTCAGTTATACACTGATGTGTATGTCATTAGTTTTGTTGTGAATATCTTTCATGGTTGTACGATAATTTTCTGGAGCTTTTTGGTACATAAATATTTATTCCTAATATGATTATGTCCTAGCATTTTTCAGGGGTGTTTGGGTGGTGCCACTGTGACTTGGTGCTCTGCATTGGTGAGTACATAGTTGGGGGGGGGGGTCGCATATGTGTGTGCCCGTAACCTTTCGTCCTCCCCCTTCCGTGTGTCGTAGGTGCAGTACTCACCGTTGTCGTCTGCGCCGGACTTCGTACTCGTGGTAGATGAGAAGGTAGACGAGAGCAGGTAGGATGTTTAATTCGGGTTCCATGCTGTCCTCCTTCCTCCTGGAGTGCGTAGTGGTGAGCGTTTTCCCGTCCGTAGTCTGTTTCCACCATGTTTTTATCGGCGGTGCTCCCGCCCCGGAAAAGGTGGTGTATTGGTGAGTTGTAATAGTGTGGGCGGTACATTGTCTGCCGCCTGTCTGTTGGCGGTGACCGCCGCGCTGTTTGTTTGTACCGCCGTGGCGGTCGGAGTGTTAAGGTGGCTGTCTGTGTTGGCGGTTCCCGCCAGGCTCAGAATCCCATTTTTTTTACCGCCAGCCTGTTGGCGGGTTGGCCGCCGCTTTAACACCGACCGCCAGGGTTAGAATCACCCCCTAAGTGTTCTAGCACACAAGATGAGAAATACTTGAGGTCAATGTCTAAGAGAACAATTAATCTGTAATTGCTTGGGGAAGACGTGTTCCCACCCTTATATATGGGGTGGATTATAGAGCCTCTCCAGGTTGCTGGGACAATACTTGTTGTGAGCACATGATTGAACATTGCAGCCAAGAAATTGGCCCATGTTTTCTGTTTAAATAATGCTTGCAGTAAACCGTTTGGGCATGGTCCACAGTCAGTTTGTGACTTCCCGAAGATTTTATTAATTCTGATGCCGTGAACTTCAAAACCTCTGGAGCGTCGGGTTCACAGTTATTAATGCACCCCTGGGTTCGCAGCCCTTCTTCGGTGGGCTACTCTTTAAGACGGGACTTTAAGTGGGATACCCATGGTTCCTCTGTTATGTTTGCATTATTAGCTGCCTTTGGACCCTTGTCTATTGAATTAATGAGTTTCCAAAAATGTTTGGAGTCAGATGATTTGGACGCAAAGTGTAGTTTGGCCCAAAGCGTCTCCTGCTGGTGTTTTTTAAAGGTCCATAGGTTACTTTTAAACAGTTTCCTTTGCTCTCGCAAAGCGGCCAGTAATGATCTATTGTCTGGGAATTTACACAGTTGCCTTAGTAGTTCACCTACAGCTGCTTTCCTTCTGTGGACTGGCTGTGGTAAGTGTGAACGTTGGTGACAATTCAATTGTGCTCCCTTTTTTGAGTTTCCTGAAGAATCTTTGTTTATATGACCAGTGGTAAAGTTCTCCCAGACCGTTGTCAATTTTGCCCTGCTCGTGGCCATTGATTCTAGCTTTCGTAGAGCCTCTTCTGTTTGGCTTTCAATAGTGTTGGAAGACCATTTGAGTCACTTTAGATTTTCGGTGCCAATCACCCCGTCCAGGGCTTCTGTTTCCTCTGGCTTATATGGTGATAAGCGAATCCCAATTGCCTGCAGGTTGTGATCACTTTCCGCAAGGTCCATAATGCTGAACTCACTCACTGACTTGTACAGATCAGGAGATACCAACGTGTAGTCTAAGAGGGAGACCATTTTCCTGGAGGATCTTGTCCATGCCGGAGGGATGTGGAGCGACTTTGGCCCATTTAGCACAAAGAGGTCTATAGATTCACAGGTGCGTAGAAAACTCTCCCCTAACTTGTCTTTCCTGGTTTTTATTGGGAGGGTTTTGCTGGGCACCCTTGCCACTGTTTGGATATGATCCTCACCGGGGATGTGGAATAGGTAGAGATTGAAATCACCCAAAATTCTCCAGTATGCTGATTATAATGTGCTTTTATCCTTATCAGTTGGTTTAGAAACTTATTTGCTTCAATTGTTTTATTTTTTGGATTAATAAATATATATATATTGACTAAGATCAGTGGTTCCTGTATATTCTTTCCCCATCCGTCAAGCCTGACTAGTTGAAAGAGTAGATCTTCCTTCTTGTGCTCTGAGATCTTTACTAAGATGCTCGTGCTAACATAGATTGCTAGGCCTCCCTTCGACCTGCCAGACTTGTTGGTTTTTATGGCTGGACTGAGATATTACGTGAATCCTATTACCGGTATTGATTCCATTGCCCAGGATTCCTGTAGGAGTACAATATCAAATAAACTAAAAAATGTTGTTACTGCAGGGTCCTCCAACTTTGCCCGCAGGCCACCTATGTTCCATGAACCGATGTTTAATATGCCTTGGGAGGGTTGTTCTTTAACTATTCAGCTGTTTCCCATCAGTCCTAGAGGTGATGTTGTCGCTTGCCATTCCCTTTCAGGATGCAGTCGCTGACCTAAAACCACTCTTTTCCTCCCTTCTTCTTTCCATATTTGAACTCTCAATGGGGTCTTGGATGGTCTCCTCTTGCTAGACATATCTTCAGTGACTCTGCTATGATGGATGGCAGTGTGTGCTCCTTGCAAAACAGATCACGTGCCTTTAGGTTTTTCCAGGTGTTGCGAGCCTAGTAGCAGGGTTGGATATTGCTCTCCTTTGTAGATGATCACCTCAATACCCAGGCTTTCAATAGGTCCTTTCTCTCCATAATCTGTTTGGAGATGCCAGGTGCTGAAAAGATAGTGCATGTTGGGTCCATATGTTGGTTGCCTCTTGCTTGAATACATTTTATTGCAGCAATGTCATCCAAGGCTACATGCTGTAGGTCCGGAAGTGCGTTTATGAGTCTTAAAATAGTAGAGTGATTAAGAACATCCGAGGGGGACCTTGAGGTGAATTCCACAATCAAAAGCAGCTGGTGGATAGGTTCATAAGTGTTTGTACCTGTTTGAAAGGACTGGTTTTGCTCTGCGTGGCTGTTTTGTTCCTTGTAGCCACCTTCACACTGTCTAGTACCAAGTTTGTTTCTCTTGCTGCTTAAATTAACCTGTGATAGTTGGCTAAACTGCCCAGGCATAGTGAATTTTTGCTTTATACTCTGCTGACCCTTTAGGGGGCTTGTTCTTATGTCGGTATATTTGCCAACTGCTACGGGTAGCCTCGAAGGAAACCTTGTTGACTGAGCGGTACCTGCTAAATCAGGGAGGGTTTTTATGTCTGCTATTATGTTGGTACTTGCACTTGCGTGGACAGCGATGTCTCTGTTATACGTTCCACTTGATGTTGTGTGGCCCTTGCTTGGTTCGTTTGGGATGATTTTGGTGGCATTTATATTAGTTAGTTGGTGGGATTGTGCGGACTTCCTTCCCTTTCTTGCCCACTTTCGTTCTCTTTTTGATAAAACCCGGGTTATAGGTTTGTCAGGGTTCCCGGGCTTGTTTTTAGCTTGTAATGGAAAATGATTCTCCAAGGATTCCATATTGAGGCTTGCTGAAGTGTGACTTTCAGCAAAAAATTATTTTCTCACTAATAGTCGACGAAGCAGGCATTAGAGGGTAGTGGAACATCTCCACTTGTTTCTGTGCAAGAGGTACAGATGTTGGCATAGTAGCGAGAGGGTTGATATATGTGTGTTCATCCTTTCGGGTGGAATAAATTTCTTTTAGCATTCCTTCTAGGATTTGCGGCAGTTGAGATAATTTATCAACCACCTCTTTGCAGGAGCACATAGTAAAGTCATTAGAATGGTTAGCTTGTGCCCTTGTTATCAAGGCATTTCATTTTTCCAACTTTCTCTCAATTCCGGAAACAAATACTGCCATTGTATTTAACAAGTCTACCTGGATGTCCATTTTATCTGACTGGAACTGCAGCGCCATGACCGTTGCTTGCATTGAGTACAGGATTGCAGCCCACATTTCATCTGCCCTGCTTTCCGCTGGGGGTTGTGCCTGTGAGTTGGACTCTTGGTCGCTGCTTGAAGCTCCTTTAATTGTGTTTGCTTTATAGGGGTAATTCTGCGAGGCTATCACTGTTTCTTCCTTTGATGTTCTTTGATTTGGAAAAACTGGTTCAGAATCCCAGAGTTGTTGTTCCTCGCTTTCACAGCCATACATTGGAAAGGAGTGGAGTTTGGGGCTTTGACAAAATGGGCCACCTTGCTGGGAATCTTGTTCTAGGTTTTCCGCGATTCCTACCATCTCTGAGTCCAGAATAGGTAGCTTAGCTGGGCTGAATGTCCGGTGGTACTTGGTGGGACCTGAGTGATTGGTCCTTAAGATTTTCTCTTGTCCGACAATATGGGGGGCTCCTGTTGCAGGAGAAGAGGCTACCTCAGCTTCCTGGGCTGTGCTCGGTGTGTCTACTTTCATAGGCTACTTTCTCATAATCACTACTGCTGGAGACAGGGGAGTGGGTAGATTCACTCTGGTTTTTCTTTTCGGCACTTCCTTGGTTTTGCAAACCGTGGATGGGTGATGTGTCCTCCCCTGAGTTTGGTTGGATTGGAGCCAGCGATTTAATCCTTCCGGCGGCATAGGTTCTTAAAGCAGTGAAGTAGTCTGTTATCTTACGAGGATTGAGTGAGGCAATGGAGCCTGGTGCCCCTCTAGAGAGTACCCAGTTTTCCAAAAGTCCAGCTTTCCCCAGTTTGTTTCTTCCATGCTGAAAATTTGCTCAGCGCCCCTGCCTGTTCTGTTGGTTAGGTTCTGCCTCCTGCACGGTGGGGGCGGGGGGCAGGTTGCTACTCGCTCTCTTTTTTGCTACCGATTCATCCGGACCCAGTTCTCTTTTCCTTTTCCTCTTTGCTTGTTTTACGGGTTGGTTGGTGACGTTGCATTGTGCTTTACCTGACCTCATGCTCCTTTCCTGGTTGGTCAGTCAGTTTACCTTAGAATAGAGTAGTCTACTCGAGGGGGGCTTTCAGTTTTGGGACGGCTGTGGGATGGCAGGTAAGTAGTGGAGGTGCTCACTGAGTCTTTTCAATCAATCAATCAATCAAAAAAATGTATAAAGCGTGCTACTCACCCGTGAGGGTCTGAAGGCGCTTGGTGGAGGGGGGCAGGAGGGTCACTGTTCGAACAGCCATATTTTTAGTTTTTTTCTGAAGAGCAAAAGGTCTTTGGTTTTGCGGAGGTTGGTGGGGAGGGAGTTCCAGGTTTTGGGGCGGGGTAGGAGAAGGACCTGCCTCCTGTGGTGGTGCGTTGGATGCGGGGGACTGCGGGTAGGGCGATGTGGACTGATCGGAGGTTGCTGGTGGGGGTGTGAAAGTTCACTCTTTCGTTGAGGTATGTCAGGCTGGTGTTGTGGAGGGATTTGTGTGCGTGGATGAGGATCTTGAATGTGATTCTCTTGTTTATGGGGAGCCAGTGAAGGGTTTTGAGGTGTGGTGAGATTCGTTCGTGGCGGGGGAGGCCAAGGACTAGGCGTGCAGCTATGCACTGGATTCTCTGGAGTTTGCGTGTGAGTTTGAGTGTGGTGCTGGCATAGGGGTGTTACCGTAGTCTAGTCTGCTGCTGATGAGTGCATGGGTGACTGTCTTCCTGGTCTCTGGGGGAATCCATTTGAAGGATTTTTTTAGAGTGCGGAGTGTGAGGAGCCAGGAGTAGGTAAGAGCATTGATTTGCTGTGTCATGGAGAGGGAGGGGTCCAGGATGATGCCGAGGTTGCGTGCGTGGTTTGCGGGGTGGGTGCAGGTCCTAGGGCGGTGGGCCACCAGGAGTCGTCCCATATGGTTTTGTTGGGGCCGAAGATGATGATCTCGGTTTTTTTGGAGTTAAGCTTGAGGTGGTTAGTTGTCATCCAGTTGGCGGTGTCGAGGAGAGCTGCGTGTAGGTTGGTTTTGGTGGTGGTGGGGTTGCGGGTGAGGGAGAGGATGAGTTGGGTGTCATCTGCGTAGGAGAGGATAGTGATTCCATGCGATCGGAGGATGTTGGCTAGGGGGATCATGTAAATGTTGAAGAGTGTGGGGCTGAGAGAGGACCCTTGGGGGACTCCACAGATGATCTTGGTGGTGGTGGAGTGGAAAGGTGGGAGGCGGACTCCCTGGCAAAAACAACATGTAATGGACGGAATGCTGAACATTGTCAAACACTCACCCCCAGTCACAGATCTGGGTTTAATCCATCGTTTTTTTGCTCACCATGCCACCCCAGTTTGGACCCACCCATATGCAAATCAGTCTTGACCCTGTTCCTCATGGGAACAGTCCAGCCCGAACTGCCAAGCCAGGTCCTCACTGGACCGGAAACAAGCATCCTGGGACCGGTTTCGGGGTTTCACCCCTCATCAGCCAGGCTAGCTTGAATCCAGTGGCATGGGAAGCACGAGGACCCACGTCTGGGCATACCCTTCCCACTTAGGGCAACAAAGCAAAAACAACAAGTGATGGACGGAATGCTGAACATTGTCAAACACTCACCCCCAGTCACAGATCTGGGTTTAATCCATCGTTTTTTTGCTCACCATGCCACCCCAGTTTGGACCCAGCCATATGCAAATCAGTCTTGACCCTGTTCCTCATGGGAACAGTCCAGCCCGAACTGCCAAGCCAGGTCCTCACTGGACCGGAAACAAGCATCCTGGGACCGGTTTCGGGGTTTCACCCCTCATCAGCCAGGCTAGCTTGAATCCAGTGGCATGGGAAGCACGGGACCCACGTCTGGGCATACCCTTCCCACTTAGGGCAACAAAGCAAAAGCAACAAGTGATGGACGGAATGCTGAACATTGTCAAACACTCACCCCCAGTCACAGATCTGGGTTTAATCCATCGTTTTTTTGCTCACCATGCCACCCCAGTTTGGACCCAGCCATATGCAAATCAGTCTTGACCCTGTTCCTCATGGGAACAGTCCAGCCCGAACTGCCAAGCCAGGTCCTCACTGGACCGGAAACAAGCATCCTGGGACCGGTTTCGGGGTTTCACCCCTCATCAGCCAGGCTAGCTTGAATCCAGTGGCATGGGAAGCACGGGACCCACGTCTGGGCATACCCTTCCCACTTAGGGCAACAAAGCAAAAACAACAAGTGATGGACGGAATGCTGAACATTGTCAAACACTCACCCCCAGTCACAGATCTGGGTTTAATCCATCGTTTTTTTGCTCACCATGCCACCCCAGTTTGGACCCACCCATATGCAAATCAGTCTTGACCCTGTTCCTCATGGGAACAGTCCAGCCCGAACTGCCAAGCCAGGTCCTCACTGGACCGGAAACAAGCATCCTGGGACCGGTTTCGGGGTTTCACCCCTCATCAGCCAGGCTAGCTTGAATCCAGTGGCATGGGAAGCACGGGACCCACGTCTGGGCATACCCTTCCCACTTAGGGCAACAAAGCAAAAACAACAAGTGATGGACGGAATGCTGAACATTGTCAAACACTCACCCCCAGTCACAGATCTGGGTTTAATCCATCGTTTTTTTGCTCACCATGCCACCCCAGTTTGGACCCAGCCATATGCAAATCAGTCTTGACCCTGTTCCTCATGGGAACAGTCCAGCCCGAACTGCCAAGCCAGGTCCTCACTGGACCGGAAACAAGCATCCTGGGACCGGTTTCGGGGTTTCACCCCTCATCAGCCAGGCTAGCTTGAATCAAGTGGCATGGGAAGCACGGGACCCACGTCTGGGCATACCCTTCCCACTTAGGGCAACAAAGCAAAAACAACAAGTGATGGACGGAATGCTGAACATTGTCAAACACTCACCCCCAGTCACAGATCTGGGTTTAATCCATCGTTTTTTTGCTCACCATGCCACCCCAGTTTGGACCCAGCCATATGCAAATCAGTCTTGACCCTGTTCCTCATGGGAACAGTCCAGCCCGAACTGCCAAGCCAGGTCCTCACTGGACCGGAAACAAGCATCCTGGGACCGGTTTCGGGGTTTCACCCCTCATCAGCCAGGCTAGCTTGAATCCAGTGGCATGGGAAGCACGGGACCCACGTCTGGGCATACCCTTCCCACTTAGGGCAACAAAGCAAAAACAACAAGTGATGGACGGAATGCTGAACATTGTCAAACACTCACCCCCAGTCACAGATCTGGGTTTAATCCATCGTTTTTTTGCTCACCATGCCACCCCAGTTTGGACACAGCCATATGCAAATCAGTCTTGACCCTGTTCCTCATGGGAACAGTCCAGCCCGAACTGCCAAGCCAGGTCCTCACTGGACCGGAAACAAGCATCCTGGGACCGGTTTCGGGGTTTCACCCCTCATCAGCCAGGCTAGCTTGAATCCAGTGGCATGGGAAGCACGGGACCCACGTCTGGGCATACCCTTCCCACTTAGGGCAACAAAGCAAAAACAACAAGTGATGGACGGAATGCTGAACATTGTCAAACACTCACCCCCAGTCACAGATCTGGGTTTAATCCATCGTTTTTTTGCTCACCATGCCACCCCAGTTTGGACCCAGCCATATGCAAATCAGTCTTGACCCTGTTCCTCATGGGAACAGTCCAGCCCGAACTGCCAAGCCAGGTCCTCACTGGACCGGAAACAAGCATCCTGGGACCAGTTTCGGGGTTTCACCCCTCATCAGCCAGGCTAGCTTGAATCCAGTGGCATGGGAAGCACGGGACCCACGTCTGGGCATACCCTTCCCACTTAGGGCAACAAAGCAAAAACAACAAGTGATGGACGGAATGCTGAACATTGTCAAACACTCACCCCCAGTCACAGATCTGGGTTTAATCCATCGTTTTTTTGCTCACCATGCCACCCCAGTTTGGACCCAGCCATATGCAAATCAGTCTTGACCCTGTTCCTCATGGGAACAGTCCAGCCCGAACTGCCAAGCCAGGTCCTCACTGGACCGGAAACAAGCATCCTGGGACCGGTTTCGGGGTTTCACCCCTCATCAGCCAGGCTAGCTTGAATCCAGTGGCATGGGAAGCACGGGACCCTCGTCTGGGCATACCCTTCCCACTTAAGGCAACAAAGCAAAAACAACAAGTGATGGACGGGATGCTGAACATTGTCAAACACTCACCCCCAGTCACAGATCTGGGTTTAATCCATTGTTTTTTTGCTCACCATGCCACCCCAGTTTGGACCCAGCCATATGCAAATCAGTCTTGACCCTGTTCCTCATGGGAACAGTCCAGCCCGAACTGCCAAGCCAGGTCCTCACTGGACCGGAAACAAGCATCCTGGGACCGGTTTCGGGGTTTCACCCTTCATCAGCCAGGCTAGCTTGAATCCAGTGGCATGGGAAGCACGGGACCCACGTCTGGGCATACCCTTCCCACTTAGGGCAACAAAGCAAAAACAACAAGTGATGGACGGAATGCTGAACATTGTCAAACACTCACCCCCAGTCACAGATCTGGGTTTAATCCATCGTTTTTTTGCTCACCATGCCACCCCAGTTTGGACCCAGCCATATGCAAATCAGTCTTGACCCTGTTCCTCATGGGAACAGTCCAGCCCGAACTGCCAAGCCAGGTCCTCACTGGACCGGAAACAAGCATCCTGGGACCGGTTTCGGGGTTTCACCCCTCATCAGCCAGGCTAGCTTGAATCCAGTGGCATGGGAAGCACGGGACCCACGTCTGGGCATACCCTTCCCACTTAGGGCAACAAAGCAAAAACAACAAGTGATGGACGGAATGCTGAACATTGTCAAACACTCACCCCCAGTCACAGATCTGGGTTTAATCCATCGTTTTTTTGCTCACCTGGGTCCGGTCATTGAGGAAGGAGGTGAGCCAGTCTAAGGCTTTGTGGTGAATTCCTATGTTGTGGAGGCGTGTGCGGAGTGTGTGGTGGCAGACAGTGTCAAAGGCTGTGGAGAGGTCTAGAAGGATGAGTGCGACGGTCTCGCCTTTGTCGATTATGGTCCTAATGTCGTCAGTGCATGCGATGAGGGCGGTTTCAGTGCTGTGGTTCTTGCGGAACAAGGATTGTGAGGGTTTGAGAGTGTTGTTTTCTTTGAGGTAGCGGGATAGGCAGGTGTTGACTAGTTTCTCGGCAACCTTGGCGGGGAAGGGGAGGAGGGAGATGGGGCGATAGTTGGAGAGGATCTCTGGGTCAGCTTTGTTTTTTTTTAGGAGAGCAGTGATTTCCGCGTGCTTCCAAGGGTTTGGGTAGGTGGCGGCGTCGAAGGAGGAGTGGATTATGTCTCGGAGTATGGGGGAAATGGTTGGGCTGGCTTTGTTGTAGATGCGATGTGGGCAGGGGTCGGAGAGGGATCCGGAGCGGATGGAGTTCATGGTTTTTTCAGTTTCTTCGTGTGTGGTGGGGGCCCAGGTGGTGAGTGTGGTGGGGGGATCATGAGTGGGGGTTGAGTTGGGTGAGTGAGGGGTGTGTGTGGTGGGTGTGTGTGGTATGAAGCTGTTGTGGATGTCCAGGATTTTGTGGCGGAAGTGGTTGGAGAGGGCGTCACAAAGGGGCTGTGTGTGTGAAGGGTCTATGTTGCTGGCTTTGGGTTTGGCTAGTTCATTAATGATGTTAAAGAGTTCTTTTCTGTTTTGAGAGTTGTTGTCAAGGCGTGTCTTGTAGTGGTCTCTTTTGGCGGTGCGTATGAGTTGATGATGGGTGCGGATGGTGGCTTTGAGGGTGGAGAAGTTGGTTGTAGAGCGTTCTTTTCGCCATATTTTCTCTGCTTGGTGGCATTTGCGCTTGGAGTTCGGGGATGAACCATGGGGCGTTCTTGATGTTGAGGATGGCGATGTGTTTTCTGAGGGGGGCTTGTGTGTCTGCACAGGTGGTGATCCATTTTGAGAGGTTGTGGGCTCCTGCGTTGGGGTCATTGGTGTGGAGGGGGGGTTGTGAGTTCAGGCGTTCTGTGGGGATCTTGTCCCACATGCGGTAGGGTGTGGTTTGTTGATGGTGTTGTGTGGGGGGTTTGGCGAAGGAGAAGTGGACGCAGTGGTGGTCAGTCCAGAGGAGTTCGGTGGTGTGGGTGTAGGCTATGTGTTGGCTTGAGGTGAAAATTGCATCAAGCGTGTGTCCTGCTAAGTGGGTGGGTGCGGTGACTAGTTGTTTGAGTCCGAGGTTGGTGAGGTTGTCTATGAGGGATGTTGAGTTGTGGTCTTGTAGGTTCTCCAAGTGAAAGTTGAAATCACTGAGGAGGATGTAGTCTGTGGAGGTGAGGGCATGCGAGCTGATGGTGTCGGCGATGGTGTCGCAGAAGGCGGGGCGTGGACTTGGTAGTATGTAGATTAGTGTACCTCTGAGGGTGGAGTTGTTGTTAATGTGGATTAGGAAGTGCATGTGTTCTGTGTTGTCAATAGTGTCTTGGGAGCTGGTGGTGACTTTGATGGTGTCCCTGTGTAGAATGGCAATGCCACCCCCTGGCCTGTTGAGGCGGTATTTGCGTTGGAGTTTGTATCCCTTGGGGGTGGCGATAGCTATGTCGGGTTCTGAGGAGGGGTTGGTCCAGGTTTCCGTGAGGACGGCGATGTCGGGTGTGTGTGATGTGATGAGGTCCCAGAGTTCTATGGCATGTTCGTGAAGGGAGCGGGTGTTGAGGAGCAGACAGTTGAGGCGGTTGTGGTGGGTGGCGTTGGTGTGGTGCATTAGGGTGTTGTTGCGTGGTGTGTTCTGGTTGTGGGTTGGTGTGCTGCGGGGTTGGTTGGTGGGGGTGGGGGCAGAGCAGGTGTGTGTTGCATTGGGGGTGTTGTGTGTGTTGTTGGGGGGGGTCGCTGTGGTTGGTGTGTGGTGTGAGGGAGGAGGAGCGGGAAAAATGACAGGTGTGGCAAGTGAAGGGGCCATGAGTGTGTGTGGGGCTGGAAAGGGTGCAGGTGGGGCGAGGGCCTGGGTTGAGTGAGTGGAGGATGAGGGGGGAGTAGGCTTGTCTGCGAGAGCCAGGGAGACTGGCGCTGGGCGCGGTCTTGGCGCGGACGGGCGCAGACGGGCTTGCCTTTGGCGTGCCAGCGGCACGCCCACTGCGCGCATCCGTGCCGCGGCTTCCATAAATTGGGGAGGGAGGGAGTGGCAGCTGGGAGGAGGGAGGGCTGGACGAATGGGAAGGCTGGGGGGGGTGGGGCCGCAGGGGACGGCAGCGGCGGGAAAAAATAAAGAAATGAGGTGAGTAGGAGGGGGAGGGGGAGGGGGAGGCAGGAGGTGCTTCAGGGGACGCAGCGGCTGGGGAGCTGGAACGGAGCAGAGACAACAATGGGGACAGAACGGTGAGGTGGAGGAGGGAGGCGGGAGGGGCCGCAGGGGATGCAGCAGCTGGGGAGCTGGAACGGAGCAGAGACAATAAGGGGGACGGAACGGTGAGGTGGAGGAGGGAGGCGGGAGGGGCCGCAGGGGACGCAGCGGCTGGGGAGCTGGTACGGAGCAGAGACAACAATGGAGACGGAACGGTGAGGTGGTGGCGCTGGGCGGTGGAGCGGGGAGCGACCTACCTGCAAAGCAGGGTCAAGGGTTGCTCCTCATTGTCGTGCCGCGGCTTCCATAAATGGGGGGAGGGAGGGAGTGGCAGCTGGGAGGAGGGAGGGCTGGACGAATGGGAAGGCTGGGGGGTGGGGCCGCAGGGGATTGCAGCGGTGGGAAAAAAGAAAGAAACAGAGGTGAGGAGGAGGGGGGAGGCGGGAGTGGCCGAAGGGGACGCAGCGGCTGGGGAGCTGGAACGGACCAGAGACAACAATGGGGACGGAACGGTGAGGTGGAGGAGGGAGGCGGGAGGAGTCGCAGGGGACGCAGCAGCTGGGTAGCTGGAACGGAGCAGGGACAACAATGGAGATGGAAGGGTGAGGTGGAGGAGGGAGGCGGGAGGGGCCGCAGGGGACGCAGCAGCTGGGGAGCTGAAACGGAGCAGAGACAACAATGGGGACGGAACAGTGAGGTGGTGGCGCTGGGCGGCTTAGCTGGGAGCAACCTGCCTGCAATGCAAATTTAGATACTGATAGCTTGCCCCAAGGTGCTCTCCAACTGCTAGCTTGCAGAACCTGCTTCGATTGTAAATGTCGTGACACTTTATTTCTTATGTTATTGCGGGACAAGCAGGTGTAGAGACCAGTAAACAGGTGTAGAGACCGGTAAGCAGGCTTGCCAATGTGCCTGTTATTCTGTGATTTCCACTGGCCTATGGTGGTCTGTGGTAGAATAGTATGGTGGTTCTGGTGCTGATGCTCGACAGAGTTAGCAGGGCTACCTCTTACCAATTTCTGTTCCTTGGTAGCATGGAGTTGTGTCCGTGGTTCGTCTGTGCTCTGTCCCACAACGTTCCTGCTGCTTGCTGCTGCTGCCATTCACTGAAAAGGCACCCTGCCACACACTGCACTGTGGTTGTGCCTCTTCAGGCCTCTTAGGGCTCTTAAGGCTTATGGGCCTGGGACCAAGGGACAGCACGGCCCCCAGTTGCCGCTCCTGCCCAGACCTGCCCAGTCCTGCACAGCCCCCCACGGGCTGCGAGCAACCCTAGGAGGATCGCGATGTGGGCCAAAGCCAAGTCCAATTGGGCAGGGGTTAGGGTCAAGGTCCGCTTGATAGGCAGGCAGGGCGGTGGCAGGGGAGCGTGGGAGCTGGGCGACAATCAAGGCAATTGAGCCCAGAACCTGAAAACAACTTTCTTCCCTACCTGCTGCTCACCTGCCTCTCGCTGATGCCGGTGTCCACTGGTGGTTGACAGCTTGTGGTTCATGCCTCTAGGCATGGGCACAGACTGCAGCAAATGGCACCCGTGCCGCGTCGTGTCTGCACCTCCGGCCACTCCCAGGTTGAGGAGGGAAGGGGAGTTCTTGTGCCTGTGCCTGTGGCAGTGCCCCCTCTCGAGTTGAGGAGAAAAGGGGAGTTCTTGTGCCCCCATCACCCCTTTGGCCCCCCTGCAAGCCACACCAGCGATTGGGCCACTTCCGCAGGGGTCCGCACAGGGGCAAGTGGAACAGGGCGGAACCACTCACCTAGGGAAAGCTGCTGCTGCTACTTCTGTGGGCTGTCCGCGGCTCCCCCGTCGTAGGTTGGGGCGTGGGTTTTGGCTGCTCGGCTTTCAGGCTGCTCCCTCTGCCTGGAAGAGAACTCCAAGAGGGGTGCTGCGCGCCGCACACCACTTGCCGCTCAGGTCCTGCACAGCTCTTCGATGCGCTGTGCTGAACCAGAAGTTAAGCCACAGCAAGAGGGGCTTTCAGCTAGCCCTCTTGTCTAGTGGTCTGCTTTTGTGCTATTTACATTTTCATCTGCACACCAAACCATAAAGCTGATGCAGTGGAACAGCCCACTTCACCCACTGGCTCACTTCACACCTCCTAGTACTGCAGTCCTTTATTCTTTCCAAAATTCTGCCCTAGCCATCTGAATAGATGAAGTGAATGCTGATGCCACAATCGTCTCACTGCAGGGTTTTCCCTAGGTGGGATCTTATCTTAAGGTGGTAATAGAAGTAGCAGGCTAGTGCATTAGGAGGAAAGACACAAGGTGCCACTCCCACCTATGTGAACTCCAACTCCAGGATTAATCAAAGGATCAAATTGTCACTCACAGCATCTCTCTTCATCAACGTCCATCCTCGTTAATGATTCTAATGCTGTTCAGTAGTTTTTGAGAAATTTAAGGAAACCCAAATTTGTATATCTAGGAACTCGAAGGATTCACAACACCTCCTGATCTCATGCTGAGATATGATTGGCTGCCAACACTTCAACAAGGAAGTGTTGGCAGCCATCTTTGGACTTGGCTGAAGCCGAGTCCCAGCAAAAAAGAAATAAAAATACAAAATGTGCCATGGTATGAACAACTTGACCCCTTACCTCTGGTGCTGGGGTCCCAAAGGGACCGCCCCAGGGCTAAAAAGCATTTTTTTAAAGTTTTCACGCAAAATTATGACAGGGTCACAAATCCACAGTAAATATAAAAAAACAAGTATGGGCTCCCAAACTTGTTTTTAAATAAGCCCCTGGGTGGGCAAGGTCCTGGGGGCTTTGTTTTCTTTTTAAAAGGGGGGCTCCTGGCCCTCCCACAGCCCTGGGGAACACCACATCCCGGGGCGAATAATGAAATATGTGCAAGCCGTGCAGCCCCCGTTCCCTGGGAACCACCACCTCCTCTGGGTGAAATGCTTTTATATTGTGGGTGGAGGTCCGGTGGCTTCCCCCGTGCCCTGGGGACCACCACACCCAATTCCTGTAAATCCCCTGAGACTACCACCTCCTTGGTCAGTTAACCAACAAGGTGCCCTGGGGATCATCACTTCCCCTGTGCTATATTAGAAATAATTATAGGGAGTCTGTTTCAGGCCTCTTTTAGCACAGTGGACCACCATCTCCCTAGGGCTATACATGCCAAAAGGGGGCTGCCCGGCCCCCTTCACCAACCCCCCCAGGGCCGTCTGCTGCTATGCCCCCGGGTGTCCACCCCTGAGACATAGGTGTTTGCTTTGGCTTGGCTGCAGCTATGACAGCTGCTGCCAAGTCACAGCAAACGCTCCTCTTTTTTACTACGGGACCCATCAAACAGGTCCTGCTGTCAAAAAGTGGAGTTTTCATCACTGTTTCCAGCACAAAAGACTGTGAGCAGAGAACAGAGGTGGAGCTTTGCTTCAGCAAGCAGTGCGCTGCTGTTAAAAGAAGCTCCTTGCTTGCTGAAGCAATTGGACTGCCAGGGTTCCCTTGAGGCTCCTCCATGGTCTCAGATTGCCCGTAAGCTCTTAGTAAAAAATGTATTAAAAAAAAAGTCAGGGACCATGAGTGACTCCTTGAGGCTTTCCCAACAGTCTCAGATAGCCCGTAAACGGCTTAGTAGGAAGGTTGGGTAATTATAGAGGGTTGGCCTCAGGGCCTGGCTGCAGGTGGTTGGATTGACATATAGGCCCTCATTACAACCCTGGCAGACTATGTTAAAGCGGCGGTAATACAGCCAACAGGCCAGTGGTAAACAAAAATTGGATCACGACCACGGCGGAAACCGCCAACATAGACAGCCACTTTAACACTCTGACCGCCATGGCGCTAGCAACAAACACCGCGGCAGTCACCGCCAATAGAAGGGCGGAAGACAATGTACCGCCCACCCCATTACAACCTGCCAATCCGCCAGCTTTTCTGTGGCAGTACCAACGCCATCAAAAGCACGGCGGAAACAGTCTTTGGAAGGGAAACCACTCACCTCTCGACATTCAACGAAGAACCAGGACGCCATGGAGCCCGAGCTGCATGTCCTGCCAATGCTGGTCCACCTCCTCATACATGAGGAATATCAAAGGCGGCGGCGATGACCACGGTGAGTACTGCACCTAGCACACAGGGGAGGGGGGGAGGAAAAAGAGAGTGACATGCACACGCAACACGCAACATCCCCAACCCCACCCTCACCACCAACACCATACACACAAACACATGCAACAACAGTACATTTACACCCCGTTAAACCCTGGAAGAATGCAAGGACAGAAGAAATTCAGTTAAATCAGTGATATTTTGAAATAGACAGATATACTTAACGAATAGAAAAACAGTACATACAAATATTTACAATATGTACAGAAGGCCGTACATTGTCCTTTGCAAATGTCCGTGGCCCACTGGGCCAAAAATCATGGGCCAAGCCCACACTTGACTCCTGCCTCAATATGGACAGAACACTGCAGGGGCATCAGGTCATAAACACACAGACACATCAGGGGGACAGGGAAGGGGGGGCACCACAGCCGGAAGAAGAATAACACCACTACTCCTCGAGGGGTCTCCTTGGCTACTGCTAGGTCCTGGGGAGTGCAAAGCCACAGTCTCTCAGGTCTCTCCAGTGGGTGGTTTGCCCACTGCTTTGTCCTGGGGAGTGCAAGGCCACAGCCTCTCAAGTCTCTCCAGTGGGTGGTCTGCCCACTGCTTGGTCCTGGGGAGTGCAAGGTCACAGTCTCTCAAGTGGGTGGATTGCCCACTGCTTGTTCCTGGGGAGTGCAAGGTTACAGTCTCTCAAGTCTCTCCAGTGGGTGGTTTGCCCACTGCTTGGTCCTGAGGAGTGCAAAGCCACAGTCTCTCAAGTCTCTCAAGTGGATGTCTTCTCCACTGGTTCTTGAGGGGGTTTTGTGCCCAGTCTGCTTCATCCCGCCAAGTATAGGGTGAGTGGATGCCTTTCTCCACTGGTTCTAGAGGGGGCCTTGTGCCAAGTCTGTTTCATCTTACCAAGGATAGGGTGATTGGGTGCATTTCTTCACTGGTTCTGGAGGGGGATTTGTGCCCAGTAATGCAGCACTTGGGGTGTGCAGTTCACATTCCCTCATCTGGGTGTCCGAGGCACGAGATTTGCAGGGAACAGGTAGCATGATACTCCATGGAGGCAGGGCCACACTCCATCCTGTGGTGACTAAGGCTGCAAACTGGTGGTAGTGCTGGTGCTGGTGGGTGTGCATCCAGTGGTGGTGGGAGGCTCAAAGCTGTCTCCTGCAGCCCCGGATGGATGCACACTGGGGCTGCAGCTGCTGGTAGTGGTCCTACTGTCAGCGGTGCAGGTGGTGGTGCTTGCCGCGGTGCTTGCGGCAGGGATGCTGGCGGTGCTGGCTGTGGTGCAGGTGCTGCCAGTGGTGGGGGGAGGCACCAGCCTGTCTCCTGCAGCCTCAGACGGCTGTCCACTGGGGATGCTGCTGCTGACAGTTGTGGTGGCAGCAGCGGGCAGGTGGCGGTGCAGGTGACGGTTCTTGCGGAGGTGCTTGTGGCAGTGCTGCCCACGGTACACGTGGCGGGGCTGTCGGTTCTGATAGTGGGCACCAGGCCCTCACTTGGAGCCTATGCGGCCTGAAGTGGCTTGTCTTTGCTTTTCTTCTCCTTTCTCACATTGGCAGATGCTGCTGGGACCTTGGCACTGGCAGCTGGAGTTTTGGAGGAGGCCTTGCTGGGTGGGTCGTGCTCCTTGGCCGTGCTGCATGCTAGCCCCTTCTTCACTTTGGCAGGTGGCGGA